>NC_140586.1:264317722-266717722 GCF_964204655.1 Triturus cristatus
GGCAGGAGGGAGGGGCAGTGGTGACTGGTGGAGGTGAACGCACAGACTTGTACAATGATGGGCAGGGGGCTGGGGACAGGGGCAGCAAGCTTGCCAGCAAGGCAGGCAGGAATGAACAATGTACCATGTTGGGCAGACGGTAGGGGAGTAAGGGGCAGAAACAGCAAGGTAATCATGCAGAGCTGGAGGAACGGCCATTGGAAGCACAAAGCACCATGGAGGGCAGAAGGGAGGTGATGGGTACCCACACACACGGACAGAAAGTGGGAGTTGGTCAGGGGCGGGGTAGCAAGCTGACCATGCAGGACCGGTTTGAGGGACAGTGTCTGCACAACAGACAATGTATGGCTGGCGGGACGGTCAGTGGCAGCACAATGGACCATGGTGGGCAAGCTGAAGGGCAGAGGGGCATGGACTGGGATGATGGATAGCAAAAAGGAGGGGGGGAAAGGACAGGGGCAAAGAACTGACCATACTGAGCAGGCAGGATGGGCACTGGCAGCTCAATGGATCATGGAGAGCAGGAGCGAGGGGGCAAGGCACACATGTGGACAACAGATCGCCGTGGGCAGGGCAGTAGGCCACACAGGGCTGGAGTGAGGCAGCAAAGGTATGGACTTAGAGCGGAGAGGAGGGGCAGGGGCGGTAACATCAAGCTTACCATGTAGGGCAAGCGGGTGTGGGAGTGGCAGTACATCTGACAATGCAGAGCCGGAGGGAGGGAGAGGCCAGAGCATGGACTCAGATAACAGGGAGCAGGTGGGTAGAAGCCGCAAGTTAAGCATGGAGGGCAAGCAGAAGAGGCAGTGGCAGCACAAAAGCCCACACAGGGCAGGAGGGAGGGAGGGAGGGAGGGAGGGAGCGGCCAGGGGCAGACTCTGACAACCGAGTGGAGGGATTAGGGAGGCAGGGGCAGCAGGCTGACCACGGAGGCAAGGCATGCATGAACAGATGCAACACAGTGGACGATCGAGGGCAGGAGGGAGGGGGCAGGGACCCCCACACAGAAAACAAAGTGCAGGGAGGAGGCAGGCAGAAAGGGAGCAGGGGCAGCAATCTGACCGCAGCGAGCAGGCCTGCATGGGCAGGGTCAGCAGAATGTATCATATAGGGCAGCAGGGAGGGGCAGGGGCACGATCATGAAGAACGGAGGGCAAAGGTTGGGGGCAGGCGTTGAGCAAGAGGACCACTGAGGGCAGGCCGGCAAGAGCAAGGGCAGCACAATCGACCACAGAGAGCAGGTGAGAGTGGCTAGGAGCACGCACACTGAGAACAGAAGGCAGTGGGGAGAGGGATGGTCAGCAAGTTGATCATGGAGGGTATGTGCGATCGATCATTTTTACATAACCTGGAGATTTATAAGGTACAGATATTTGTTTCCAGAAGTTCAATAGAAATCCTGAGGCATTATACATTGTTGAATAGTGTATAATCTATGGGTGACTCTCAAACAGTTCAAGTTGGAGGATAACTGTAAGCGTTGTAATGGGGTACGCCATTCTGTTCTTTTCATGAATGTGTAAGTTTTAATTATAAACATTTATTATCAGTGGCTAAAGCATCGAAGTTAAGCCGTTGACCTAGAATTCTATGTCAAATTAGGTATTTCCCAGGATACACCTCATTAAGGTAAATAATGACTAAACACTTGTTAGGCATATATGGTTTCATAAATAACTGATTGCATTAATGTCTACTGAGACACTGTTTCTTACACACCTGAATCCCAGTATAAAAAGAGAACAATTTCTACTAAATGTGAGTGCTTTCACAGATATGCTTTACGTCCTGTATGTTGCCAAAAGTTATACCCATTAATACTACACAGGTGGTAGAAAATTGGGTCTAGCTGTAGCTCACGGATACCTTCTTGTATGAAAAGCATATAGCAAACTGTCACATTCTTTGGATGATGTCATCAGTGATGTAATTTCAGATTTTATCGGTGATGGCATTAATGATGTCATGTAACATGTCATAAGTGATGTAATATGTGAGGTCATAAGCAGTTCATGGAGGGGTGCAAGTTATGAAATGTTACTGAAATGTAACTGGGAAATTCAGTCTTTTTTTAGCGTTTTTCTTTTTACTCGTTTCAACACCGAACTATAACGGTACTTTAACCTTTATATTTTTCCGGTGAATATATATGAATAAAATCACTTTATTAAATGCAACTGTATTGCAGTTTGCTGTAATGTAAATATTTCAGAGGTCATACTTTCAAACGGTTTAAAAAATAAGTGTTGGCATCTACATGAATTCAAGTTTAGTATGATCCTGTTTTATTAAATATTAACGAAGTTAGCATACTTAATGAAAATAGCATTAATTCAGTTTATTTGCACTGTGTATGGAAGGTAAGATTAAAACTCATATTTTGTGCTGCATCACCAAGTACAGGTATGCAAGAAATCAATGCACTGTCAGCTACCTCTATTTAGAAGCGTCCTTTACTGGTCTCACTGATACGAGCAAGTCATCATCGTCTGTAGAGTATGACTTTGTTTTCTGATATAGTGCATCTTCAAAGTCATTTGACTCACCCAAGCTCTTTTATTGTAAGAGATTCATCATCATAACCTGTTGGTAGAACGTTCACCTGTCTTGCTCCTGATATTGCAAAACACTGTTTGAGCTTTACATCAAGGCAGACCGACCCCCTTATGAAATCTGAAGGCGTATATTCCATGTACCTTGTTAACTCCTGGAAATGTTTGTAGTAGTACTCCTGTGTGGATATCAGTCTCAGACTCAATTACAAAGAAAGTACTTCTACTCACTCCTCATCCGTGCTTTTTTTTTTTTAACGGTAACTGTTGTAATATCTGCTTTGTAAGTACGATTGTTTCTAGCAGTTTTTTACTTTAGTTGGTGACAATATACTTGCAAGTATTTCCCTTTATCCTTCTTGATGGCTGGTGCCCACACAAGTCCTCCGAAGAGCATTGATAGACTTTCCAGATGACTGATCAGAGGGTAAGCAATGGCCCATCGGGGCTTCTTTAAAAGACCCACCTGGTGCTGCACCACATCCCATCCACAATCCCCCCAAAATAGTCACTCGTCCATTAGAAGTCAACATTAACATTTGGACATTTGTCCCACTTCCCTTAATGTAGGTAAAAAAGCCATCAGTGTTTACTGTAATTGTGATAATTTTATGCTTCCCATCTCCCTAGCCTTTTACTCAGCTTGCATTTGAAACAAAATCTTTCTGCACTGCAAGTTGTTGACTGCTGAAAGCCTCTGAGAGTGGTGTTGAAAAAATCAATGACATGGAGGGAATCTTAGGAGCCTATTTTCTTGTTTCCTTGGCCTGTCAGCAGTGAAGAGACTGGAATAGTGAGCAGTGACACTGGCATATATAGTTAACTTATGTCAAACATCTGCTGTAAGCAGACAAGACATCCATGCTGACCCTAGCCACAACTGCTTGGGAAACTTGGTGCCAGGCCAGTTCCTTAGAACGAGCAGCCTCAATACTGTGCTAAATTTTGCTCTCAGCAAGGATGTCCCTCTTTGTCGAACTAGGCGATTCATGTTTGCAGACAGCATCTTTGGATCTGATGGTTGCATCCACATCCTCTATGTTGAATCCGCTGGGTTATTTATCTGGCCAGGTGCCTTTGTCATAATTGCTAGTTAATGGTATTTCTTTTTAGGTCGAGCCTAGAGTCCGCTCACAGGCGCTGCTCTGCGAGGCATGCTGTATTCAGTCTATGAATAATGGCCACGCCCACCGCCTTTCATAAGTTCCTTCTTGTGCATTTTGAGCCGTCTTTTCTTTTGTATGGTGCATAGATACAATTTGTCCCTCCTTTTGACGTGTTTGTTACACCCATGGCGACTGGCCCTGTTACACGGGTCATTTCACTTCAGGGCATTCTGTTGGTGCAGCACTCTTTTCAGGTCTCGCCTGGCACGGGCTGCGCACATGCGCAGTCTCGCTGGCGAGATTTAATGATTTGGGGTATTTTTCTGTATTTTCTGTAAAGGGTATTCAGCCCTGCCCCTCTTTTCCATTGGCCGGCGTCACTGTTTATGCTAAACGCTGGCCAGCCATTGGAAAAGAGCTGTTTGTGACGTTTACCTTTGGCTTTTTGAGCCGTCCCATTTGGACGGGCTCGTCTGCCTTCTTTGCGTCGTAAAAGGATTCTTATCTTTATGGGGCCATGTGTTTAAACACATGGCCCCCTAAAGACAAGAGATCCTCTTTCACTTTCGGGACCGCGTCGTGCTTGTTATAGGACTTGTGCCCTGTATACAACATACCAGGTAGCAGGCACAATATGCAGCATGTTCTGAGTTTGTCTGCTGCAAAGCCCATCTAAAACTTGATTTGATCTTCAAATGATCCGGATTGTAGCCCAAGGTGTATATGTATAGTGCGCACTGCTGCTAGACAGGCATTCTCTGCTGAAGGGGAGCGTCGCTGGCGTGTGTCTGTGCTTGCGTTTGCTTAAGGACAGAGAGTGCAACAAACCATCAGCCGTATGAGCTCCGAAAATATTGCTTTATGGAGGCAAGCCACAACTTGCAAGTTTTAATCCTTTAGTTTTTGTCAGCATTCAGATCTAGATTATCTGACTGACAGAGCTCATGCACTTATTTTACTTAAATGCAAGCAAAACAGGAAAGAACTGCTCTAGGGTAGTAAGTACCTGCACTTTATATTTGCATATCTAGTGCTGGCTCTGGCATATTTCGTTAAAATTGCAGGCGTCTTATTAAGCATGTCGGTAAAAAGACAGGCGTGCTAATGACTGTCTTTATGCCGGTTTCGTTAAAATGACATTGCGATCCAAAGTCTTCGGGGGGGGGGGGGTAAAGGTTGTTTCCTGTACAGCTTGCCTACAGCCGAGAGAGAGGATAGGTGTTCCGAAATGCCGAGTGAGGGATTTCCACATGGGAGGAAATAAGGATGGAACTGTTTGCTCTTTTTGTGAGGGAACTTGTATAGCGCTGCACTGTGAATGGAATCGGATCTGGGCGCTGAGCGAAAGGGTTCGGAATTTCATACATCACCACGCGGGACCGTGCGTGTTTCGAAGAAGTTGACAACTTGGATTTGAAAGGGAGAGTACCAACACTTAGCAGTTTTGCAATACTTTAAAAGGGATAATACCGGCATTTTTAGATTTCAAATTCTAACCATTTACCATGCTACCGTGGTTCTGTATTGTTATTCAGTTTCGATGACCGGCCAACAGATGGAGGGCATATTCTGCAAACTTCAGGGCCAACAAAGGAACACAACAGGACTATCGGGCTAAGGCAGGCCCACTGAAATTATGCGATTCTACGGGCTCTTTTTGCCACCTAATCCATCATCTGCTGCATACTCTGCAGATTTTACACACAAACAAAAAAAGATTTGTCTTGCTCAGTCTAATTTACACTACAGTTACTAAACGTGGCGACACGTGTTAAGTAACGCACAGTGAAAGCCCCCACTAAAGATAGACTTGTCATCTTTCAGTTGTTTATTGCTGTGTTTGGTTGTGAAACTGTTAAAATGTTTGCACAGACATCGTTACCCTTTGTGTGAAAATAAGAATGAAGCAATGCCATCACAACATTTGCCACGTTACACCGCATATTTTGCCTTTTCTTGCCCCATAATGTGGTCCTCACCTGTAGCATAATTCCAGTTTTTTTTTGTTGAAACAGTTTTTATTAGGTTTCAAATCAACAACAACTGTACATTACAGCATTAGCTCCCATGTGCCATAAAAGTAGCCCCCCTCCCACTCCCAACTCATCCCCCCCCTCCCCCCGTGTCAGTGCGCCCCTGTCCCCCATTTCACCCTTGATGTGCCCCCCCGACCCTGGAGTTCAATTGCAGTCGCTCACCTCCTCTCTATGTAAACAAATCGTCCCTCGTGTCCAGGCCTCTGGTATGTGTCTGGGGGCCGCCCCCATCCCCTTCCCAACTCAATCTCCAGTTCCCCTCGCCTCTCGCCGATCTGAAGCGCTCCCTTCTTCCTCTACCTCAGACATCAGCCCCTGGAGCTCCACTACTAACGCTTCCCATGCCCTGGCTGTCGCTAACGCTTTCTCATCGTCACCCCTCAGAGCCATCTGCACCCGGAGTGTACCCTCCGCCCCCGCCCATCTCACTAGCGCTGCCCTCCACCGCACATAGCTAGGCCCCCCCTAGATTTCCAGTGCAGGGTCAATTCTCTCTTGGCTAGTATTAGCCCCAGCTGTAGCATAATTCCAGTTACCCTGGGCATAGGTCTTGGCAATATTTCTGGGTAAGTGGGGAGCTGACCCATAGTAGAACTTTTTCTCTTGGCCTCTCTGCTGAGACTCCAACCCCTTGCATTTGTTTTCTAAATTCCAGACCTAGCTGTGCTGATAAGGTAGTGCGATGAACTGAGCACCCACTACGAGAAGTGCAAGTGTGTCTCAAAACAGAGCTTCAAAAATGCTAAGGGGCTCTCACCTCGAACTTTACGTTTTTACAAGGTGCACAACCCAAGTACAATTAATTAAACACTGTCATTTGGGCAATAGTGTCTCTATATAGAATTTTAATTGATATGAAATACCTTAATATTTCCAATTAAGTTCAGTTGCTGGTCTGTACCGAAAATAGCATAGATGTTATGTTTAAATGTCATGCGTCCCTTCAATGACCAGGTGGTGACACTTGTATGAGTCCCACAACAAGCTATTCAATCCTGTGAGTTGAGGTACACAGGTCTGCAGCCCTCTTGATAAATGTATGTTTTGCGGAAATTGGCTGAGGAAAAACAAAGCTTTTGGCTGATGTCTCGAGCAGCCTGAAAGATGAGTCAGCATACTGGCCCCCGTGCCCAAGAGTTGGTCTATACTATAAGGCTACACGTGTGGCGCTTTGCAAGTCCTTTAAATACATTTAAGAAAATTGAATCGTCGAGATAGCTGCAAAATGTTACCAAGACTTGTGGTTAAATATGCAAGTAGCGCGGTCTGAAGAATGTACCTTTAGATTTTTTTAAAACTAGGAAATTGTAATCCTAGTTTATTAATTCTCAACAACAAATGGGTAAATGTTTTAAGTGGCTCTTTTGAACAGTGAGGGAACAAGCATTTATTAGTTTAGATGTTTTGTTAACTCCTGGTTGTCATTGTAAGATTATATAAGCGCTTTTCCTGCTTCACGGCCATGAGTGGAATATAAACATATACAGAGCATGTATCTGATATGATGTAATATTATCTTTATTTGTGAATGAAAAACAGGGACAAATCGGAATAAAACTCAGTGTGCTGCTTTCTTTAGTAGCCCCCTCAAAATGACGTACATGGTCAAAGTGGCCTGTGACAGTTGTAAGCCGCTACCCATCTCTCTCTGAGCGATGGTGGACTATACCATTTTGTAGTATCTGAGGAATGCCATATAATCACCTTTCTTGGAAATGTGTGCATGCATGAGGCTCTGGCGACGTATCGGGGTTTACTTTTTAAAATGCAGCTTTGTAAGCCAGAGACTTGGCGACAACAGATTTGCACACAAAACTTCTAAAGGTCATGAGTATGTTCCATTTACTCGAAAGTACCCAGTTGAAACCAACTGTTGATGTTGTGTGGTACACTGAATTCAAGCAGTGCCAAGGGAAAATGTTCTCCTGGCAAAGGACCAACTGGTTCTGGAGGTGGTTTGTCAATGTGTCAACGTCATGGTTGTGTCTTCTTCCCATAGAGGCATGAGGGAGTTGTACAAGCCCTCCGGCATCTGCAGGCTCTGTCCCATGAGCACATAAAGTCTACAACACCTGCAGTGTCATTCAACACAGCAGAGCATTGTTATTGTGCAATCCCAGTTAATATTAGCCATCAATGAAGTGACTGGATGAAGCAAGTGATGCTTTTTATTATGACGAATCACATGTATCCTTGTTATAACCATGCCCTCACTAACGAGCTGAGGCATTATCCTCTTTGCTCAGTATTGGCAGGCTTTGGAAGTTGCTTCATATCCAGAGAAGAAGAAAATGAGGCATTTTATTGCACGCCAATACATTTGCCGTTTCCATGATCCTTAGCGGTTAATGGCCTCTGTTCCCAACCTTCTCTTGTGGTGGGCCACAGAATACAAGTGTCTGAATATGGGAAGATGAATTTAGTACTGGCTAAGGGGAAACAGGGAAAATGTTCTGAAGCATCAAACATGCATCTAAAGTGTTAGCAGTCTTATTTAGGGCAATCCTGGGGAGCGCATGCGCTGCTCTGCAAGGCATGCTGTATTAAAGTATAGACGTGAAGCCCAACCCACTCTCCGCCCATATTTGTCATTGGCTTGTATCCATGTCCTTCGGAAATGCCGGCTTCTAATTCCTTAATAGGCTTGTTAATCCCTCCATGTCTTCATTTGGGACCTCCCATGAGGACTGGCCCTTTTACTTATATTGTTACACACTGTCTTATTTAGTCTGTAAGCACTATTTTCTTTAATGAGTTTCTCCTACTGCAGGAACAACATGCCTTCGTGCAACATTCAGCACGCCATGCATGTTTTCACTTTCCAAGCAGCCGCTCATTTGAAATGAAATAGGTCTAAGATTTACAAGAGTTTGAGCTAGTGGCATTGTAAATGACAATGCCTTTTACTTATGTGTTAATGATCGACATAGATAAATAAAAATGCTTTGTCATTTACAATGCCAATAGCTTAAACTCTCGCAAATGCGAGACCTATTGCATTTCAAATGCTTGTTTAACTTTTTATTTTGGCCAGAACACTTGCGCTTGTGTTTAAAGTCACTGCGTGCTTAACGTGTTTGTGTGCCTTGCATGCAGGATCATAGACGCTTTCTGGTGCTCCTTCATGCCATTGCAAAGGAATCAGCACTGCACGCCGCTATTCATTTTTAAATTTATTTTTGGGGTTGCCTTATCTGTAGTAATGGAGGCCCTTTTTTAGGTCTCGCCTGACCCAGCGCATGCGCTGGTCTGGCGAGACTTTTTGTGAGGGCTCCAAAAAGTGCTACCATGGCCAGCCTAGAGCTACAGTGCATGTCCGGGGGCGCGCGCGCCGCGCTTGATCGCAATTACTTTCACGGGCGCACGGCCGCTTTGATGTTTGATCGCGATCACTTTCCGGCCGCACGGCCGCTTTGATGTTCTCCGTGAGCCAATGCTTCAATAGATTGCAGCAGTTAAAATAAACCAACATAATGATTCCCCACACGTCCTTTAGAAGAGAAATTCTTCAGTAAATTGTCTGGAAAACTGAGGACAAGTGCTTTAGCACCATTTCACACACATTAAGCATCTTAATAAGTAAGCTTAAAGTCCACTTTTTTAATGCATTTTATTTTGTTTTTATGAACCATGTACAAACATAAACAAGCATTGGCATAGCCAATAGGTCTCGCCTTTGGGACCTTATAAGTGTTTAGCCATGCAACAGTTACTACATACTAAATACTTATAAGGTCCCAAAAGCGAGACCTATTGGCTATGCCAATGCTTGTTTTATTTTATTTTTAGCGCAGCTCGCAAGCTCACTTTATTTACTTTGGCCTTGGACAAATGGACCTCAACTAGGTCTATTTTGGCTGTGGTAACTACAAGGGAAGAGGGCAGTGCACTGCATGTGGATTGCAACTTCTGTCTTCACCGATTTGTATTCTTTAATATTATTTCTTCCGATCGGCATTTTTACCTGAATAAGAGAAGTCCCTGCCAGAAAATGCTGCTGGTCTCTCTCGCCCCAGATGTTAGCTGTATGTGGGATGGGTGCAGTTTTATACTTTACCTGTAACCTTAATTGGACAAATGAATTTAAAGTGGGTGCAGCCGTGTCGCTGACTACATGTGTGCGTGTGTGATTGATCACAACAAGCTTAATCACCTGTCAGTACGTTGCCCGCACGCACCACAAGTGTGAAGGAAACAACAAAAGAAACAAAGGCTTCTTTTTAAATATTAAAGGGTATGTGGATTCCAAATTTTGACTGCTAATAAACAGTCTTATTATAGGGAAAATTATGACTAGCAGAACACTGCTCCGTGATATGACCTGAAGGACAAAAATAAAAGTTGGTTGCCTATTCAATAACTCAGCAGGCAAAGGGCTGACCTTTAACGTTGTGATGTTACGACTACGATATGGAGGATATCGTTCTGTTCCAGTGTATTTGGGGAGAAAGTACAATTGTGGACACTGGAACACCCTTGTAGGTTTCTGGAGGGAAGAAATATAGGATTTTCTCATTGCTAATTTTAAGGCAGGGTGGGCAAGATTGCGGTGGTTGTGTTAAGAGACCAACTTATAGCTGTAAACTATCCAGGCTGGGCATTGTCACAAACGAACATTTGCAATGCAATAGGTCTTGTGATTGCGAGATTTTAAGCTAGTGGCATTGTAAATGACAATGCCTTTGATTTGTGTTTAAAAAAACCTGCAATAATAAGAGATTGGTATTTACAATACCAATAGGTCAAAGTTTCTAAAATTTGAGACCTATTGCATTGCAAATGCTTGTTGTCACTGTAGTGATCGTAAACTAATGCATTAAAGGTGTCTTATATGGTTTGCATTATTTGTTTGTAATCTTATTGACAGTTTTTCCCCATGACTATGCATAACAACTGAGAAGCAGCATGACATTTTGGTCCGGAATTAAATTACTTAGAAAGTGACATTATCCGATCTGGCGGGTCTGTGGTAGGTGACCAGGATGAGTTTGCTTGTCAGGTATGATAGATCCTAGTATTTAGTACCTTGCGTGTGAAGCAGTATTTCTGTTGGGACCCTAATTTTGAAGAAAGGCAAAGCAGTTAGGAGTGAGCAATGAATTGACCAGATGCCTGAGGTCAGAGAGTAAACTAATTCCTGTATTTTGTGCTACCTTTTGTAGCTGGGTAGTCTGTCTTATTATGGTCAAAGATGGAGTAATGGGGTGCTCTCTTGGAAAGAATAAATCCATATATGGATGGAATCTGCAAACTTTCATATGTTAAAGGTTACTCTAAGAGTTGTGTTCGTTTGGCAGCAAATCCAAGTGGTGTTTTTTTGTAAGACTCAGTATATTTTCACATCAACCTTTCTAACGTTTAACCAGGGGAGTGGAAAATAAAATACCTACTTGTCCATGAGACTGGTTGCTTCATATATCTACTTGTCTTGTAACAAAATCCATTTGACCCTTTGGTGCCATGTAGTGCAGCGACAAATTATGACAGCAATCTCATTATATAAGAGCTCTGATAATAGCCTATTTGATTATGCCAGAGCTCATACCATAGTAGGGTTTGAATACTAGCAATTCCCTTATTTTGCCACCTTTCTCAGATTCACATACTGGGGCTCAGGTAGTGGCAAGCAATAGTTCCCCATGGCTGTGCAAACCTACTAACTTGCATGTTTTATGGGTTCTCATCAGCATGTCTCCTGACAAGGGCAGAAGCAAAACTTCATCTGGGGATGGGGGAATAAAGGTTGTGGGAATGTGAACTTGTTACTGCTCGATACATTTTTGCATGAGACCACACATGCATATTTGCTTGAGCTAAAATGCAGTTCACAAATATTTTCTGTAGTACGATTTCCTGACCTACTTCTTTAAATTCTTGTGAGTTCATAAAACCAATGCAAGGACATGTACCATGGATGCACTTTTGTGACTTTCTTTAAGAATTGGGCCCATATTTAGGTCAGGCGTCAACTAAAACCATTTGTTTTTATTAAAATTCTATCTCTTTATATCTATCGGCTGGCTTCAGTGAGAGTGACAGCATTCTGTTCTTTCACAAGGAACATATCGGCACGCAAAGTAGTTTTGTTAAATGCCAGGAACTACTTTGGCAATGCGTAGTTTTTGAGAACTAAAATATTTTTCCTTGTGTCAATGTTTGTTATAATGTGGGCCCGGCAACTCCCATAGCAAAGTTTTACAAAAACCATGTCAAAACAAGACACACATTGACAAAACCAAAAGGCTGACCATCAGTGTCATAGTTATTGACTTTGCCAATGATTGTTTATTATTATGTTTCTTATAATTTTGTTAAAAGTGGTTACACCGATTTTCCATAATGAATATTTTTGGAACTCCTAGTATGCATCAGCACATTTTACTGAATGATACTTCAAAGAAATGGTGCCTAAAATCTCAGTAATTTAGCAAAACCTTTTTGCAGCATACAAAATAATACAATCTATATCCATACAGTTAGAAAGTGTGTATTGATACAAACCCTAACAGTGGGCTAAATGCAGATTGCATGGTTTTCTTATTTTCTTTTTGAATTATGTTCAGATTATATTGATAGATCTTTAAAACAACTTCCTTTTAATAATGTTGCAAGTGATGCTGCTTGGACAAAAGCAAAATTTGGGACTCTACATGGTATACATGGTATTACAATTGCAAAGAAATCATTAGTAGGAGCCGGAGGTCTCCTGTTAGATTGGACATGGAGACATTATTGATGGTCATGGACAACGTCGCACAGATGGAGAAAGTGATGTTCAAATTTTTAAGACCCAATCACAGTTCTTTGAATTGTATGATTGTTGAATACTTCTTTTCTATTTATTACCAAGGTCTATTGATGTAATTATCTTAATGTGTGTGGTGTCTAAAGTATTGGTACAGGTTATTAGACCTTTGTAAATTCTAATTTAAAATTGGGATGTTAATTTGTATTATAATTCCAGCCCTTTACTTGGTGTTTGCACCAAAAGAAGGTTTACTTGTAAACTGTTCACATTTAGCATGTTAATTTTGTTAAGGATTCTTATTTCCTTCACAAAACACATTTTGAAGGTGCCAGAAAGTCACAGTGGCAGCTAAGCTTTTAGATACTTAAAAACATGAAAGTGAGACTTGGACATTACAATCTCTGAACAGTAAGTCCCGTAGTATGAGTGTGGCCCCTCTTAAGAGAATTGTCCCCTTAGGAGATCTGAAACACCTAGTAGGTACCATTTTAAGGACAAACTAGACTAATGGCTTTGACTGTGAGCTTTAATGTGAAACATATTGGCGATATTGGTTGCATAACGTGTTGTGGTATCCTGTGGCTAGCGGCACTGATTCTGGTGCTTGACTCATATGGGCTTCATTGACCTGCAGCTGAATCGGCTTGGAAACCTTGGGATTGGACCAATTGGGATCATCCATCAATTCCTTTCATACTGACAGATACGAATATGTTTACATTTTGATAAACCTCTAGCGATAGGGCCACAACATCGGAACTGTATGGAACATATCCAAGAAACTTACAGTGGTAAAGGAGATCACATTGGTTCAACTTCAAGTTGATCATTGCCCTGAAGAAGTCCAATGTTTTGGACGAAACATGTTGGCTGTTGTTGACTGTATTTACAGTTTTAATATGAATTTGATCCAACCATAAAAGAAGAATTGAACACATCAGTGAAAACCGGTCATTTTTGACTTAGTGATATTGTTTATCTAAATTTTATATGGTGCACCTCCCAAATATGTTATAACATATTAGTAAGGTACTCTGGGCCAGAAGATCTTAATCATTGCCACGTTAACGCCCACACAGCCCAGTAACTTTGTTAGCTGTCTGTTAGCCAGGCAACTTTTTAAAGGAGAAAGCCATATATTCATTTTTAGGGACTGTTTTACATCTCTAACGTGCCCTGAATTTTTCCACATTTAACTCCTTATATCAAAGATGCATTGTTTATAGAATGCAGTCGGTTTTTGTTTTTTTGTTTTCTTTTAATGTTGGAGGATTTTTTATGTTTTAGTCGGGACTAGGAATGCAAGCCAGACTTAGGTTTGTTAATGCTTCATTATATCGCAAAGATAATTCTGTTGTAAAGTGGTTTGGATGAAGGAAATACTTGAGTTATTTAGTTCTATTATATGTTTAGTTTGTATTGCTGTATTTCCTGCATTCTCATATTGCTTTTTCTCCCTCGCAGTCCTTCGAAAACATCTCTGTGGAGGAATCCTCAGGATCCATACATGAAAGGGATGAGATTCAAGGTACATTATATTACCACAAGTATTTTAGTGTCTTGTCCGTGTACCTCTATTTCCCAAATTAAACGTACCTTAAACTTAAAACTATAAGTTCAATTGTTGGATAAATGATTAATTTTCAGTCACTTCCCGGTTGGTGTGCACTGTAAAGTACTCTTTCAATGCACCGTGGTTTACGGAACGTTGAGCATATGTATCTATTAACCTTGCAATCAGCCATAAGCAGCGGCCACTTTTTCTTAAATAAACAGAGACATCTTAAGGATTTTGGGGGCCCTGGGCCAAACGCATTTTGGTCCCCCCTGTTGGGAACAGTTTTGAATTCATGATTCAGTTTCAGCTCTTTCATACAGTCTTTAGCCAGATCTCTAACAGGTGCGCTCGTCCAAATTCTGAATGTGTTTACATCAAATATTCAGGGATAGAGAGATGTGTTATAAATATTGTAACACAGCAGTAGCTCACTAATGTTGCTGCAAATAATCTCTGCGACACCAACCCATTTCTTATTTGTGAGGTCCTGTTTTGATCTAAAAGAAATTTTTTTGTATGGATGTTGCATGAAACAAGCCCATTTCTCTGCAAAATGTCTGTAATTGACTCACATATCGCCCAAAATAAAAATAACTTAAAGGAAAAATGGTATGTAAAATAATCTTTTTAAGAATTAGTAACATAAACCACACTGGAACAGGCGGATCTGATCTCCAGTCCTAGTGAATAATATTTATTGTATGCTGTATATTTTTTCATACCGAGTGGAGAAAGATAAGCAGGGAAGGGAAAGGCGAGGGGGGTGTGACACTAACTCTTAAAGCTCTAAATATAAGTAAACTGCTTATATTTTCCTTAGCAACGTTCATTCGTATTTTCTGTTAGTGAGTGCAGAAGCGGACCATGCACCTATCAAAGAAGCAGTTTAAATTTTAAGATTGGAAATCCCTCTCGGCAGTTTCAATTTAAGAAACTGAACACAAGATTTTTTTTATATATAATTGCTTTACCGCTTATATTCATGCAGGATTTGAAGTTCGACCTTGCTTACTTTCTCTGTTTCCCACAATACATCTCCCGTTCTGTTTTTAGGACATCTTCGAGCGGAAGAGGTTGATAACATGCTCCTGAGAAACGACAGTGGGATTGAGGCCGCTCTGTCGTATGCGAAAGCCTGGTCAAAGTACACCAAGGATGTGTTGGCCTGGGTGGAAAAAAGACTGAGCTTGGGTGAGTAGCTCTGTGTGGCAACTAATTGGCTTTGACAAGGGCTAATTCCGCTAGGCTTGCTTTACAGACCGTTGGTAACGAGATTTCTAAAGAGGTAGACATTTAATCGAAGTAACTAAAACAAATGCATGCTTGGAATATAGAAAATGTCTGATCTCTGTATTTTATGCTTTCAAATACAATAATGCCTTGAGAACTGAACTAGTGTTGCATGTGCGTATTAGTTCTTACGGTTATTCTTTCTCCTCTTCTTTTTAGAGTTGGAATGTGCCAAAAATTTTGCAAAAATCGCGGAGGCTGCCAAAGGTATTGTGGGACCACAGGTGAGTGTGCTTGTGCAGAGTTTATCAAATTGAAATTTACTGCAAGCTTTAGATAAGGTTAGCACATTCCTTAATCAGAATGGAAAGGTCAACTTTTATGTGAATTTTTTTCGTGGCCGTGTCCTGCCGTCTGCTTTCTCTTATCTTTGAACTTGATAAACTTGAACTTTCTTATGCTCTAAAACCATTCTGTTTTCATTTAAATTATTTATTTTTTGGCTGCTCTTATGCTCTGCTACCGTACGAACTCTTGTTTTTCAAGTAATGTAGCAATACCGAACCCGAGTTTCAAATGCTGCAGCAAGACCAATGTGCATGATCTATTCGTGTGCTTTGAATTCCAGGACTACATGCCCTTTCAGTCTATATTCACCTCGGCGTTTCAAAATGACGTGGAAAGCAGCCAACTTTTGCTGCAAACCACAGCATCTCTGCAAAGCAACAAATGTATGCAGGTAAGCCAGCTCTTCTGTGCACCTCCGCTCTGCATTGTGCTCTCGTGGTGGACTTGTTTGCTTCAAACCAATATTGAGCTGCCTGCTGACTTGTGAAATTATGCATCATTTTCATCTCTATTTACAGCCTGTCCAAGGAAGACGGAGTGAATTGGATAAACTAAGAAAAGAAATCAAAGATCTCTGGCAACGGGAGCTAAAAAAAATGGTGTGTAAGACAATTACGATTACGGAGAAAATGGACCATTTGAAGCATTTTACAAAACAATATCCAGTGATGGCGTGCAGTTTGTTATTTTTTCCTCAGTTTTTTTTTTTCTCCCTTGCATGTAATGGACAGTAATGGTCAGTATGTCTCTTAGTGCTTTGAAGAAGTGAATACATTTCTTTCCCTACAGCAAGAGCTCGAGGTTGCTCTGAGGAAAGCCAAGCAGTTATGCATCCAACGCCAGGACGAGCACGACAAGGCAAGGTCCAGCACCGTTCGTGCGGAGGAGGAACAGTTAAGCTCAAGTGCAGGACTTGTGAAAGAATCCACCAAACAGCTGGAGAAAAGAAGGCGTCTGGAAGAGGAGGCTTTACAGAAGGTGAGCAAAGCTCCGGTTTAGAACTTTGTTAAACTAGTTTTAGCTTGCTGCAGGATGAAATGGCATGCTACTGGTAAATTAAATCTGTATGTGTCTTTTTGGATTAACAGTGTTGAGTTTTACACCTGAAACAATTTCTAGATCTGGCTTGACAGCACAGCTGTCTAAAATCCATTGTTACCAGTGCTAAAAAGTGCACATTCAGTGGGCTTTAGCTGCACCCGACTGGTATTTCTCTCACCACCTGGCTATTTGGTATAATTCCACATTTTTGTAAATGCTTATACGTGCATTTTATATCTCCTATTTGCAATATTTACAGAAAGCAAACCTTTTTGACACTGCTTCCTAGCATTGACTTAGCTAGTTGGATTGGCTTTAATGTGATAAACAGCATTTTTGCAAGCAGTGTATATAAACAGTATTTGTGATTATTCCGGTGGGAAACCTTGCTGGGGAAAATCGCAAATACGTTTGCTATTCAGACCTTTGTAGCAATGGGCTTCAATTGCATGAAAATATTTGTGCCACAATTGTACAGGCATTAGCAAAGCAAAGGACCGGCGGGAGAACATGGGAGGAGAAATGGAGCGAAGAAGGTAGAGATGGAACATAGTAACTAGCAACAAAGAACTTTGGGGCTGAGGATGAGATGTGGAATTGAGCAACAAATTAGTGAAAACAGGAGAGAGAGATAGTAGACATAGGAAGGAAATAGGAAGGGCCATGCACGCTCACTGACTGCTAAAAGTTAATAGTTATAGAAAATGTAAAAGGAACAAATAGACCCCGATGCAGAAACCATGGTGAAGCAGAAATGCTCTAAATTTGGGTCTCTCTCTCTCTCTCTTTCTCTCTCTATCTCTCTCTATCTGTATATGTATGTATGTACGTACATAACATTCTTCCCTCCATCTAGAGCAGATCCACACTCGTATCTTGGGGTTCAATTTCTTTATTCACCGTTAGCACTTGCGTAAAAAACTGGAACGCTTTTCGGCTGTGGACACAGCCTTTGTCCAACATAAATTGGACAAATAAATTTAATTAACTTCTTGAAATCTTTGAAAGTGTCACACATCATATATCCCTTGTATATTTCTGAGTATTTGGCAGCCTTTCACTATGCGTTTTCAAGTGTCAGTAAGTACAGAAATCACAAGTCCTTGACTGCCTGCTGCCAGCCACACTTTAAATTCAATTTACACGATATAACGATATACACACACACACACACACACACACACACACACACCACACACCACACACCACACACCACACACCACACACACACCCCTTTCCCCCCCCCCCCCTCTCAGTGGAGGTTGCCACTTGGTAGTTATAGTTGGGGTTGTGTTTTCATAGGGAATGCAGTTTTTGTGTTTCTAATAACTTAGGCACCGTTTGACAAATCTTCAAGAAACGTAACAAAAAAGTGCTCTTTTTTTCTCTAGTTTGCCCATGGAAAGTTTCAGGGTGATCCGTCAAGCAGGGTCCCAAATCCTGTTTACCCCTTTCATTTTCCCCTAGGAACGTTAGAAACAGCTACAGCCTAAACAGGTAAACGTATTTACACCAAATTTGGCAGAAAGCTAGATCCAGAATGAGTGCTTTTTAGGTCTCACCTGAGCCAGCGCATGCGCAGCGAGACATTTAGTATACGGGTTTTCAAAGTGCTACCAGACCTCGCTGGCCTAACGCTTGCGTTCACGCGAGCGTGCACACGCCCATCTGCCTCCCTTCCAGCGTGATCACTGCTGCGTGCGCACCACTCGCGTGCTTACCACAGAGCGCCTCCTCGCGATCACTTTCGCTTTGATCGCTTTCACTTTCACGGCCGTGCTGCCATTACTTTTACGGCCGTGCTGCCAATGCTTGTTACTTTTTATATGCTGTTTTTCGGTATGCTTTAAATAACATGAACGCTAATGACCTAGCATTGGTCTCTGTGATTTGACTGCAGTTTCCTCTCACCACTGTTTATCTGTTTACCTTGGAACCAACAGGGATGCGCCCTCTGTCAGTGTTTAGAGCCATTAAACTATATATGTGTGACGAGAATGTGGTTTAGGGTTCATGGCTGGTGTTAAATCTTCAAATGGAATTTTGTGCATTTTGTTTGTCTACGGTAATTAAAAAAATCTGGGGTTTATTCCATGGAGACTGCGCGTGCCCCCATACATCAGAGGCCTTGCCACCCATGAATGATTTAGGAATGCAAAATACCTCTGCTCTCTCGGAGGACGGCTGCGCATTTCCGGCTGCATTTCCTGCCTCGGTCAGAGAGTGACAGGGCACGTATGTGCTGAACAGGGCGGATAAGGACAACGTTTGCCAGCCGCACCCTGCAGCGGTTATTAGATCTTTGATGCCCACAGGTATGGCGACCCTGCCTGGGCCTTACTGACAGAACGGCCGCAGCTGGTCACTCCCCGGTCTCCTCGCGCGCAGTCTGTTAATGTCTGTTAGGACCCCGCTAACAGTCATCGGCCAGGGACAGTCACAACCTGCCCCGCTGAACCCGGGCCATTCATCAAGCGTGACTGCTTGACAGACAGATCAGGCAGCCTGTGTTCCTGTTTCTAGTTATTCCTGGTGGAAGGTGGGACGCTCAAGTTACTGAGGATTTTATCTGCGCCCCTTAAAAAAAATTCATAATTGTAGCTTACTTCCCCACCATGATCTCAAATAAATAAACACCAGCAGTTCCTACTGAATAATGTAAAACACTTAACGTATGCAATTAGCAATGAAGCAATAGTATTAATATACGTGTTTGTGGATTACTTTACATCAAAAGAAATAATTAACTGTAATTTTCTTTCGATGGCCATCCCAGCAATCCGTTGTGTGCGGTCGGTAATTTATTTTGTTGGCAGTAAAAAATGTTGGCGGTACTTAACTGTGCAGTGTAAAATTTTATTTAATGAACTGCCACTGGCAAAGAAGAAAAATACATTAAATTGTGCAATACTGTGTTCATGTCAAGTACTTTGCAATTTAATGCTGACTAATTAAAATACGGACAGAGCTTTACCACCGTCATAAAAGTGCTTACATAACCCAACCACTAGCCTGGTACACAGCTGTAAAAACGGATTTTCTGGCCAGCTACCCCCGTCAGTGGGAAACAATTAGAAATATGACCTGTCCTGTTATGCAAGAGTTGTGCAGAAGTTGTGAATGCCGCCAATCCAATAATTTTACATTGATTTTCTATTTATACTGCTCACACAGCAGACTAAGGAGCTTGTTTGCAAGCCACTTTTGCCGCCGGTGCGTCACTTTTAACATGGGGAAAAGACGTCCAGGCGATGCAAGGGTCTTGTAAATAGGTCCCTAAATGCCCACGTGAATACCCCCAAACTACACCCACCACACCACACACACGTCACATATTTAAATCCAAGCAGGACTTACTCTGCATTTCTTCAGACTGAGGCTGATAACTGATTTAATACTGCAGAAGGCAATATTACAAATATTAAGTGAGGTTGAAAGCTAATGATACTGGGGCTAACCCTTGAGGGGTTCGCCATGGGATTATATGAGAGTCAAATAAGAAAGAGCTTAGTTTCAATAAATGGAATCACTTTGCCAGGACTCGGGTGAACCAAAGGAGACATAAGTCCATGTTCCTGATATGTAACATGCATTATGTTGTTGCTGTGCATGATGGCACACACAGAAAAGACGGATATACAAACAGTGGCACTCCTGTTTTCTCTATTTCATGGCACACGAGAGCAGGCAATTTGTGGGATGCAGTGTAAAGGAAAAAGAGTGAGGCTTGGTATTTTGTCTAGTAAATTACCAATATATGCAGAATGAGAACTATTTTGCACCCATTTCTTCAATAGAAGGTCTTTATTGCAATGTGGATTGAGGTTACTGTGGTAACACACTTTTAATTAGTTTGTAGAATTTTAACACATACTGTGGTCTACATTCACTGACTGATGAGGAAGGAGGAGCTAATTTCTGATCATCAACAACCTTCGTCCTTCACCTGTTCCTTCCCCCACGTCCGATAGACCAATCCCTTAAATTACAGAGAAAGCTTGATGTAAGGCAAAGGGTTGGGGGGAGGGGGGGAGGGTGGGGGGGTCTAGACCTCAGGGTCAGGCCTTACAGCACCATTGTATCAGGTGACATCATGAATATAGAAAGCAACTCCAATTCAAATTTGATGAGTTTCTTCCACATCATTATCCAAGATGTTGCACGTGGAATTATGCCTGGTCCTTTCAATTATTTCGGACGTCAGCTCCCTGAGGTCAGTTGCTAAGTATGCCAGAAATGGAGCCAAACCATTTAAAAAACATGACCTTATATTCCAACGAGACACTGATTTTCTCCACGATGAGGAAATCCCATGCCCTAAGTATTCAATCATGCCAAGTAGGTACCCTTTCTTTTACTCATAAAGAAAGTATTGCATGGAATGCTACACTCGGACTCATTCTCCTGGTAATTACTAATATCTAAGTGGGCTCTCTGGTGGCACTTTTAATTGCCCGTTACAAATACCTTTGATTCCCCAAGAGTGTGTAAAATCGAGGTCATTTTCCGGACCACGGATAACAAAGGCCTTAGAACACACAGGTCTCTGTTGGGGATACGTGAGCCCAAGTAACATCACCCCATGGACTCATGGAATTCTGATAATATACTCTGCATCCGTGGCACCCAGGACCGCGTTTTAGACGGCAGAGAATTTACCAGAATGCATTTCACTCTACACCTCCTCCAACATCCCTGGGGTGTATCAGCATCCCAATCATAAATCTTTGCTTCGGTCTGTTACCAGTACATCATACATTTACCTAGGCCCATATTACACATGGCCTCTTAATTACCATGCAGCTGGCAACAGTAGTTACCAGCCACATGAGAATTAAACATCTTTTACTTTCATACAGAGGTTTTGGCTACTGAAAACAATTGAACTCTTCTTTGAAAAGTCTGGGGAATAATGAGGACTTATAAGAGTGATCAGACAGAATTACCAATTCTACCAGAAGCTCATCCTTTCTTAGGGGACCCTTAGGGTCCAACTCCTAATTGGTTAAATTTTCCCCATCCCTGGAGTTACTGCTTACCCCAGTATTAGTAACTCCAGGGGTGGGGGAAATCCAGCCCATTTTCTGGGTCACTTGCAATGAGGGCCATAGTGTTTCTCTACCTCCCTCTAGCATTATGGATGCTTTATGTATCTTATAATCGATTCTACACCAGACATTGTCCGAAAGTTCCCTACCATGGTCTTTCCTCCACCGTTTCTGGCCTGGTGATGTAACCACTGCCTGACTCAAGAAGAGAAGTAGTTTGTAGATATTGGAGATTACGTGTTTAATATGGTCGCACTTAAGCATCCACTTATCAAAACCCATGGAACCCCTTAAAGTCCCTTTATCAAGGAGAGTTGAAGTAGCCAGTGGCGCACCTAGCAAAAATTAAACTGTTTCCAATTGTGTTGCCCACATTGCTATTTCAATCCCTCAAAGGGTTTGATGTCCTCTGCATTGGAACAGAGACCTCACCATAATAAATGTGTTGCCCTGCCCACACATGTTGAACTCTCCCCCTTTGTAACCTGGAGTAAATTGTTACATGTTAAAGTGCTGTAAAACTATATGGTCCTCCATCACACAATGCTATGGAGTACTCCAGGGTGATTTTTGTTAGGTAGGAAATATGAACTATCAGGTGCATCAACATGAATAGCTCTGTTGGGGGGAGGTGGGGAATACAATCATAATCCCCCATGTTAAAATCCGATACACTGGGATAAGAATTTGACAGGTGTTATCATTATAGCCTTTTTTTAATTCAGTCCTGAACTCCATTTGACCCATTATTTTCTGGGTATTTTGCACATGTTAAATTTCAGCAGGTAAAATCTACTAATGTTTAGCTCAGGGGGCTCAGTAAAATCCAGCAATCTTATAATTGTAACCCCAGCGCAAAAAAGTGTATGCACTAGGGCACTGTGAAAACAGACTTGTAATAGGGGCCAAATGAGATTCTAATTAGATGTAGTACTTTAGTCACAGTGATCAGACAATGCATCCTTAAATGGGTAAAATAGAACAATTCACTTGACAAACATACGCAAAGACATCCACCTCCTCATTAGTCAACTTTCCAATATTCCTTTAACTGAGAACTGGAACTGCTATCCTAGTCTACAGATACATAATCAACACCTCAAAATAAATTATTGTCCAAGCAGTGCTTTTTTTAGGTCTCGCGCCTAGCGTTGCAGTGCGCAGCACGAGACCTCTTGTAGGGGGTTTGAAAACGACCCTAGGAATCGCACACGCTCGTGCGTGTGCTTTTCCTTTTGGGCCACGCGATTGGCCTTTGCGTGCGTCTTTTTATCCAAGACAGCACGCAGATGGCCAAAGGCGGGCGCATTGCTCTGCCCATGGCCTATTGGTGTCTGTTACGCGCAGTAAGCAGCATATGTTTTCAATTATTGTGCCCAGACACGGGCGCGATAATTGGAAACATACGCAGCTGCTCGCAACCGCTCGTGCACACCAGCAGCTCTCGCATCTCATGCGCACCACTCGCGGGCTTGTTTGTTTTTTTAAGCTATTTAGGGATTGTAAGAAATACATTTAACGTTTTCCAAACCCTCTCAGCGTGTGTAAATTATTTGAAAAAATGCTAGTCTCTCATGAACAGGTTCGGAAAGTTAAGTCTCTCAGCTACACGCAGGAACCAAAAAAAAGCAGTCTGAAGCACACAAAGGCCGGGGGTCTTAGGTTTCACGCGCATACTCACTCGCTGCATGGCTAACTTTTTAATGGACCCAAAAAACAATGTCTGCACACTGAACCGTTTCGCACTTCTGTTCAGAGACCAATGGGAGGGATGGGTGCTTTTCACAGTGCGCGCGACTTAAGTAAGGAGTGTTTGTTGGCACCTTTTATGTTCCTTCTCTCTGCCCTTTGTGCACCTGTGTTTTCATGCATGTTTACAGCGAGTTAGTGTCTGGGTGTAAGCCAGGAGAGGAGTTCCGGGGGTCCCTTCCAGGAGAGCAGGAGACAGTTAAAGACGGGGCCCGACTGCTTTGTTTTCACAGCCTAAGTAGGGGCTTTCGAGTAGGAAGTGTTTGACTATTTACATGCTATTCAATCATACGTGCAAACGCATAGAAATGAGCGTTATGCTTACGGACATGTGGTACGTTTGTAGGACATGCACGTTTGAAAGACTCCACAGAGAGGTGCACACAAGGCTTCAAGGACACGTGTTTGGCCACAGAAACACGTGAACAGACCTTGTGAAAGAGCACAAGACAATGGCACGTGTATGTGTGTACATGTACACAAGACTGAAGAAAGATGCATGTGCGGACCTCTGGTACCAGCAGGGCTTTAAGTGGGATGAAAAAACTGGAGGGTCTCTCAAAGGGGTGTGGCTTAAAACACTTGAGCTAAAAATCTGTGCTTAGCATAGTGTGCCGCCCGTCTTGCATTTTGCTGTTTGTTATTTCGTTCAGATATATGATACAACAAGTAACATCATATCTACAACCAGTCTGAACTATTGGCTTTGTCAATGGTTGTTAGTTGCATAATATGAATAAGCAGCAACTATGGCTTGTATATAATATTGAAAAGTTTCCACTTACAGCCCTGGTGACACCACGGCATTATTGCTGCTCCTGGGTTTCAAAAAGAGAAGGGAAATCAAGAAAGAAAATGTATCTTCCCCTACAACGCTCACCTGGCATGACGTCATGCCGTAACTTCTCCACTAGAGAGAAGTGAGCAGTGTGAGTATGCGCACATCGTTGTGCCCGCTGTCACTGCAGTCCAGAACAAGCATTTGCAATGCAATAGATCTCACATTTACGCGAGTTTGAGCTATTGATATTGCAAATAACAATGCCTTTTATTTTTGTTTTCGTTTTAAAAACATAAATAAAAGGCATTGTCCTTTACAATGCCAATAGCTTAAACTCGTGTAACTGCGAGACCTATTGCATTGCAAATGCTTGTTGTGTTTTGGTGTAAGTCAGTTCAGTAGGTTTTGAGCAGTTAATGTTCAAAAACCTTGTATATCTACGGACACGGAGACTCTGCAGATACCAAGAGATTTCAAACTATGATCTTATTGGCTGCCACCACCTCTGCCACCAGCCATCTTAGGACTCCGAAAAAAAGGCATAAGTGGGCAGGGTAGGAATACCCTGACTCCCTAGGCATGGTGGTGGGGTCCTTGCCCGGGGCCCAAATGTGTTTTTTAAATTTTGCTGCAAATTTGCAGTCAATCCGCAGCTAAAACATACATGAAAAGCACGGTCTCAGGAGCTTGTTTATTTTTAAGCCCCTAGGAGAGCCAGATCCCAGGGGGAACAGATGTTTGTTTTGGGCGAGGGAGGGGGGTCATGTGGTTCTCCCTGGAAAGATTTCGGCCCCAGAGACTCCATCCCCTGGGGCCTGGCCACCATGTAAGGGGGGTGCATGGCCCCCTTCCCTGCTCTGATTTCGGCCCGGGAACCCCTTCCTTGGGGCCCAACCGCATTGTAAAGAGGAAGACTGCATGTGTTCCACTTTCCCGGGCAGATTTTGGTCCCAGGGACCCTATTCCCCAGGACCCACCTGTATTTGCAAAAGGGAAGGGGGGTATGCAGCTGCCCTCTCCGGGCCGATTTTGGCCCAGGGGATCCGTGGGCCCGGCTGCATGTGCCGTGTTGCCCCTAGGTAGGTAGGTGTGTGTCTGTGTGTTTCATTCTTGACAAAGCCCTGCACTGTGCATTTCTTTTTGTACTGGCTTGCCAGTCTAGGGCATTCTCAAGACTCACTGTTGAATCCTATTTAGATCACATTTGAATGTTTACGGTATATTTGCACGGAGATGTGGTCTGTGCAGTGGGGTTGTAATTGCAATCATATTTAGTCAATTGGAATGACCATATGACGCTCAGAAGTTATTAGTGTGATAAATTATATAGTTTTCAGAGGGCAGACATGCAATATGTAGTCTATATTACTCTTTGAACCCCTACTTTTAGTGCTTTGTTTGTGATGACTCCCCTCACTTTCTCTCCTGCCTCCTATGTGTGCACATGTGTGCTGTGGCAAATCTCAGATGTTCTATAAGGTGACCAGCTCACTCAATCCTTGCTTTCATCCCTCAAATAATTGCTATTGGGTGCAAACCAAGACTACAGTACCTAGTATGCATGCCACCACAGGACCATGTCATAGCTCTTTTTTCTAACTTTTAGCCCTGCTTCACAGCAGCCGCACTGCTGTACAACATGGCTGAAAGCAATTTGCAAAGCCAATAGCGCTCTGCTTTGCCAATGCTTGTTTGATGAGCTCAGGTATTTGTGTCTTTATAAAGTCTGAGTGGTATAGTCATTTTTGGAGGTAAACACATACCTTTATCTGTATAACATGTTACAAAGTGGGCCATCCATTGGAGATACGTTGATATGCGAATCCCCTATTCTTCGACTTGTCAACAAAATTCTGGCATTTGCCTCTAAATGTGACTCTACCATTTGTCTCCCCTGACCCATCCACTGCATTGGATTGCTCCAGTGAGTAAGGCACAGCTGCTCCATTCATTTGTGCCCTTTTTTTGCAAACTAAGGCATCCCTCAAAACTTAAATGAGGGCTGGGCTCTCAATTTCTGTATGGATCTTAATACGTCCTACACATCATTCAACTGTCTCTGTTGCATATAGTTGTCCTATAGTCCTAACCCCAGGGAAAGGAAGTCCAAAGCTCTTATTGTACAGGCCGTTGTCTTCTAAATTCTTGTAGTGCTTCTTTTGTCGAACTGTGTTCAGGCTCAAGGAAGTGTTGGTATTTTTTCAGCAGCCTTCTGCAAAGCAACCTTATGGGTTGTCTCTTGCTTTTTGTACACAGTGTGCTAGATATTTTTTAGGTCTGACTTAGTTTTGTCCAGTCCTGATGAGAACATTTTAGCAAAGCCACTGCAGAATTTGCTTTGCTGTCTCTTCTTCGGATGAATGCTTTGAAATGTTAGGTTGTGAGGCAGTGGGGTTCGAACATTGGATCACGTGCAAGTTAATTACTGTAAGTACTCTTAATCCTAGAATAACTATGTCTCCTATCATTATCCCATCCTCCCATCATAGAGCGTTGTTTGGTGTGTTTAGAGTCTGACTGTCCAAATTGAAAACTTTATGCTGTGCAAACTAACTCTCGTCCCTTCTTTTTGCAACAGTGCTAAGGAGTGGGTTTATAGGAGTTGGCAAATCACTGGTGAATAAATTGTTATATCTGAGTGAAGTCAGCACATCCTCTCTGACGTGTGATGCTAATTCAAAGGCTGTCTGTTTTTTTGTTTTTCACTTGTACACCTTGCTTTTTCATTGTAGAAGATACAATTTGTATCTTCTCACTTCAACATCTGCTTATTAGGACTTGTGTACAAAAGATTTGTGTACCCTAGCATTTTGTGTATCTGTTTCAGATAATCGCTTGGAACAAAACAAATGTATAGCATTTCCAGACACTGTGTAATTCTACTATGAACAAAAATGTTATTTTGTTTGCTTTTTTTGCAGGCTGAAGAGGCCAATGAAAATTATAAAACCCTTGTCACAGAGGTTGAAGAAAAGAGGAACGATATGGAGAACATCAAAAGTGATGTTTTAACACAGCTCCGGGAACTGATTTATCAGTGTGATCTAACTCTTAAAGCTGTAAGATATTTTTTTCTTAGTATTTGCACTCCAAAGTGTAAAACAATTGAGCAAATCTAAATTTATAGACATTAAATATTGATCAAAAGGAGTGCAGTGTGAATCTTAGAAAACAGGTGATGTGAGGGTGGTTATTGGACTGATGCAAGCTACCTATTTAAATGAAAAACTTAAATTATGGTTATACTCCAAAGTCTACATTATAAAGCATTCACCTCTTGCCAAAATGTACTGCACATGACCGCAGACTATGCCATATGCCATCAGATATTGCGGTATGGGTTGATATCACATAATGACAGCACAAGTACCCTTATTGAGACATTTTTTTATAGGGTATAGTGAGGTACACTGTGACCATACCCTCTATGGATCGCACACAGGTTATGACCTGTCGCTACATATTATTATTGAGATATATAGGTCTTCGCTTTCACCAAGCCCTATATAAACTGTATACAGGGGCATACAGGGCACCTTTATACAGGATATCTAGCTATTTACTCATTGCAGAGCTGTGAACTTGCTTCCTACATAGTCATATGGCACCCTGGGCAGTATCCTATTTGCTAGACTCATGCTTAGTCTCTGGTCTCACCCTGTGCATGCTGCATAAATTGGGAGAAGATAAAACATATGTCCTTCCAGGCGACCAGTGTAGGGACCACCCTCTCCATATAAGCTCATCTCAGAACTATCTGACCTTTGGGTGACTCAAAATATGGGTGTTTTCTTCTACAGACTTAAATCCACCCCTTAACCATAATATCTGAAAGAAACACGTTAGTTAGATTCCTTACCTTCGAATATCCCCAGGCGTCAGACTGGATCCGGAAAGATTTTTCGTCAGCAGTACCCCTGCGCGTCGGTAGGCGTCGTCAGCGGCTCAGCGTCCGTCGTCCGCGTCGTGTTCGCCGGGATGGCGTTGTCGTAGTACTTACACGCCGCCCTCACGCACTGACGTCAGTTCTTCTTTTTTCCGCGCCAGCAAGCGCAGATCCGGGAAGAGCGTACCCTTAGTCCTTTTTTGACTAACTTTTTGGACATTTTTGTCTATCTTTTTCGAGTCGACTTCGACTCCTGGTGCCGGTAGGGATGCCTGGGTTCAAGCCGTGTGACGTCTGTCACCGACTGATGTCGGTTACCGACCCCCACCATCAGTGTCTCTACTGTCTTGGGGCTGACCACGATGACAAGTCGTGCCCCGACTGGCGGGCCTTGACGTCAAAAGCTAGGTGGGAGCGGTCCCGCAAGCTCCTCAAGATCCGGCAGTCGGCTCCGCGCCGCTCGAGGTCCCGGTCGAGGAGGAAGTCGAGGGACCGGTCGCAGTCATCACCGCTCGTCGGGGTCCAAGTTCTCGCACTCTGGTAGGTCGAGGCATGGCAAAATGAAGTCGAAGAAGCAACATCGCTCTTCTGACTCCCCTCGCCGGTCACGCGACTCGGCTGAGGGTTCGGGTGGCACCACCCGCGTGGGTCCGCCGGAGCCGTAGGAGTCGCATCCGAACCCACACCCTCCGGTCCCTGGGCTTCATGCGACTCCGGGCGAGATTTGAGACTTCATCGTGGCCATGACGAGTCTCTTTCCGCCGTCTAGGCCTGCCGGTGCCATCGTCTACTTCGGTTCCGACGCCGCAGGTCCCCGTGGGATCCAGGCCTGAATCCCGGTCGACGCCAGTTGACCTCACGACTCCTCCGCTGGCGCCGACCCCCATGGTGTCGCTCCCGGCGCCGTCCTTGGATGCCACCGTCCCTAGTTTCAGTCCGGGTCCGCCGTCGGAGCGGCGCCGCTCAACGCTGTCTCCGGCGTCGATGGATGAGCCCTTCACCTATGACCCGGCTCCGTCATTTCTGCCTGTTTACCAGGAGACGGATGAAGGGGAGGACTGGGAGGGTTCTAAGGACACTCTGGCACAGCAGTGCCAGTTAAGTCAGGACTGGGCAGATGAGCTGGGGGACGCCAGTGGTCTAGACACTTCGCCTTACACTGGTTTTGTCTCTCCTCCTGCCGTGGCTACAGAGGAGGGTGCTACTTATGCTGTGGTGCTGCGCAGGGCGGCCCAGGCCTTTCACCTGGAGCTCCCTGCAGCGGCCGTGAGGACTAACCTCCTCACGGAGGTGCTTCAACCGCCAGTAAGCTCTTCGGAGCCTCTGCTGCAGTTTAATGAGGCCCTCACCGACGTTCTGATAGGCACATGGTCCAAGCCCTCCACAGTCTCTCCTGTGAATCGGAACGTGGCCCCGCGCCACCGCCCAGCTCCAGGCGACCCCAGCTTTCTGTCCGTACATCCCAACCTCTAAGAGTCTGGTTATCCAGGCCTCCACGTCCCAAACCGCCTTCCCGTCCGCACCGAGAATCCAAAAGGATGGAACAGTTTGGCAAGAAACTGTTTTCCTCCCTCAGTCTGGGGTTGCGGTCCATTAATACCGCGTGCCTTTTGGACCGTTACACACACACACTCTGTGGGATACGGTGGCGGACGTGCCGCCCCAGTGTCCAGAGGAGGCCAGGACACGGCTCACCCAGGCTCTTGCTGAGGGGCGTGATGCAGCACGGTATTCCATCAGATGTGGACTTGACACCACGGACTCGCTGGGTAGAGCGATTGCTACGACGGTGGCGATTCGTCATCACGCCTGGCTGAGGTCCACGAACTTTTCAGGGGATGGCCAGAGGACTCTCATGGACATGCCCTTTGATGGCCGTTGCCTTTTTGGCAACAAAGCAGATAGCGCGCTGGAGCACTTTAAGGAACTTTGGAAGTCACGAGGTCGGGATCGTATTGCGCATGGGCTTCGGCTCCATCCTCAGATTGTTTTTTTCCGCCATCGGGCTCGAATGTAATCTTCGCGCTCCGGTTCCGAACAGCTTCCAGTTCGACGATCGACGTACAATCCTCACCCCAAAACCGCGGTATTGTTTAGATCGCGATCTCCCCTACTCGACGCGCCTTCTCATCGGCACAGACCTTCGGTTCCAGTCGTCGACGGCGGCCTTCGGGCCTCTCCAAGCTTCGGTCCTCGCTAATGGAATGGACTCCATTTAAAAAGTACCCTCGATGTGGGTCCAAATTTCCCCACACCGATCTCCACGAGGTATGCAATCTCTGCCTCTCCCCTGAACACGAGGCTCGAGACTGTCCGGCGTGTAAGTCCTTCCGGTCCAAAAAGACTATTCGGGACCGAAGAGCCAGAAGAACTATGGCGCACTCCTTGACGATACCGGACGACATCTTCGGAGAAGGCATCGATGCTCCAGAGCGTTACACCGACGAGGGCCTTGTCAGCGTTTCCGAAGCAGACGACCCAGATGTGGAGGACATCACCCCGGCGCAGAGGGTCGTGAGTACTGATCAACCTCCGCCTCCAAAGAGGAAGGACTCTGCTACCTCTCCGTTCAGAATACCTTCCCCACCTCTTCCACCTCCTCCACCTTCCCCACCTCCACCCCCTCCGCCTTCTCCACCCCAACCTCATCGTTCTCCCACCCCTTCTCCACACGATGATGATCATGGGGACCCATATGATGACATAGGGGGATGTCCCCCCAGGACCTACCCACAGGGGACCCCACCCCTACAGGATCCCCAGACCCATGGGACGATTACAATATCCCTGATATCCCCAACGTCCCACAAGATGATCTTTACCCCTCCAGACCATCTCCACCAGAAGACTCATTGGGGTTCCACCATCTACTGCAAAGGGCGGCACACTATCACGGGGTAGACTTGCATACCGACCCCGTGGAGGAAGATTTCCTCCTCGACACATTCAACACCACACATAGGTGTACCTCCATATTACCTATGCTTAAAGGAGTGGTAAAGCATGCGCCAGAAGTTTTTAAGGACCCAGTTAGGGCCAGGGTCATTAACCCGCGCATCGAAAAAAAATACAAAGCTGCCCCCACAGATCCCTCCTACATCAGATGGCCAGCACCACTAGATTCTCTAGTGGTATCCACTGCACGTAAAAGGGCAAATTCCCAGGCGTCCGGCGAAGCACCACCACCTGACAAAGAGTCAAAGCTACTGGACGCATCAGGAAAGCGCACTGCGTCACAAGCAGCCAATATGTGGCGTATCGCCAATACTCAAGCGCTATTGGCCAGAAATGACAGGGCACATTATGACGAGTTATAAAGCATAATGCACCACCTCCCTGAAAAATATAAAGCTAGGGCCGACAAACTAATTCAAGAGGGTAAGGCTATTACTAACACCTCTATACGCTGTGCCCTAGATGCAGCAGACACAGCTTCCAGGGCCATCAATACCAGCGTCCTCCTCCGTCGCCATGCTTGGCTAAGAATATCAGGGTTTAAACGGGAGGTACAAGCCTCCATCCTTAACCATCCCTTTGACCAGGAACATCTATTTGGCCCAAAAGTGAATGAGGCCCTAGAAAAAATGAAGAAGGATACGGCGAAATCCATGGGAGCCTTACAGTCACACCCTCCTAGACGCTCCTTTCGCCGCTCTTCCTTTCGAACTTCATCTAGAGGCTACTCCTCAGACCGCGCGTCCACTTTATACAAATCCCCTACTCAGTCCACCTTCACAAGGGGTTATCAAAGAGGCGGCTATAGGGGCAACAATAATAAAGGCAGAGGCAAAACAAATAACGCCCGCTCTGCCACAACGCCTACCCAATGACTTCCCCCCCGCTCCCCCCAGACCATTCCACTCCGGTCGGGGGCAGACTCTAACATTTCCTTCCTGTCTGGCCTACCATCACCTCAGACAAATGGGTAACACAAATAATTTGGTCAGGCTACTGCCTAGAACGAATATCTACCCCCCCAAACATTCCACCCAGGCAGCGCCCAATGTCACAAGAACATTTAATACTCCTAAAGCAGGAGGTAATCTCCCTCCTACAGAATCAGGCAATAGAACCCGTTCCTACCAACCAACAAAACATGGGAGTCTACTCCCTATATTTTCTCATACCAAAAAGGGACGAGACTCTGCGACCCATCCTAGATCTCCGGCCCCTAAACACATACATACACTCAGACCATTTTCATATGGTAACACTTCAGCAGGTACTTCCGCTCCTCTCCCAAAACGTCTTTTTGACCACCTTAGACCTAAAAGACGCTTATTTCCACATTCCAGTGCACAAAGCTCACCGGAAGTACCTCAGATTTGTAGTGGATGGACAACACTTCCAATTCAAAGTGCTCCCGTTGGGAGTCACAACAGCGCCAAGGGTATTCACCAAGTGCCTAGCAGTGGTGGCAGCACATTTGCGAAGACAACACATCCACGTCTTCCCATACTTAGACGACTGGCTCATAAAAGCCAGGTCATACAATCAGTGTGTACAACACACGTCTACCACCATTCAACTTCTCCACCAGCTGGGCTTCACAGTAAACCACAAGAAGTCCCATCTCCAACCATCCCACATAAAACAATACCTCGGTGCCACCATAGACACCTCAAGAGCACTAGCCTACCCCAATCCTGCCAGGATTGCAAGCATTCAAGCTCTAAGCACAAAATTCATAGCACAACACTCCCTTCCAGCTCGAGTGTTTATGCAATTAATAGGGATGATGGCCTCTTGCATTTTCATAGTACCTCACGCAAGATTTCAGATGCGTCCTCTCCAAGAGTGCTTAGCGCGCCAATGGAACCAGGCCCAGGGTCAATTAACAGATCTGGTGTTGGTAGACGGTCGCACCCATTGCTCTCTGCAGTGGTGGAACACCACAAACCTTTCCAAAGGTCGACCGTTCCTGGACCCGGTTCCTCAAATAGTACTGACAACGGACGCATCGCTCTCCGGCTGGGGAGCTCATCTACTACATCTCACCACGCAGGGCAAGTGGACACCTCAACAAAAGTTACTCCATATCAACCATCTGGAGTTACTAGCAATCTTCTTAGCCCTAAAATCTTTTCAAACTCAAATTTCAGGCAAGGCAGTCCTGATCCGAACAGACAACATGACAGCCATGTATTATATTCAAAAACAAGGCGGCACACACTCTCCACAGCTCTCTCACCTAGCACAGAGCTTATGGAGATGGGCAATACCCCAGAAAATCTTTCTCCTAGCTCAGCATGTCCCAGGAGTCCAAAACACAGTGGCAGATCTGCTCAGCAGGCAGACACAACAGATCCACGAGTGGGAGCTTCACCCGCAAGTTCTTCACCCGTATTTTCAAATGTGGGGGCATCCACAGATGGACCTCTTCGCCACCCACAAACGCCAAATGCCCAAGCTTCGCCACCAGATACCCATACCCATTGTCTAAAGGAAATGCGATATGGATGAACTGGTCAGGCAGATTTCCGTATGCTTTTCCGCCTCTCCCGCTCATTCCACTAGTGGTGCGCAAACTACAACAACACTCCCTCACACTAATCCTAGTAGCTCCAACGTGGGCCAGACAACCGTGGTATACCACACTGCTGGAACTATCTGTAGTACCGCACCAAAAACTACACCTCTCTCCGCACCTCTTAACCCAGAACCATGGAGAGATCAAACACCCGGACCCAGCGCAGCTCAACCTTGCGATCTGGCTCCTGAAATCCTAGAATTTGGATACCTAAATCTTCCCCCTGACTGTATGAACGTCATCAGAGAAGCTAGAAGACCTACCACTAGAGTGTGCTACGCCGCTAAGTGGAAACGTTTTGTTGTTTATTGCCATAACAACACTATCAATCCACTGGAAGTGTCCATTGAACACATCATAGGCTACTTACTCCACCTACAAAGGTGCAATCTAGCCTACACGTCCATTCGACTACACCTCGCAGCTATTGCAGCTTACCTACAAAACAGGCAACCTCTATCACTCTTTAGAGTGCCTGCCATCAAAGCCTTCATGGAAGGCCTTAAAAGAATAATTCCCCCCAGAGTGCCACCCTCACCTGTGTGGAACTTAAATATCGTTCTCACAAGGCTAATGGGGCCTCCCTTTGAACCTCTGCACAAATGCGAACTACAATTCCTAACATGGAAAACCGCTTTTCTTGTAGCCATCACTTCCCTTATAACGGTCAGTGAGATACAAGCACTTACCATTCAAGAACCCTTTCTCCAAATGCACCACAACAAGATTGTTCTCCGTACCAACCCAAAATTCCTCCCTAAAGTCATTTCTCCCTTTCACCTAAACCAAACAGTAGAACTACCAGTATTTTCCTCGCAACCACAGACCGTTGCAGAAAGGGCTCTTCACACACTGGATGTCAAACGAGCCTTACTCTACTACATTCAAAGAACACAACCTTTCCGTAAGACCAAACAACTGTTTGTTTCTTTCTCTCCACCGCACAAAGGCAGCCCTATCTCAAAATCAGGGATAACTAGGTGGATTGTAAAATGCATTCAAATCTGCTACCATAAAGCAAAGCGAACGCTATCCATTCCCCCGAAAGCCCATTCTACACGAAAAATAGGGGCTTCCATGGCATTCTTAGGGAACATCCCATTAGATGATATCTGCAAAGCAGCAACATGGTCAACACCGCACACTTTCACCAAACACTATTGTGTAGATGTGCAAACTAAGCAACAAGCTAGTGTGGGCCAGGCTGTACTCAAAGCATTTTAAAACACTGCAACAGATATGGGTGGTCGCCGCTAACGGTGGGTACTGCTATATAATCTATGCACAAGTGTGTAATCTGCAGCTCATATGCCTCGAACGGAATATGCTACTTACCAGTATGCATCTGTTCTTGGCATGTAGAGCTGCAGATCTACACACGCCCACCCGCCTCCCCGGCTACCTGTATCCGACCCAGTTTATCTTATTTAGATAGCACACACATGGGCATCTTTCCCTGCTAGCGAAAAACAATCTGAGGATGGAGCCGAAGCCCATGCGCAATACGATCCAAAGGAGGAGTCACCGACCGCGTGACTTCCAAAGACTTTTCAAGAGGAAAAACAAACTGCAAACATCCGGGCCCAACACCAGATGGCGATCTATGCACAAGTGTGTAGATCTGCAGCTCTACATGCCCAGAACAGATGCATACTGGTAAGTAGCATATTCCTTTGCTTTTAGCCAACGTTTAATTTCTATATCTGCAAGGGTCTGGCAGCAGCTTAAAAGTAAAGTTTTATGAAAACAATGTCAAAACAAATCATTGAGAAAGCCAAAAGGTTGGCAGCCAACACTAAACTTACTGGCTTTGTCAATGCTTATTTGCTATTGTACACGTTTCTGCTGTTTGACTTTTATTAATTGAGATAAGGTCTTCCAAGGGCTTTTCTCACGTAAGCATCGATAGTGACTTTTTCAGAGCTGCCCTTATTTTGCAACTCATGTTGAAGAGTGACAGCTGTGACGACGAATGAAGTCAAATCTCCGTTCCCTGATTATGGATAAACGTCTAATCCTTATTCACTTGATATCTCAGTTTTCAATTTTCCTGCTTGGCCAATATTTTTAGGTCTTGACTGAGACAGACAGCGCATGTGCTGTCACTTGTGAGATCTTTTGTTTATTTAAAAGGGGCTTAGATTCCTCCACTTACTTGCTATTGGTTGGCTTCATAGTTCCTCTTTTTACTCGCTTCTGACTGGTCAGCTCATGCCTTTTTCTCTTTCTCACCATTTGTTTACCTCTTCTGTGGAACACGGACCTAGTGCTGATTAGATTAGTATTTTATTTGTGTCCTTCGCTGCTGGTGCTTGGATTGAGGTATTTTTTTTCTTCCTTGTTCCGGGTTGGTTCCTTGTCGTTGGATCTTTCACCCTCCCCGTCATAGTTGCATGTCTCCTCTCTTCCTCCTGTTATGTCGCATAAGCAAGACCTACTGGCTTTGCCCATGCTTGTTGTATAATGCTCTTTTTATCTTGGTTATTTATAAACTAGAAGAGGGTAAGAAAACATATATATATTTTCTGCTACTCTACTTATCTGTGATTGTGTCAAATTTGATCTTATTAAAACTACAAGTAGACATTTGGTTAACTATAAATTTCTTCTGATCAGTTAAAATGTCGATCCTATGACCAGTGCTTGGCTTCACTAGGTTTAGGTTTATACCTGTTTATTAAATTATACAAATGAACGAGAGCAATTGGCAGGGTCTCAAAAAACCCTCATTTTATAGGTCTGTTTTAAAAGAATTTTTTTATTTTTTATTGAATGCCATCTGACTAAATTTTCTTTTCTTTTTTATTTAAAAACTGCTGTTTTGTGCTGCTAGCCTCCAAAAATATGTATGTGAGGCTATCTTTAAAAAGCACTTACTGTTGAGTGACAAAAAGTGTTTGTGAATCAGGTCCTTATTGTTAAAAATATTTCTATGGCTTGCCTTTAAAGAGGGAGTGTTAAGGTCCTTTTCATGAGGGCATTTTCTCTCTTCGTGAGGCTGATTGTTTGAGTGCTATTGAAAACTTATGCAGTCTTTTAAGTTCAACATTATAATTTTGAAAGTCTCTAGGGAATTTAAAAAAACTACTTCACGTATAATGTAGATGTGATTAGTGCTGGATTATGAAACCATAGTGGGTTATGTCAAAATTTGTTCTCTTTTCTATAAAAAGCAGGCAAACTGGACTTTCTGGACCTGGGAGTCAAAGGGTAGCTCTTGCTCGAAAATGACACCAAGACATTTGTTTTTTGTGACTGGACATGGCATAATATGCATGGTATCCCCCAGAGCCTGCTGGACCAGGGAATGTGGTCACCTCTGTGAAAGAAGACCTCGATTTTCTTGCTGTTCAGTCTCAAGAAGTTGAATGCCATCCAGCCATGAATGCTAGTAAAACAATGTCGTCCCATACAGTTCATATGACTGATCACATTTTAGCAATATCTGGGTACCGTCAGCACGACAGTGCATTGAAACTGCACTGCTGTATAAGATCCCCTGGTGGTTGAACATAAAGAATGAATATGGCTGAGCATACCCAGCCTTGTAGAGCACTACAGATAATGTAATATTTGGTAAGTGGAAATAGATGACCGCAACAGACTTAGTCCCATTGCTGAGGAAAGATTTAAACTATCCTAGCACTGGACTCATTAAGCCAGTAGCAGCTATTAAATATTGTTTATAAGCAATTTTTTTGTGTTGGAATTATTTATTGAAAATAAGTGTCAGGGAAGAACAAGTCAAGGGCACCATACAAGGATACAAAAATACACAGAAAGAAAGATCAGCCCCTAATATGGAGGATGGCTGTCAAAAACATTTCAGGTGCCTCAAAGTGGGGGAGGCTCTTGAGGGCTAGCTATACAGACCAATAACAGCGTCTGCCCTGCGCAGTTACAAGGACAGCACCATGCTGCAGGCCCCCAGGCCACAAAACCTCAGGAGAAGTGGGATAAGAAGGGTTAAAGGAAGGGGCTGCGGGAGGCCAATCGGACGAGGGTGGCGTTTCTAACTGAGCTCCCTACCCAGAGAAGACCAGTATGCTGTGTGAAGGATGGGGGGGGGGGGGGGGGAAGCGTGGAGTCCAAGTCTCCTTGAATCCGTGCAAGGGGCTGGGGATGCTCTGACCGAGGCCACCCATCAGCCGACATCGACCCGCTGCGGCTGATCAGTAAGGCCCCATGCCGGGGTCACCAATAATGCCACTAATGCACGGGGCGAGATGAGTACAGAGTGCCCCTAGCCCCCTGTGTTGCTCGCCTCTCGGGCGTGCCGGCCTCCTCACCGGCCCGGCGTATCGCTCCAGTCACCCGGGATTGCCTTCGTGGACAGGGCCACAAGAACCAGTCTGAGTGCCTTGCCTAGCGGTCGCCACTGCAGAAAGAGGTGGGGTCGGCCAGCCAGATCCCAGTGTTGTCCGAGGCTTCCCAGTCGCCTGAGCCACGGAGCACCACCAGCGCTATGACCCCTGGGGCCTCCTGGCATGTGAGACACCCATCGCTATTGGCTGCCAGACTCTTCTTCTTAAGCACGTTTTGACCAGCGAACTAAAATTATGAGCCCAATGTTATTGCATATAATGAATTTTACACATTTGTATTGATTACTATTGATTAGATTGAAGGAGCGATTATCACACTGCTCAGTAGGCTTCTCGAGTATACACCAGCAGTAGTCTGTTATAGTAGGAATAGTGACCCATCAGAAGAATTCCCATCCAGTGTTAGGATTATACACGGATGCGTATTAGAACCATTCCTTTTCCTACTCTTCATTGATGAGCTGGGAGAACATCCTTGTAATGTTGGGAAGGACATTCCAAAGACGATGCTGTTCTCATAGTGAGAACAGCTAATGGCGTTCAATCATGCTTGTTGCCGTTCATCTATTTATTAATGATTTACGACTCAAAACTAATCGACCTAAATCGTTGTTAATGAAATGGTGCCTTAAAAAAGCTATAACAAGGATATTTTTGCTGGGAGGACAAGAAATTAGGGGGAAAAAAATTCTCATACCTTGGCATGCCTTTTGATGTGGATTTTAATTTGACGTTCTTATTGAATGTTAGAGCAATGCAATTTCAGAGGTTGATTGATTTTGTTTTTAGATTTCCTAAAAGACTAGGACATAAGCCAATCAAAGAACTGCTCTATGTTTTTAATAGTAAATGTTAGTCAGTCGTCGTTTTCGGTTCTGTTTGGGGATATGTTAATTGTAATTCGCTGCAAGTAATAGAAAATAAGTTCATAAGAAGATTGTTGGCAGTGCCCCCAAAATACCTCTGTATCCTTTTGTCATGGGGAAGTCGGTTTGGGCTTATTAGACGAATACATAGAATTACACCCCCTGCTGCTCTGGGTAAGAATTTGGAATAACCCAGAAGCCCACTTTTTCAGAGTAGTACTGAGAGACTTCATGAATTTGGATAATTGCTTAGAGATAACCTGGTCAGATTTATCAAATCAAGCTTTGCAAGGATGGGCACCCTGGAATATTTCTTTAATCCAGACACTCTTACTAATGTTTCACCCACTAGAATTAAAGCACTATTTCACCAGCATTCCCAGATGTCCCATTTGGCAACACATTTCTCCGGGATGGTGGAGTTATACCGTGAGCCCCAAGCACAGCCTGCACTTTATTTGCAGCTAATCCTGAATGAGCGGCAAACATTTTTGCTGACCAGGTTTTGTCTCAAAACAATACACTTTCAGGCAGCTTTCCCAACTCAAGGCACTTGATCCTCCTCATTCCCCCTTCCCCGCCCTTGTGATGGCTTTACATATCAAAGCACCATCACTTTACTGTATTTTTCACTCCAAGAAGGACATTTCTTCACCCGTTATTAGCACTGGAGACTAGGTTTCAAGTGTCGGCCTTGGCTCATTTATAATCTTAATGTAATATAGATATACATGCTGTACTAAATTATATTTTAACTGTACTCTGGAATCGTAGTAAATATTAGATGTTCACTCTGCTCTTTTTTAAGGATTTGTATTTTTAAATGTACTATTTTATCCACTTTTTAAGAAGTTTTATTTATGACTATGTAATAGATTTGGATTCCGTGCAAACTTTTTTGGCTCAATAGAGTTGAATCAAGAAAGTATCTTTGACTGACTATTGATTAGCATGTTTTTCAATACCTTGCTGCAGTGAATCTGTTTAGAAGATTTTTTTTTTAATTGTTCATTTATTTTTCAATGTTTATCTTTAATCGTACAGTATAACCTAAAAGCTGCTGATAACTTTTGAACACCTCCTTACTCGCATTTATATTCCTTTAATCACAGGCAACAGTTAACCTCTTTCAGATGCAGCATGCCCAAGTGGTGTCTCTTCCAGTTAACTTCCAGGCTCTGTGCGAGAGTGCCAAGCTCTATGAACCAGGACAGCAGTATTCTGAGTTTGTTAAAAGCTTGCCAAAGGAAGACATCCCTGTAGAATCGGGAATGTTTGAAAGCCAAAGCTCCCAAATTGGAGGGTAAAGTGTTTTATGCCTTTAATTGTACATAATGAGCTAGTATACACTTTTTTGCATTCTTATCAGTCTTTTTCTGCCATGTGATTGGTCAGATATCAAACGTTGCAGGTTGTCTAGCTGTAGCAGCAGGAGTTGAATTTAAGCATGCAACCCATCAAATTGTTTTATTTTTTTTCTAAATCGAGAACATTGGAAGCATGCAGTCTGAAAGGCAAAGCAAATGCAGCATACTGCTTTCATAAGAGTCATTCTTGTCTGCTATCACTCATGGTGTAGGGAGATGCACCCTGAAAACACACCATACAATCATCCAATTATTTGCTCCTTTTCTAACTATTTTGTTGGTGCTGCTCAGGTATGACCTCACTTTGCTAATTGTAAACTTTTGAATAATTTATCATCCATGCTCCTTGATTGAGACCCGCGAATACCCCTGGTAAAACCATCCCCACATGTCCATGGTGGTTTTCTCATATGACTCTTCTTTAGGATCCATGAGAGATGATCGGAGGCCATGCCCAGTATAGTAAGAATAGTTTGTGTTGAATTTTGGATTTTCCCTACAGGGCTTGGCGTGTTCATTCATTGCAACCTGCAGGCCAACACATGAAATAGTTTTTAGGGTTCATCAGAGGAATATGTGTTCCATTTACCCTCTTCCTAATTAGTTTACAATTAGTTCATCCACTTGGAGTATTGGTAAATGTCTTACTGTACGAGATACAACTATACTTTCTTATGTTTTGAAGGAGTGTTTGTGCGGAGGTGAATGGGGCTGATTGCATTGCCTTTTGTCTTTAAATTAGTTCTAATGTCATGCTGGTTTGTTGGTGATTTGTGTAATCCTAGATGAAGGGTTTTCATTTGTTGTGTAGGTCAGTGTTATGGTAATTAATCTTTTTGTCCTCTGTTCCCTTTTGTCCGATTCCTGTTTTATCATCATGGGTCTCCTTTTTTAAGAACATGTGGGTTCCTAAAACAGTGAGTGTTCTATAGCAAAGCATTTGCCAGTTTTCCTGGCCTCATGGGGAGAAATAATCCAGTCGGAGTTAGATGTAGGAATACAGTGAGCACTAAGAATGTTTTGGTTTGTCAAACACTTTAGTATTTTCAGAGCTTAACCTTGTTTTTTGTTTTTTAGACTTATTCCCTTGAAGAGGCCAATGAATAGTGCACATTCATCCCATGGAAACGTATCTCAGAATTCTGCAGAGTTCCCCAACCAGTCCTTGGAAGATAATGGGAGCCCTCTTTACCATCGCTCCCAAAAGATTGGACAGAAGAGATCTTGCAGCAGTACTGATATTCAAGGTACTACAGTTAACCATATTTCAGTCCATTCATGTCTAATTTTTTCTTTTTAGGTCTCGCCTAGGCAGCGCCATGCGCTGCTCTAGGAGGGCCTTTAGCCATCGGTCTTCACTTTTGAAGCACTGCACTCATGCATGTGGCGGCATCCACCTTGCGGGAGCGAGCAGCGGCGCGGCCGCGTTAATTACAAACATATGGCCGCTGCTCGCTCCCGCAAGGTGGATGCCACCACAAGAACTAGTGCAGTGCTTCAAAAGTGAAGACCGCTTGTTTACCCCGAGTTTGTTCTGCTTTTCGCAGTGCACGGAGCGTCAGTACCTTGCTCCTGGTTTCCGTGATGCCAAGAGGCATTGCAGCCCCACCCACTCCCCCTCTTGTGCCAACGGTTTCAGCATTTTATTTTAATAAAAATAATTGGTATGTGTATACGCTTCTGTACACTCACTGTCGATGTTTCATTTTTTTGTGTGCTTTTGAACTTTTAGCAAAGTGATTATGACGCTTGCATAATCTTTTGCTTAAACTCTACCCAGTTGGACACGCGTGTTCGCGTAAGACGTTGTCTTGCAGGAGGGGCCAGAACTCACAGGAGGCCGTCATTTATAGGACAACAACTACAATATGTGGTTGACATTTACTTCCGGGTAGCACGATTTCACAGTGGAGCATACTGGAATATTTCCCAGCAAGGGCAGGCAATTTCAGATGTGCTGCTGAGAGCTCAGGTCACGCCAGATTCCAAAGTGCGAGTGATACTATCTCAAACAGGTAGGCATGTTGCCAGCCACTACAACATTATGAACTCTATTTGGCTCAGAAAGCAATTTTTCATCCTCTGAGAACCGTCACACTGAATAGTTTTCAAAATAAAATACTTAAAGGGCTAACTCGGTTTACTTTTTAACTTGCGCAGTTTTCTTTTTATAACGGAACAATTTAAACGGAATGGGTGATGTTTAAAGAAACTCTGTTGGGGGCACTATGCGCATACCTAAATGGTGTTTCAGTGCTCTCTATCCCCATGATTAATTTTCTGATCAATGCACAGGTCACTATTGTGTATCAGTGACTGGCAAATAACGCGATTTTGTGAAGCTGTGTGACTCTATCGCATGCGTCCAAGCATTTATTGTCTGCGTAAAACACAGTGAGTGAAGTGGAAAAGTATTTAATTCAGGGAGTCAGTAGTCCTATGTTCTGTTGAACGCTGAGCAACATGTTTTCCCATGTGAGTGTTTAGTATGTCTTGTAATTATTAGAGCAAATGTATTGTTTAAAGCACTGACCACCGTAGTATGTCTCTGTTAGACCTGTCAGCCCTTTGGCAGTTCCCTCCTCATTTTAATTATTTTTGTCCCTTTCCCCCTTCTCATTTTTTTTTCTGTCTACCAAACTTTTTGGGTGCTGATGTAGAGGTTCTGGGCGCTTCACCCTCACTACCTGAGGGGGAGGCGCAAGGTGCTCCGCTGAGGAAAACTAGAGAAGGGAGGGGAGCTTCACAAAATGGTGGCACCAACTGTCACCTCAGCACCTGGACCATGACTGCCATGGGAGGTTCCGGAACCTTCTGGGCCCCTCTGGCAAGTCAGGCCCAAGGTGATAAATAGAGGTGACAGGAGGGCGGACATTTTAGAGTAGAGCAGAGCAGCCAGTTATCCAGGAGTAAGGCACCTGAGTAGGGAGGTGGTTGCACTAGTCAAGGAGGGACAGGTCTCGGGGCCTGCGGTGTTTCCCTGGCCAGTGATAACACCCCCAACCTGTTGACCGGTCCCTGGGTGCTGCCAGTGATTTCAGTTACCCCAGCATCTGTGGAGGACTCGAGGAGGAGTGAATCCCTGATCCCTTCGTTCTGGTAGAGGGCTATTGCCAGGGCCACCCACTTCTAACTCTGTAGTTGCCAGGATTACCACCTCCCTGGACCTAAGGGAAAGATGCGAGTGCCCAGGCCTTGAGAGTTCCGTCAGCCTCAGCCACGGTGTAGAGAGAAGACAGTAACCCCCCTCTTACATCAACCTCCCCTCCCTCCGAGAGCTCTGCCTTCGAAATCGGGCCGCTACCCTCGTACCAGATTGGTAGGCTGCCTTGTGATCCTCGGCGGTAATCTGCGGTGAGGAGTGGCCTGAGGAGCAGGGACGGCGCCGGAGATGGTTGGGGCATGAGAGAGCGACGCGACTGACAGCCGAGAAATCCCCAGTCAGGAAGTACCAGCCGAGCGGCAGGGAAGCCGCTGGCCGAGTCACCTGATAGGGGACCAGAGCACCGCCCCCCTGGCTGTGGTGCGAGAGCGGAGGCTGCGCACACGCAGGACGCGCTGCTTCAGAGTGGTGCAGTGGGAGCAGTGGGACGGCCGACGACACAGACTTCCCGTCAGGTGACTGGTGAGCAAGAGGCTCGGCCTCCGGGGGCGGAGTAAGTGCCCCTTCATCAGCGATGGGAAGTGCCGGTGGGAGGCGGCCCCGAAGGAGTGACTTCTCGGTTCCGTGACTGGTGAGAGAGGTTCCCAGTGAAACCCCCCCCCCCCCTTTCCTGCTCTATGTGAGTATCTTTCCGTGACACTTTCCCCTCTTCCCGGCTCCGTGTCAAAGGTGTAGAAGCCTGACACGCAACGTTGTGGGCGACCGGAGGAAGACAACAGGTGAACAGTAAGCCGGGTGTCGCTACGCAGGAGAAGGGGTGGAAAGGTCTTGGACAGCTGGTAATAGGAGAGGCCTTTGGAGCGTGTGGAATTGACTGGCAGCATAGCGCCACCTTGCACGTGACCCCAGAGGAGTAGTAGGGGAGCCGCATGTTGCTGGGGGAGAGGGTCCTTGGGGAGCCGGCCCGAGGAAGCGCTGTGAAGAATAGTATAACGGGGTGGAGGGGATTCAGTGGACAATCTCCCTGACCATTACCTAGGTGGGAGTAGCCCATTGATTGCCAACAGCATTTCCAGGTACCGTTACTGAGTATAGTCAGGATCTGGAAGGGGGGAAATGATAAACTGAGGGCCCAGTCTACCAGGGGTTAGTCATCCCTCCAGTAACCAGGAGCTCTGGGGAACCCACGTAGAGAGCGGGAGAGGTGCCAGACTAGAAGTAGTATCCCCGGCCCGAGGTTGTCCCGGTAATACCCGGAAATGCTATCTTGAAATGTAACAGTGTGTTAATTGTAAGATGTTTGATGAAAAGTATAACTTGAACTGTACTGACCAGTTATGCCTCAAGACATAGGGGAATGTTAATTTGGAAATGTTCTGAAATGTTACCAGTGTAATGGGAAATTGAATACCTGAGCATAATAAGGAAGAAAAGTGATAGTCTTTTAATAAAGCCTCACATTTAATCAGTGTAGTGTCCTTTTTGAGTGAGGCTGCGCTAGATTGCGAGCTGGGTAGGATGCAAGCATGAAAAGCCAAAGGGAGGTTTAAGCCTGTTGACCTGAGCCAAGCTACCCCAAGGACGATAGGTCCAACAGTCTCCGTATGAATCCAACCCACCCTTCGATCTGCTGGAGAAGGGATGCTGCAGTAACAGTTTATTAGCGTGTCTGAGAATGACAAAGGGGAGGGGGGATGAACTTTCTTGCTTACCAGAAAAAGTTTATCTGCAAATATAAATATGTAACCTATTAAATATATCACAGTCTTACACAGTTATTATGAATCGCGTTCATTTTTGCAAAGTAAAAATTTAGTGTGTGAGGCAGAAGTACAATCCTGTCTAGATGTACTTCAAGGAAATGTGTTTAACTCTAAGAAAAAACTTCCCTGCTATTACCTCCTCTCTGTGCCCTCCACCGCCTCTGTGCCCTCCACCGCCTCCCTGTGCCCACCACCACCTCCTCTCCCTATGCCCACCACCACCTCCTCTCTCTATGCCCTCCACCACCTCCTCTCTCTATGCCCGCCACCACCTCCTCTCTCTGTGCCCGCCACCACCTCCTCTCTCTGTGCCCGCCGCCACCTCCTCTCTCTGTGCCCGCCGCCACCTCCTCTCTCTGTGCCCGCCGCCACCTCCTCTCTCTGTGCCCGCCGCCACCTCCTCTCTCTGTGCCCGCCGCCACCTCCTCTCTCTGTGCCCGCCGCCACCTCCTCTCTCTGTGCCCGCCGCCACCTCCTCTCTCTGTGCCTGCCGCCACCTCCTCTCTCTGTGCCCTCCACCACCTCCTCTCTCTGTGCCCTCCACCACCTCCTCTCTCTGTGCCCTCCACCACCTCCTCTCTCTGTGCCCTCCACCACCTCCTCTCTGTGCCCTTCACCACCTTCTCCACCACCTCTTCTCTCTGTGCCCTCCACCACCTCTTCTCTCTGTGCCCTCCACCACCACCTCTCTCTGTGCCCTCCACCACCACCTCTCTCTGTGCCCTCCACCACCACCTCTCTCTGTGCCCTCCACCACCACCTCTCTGTGCCCTCCACCACCACCTCTCTCTGTGCCCTCCACCACCACCTCTCTCTGTGCCCTCCACCACCACCTCTCTCTGTGCCCTCCACCACCACCTCTCTCTGTGCCCTCCACCACCACCTCTCTCTGTGCCCTCCACCACCACCTCTCTCTGTGCCCTCCACCACCACCTCTCTCTGTGCCCTCCACCACCACCTCTCTCTGTGCCCTCCACCACCACCTCTCTCTGTGCCCTCCACCACCACCTCTCTCTGTGCCCTCCACCACCACCTCTCTCTGTGCCCTCCACCACCACCTCTCTCTGTGCCCTCCACCACCTCTGTGCCCTCCACCACCTCTGTGCCCTCCACCACCTCTGTGCCCTCCACCACCTCTGTGCCCTCCACCACCTCTGTGCCCTCCACCACCTCTGTCCCCTACCAGCTCCTGTCTCGCTCCCCTACCAGCTCCTGTCTCGCTCCCCTACCAGCTCCTGTCTCGCTCCCCTACCAGCTCCTGTCTCGCTCCCCTACCAGCTCCTGTCTCGCTCCCCTACCAGCTCCTGTCTCGCTCCCCTACCAGCTCCTGTCTCGCTCCCCTACCAGCTCCTGTCTCGCTCCCCTACCAGCTCCTGTCTCGCTCCCCTACCAGCTCCTGTCTCGCTCCCCTTCCAGCTCCTGTCTCGCTCCCCTTCCAGCTCCTGCCTCGCTCCCCTTCCAGCTCCTGTCTCGCTCCCCTTCCAGCTCCTGTCTCGCTCCCCTTCCAGCTCCTGTCTCGCTCCCCTTCCAGCTCCTGTCTCGCTCCCCTTCCAGCTCCTGTCTCGCTCCCCTTCCAGCTCCTGTCTCGCTCCCCTTCCAGCTCCTGTCTCGCTCCCCTTCCAGCTCCTGTCTCGCTCCCCTTCCAGCTCCTGTCTCGCTCCCCTTCCAGCTCCTGTCTCGCTCCCCTTCCAGCTCCTGTCTCGCTCCCCTTCCAGCTCCTGTCTCGCTCCCCTTCCAGCTCCTGTCTCGCTCCCCTTCCAGCTCCTGTCTCGCTCCCCTTCCAGCTCCTGTCTCGCTCCCCCTCCAGCTCCTGTCTCGCTCCCCCTCCAGCTCCTGTCTCGCTCCCCCTCCAGCTCCTGTCTCGCTCCCCCTCCAGCTCCTGTCTCGCTCCCCCTCCAGCTCCTGTCTCGCTCCCCCTCCAGCTCCTGTCTCGCTCCCCCTCCAGCTCCTGTCTCGCTCCCCCTCCAGCTCCTGTCTCGCTCCCCCTCCAGCTCCTGTCTCGCTCCCCCTCCAGCTCCTGTCTCGCTCCCCCTCCAGCTCCTGTCTCGCTCCCCCTCCAGCTCCTGTCTCGCTCCCCCTCCAGCTCCTGTCTCGCTCCCCCTCCAGCTCCTGTCTCGCTCCCCCTCCAGCTCCTGTCTCGCTCCCCCTCCAGCTCCTGTCTCGCTCCCCCTCCAGCTCCTGTCTCGCTCCCCCTCCAGCTCCTGTCTCGCTCCCCCTCCAGCTCCTGTCTCGCTCCCCCTCCAGCTCCTGTCTCGCTCCCCCTCCAGCTCCTGTCTCGCTCCCCCTCCAGCTCCTGTCTCGCTCCCCCTCCAGCTCCTGTCTCGCTCCCCCTCCAGCTCCTGTCTCGCTCCCCCTCCAGCTCCTGTCTCGCTCCCCCTCCAGCTCCTGTCTCGCTCCCCCTCCAGCTCCTGTCTCGCTCCCCCTCCAGCTCCTGTCTCGCTCCCCCTCCAGCTCCTGTCTCGCTCCCCCTCCAGCTCCTGTCTCGCTCCCCCTCCAGCTCCTGTCTCGCTCCCCCTCCAGCTCCTGTCTCGCTCCCCCTCCAGCTCCTCCTCTCTGTGTCCGCCACCACCTCCTCCTCTCTGTGTCCGCCACCACCTCCTCTCTCTGTGTCCGCCACCACCTCCTCTCTCTGTGTCCGCCACCACCTCCTCTCTCTGTGTCCGCCACCACCTCCTCTCTCTGTGTCCGCCACCACCTCCTCTCTCTGTGTCCGCCACCACCTCCTCTCTCTGTGTCCGCCACCACCTCCTCTCTCTGTGTCCGCCACCACCTCCTCTCTCTGTGTCCGCCACCACCTCCTCTCTCTGTGTCCGCCACCACCTCCTCTCTCTGTGTCCGCCACCACCTCCTCTCTCTGTGTCCGCCACCACCTCCTCTCTCTGTGTCCGCCACCACCTCCTCTCTCTGTGTCCGCCACCACCTCCTCTCTCTGTGTCCGCCACCACCTCCTCTCTCTGTGTCCGCCACCACCTCCTCTCTCTGTGTCCGCCACCACCTCCTCTCTCTGTGTCCGCCACCACCTCCTCTCTCTGTGTCCGCCACCACCTCCTCTCTCTGTGTCCGCCACCACCTGTGCTCTCTGTGTCCGCCACCACCTGTGCTCTCTATGCCCCCAGCTACTCTCTCTGTGCACTCCATGACCTACGCTCTCCAAAAAACAAATTGTACCTTTTATTCGCTGGTGCAGCAAGAGGTTAATCAACTACGGTAGAACACTGATTGGCTAGGTGGCATCACTTCCATTTCTGACTGGTGACCTTTGCTTGCCGCTGGGCGTGTCTGGTTGGTGGTGACTGTGGACAATTGATCTTTTAGTTGCTTGACTTTTGTGCTGCGGGCTACCGCAGTTCAAGGGGTCTTTTGTGTGCCATGTATGCGAATTTAGGGGTAACAGGTAGGCTTTGTGCAGCCTCATACTGGATCAATTTGAATACCACGTCCAAATTCCTGTTCATTTAAACACTGCCTGTATTTCCAGCATATTATTCGCTTAGGACTAAATCAAGAAAATCAGCTTGTGTGTTTTCTAGGTTTAAAATGTGAGCACGTTTAGAAAATACATATTTAATATTACGGAAGTGCTAACTAAAGGTCGACAAACCATTGTCCAGCTCGAGCCAGGTTCGAGGTCCTTTTAAAACCTTGAGGCCAAAGCGAGCCGGGAATTCATGGTAGGGTATGTGTCCCTCCCAATAGGTAGCGCTGCTGACTCTAGATAATGGAGAACTAGGTTATGATCCAGGCCTTGGCTCAGCATCGTGTAATTCAGTGCAAAACATTGGCATAGCCAATAGGTCTCGCTTTTGGGACCGTATAAGTATTTAGTTACGCAGCACAGTATCCTTGGTGCAACATCAACCGTTGCATGGCTAATCACTTATGAGGTCCCAAAGGCGATACCTATTGGCTATGCCAATGCTTGTTTGTTAACTTGTTGGTCAGTTGGGAGGTTCCGGATATAAGCTTATGGCATACAGAAACAACCCTTTCTATGACATGGCTAATTTTCTAATGTTCTGATAACTAATTATTTTCCGGAGGGGTGCTTGGCCACATTCTCTCCAATGTGCCATGCTAGTAATATGTACATGCTTCTCTGTACATCAGTGCAAATTAAATAGCATTCCCAGCAGCTGCTTTCCACAGTTGTGAATCAAAATATCTCTTGAAAGTGGTGTTTACTGCTAATCATATAAGGAGCATGGGTTATTAATTTTCTTGTATTTTCTGCATGTGAGCCCCTTGTAGTTTTCATAAGTGGTCAGGTGGTGCTCTGCACACACCAAGCTTGTCTCACTAGTGTTGTTGTGCAATCAATCAGTTAATTTGTAACGCGCACTACTTACCCGTAAGGGTTTCAAGGTGCTGGAGGAGGGGGGGGGGGGGGGGGGGGTGCTGCTGCTGCTGGTCGAAAAGCCAGGTCTTGAGTTGTCTCCGGAAGGTCAGCAGGTCTTTGGTTTGTCGTAGGTAGAGGGGGAGGATGTTCCAGGTTTTGGCGGCGTGGTGGGAGAAGGACCTGCCTCCGGAGGTGGTTCTACGGATGGGTGGGACCGCGGCCAGGACTTAGTCAGCGGAGCGGAGTATCCTGTTGGGTACGTAGAAGGAAAGTCGACTTGAGATAGGCTGTGCCGATTTTGTGGAGTGCCTTGTGTGCCTGGATCAGGAGCTTGAAGGAGATCCTTCTGTCGATGGGGAGCCAGTGCAGGTTCCTCAGGTGGGGGGGTGATGTGGTCGCGGTGCGGGACGTCGAGGATCAGGCGTGCAGAGGCTTTCTGGATTCTTTGTAGTCTGTTGATGAGCTTGGACGAGGCTCCGACATAGAGGGTGTTTCCGTCGTCGAGTCTGCTGCTGACTAGGGCCTGGGTAACTGTTTTCCTCATATTTGTCGGGATCCATCAGTAGATCTTGCGGTGCATGCGGAGGGTGTTGAAGCAGGTGGAGGAGACTGCGTTGACTTGTTTGGTCATGGTGAGTTTTGAGTCGAGGATGACTCCCAGGTTGCGTGCGTGGTCGGGGGGGGGGGGTCCCCAGTGATGCGGGCCACCAGGAGTCGTCCCATGCTGAGGGGTTGGACCCGAGGATGAGGATCTCCGTCTTGTCTGAGTTCAGCTTAAGTCGGCTTTCCTTCATCCTGTCGGCTACGGCCTTCATTCCCTGGTGGAGGTTGAATTTGGCGGTGAGAGGGTCCTTGGTGAGGGAGAGGATCAGCTGCGTGTCGTCGGCGTAGGAGAATATGTTGAGGTCGTGCTGTCGGGCGATGCTTGCTAGTGGTGCCATGTAGACGTTGAACAGCGTCGGGCTGAGGGAGGATCGCTGTGGGACGCCGCAGATGATTTTGGAGGCCTCGGACCGGAACAGAGGGAGGCGGACTCTCTGAGTTCTGCCAGAGAGGAAGGAGGTGGTCCAGTCCAAGGCCTTCTCCCGGATCCCTGCGTCTCGGAGGCGCGTGCGTAGTGTGTGGTGGCAGACGGTGTCATGTAATTGGAATGTCATGTAATTGTGATTAGTATTTATATAGCACTTTCTACCCTGGATGGGGCATAGAAGCGCTTTGTGGTGAGTAGCACGCTACTCGAAAACCCAAGATTAAAGTTTAATAGTAGATTAGTAATAAGTGTTTTTTCCTTGTGCGTTAATTGTTAGGTTTGTGCTCTTGATTTCTTGTGTGTTTACTAGAGTTTAGAGTAGGGAGAGAATAATGGTAATTGATTTTAAAAGGGGAAATCATTTGTTTTTGTCAGTAGTGGTCGTGTGTGTGTGTGTGTGTGTGTTAGTTGGGAGACATGGTTAAAAAGGAAGGGAACATTTGAGAAGGATGTCTGGGGGTTCAAGGTAATCGGAAAGGTTTAGGATGAGTCTGAGAGCGTTATGGGACAAATGTTGAAAGGAGTATTTTCTTTTTTTATAACAAAACTGAAATTAACTTATGCATACAGAGACATGACGCTTGGTAACGGTTTAGTGTCTGGAGTAACCCCTCTAAATAATTGCCCATATGTACATAGAAGCAGCAATATTTACATGTTCTGATGTGCATATTTGCCTTGTGGTGATGTAGCATCTTTTTTTAAGGTCCCGCCTTGCTATTGCGTAAGCGATCGCAAAGCGAGACTATTGAAAGCGGGTTTGAAAAGTTCTCCCAAAAAGCAGATTGCATTGCTAGCACGCGCATAATCACGCGCATCGTGCCGCCATGCAATCCGCTTTTTGGGAGCACTTCAAAGGGTCCGCTCCCCCGCCTGGAATGCGCTCCCCCACCCCCAAGCATGCGCGCGCCATGCTCCGCCGGGCTTATCTTTTTTTTTTTCTTTTTTTTTTTAAACTTTAAACGCTAGGTGCGCGTGCGGCCAATGTTTTTTTTTTTTTTACAGCGCCAGCTCCTATTGGAGAGAGTTGGTAGACCGGTACGTTCATAAATGTGGACTTGAATAAATGTCCTTTCATTTACGTATAACAACAAACCTACGACATAAGGCCCATTCACATACCGCACAGGCGCCCCCCCACTCCAGTCGTGCCGTTCTTTCAATGACATTTTTTTTAAAGACAAGAAACACGGTCGCTAAGGAGGCCTTGAGCTTAATCCATGTCTAAAACGTTCACATCCACAAATCACGTGTCGTCTGGGGATTCAGGGAAAAGAACCCTGCACGGCCTTCCAACCATCAGCCCCCTCCCCCAATCATACGTCATCCGTACGTACGTCATCCGTCTGCCAACGTCACTATATGTCTGATAGGGAAACAGGAAGCCTCCGCAACTCAGTACGAGCAACTTTCCTCAGAAAGAAAGTGACGAGGCAGAGCTAGTGAGGCCTCAGCTCACACACACCGCCCCCTCCTCCCAGCAAAGAGCTTTCAAGTGGCTCTTGGAGTCCCTCCTCGGCCCCCACCCCCAGCTGCTCTGCAAGCACAGAGGCAGACTGCCCAGGCTGCACGTTCACACTCTCACAAACCGGTCCCCAGCAACACGCCCAGCTGCCAGCAGGAGTCCCAGCAAGGACCCGGGCAGCCCAGTGTGCGCCGCCGGAGGGACGAGGGCACCCCCACAACACAATGCACACAAATATGCTGCAGCCGCCCGCCTCACATGGCATAAAATACACTGCACCGCCCGCATCACAAGGCACGAAATACATTGCAGCGCCTTACCAAAAATGCACAAAACAACACGCAAAAGACCCCACACAACGCACCTAGGTATTTTTCAATCGGTTCCCAGGCTATACAGAAAGAAAACTACAGCGTGCTTCGCAACACTCCGCAAGATTCAGCTAGCAAAACAGGAAAACATGCTCCACACAATGTAAATAAACAACCTGCATGCAGCCAGTCGCCCATTAATCCACAAACACCACAACCTGCCCCCGGAATACACTAGTTTGCCCTACTAAATACACAACAGCACGTTGTACATGAGAAAAGGGTCTCATTGGGACACAGTGCAAGCTGCAGATGCCATATGCACTCGTCCACACACACTACATTTCCATTGCAACCCCTTCTAAGCATGCTTCCCCTCCCACACCACGAGCAATCAACAAAGAGCCCCCACTCCGGAACCAAAACCCCAGCTCCTTAAAACGTAAGACATAAAAGATCTCCACACCAATCTTCTTGCAGATCCTCTCTGTGCCTCCATATTCAGAGAGCTTCAATTATATTCGGCCGTGTGTCCTGCATTTTTTAATGGGGTTGTTTTAATATTGTTTTGGGTTCTTGCAAAATCCAGTCTCTTTAAAGTTAGGCGGAGGAGAGTGGGGGAAGAAAGCACTTTTGCCTTGTCCCGTTTCTACAAAGTGCTGGGCACCATGTTCGTGCGGGAAGGTGGCGCGGACTATGACGTCACGCAGGACGGAACGCCCGGAGGGTTCCAGTACACGGAACTTTGGAGCGACGGCGGAAGCTGCAGAGCAACATCCATTATTCTTTCAGAATTCGGGGAGGCTTTTATTATTTGTGTTATGGCAGGTCACGTCTGCACGTCTTGGTTATCTTTTTTCGCGTGGGATACAAAAATCAAACCTACTGGCTTTATCAGTGCTTGTCTTTAAGGAGGTCTTATGTGCACAAGCATTTGCAATGCAATAGGTCTCGCAGTTACACGAGTTAAAGCTATTGGCATTGTAAATGACAATGCCAATAGGCATTGTTATTTGCAATGTCAATAGCTCAAACTCGCGTAAATGCGAGACCTAATGCATTGCAAATGCTTGTTCAAATAGCTGTATTTAACTTATACATACATATGTACGTACACAAGGCATTTGATAATGTTTTATGGATCAAATCTATTTAAAATGAATTTCAAAACCTGTGATCAGCAGAAATGAGGAAACCAACAAGATGAAACACAGTCCAACGCCTACAACCTAGGCCTAGGCCGGCATCTGCAGTATCTTAAGCCCCAGGCAAAATAAACGAAAAGCTTATCTTTCAACACCACACCTCGTTCCTCCATACTCACACTCCTTAGGAACCTACCCAACTCGGACTCAACCCCGTTTTCGCAAGTGGTGCACCGTTAGTAGGTCATCTCCTCTCTGTTTCCCTAGGTCCTGTGACAGTTCTTAAAAGTGTGAAATCTCCGTATATGTGCAGCAGATGAAGCAACCGGAGATAACAAGGGTATGTTACCTCATTTAATTTGGTCGAGAAGCCGGTAATATATGGGCTAGTATGTCTCCGGTTCCTGCATAACAAAAAGTGTTAATTTCTCTGTCCCTAAGAGGTGCCAAATCTTGCGTAGCCATCTTGTATGTCTGGGGACCTTGTCTTTATCCCAGTAAGAGAGAATTGCCTTTTGTGCCGCTCCCAGAGCTTGAGCGATTTGTTGGCCCTCAGGATTTCAAAGGATGGTGTAAAGTGTTGGGTACCCCTAGAATGACATATGCCAGAAAGCGAAGAAGCTGGGTTCCCCAAATGTTTTCAGTATCGTCCAATATCGACTCCCAGTTTAGCTTTGGGCAGTGTCAGAGGAAGTGTAATAGTATTCCGGTTGAACCGCAACCACACCACACTACTCGCTACGGTCTATGCACCATTTTTGTATACGCGCTCAAGTCATATACCAGTATGTAGGTGTTTCCATGGTGGAAGTATTACGTGCAATGTGTTGTGCGCAGTAATAAATATCCTTCCACTCTGTGTGAGAGTGATCATCCTAGTTCTGCCTCCAAACTTTTTTTTCCGCCCTGTATTCTTCTCCTGTGGGTACGGTTGTGGTAGAAGGGCATAAAGTGTGGTTATCACAAGTCTGCTCCCTTTCCTCCAAAGAAAGCCATCTCTCAAAGCGGTTAATTGCTCTCTGAGTGTGCAGTCTGACAGATGAGTGCGTGACCCAGTGCCGGACCTGAAGATAATGTATGCATTCAGTTTCTCTGAGCCCATAGTTTGAGTTCAGTTTATCAAAGGTAATGATCCCATGAAAGAGTTGCCTAAATCTCTGAGAGCCTGCCTACTGCCTCTGGCGAAAGTTGGTTGGTAGGAGACCTGAGGTGAGCTCTTGGTGGTCAAAAAGTGATTTCATTGGGGAGAGATAGGATGTCACCCCTTTATGCAGTGCCACTCTATCCCAGACTGCTTACGTGGTCTGTGTAATCCAGGAGAAATAAAGGCCCCAAGCTCTATGAACCTCCTGAGGTGGGTGCCTGCTACTGCCTGATCCATGAAGCACCAATGCTTCTCTGTTTCGGTGCAGCCCCATTCAACCATATAGCTCAACTGCGCTGCCTGATAGTATCGAGTGATGTTTCACACTCCTATCCCCCCGGTCTGTATAAAAGAGTATGGGGCAAGCACAGTCTCCCTCTCTTCCACCCCCGCACACATACAGCGGTTTTTCAGACTGAGTAGCAGGTGGAGGCTTCAGTAAGAGGGCCTGGAATAGAAATAATGCCCTGAGCCGGATGGTCCTTTTTAAGCCTGCAATGCAGTCCAACCAAGAAAGGTCGCACTGTCACCATTGTTTTAAATCAGATTTTACCTGTCGCAAGAGGTAGTGGTAATTCGATATGGTATGTGGCCCAGGCCATTGCGTGTTGGACAGACAGTTCAACCAGATTAGTCTTGGGAACGGTGAGGTTAATGAGGAAATGAAAATTTTTGCTACCCTGCTTGTGTTTGGTTCTTATGTTAAGTTAGCATTCGTAGCACCATTTTATGTCCAGCCGCCATTTTGAATCCTGTCGTGAGCTGTGTATTCCCTTCTCAAGAAGCAGGCTGTGGAAAGTCCCATGTACTCAAGGTTACGCCTTGCTCTGTTAATGAATACTCTGTTCTTGTTAATGCGTTCCTTTCCCATAGATAGAGGCTTTCTCCCACTAGCCTAGCAGTAGACACAAACAGAATGACCTTGGCATAAAGATAATGTGTGCTCGGTCTCAGAGTCGAAACTCATCTTTTTGTGCTTCTTTGTTTTAGCTGCACCTGCTAGTAGATTTCCATTATGGGCGGGACATTCTTGGTTCAGAAACGTACAAAATGTATCTGTTTGCTGAAGTCGGTCCCTCTGCATCAATCCGAGGTGTTTGGTCAGACTGGGACTCCGCTCGGGTGTACCTGAATAGAATATACTTGGTTCGTATTCTCTGTCTGGACCGACTCTTCATTTGTATTGAGGGCTGAGAGGTGGTCGAGAGTGACCCGGGTGGCCCTAATCGGGTCACTTCCTTCAGTAGGAGTCTGGGAATTTTGCAGGTTAGTGTTAAAGCCCAAGATTTTCCTGAAGAGCTGGAGCTCTGCTAATGAAGTGGGCAGTGAGACAAGGGGCCTCTAAGTGCTGCCATTGTGTCATCCGTGTGAAGCCTAATGGTGTATGTCTCTTCCCCCAAACCGTTCCCCCCATAATCAGCAGGTCATCACGGACATGCTGGACTATGGGTTCCATATAGAGCTCGAATAATTACTTGAAGAGTGGGCATCCCTGTCTGGTCCGCTCTTTATAGGGAAGGGGTCAGACACGTCTCTGTTTACCTGTACCAGTGCTTTGGGGGAGCTGAACCCGCACAGGATCCACCTGCAAAATTGATCCCAAAGCCAGAATATTTCAGGGTAGCACTTCGGTATGGCCAATGGGCCCGATCAAACACTTTTTCGCTGTTGATAGCAATCAGCCTCATCTTGTAACCTTCTTTTTAAATGTTTTGTATTGTGTGATTTGAATTGTGTTTATGGATTAAATTGACTAATAAACTATATTTATTCATTCATTCATTCACTGGGCTGTTTGAACTTTGTCCACGAAATGTAAAATCCATTTGGTGTTCTGGCCACACCATCTATGTGGTATGAACCTGGCCTGGTACAGATCAACTAGTGCAGCCATGATAAGGTTCAATCTCGTGGTTCAGACCATTACACAGCACTGACTCAGCATTGCTGTTTGTCACGACCTTAGTGCTGCTTTTGATGTGGTCAATCAATCAGGGAATTGTAAGCGCACTACTCACCCATGAGGGTCTCAAGGCGCTTAGTGGGTGAGGGGGGTGGGGTGTCAGCAAATCCGTTCAGCCGAAGAGCCAGGTCTTGAGAGTCTTCCTGAAGGTGTTCAGGGAGGGAGAGCGTCTGACGTCTGCCGGTAGTTAGTTCCAGGTCTTGGCTGCAATGTGAGAGAACAATCTTCCGCCTGCTCTGGCTCTGTGGATGCGCGGGGTTTCGGCCAGTGGTTGGCAGATCGGAGTTTTCTTTTGGGTATGTGGAAGTTTATTTTGTCGTTGAGGTATTTGGGTCAGTTGTTGTGTAGGCATTTGTAGGCGTGAGTGAGGATTTTGAAGGTGAATCTCTTCTTCACGACGAGCCGGTGGAGTCTCCGCAGATGTTGGCTTATGTGTTCATGCCGGGGGGATGCCGAAGACTAGTCTGGCCGCGGTGTTCTGTATTGTCTGGAGTTTGTGGAGTAGGAACTTCTTGATGCCGGCGTAGAGTGTGTTTCCATAGTCCAGTCTGCTGGTGATGAGTGCGTGGGTGACTGTCTTCCTTGACTCAGGGGAGATCAATTTGAAGGTCTTGCGAAGGATGCAGAGGATGTTAAAGCACCTGGAGGCGACGGCGTTGATATGTCAGTTCATGGCGAGTGATGAGTCTAGTACAATGCCGAGGTTTTTGCCGTGGTCTGAGGGGGTGGGTGGGCTTCCAAGGGCAGAGGGCCACCAGGTGTTGTCCCATGCTGAAGGGGTGCTTCCAAGGATGAGGACTTCTATCTTTTCGGCGTTGAGTTTTAGGCAGCTGTTGGTCAACCAGACTGCAACGTCTTGCATTCCTCTCTGGAAGCGGAGTTTTGCGGTGGTGGGGTCTCTGGTGAGGGAGAGGATGAGCTGGGTGTCGTCGGCGTAGGATACGATGTTGAAGCCGTGTTGTCGGACTGTGGCTGCTAGGGGGGGGGGGCATGTAGATGTTAAAGAGGGTCGGGCTCCGTGATGACCCCTGTGGGACTCTGCAGGTGATTTCCGTGGGGGCTGAGAGGAAGGGCAATAGTCTGATCCTTTGGCTTCTTCCAGTGAGGAACGATCGGATCCAGTCTAGGGCAGTTCCATGCATTCCGGAGTCGACTAGTGTGCGGTGAGAGACGGTGTCGAAGGCTGCAGACAGGTCGAGGAGGATGAGGGCTGCGGAGTGGCCTTGGTCCAGGATGGTGCGGATGTCGTCTGGCAGCGAGTAGGGCATTCTCTGTGCTGTGGTTGCTTCAGAATCTGGATTGTGACGGGTCGAGGAGGGCGTTCGTTTCGATGAATCATGGCAGTTCCCTGTTGAATGCTTTCTCTGCTACTTTGGCTGTGAAGGGGAGGAGTGAGATGGGCCGGTAGTTCTTGAGGTCGGTGGGGTCGGCTGTGGGCTTCTTGAGCAGGGGCCTGAATTCTGCGCGCTTCCATTCATCTGGGAAGGTGCCTGTTCTGAAGGTGGTGTTGATGGTGTGTTGTAGTTCAGGTGCGATGGTGTCTGTGGCTCTGTGGTAGATGTGCGGGGGCCCCCCAAGTGGATGCCTTTCATGGTCGTGGCTGTGTCCTCGGTCGTGATCAGTGTCCAGTTGGAGATTGTGGGCTGGCTGTCTCTGGAGGGGGAGGGGGCAGGCCGTGGTGTCTTGTGGGTGCTCGATGAAGTTGTCGTAGAGTGTTTTGATCTTGAGGTGGAAGGTGGCTCCAAGCTTCTTGCAGAGGTCTTGGGACGGGCTGATGTCTGTGGCTTCACTGCGTGGGTTGGTGAATTCCTGAATGACACGGAAGAGTTCCTTGGTGTTGGCGACGATTTTGGTGTGGATGAAGTTCCTTTTGGTGGTTCTGATTTGGTTGTGGTAGTCCGTCATGGCGTCCTTGTAGGTGGAGTAGTTATCGGTTGTCTTGGTGTTCCTCCAGTTCTTCTCCAGGCATCTGCAGGTGCGCCTGACTTCTTGGAGATCGGTGGTGAACCAGGCGGCTTTCCTGGGGCACTGTTTGCAGGGGTTGCGTAGGGGGGCAAGCTCGTCTGCGCAGTTGGAGATCCAGGTGTGGAGTCCTCTGGCTGCGATGTTTGCGTCGGCTGCCCAGGTGTGGTTGTCTCTGGTGATGGTGGAGTTCAGTTGCTCGTCGGTAACTTTGTTCCAGTTTCTTCGTAGTGGGCAGGGGCTAGTTTCAGTGCCTTGGCTTTGTTGACGGTGAAGCGGATGCTGTAGTGGTTAGTCCATGGTGGTTGCGTTGTGTGGCTGAAGTGAACGTGGTCACCTGCCGATATGGTGGATCACAAAACACTGATTCACAGACTGGAGAAAGCAGGGATACAGGACATTGTACTAAGATGGATGGATCATGTCAGACCACGGAATGCGGACATTACCTTGATGCTCTAGAGATCGCATGCAGAGTGTCACAGGGCCCACACTATTTAATCTCTACATGCAACCTCTGGCCGAGATTGTCAAAATATGGATGCAGAGCCCCCTCTATGAGCAGCTAATGGCCCATGGGAGCCCAAACTGGGAGCTGGCTCAGCAATTATGTCCTGGGGTGCCCATCCCTGGGACATAGCGGTTTCCATGCCTGCAGCAGCGCGAACAGGGAAACCTGTGGTTGCTCTCGCTTTGTGGGAGCAGTTTTAAATCCCCTGCAAAGAGGGGGCGAACACCAAGTCCACTCCCAGCTTTAAAAATGTTCCCACCCATTGGGAGCAGACTGTTCGAGGCATATGAGCTGCAGATCACACACTAGGATAGTAGATCGCCATCTGGTGTTGGGCTCGGATGCTTGCACGGTGTGGTTGTCTTTGGAAGAAGTCTTTGTGGTCACAAGATAGATGACTCCTCCCTTGGACTATAGTGCGCATGGGCATCAACTCCATCGTTAGATTGTTTTTTTCTGCCATTGGGTTCGGATGCAACATTTCCGCTCCGGTTGGAAATCTCAATTCCAAGCTTCTCGAAGCGTAAAATTTCCACAAAAACCATCGAAGCACCTTCATCTTGGACATCGATTTCATCGGCTCGATTCCGGACGTCGACGCGGGCTGCTGGGCCTATCCACGCCGTAAGGCCTACGGCTCGTGGAAAGGACGCCTTTCAAAAAATGCCCCCAGTGTGGAGAAAAATACCCACACAGAGACCATCACGAAGTCTGCAACCTGTGCCTATCACCTGAACACGACGAGTCCAGCTGTCCAGCCTGTGCATCCTTTCGATCCAAAAAGACCACTCAAGATCGAAGGGCTCGAAGACACATCATGGCACAGAGACCAACTCCAGAACCAGAGGACATCTTTGAAGGCCCCGATGTCCCAGAAGAAGATTCAGAGGATCTCCAAATCATCTCCGAAGCAGAGGACTCAGACGACCCCATAGTGATGGCAACGTGTGAGTACTACTGCCCCTGCCCCAACCCCTCCAAAACCAAAGGCAGTGGTCAAGACTTCGCCTGTTGGCCCCAGTCGAGACCGAAAACATCCTTCAGAAGCCCCACCTCCGGGCTCGGCTCCGAAGAAACAACACAAGCCTTCCGGTAGCTCGGGACCAAGCAAATCGCATGTCATTGTCCCACTGACACCTTCGGCACCGAAGCCAAAAGACCACTCTGCACCGAAATCGGCTCCGACGCCTACGGCCCTGAAAACGCCAAGGCCCATAGATAAACCGGCACCGAAGGTTCCCAAGCCTAAAGATCCAGCTTCGGCTCCGAAACCATCATCTGCACCGAAACAAACGGCTAAGGACTCTGATACACCTCCTAAAGCCAAAACCTACACGTATCAGCCAAAGCCTCGCTCGAAACCGAAAAAATCGGCACCAAAAACTGTTCCAGAGGAACAAGAGCTTTTTCACCCAGATCCCATCGATCCAAGGCAGAAAAAGATTTATATTAACCCAAAGACTGGACATGTCACGGCTGTGCCATGTAAAAAAAACTGGAACTGGACACACCATCTGCTCCAGTTCCTGTACACAGGAAGGACTCTGCAACATCGCCTGTGCCCCCTTCCTCTCCTATACTGCCTTCTAACCCACCTCCTCTGCCTACACCACCCTTACCTGTAACTTCTCCATCACATACACCACCTCCACATGATGATGATGATCTAGGGGGTGGGGGTGATCCTAATGACCCGTTCACGGATCCAGATACCTCACCACTTGATGATTGGACATTCCCTCTCCCAACAGACATGCCAGAACCGCAGCCATGTGCCCACCTTACCCTAAAAATGACACCGGGAGGGGGTCCCGGGAGTTAAATAGCCCTGGGGAGGGAGCCATGATGACATTATCCAAGCTTAGTTTCCCCGCTTATTGCTTTATAAATTACTATGGCATTAGAGGCTTGACAGAAAGTACAAAATAGCTCATGAGAATCAGCCAACATTCCTGCCATCACATATGTAACTCCCTTAGGTGTAGAAAGCATGCATTATTTGCAACATTGACCCTATAGTATGCACTTTACAGCTAGCATAGTTCACATTAACAATCAACCACAGATCTGTATAGGACACCCTTATTGAGTATGGTGTTCAATCTGAACACAAGTGTTCACAGAAAGCCAAGTTCCTAAAAATAGTGATGAATGTCAGTTCTAAAACAAATGACCTTCTACGGACAACTTTTATCTGTATAAACCCCTGAAACTCACCTAACCTACATTGAAAAATGAAGTTTATATCGGGAGAGAACTTAGTACTGTAAACAGTGCTTACTCTATGGAGAGAGTTTACTGTATACCACACTGTTTGCAAGCAGTGAAACTTTCATGAGAAATACACCACAGAGTATTCAAAAGTATCTAAGAACAGTGTACACTCTATGCAACAGTTGTCAAAAAGACACGATTTGCTCAAAACAAATAACTAGGCTCTAAACTACTACCTGTACTCTTCATACTGTTATGAAACGTTTACAGGTAGCTCATCTTCTCAAGCAAAACAAGCATACGTACATAGGTTAGTACCTGTTGCACAGAGTCTTCTATGTTATGTAGAAATTGTCATGCTGAAGGGATTCTGTCTAAAAACTCTAGGCTGCTTACAAATGTTAGTATCCACTATGTAGAATCTTCCTCCTGTTGAACTTTTGTTCTGCAGAACCAACTTTTGTGGAACATAATGAACATAAGTCAGCTGTCAGCAGCATACAGTGTTACTCTTGAATACAAAGATTTATAACGTGTTGAATACCTCTACACGCTTATGGTGCATTAGGAGCACATGTGTTTTGTAAGCACTTACACCCATTAGCTGGACACAGGCTTTACAAAATTAGGTAGACCAGTACTGTGGTACTTAACCACCACTATGTAAACTCTAAAACACACTAGCACACTCATTGGATGTTGTCATCAAATTATGTTATTGAACATGTCATAAGGAACGCCATATGTGGGGTCATAAGCAGTACATGGCGGGGCGCAAGGTGTACGTGTACGTGTACGTGTGTGTGTGTGTACGTGTGTGTGTGTGTGTACGTGTGTGTGTGTGTGTGTACGTGTGTGTGTGTGTGTGTGTGTGTGTGTGTGTACGTGTGTACGTGTGTGTACGCAGCACTGGCTTATAAATGAGGTTCCATGTCCTTACCGGGGCTTTGAGTGTGTTCGTTGAAATGAGGTTTACTCTTGGTCCCTTAACCTTTCTGCAGGTTTTGTTGGTTTGGCTGAATGTGGTTGGTTGTGCAAGGGAGCTGAAGTTTGTGTAAGGGAGCTGAAGTTTGTGTAAGGTGTAGAAAGAAGAGTTCTATATTAATTCATTGGTTTGACAAAGATCATTACCGTTCATGAATTTGGAAAAATGTGTCAGTGCCATGTTTTTTAAAAGAATGTTGCAGAAAATGATTTATAAATGTACCTAATTTGTTTTTTTCTTTTGTACTTAAAGCAATAAGAGGACCACCCCCTTTCCGTTCCTGGTCGGTGGGCAACCAAAGTAGTGGAATGTGCAGTGATTCTGAAAGCGCTGGAGGAAGCAGTGAATCACGCTCTATGGATTCTCCTTCTGCCAGTCCAGGTACATATGTTCATCTAGTAAAACAGTTAAGTAATGCTTGTACTGCAAAAGTTTTCTCTTTTGTATAGTTGGTTGTTTGATTTCACATAATCCTAATGATCTGCTATCCACTTCAAGACATCTTTGTATTATTTTCGTTGTAGCTCTTCTATTTTTATTCTTTCAGCTGAGTCCTCTTCATTTGTTTCTCCATACTGACAATTGGTCTTCTGACAACTACACTAACTGAATTAGCTGAGCGGTTTAGGATGCTGAAGGCAATGTGGGATGGCCTGCATGCATGCCAGACTTTTTATTTTATTTATTTATTTTACAGCTGTGGATCTTGTGTAGCATGGAACACTGTTAAATATTCTCAACATTAGAGGAGTCTACCCACTCTCGTGTTTAAATCCAAGTATAGAAAGTTCCTTTTTGCCCAGTCATTAAGTCACTTTTTTTTAACCTGGTAGGTTCTGTAGATGTCATCCAGCCTAACACAACCGTCGGCCTGTTACATTCAAATAAAGGTGTCCCATCATACTGTAAGCATAGCCTGCCTGACTCCTAAGAGGCTCTAGATTAGAAACATCGTCTAAGCGTTCTCGGTGGGATGGTTAGCTATGTAAGAACTGGATTCTTCAGACCGTATAGAGGATAGGTTCTCCATCACAGAAATGGAATGTATGTTGCACAAACATTACTATTTATCGACAAAATAGCTTCATTGCCTCCAAGTCAGCCCCCTCAGGTACCTCCACTACTTTCACCAGAAACATTCCTCTACTGCTTTGTTGCAAAAATAGCATTTCATGCAAATGTACTCACTACTGTGTGGACTCTAATCAAAGCTGCAGCCTAGAGTTGGCAGAGAATTCATGAAAAAGCATTTTATCAAACATGGTACATTAACAGACGATCCACTGTAGGGCCTTGCTCTGATGATTGATTATAGTTATCACAGTGTTAGATGTTGACTGAATAAATACACTTATCTTATCTTTGGAAGCTGAAATAACACATTTTGGGGAATTATTTGCATAGTTAAGGAGACAATGCTTTCTCATGTTTCATAAAATGTAAGTTTGGGGAAAAATATTTGAGGGACGGGAAAGCCCCTGGAAAGAGGTGCAAGGGTACATTCGTTTGTGATGCTTACTCACTTATAGATAATATAAGTATGCAACAGTGTTTGACACAGAATATTTGTTTTCAGGCTCTTTTAATGGCATAAAATTTACGGGGAATATAGTGTTTGTTAATATGCACCCACCATTCATCCTAGGGGCAGTTTCAGGATTGCATCCTAACTAGACTGATCTTATTTCCCTTTGCTCAGTGCAGTCAGGCTGAAGACACTTTCCATAACTTCACAGTGAAATCTATTTCGAGATTCCTCTTCCTTAGCACCAGGTAGTTCTGGTCAACTTCCCTCTGCTGTATTCTTGCTAACTTAGGTTTCTATTGGCCTAACTTTGTTTGCCTCTGTATCTCAGATCATCTTGCCCTGTATCCCTGCCATCACCCAGGATGTTCCACTGTTGATGACCATGCTTGTACCATACCAGAGGCAGCTAAGTTGGCTTTTCATGCAGATGCCCATATTCATGCCTTCTGGTGTAGGCTTTACTCTCTGGATGCCAGTTCAATGCTTTACTACTGGTTCAATTAAGGCGGACATTTCAGTTTTCTCTAATTACCTGCTAGTACTTCTGAGTTGATAATCAGTTTCTCTATGTTGAGGGCATATAGTAAAAGGATTGTGGAATAATGAAATGTTGCTAGTACAGAGGTACTTTTTACTCTAGAATTTTTCATATTACCTTATGTCTCTAGATCAAGTAGTGGTGTTTATGGTGCTGGCTTTATACCTAGACATTATATGAGGGTATTTGTACTATACATCCCAGACTACAATATGTATAACCTTTTCCATCCTGGATATTCTGAATTGTTGTATGCAACCCCCGAGAACTTCCATCTTGCACAAGTGAAGTTTTTTGAATATATAGTGGCTGGCTAAACTGCAAACAAGCAGTGTGCTGTCTCAAAATGCAGCAAAGATTGAAGGAATTCACTGTGCTTAGCTTGCATCAGTATCGGTCTCCAAATGCCTTGCATCTGCAATATGAGTTATGCTCATCCTCCCATAACTAGTTTCCCTGTTGCGAGCACTGGTACTAGGTCCACAAGTCCCATTAAAATTACTAGTATCAGGACATTATTTATCTAACTCACTCAGGGTCCGATGTACCAACAATAGTAAGAGTGATTACCAAATAGCGATTTTTTGCAAATTGCTATTTGGTAATCGCTAATACTAATATATAAAGGAGTTACTTAGACCCTATTTCTTAAATAGCGATTCGTAGTGGGTAGCAAATAGACCTGCCTCATGAATATTTATGAGGTAGGTCACAATTTGTGACCTACTGCGAATCGCTGCCATCACAAGGATGCTAGCATGCTATGGTCAGCAGACCACCACGATTGTGATTGCTTTTGAATACAGCATTTTTTTTTTTTTTTTTTAAAGCAATCTGCTTAGCTTAAAGGAAAACAGGATGTATTTAAAAAGCAAAAAAAATAAACGGATAAGTTTCATTTTTTAAGAGTAGGCAGTGGCCCTTTGGAATATTTATTCAACCATTCATTTGCGAATGAGTTACCACCAACTTTGGGTTGGCGGTAAAGGGCAAATGTGTTGCGACCATATGTCGCACAACATTCATACGTACCAATGTGAATCGGTATATGAAAGGGAAGCCCCAAACACGCCTCCTTCCAGATACTTAATCGCAAACGCAAATTGCAATTCTGTTACAGGTTACCAAATCGCAATTTGGGATTTTATACATTAAAGAAAGGCATTTTTGCGTCTGCAAACGGCAGATTCTGTGAATCTGGCTAATTGCGATAGCAAAAATGTTTTGTACATCCAGTCCTCGGTTCTTTACTGTTTAAATATATTACAACCTCTGGCGAAAATGTGTAATATAGCGCGTTTAAGTAGCAAACAAGCTGTGTTCCACCATGCAAGACAGCAGAAATACAAGAATGAATAAGTATTTTGAGGCATGCGTTACAGTTGACAACCATTTGTTGATGAAGTTTTAATTACTGAATGCAAGGGTTTATAGTTTTGTATGAAGACACTTTAATATGTTTGTTGGAAGTGGGATAAAAAAAAACATTTTTTTTTCTCCTCATTTAGGAGATTTTAAACGGAGACTACCACGAACCCCATCTACTGGCACCATGTCATCTGCAGATGATTTGGATGAAAGAGAGCCACCATCTCCTTCGGATAATGGTATGCCTGAGGCTTCAAATCTTTTTTATCAAATTACACATCAGAATGCATGTTTTTGCATAAGCAACATAGGCAAGGTTTTATTTGAAGCCTTGGTTTTGTACCTTTTTGCTGTCATTTTGATTTGTAGTCCCTCCACTTGAAATTGAACATGGCATTTTTGAAGTATGTGGCCTCTTCTGATTGATGCTTCTAGCCACAGATTTCTCACTCTTCAAATATGCCCACAGATGTCAGACTGGATCTGGCCGTTTTTCATAGCAGTACTCCTATACGTTTCTAGGTGGAGCTGTGCAGCACTGCATTGGCTTCATTCTGCCCCGAAAAGCGAAGGAACGGAGCTGTATACAAGCGCTACCCCTGTATATTGACGCCAGTCCATTTCTTTCCGTGCCTTCAAAGGCAGATCCAGATTTTTGCCCCCTCTATCATCAGTCTTTTGACAGTTTTCACAACAATATCCAGTTTTTAAGGGATTGGTGTCCCCTCCAAAAACTACAGACTTCAAAAGATTCTGTGACCATAGAAAACAGATGTCTTGTCACAGACCCGGACAAGATGTCTTTGTTGTTTGGGCTCTGGGCACAACTACAGGTGATGAGTAAGCCTTTGTGCAACTGAAGGCGATCCAGGACTGCGAAGGTATAGCCGAACAGAGGAAGAAGTCGCAAGGTGCAATCCATATCAAGTGTCTGGACCTACTCCCATTCCCAAAGCAACTCCCATGAGAAGTCTTCGCGGTCGAAGGCCTCTGCTAAGTTGAATTATAAGCGGAAATATACGAAAACTAGTTGGATTAGATCCATTCTGCCAACCTCTCTATCTACAAGGTAGTTTTGAGGGAGTGAAGGTGCTGATCTACAATTTAGGAGTCTATTCCACATCTGATCTCAATGTGACCCAAAATGCCCAAGACACTGGTGGCACTACAGCAGGTCAAAGCCTTTAAGAGGGCCATGCTGCATCTCTTTGGCACTCTTTCGACTCCCTCTGGAATGCCGTTGGGCCCCCAAGATCTGCAGGAACCGGTCATTGGATAACTGCTGGTCGATCCACACTTTGGACCACTTGGACCAGTGTCTTGTTGAGCACTGACTGGGACAAGCTTCCACTGCGGCTCTGAGACTAATGTCAGTCTCTCTGCCATCGAAGCCAGTGCTGAAGCAACCAATGAAAAGAACCCAATGAGACATAAAAGAATCCAATGCAGACACCCGCCCAGGGCTTTCCACTACTTGGGGATGACAGTGGTGGGGATGGAGAGGATTTACTCCCCCACACTATGCTGATGACAGCTTTTACATGGACTTACTGGAGACCAATAGACTTGATACTTCCCCCTTATTGAGGGTTGAATTCACCTTTTGGCCCCCAATGGAGCAGAGTGCCTCCTGTGCTGTGGTTTTTTGACAAAATGCCTTCCATTGCAATCAAGACAAATCCCCTCACAGAACTTTTGCAACTTCAGGTAGCCTATCCTTCCATTTAATGAAAGGCTCACTGACACTTTAATGGGCACTACCTGTTATTGTCCACCAGTTAATACGCAGTTTGCCAGCCAGTTACCATAGACCTCTTCTGGAGAACCTGATTTCCTTTCACAGCATCCTACTACAGAGTCTGGTAGTACAGACGTCCATGAATCAGTAAGGTAAATCCAAGTTTATTCCCTGTGACCTTATAACCTCTCTTCCCCCCCAACAAATGTTTTCATCAGCCTTCCAGGAGGCCAAGATTCTCAAAAATGCGTGATTTGTGCTGACTTTGATACTAGGATTGGAACCAGTGTTGTGCTCCGTTGCCATGCGTGGATTCATTCCACCGGTTTCTCATGAGATGCACAGGTCTCCCATATGGCCTTTCGATGACTAGCGCCTATTCGACAATAAAACAGATTCTGCCTTAGAATGTTTTCAACTGTGTGTTATTTGCCTAGAATGTTTTCAGCAAAGAAGGACCGCTCTCTGGGTCTTCTGGCCCCTGCCAAAGAGTTTCCTCACCAGTTCAGGAATTTCCGAGTCTATTCCAAGGGTTAGCATACAGCCTACGCCAGTCTTTTTGTAGACTGAGACGTTGATCTAGCAGGTAAGAGAGTTCACCACAGGCATCAGTTTTCCCAGTCCTGTTCCCTTGCCGCACCAGCCTCCAAGCCAGTTTAGATTGATATTAGTGGCACATAATCGCGCTATGGGAAGCATGATCCACCACTTACTTCCATGGTGATGCTCAATCACATCTGACAGATGGTTCCTCCAGATCATGCAGCATGGCTATTCCCTTCTTCTTTCTGCCCCACCGCACCTTTCTCCCACATTAGAACGGCTCTCAGAAGAGCACCTGTACATTCTAATGCAAAAGGGGTGAGCCTTTCAGAGGGTTCCAGACTCTGAAATAGGGATCGGTTGTTAACGGAGGTTGCGGGTTCAAGTTTTCCCCTACTTAAGTGACTGGCTCTTAAAGGCAGGCTCGCCACAGTCAGTTGAGAACCAACTCCAGATGACAGAGAATCTCCTGATATCGTTGGGTACTCAATCAACAAGCTGAAGTCACACAACTCCTTCATAGCAGCTTCCCTTTGTAGAAATTGTCTTGGACATTATGCAGTTCACTGCTTTTCCTCCATCTCAGCGAGTCCAGGATACTCTGGCTGTGATCCTGACATTTCAACCTTGGTCCTGAATTTCAGGTACAACAACACTGAGGTTTCATGGCCTATTAACCTCCTGCATTCTGTTTGTTCATTATGCCAGGTGACATATGTGGGTCTGTAATGGAGTCTGAAATCTCGGTGAACCCAGCACCAGGAAACCTGGCAGCGGCAGACCCCGTCCCTTCCTCGCCCAGTGTTGACTGTGGTGAGTGATGAATCACTGCGTTTGTTTCCAAAGTCATCTGGGAGAAGACGATATCAAAGGTCTCTGGTCTCCATCGGAATCCCGGCTCCATTTCACCCTGTTGGAGTTGACGGCCATTTATTTGACGCAATAGGCTTTCCTGCTCTTTATCAAGGAAAGACTGGTGCAGGTTTTCACTTGCAACACTACTGCTATGTGATACTGCAAAAAGCAGGGTGGAGTGGGGTCCTGTTTCGAGATGCTGTCAGCTGCCGCTGGTGTTGCCTGGAGCATCCGGCCATCTCCCTGACATGAACCATTTGGAAGGATATATTGAAACGTCAGGGCATCTGAGCTCAGCCAGCGGCACCTAGTGATTCTTCAAAAGTGTCTGCATCTCGAGATGCATCTTTAGCTGGAGTGGAACACGGAACTCCTCTTTGCCTTTCCGTCTCTGCCTCTCTTGCCCTGAAGTCTGAAGATTAGTAACCACTGAGCCCAAGCCATCCTAGTGGCTGTGGATTGGGCTAGGAGAGTGTACTCAGATCTTCTGGGCATGATCATCTATCCTTCAATCAATCTTGAAAATTGGTCCAGGGGATACACTCTTCCTAATCTATCAGTACGAGCAAACACAAAAAGTGGTGTCCTTTCCCAATCAGATACCCTGTAGTATGTTGTCAAATAAGAACAAAATCTTTTCCTTAGTGTAAGACCATTTCCCCCTTCTAGTATTCGCATACTTCGAGCGGGGATTTGAGGAGGAACATGGCAGCCGCAGCTTAATGGTCGCGGGGCCACTCCTCCGGGCTCCGAATGGCGGCAGGAGACCAAGGCTCGGGAAATCACCGTTAACTTCAATAACTCCTTACCTCTTCTGTGTGGGTATTTTTTTTGAGTAGGACTCGTGTGCAGTTTTTTCGTCTCTTCGGGGCCGGAATGCGAGGGGGGTTGCTGCAGCCAGCGCGGGACGTTCCAACGGCGGCTGACGCCCTGGTACTCCTGGGATTCCCAGGAGGAAGGGACGGGGCGGAGCTACCGCGGGGAAGCCGCACTGGAGGTGGGGGATTGCCACGAGTGTCTGGAGACGCAGCAAGCTTTTCCCCCTGCTGTTGTGCTGTGCAAGGGGAAGAGCGTGTAACCTGGAGGTTGCCAGTTTGGTTCCGAAACAGGTAGGAGGTGCATTGCCGCGGTGGGCCTCCCTGGGGGAGGCTCAAGAGGCCACTTTGCCCAATTTGGATATTCCGCTTGAAGGAAGAACAGCGTGGGGGGTAGCGGCGGCTGCGGCAGCTGATGGTGTGCTTCTGTCCCTAAAAAATTACGGGGGAATAAAAGGAATATCGACTACTGCAGCAGAGGACAGTCTTGGAGAGGGCTACCTTGATTGTAACAAGAGGGGTGCTATACTTCAGGAGGGAACGTCTCCCCCCCCCAAACTGAGTAGATACTCACTGCGAGCAAGGGCAGCCCACCTGGCATCCAACACAGCGATTACACATTCAGTCCTACCCTCGCGCGTCTTTCCACCGGTGGCGGAAGTTAGAACCTCTGGTAAACAGGGGGGGAACACTAGCATATCAGTGTCCTCAGTAGAGCCTAAAAATCAAAAGGGTAAGGCGAAACCCCGTGACAAAAAATTAACTCTCACCAAATCAATAATCACCCAGTCACTGAAAACCTTTTACCGGGTTATGTCTCTCTCTTCAACAAAATCAAAGTCCTCTCCCCCATTTCAACCTGGGGCCAAAAGCATGCTCAAGCCCAGTATCACTCCAGCGCCCGTGCTGACTCCAGTACCGCTTCTTGATCCCCCTCTGCCCCCCCCCCCCCCCCCCTCAAATTCTCAAAAGTGAAGATGGTGGGGGGCACATCTAGCGAGCACAGCAGAGTTCAAGAAAAAAACACGCTGCCAAACTCTGGCGAAACTTCTAAGCCTCCAGAAATTGCCAAAATAATTAATTTGGAACCGGAGGTACACCCGGAAATCAGTCTTACTAACAGATTCTCAGTGTTCGGGCAGACGGAGCGAGACAGAGTCCTAAATCAGGATCAGGAGCAAGATCAGGTCCGAGGAGAAGGGAGAGGATGGGCTGAGCAAGAAACGGTACAGAAGGTCGGGTTGGAGCAAGATGAGCAGGTTGCAGAACAAATGGAATCTTCTAATAGTTCCAATGATCAGAGCAATAGTACCCTTACTCCCTCTCCCCTCAAACTCCGGAGCATTTCAGTACTAAATCCATACTCCCATGCAGACCTCCTTTTGGCCATGAAAGATGAGATGACAAGTAGATTCATAGTCTCCGAGGCGAATCAAGCTGACCTGGCGAACAGGTTTTTAGTCTCGGAGGCGAACCCGGCGGCTATTCGGACTTCATGTGAGGCCCTTGCTCAGAGGTTAGAAGAGGTCACCGCAAGGACCGAGGCAATCGAAGAGGAAATTCCCAAGCTAAAAAATGCGATTGAGTCTACCTCCTCACAGCTGGCGAAATTATCTACACAAAATAAAGAATTGAAAGACGATCTTGAAAGATTGGAGAATCATTCGAGGAAAAATCATTTGAAATTTTTAAATATTCCTGAAGCCTTGGAGGGAGAGGACATAAAGGGGTTTCTGATCACCCTACTGAAGGGCACAGTCCTTAAGAGCTATTCCAATATCGATCTTAATTATGAAATTCAGAGGGCCCACAGACCCTTTAAAAGAAATCTGCGAAGGCAGAAACCCTGAAAGTTCTGGTAAATGTTCTATCATATTCAGTCAAAGAGCAGATTTTGTCTGCTGCTCTAAAGGAAGGGGTTATCTCGTCCCCATTTCCAGACCTATCTCCCTTCACCTTGTCCATTAGATCGGACATCTTGGACATAACTGCTGAAAGACAATGGGAACTGGGCAAAAGACTGGCAGAGCTAAATAGTCTAGGGGCAAAAGCCCAATTGAGGTTCCCCGCCAGTGATGTGGAATAACCACATGCATATGATCCGCTCTATAGAAGAAGCAGATTCTCTTATCGCAAAGATACAGCTCGGAAAGCGGGGGGGGGGGGGGGAGTAAAGGAAGAATGAAGAGGTTCCTTGAGAGCTTGGTTTAGAGTCTTTGTACCTAGTAGATGTAATGTAATGTAATTGTATTATAGCCCGGGGGAGTAGTACCTGAATAGGCGTAGCCTATTAGAAGGGAGGGTTCCTCAGGGTGCAGGGGGATTCAGGGGTCACGGGGGTTTCCGAAGGGAGGGGGGTTGGGGGGGAGCACCGGGTGGGGTTCAAATTGGGAGAAAAATAATAAAATATTCCTCATCACACCTAGTATTAAGAGATATCCATTCAACTCCAGAAAAAGGTGTCTGGGCCGCGGAAGGGTAAAATGAAAGGGGGTCGTAATATTCAATTTATTTCATGGAATTTAAATGGTCTGCGATGCCCAAGGAGACAGACTAATTTTTAAATACCTAGAGTTGTCACCAGCAAGGGTCTGTTTGTTGCAAGAAACCCATTTAAATCAAAGAGGGTCACAGATTATCTTCTCTAAAATTCCCTGGATACAATGTTTCGGCTACTCCCAACAATCAATAAATAACCATGGGGTTGCTATTCTGGTAAAGAAAGGGGTTCCCTGCATGATCAAATCCGTTCAGACAGACCAAACAGGCAGATGGATCATTGCACAGCTGGTTTTTGATTGAGTCGAATTGATTTGTTCATATTTTTATGGCCCTAATATAGACAATCCAACTTCTTTGGCTAGACTGCAAGATAATCGGATCAGGATGAATCCTCCTCTGGGGATTTTAATATTCGGCTTGATCCAATTTGAGTCATGTTAAAGGGAATCTGCGTTCTCGCAGGGTTATGAAAAATCTATTACTAAATATAAATTTGGTAGATCTCTGGAGAGCTAAGATGGGGAGTGTCCAGGGCTTTACTTTTTATTGTAAAAAAATATCATCATTCCCCCAGAATAGAGTATGTTTTGATTAATAGAGAGAACTTAGATAATATCCTTAGTATATCGTTATTGCCGTCTCATTTATCCGATCACGCTCCCCTTCTGTTTTTATACTCTATAAATAATAATAGTCCACAATCAAGATGGACACTGAATAGAACAATGTTATCAGATTCAGGAATTATCCAGTCAATCAGAGAGTTCTCTCTTGAATTCTTTAAAATCAATGTAGGCTCCACATCAATAGAACTCGTGTGGGATGCCTACAAGGCCAGTTTGAGAGGTTCATTACATAGCTTAATAAGCTTCAAGAACAGAACTAAGGCCCTGGAAATGCAGACCTTGGAGAATAGAATATCTGAACTTGAAGCGGAAAGGAGGCTTATCAATCGGGAGGATATTGGAAAATCGAACTTGATAGGGAAGAGATTGGAGGAGGCTGGGCAGGATCTTAGGGCCTTCCTGGACCTGAAATGTAAGGCCCAGTGGCAAGTCTGCAATATGGAAGACTTCGAATACGGTGAAAGAGCTGGGTCCTTACTGGCCTGGAAAGCGAGAATAGACCGGGCAAAAAACAACATAAACTTCTCATAGATAGTGGGGGGCCCAAATCTAGTAAGCCAGAAGAGATGCAGAAATGTCTTCTGTCTCTCTTTTCGAATTTATATAGGGAGAACATAGATCCCCCTCATGACCTGATATCGTCATGGTTAAGCGATAAGTCTTTGTCTGTTCTCACTGAATCCTCCAAAGAGGCCATGGATGCCCCCATATCTACTGAGGAGATTAGAGACCAAATAAAGAGATCAAAAAAGCAGCTGGCCTCGATGCCCTCCCCAATGAAGTGTATAAATTATTACTCAACAAATTTCTACCTATACTCCACACTTTATTTAACTCAGTTTAAAGCTCCACTGGGGTAATCCCCAGTTCCTGGAAGGAGGCCACGATCGTTTTAATATTGAAGCCAGGAAAAGACCCTCTGATGGCTGACTCCTACCGCCTGATCTCCCTGCTGTTAGAAAAACCCCACTCCCACACCATGAAGGGTGGTGGTAATGGGGTCTTCCCAGACATACACAGTGGTAGCTTGGCTCGAGTGGTCAGGGGTCAGGCACCGTGTTAAGCATACGCAATACTCATACAATAACCATGCGTGCATCCGTTCCAAAAACAACACTACACCGTAAAAATTATGAAAATATCTCTGTGTTTATCTTCTTTTCTCTTAGTTGCTGATTAAATAAATAATAATACAATCACAGTACACAAGCTTCTCCTTAAAAAGTGCAGGTCAAATAAATAATAACACTTACAGGTGCAATAAATAGGTTCAGGTCAAATAAATACTGTGAGGGAATAAATACTGTACAGGAATAATTTAGATAAATACAATAAATACAGTACCCTCAATAAATAATACCAGCCAACAATGACATTTGTAAAATCAGATCACATTTAAAATACTATGGGCTGATTTGGCCCAGTCACAGCTTGTGGTTAGGTGGATGGGCTGTGGGTGTCTCACCTAGCTTGGGTAAGGCTGAGGCTAAAACTGAGGTAGATCAAGGGTAATCTAGGAATCTGCTCTCCCAACCTACACAACCCCTCACACAGGTCACTGTATCAGTCTCAGTCCACCCCTGGCAATTCCAGGCTGGTTCTAACACCTCTTTATCCCTTAGGATGGTCTCTTAGAGCTCCACAGGGCCTTAGGCGCCCTCTATTCCACTTACTGCCCTTTTTATGAAGCTCCGACGCCGCTGGAGTCGTGTCGACGCCGTGAGGCGGTTCCGGTTCGATGTCGGCGGCCTCGGCACAATGTCAGTTCTTGACGACGCCGGTAGGCGGTTCCGGTTCGATGTCGGCGGCCTCGGCTCGATGTCGACCTCCGGTTCGATGACGTCGGGCTGTCTTGGCTCGATGTCGACTTCGGGCAGCTCCGGTTCGATGTCGGCGGCCTCGGCTCGATGTCGACCTCCGGTTCGATGACGTCGGGCTGTCTTGGCTCGATATCGACTTCCGCCGGCTCCGGAGTGCGACCTCCACTCCCGACCTCCGGCACGATTCTCTTCAGGTTCCGGCGACTCCGGAGTGCGATCTCCACTCCCGACCTCCGGCACGATTCACCTCGGTCTCCGGCGACTCCGGAGGGCGGACTTCACTCCCCCGTCGACGCCGCTCACTTGACCTCAGGTGTCTTCCTCCTCGACCTCTGGTACTCCACACGACCTCCGTCGGCGCCCTCTCTCGACCTCTGGCGGCTCCGGGTACGACGTCTGCTTTCCAGTCAGCGCCGCTTCTCCACCTCGGGCTCCAGGTCTCAGGCTTCTCGACGTCGGACTCCAGGGAAACCAATAAACAGGTCAGATTCTTGCTTTTCTTTACTTCTAAGGCCTGTTCCTGCTGTCCAGGTCCTTAAGATGGTTTTTCTTGCTTTTTCCCACACAGGGCTCCAGGCTGGGCTCAGTCAGTAGGGACTAGTATCAAGGGTGGGTTTATGGACCCCACTCCAGGCACAAGTTTCCACCCCTGCTGCCTCACTCCTTCCTCCTTCAGGTTTCTGCTGCTCTCTCTTCACCAGTCAGGTGCCAACTGCCAGCTCCAACTGTCAACTCTGGCTTAGCTTCCCAACATTCCAAACCGCCTCCAACTGTCACAGGGTTCTGGAATGTTCTGGAAGGTGCTGGTAGGTTCCATTGGGTTCTGATGATGTCACAGGTGGCCACCATTTTGTGCTCCAGGCCCTCAGACAGAAGTTCCAGGGGTAGATAAAATGGCTCCCTGAATCTGCATCAATACTAAAAAGTCTGGTGGTTCCCAAAAAGGAAAAATACTAACAGGGTTTGAGGCAAAAGTGGGACAAAATAAATAATGATGAGGAGGGACCACCCAAAGGGCTGACAGGTCTAACACCGACTATAAGATCTTTATGGGCATTCTGGCAGGGAGATTGGCAAAATTGGCACCAGCCTGATCAATACTAACCAGAAAGGCTTTATGGTAGGGAGAATAATCCAGGAACAAACCCAACTATTGGTAGGAAATATCGACTTGGCTGAGACAAGGTCGGATCCCCTGGCGGTAGTGGCCTTGGATGCCGCCAAGGCTTTCGATCGTGTGTGTTGATCGTGTGTGTTGGAGATATCTTTGGGGGGGTCATGGAGGCTATGGGTATTGGCCCCATTTTCGTGCAGACTTTAAAGAATTGTTATAAAGGGGCTTCTGGGAAGATCTTATTGAATGGTTCTCTGACCCCCTGCTTCGACATCCTGAGAGGAACAAGACAGGGATTTCCCCTATCCCCTCTTTTATTTAATATATATATTGAACCCCTAGCGCAGGCAATCAGATTGGATAACACCATTACTCCATTTAGTTCGCAGAATTATCAGTGCAAAATAGCACTGTAAGCCGATGATGTTATAGTGTATACTAGCGATCCAGATTTTACCATTCCGCGGCTTGAAAACACGTTGAAGGAGTTTGGTTTGATCTCTGGACATCTTGCTAACTCGGCTAAAACTGAAGTTATGTGTTGGAACACAGCTTATAGAGGTGGCCCCATTAGCAAAGAATTCAGGTATTTAGGGGATACTATTGTTAAGGACCTGAACAAAATCCCCCTAATAAATCTGGCAAAATTTGCAAAGGAAATTGACTACCTCTTCGCCAGATGGAAAAATCTCCCCCTGACGATCTACGGGAGAGTTAATCTGGTGAAGATGTCCGTCTTGCCTAAGTTGACATGCCTTTTTAATGCAGTCCCCTTAACTTTTCCCCAGAAAAATATTAGTAAGATCCAGGGTAAAATAGGAAGTTTTATATGGGGACAAAAAAGCTCAAGGATGTTGTGGTAAAATTAAGAAAAAATCTTTTAAAAGGTGGGTTGGCTCTTCCAGACATTACCTGGTACTTAATGGCCTTTCAATTCAAGGGCATCAGGATGCTGCTGACTACTCCAGAGGAAACCACATGGGGCAGGCTACTTGGAGAAATGACACTAACGGAGGGAGGCAGTGGATGTGGTGGGTTTTTATATAAATTCGGGGCACCCAGATTTTTCAAGTGTGTACGTCTTAAGGTCCTGAAGGCCGCTTTGATGACCTGGAACAAACAGACGTATTTGGGGCATAGGTTACTTCTCCGACTTTGCCCCATTTGGGATTCTCCGGGCACCCCTCTTGACTGTGCGACAGCTTGGCGGTCCCGATTAAAAGAGCTGGTCTGCTAAGGTGGGCGGGCCTGGTGGATCTAGATGGGGTCCTCCCCTGGGAGGTTTTACAAACCAAGATTGGCCCCACTTTTTCCACGTTCAAGTTTCTCCAGTTAAAATCATGGTACGAGGCTGAAGCGGGAGAAATTAAAGGGAGCTGGGAACTCGAACAGATACTACAAGATCCGCAGCCTAAAAAGAAGGAAATTTCTTTGTGGTATACAAGGCTTCTTGAAGCAGAGGACCGTGAGGTTCCTCTTCAAACATCGGTATGGAACTCAACTCCACTTGCCCAAGGTATAGAAGAATCGTTTGCAGCTTCCTTTAAGTCACTCTACAAATACATCAAGCCCGCTCGCTTAAAGAAGAACCACTTTTTCGTGCTTAACAGGCTATATTATACCCCGGCCAGAATTGCCAAATTTTCTCCCGTACCTGCCCCAACCTGCCCCAGGTGTAAACTAGATCAAGCGGACGACATTCATATGTTTTTCGAATGTCCAGAGTTAAGCTCTTTTTGGAAAAATGTGGGGGAATCATTATCAGCTATCTTTGAAATTGATATAGAGGTTGACCTCCACCTTGTGATTCTTGGTAAAAATGACCCAGTAAATGGGCCGCTTATACAGACCCATAAGGGCTTATTGTTATACCCTATTATTCTGGCCAGGAGGGAGATTTGCATTAGGTGGAAAGACCCGACCCCTCCGGACATAGAAAGTTGGTTAAAAGCCGCGCTGAGGATGGCACAGCTAGAGCAAGATAGTAGGGGGGGGGATAGGCACGACAACACCTGGCTCCCACTACTAACCTGGGGACGGCGCCTCTGATTCCTGGTTAAATAATGGTGACATAAGTGGGTCCAATGATTACACCAGACCCCAAATACGTGGGGAAGGCTTGATGGCCTAGACAAAAGCAGTTAGCCGAAGGGCGCCCAGGTCTAAAATGGTCGGCTTGCAAAATCTGCCAACATCTTTGGTGAGATGAGGACAAAAAAAATAGTATTAGCATACTTCATCATTGGGTCTCTACCAGGATTGGCTCAACCATATTCCAGGGAGCACTTTAGATATTATTGTGATTGGGTACCTAGAATAGATAAAATTACCTCAAACAGACCCAGGTTTCCCTTTATTAGTGGTCTGATTGGATATATATTAAAATTATCTTGAAGGGGGGTAAGGATGTTGTTTCTTATGACCCTAGATTGCAGTTGACCAGTTTCAGCCCCTATGTTAAGGCCTCTCGGGTCCAAGCTTTTGTCAGGATGTCAGTGTATTGTTTGCTCCAATTACACAATCATTCAGTTTGTACAGGGCATGCAAGACTTACTTGAATGCAAGGTGAGTGATAACTCGCCTAATCGTAGGATCTTAGTTCCTGAAAGAAAAGTAACTCGTATTCAAGTCTTTTAATTAGAATGTGGGGTAAGCATCGGGAAAGTGACTGAAGCTTCCATTGTTTGTTTTCCAGAACCCGTATTGATGGTATAGGTGACCATCAACCTGATAGTGTCTATCTGTGCATAATTGATAATAGATAATAGCTGTGTCAAAATCATGTGGACAATCCAACCGTGCTAAACAGTTTATACACGTGGCTCACTTGCTTTTACAGGTATTAGTGCTACGCATATTTTGTGTTCATTTTCATCATGCCTTGAACACATTATTTCGCAAACCATTAGGTACCCCGTGTTGGCTAGTACATTGGCATCTTCATCATCCGCTCAGGATACTATTTCCAGAGAATCTTCTGTTGTAGTTCCCAAACCTGCACAATCTACATTTCCCATACAAGCCAAACTTTCAGATATGTATTTTTTTTTTCTCCCTGCTCGGTCTTGCGTTGGGCATGATGAAATGCTTTTGTCTGCCTTTTTGTTTTTGTTGGACCAACTGTCTTTGCTGTTGTCACCTTGTGTGATGTGGTTTATTAAATGTTTGACACGCGTGTGTACTCCCTCCAAGCTGATACACAGCTCCTCGTTGCATCTTCTGAATTTAAGACTGTGTTCCTCATTGTGATCACGTCCACTCATTACGTGAGTTAACTCCTGGCTCTTAACAGTACATCTACCCTACACCACCCTTTTTCCAGACAAGCTAGTGCTGAGGACGCTGGTGCCTTCATGCTAAACGTTGCGACTCCTTTACACGCTGGGCAATCAATCACTCTCCCTGTGTTCTTTGCCTCACCGCAGCCTTTGAAAGAGAAGGCGTGGCTCCATTGGTTGGACTCCAAAAGAGCTTTGAGCTCTTACAACGATTGTACCAAGGATTATTGGGTTGGCGATACGCTTTTTGTGAGTGGTCTCTGGGGTGAAGAAAGGAAAAGCTGTGCAGAAAAGGACTCTGTTGAGGCGGATTGTCCTGTGTATTAAGATCTGCCATGGATTGGCCAAAAGACAGGCTTCAGAAGGTCACCAGGGTGAAGGTTACTACCACTGTGTTGGCCCATAGATGTCTTGTTCTTGACATAGGTCAGGCAACAATGTGGACATCAGTACACATGTTTACAAAGCACTTCTGCTTTGACAACCAGGTCCGATAGGATGGGCCTTTTAGCCATTTGGTCCGACAAGATTTTCCGGTCTGAGCCCACTTGACAGACCCTCCACCTTTAAAAGGTACAACTTTGGTATCTATTCTAAAGGTGAGGAATCTGCTGTTAAAAGTATCCATCAGAAGAACTAGTTACTTACCTTGCGTAATGCTCTTTCTGGTGGATACTCTGTCTAACCACAGATTTCTCACTGCACTCAAACCTTCCCATTCTGCAGCGGGATATCTTTTTACTGTCTTAATGGGTCCCAAATTTGAGATCGGAAAACTGCTACTGGCAATTCTTTTGTGCTGTGCGTCCAAGGGTGCAGAAAGAATCAGGTAGGAACCTGACATTAGCGTGCAGAGGTGGCACTTGTTTGCTGCTTTGCTCCATTACTTAGGAGGCAGAACAAAGCCAATATGAGGCCGCATGGTACTACTTAGAGGCACTTGGGAATACTGCTATAAAAAAAAGTATGGATCCAGTCTGGCGCCTAGGGGAATATTTAAAAGGTGAGGAATTTGTAGTTTGATATAGTATCACCAGAAAGAGCGTTACTGAAAGTAAGTAGCTTGTTCTTTAGTGCCTTGTTATAGATCATTTTGGACAATGCATGGCAATTAAGACTCCAAGCCTATCCATGCTTTGCCCTTTGGTAATTTTTTAAGGCATTGTATTTAGTTTTCTGCTAAGATTAGCACTTTATAGGTATACGTGAGTGAAATTGTGTAATATGTTGCATTTTTTGTGGCCCGCCTGATGCTTCTAGTCGGTTAATCATCTCTATGTCCCCTATCGAAAAGGAATGGATACAAATTCAGATAAAATATATATCAATTTAATCTGTGTTTAATCCAGGCATTTGCTGATAAATATCTGTAAATTAAATATTGATGTAACAAGTAAATTTAGTCTGTTTGCCCACAGTTTTATTCATGTTTACATTTAGAAAAACTGTTGTTTTTTTTGTTTTTAAGGTTTAAATGATCTTGTATCTGAAATGGCAAATTCTCCTGGGCCATTTAGAAACACTGTTATGTCTAAAGCTGCACAAACTCACAAGCTTCGAAAGCTAAGAGCTCCATCAAAGTGCAGAGAATGCGACAGCTTGGTGGTGTTTCACGGAGCAGAGTGTGAGGAGGTATGATGTCCTGTACTTGTACTACCTATTGCTTCCTTTGTGGTCACTTTCCTCTCTTGTCTGCTTTCTTCCATCTCTGTATGGCTTTAAGTTCCTGCCCAGTTTCTCACAGACTAAAGCTCACTTGCTACCCGATTGAGCTCAGACAGAAATGCTAAAAATATAAAGCAAATGTTATAAATAGTGTAACAAATGGATGTTCTTCCAGAAATCAGCTTGTCCTTTTCTCCAGCACCTTCTTCAGATAAAGAGACATGTATTTCTGTAAGTTTATTCCTTCGCGCTGCTGTACGCTCACGGTGCACTAGGCACTTTAGCTAAATTGTGATCAATATGGATTTTAAGTGTTTTTATTTTAAATAGTCTGTTAATTGATGAAATGCCAGAGTGTGGGTGAGGTACATATGTACGGTTGATGAATTGTTTTGTAATATAGAAGGAACAGCAGTCCGCCTTTTGCGTCTGGTTTGTTTTATGCATTTTAATGTATTTTATTGATATTTTTTTTTTTAAATCTTTGTGTGCACTTATGTATGCTTTTAGTTTATGTCAAATAAATTTTGTATTCATTCTTCCACAAATCCTCCCTCCCTTCTGTGCCACTTCCACCCGACCCCTCCCACTTGTACACAACCCAGAGCTCATCTGAAATTACTTCAAAGCACTATAATTTGGAAAGATTTCAAGAAAATGGTTTTAATTCTAAGAGACCATGCTTTGACAATCGCAGCAGATCTGTTTTATGTATAGCGATTTGAAATTATATATACTCAAACAAATACAGTGAATGTTTGGATGGCTAAGGACTTTCAAGACAACTTATAGTATCTGAAAACATCCTTTAAGTAAAGCTTTGTCTTTAAGGAAACAAACATCTGCAAAGATGGACCATTAGAAAATATTGGCTTTGGCTAATCCGAGTTTATCCTCTAACAGTGACTCAATTAGGTTGTTTTACTTTAAAAAAACATGTTGGAATGAAACTACTAAATTAAAATCATTCACAGCAATATATAATTGTTGGAGTTTGAAAAAAATTAAAGTGGTAGTAACCAATAAGCAGAAATAATTCAAAGGAAAAATTAAGCAAAGAACCAACTGATACATATTAATTTCACCAAAAATTAATTTATAGTACAGTGTTGTACATAGAAAAATAGTGCACATTTTTTTAAAAATACAGTAAGAAATTTATAGAGCTCTTACCCTTCAAAAACATTGCATGTATAATTTTCCAGTATTTTATATCTGGCTTTTATGTTTCTGTGCTTTAAGTTCCACATACATTACATCTTATCAAAAAGTGTAGGATAACGCTGTCATATCAAAAACTGTCGTGGAACCTCTATCACCAAGATACCTTCAGTCTTCATCAGGACACACAACCAATTGTTAGGCAATTTGTTTGTGAAAAAACTCACAAATCTTGAAAGATTGTACAATACTAAAACAAGCCATTCTTAATGACCTTCAGAAAAAAGGTACTATTTTGTGAAAATCCATAAAAAAAACCTACTAAAAACAATCTTTAAAAAAATATTTTAGGAAAAATTGTAACTTGCCATCTGATCAAAAGCACTCTTACTTAAATAAAACGGAGTTAGAAACATTAATTTGAATATAGGTTGGTTTAAATTTTTTTCCTAATAAATCTCGCAAGTTCATAGGGTGTCCAGTTATAGAGGTTATTTGCTTTCATGATAATGGACAACCAGGTTGTCCGTGTCAACAATCCAATATTAACCATTAAGTGTCCACTTGAGTTAAAATCAATTAAACCAAGGCCAATATTTTTACTTTTTTTTTTCCTAGCAAGTCAGAAGCACTCAAACTAATACTAGTAATATTTGGTCGTCCCATCCCATAATACATGATATTCAGGAAAACTCCACTTAAAGAACAGTATGAGTATACATACCCTGAGCAATCACAATTACTGTTGGCTAATGGCCCATGAGTTTTCCTACCCTATTCTTTCAGAATACAAAATCGGCCAAATTTACTCCATATTTAAATCTAATGAAATATTTACTCACATGAATGTCTCAGAAGTGTAGAGGTTCATTGTGAATCGGCTTGTTTCATGGTTCTAGTTCACATGATACATTCTACCTCAATTTTCAAGGTTTTCTTGGAATTGAAGACTGTATAGAGTATAGTTCTGGAATACTTTCTTATTTGATTGTCTAATCTGAATGTAATTTATTGCTTCTATTTCTCATTCAGAGAATTCTTTAACTTGAAATTAATACAGCATCACAAGAGATTCAATTCCTTGGTTTGCATTTCATGGGGAGCATTTACATTTTCTATCTCAAAGGTTGACACTGTTTCTCAAACGTAGATGCAAATAAGTGTCAATGTAAGGTAAAATGTTGAGATTGTTCAATATAGAACTACTGTCACAAGTACACATCTTCACTTTGGTACAAACAGGTTTAACCCGATTGCACCGATTTTGTTTTTTGCCTTCCTACATGACATTATACTTTGTTTCTTAATTTACCTCTTTATTTCCTGCCTCTTGATGCAGTGCTCCCTTGCTTGCCACAAGAAATGCCTGGAAACATTAGCAATTCAGTGTGGACACAAAAAACTCCATGGAAAGCTTCATCTGTTTGGTGTGGATTTTGCTCAAGCTGCAAGAAATGTCCCTGATGGCATCCCTGCCATAGTCAAGAAGTGTACTTATGAAATAGAAAGCAGAGCCTTGAACGTAAAGGTATACTAGTTTTACACAGTTGCTTTACATGATTCATGACTTACTTGGCTGTTTTGCTTGTTTTTAAAGTGATTTAGACTGAAGTTGCTAAAGTAGCTGACACTGTGGTCTCTCTTTTTACACATCGTCTTCAATTGAAGGGTATCTATCGGGTAAATGGAGCTAAATCAAGAGTAGAGAAGCTATGTCAAGCCTTTGAAAATGGAAATGACTTGGTGGAGCTGTCGGAACTATATGCGCATGACATTAGCAACGTACTCAAGCTTTATCTTCGTCAGGTATATTCATTTTAATTTGTTATGAGGATTTGTTTAGTGCCTTTATCACTTAAGGGGTATCCAGTCACTGAATCCAAAGGTTTTTAAGCATTAAGGGCCAGTGGTACTGGGATAACAGGATCATTTCACAAGAATTTGCTAATCTAGTAGGTCCCTTAAACTGATGGTGCTAAGCTTTTGTTTTTACCAATGCTGTCTTGTACAACAATGTGAAAAATATATTTGGAAAAAAAAACAAAATGGCCATGTGTCACATTTGGATACACATCTTGCCCTTGGAAAATGTTTTCACTTAGAGAAAATCCTTTTTCAATATGGTATTGGTGCCTGGTAATGACATATGTATGGGCATTTGTTTTGAAAACTAGTTTTCCCACAAAAAGTAATTCCTAGATAGCACCATTGTGTACTCATGTATTGTGATGCCTCAGCTCATGTGTACTCTTTGTAATGCACAGGAGGCCATTTTTTTCACTTTAAATTTAGCATTCTAAGGCAAGCACAGAAAAATGAAATTGAAGTTTTGAGCCATATAAACCTTTCTTTTTAATAAAAAATAGAAAGCGGGGAGAGTGGGGTGATCAAAAGCAAGGGGGCCCATAAAACAACAAGGAACTGAAAAGGGGAACAAAAAGCAACAATAGCATAGGGGGTGACATAGCAGTAGAGAAGTGGTATGGAAGCAATGCACACAGTGGAAAAAGGGGTGGGTCAAGCACCTAAGGTGAGAGAAGGTCAAAAAAGCATTCACGTTCATTGAGTGCTGAAAGAAAGTATAATTCTCTTACTGGAGGAATTGTGCCCTACCACTGCATACAATCAGGAAAAAAAGATGAAGTAAAGCCATCAAAATAAGAAGCAAGGAAATTAGATTGATAAGAAAGCCAACCAAAGATGAGCAATTGTTTCACCTAAAGCCAACTGTTAGTATTTTTGATTGTATACAGTAGGCCTCCGACAACAAGACCGGTAGGGATGTCTGTAGGTGAGTCCTAAAAATGTAATAAACAATGCACAATCTAGAATATAAGACAAGATGATAGAGGAGTACAAAGGGAAAGAACAATAAATGAATAAAAACGCAGTGGGATCCAAAATAAATTAATTGTTTCCCTAATTGTTTAATGGACGCTATCATCATAATTTTTATGGGGAGATAATTACAAATTGACTTGCTGTGCCCAAAAATTAAATATATTTTTGGATAAAAAAAACCTTAAGTTTTACATTTCACTCAGGAATGTTTTAAGTTTGAGCTTATCCTTTAAATGATAGCGGAGAGAACAGAACAATCTGGACATATTGTTTGGTTTATGATATTCGATAGCTTCAGCTTGTAGGCATGCCATAAGAGCCTCTTTGTTCCGTAAATAGTTTAAAACATTTATTTTACCGTTCCATCTCTATGGCTTTATACCATGGACAAAACCGAGCTCATAGGAAAGCGTAGTAAGTGTCGCTGTAACACACAAGTTGTGTGACTGTGCTTTACATGTGAGCTGTGGATAAATTAAGATGGTGGTGTGTGCACAGGTAACAGAACAGGATTACCCATCCGTTACTGACCAAATAGTCTACACTCTTTTACCTTGTCAAAACATGAGAGGTGGGTTGCCTGGCATAAATGACAAGTCAGGTGAGGTTTCGGAGACATATGGCCTGTGGGGTTTCATGTGTGTTTGGTATAAAATGTGTAAAATAGAATTATACAATTTTTGAGGTTTCTGTTTTGACTATTTAGACATTGTCCATCTGTTCTGGAGCTTTTCCATACCTCTTCTGCCCTTCATCTCACTCTTTCTGAGCCCGCCTATCTCCGCTTCTGTCTCCCTTCACTCCATATTCCCACCGCTTTATTTCACCATTCCAGATGTCTCCTCCCACTCCTTCAGTCTCCAATTGCCAATCTTACCCATTCCTACGTGTTTCAGCTCTGAATGCCTCATAAGACTAAAACATCTGGAAAACAGTAGTTATTGCCATCATTCCAATCCATATGATTTGCCAGACCAGTTTAAACTTTCAATTCCACATGTTAATTTAGTTGCAGCAATCTACAGTTGCAGGCACATAATTATTTTATTTTTTCTGCACCTAGTGTAGTAGGGTTTGGGCGTTACAAATAATTGAGCTGGCACATGTGGTAGCGAATGTGTGTTTTGGCATACAGTGCATCTAATTTTGGCAGAAGGGCTGACTTTTTTTTTTACTAATCATTAAAAGAAGATGGGAATAAATTGTGATTTAGCAGGCACCATGGGTAGTCAAAATTTGGAAGGCGAGAGGTAATTGTTCGGCTTCTATGTATTTACGGTTAAAATTGTTTGTGTTGGATTCAGCTTCCAGAGCCTCTCATTTTATTTCGCCTCTACAATGAATTCATTGGACTTGCTAAAGAAAGCCAATATGTTAATGAGGAGATGGACCCAAAACAGACCAGTCCTACGTCAAAGACAAAGCTGTCAATAGGTGTTGAGCTAAGTCGAATCCTCGTAAAACTAAGAGATCTTCTCAAGCAGCTACCGGAGCCAAGCTTTAAAACGCTACAGTACCTAATAGGGCATCTGCACAGGTAAGGAGTGTGCTATTTAATTGTCTTCTATAGATATTGAAACCATCTCTCAATGGCATTCTTTTTTTAAACATGCATTGTTGTAAGTGGTCTGTAAAATTATTAGCATAGACGCTATCCTTAGACTACATACACTTTGTACACATTTGTACATCTGTGAAACAGACTTTGTGTCAGTGTCGGTGCCACTGACTGACAGAAAAAGAGTTGTTTTTGTTTTTGTTTTTTTTTTAACCAAAATTCATGAATCCACAATAAAACGAGGATTTACCTTATGTTCTTAGCTTGTGCTGCTGTAGATAGACATGCCCTCCATACTCCTGCAATCTATGTTGGATGTAACCATTTGCTGGATGTTTTTTTAGCAAAGAGGTTTTAGACTGCAAGATATATTGTGCCCCGTCCCTCATCCGACAATGCATCAAGGCAAAGTCTCTGCCTCAGATTTCTTTTTTTTTTTTCTTTCTGCCATCTAGTTCAGACGTTCCAGGACCAACATTTTCTCACAAACATTTAGTCTCACTCGCTGAGAATTCGAGCCCAGCGAAAGAACATTACACCAGATCAGCTACTGCTTACAGGTTCATCAGAGGCAAAACAGTCTTCATAAAAACAGACCACATGACTGCCATGTACTACATCCAGAAGAGGGAGTTGGCTCACTTGCTTCAGCTGTTAACTATAGCCCAAAAGATTTAGCTAGTCGGAATTACATTCATCACCTAGTGAAGCATCTGCTTGAGGTGGTCAATGACTTTGTGGATCTGCTAAGCAGGATGCAAGCTCCCACTAAGACCAGATCAACAAATTTACCCTTAGAGCCAACTCTGATACCCAGGCAGCTGAATCGGGTACCTCAGATGTTAGTTTTATTACCTTAAACTTCCAAAGGAATGTATGCAAATCCTACTTTAGGTAATTAATCCTATTATGCCGCGTGCTTGCTGTACAGCAAAGTGGAAACAATTTGTGCATTATAAAGCATCTGTGCAAGACGTCTGCTGTCTTTTACATCTGCAAAAAGCGGTGTAGGCATGTATTTTCATTCGCTTCCATTTAGCTTCAGTTGCAGCCTACATGCAAAACTGAGAACATTTAAAATAACTCTATGGAGGACCTTAAAAGAATGAAACTCCAAGAACTCCTTCAGCGCCAACCTGAAATTTGAACCTAGTCCTAAAAAGACTGATGGGTCCCCTTTTCGAACCATAACATTCTTGTGACGTACAGTTCTTGTCCTAGAAGATAACCTTGTGTTCGAGGCATATGAGCTGCAGATTGTACACTTTGCATAGATCGCCATCTGGTGTTGGGCCCGGATGTTTGTAGTTTGTTTTTGTTCTTTGGACAGTCTTTGGAAGTCACGAGTTCGGTGACTCCTCCTTCAGTCCGTACTGCGCATGGGCTTCGGCTCCATCCTCAGATTGTTTTTTTTCCGCCATCGGGCTCGGATGTGATACTTCGTGCTCCGGCTTCGAACTTCTACGGTTCCAGCCTCGATGGAAAATCCTCGTTCATCAAGTTTCTTCATCTATCTTCATCTCTCGAAGAGGCACTTTTCTCGATTCCACACATCGGCACCGGCCTTCGGGCCCTCCTCTACTCTGGTCCCGGCCGATGGAAAGGACTCCGTTCAAAAAGTGCCCAAAATGTGGGTCTAAATTTCCCCACACCGACCTCCATCAGGTGTGTAACCTTTGCCTCTCTCCAGAACACGAGGCTAGAGACTGCCCCGCGTGTAAGTCTTTTCGATCAAAAAAGACCATCCGGGATCGAAGAGCTCGACGCACCATGGCGCACTCATCGACCGCGGCTCCACCGGACATCTTCGGAGACGACACCGAAGCTTCGGGGCAACACCACACCGAGCAGGAGGAAGACATCGTCAGCGCTTCCGAGGCCGACGACTCCGACCTGGAGGACATCACACCGGCGCAGAGGGTCGTGAGTACTCTACCCCCTCCCACCCCCGCGCCCAAATCCAAAGAGACTCAGGTTACACCTTCGCCTTCGGGCCTGGGGAAAATCAAACACGCAGCTTCTATCACCCCACCTTCGGGCCCGGTGTCGAAGCCTCACAAGTCTCACGGCAGCTCGGGCTCGAGCCAGCCGACGCCTGGTGCCGATAAACACCGTTCGGCACCGAAGAAAGTGACGCCCAGCTCGACTCCGAAGCCACCGGTGCCGAAGCCTGGACTTTCGGTGCCGACGAAACACAAGCACAAATCCCTCGGCACCGACGCTCCGGCGTCGAAGCCTACCTCGACGCCGAACAAACCGGAGGTTCCAAAAAGACATGGCGCAGAGAAACCACCCAAGTCCTCGGCTCCGAAAACATTGGCGCCAGCGGACGATTCGGCGCCACCGGACCTTTTTTACACCCGATCCTTATCAAAAAACCTTATCAAAGGATCCAAAGACTGGGCTATTGACTTTGACTGTCAAGAAAAGAAGTCTTGACACACCAGCTCCTCCTCCACCACCCAAGCGGAAGGACTCTGCCACATCTCCTCTCAGAGTGCCCTCCCCACCACCTCCTACACCTCCTCCTCCACCTCTTCCACCTCCTCTCCCTCCCAGGTCTCCGCCACCCTTGCCTCATCATTCCCCGACCCCGTCCCCAGATCCGGATTACGGGGATCCAGATTATGACCCGGCGGACGCCCCAATGGACCCCACACCACCGGGGACCCCAGACCCATGGGAAGATTACCAAAACCCTGACATACCAGATGTGCCTCAAGATGACAACTACCCATCCAGGCCATCTTCCCCAGAGGACTCACTAGGGTTTCACCACTTAGTGCAGAGAGCAGCACACTACCACGGGGTGGAACTACATAGCGAACCAGTGGAAGACGACTTCTTACTGGATACGTTTGATATTCAGGATAAGTCCACAGCCATCTTGCCCATGCTTAAGGGTGTCACCAAACATGCAGCAGAGGTGTTCAAAGACCCTGTCAGGGCCAGGGTCTTAAGCCCCAGAATAGAAAAAAAAAGTACAAAGCAGCACCCACAGACCCTACATACATTAAGGGCCCTGCTCCCTTAGATTCCCTAGTTGTGTCCACAGCTAGAAAGCGGTCTAACTCCCAGTCCTCAGGTGAGACCCCACCGCCAGATAAGGAATCAAAACTCCTAGATGCGTCTGGTAAACGCACTGCCTCGCAAGCCGCGAACATCTGGCGCATTGCGAATACACAAGCGCTGCTTGCACGTTATGACAGAGCACACTACGATGAGCTTAAGGCTCTTATGCAGCACCTCCCGGAAAAACACAAACGTAAAGCTCATGACCTAATACAGGAGGGAAAGCTCATTACTAACACCTCCATTAAATGTGCCCTCGATGCAGCGGACACTGCTTCTAGAGCCATAAATACTAGTGTCCTGCTTCATCGTCATGCCTGGCTCAGGATCTCAGGGTTCAAGCCAGAAGTCCAGGCATCCATACTAAATCACCCCTTTGACCAACAAAGTCTCTTTGGGCCAAAGGTAGACGAAGCATTAGAAAAAATGAAAAAGGACACGGACACAGCAAAGTCTATGGGGGCATTACAATCACAGACCCCTAAACGCTCCTTTCGGCGTTCGTCCTTTCGTAGCACAGGCAGAGGCTACTCCACCGATAGCGCCTCTACCTCCTACAAGTCCCCTCCTCAAAATACCTTCTCAAAGGGCTACCAAAGGGGTGGATACAGGGGCAACAACAATAAGGGCAGGGGCAAAACTAACACCACCCGTTCTGCCACCCCGCCCGCACAATGACTTCCCTCCGCTCCCCCCAGACCATCCCACTCCGGTCGGGGGCAGACTGCGACACTTTATCCACGCCTGGGAGTCCATAACATCGGACAAATGGGTGACCCAAATTATTCGGTCAGGGTACTGTCTCGAGCTAACATCTACCCCACCCAATATCCCACCAAGGCGCCGTCCAATGTCTCAAGAACATTCCACACTGCTCAAACAGGAGGTGCTCTCCCTCCTCCAAAAACACGCTATAGAGCAGGTCCCTGTCAATCAGCAAAATCTAGGGGTCTACTCTCTGTATTTTCTAATACTGAAATAAGACGGGACCCTGAGGCCCATTCTGGACCTCCGGCCTCTAAATGCATACATACATTCAGACCATTTCCACATGGTCACCCTACAACAAGTCCTCCCGCTCCTCTGTCAGGGAGACTTTCTCACTACCTTGGATCTGAAAGACGCATACTTTCACATTCCAATACACCCTTCTCACAGGAAGTACCTCAGGTTTGTGGTGGACGGTCAGCATTACCAATTCACGGTTCTCCCCTTCGGGGTCACCACCGCACCACGGGTGTTTACCAAATGCCTAGCGGTAGTAGCAGCACACCTCAGACGTCAACATGTTCACGTCTTCCCTTACTTAGACAACTGGCTGATAAAAGCCGCGTCCTACGACCAATGTGTGCAACATACAAACCGCACCATCCAACTGCTCCACCAGCTAGGCTTCACGGTGAACTACCAAAAGTCCCACCTCGTACCATCTCACACAAAGCAATATCTCGGGGCCACTATAGACACCTCCAAAGGTATAGCCTATCCCAACTCAGCCAGGATCGCAAGCATACAAGCCTTGCGCCAAACGTTCCTTGCTCAGCACTCTCTCCCAGCGAGAGCGTTTATGAAGCTAATAGGGATGATGGCATCTTGCATTTTCATAGTGCCCCATGCAAGACTCCACATGCGTCCACTCCAAGAGTGCCTAGCACAACAGTGGAACCAGGCCCAAGGACAGCTGATGGATCTGGTGTTGGTGGACGGCCGCACCCATCACTCTCTGCAGTGGTGGAACACCACAAACCTTTCCAAAGGGCGGCCGTTCCTGGACCCGGTTCCTCAGGTGATTCTAACAGCGGACGCATCGCTCTCCGGCTGGGGAGCGCACCTGCTACACCTCACAATGCAAGGTCTATGGACGCCACAGCAAAAGTCGCTCCACATCAACCATCTGGAGCTCTTGGCGATCTTTCTAGCCCTAAAATCCTTTCAAAAACAGATTTCAGCCAAAGCAGTCCTCATTCGCACAGACAATATGACTGCAATGTATTATATTCAAAAACAGGGGGGGGACACACTCTCCCCAGCTCTCCCGCTTAGCCCAGAGCATATGGAGATGGGCAATTCCACAAAACATCTTTCTCCTGGCACAGCACGTCCCAGGCATATAAAACACCATGGCAGATCTGCTCAGCAGACAAACGCAACAACTACACGAATGGGAACTGCATCCACAAGTTCTTCGCCCATTCTTCCACAAGTGGGAGTATCCTCAGATAGACCTCTTCGCCACCCACGAAAAGAAAAAATGCCCAAGCTTCGCCGCCAGATACCCACACCCATTGTCCAAAGGCAATGCGATATGGATGAACTGGTCAGGCAGATTTGCATACGCCTTTCCACCTCTCCCACTAATTCCATTAGTGGTCAGGAAACTGCAACAGCACTCCCTCACGCTCATTCTGGTATCCCCAACATGGGCCAGGCAGCCGTGGTACACCACACTATTACAACTATCAGTGGTACCACATCAAAAACTGCACCTGTCCCCATGCCTCCTAACTCAGAACCATGGAGAAATCAGACACCCGGACCCAGCGCAGCTCAACCTTGCGATCTGGCTCCTGAAATCTTAGAATTTGGGTACCTTAACCTTCCCCCTGACTGCATGAATATTATCAAGGAAGCCAGACGTCCTACCACTCGAGCATGCTATGCCGCAAAGTGGAAGAGATTTGTTGTTTACTGCCGTAACAATACAATCAACCCTTTAGATGCATCCATACAACACATTATATGCTATCTGCTCCATCTTCAAAGGTGTAACCTGGCATACTCTTCCATACGCTTACACCTAGCAGCGATTGCTGCTTACCTGCAAAACAGACAGCATTTATCACTGTTCAGGGTGCCTGCTATTAAAGCCTTTATGGAAGGCCTTAAACGCATAATTCCACCCAGGGCACCGCCTTCTCCTGTATGGAATCTAAATGTAGTTCTTACAAGGCTAATGGGTCCGCCCTTCGAACCACTGCATAAATGCGAGCTACAGTTTCTCACCTGGAAAACAGCTTTTCTAGTGGCTATCACTTCCCTTAGAAGGGTTAGTGAAATACAAGCGTTCACTATACAGGAACCCTTCTTACAAATACATCACAGCAAAGTGATACTTCGTACAAATCCAAAGTTTCTGCCCAAGGTCATTTCCCCCTTCCATCTCAATCAATCGGTGGAATTACCTGTTTTTTTCTCGCAACCTCAATCTGTTGCGGAAAGGGCTCTACATACACTTGATGTTAAGAGGGCTTTACTGTACTACATACAGAGAACACAACCTTTCAGGAAAACTAAACAATTGTTTGTTTCCTTCTCTCCACCGCATAAAGGCAACCCCATCTCTAAATCAGGGATAGCTAGGTGGATTGTAAAGTGCATACAAATTTGCTATCAAAAGGCAAAAAGAACATTATCTGTTCCACCTAAAGCCCACTCTACTAGAAAGTTAGGGGCTTCTATGGCTTTTCTAGGGAACATACCCTTAGATGACATCTGCAAGGCAGCCACATGGTCAACACCGCACACCTTCACAAAACATTACTGTGTAGACGTGCACTCCAAGCAACAAGCTAGTGTGGGCCAGGCTGTACTAAAGACACTATTTCAAACCGCTGCAACGGATACCGGTGGTCGCCGCTAAGGTTGGGTACTGCTATATAATCTATGCAAAGTGTACAATCTGCAGGTCATATGCCTCGAACGGAATATGCTACTTACCAGTATGCATCTGTTCTTGGCATGTAGAGCTGCAGAGTTGTACACGCCCACCCGCCTCCCCGGCTACCTGTATCCGTTCCAGTCTATCTTATTTAGATACAACACACATGGGTTTCTCACTGTTATTACTACGCTCCATCATTTCCCTGCTGGCGAAAAACAATCTGAGGATGGAGCCGAAGCCCATGCGCAGTACGGACCAAAGGAGGAGTCACCGAACTCGTGACTTCCAAAGAACAAAAACAAACTGCAAACATCCGGGCCCAACACCAGATGGCGATCTATGCAAAGTGTACAACTCTGCAGCTCTACATGGCAAGAACAGATGCATACTGGTAAGTAGCATATTCCTTATTATCATTTAAGAGTAGCAGTCATTTGCAAGCTTAAAGTGTGGAGGACTTTAGGAAAGTGCCCCTTTTTTGACATGGTCCTCTCCCACTTTTTGCCTGGTTTTTGATGCAACTTTGACTCAAGTGTACTGGGTCACTGCTAACCAGGTTTCCAGTACCAGTGTTCTTTCCCTAAAAGCTGTTCAATTGTTCCCCCAATTGGCAAAACCTTTAGCACCTTCTGTCAGTCCCTAGTAAATGGTACCTCTGGGTCCTAGGGCCTGAGGTATTAAAGAGGGTCCCTAAGGGCTGCCACACGAATTGTGCCACCCTAAGGGACCGCTCACCAAGCACACGCCATTGCAGGCTGCAGGTCTTGGTGCTGACAAAACTGAAAACGTGACATGTCGCACATCCCTGTGTGCCATGTCCCCTACCACTGCATGTAATATTTGTAAGTCACCCCTACAGCAAGCCTACCAGCCCTAAGGCAGGGTGCCAAATATTACATGCGAGGGCAAGTAAGCGCAATTTCAATACAATACATCAGCCAGCAGATATGCCCCTGTGCTGGTCAGTCCTATTACTGCCAGTACAAGTGACCAGGGAATCTCTTTTAAAACGTGCTAGACATTGATAAAAATGTCTTCCCCCAGCTACATTATTGCTTCACTGAAAATAGGGACGTTTGGTATCAAACATTTCGTATTGGTAAACCCGCACTGATGCCAGTGTTAGATTTACCAATATATGCACCCAGAGAGCACCTTAGAGATGCCCCCTGAAAACCTACCAGCCTCTGGTGTGCTTGCTGACTGGTTTCTGCCAGCCTGCCACCTGAGACACTCTTCTGACCTCCCAGGGTGTGAGATCCTTTGCTCTCAGGAGACCCAAAACAAAAGCCTGTCTGAGAAAAGGGTGTAGTACCCCCTCCCACACACCCCACACAAGATGACCTGCTGATTAACCTCCTTGGGCTGGCGAGCTTCAAAGAAGCTGCCACCTTTGGAATGTGAATCTGGCTCCTCTCACAGCAGAAGCCCCCCACTTTCCAGAGCCCCCTCGGCACCTGTGCAGGCGGGAAAATTAGCTAGTCAGATTGGGTGCCACCTCCAGGTTAGGGCCAGCCCTAAGGTGGGCTACTATGAGGTGGACATGATTTTTTCAGAAGTAGCCATCTTTTTGATGGCATACTTAAGAATTCTAGGACAGGGTTATATTGGGGTCGAAACTGTGCCAAAGACAACTCTTCCTGCAGCTGTGTGCCTCCATAACCTGGGAGAACTGCCTGTTTTCAATAAAGAACAAGACCTCCTAAAGAACAGTGGAACTGTTTGCTGCATCCTGCAGAAACTACCAAAAAAGAAGACTGAGGCCCCCCTGAAACAGACAAAACCCAACACCCGAAGCTACAACTGCACCCGAGGCCTCTGCCCGAGTTGAAGTGGGCCACTGGTGCCAACAAGGTTCCTTAGCTCTTCAGAGCTCAAATCCATTGTGGTTTCACCCATCGTGGACTCCCGGACGTCACCTTCAGCCTCTGCTTGCAGGCTCCCTCAACCGCGACTGCTCCCAGTTAGTGAAACCTGATGCCTAAAGGCAACCTCGCAACTGTCAGCCCAGGCCATGGAGTAGAGGGCCTCAGGTGTCCCTACGCCCTCAAGCATCACAAACCTTGAGCCCCCGTTTTGGTTCGCCTGACTGGCTTCCTAGTCAGAGCCTGACGCCTCTTTTTACAGTGGCAGATCCCCATTGAAATGCATTGAGTTCCTAACGCTGATTTGCACCCTGCACCTGGTCCCCCTCTGCCGCTGGTATACTGGTGGTGCTGCCTTGGACCTTTCCCACCACTCACCTTAACTCCGGGAGATTGGTCCTGTAAGTTGATGTACAGTACCTGTTTGCAAAATTTGTTCTTCCTTCCGTAGGATAACATTTGCAGAGCTCAGGAATTCCACCAAGTGTACACTTTTTAAAGTGAAAAGTATTTATATTTGAAAATGTACTAACCGGAACTATTTTTCTGTGATTGTCTAAACATATATAAAAATATTTGCTATTTGCATAAATTGGTATGGATCTCCTTCTTGAGTTTTGTAGTCATTTATTGATTATTGTGTGTATTTGCAAGTGTCTTGCACTCCCCTCTGTTAAGCCTAAGGCTGCTCGACCACACTACCCCCTAACAGAGCACTATGGCATCTGCTGAGCCCGTGGGTTTATATTTGGGGCTCCTTGATCTCTGGTCCACCTTCCTTCAGAGCCCCTTGAGATCTTGACTCATCCTTTGGCCAAATTCTGCAGCCAGTCCACCTGCTCCCCAAAGCTCAGAGCACAAGCACATGATGGGGCGTTCCCAGAGAGACCTGCCCTCCTATCTCTGTCTCGAGATCTTGTTGGGCACCGCTTTCAGCAGTGCCAAGTGGACTCTGAGAGTAGAGCATGTATTTTAGCCAGGCCCTGTGAGCCTACTCCCAGACCATAGGACACAGCCTTCAGCACTGCGGCCAGACTCTCTGCTCCAAAGCACACAAATATGTATTTGTAGGTTGACTGGTCTGTGACTTCACTGTGGAAATTTCTTTTTGTTTTACCACTCAGGTTGATCCAGTAGTGGCTTTTTTCTTTAATGTGACTTGAATACATGTGGAGAGCAACCCCTTTGTGCCCCACTTCCCCTCGGTCCCCGGCGTTTTTATTAACTCTTGGTAAAGACTGTTTTGGCTGAGTACTGCGAGTAGGTTTTTGGCTTCATCATTGTCTCTTCATCCGTAGGCATTTGATTTGTGTAGTTGTTCTACCTATGAAGAACTTCCTTTGCTTATAACTAATAAAGATTGTGAGCCCAGACCCATGTCAAATGCAGTAGGAGGGGACTGAACAAGGTATGACCCTGTCTAATACTGCAAGAATGGGTTTCTCGTTGTGAGGAGCTCTGACAAATAAACTAGTGAAGGGCTTTGACATTATGAACTCTGACAATTACAATGTAAAGTTTTTTTTTTTTTGGATATCTGTTGACCTAAATGTATAGTGCAGGTTGGGAGAAGTGCTCTGACAGAGTGACTTTACAGTCCTAGAGGTGCACCGCGACTTGGAAACAAGATGAGTTTGGCACCTCAGACTGCTTTCTTGTTTAAGTGAGCTGCTTTCAAAGCCGTATTATGTCACTCTTCTCTGTATTGCCCTTTGATTTTTTGTTTATTTTCTGATAATTCGAATGCAGCTGCTTTTTCTCTATTAGTATTCTCTGTGGAATGAGCCGGTGGTACATGCAGCTGAGTTCTGTGGGTTGCACAAAATCAGTTGTTTGCACACACACTCGGAGTTCGTACTCCAAAAAGCACCGAATCACTGGTGATTCTGAGGAACCAATTAGGAGCTAGGCTTTTCTTCCAACTGTGAAAGCTTTGTGTCCATGCAAAGAACAAAGTTGAAGTTTTGAACAGACTGTTTGACTATAATATTCATCAGGAAGTAGTAGTATTGTTTTTGCATCTTACGGAAGGAATGCACCTTTTCAGCCCTTCTGGTCCCCTCCACTTCCTACTGTTGTTTTCCTTTTGTAGCAAGATCTTTAATTATTATATTTCCAAGGAACCATACAGATAAACATACATATATATATATGTTGCAACAATCACTCCATCAGGAAATGACACGAACTCCTCTTAGGTGGCAAAACGAAATTTATTTTCTTTTCAGTTCTCACTGCTCTTGTATATGTATATATATGTATATATATATATATATATATATATATATATATATATATATATATATATATATATATATATATACAGAATTATTTTTACTTAAATGTGAGAAACTCTGCATACTAAAAAATAAAAAAAGTTTCAAATGTTCGGGTTCTATTGTGTAAACGTATTAAAAAAACAAAAAACCTTTGTTTAGACAACACCTTTACCATCCTTGTAATAACCAGCTTCTCACGTTTTCTTTGTCAGAGTTGCAGAACAAGTAGAAGATAATAAAATGTCGGCCAGCAACCTTGGCATAATTTTTGGTCCAACGCTCATACGACCACGGCAGACGGATGCTACCATTTCTCTTTCTTCTCTTGTGGACTACCCTTATCAGGCTCGTGTGGTGGAACTCCTCATAACTCACTACGAAAAGATCTTTGACGTGTCTGTCACTCCTTCCTCTCAATCAGACGCTAACTGCCTGGAGGACATGTCTTTCTCTGCCGCACCACAAGGTCTGCAGCAGGTCAACAGTCCAGAGACCCTTCCTACTGGCACAGATGTGAGTGGTATTTATGAGCCTTCTATAAGAAAGATCTGGCTGTCTGTACCATTTTCCATTGTCATAACATATTCGTATACATGTTTTTCCACCCTCTGCAGTGCATGCTCATTGATAGTAGCGAAAGTGAAGTTTCGGAGTTGTGCTTGTTTGGGAGTGCAGAAGAAGCAAGAAATGCAGATGAGAAGTTAGATGACATCGATGGGCTTGGTGAGTGCCAGAGGCCCTGTAACTTCTGCTTATGACATAGGAAATTACCTAGCACTGTATTTGGTTTGTGTTTCAGTGATGAGATAAATATGCAGGTTATTGTTTTGATCTTTCCAACAACATTGTTTATTGCAAGTTACATTGCTAATTATTGACATCAGTTCGATTTTCAGGGATGTCCTCAAAATTTGACAGTTCATTAGAAAAGGTTATTTCTCCATTTTTCATCATTGCTTGTTCTTTGTTTAGCACATATATTCTGCAATCCCTGTCTTGTATTTTCAGTGTTTTTCCAAGGATAAAGAGCCCACACAAAGATTTTATACAAGATTGAGCTGTCCATACAGTAATCCAAAAATGTTTTTGCCATTGTACTATGCGAAGGCACTTTTTTCATATGCCCTTGCCTATGCCTGGACATTTCCTCATCTAAAACGATTGGGGCTGCTTCTAGCACAAGTCCAGGTGCCTTGGTGGACCACATGCCTCTTAAAATATAAGGCTTTCCTCCGAGACTTTGACACAGGTTAATTGGAAAAAAGCCTTGGGTGATCTCAGTGGCCTTTCTTCTTTCACTTTTCCCGCCCTTGTGAGACACGTTTCAGTCTGTGATTCCAAATCTGATTTCTGACGTGCAAAGCAGATCCTGGAGCCAGCATCAAAGCAGTTCCTACATTGCTGCTCAGACTGTAGACGTCTGAAGTGGGGTGACTCTTGGCTGCCCATCCTCCAGGTCCTCAAGAACCTTCAGCAGCATTACTTTGGTTTGAAATTTTTTGGCTACTCCGAGCTAGTATTCTGCTCTTGCTCCATCGTTTGGTCATGCCTCAAGTAATGTTTTTGTATTCGCTCCTGTGCAAGTATTTACAGTGCCCCAGCATAATTAGATATTGCTGTTTGTGTGCTTCATTTCTCATAAAAAACTATGTAATTTTAGACCATATGTTTTAATATGGTACTTTCTTGTGGCATTTTGCCATGGCACTGAATGTCAGGCACTAATTGTGGTCTTATAATCTAGTGCTTCATACCACATTAAGGCCATTATAAACATGTAGCAATTTCTCTGCACTATTCCCCCCACTTATTCTATTTCCCATTTGGAAATATTTTATAAATGAGAGGGGACCAGATCAGTTTGCGCGGATCTAGATATGAAGCAGGTTTCCAATTTCCAAACAATAAACCTGCGTTAGTAAATTTCAGATATGTGAATAGTTGGATGTTTCCAGTCATTTGATCTTCAAAAGATCAATAACTTTTAGAAATGTCTTCAGTGTTCAAGGGGAGCAGAGGTGTGAACAATTTTATAAAACATTTCAAACTAAAATGTTAACTTCCTTACTTATTTCAATATTCACATCTAGCACTCAAACAAAATCTCTGTTGCTGCAAAATGAATTCCAGAGACAATTTTTTTCATGTATTGATTTATCTGAAAGTGACACGTTAGTAATAGATTCCTTACCTTAGAATATCACCAGGCGTCAGACTGGATCCGGAAATCTTTTCGTCAGCAGTACCCCTGCGCGTCGGTAGGTGTCGTCATGTGGCTCCGCGTAAGTCGTTGGTGTCGTAGCCGCCGAGATGACGTAGTCTGAGCTACATAGACACGCCCACGCGCGCTGACGTCAGTTCTTTCTTTTTCTTTTTTTGCGCCAGCAAGCGCAGATCCGAGAGAGAGGGGTACCCCTAGTTAATATTTTTTTTTGGTTTCTGAGAACTTATTTCTCTTGTTTTGTCGAGTACTCTACTCCTGGTGCAGTAGGGATGCCCAGGTTTAATTCCTGTTGGGCCTGCCGTCGGAGCATGTCGGTGGCGGACACGTATGACGTGTGTCTCTTCTGCTTGGGGCACGCCCATGACCCCGAGGTGTGCCCCGATTGTCTGGCCATGGTGCCGAAAGCTTTGCGGGAGTGTTACCGAAAGTTGTTGGAGGTCCTACAATCGGTTCCACACCGCTCAAGGTCCCGCTCCCATGGGAGGTCGAGGGACCGGTCGCGAAGCCGACACCATCGCCCGTCGGATTCGGGGACAGATAAGTCACGGCGCCATAAGAAGTCGAAGAAGCGATGTCGCTCTTCGTCTACCCCTCACCGGTCACGGGATGCGGTGGAGAGGCTGGGCAGTCACTCCCCTGCAGCTCCGATGGAGCCTCCGTTGTTGCCTGCGGCCTACCTGCCCTTCCTGGGCACGCACGCAACTCCGGACGAAATACAGGTCTTCCTGTCGGCAATGGGCTGTTTGTTCGCCCCATCGGGTGGTTCTGCCCCGTGCCGCCGCCTTTAGCCCCGGCTACGCCGGCATGATCTCCTGCGGTGCAGCCAGCTCCGGCCTCGGCCCTGAGCCCGGCGTCTAATTGCGTTATTCCTGGATTGGTCTACTACCCCCCAATTCCAATTCCAATTCAAGGTGGGGAGTTTTTCCCATTTCCCCGGGCACCTCGTCCTTACCGGCCTCTTCCACAGCCGGCGGACGAAGGGAAGTACTGGGAGGGGTCTGAGGACCCTCTCGCAGCTCAGTGCGAGGATGAACCGGACTGGGAGGGTGATATGGAAGGTCCAGGCGATCTGGATTTCTCACCACACCCTGGTACCCTGTCCCCTTCCTCCGTGGCTACGGAGGAGGTTGGGACTTTTTCTGTGGCGTTGCGAATGGCGGCTGAGGCTCTTAACCTCAGCTCCCTTCTTTGCCTATCAGGACCAATCTCTTGACTGAAGTGCTGCAGCCAGCGTCCTCTGCGGAGCTGCTGCTGCCCTTCATTGACGCCCTTACTGACATCCTGGTAACCACCTGGAACAAACCTAAGACAGGGGTTCCTGTGGACAAGGGTGTAGCACGCCGCCATCGCCCGGCGACCCCAGCTTTCTCACACAACACCCGGCGCCTCAGAGTCTTGTTGTCCAGGCCTCTGCCTCTCCGAGCACATTCCCTTCTGCTCCTACGGACAAGGAATCTAAGAAACTGGAGCAATTTGGGAAAAAGATTTTCACTTCTGCCAATTCCGGATTGCGGGTGGTGAATACTGCATGCCTGTTGGTCCGCTACTCACATTCTGTGTGGGACACCGTGGCACAGGTGGCGCTCCACCGTTAAACCTATATATTTGAATTTTAAGGCTATAAGTCCATATGAATAAAGTAATACCCACAGACTAGGTGTACAAAAATATATATGACAAAGTCATTTAATAAATTTTTTTCATTTTTTCTGAAAGACTGTTATTTATCTATTTAACATAAAAAATGAATTACAACATTTAGACAAAATCAATGTGTCAACAACAAAACACCATGTCAACGGAAGTATAAATACAAAACAATAGTGATAAACATCAAAACATCATACAGAACCAACAAAGGTACAAAAAAGGTACATATAAAGCAATACAATTTTTATATAAAAACAGTTCATCATAAAAAGTGCAATCAAGTGTAACCGCCAAGACAAGCGCCAACGCGCGTTTCGGAGCTAAACAGTATATTTGGCTCCTTCCTCAGGGCGTGTAAGGTAGGTCTTTCAGGCGACAGCACATACTACGCACATATCCTTGACAAGCGTCTGGTGGTGTAGAAGTTGACAAAATTTCAAAGTTTTGTAACCATAAGTCTGTGGGCAAAAAGTATGAATGGGTAAATATGCTCTTAAACTAGAACAAATAAGGCTGGAAAGGATAAAGAACAGGGGTAAAAATCAGAAAAGGTGATAACCAAACGACCCAAAAATTGCAGTGACTTTTCTCTCCCTAAAAGGAAAAGTATATATATGTATATGCACACCAAAAGAGGTTCAGATGACCCAGTGATCGAGAAAGTATATAGAACCAAAGAATATGTTAAAAAGATATGAATAGTACAGATACCAATCACCAGATAATGCGCTATACAAAATTAGAATCACCTACTTTTAGCGTATTGGGTTACTGGGAAAACATCCAGCATAAGATAGCTAATCTAGTGAGCTATCTGGAGCTACAAAGAAGAAATAAAATACATTAATGATAATGGAAAGAACCATAAATAGCCAAGATCGTCACAGGCTGGACCTAAAGATAAACAATAGATCCCATTAAGAACACTAAGGAGCAGATGAAAGGTATAACCCTAGTACGTGTTCAACCTAAAGAGATTCCAAATGGAGTCATACATATGTAGTATTTAAAAAAAAGACTATAAACAAGATATGACCAACAGCGCTGGTCTACTAGCAGTAGATCTACTGTTTCGAATGCACAACTATTTGTAGGTACAATAGATAGCATTACGAAATAAAGGTGTATATGCTAGGGGCAAGGAATGAATGGCGTCCCAGCTTCCTTGATCTCAGTATTATATAGTAGCCTACCCTATTCTACTGAACTGGTATATGACCAGATAATTTTTAAATGTATACGGTAGGAATACAATTCTATTTCAAGGTATGACAAACAAGAATTTTATCTCTAGTTGCACTCCTATAGTTGTTGACTTTGCATTGCGGGATCCAAAATACAATATAAAGTGACAACAATACATTAGCTTAACGGATCCAATGGGGCTGTCTTACTTGTGATGTCGACAATTTTAAATTCCGCCGTTTCGGGTGTCTCCACTGGTTAGGAGGCTCATTATGAAGTAGTGTAACCAATCTGCTTCTATGGCAAGAAAAAAACGATCTGAATACAGATCCGTTCCCTAAGGTTTAAGGAAGAGTTTAACGGAAAGACGTTAATCGAATTAACTTACCGATAGAGATAAAATAAGGAATAGAACCAGAGGAGTCTGTAATTATTCCGACCCGTAGAGTGATCCCCGTCTTATAAGCATCCTAATAGGGTAAATCGATGAAATATCTGGAAGGATTAGAATATTGAACGCATAAGTACACCAGAAAGTTTAATCAAGAATGCCCCAGTGTGGCGCTACAAAGGATAGCCCAAACGCGGTGGGCAGGTTAGTAGAAATTTACCTGAATAAGCAGATTAACACGTCTAACGGGTACGGCGGTGTCCATGCAATTGGTAAAGATCAGTGCTGGTCTAAGCGTCTTCCTTAAAAGGAGTGCGAAACGGAAATGAAGCCAAAATTTAAGAGAGATAAGAAAAGGACTAACCAAGTCCCATTAGTTTGTCCGATCGATGTAACCACCGAAATAAAAAAAGGACTAAACCAAACTATTATATCAGTGCCACAAAGTAAGGGGCCATATTGGAACTGAAGCAGGATGAATTCCTCATATGGCCTTTTAAGTTTATAAATACAGCTAAGCTATTATGAATGAGCGCAAAACCAAGAATGACGAAAATATAACAAAAAAATATATATATAACAAATAATCAATAGAGATCTACACTGGTCAGAGAAGTGAGAAGAAATAAATAACTTTATGAGACACATCACTGCAGGAATTGTAATAGCGGAGTGAGTTTCTAGAGATAACAGGAGATCCACATCTAATTCATAAGGGACAGATACGCACAAGGCTAGGAGATGTTACAAACCGAATATATCCAGAACAGGGGGAACAGAATAAACAAGACCCAATAATATGGGACACTTATTGGATAGCATTTTCCCATGGAAGGTGTTCATTAAGACCTTTTTCGCATGTTTTAAGAGTAAACATCCAGAACACCTCTCTTTTTCGTCTAACAGCGTCAATGTTGCCATCCTTCGGGGAACGAATATGTTCCAAGATCATCCAACGGAGATCAAGGACAGAGTGATTTTTTTCAGTCCAATGTAGAACCAGGGGGGCACCAGCGCGCTGGTTGGAGATGGCCGACTTATGTTCACTCAGGCGGACTCGAAATTCCCTACTGGTCTCACCTACGTAGCCGAGGCCGCATGGGCACAAGATGAGATAGACTACATGCTGGCTACGACAGTTAGTCATATCTTTAAAGAAAAAGGTTTTTTTGTCCCAATCAAGCTTATCGGTAACCATAGCAAATTGACATGCATGGCAACCACCACATTTGTGTGTACCCATGATGGGATTGGTACCTGTAATAGATTTCTGAATGAAGGAGTTAGTAACAGTACCTCTGGATTTAACCAGCGCATTCCTCAGATTTCTATTTCGTCGAAATGCAAAAATTGGCTTGGGGAGAGTCTTTTTACAGTGATCCGAGTTTAGAATATGCCATTCGTTATTGATGATTTGTCTGATCTTGTGATTGATGGTTGAGTGAGTGGTCACACATACCAGTTTGTCTTCAGTTTTAGACTCTTTGTTTTGGAACAAAACTGTCCTGTCGTAGTATTTGGCTCTTTTATAAGCATTTTTTATCAATCTGTGAGGATATCCTCTATTAGAAAGTTTATCTTTTAGTTGTTCAGCATGAAAATCAAAATTCTGTATGGTCGTACAATTCCTGCGTAAACGCAGGAATTGGCTGAACGGGATGTTGTCTTTTTGACTACGAGGATGGTAGCTTGAGTACTGAAGAAGAGTGTTTTTGGCTGTAGGTTTGGTATAGAGACTGACTTCAATCTTTTCATCAATGTTTTCGATCCAGATATCAAGGAATTCAATTTTATTTTGACTAATATTGGGACTAAATTTGAGGTGGGTGTCACAAAGGTTAATCCAAAGGATAAATTCATCTAGCTGTTCTTTAGGGCCTCTCCAGATAAAAAAGATGTCATCGATAAATCGATGCCACCTTAAGATGTTCTCACTAAATGGGGCCATCTCGTTGAATATAAACCTAGTTTCAAATTGTCCCATGTAGATATTAGCTACATTGGGCGCACAGGCAGCGCCCATGCTGACTCCCTGTATTTGTTTAAAAATTTCACCTTCAAACTCAAAGTAGTTCTCTTTAAGGACGATGGCCAGACATTCCAAAAGAAACAATCGGTCACCTAAAAAGTTGTTATCAATGAGAGTTTTTTTGACCGCTTCCAATGCTCCAGTTAGTGGAATATTAGTATATAGGGCTTCTATGTCCATGGACACAAGAAAATCCGTGTCAGTATTGAAGTGGATGCCCTCAATTGTACTAATTAGATGTCCAGTGTCCTTAATGTAACCATGTAACTTGGATGCAAGAGGTTGTAAAAAGGTGTCTATATATTTGGATAGCGGTTCCGTCAGCGATCCGATGGTGGATACAATGGGCCTGAAGGGAGGAAGGGTCAAGTTTTTATGTATTTTAGGAACTCCGTAGAGAATGGGTATTCGGTGAAACTCTGTATTTAGATAGTCAAATTCTTGTTCACATATAGACCCTCTTTCCAAAGCATTTTGAGTAATGTTAAGAATCTGGGTTTTAATACTACGTTCAGGATATATCCTAAATTTAGTATAGTGTTCAGGGATGTTGAGCATAGCATGAATTTGTTGTTTGTACATAGTGCTATCAAGAACAACAATCCCTCCTCCCTTATCTGCCGGTTTAATAGTCAATTCAGAATTTTCTGCCAGAGATTTAAGAGCTTGATACTCCAGATAGTCTAAGTTATACTCTGGTTTAGGTACAAAGGTGAGTAGCTTTTGTATTTTTGAACTCACCACTCTTTCAAAAATTGCAATTTCAGTCCCTATCTGGTCTAAAGAAGGGGTAAAGATAGATTTAGGCCGGAACCCAGTGTTGTTCATTTCAATACAGGGTGGTCTGTCTTCAAAGAATCTTTTAAGTCTTATCTTGCGAAAGAAAGATTGGATGTCAGTAGAGACTTTAAATTTGTCTAGATAGATGGTAGGGACAAATGAAAGTCCTCGAGATAGCAATTTAAGAATAGACTCATCTAGTTCGATTTTAGATAAATTGAAAACAGGAATAGTTAGGGATTGTTTAGCCCATTCACTGTTACCGTGAGTGTCAAGTCCCTTGGGTGTAGGTTCCTTGGAGGTAGAAGGAATAGGGACTAAAGCTAAGTTGTTCGAAGAATCCAGAACATAGTTGCTTTCATATCTAGGTTCTATTCTCTCCAATATTGATTCCTGCGAGTCTGTAGGAATTGGGGAGGATTCTCTGATTGCTGGTAAAATCCTCTCTCTGGGGTTCTGTATCGTCCTCTGGCCTGGCCTTGTCTGTTGCCTAAAAAATGAGCATTACGTCTAGGGCCTTGATAATTAGTTCTTCTTTGTCCATAGTTTCCAGAGGAACCAGGACTACTGTCAGTATCGGATCCAGTAGTATCTGAAAAAGTGACCACTCGCTTGTTGGACCAATATTGTCGCTCATATTGATGAGGGTGGTCTTGTTCATTTCTGTAATAGTTTGAGGCCAGATACGGATATACTTTTTCCTCATTGAAGTATCTGATATCCTTCCTTAATTTTTCTGTTTTTTTCTTTATTAGATAGTCACAGAATGAACTCATCTCACCATTAATTTCCTCAAGCTTCTTTTTGGCTTCTTCTAGGGGATTGTTCTTCTTTAGAGCCTCCTCTAATTCCGCAATTTCCTTAAGTAAGGTTTCTACCACCTCTCTAGCTGTTTCAATAATAAGAATCATTAGGTCTCGGGAACATCTATTGGCTATGAGAGACCATTTTTCTAAAAATTTCCTAACCTCAACGAATAGCCCTGGTATGTTTCTTATTCGGAGTCCATTGGGGATAACTCCCGCTCTTAGGTACTCCAACATGAATTCCGCATGGGACTCAGTTCTCCTGGTCTTTTTCTTGAGGTTAAGCAATTTAAACCAATCATCATTGGACTTATTTCCGATGGTAAATTGTTTGTCTGTCATAGAGCTACCTCCCAACAACTTAGAAAAATCTTCATCCGTAAACCCAAAGGTTTTAATTTTATCCATGATGTAAAGGAACGGGAATATATAGCAGTTGGCAATGGAAAAGAGGATAAAGTAGGCTCAAAGAATAAGGAAATAACAGTCCGATGAATGCAACCGGACCTACAAGGAAGCCAAAGTGATAACCATAGGAAAATAGAAAGAGTACTTACTCAGAATAACCAAAATCGTCCTAGTGAAAAAAATAAATAGAAAGGGAGTACAAACACAATATTAATAGTAAGTGAAAATGGAAAAGAAGAAATAAATTCCAGCCACACAACCAACAAAGCGAACCCTCACGGCAACGTGCCGGGGAAATCTATGGGCTACAGCAGAGGGACCCTGAATTTACAAAATGTGTGTAGGAAATATCAGGGAAATATAATCAAAAAAACAACAAAACTATCCTACACCTATATATTTGAATTTTAAGGCTATAAGTCCATATGAATAAAGTAATACCCACAGACTAGGTGTACAAAAATATATATGACAAAGTCATTTAATAAATTTTTTTCATTTTTTCTGAAAGACTGTTATTTATCTATTTAACATAAAAAATGAATTACAACATTTAGACAAAATCAATGTGTCAACAACAAAACACCATGTCAACGGAAGTATAAATACAAAACAATAGTGATAAACATCAAAACATCATACAGAACCAACAAAGGTACAAAAAAGGTACATATAAAGCAATACAATTTTTATATAAAAACAGTTCATCATAAAAAGTGCAATCAAGTGTAACCGCCAAGACAAGCGCCAACGCGCGTTTCGGAGCTAAACAGTATATTTGGCTCCTTCCTCAGGGCGTGTAAGGTAGGTCTTTCAGGCGACAGCACATACTACGCACATATCCTTGACAAGCGTCTGGTGGTGTAGAAGTTGACAAAATTTCAAAGTTTTGTAACCATAAGTCTGTGGGCAAAAAGTATGAATGGGTAAATATGCTCTTAAACTAGAACAAATAAGGCTGGAAAGGATAAAGAACAGGGGTAAAAATCAGAAAAGGTGATAACCAAACGACCCAAAAATTGCAGTGACTTTTCTCTCCCTAAAAGGAAAAGTATATATATGTATATGCACACCAAAAGAGGTTCAGATGACCCAGTGATCGAGAAAGTATATAGAACCAAAGAATATGTTAAAAAGATATGAATAGTACAGATACCAATCACCAGATAATGCGCTATACAAAATTAGAATCACCTACTTTTAGCGTATTGGGTTACTGGGAAAACATCCAGCATAAGATAGCTAATCTAGTGAGCTATCTGGAGCTACAAAGAAGAAATAAAATACATTAATGATAATGGAAAGAACCATAAATAGCCAAGATCGTCACAGGCTGGACCTAAAGATAAACAATAGATCCCATTAAGAACACTAAGGAGCAGATGAAAGGTATAACCCTAGTACGTGTTCAACCTAAAGAGATTCCAAATGGAGTCATACATATGTAGTATTTAAAAAAAAGACTATAAACAAGATATGACCAACAGCGCTGGTCTACTAGCAGTAGATCTACTGTTTCGAATGCACAACTATTAGTAGGTACAATAGATAGCATTACGAAATAAAGGTGTATATGCTAGGGGCAAGGAATGAATGGCGTCCCAGCTTCCTTGATCTCAGTATTATATAATTATCAAGGCCCTAGACGTAATGCTCATTTTTTAGGCAACAGACAAGGCCAGGCCAGAGGACGATACAGAACCCCAGAGAGAGGATTTTACCAGCAATCAGAGAATCCTCCCCAATTCCTACAGACTCGCAGGAATCAATATTGGAGAGAATAGAACCTAGATATGAAAGCAACTATGTTCTGGATTCTTCGAACAACTTAGCTTTAGTCCCTATTCCTTCTACCTCCAAGGAACCTACACCCAAGGGACTTGACACTCACGGTAACAGTGAATGGGCTAAACAATCCCTAACTATTCCTGTTTTCAATTTATCTAAAATCGAACTAGATGAGTCTATTCTTAAATTGCTATCTCGAGGACTTTCATTTGTCCCTACCATCTATCTAGACAAATTTAAAGTCTCTACTGACATCCAATCTTTCTTTCGCAAGATAAGACTTAAAAGATTCTTTGAAGACAGACCACCCTGTATTGAAATGAACAACACTGGGTTCCGGCCTAAATCTATCTTTACCCCTTCTTTAGACCAGATAGGGACTGAAATTGCAATTTTTGAAAGAGTGGTGAGTTCAAAAATACAAAAGCTACTCACCTTTGTACCTAAACCAGAGTATAACTTAGACTATCTGGAGTATCAAGCTCTTAAATCTCTGGCAGAAAATTCTGAATTGACTATTAAACCGGCAGATAAGGGAGGAGGGATTGTTGTTCTTGATAGCACTATGTACAAACAACAAATTCATGCTATGCTCAACATCCCTGAACACTATACTAAATTTAGGATATATCCTGAACGTAGTATTGAAACCCAGATTCTTAACATTACTCAAAATGCTTTGGAAAGAGGGTCTATATGTGAACAAGAATTTGACTATCTAAATACAGAGTTTCACCGAATACCCATTCTCTACGGAGTTCCTAAAATACATAAAAACTTGACCCTTCCTCCCTTCAGGCCCATTGTATCCACCATCGGATCGCTGACGGAACCGCTATCCAAATATATAGACACCTTTTTACAACCTCTTGCATCCAAGTTACATGGTTACATTAAGGACACTGGACATCTAATTAGTACAATTGAGGGCATCCACTTCAATACTGACACGGATTTTCTTGTGTCCATGGACATAGAAGCCCTATATACTAATATTCCACTAACTGGAGCATTGGAAGCGGTCAAAAAAACTCTCATTGATAACAACTTTTTAGGTGACCGATTGTTTCTTTTGGAATGTCTGGCCATCGTCCTTAAAGAGAACTACTTTGAGTTTGAAGGTGAAATTTTTAAACAAATACAGGGAGTCAGCATGGGCGCTGCCTGTGCGCCCAATGTAGCTAATATCTACATGGGACAATTTGAAACTAGGTTTATATTCAACGAGATGGCCCCATTTAGTGAGAACATCTTAAGGTGGCATCGATTTATCGATGACATCTTTTTTATCTGGAGAGGCCCTAAAGAACAGCTAGATGAATTTATCCTTTGGATTAACCTTTGTGACACCCACCTCAAATTTAGTCCCAATATTAGTCAAAATAAAATTGAATTCCTTGATATCTGGATCGAAAACATTGATGAAAAGATTGAAGTCAGTCTCTATACCAAACCTACAGCCAAAAACACTCTTCTTCAGTACTCAAGCTACCATCCTCGTAGTCAAAAAGACAACATCCCGTTCAGCCAATTCCTGCGTTTACGCAGGAATTGTACGACCATACAGAATTTTGATTTTCATGCTGAACAACTAAAAGATAAACTTTCTAATAGAGGATATCCTCACAGATTGATAAAAAATGCTTATAAAAGAGCCAAATACTACGACAGGACAGTTTTGTTCCAAAACAAAGAGTCTAAAACTGAAGACAAACTGGTATGTGTGACCACTCACTCAACCATCAATCACAAGATCAGACAAATCATCAATAACGAATGGCATATTCTAAACTCGGATCACTGTAAAAAGACTCTCCCCAAGCCAATTTTTGCATTTCGACGAAATAGAAATCTGAGGAATGCGCTGGTTAAATCCAGAGGTACTGTTACTAACTCCTTCATTCAGAAATCTATTACAGGTACCAATCCCATCATGGGTACACACAAATGTGGTGGTTGCCATGCATGTCAATTTGCTATGGTTACCGATAAGCTTGATTGGGACAAAAAAACCTTTTTCTTTAAAGATATGACTAACTGTCGTAGCCAGCATGTAGTCTATCTCATCTTGTGCCCATGCGGCCTCGGCTACGTAGGTGAGACCAGTAGGGAATTTCGAGTCCGCCTGAGTGAACATAAGTCGGCCATCTCCAACCAGCGCGCTGGTGCCCCCCTGGTTCTACATTGGACTGAAAAAAATCACTCTGTCCTTGATCTCCGTTGGATGATCTTGGAACATATTCGTTCCCCGAAGGATGGCAACATTGACGCTGTTAGACGAAAAAGAGAGGTGTTCTGGATGTTTACTCTTAAAACATGCGAAAAAGGTCTTAATGAACACCTTCCATGGGAAAATGCTATCCAATAAGTGTCCCATATTATTGGGTCTTGTTTATTCTGTTCCCCCTGTTCTGGATATATTCGGTTTGTAACATCTCCTAGCCTTGTGCGTATCTGTCCCTTATGAATTAGATGTGGATCTCCTGTTATCTCTAGAAACTCACTCCGCTATTACAATTCCTGCAGTGATGTGTCTCATAAAGTTATTTATTTCTTCTCACTTCTCTGACCAGTGTAGATCTCTATTGATTATTTGTTATATATATATTTTTTTGTTATATTTTCGTCATTCTTGGTTTTGCGCTCATTCATAATAGCTTAGCTGTATTTATAAACTTAAAAGGCCATATGAGGAATTCATCCTGCTTCAGTTCCAATATGGCCCCTTACTTTGTGGCACTGATATAATAGTTTGGTTTAGTCCTTTTTTTATTTCGGTGGTTACATCGATCGGACAAACTAATGGGACTTGGTTAGTCCTTTTCTTATCTCTCTTAAATTTTGGCTTCATTTCCGTTTCGCACTCCTTTTAAGGAAGACGCTTAGACCGGCACTGATCTTTACCAATTGCATGGACACCGCCGTACCCGTTAGACGTGTTAATCTGCTTATTCAGGTAAATTTCTACTAACCTGCCCACCGCGTTTGGGCTATCCTTTGTAGCGCCACACTGGGGCATTCTTGATTAAACTTTCTGGTGTACTTATGCGTTCAATATTCTAATCCTTCCAGATATTTCATCGATTTACCCTATTAGGATGCTTATAAGACGGGGATCACTCTACGGGTCGGAATAATTACAGACTCCTCTGGTTCTATTCCTTATTTTATCTCTATCGGTAAGTTAATTCGATTAACGTCTTTCCGTTAAACTCTTCCTTAAACCTTAGGGAACGGATCTGTATTCAGATCGTTTTTTTCTTGCCATAGAAGCAGATTGGTTACACTACTTCATAATGAGCCTCCTAACCAGTGGAGACACCCGAAACGGCGGAATTTAAAATTGTCGACATCACAAGTAAGACAGCCCCATTGGATCCGTTAAGCTAATGTATTGTTGTCACTTTATATTGTATTTTGGATCCCGCAATGCAAAGTCAACAACTATAGGAGTGCAACTAGAGATAAAATTCTTGTTTGTCATACCTTGAAATAGAATTGTATTCCTACCGTATACATTTAAAAATTATCTGGTCATATACCAGTTCAGTAGAATAGGGTAGGCTACTATATAATACTGAGATCAAGGAAGCTGGGACGCCATTCATTCCTTGCCCCTAGCATATACACCTTTATTTCGTAATGCTATCTATTGTACCTACAAATAGTTGTGCATTCGAAACAGTAGATCTACTGCTAGTAGACCAGCGCTGTTGGTCATATCTTGTTTATAGTCTTTTTTTTAAATACTACATATGTATGACTCCATTTGGAATCTCTTTAGGTTGAACACGTACTAGGGTTATACCTTTCATCTGCTCCTTAGTGTTCTTAATGGGATCTATTGTTTATCTTTAGGTCCAGCCTGTGACGATCTTGGCTATTTATGGTTCTTTCCATTATCATTAATGTATTTTATTTCTTCTTTGTAGCTCCAGATAGCTCACTAGATTAGCTATCTTATGCTGGATGTTTTCCCAGTAACCCAATACGCTAAAAGTAGGTGATTCTAATTTTGTATAGCGCATTATCTGGTGATTGGTATCTGTACTATTCATATCTTTTTAACATATTCTTTGGTTCTATATACTTTCTCGATCACTGGGTCATCTGAACCTCTTTTGGTGTGCATATACATATATATACTTTTCCTTTTAGGGAGAGAAAAGTCACTGCAATTTTTGGGTCGTTTGGTTATCACCTTTTCTGATTTTTACCCCTGTTCTTTATCCTTTCCAGCCTTATTTGTTCTAGTTTAAGAGCATATTTACCCATTCATACTTTTTGCCCACAGACTTATGGTTACAAAACTTTGAAATTTTGTCAACTTCTACACCACCAGACGCTTGTCAAGGATATGTGCGTAGTATGTGCTGTCGCCTGAAAGACCTACCTTACACGCCCTGAGGAAGGAGCCAAATATACTGTTTAGCTCCGAAACGCGCGTTGGCGCTTGTCTTGGCGGTTACACTTGATTGCACTTTTTATGATGAACTGTTTTTATATAAAAATTGTATTGCTTTATATGTACCTTTTTTGTACCTTTGTTGGTTCTGTATGATGTTTTGATGTTTATCACTATTGTTTTGTATTTATACTTCCGTTGACATGGTGTTTTGTTGTTGACACATTGATTTTGTCTAAATGTTGTAATTCATTTTTTATGTTAAATAGATAAATAACAGTCTTTCAGAAAAAATGAAAAAAATTTATTAAATGACTTTGTCATATATATTTTTGTACACCTAGTCTGTGGGTATTACTTTATTCATATGGACTTATAGCCTTAAAATTCAAATATATAGGTGTAGGATAGTTTTGTTGTTTTTTTGATTATATTTCCCTGATATTTCCTACACACATTTTGTAAATTCAGGGTCCCTCTGCTGTAGCCCATAGGCGCTCCACCGTTACGCTTGGCTCCGAACTACTGGCTTTTTCGGGGATGTCCAGAACACTCTGTTGGACATGCCCTTTGATGGCACACGCCTCTTTGGTGTCAGGGCGGATAGCACCCTGGAACGCTTTAAGGACTCTTGGGCTACTGCCCAGTCCTTGGGTCATGCCACCACGCGCGCACCCTCTGGGTCTGCTTTTCGCTCCTTTTGAGGTCAGGGTCGAGGCACCCAAGAGCGTTCCTTTCAGAACCGCCGGCCAAGGCAACCGCAACCTCAGCGCAGCTGCAGTCGTGGGGCCCGCCGTGGTGGGTTCTGCGGCCAGTGGGCGGGTCAATCCACCACCGCCCCAAAACCTTCCTAGTCCGGTGTTTCAGGCCCACCAGACGCCATTGGGCGGCAGGATTCGCCATCACTTCCCCCACTGGCGCACCATCACTTCGGACAGGTGGGTTCTCCAGATATTTCGAAGGGGCTAATTTGAGTCTACCCCTCCAGCCATGCCACTTCTGTGCCACCGCATGTCGGGAAATCACTTGGCACTTCTCCCGCAGGAAGTTGTGGCCCTCTTGGCTAAGGGGGCCATTGAGCGCGTTCCGATGCCAGAAGTAGTTCGTAGTTGTTATTCCCACTACTTCTTGGTTCCAAAGAAGGACAAGGGCCTGCGTCCTATCTTAGATCCCCGGAACGTCAATCGCTTCCTCCGGAAGGAGAAGTTCAAGATGCTCACGCTTGCTCAGGTCTTGTCTGCCCTAGACCCGCAAGACTGGCTGGTAGCGTTGGACTTGCAGGATGCTTATTTTCATATCCCCATCCTGCCGGCCCACCGCCGAGACCTACGGTTCATGGTAGGCCACGAGCACTTTCAGTTTACCGTGCTCCCTTTTGCCCTTACCAGCGCCCCTCGGGTGTTCATGAAAATGATGGCGGTGGTCGCAGCTCATCTGCGCAGATCGGGGGTTTCAGTCTTCCTCTATCTCGGTGACTGGCTGTTGAAGGAGGGCTCGCCCCAGGCAGTCGTCTGCCACCTCCAGACTACGGCCGACCTCCTGCATTTGCTGGGGTTTTCCATCAACGTGCCGAAGTCGCACCCGATGCCCCCTCAGAAGCTCCTCTTCATCGGAGCGGTTCTGGATACGGCTTAGTTTCGGGTTTATCCTCCCAATCAGCGAGTCTGGGACATTCGGGCTTTGATTCCGATCTTTCGGTCCTGGTCCTGGGTTTCGGTCAGGAAGACCCTGAGGCTGCTGGGCCTCCTGGCCTCCTGCATCCTGCTCATCGATCATGCCAGGTGGCATATGCGGGCTCTGCAGTGGGACCTGAAGTTCCAGTCGGTGCAGCATCGGGGAAACCTGTCCGACTACGTCCATTTCTCGGAGGGCACTGCACAGGACTTGCAGAGGTGGTTCATGGACCAGCGTTGTTTTAGCGACAGATCCCTCTCCCTTCCTCAACAGGAGCACACAGTGGTGACGACGCGTCCCTCCTGGGATGAGGCGGCCACATGGGAGACGCAGAGATCAGAGGCCTCTGGTCTCCGGCGGAGTCCAAGCTCCATATCAACATATTGGAGCTCAGGGTGATCCGAATTGCACTGAAAGCATTCCTTCCCTCTGTCAAAGGGAGAGTAGTGCAGGTGTTCACAGACAACACCACCGCCATGTGGTACTGCAACAAGCAAAGTAGGGTGGTGTCGTGGACCCTATGTCAGGAGGCTCTGTGTCTCTGGACATGGCTGGCTCTGTGTCTCTGGACATGGCTGGAAGGTCAAGGCATTTCCTTGGCGGTTCAACACTTGGCAGGTCCTTTGAATGCCAGGGTGGACGAACGCAGCCGCAGGTGCATGTTGGATCACGAATGGCGTCTTCACTCGGAGGTGGCACAAGGTCTCTTTAAGCAGTGGGGAGAACCTTGGTTAGATCTATTCGCCACCGAAGAGAACGCGCAATGTCAGCAGTTCTGCGCTTTGGAGTTTCCTAGGCGGCACTCGCTCAACTCTTTTCGTCGCGAGTGGAGTTGCGGTCTGTTGTACGCCTTTCCGCCTATACCACTTCTACCCAGAGTGCTGAAGAAAATCCGACACAACCGGGCCAAAGTCATTCTTGTGGCACCGGACTGGGCTCGAAAAGTTTGGTATCCCAAGCTACTCAGTATGAGCGTGGATCCCCTGATACGACTGCCTCTTCGGGAGGATCTCTTGTCGCAGCAACAGGGAACGGTCCTCCACCCGAACCTGTCCAGCCTCCACCTCCTTGCATGGAGATTGAGCGGCGACAGTTGAATCCATTTGACTTGCCTCCTAAAGTCTGTAATGTGATTCTGGCAGTCAGGCGTCCCTCAACTAAAACGGTATACGCCTGCCGGTGGAAGAAGTTTGTGGCATGGTGCACGGCGAAAGCTGTGGATTCCCTTTCTTCCCCTCTTTCTGAGGTCCTTTTGTTCCTTCTCTCTTTGGTCCAGCAGGGCTCTGCTCTGGGCACTATCAAGGGCTACCTATCTGCTCTTTCGGCCTTTCTTAGGCTGCCTGATCAGCCCTCTCTTTTCAAGTCCCCAGTTGTCAATAGATTTCTCAAAGGCATTACTCACCTTTTCCCTCCTATTCCTTTTGTGATGCCTCAATGGGACTTGAACCTGGTTCTCACATCCTTGATGTGCGCTCCCTTTGAGCCTCTTCATAACTGTCCTTTGTGGTTATTAACTTTGAAAACTGTCTTCTTGGTGGCCATCACCTCCGCTCGGCGGGTGAGTGAGCTCCAGCCTCTTTCCTGTAAACCTCCTTTCCTGGTGATTCATCTGGACAAGGTTGTGCTTCGACCGCATCCCTCCTTTCTTCCAAAAGTAGTCTCTGCCATTCATCTTGGGCAAACTGTCACTCTGCCCACTTTCTTTCCGCCTCCGCACCCTTCAAGAGAAGAGGAGAGGCTCCACCGTCTGGACCCAAAACGTGCGCTTTCGTTCTATCTCAACTGCACACAACAGTTCCGGGTGGATGACCAACTCTTTGTTGGCTACGTGGGCGCCAAGAAAGCTGGACTGTGTACAAGCGGACTATCTCCCGATGGGTTGTCCTGTGCATTAAAGCCTGTTACTCTCTGGCTAAAAAGGATCCTCCAGTAGGACTGCGCGCCCATTCTACCAGGGCGACTGCGGCTACTATAGCATTGGGACGCGGTGTCCTCCTGCAAGACTTCTGTCAAGCAGCCACTTGGGCTTCGCTTCATACTTTCACTAAGCACTATTGCCTTGACAGTCAAGTCCAGAGAGACGTCTTCTTTGGCCGTTCAGTTCTCTGTGACTTTCTGGTGTAATCTCACTTTGCAGACCCACCCCCGGGGGTGGGTATTGCTTGGGTATGTATTCTAAGGTAAGGAATCTATCGCTAACGTGTCTCTTTCATGTGCACAAGTTACTTACTTGTGTAACGATATATCTGTAAGAGACATTAGTTAGTGATAGATTCCTTACTGCCCGCCCAACCTCCCCTTTCTGCGAACTGTTCTCTAGGGTTCAGGTCATCCCTTTCAGCGCCCTAGTTATGTTGCACCAGTAGTCGGTCTCTGGCATGGCTCTGCGATCCTGGCGCGGAAAAGTCGTGTACAGAACTGACGTCAGCGTGTGTGGGCACATCTAAGTAGCTCTGACGTCATCTCGGCGGCTACAACGCCAGCGACGTACGCAGAGCTGCACGATGACGCCTACCGATGTACAGGGGTACTGCTGACGAAAAACGTTAAGGATCCAGTCTGACGCCTGGGGATATTCTAAGGTAAGGAATCTATCACTAACTAATGTCTATTACAGATATGTTACACAAGTAAGTAACTTGTGCGTTTCTGCATTTTACTCTGGGACACCTTTATTGTTTGAGCAGGTGTGAATTTTAGCCCGGGTCAGCTTATTGTGCCTCCCCATGTGTGTCCTACGTACCTCTTTCCCCTGGACTGGAATACACTGGAGCCTGCAGTAATTGATTTGAGCTGTTTCATTTAGGGCCCGTTCTTGGTGATTTGGGCTCATCTGTTTCACTATTACATGCTAGTTTTTTGGTGTATAATTGAAGTGCTAAATTCGTGCACATCATGACGTCTGAGCTGAGGCCCTTATCGGACTTGTTTACTTTTTTACCGGTTGCATCTCTAATTGCTTCAGCACAAATCTAAAAGCCTTTTCCAAGACTAGATTTAGAAGCTGCCCAAAAGGTTTCCAGTTATTTGTGGTTTGTTCTTGCCAAAGGTCTATCTTTTATTTTTACGTGGCTGTCGTACTTTAGTAGTACATTTGAGATTTCTGCATAGATTGCAAGGTCTTCCTCTTATTGATTTTATGTAAAAACCTCTCAATTTTCATGGTAAGCAAAATGTACCTTTGGTGTTTCTGCTCAAATTGTGACATCAGTCTGAGAATATCTAGGTAAGGATGCACCAACTTTGTTGCACCTCATTCCTACCCCTCAGAAAGGAACTGCTTAATAAAGTTGACAATATCTACCCTATTTTCTTTAGATGCCTTGGTTTGATTGTAAGTTTTAACAGGCAGTGGCTTGATGATAGTGTAGTGTCCCATTAAAACTGGTGGGAGCTTTTTGTGAGATACTTGCTTCAGAGAATTAGATCCCAGTGGCACTCTGTCAGGTGGATGAGGCAACTGTCAGAAACTTTGTTTGCGTAAGAGTCCACTCATTGTTGCCCATTTTCCTCTGTTTAAACTTATTTGGATGCTTGTATCCAAAACTGCAGAAGAAATTTCTGGCCTGTTAGGTCAATAATAGCTGCACACTCCAGAAAACTAACACCCTCGGACCAATGCTCAGACTGTCCTTCAGCTTGTAAAGTTGCTCTAACCACTACAGGCCTCAGATTTTTAGCAAATGGTTTCGGTAGATTGTGTAAGGCATTTCTAAGGCCAAGAATAAAAATTAGGTCCTTTTCAGTAAGAGTGTGACATCTTTATACTTAAGTCACCATTTTGAGCCATACGCATGTGGTTTGTTAGGCTGGGATCTAAATGGAATTTATTTTTCAGCTTTTCTCATCACGTTCTCCTGTTCTTGAGATACTACTTCTAACGTCCCCCGATTTCAGTATCACATGGACTTCTTGTCCTACACTAGGTGGGCGAGTGGAATCCACCTGGTAGAAAAAAACAGCAAAGAAAAAGTTACTTACCTTTGTTAATATTTCTAGTGCATACTGTGTAATCCTTCAGTTTACTCACTTTGTCCAGCTGCCAGAGTGGATCTGGAAAACCTTTTCTCCCCCCCCCCCCCGAGGACTGGTGCTCCACCCGCTGCAAGGTGGTACCACACAACTCATTTGTTGCACTGCCTACTTAGAATGTGAGCACTTCTGGGCATATAAGATGCTGACTGGTGCACTCACCTCAGTTCTTTGTATATGTTCATGCCCAATCGAGGACTGCAGAGACCAACCCAGATAGATTGAACACTGTACTTTGGGTCTTTATATTAATCCAGGGAGAAGGGAGGGATGAGTCACAAATATTGGTACCGGAGGTGAATACCTTTTTCTTCAGATGGAGTCAGTGTTATTATCCCCAATAATACAGCATTTAGGTAATAGAACAAACCTACCAACATTCAATTGATTTGATTGGTGGAGCAAAAAATGTGGTAGGTGAAAACATGCATAACTGACATTTCAGAAAATGTGTGGCGAGGGGGCACCTGAGCAAAATTCGATCCTGCCTCTATCCAGCACATCCACTCTACATTCAACGGAGACTGCCACCTCCCTGGCAACTCCAGCACTAATTGCATGAAGAATGCTTTCTACTCACTTTATATAAAAACATTCCGTCAACAACCCAACCCACCCCAAAGGGAGTGCACTGAACTTCATCCTGTCAGCATCTCCAGATATCCACAGCCAGACACTTGTAACCCTGGACTGAACCAACCACTTTGTCATCCCATTCACAATTTTGCAATTACAATCAGCATCAAAGGCAACCGAAAAGAAGACCAGCAACCTTCCATTCCATCAGTGACATCCACCCTGGGAAAGAAAAACAAGAGCTAAACTTGCCGAACACTTTCAGCACACCTCAGATGTCTGTACTCTCCTCAGCATCTACAGCACCACTTTTAAAACTAATTTCGAACACTATGCTCCATTGAAGATCTGATCCACCCAGCAAAACCCCTCTGCACCCTGCTGCACTCAAGAGATTAGCAACAATAAATATACCATATAAAAACAGATAAATAAATGAAGACCAAAACTCTTAGATGTCCTCACCCTACTCGAAACACTAGTCTAATCACACATTGCTCTTTATAACTGGCAAAGCATGTTAATACAAGACAGCTGTCAGTGAGGCAACTACCAGAAGTAAAGCTATATCCAAGGAAGGCTGTCAAACACTGCACGAGTTCTCTCCTGGAACCCAAAGTCCCTGCTTGAGTTGACAAATGAAGCTCCATCAACATCTTCACTGAGAAGATGGCCAAAATTTGATCCAAGATCTTTACCACTTCCTCAACCCCTTCACTTCCATCAATCTCCGATCGCCTCACCACCAAATGGGCCTCCTTCAATCTAGCCTTGCGGTAGGCTCTCTCCAATATCCTGAACTCCCTCACGGTAACTTACGGTTAGGATGACGCTCTTCATTTTTCCATCATCCAATCATTCCAAGGATGATAAGTCCACACACACACCCCTTCTCCACAATGTCAGTGCCTTCCTAAGCCAAGGAAGATTCCCTGATCTACTTATGGCAGGACATATCTTTCCCCTGCTATGTAAACCATCCTTTGACCTAGCTGACCTCACCACCTTTTATCCCCATTACCTGTCCCCACCCAGCTATCGCAGTACATCTGCAAGAATAATGTTCTACAGGGTTATCAATAAGGCTTCAGACCACAATTCTGCACTGGTTCAGCTGCACTTGAAGTAGCTGTCCTCCTCACTGACAGAAACAACTCAGCCTCCTTGACCACTCTGCTGCTTTTGACACAGTTGGCAATCCATCTGTTTAACAGTATGAAAAATTGGATGGGATTTTCAGGCACTATTTTGAAACTGTTCACATCTTACCTCACCAACCGATGCCAGCTCATGCTAATAGGTTGCACATAATCAGACACTACCGTCCTGCTGAATACTCCAGGTCTCCGACCATTCCACCTATATCTTTAAGCTCTAGATGGAATATCTTGGATCCATTCTTACAGACAGCAGCATTAATATTTATCAACTATGCAAATGATATCCAGCTCCACTCACAAATCTTCTCGGCAAGCAGCATAAGGGTTCAAATGCTGCCTAACCCACATCCATTCCTGGATGTAAACTAACATCCTGCAGGTAAACCCCACGAATACTGAATTTCTTCTATTTGCCAGCAGCACCAAACAACCTCAGATTAAAACCTGGCTCTCCAACTTAAACCTAACAGATGTCCAGCCCCGTGCTGACCGGTCATGCCAAATATCAGAGAATCCTCCTTAATGCAAAACTCTCATTCAAGTAACCCATTGCAAGGAAGACCAGGACAGCTCTCACTTTTGAACAACATGAAGTATTTCTCCCAAAAGATAACTTCAAAGCAATAGTAGAATCCTTAGTCCTGTCCCAGCTGGATGGAGGAAATGCCCTCCTCAGTAATCTCCCTGCTACCACCCTAGCGTCTTTGAATGGTATCCTATAGGCAGCGACATGGCTCATGAAAGGTTCTAAGATATTCAACTAAATCACCCCCACTTTAAACCATCTACACTGACTCCTCTCTTCCAGCATAGATCATCTTCGAGACGAGCTGCATCACTTATAAAGCCCTGAACAACAAGACTCCAGCTTACCTAGAAACCAAAAATTCCACATCTAGGTGATAACGCCAGACTGGAGACAAAACATTGCAAGAAGGCAACAATTTTCTGTTCATGCTCCTAGAATCTGGAATAACATTCCTGTTGACGTCAGATTAGCACTAACTTTCCTGCAATTCGGAAAAAGAGCACTACCCTTAACTCTACAGTGTACCCTTGACCATTCCCCAAATAATTGTATCTTCCACAGGGGTCATGCCCCTTGTCCACGCTTTATTGCTCTTGAGCTAGGTGTGTACTCTACAAAAACCAGAAAATGCATACATACCCATACTAAGATATTTGGTTTGGGAGCGGCAGAAAGGCGGACAGGAAGCTTAATACCCTTTTACAGTGGTGACTACCAAGCCCTGTTGGCCCAGGTAAAGGGCCGAGTGCAGAACGTCAGAAAGGCCAGATTTTAGAGGGTTCAAGCCCTTGGACTCACACCATTCAACAAATTTGAACCAAGGGCCCATAAATTCATTTTTGTTACAGGTTCTCTGTAGTCAAGATGAGATCTGTCACTTGCAGGAGTAAACAAAGTCCTTGATTGACACTTCGCTATCTTCACAAGTGCAGTTGTGGCATCTGAGAATTTTGGCTGTACCATCTTGCTATAAAAGCAGATCTATTCTGTGTGGGAGAGGAAGACGGGCCCAATTGCTGAATCCCAAGAATTTAGTGCACCAAATCCTTAATCCAATCTGGAGTTATTAGAATCAATCAGATGTGCTTGACCCTCCTGTACCTTCTGCAGGACCTTTAAAAGAAGTGGTGTCTATATGCATAGTAGCCCCTGTGATTATCCATGTGAACCTGAAAGCATCTCCCATTTACAGGGAAGGGCATGGCTCAAAACCATACTTGTTCTGTTCAGGACTATGGCAAAAGTATCCACGCAAGGACACTAATCTGGAAAATACGATGTTCATCACTCCAGGATGAAGTTCCCACTGGTTACCCTCTAGAGCAGGTGTCTCCAATGAGTAGCTTGTGAGCTACTGGTAGATCTCCAGCTACCTTTGAGTAGCTCTCCTGTGTGCAGTCCAGTTCTCTAAATTAGAAGCTTTTGCTTGGTTCACTTCATCTGTTTATCAAAATTAAAAAGTGTGTATTTGAGACGAAAATGTGTGTATTTTCTGAACGTATAACTTCCAAAATATTCTTTTAAGGCTGATATGTTAATGATAAATCATGCAGCACTGGGAGAGATGGTACTAACATTATTACTTTGGTATTATAAACTTGGTGCCAGGGGGCATTGCAGGTGTGACTATGTAAGACCCTTGTAGAGACATTCCAAAATGACTATGCCTACATCACTGCTGGCAATCTTGCACTGAGGCGATCATGGGTGTTAAGCTTGCATTCCGGGGCACAGCAAACAGTTACATTTTAAAGTTTCTTTCTACACACTTCTGCTAGCAGTAGGCACGCTTGTTTCAAATAGAAATGAGAAAATAACAGAGCAATAATTAAATGTAATTGTCTGTTTCTTTGCTTTGGAAGGACTCAATTTAGTGATCCAATGGGGCATTTTCTCAAACTTTGTGTTCGGCTGTTGCAGTCTTTGCAGACTCTAGTACTGTCAATGTCTTTCTTATGTGTCTAGGCACCCAGCATAATGTGCTGCATAGCTAGAAACGTATTAAAACTTTGGAATGTTGGGAGCTCCATTGAAAACATTGGAGTGCTCCGGGCTTCTAATGGCCAGTAGAAGCCCAGAGCATCAACATTCCGATGTTTGTTCACAGCAATAGCTGTGAACAAAGGCCTCACGTAGCCAGAGGGGATTTCAACCCTCTCGGGCTCCGTGAGGCCTTTGGGTTACAAATTAGAACATTCTACCCTCTACTGGCATAATGTTCTAATAGCCGTATCGAGCTCTACCGGCCATTAAAGTCCTGCTCCCTTGTTAAAGGCCCTCACATTCATCTCGGGCCTGTAACGCTTAGCTTAACGTTTAGAGCGACTGGCTCTAAGACTGTATAAGATCTCAAAGGAGAGACCAATTGCATTGCAAATGCTTGTTTGAATACTTTTTGATGGAGAATCCTTGGGGGATCAAGTGACTTCTGTTTTAGAGTTTCAATGCCTGCTCCTACCAGGAATAATTTGGCTTCTCCACTCCCTGGGGCCTTCATCTGCATGGACAAGCAACAGTGTCAGGCTTACAAATATATCATTTATTACACTGCTGGCAGGGTTTAAATCCCAGGCTGTAGGACGTGAGCTTTGACCTAGTCTTTGTCGAATACACTGAGGAATAACATTGGTAAAGAGCTCTGGACCACCATTGATAAGGTGCGGAAAAGATTGGAAGTGATATCTGCATGCCAGATAGCACTTATAGCTGTTGTCGTGCTATGGCTGGGTGGAGCAGCCATTGAAGTCACGTGTCACTTGAGCTGTTGGTGCAGAAAAAGTTTCCCAGATCCATTCTGGTGCCTTGAGGTCATTCACAAGGTAAGGAATCTGTAGGAAGAAGTACCCTTCGAAATAAAGAACCATCTAGTAAGAGTATTGGGTCTATTATTTCTATTGGATCCAATAATACTCTGTAGTCAGGAATATTGCCATTGCACCATTTAAAGACCTTTCTGCTGCTGGTAAGGAATGGAGCACACTCTTCATTTACAGTGTGCATGCGATTTCCGAAGAGAAGCTTAAGTTTCTTCTGAACACCTCCCAGAAAGAATATCTTTTTCATTTTGCAATATTATTTTCAATAGGATTGAGGTAAATGTATCTTTTGCTTGGTAAAAGGATTTCTGTCGTGAACAGGCTTTTAAGGTACTGATAAGGATGCCAAGAGTAAATGTTGGGCACACTCTTAATAGGAAATGGTTTTTGGATCAAATTGCATTTTCTCTAGCTGAGACTTGATTTTAGATCCGAGGTCACGCACCCATACCCAAACATATCTGGCAAGAACAATACCTCAGCCATAGGATTCCAAGAAGTGTCCAAGTGAGAGGTAGGATTTCAAAACGTGTTTTGGTACTTGTATGTGTTTGTGACGAATTATGGTAGTTTGATTCGTGTGAGCAGAAGACAAATACTTTGAGATTTATAGACTATAATCAATACTTCTACTGATGAGAGTACTCCTCCTTTCCCGAAATGTTAGATGTCCTGTTCATATCAAAATTTCTCCTGCAAAGCGCTAAAACATTATTAAATGAGCCAAGGCGCATGTGACCCCAAACCTTGGTTCCTTTACAAAACAAGCAGGACCAGTGTCTCGTACAGATTTTCCTGCCATCTCTAGACTTGCTCTCAGACTTCTTCCTGTCTGTCAACTGGCTAAACTATACAAGTCACAGTTCTCTAAAACTGGCATGAATGGTCTTCTCTGCAGCACCTGAGTTCCCCTGGCCGGAGTGAGTCTTCAGTCGCTCTTTCCGTTTTTTGTTCTCAAGCAACAGGTCTCTATGGTAGCCATACCTTTTTAGGTCTCGCCTGAGCCAGCGCTTTAGCGCTGCTCTGGCGAGAGTTTTAGTAAGCGGGATTTGGAAGTGCAGACTAGTTGCTTTTCAGGCCTCCAGCTACAGTGCATGTGCGCCGGGCGTGTGCACCATTTGGCAGCCTGCGTGATCACTTTCGCGCCCGCTTTGATGTTCTCAGTGAGTCGCGCGTCCACTGAGAACATCAAAGCGGCCGTGAAAGTGCACACCATTTGTCAGCCTGCGTGCCTCTCTCCGCCTACCCCCCTCCCTTATCCCACTTCCTGCTTGTTTTGTGTGCAACTCACATAGCCCTCAATCGGCCATAAGACCAGCATCTCGGCGATTTTGGTTGTCCGGGGATCGCATCTGTACTGTGGCACATGCTACTCCAGTTCAGTTACTTGTGGCCTCAATATTTATCTATAGATGACAGCTGTAACTCACTCATGGAGTTAAAACTAACCGCTTGAAATAAATATCAAATACATTCAGCAAATAGTATATTTGTCTAAGCCTTTGGTCTTCGTTTATTGACCTGGGGAGGATAATGGTGTGTGTGTCGGTCTTGCTAAAGATAGTTCGACCTCTGGCATGTGATGTCAGCCCTCGTCATCAGACAACGGTGCACCCTTTCTCATTCCGCAACTCATTACTGCTTTTTACACTCTCACAAGTCCTTTTTCCGTTGTTACCTTCTCTCTCCTATAATTTCTGTACCCTCTCACACATGCAGGCTTTGTATCCCTGCCCTGTCAGTGTTTCATCCCTTTCTCTCTTCTTGCGACCCTCTCTTATTTCGCTCCCCATTTCAGACGGCTCTCATTATCCTATTCTAAATGTTTTCTCCCCATTCTTTTTATCCTGCTCCCGTCCCCACTTTCTTCCCCTTCCCTTTACGTTGTCTTCCTCTCTTTGTCTCTCTTTACCTATAACCTTCCCACCTTTCGCATCCCTATTATACTGGCTATTAAATCAGTAGCACGGAAAGTTTGCATAGTCTGGCTTCTGTTTCTATTGCCATTGACGGTCACCTCGTTTGTGTCGATGAGCCTCGACTACGTTTACGTGCAAAGCTCTTGTTTTTCTGACCAACTTTTGTGAAAACCCTGATCACATGATCCGAATGTTATATTTCGGGAATCAGAACTTTACGTGCTACAAAATTAAGTTAAAGAGCAATTACTAATGTCCGTAAAGCCTGGCAACAGGACTTGTGACATGTTGGGCTGTAGCATTTTGCATTTAGTTATGCATTTTTATATAGCACGAACTTTACCCGAAGGTGTCAGAGCGCTTTACAATAGGACCAGTTGCATTACAAAAGGACGTGCTTAGTTACAAACGAAAAGTTCAATAGACTGGAAGAAGGCTGTGTTATAACGTAAAGCGCATATTCAGCTTCGGATGTCTTGGTGTTAAATTAAATAACAGACGTTTGCAATTACCCAACTCAATGCACTAAGTTTGTCGGACCTCTGAAGGGTAAATGGTTAAGTGGACCCACTAGGAATCAAACCTGTCACCATGAAGCCAAACACATCGCTCTTTGCAAATTTAGAAAATATTCAGGTCTCTGAAGTCTCGTGTGTCTTAGTGTCTAGACGCCCTGAAAGGTCAAACTTGCTTTCACTTATTATACATGTGCATTCACTAAAACAGCCACACTCATGCCTATGCGCAGCATCCCCTGAGAATCATTTGTTAAACAAGCATTGGCATAGCCAATAGGTCTCGCCTTTGGAACATTAGAAGTATTTAGTTATGCAGTACAATGTCCTAGGTGCAACAACATCAACTGTTGCATGTCTAAACACTTATAAGGTCCCAAAGGCGAGACCTATTGGCTATGCCAATGCTTGTTTGGATTTGCTCCTTTACTGAATCTTTAGGAGCTGATAGATGGGAAGCAGCTCACTTCACAGATAAAGGAGGGCACCAACCAATGTCAATTGCAAATCCCAGACCAATGAGGACCTTGAGAAATATGAATAGAAACAACGTACACCCACAGTATCACCATTGCTTACGTCAAATGCAGCTTTTAACTGGTTGTTGCACATTGCACCAACTTCACCCCAAAAATGTGTGTTTAAAAATCACCAAGGAGGAAAGTAGGAAATCGTGGCTTATTAAAGAGACACCATAGCTAGTAGAAATGTATTGGTTAAAAAAGTTTACTCACTAAGGGGTTGGCATCCTTTATACTTTACTTGCACAAGGGCCAGTGCTCTTATTTGTGGTTGTCTCTTTGCTGGTTTAAAGCATAACTATCATAAAGGATTTTGTTAAAGAGATGAAGGATTAGTGTTGATGCTGTTCATAACCAGGACATAACTCCTGTATTTGATGCCATCACCAGTGGTGCAAGACGAGTGTGCCCAATTCAGGCATTGGTCCATGAAGAGCTGGTCAATAGACAAATTACTATGTATGAAACTATCTGTTAGTGACATGTTTCCGGAAGATACACATGCTGTGCATACTCCTGCCATCTAGGGTTGGCCTTGCATTGATTTCTTCGGAGAAGTCTTTTCGAGTCGCCAGGTTCTGGGACTCCACCTGTTGCTATTAATGTTCCATTGTTATATTTTTCTCCGCCATTTGGTTCAGATGTGTCCCTTTGATCACCTTTTCAACTCTGTGTGGTGTTATCTCATGGGGCCCCTTGGATCCATTCCTTGCTAGAAGAGTTACAATCGTGCATTCAGATTCTCCTAATGTGTACTCCCTTCGACTCCGCAGGTCGAACGTTTTTGTTAATGACCTGCTCGGGGCCTAGCCTTACGGACCTCCTCTACACCATATCCAACCCATGAGAATGGTCTTTGGATGGAATGGACTCCCTTCCTTTTTTGGCCCAAGTGTCATTCTAGGTACCCGAGGAGAGACCTTCTAGTCTGTCACCTTTGCTCGTCTCCAGGCTTATGAGAGAACTCCTGCAGCCTGTCTCACATTCTGTAATAAAAATACTCTTTGGCACTGACAAGCTCATCTCATTGCCTCAGTCCCTATGACAAACCGACAGCGGAAGAACAGCCCAGACTTTTTTCACAGACCGAGACAATGAGGGCAACCAGCAGCAGGAGATGGCCGGTGGTGATGTCGAGGAGCTTTTGTCGTCCAAGAGTTCTGCCTCTGACATGGAGGAGGAAGAGACCCCGCTGGCACAAGGACAGTCCAAGATGGTTACAGTGAGTACCAGCGCCCAACACACAGCTTCTCATCTTTTACCTCCTCAGGAGTTTTGAGCCTCAAGCTCCCAAAGTACTCACCCGAGTCACCATTGCTGCAAGGCCATTATTGCCACCTAGTGGAGAATTCGGACCCAGTGCAGGACCATCTACCTCGGCAGCCGCACTGGCACCAGCCCCAAACTATTTGAAGCTACTAGACCTGAAAGCAAGTTGGGTGCTGCATGGGCCTCGAACCATCAGCTTTGAGGAAGGCGCCATTCACTCTTGCATATTCTGCTGCTTCGGAGGACTTTGAGGAGCTTATACTTCAGCGCCTACATGAGGAGCTCAATGCTAGACAGTGTTGAATACACATACAGCCTGGCTCCGGTCAGATCCTGGCTAAGCCTTCAGACAGGCCCAAAAACCTGGCTCTTCCTAACAGGAAATTAACTTTCGAAGATAGATAAAAATTTCTTTCGGATCCAACGCCCCAGAAATATATACACCATTACACTGGCACCTCCTCTCCCCCACTGCCTCCTCCTCCCAATCCCCTTTCTCCTTCTCTGCCTCCTGGACCACTACCCACCACTCCCTATGAAACATTTACCACAGAAATCTCTTCTTTCAGGGAGTGGGTAAAGTCCAAGGTGTGTCTATGATCATATGGCTCCTCTTAAGAGACACGACTACATGAGGACTATGGGATGATTGACATAGAACTCCCAGCTTATACGGGCTCGGATCTTCATCCAGCTAAGCCGTCACCCCAGATGACACCACTTTCAATCATGAAGTGCTCCAGCATGCAGTCACCATCCACAAGGTGGAAGTGCAGAACCAACCTGAGGAGGAAGACTTCCTCAATGAGACAGTCTCCTTCACACATAGGTCAATGCAATATTTGCATATGATGAAGGGCGTGGTCCGACCCGCGCATGACGCCTTCAAGTAGCCAGTGAAAGCATGTGGTATTACTCCCACGGTGGATAAAAAAAAATATAAGGCCTCCCCCCTCTAACCCTCCACTTACATCAGTGGGTCAGCATCCACCAGACTCTCTGGTGTTACATTCAAAACGCAAGCTTACTAATTCCCAGGGTACAGGTGATGCTCCCCCCTCCAGACCGGGAGAGCAAAGAGATTGACCTGACCGGCAAGAATGTCGGCGCCTGGTCTGCCACATATTGGCAGATCACCAGTTCAGTGGGCTTGCTTTTCCGCTACACCTGCACCCATTGAGACAAAATTGAGGATCTGGTTCAGCACCTTCCTGAGCAACACAGGAAACTTGGTCAGGAGTTGGTGGCGAAAGGAAATATTATTTCCAATACCAACATCAGGTATGCACTGCGTCTTTGGCTTTAAACCAGAGGTTCAGCAACATCTCCTCAACTTGCCTTTCGAGGGAGAAAACATCTTCAGAGATGGGATGTTGGAGAAAATTAAAAAGGACACAGCCAAAACCATGGGTGCACTGCAAACACCAGCTACCCGCAGCCCCTTTCACACAAAATATCACGGCGGGCCAAATCCACCACACTCAAGGCCTCTACTTCCTATCCCAGACAGCAGCAACAACACCACCCACCCATGATTGCTATAAGGGTGGATATAGAGGCAAGGGAAAAGACGCAGTTTCACAACGGACCTGCAAAACAGTGACTCCCTTACCCTTCCCCTGACCGTCAAACACCTGCCAGGGTAAGAGTACAAGGTTTTTTGCCCTGCTGAACAGAGATCACCTCGGCTTAGTGGGTACTAGATATTAAAGCAGAGGGGTATTGCTTTGAATTTACACAAACTCCATCAAACGTCCTTCCGCACACACAGGCTCTCCCCAGAACATCCGCGCCTCCTCCAAGAGGAGATGCACGTATTACTCAGCAAAGGGGCTATTGACCCTGTGCCGCCCCAACACCGAGGCAAAGGGAGTGTTTTCTTTGTCATCCCTAACAAGAATGGATCCTTAAGACCCATTTTTGACCACTGGTCACTTTCAAGTCCAAACTATCGAACATTTTCACATGGTGACACTCCAAGATGTCATTCCACTGCTACAGCAAGGCGACTTCATGACTGCTCTCAACGTGAAGGACGCCTATTTCCACCTACCTATCCACCCTGCACATCGAAGGTTCCTCTGGTTTATGGTAAGTTGTCAGCATTATCATTTCAAAGTGCTGCCCTTTGGTGTAACCACAGCGCCCAGGATGTTCGCAAAGTGCCTTGTAGTGGTAACCACTCACCTCAGAAAGAGGGGCATCCACGTCTCCCCTTATCTGGATGACTGGCTGATCAAGAGTACCACAGATCAGCAATGCCTGGCACTCACCCAAGTCGCCATGCAGCTGTTGCACAGCCTAGGCTTCACCATCAATGCGATCAAATCTCATTTCCAACCCCTACAGGTAGCCTTTTTTAGGGGCCATACTAGTTTTGGGAGTAGGGAAAGCATTCCTCAGCCCAGCAAGAGTGTGGTCATTCCAGACAATAATACCTCTTTTTCAGCCAGATCGCCAAGTAACAGTCAGGGCTACTATGCGCCTAGTTACACACACCAGGTTACATGTGCATTTGTTGCAGGAGTGCCTGGAGGCACAGTGGTCCTAGGCGGAGGGCGGGATGCAGTGAGAGGGATGCAGTGAGAGGATCTAGAGTGTTAATTTGGGGCCATACTTATCACTCTCTCCAGTGGTCGAATGCCAGCAATCTGCTGCAGGGACAGCCTTTTCTTGACTTGGTTCCCCAAGTGACGATAACCATGAACGCCTCATTAACTGGTTGGGGAGCTCCCTTGCAAGACATAACCATACAAGGTGTGTGAACACCTGAACAACTGGGTCTCCACATCAATCATCTAGAGTTGTTGGCCATACTATTAGCCTCAGGGCCTTCCTCCCACTCATCCAGAACAAGGTAGTTCTGGTCCGGACAGACAATAAAACTTTCATGTTTTACCTCTAGAAACAGGGCGGCACACACTCCGTTCAGTTGCTGGCCATCGCACAGGGCGTTTGGCAGTGTGCGAGTCAGCGCAAGATTAATCTTCCCGCACCACACATTCTCGGGGTGCACAAAACAACTTTTTATCTCCTCCACGCCGCACAAGGAGTGTGCACTATCCAAAGCCTGTATTGCATGCTGTATAGTCATATGTATACAGACCTGTTATGCAAAAGCCATATGCAATTTACCCCTTCCTCCCAAACCCCACTCAAACTGCAAGAAAGGAGCGTTGATGACTTTTTTTAGGTAATATTCCTATACTTGACATTTGTAAAGCGGCAACCTTGACTGTTCCACACACGTTCTCAAAACATTGGATACTCAAGCACATCATCTAGAGAAAGTTGGTCAGACTGGCCTGCACACACTGTTCTGGCCACTGCTTTTGGGAGGACTGCTTTACAGTCTGTGCACAGCATGTGTATCTACAGCTACACGTCACCAACAGAAATTTTTACTTACCTTGTAAGCATCTGTTAATGACATGTAGTGTTGTAGATTCACATGCGCCCTCCCCAGCTTCCTTTCGGCGCTGCAGAAATGTTCCTCTTAAAGTTTCATCTATAATCCTTTCTATACATCGTCATCTTTCTGTATTTCTGTGCTCCATCTACGTCCTCACCCTGTGTGCAAGAAAAACAATCTAACAATGGATCCGATGCCCATGTTCATTACCAGCAATAAGTGTAGTCATGGTACGTTGCGACTCTAAAAGACTTCTTGAAAGAAAAACAACTTGCACATGTCCGAGACCAACACTAGATGGCAGGGGTATGCACAGCATGTGAATCTATAAGCACTACATGCCACAAACAGATGCTTACAAAGTAAGTAACCATTTCTTTTATGTTTAATTTGAGTTTGTGTGTCTGCAAAATAGCACTTGGCTTTCCAATCCACCATTATGCTCAGAGCTTTGGTTTAGATCCAGAGGATAGTTGATGGTCACTCAAAAAAGGCTTGTATGAGTGCACACCTGCTGCCTCTTAATGGAAGGAGAATATTGCGCTTTGTGCCTATCATTGGGAGTTGTAATAGAGAGATTTAAGCATAAATCCAGGATTCTCTGTGTTTAGAGATATTAAGTGGCATTCTCATTGATATTAATAGGACGTGAAAGCAATGAAAGCAGTAAGTACCATCTGGCAGTCGTACATCTCAGTAGCTTCCTTGCATGGTCTTCTCCAGATGTAGCCCTCCGGTCTGGTGGATCTCTTGCATGGTTTGCTTTAATTTACAAAATGGTTTGGCTCTATTTTTTGGTTTCATATTTGCTCTTGCTTGGCATCCACAGTGGAGAGCTTTGCAAGAGAGAGGTGACCAATGAAAATGGCTTTCCTCATGTAATTCCACTATTTGCCTGTTCGACTGTTCTTGTAGGCTTTAAAGAAAGCTCAACAGGTTGCGCATATTTCAACCCTACATAGGAACTCCGACTTTAATCCATTACGTGTGATATATCACATAACAAAAATACCATATCCTCTATATTGACATACCACAACGTTCTAGCTATATATTTATTATTCTTAATTCCACCTTTATTTACCTATCAGGTTTCGTATTAGTGCAGTTAAGGATCGTAAGTATCTGCTTACCTCACAAAAGCGGTAGGTCTATGTAGTAGCTGCAATAATGTGGGTTGACATTAACAACCTCGATATAGTGTAATTGAAGCATCCACTATGGCTAATGTTAAAATTGTTTTCATAATGCATAACTCTTTTGAAGGAAAACTGTCACTTGGTCAGGCTACTATTGTAATTTTTTGGGTGGAAAAATTCTGAAACAAAGGTGTCACCGTAACCAGCTCCATGACTTCTATGTTTGCTCTAGTATTCCTGCAAGGTTTTAACCTGATACTGGAAACTTCTGGATAGAGCTTGTCCTACAGATCTGTTGCTTATTTGTTTTATTTAATTCATTGAATATGTTCTTTAAAACGTTCTATTCTTTTTTTAGGGATCAGCGAGAATAAAAGTTTGGATAAAGACATTGAAGCATCTTCCCAAGTTGCAGATGATGGAGGGAAACCTAGCAATTCAGTGCCCTTAAAATCATATCGCCAAATGACTAAAGTCCAAATGAGGTCACCCAGGACAAAATCAGGTGTCCGCCCTGTGAGTCTCCCTGTAGATCGAATACTTGCTCCATCTGTTCTAACCGAGAACAATTCGAGGAATGTCGGTGCTCCGAATGAAGACCAAGTTGGCCAGAGTGTTGTTATTGAAGAAGTTACGCAAGTTAAGCCTGTCCCTGCTATAAATGCGTACAAAAGACTTTCTTCTTATGATTCCCAGATGTCTTGGGGCAAGCAGTATAGACAGTATGACCTGACCCAAAGGACAGCAATGATAGTGACCAATGTACCCCAAGAGAACCAAGCTCATGAAAGCCTACACGCCTGTGTTGTTGCTTCATCGTACAATGCAGGCAACAATCAAAGAAGTGTCCTGCTTCCCCACCATCCATACACTGTACCTGGAAGGACGGTCAAGATGACAACAGAAGGAATGCCCGCAGACTCAAACCTCTCTGCTTTCAGGGCTCCAAGAACCTTGCAACCTCCACCTGGGACCTTTTACAAGCCACCTTCCTACAGCAAGGCCAATCAGAATGACGATTCCATCAAAACTGGCGCAGCAACCAACAGCATTGCTGCGCTCCCCCAAAATAATAACAGTGCTTTGAAACCTGTTGCAGACACAGACTCCCTATCACCCACGTCTGTGCAACACACAAACTTTCAAAGAAACAGCTCGGTGGATGACGTTCACCAAGCAGAAGTGAAGCCACCTCTAAGACTCAGGCCAAAACGGATACAGGAACTGGAACACAGAGAAGCTCACTTTGTGTAGTGTAGCATCATATTTGTAGAGTTTTATTTGACGCGGTCACTTTTCCCTATTTCCTCGAGGGACCCTTCTTTGTGCCATATTGTAATTGTTCTCCTACAGTGTTTTTAAAAAAACTGGTAAAAGTGAAGGACGAAGATTGCAGTTCAGGTTTGTTTTTTAGTTTTTCATATGAAGGTGTATTTATTTGCATTCCTCAAGGGCTCCTAAGTGAAGAAAAGGTGCTCTTGTAAGGAAGGACATTTCATGCAGGGAAATGGTTAGTGCTTATTTATAGAAAGAAACAGTGTTCGTTTTTGTAACACATGAACAAACTTTTTTCAAGCTCTTCATTGTATTAATAAACAATATTACCAGTTGGTGAAGCAAACAGCCAAGCTTGAGCTTTGCTATGAAAAAACTGTACAGTTTTTCCTATCTGTGCAATGGAAGCTGTGGATCACAATAGGTTAAAACCGAGGTCAGAGTGACATAGTTTTGTATTATATATTGCTGTATATTTTAAGTCCAATATGTTTTTCATCTGTTGTCTGTTTTATATGTTGTCACTTTAATATTATTTGTATGCGGAAGATGCACTTACTGAGCTGTACTTTTAATAACAGGAAATAGCTGATCACTTTTTTAATTTGCTTTAGCTTGCCAAAAGTGTAGTTTTGCCAGTGCCAGAAAACTGCTTAGGGAGTTCAGTTGCCACAGTTTATTACTGGTAGCAGTGGCGCAGTAACCAGATGTGTAACTCATATGTTCCATTAGGCTCAAACTTTATTGGTTTAAGTCCATAGAAACCGTAAAAGAGCACATTATAAAACACATACTTAAAATAAATTTGATACAATATATACAATTATTTGCATTAAAACCTGTATTAAAATAAAAAATGTAAATTCATCCGGTAAATCTTCGTGGGGTTCTACAAGTAAATTGATTTCCTGTCACATATTACATATATAATGTATGTGATGATGGTATTACATACTAAAACAACATTTAGTCTAAGCAAGAACTTAAGTTTCCTGATAATCATATAGCTTCTTCCTAATAAATATTGGTTTTAAAAAACACTTCATAAAAAAGGTGTGGAATTTACAATGTCAAATGCAATGTCAACTGGATTGATTTATTATCGCACAAGCAAGTACAACCATCTGGTACCCAGCACCCCATAACTGGAAATGCGGCTAAATGGTGAACTATACACAAACAGAAACGTATAAGAAAATATCTATGGTATGTACTAATAATCATTGTAAAATATGGCTGAGCCCTTATATAATTCTAGAAGGACATGTAACTCACAAAAGTAACTTTAGTATGATCTGTCAGGTTTCTTTCCTGGGCCCTCATTGCATTAATATGCTCCTTTAATTCCCTTTTTGAAATCTGGGCCATAAAATCTAGGGACTCCCAAGAGTATTCATTTGAGTCACAGATTCTCTAGAACATACCTCTAATATGTGCAATCATGGTATTTAGAGTGCATAATCCAAAGTTAGGCAATCTCTAAGGGTTGCCCTTGTAAACAAGATTTCAGGTTTAGTCCATGTTGAGTGCCACAATATCAGGCTTTTATGGCACGCTTTGTCGGATATGTATGGGAGACCAAGCTCCTTGTGGACTGTTGCCTCATTGATTGATTGTGAGACAGCTAAGAATTTCCTAAAAAATGTGTTCTCTTTTCTATAGGTCATAATTTGGTGCCCATAGACCTGCCCTGTATAGCACAGCTGATTTAGCACTATAAAGTGGCAGCAATTTTTAAATAAGTTTAGCTTCTAGTTTGGTGGCAAAACTAAATATCCCCGCCATAGTTATCATGTTTTCACTGCTGACTTCCATGTTCGTTTTGTGACTATTTTGATTATTTAATTCCTGGTGTAATAGATCAGGAATGTCATACATGAACATGATGTAAGATGAAATTTCAAGAAGGGTTTGACCAAAACATAAGCTTCGAGTATGTGCATCAGATCTTTTCACTTTGTTTCAGTCGTTTTTATGTGTAAACAGTACATGTGTTAAACAGATATATAAATGTGTGCATTTATTTCACAAACTTGATGGCTTCTGCAAAGATTGTGGTTTCCTTAACTTATTAAAACGTAGACTCTTTGGCTCTTCCTAGATTCTAATGTAAACCCAGCTATCCCTCAAGCCTCAGTTAAATGTGAAATTAATTGCCCAAAAATGCTCAAATATGTATTACAGTGAACTGGATTTCCTTTTCATATTAAAAGTATTTTATTATAGCCAAGGTCCGTGCTCTTGATTGTGATACCGTTCGTTGTATCGTGGAGGGCTTGAAAAATCTTATCAATTCCTTGTTACAATTCTAGTTTGCATGAATAGCAGCTCTTCCGTGATGTATTCATTTTTTTCAAATGTCTCCCATTGACAAATGTGTTATATAAAGGTTTGTATAAATGAGCAGGAGTATGAGAGCGCATTGAGACCAGAATGTTTGCCTGTTTTTCCATCATTGATCCACCACTGTTTCACATCGTCATTCTGGTGTTTAGACCTCAACAGGTGTTAATTTCTCATCAAATTACTTCTTGTAAGTCGAAATGGCTTGTTGAGAGAAGTAATAGAAATGTTGAAGCACACCTGGATTTCAATTATAAAGCATTGAAAGACATTTGATTACTGTCTTATGGGGGTGAACCCCTACTCAAGCAGCAGCCATAATCCTTGTCAAGGTGAGGCACAAGCAAACCCCAAATTAACTTGTGCTCAGCCTCCTGGTAGCTTGGCACAGAGCAGTTAGGGTTAATTTGGAGTTGATGTGTAAAATATTTATGCAGTTATACAATTAGTAAGAAAGTGAAAGCACAACACACAAAAAATCCCTTACCAAGTTAGAAAAATAGAGTACATTTAAAAAAATAAATCAAGACCAAAATGACAAAAATCCAATCCGAAATGGAGATATTCAATTTTAAAGATTTCAAAGAAAATGGCTCCAAAAAGCACAATGCGCCAGCTGTGGATATCTAGTCGGCCCAGAACAGGACAAAGTTACAAGTTCAGGCCGACCATGATGGAGTGCCGGCCGGCTACAGGGACCCAGTTAGGCCTGCTGAACAAGAGTACCTTATATCCTGGCGGAGTGTTGCGAGGTCCTGCGTTGAGGATGCATCCCGCAGCTGAGACGATGAGTCTGTTCTGAGGAGCTGCAAGGCAGGGTCAACATCTATGGTCCTGTCAATTAGGGCTTGTGAATCGAAGGCTGGCGTCAAGGATGCATTGCGCAGTCTGGGCTAGGCTTCTGTTGCAAGGAGCTGCGATATGAGAACCTGCGGCGCTGCTGATGAGAGGTATTTGCATTGTGAGGGCATGCGTTGGGGAAGCTTCACACAGTGGCAGTTCCGATGTGTGCTGCGAGGTGTATGCGTAGTCCTTGCGCTGGGAGAATCCTTGCAGCAGAGGCGATTCATTGGTTTTTCTCAGGATAAGACCGCACATCAGAGGTGATGCGTTTGTTCTGCTGGATCCATACATGGATTGATAGATAGAGCACCTTCAGCCACGCTTTCAAGGGTCCTGGACTGGGGTGGCCTGACTTGCCAGGGTATGACTCACTGATGGCAGAGTACAGGTGCTGGGTTCAAGGTGGTTGAAGCTTTCTCTCCCTGAGGTCCTGGGTTCAACAGATGCAGGTCCAGTCATTCTCACCCAGGCAAAAGGGGTCTGCACAGCAGTGCAGCAGTCCTTTATAGCAGCAGTCCAGCAGAGTGGCTATCCAGCATAGCAGCCCTTTCAGCTGCACAGCATTCTTCTTCCTGGAAGAGTATCCACAGGTCCAGAAGTGTACTGAAGCGTTGGTGTCTGGTGTTCAATATTTTACCTGGACATTCATTTGAAGTGGGAAGCTTCTAGAGGTTTCCTTGTGAAGTCCACAGGCATCCTTCCTTCCCTGTCTTGGCTCCATACTAACTACAAGGGATATGTAGCCCTATGTGTGGAGGCAGGACACGTCCTAGTCAAGTGTAAGTATGGTTGTGCCCAGCTCCGCCCTCCCAGCTTACCAGTGATGACCCATCTAGGCACACCTAAGATCTGTGTATTCCTTCTAAACAGCCTCACACAATAAATCCCTACTGCCAACTACACCCAGTCAATCATACAATACATCTTTATTTCAACCAAAAAGAATGGCCATAAAAACATGTACAAAACTATAAACATATCCATAAAAAAAGAATAACAGATTAAATAAATACATAATTCATGCAGTAAAAACCAGAATGTTAAAATCAAATTTCAGAACATCATGTAATTGTGTTTTTTGACTGCAGATTTTAAAAATAGTTCCACCCTAAAACAGAGATCTTCTGAACACGATGACTGGAGAGAAAGTAGCGCGGCTCTACAGTTATTAATCTTGGTTTTTCGAACAGCTGGAATAAGAAAGCCCTTTGACACCAAAACAAGGTGCAGAATAGTTTTGTCAGAAGACTTATTGTAGGGGGGGCAACAGACCGAGGAGGCATTGTACTGCCCCAGGGGGAAGCATAGCTTCCATCTAATACTGCCCAGTCGGAATCTAGTAAGAAGTGATATTTCATATGCATTGATACACTCAAAATATGGTTCCGTCCTTAGACAAGTTTGAATTAGTATGTATTTACTCAAAGATTCAGAACTTGGAATGATCGTCTCCGTGTCTCTATCTCGTTTCTAAAGAAAATGCTTCTTCACCCTCTCCATAGCCTCCTTCTTAATGGAGGATGGATCAGTTAATAGGCTAAGTCTACCAACATTTAGGAAATTCAACTGAAGGTACTTAAGTCAAGTTACAGAGAGACCAGTCTCACATGCCAAACAGTCCTCTATAATGTCCCTACTAAGGGAAGCCTCCGTGTTGCATCAAATTGAGCATCAGAGTTGCAGGTGAGCTAATTTTATGCGGCGTTCAACAAAGTTTAGAGTGAGCTCCTCATGCACCTTAAAGTTATGGAAGGAAGGAACCTAAAAGCAGAGGGGACAGAGTCTGGTTCACTTCAGAGTGACCAGGGGCTATGTAGACTAATGACCACCGATGTCTGGTGCTCCTGGTGCGAAGAAGGGATGGTTGACTCTGCAGCCACGAGGACCAAGAGAGGTTCAGGATGACCAGGAGCCGGAGGTGAGCTGTCCCATGAAGGTTATCGAGTGCTGAGGGGTCGGTGTCTGGTGGGAGCACCAACAAGCCTTGGCAAAAGCAACCAACGCAGGAAGGTTAAGCAGGTTATGGTGTGGACCAGCAAGGTCCAGGAGACTCACCAAGCAGCGGGGAGTCAGGGCATGTCTGGCGCAACCAGGAAAGCCCAACAGAAATCAAGATGGCCCTTAGAGGGACCCACAGGCCAGTGGACCAGGAGTTGCGAGAGGACCTCGAGCAAGATTGCAAAGTACCAGCCCACAGAGCACTTGGTGCGAGGAGGCCGGAGTTCTTTGGTGCAAATACTGCTCTGGGTCAGGACTACACAGAGTCCAATGCACAAGCTCGGGAATCGTCAACAAGCGTATACACTTGCAAATGGACGCGGTGCACAGGGGTTTGGATTATGCGGTCCCCATGAGGGATATTGACCTCAAACTTGGTGAAAGGGCAGATCGACCTCAGGGACTCTCAGAAACCCACCTCCTGTGTTGCTGAAATCTTCGGAGTCCGCAGGAGCTCAGGAGCAGCAGACCAGTCAGTTGCATTACGGTGCCTGCAGTTGCAGGGAAGTGACTCTTTCATTTCAAGGGAAATTCTTCAGTTGTCCTTAGTGCACCACAGGTCCTGTACGGAGCCTGTATGGAGCACGGGCACAGACAAAGCTTAGGACGGAGAGGGAGACGAAGTTGGGCACAGTCGAAGTCCAGAGTATCCAGACGGCCAAAGGTCAGTGGTTTCGGTTTCTTCTTGTAGAATCTTGTCCACGTAAAATCTAAAGTCTTACAGCCAGGTAAGCCCATTTGTATCCACGGGAGAGGGTTGGTCAGATTCAGGGCACCCTGCTAGGGGAGGGGCAGGACAGAGGGGTGGTTACACTCGTGTCCTTTGTCCAGTTTCGTGTCAGAGCAGGAGCCAATAGCTCCCAGAACTGGTTTGAGCTGGACTATGTACAGGGACACCAAATGTGTCCCAAGTGCAGACTTTCAGGCACTCTGAGTGCACCCATCCAGCCCCAATACAATAAATCCTGTCTGGGAGGTGGTCACACCTCCCTGTGACAGGATGCCTATTGTGCTGCCTTCCTCTGCTCTGCAGCAGGAGGGCAGAAATGTGTCTCTGGTCAGCAGCATCCATTTTTGCTGTCCGAGTCGAAAAGGCTGGCACCGGCTAGACCAGTGACCCCACGAAGCTCGCTTCTGAAGGATGGAAACTCCAGTTACTGGTGTGGAGGTATGATTCCAAGGTGTTTGATACCAAACACAATATGTTTCTATGCTGCCGTTTTCGAGATTGCATTTACCGCGAGGTTATAATGTACCTCTACTTATATGTCCGGCTGAGTCACAGACAACCCGGGAGAATGGTCTCCGAAGGGTGCAGAGGGGTTCTGCTCATGCAGGGCCACCCTCTCACTACAAACCCAGCACCCTGCTTTAAGGGTTGATAAGGCCTGCTATAGTGGTGACTTATAAGTTTTAAGTGTAGTGACGTATAGATATAGTGAACGTATATCTAAGTAATTGGTGCAAGCACCAGCTTACACAGGTTGCAGTAGCAGACCTGTAGTTCCATTTTACATGGCCTCTCATGGGTGGCATAATACATTCTTCAGCTCATGGGAGGTCTCTGGGGTACCTATGCCCTGGGTACATGGGTACCATATACTAGGGACTTTTAAGAGTACCCCAATATCCAATCTGGAGTGTACCAAAGTACATGCATGACAATTCAAGGGAGAAAGCAGACTGGGGTCCTGATTAGCAGGATCCCCGTCAGGCTTGTCAAACACAGCGAGACATCAAGCAAAAAAGTGGGGGTAACCATAAGAGGGCAGGTCCTACTTTCCTACAGTCATCACCTGGCCTGGGAATGTCCAAGTTCATTTTTCTAGGTATTCACCAGCATGGTTTACATACAGATTGAACTACGGTGCAGAACGACTGAAAAATATTACGAAATTTAAGTAACTTATCTGAGACTTCCGTTTGAGTTCAGAATGAAGAGTGTAAATATTCGAGAGCTCTCCATACCTCTGCACTTTTTCAGTGGCCCGTGAGCCGCTATCGTACAATACACACAATGAAAAAAAGAAAATGCAGACTGATCTGTCCACCCACTATTTTCACACGTAGTTAAGCCCCAGTGAAACAGGCTGGATGTGTCCCAGTGTAATCTGCCGACACCGGGACGCATTCAGCAGCGCCTGCATGTTGTCTGCTTTGCGTTCAAATCAGCAAAGAGCTTGCAGGCTTTCTTATCTGAGACTCCAGCTCTGTCCATAATAAAGGCCCAGTTTAAAGAGCCATAAGCCTTCCTTTTGTTCCAGAAAAAACCTGGCTGGGGGCTCTTTGGGGCCAAACACCTAGATGCCTATGCAATGGAGGGGAAAGAAAGGCACAAAATGTACCCCTTTTCAAGTACTTGCCAGAAACTACATCTGGAGGTATGTTTTTTATTTTGTATTCAGACCCTGTATACAACTGATGTGCATCCAGTGTGAGAATATCAGATGGAACAGTCCGTAGGAGTATTCACACGAATAACAATTTTAATACCAACATTTATATAATGTTTGTCTTTTATAGCGCTACATATCCCATTTTTGGGTGACAGATCGCTTTACATCGCACACAAATATTGCGTTTACAAATACCATACAAGTGTGTGAATCAATGTACAGGATGCTTTACATAAGGCAATGAGGGTTAGAAGGTGTAGAAGTTACATACCGCCCTTACCAGTAGGCCTAAATGTTAAGAGTGCTTGGCCAGGCTTATAATAAAAACTGATTGAGAAAAAAAATGTGGTCTAAACCTGGGCCACTGTAAATATGCGGCAGAGGAGGTCCAAATCATGCAGAAGAGTTGACTAAATTAACCTGCAAAATGCAAATTATGCAGAGTAGCATTGCCTCATTATTTTGTCATTTTTACACGGCCAACGTCTGGGGGAAAAATATTTTTTTTGTATAGTTTTTTTTAATGTGTAGTTAATTCACTCCTGCACTAATTGTGAGAGCAGCGGTTAGTTACACATCCGCCCTCTTTATTTGTTTCTAAGAGGAGCTCCAGGATCCACATCTATTTTAAATGACCAAACGGTACCTAGAACCTGTGTTTATTCATGGGTCCGTTTGGTCATTTTAATTCACCCGCTCACTTACCTGCCCAGGACCACACACCCACATGCACAACTGCGGCGTCTCCTTAAAAGATCTACGCCAAAGAGCCGTCTTGCGGGGCCCGTGGGGGACTGCAGCGCCACCCCCACGAGGAGCAACGCCCGATGATGAAGCATGACACTCGCAAGGGTGTGTGAGGGCACTATATCCAAAAGGAGGGATTCCCCCATCACTATTTATAACCCAACCTTCTTTGAGAATGACCACTTGTTACCATTCCTCTCTGCCAACCAAAGTTTGGTTGCTACTTTCCTGAGACCTTAGGAACAGCTACCCCCCAGTGTATACCACGTTGTTCTTTGGGAGCATGGGTACTGGACATTCTTCTTTTCCAAATAGCTCCCGGTCCCCAATTCTTTGTGTGATGGGAAAGATATTTCACCTTATTAGGGCCAGTTTAATACACAAATACATCAATAAGCCACTGAAAGATGACCACCTAACCATTGCAAATCGCCTACCACTACACAAGGACACATGGTGCCATGTTTGCCCAATCAACAATTACAAAGGGTCTTCCATTGCGCAAAGACACATGGTGCCATGTTTGTAGTAACTTTTGATCTGTTTCAACCGGAAAGTATGCTAGTTAAAATCTGCAAATTAGACAGCAGATGATGGACTATTGGAAAGTGTGGCAAATCCTCAATTATATGGAAAACACTCTAGCTGGGAAATGACACAAATCCAGTAGCCTTGGCTAAACCCATGCTTTGCAGTTTGCATGCAGATCCTTGATGTCGTTTCTTAGCTCATTGTGCTATATGTGGACTGCAATTTATGAACTACAAGTAACAAAAGGATCTCCGTGTTAAAAGCACTTGCCTATCTACATAAAATTAAAATCTCTCATCTGCATGTTATAGAATGTGCTCTGCAGAAAACAGTTTAACTTTCTATGCTGTTTGTCGTGACCTTTTTATTTCTCTTGTTTTACATTGTTTTGTCTTTAATTCTTGGTGCATAAGGGTGGAGCATGAGCGGCGGGTGGAAGCCACATGCCAGTCAATTGTCAGGTGCACCCTATATATGGCTTGGATTGATGGAATAGTATACCTGGTGGATGGGGCTGGAATACGAAGTGCAATGGTCAACTTGCATTTTTTTGATAAGAGAGGATGTGGCCTAATGGCTAAGGCGGTCGACCTCAAAGCTGGGAAACCAGGTTTATGTCTCGGCAGGGACGCTCAACATCCTGTGATTCTGGGCAAATCACTTAATCTTCCTGTGGATAAAAATGAATGTGTCCGTCTGTATCGCAACTGGTGCTCATGTAAAGCGCTCGGATACCTTCGGGTCAGGTTTGAGCTATATAAAACTCCGGAAAAAAAATGGTCAAACTGGGCTAGAATTGTCAGTGTATACAATGGTGGTATTGATGGAGCAAGGACTCGTACAAAGAGACTCGTACGCAATCTGCTCCTTTAACCTATTAACCAGATATGAAATTTGTTTTGTGTAAAACTAACGTGCCCCACACAAACACGCGGGTTAGTGGAGCTTGCTTATGTGTTTACTAACGTTAACAACACGAACGAAGGACTAAAAATGCTCTAAAAGGGAAATCTTTACTACGCATGTGTCAACTGCATCTATGCGGTATGACGAGCTATCGCTTGGAGGGAAATTCTTGCGCATGAGCAGAAGACACTAAAATGGAGTCTTAAAGACTCGCGTGCATGGCATCTGCTTTGCTGAAAGGAAAAAAAGCTATTTTACTAATGCTAATGCGGAAAAGTATTAATAAATAAAGGGGAACAGAGTAGAGGTGGGTGGTATACAGTGTTACCACTTTTTTTTTTAAACTAACATTTGTCTTTCGACTTTACCACTAGTGCGCATTTGGGCCTCATGTATAACAGAAGTAAGCTGAGCCATGACACTGTATTGTACAACTGTGCATGTTTAACTGAGAGTGAACCCAGAACGATGACAACAAACTTGAATTCAAGCCAAGGTCGCAGAGTTTCCTGGCCTGGGAACCGTACGGTGAAAAGTTCGACAGAATGGATGTATATGTTGGAGTTTTAACAAATGTTGCAAATGTAATGTGAATGCAGGTGGGAAATAAAGTTTTGAATAACAATTAAGGGGATGGGTTTGCAAACAATGGTTAATAGATATTGATGTCATGTAAGCATGGTGTGATGATCAACTTCCCCTTGCCTGACCAATTAGATTTCGAATTTTTACGATATTGAAACATTAATGGGAGGAACAACCATAACGAAAGGTATAATTAAGATAGCGTTAGTACGCAAGAGCCTGAGAGATGATTAGAGGGGAGATGCTGTTGGTGTAGCGGGTGATGCTGATGCTAAGAGAGACGCTGTGAGATGCTGATGAAGATCGAATGCAGAGCCTGAAACAGAACCTACTTTCCTGATTTAATTGGGTTAGAAGAAGACTTGCGGAAGAATCTCGAGGAGGAAGACCGTGTCAAAGAGGGGTGCGGTGCAATCGTCTGTATTAGAGAGGTAACTGTCCTGAATCCTGTCCTGAAGTCTGTTGCCTGAACTCTACCGGGAGACCCTTACCAGCCCTTTGGCCATGGGGTTGGTCTTCACACCATTCTTGGTAACTATATTTTCATGATATTTGCAGATGTTCTTTTCTCTCTGTCCTCTCCCTTTCAGAGCATGTCATTGCATTGAGTCTGAAGTATGTTTTTGATAATTGAATTTTCTCTCCTACGAATGAGGGTGTCTGTAATGTATTTTTGAAATGGTTCACATGCATTTAATTTAGATAAAGTTTTAAAACTCTAAAGGAGTCTGTGGTTATTTCAATTTAAAGTATAGATAAGTTAGTTTTATGTCATTATCACCATCAATTAGTTCAACTAATGGTCCATCGACCAGAGGAAAGAACTTTTTGATCTGTGAAGGGTTAGTAGAAGTATTTTAGGCTAATCTAGAACATTGAAAGAAACTCATAAACTTGAAAAACCAGCGGTTTACTCAAATGCATGTTTATGGGCCCAGGTGAGTATATGGTAGTAGAGTATCTGTTGTGGTTGAACCGCTGGATTAGTTTTCTGGTAGCAGGGCTATGGGTATTATTGACTAGTTTGGTGATATTGATTTATGATTTATGTTTAACAAAAGAGTTAGCGTCTTATTTTATGTTGTTCAGAGTTCCCGGGAAAATTGAATAGCGGGTGGTGACAGAAACCACACTGCAGTGAGGTTACTCGTCTGTTGGAATAACACTGAGAAGCTCGGTAGGGCTGGCAGTGTTAAACTAGGGACTATATTGTGTAAAAGTAGAGTGCGATTGATAACAGAGTTCGCTGGTGAAACTTTGGTCTTATTTCCTTATAAGGGTAACACTGAAGAAGTAACAGGTTCTTCCGAGCTTGAATGAAGGGTAAACAGAGGTTTTTACTCGTAGTAGAAGAGGAGCAGTTCTGAGACTCCAGAATAAGTTGAAATCTATCCTTTGTTTAGTGGAACAGGCAGAGTAGCGAATGTTTTTATGTTTTTATTAACAAAGAATTTAATGAAAGTATTAAGAAAAATAAGTTTTCGTATTAACGTGTGAAGGGAGGGTCAGTCGCTGGAGTTGTACTGATGTCACAGATAACCGCGCTGGGATAGGTTGAAACAGCGGGCGTGAGATAAAAGCAGCTTTGTTAAGGTGGGGTCAGTAGTAAGGAGTAATACTGACGTCACAAAAAGCCACACTAGTATTGGTTAAACTAACAGCATGAGCCTAAGTCTGATTGGTTGAAGAGATAGAAGCCGCGCTAGGATTGGTCGAAAGAGAAATTGTATGTTGGATTCCAATTTGACTGCTGGTGTGAGTCGCGCAGATAGAATATTTTCAGGGTTTGCGGAATACAATTTTATATATCGTTCATCCAGAATGTATGGAGAAAAGAGAAAATGTCGCTAATAAAGAGAATTAAGAATTTCTTTAAAAAAGATAAGCCAGTGTTGACTAGAGGGGGAATTCCTATTCCGCCACCGAAAACACCTGCTTCCTTTATGATGATGGAAAGAGGATATCATATTTGTGTATGGTTGCAGAATTGGATAGAATATACAAAAGGTGATGGAGTGCTAGCTTTTCCTGAACATGGTACATTTAATGGGAGAATTCTTCAGAATTTGAGGATGAGAATGAATGATTTGGAACCGAGACCTAGATTAACTCAGTATGAGGCTTTAGAAGAACGGGAGACTGAATCATATGAAGGAGAGAAATGCAGAGGTGGGCGATATAATGGATTTTTTCTTAGATATTTGCATGAGTCACGTGAAGGTCAGATGAAGCAATGGAGAAGAGCTATGGTATCAGAGGGGCTATATCCAGTGTTAATGGCTGAGGAACAGTCTGGAAGTAAGTGTAAGGAGAAAACGAAACACCTGAATGTGACAGGATATGGTGAGTCAAATGATAAATTGATAGAGGATATTTTGACAAAAAATCCTCCCCCGTACCAAGAAGGACCCAATAGAGTCACTCAAAGTGCACCGGTAATGGGAACACAGTTCCTCAAATTTTACATGATACATCAGTCGATATGGTGCTTCATGAGAAAGAAAGGGAGGCATTGAATAAAAATAGTGATGAATTAATACAAAAAATAAATCAGTTGAATTTAGGTGCTTAAGCTTTGACCGTACCAGTGACTATAGGTCCGGTCATTTCATTATATGGAGATAAAATGAGTTGCTCAAAACCAGAAGCTGTAACCATTCCTTTAAGTAATCCCAGAAAAGAGACAGTAGTATCTGAGGATCAAGCTAGTAAGTGCGATTCAGTCATTTCATTAATGGACCTTCCTCTAAGGGAACCTATAATTGAAACTCCGAGAAGAGTCACACCTGGAAATTCAAAAGAAAAGGAGTCCATGATTCCTTTAGGAACTAGAAGTGTGACAGCGGTCATTCCGGAAGATTTGGAAAGATGGGCACTAGGAATAGAAAGACTAAGTTCAGTACCAAAGATTTTAGATATTTATAAATTGAAAGTAGAATTGGAAGAGATGATAGCTGGAAATGTGGGAATAGACAGATTAAACCTTTACAGTGAGAAAGAGTTGTTGTTCATATGTAGGCATATAACCAGAAATTCAAGGTTGTTTCATGAGAGATTGACAGAAATGGCTTCAGAGATTGGAGTGGAATTGGGGAGATCCAAATTATTGCAGAAACCATACTGATAAAGATTTAGAGAATATGAATGTGTCTGGTAGAAAACTACAGATAAGAGTTAATGACCGTTTTACAGAAGTGGGGAGACATTGGCAGGTGGGTAAGGAAAAAGGAGGAAGCACAAGCAAAAGAAGCATCATCTGAGTTCCTACTAAAAATCAGGAAAAGCAGAGAGATTGTGTCCCATGAGAGAAGTTCCTGGAGGTGGATATGTTAATGTTCCATGGAGCAGGATATTTTGTCATTTACAAATGATTTTCCTAGGCTAAGAGAGAAGCCTGTTGAATGGTTTAAACAGGGTGAAAGATTGGTGAAAGTTTCGAAGGATTTGGATGGTCTGTTTGAAATAGTGGTACCTGCTGATTTATGGTCAGAGTGTAAGATTACAATTGATTGGCCAAGTGAGGAGTACCCAAGAGATTCAAAAACAGGGGCACCCTCAGATGAGGTGATGAAGAAATATCACCAAGTAATTACTTTTCTGAAGGGAAAAATTCCTCCTAAAGAAAAAGATTGGATAAAGATAAATAGAACTCAAGAGTCAAATGAGTCTATACATGCATATTATGAGCGGTTGCTACAGGTGTTTAAGCACTATAGTGAGAATATTGGTGATAAGGATATGGGACATTTTGTGTATCGGTTTGTGTATGGTTTGAAACCAGAAATTTGTCGGGTGATTCAACAGCACATGTTGTGCTGGAAGAGTTAGTCGATCGACATTTTGAAATATGCAAAATATTGCGGAGACGACATTGAGGCAAGGCGTAGAAAGTTAAAAGAGAAAATGATGTGGGCACAAGTGAAATTGGCAGAACAGCAGGAAAATAAATTAAATACTCAGATTGATAGTCAGGTGAAAGAGCAGTATCCGAATGATCAAGTGGCGAATGGTGGTAAATTAAGAGGATGACTGAACAGAGAGAAAACGAAGAAGTTTCCTTGTCATGCGTGCGGAAAGCTTGGACATTGGAAGAACGAGTGTAAGAGTATTCAGAATAATAATGGGCCAAATCAAAATTTAAATCCACAAACGCAGAATGTAGTGGTAATAAATCAGCCGCAGCAGGTAGTTAATCCACAGTATCAGGTGCCAGCAGCTCCTATGCCAAACTTTGTGAACCCACAAAAGTACAGTACCAGCGCCGGATTTCAAGGAGAAAGTGGTAAGAAAAATTCTGTAGTTTCACAATATCTTTTACAGAATAATAATGACGAAGAGGAATACTTGCAATGACGGTGCCTGAGAGGGGAGGAAGAGGTGTGCGTGCTTGGTTCATCCTTGCCAGTAGATCAGTCAGGTCCATTTATTGATGGGAAAGTAGAAGGAAATTATATCACTTTTCTATTGGACACTGGTGCTACCCGGTCTACTGTGAGAACAGCAGACATCTAAAACCTACACCCCTCGGGAGAAAGCATCCAAGTAGTTGGAGTGTCGAATCAACAAATTAGAACCCCAATCACAAAGCCAATGGAAGTACATATTGGAAATTTTAAAGACATGCATCGATTCGTAGTTTGTTATTCTAGTCCAGTAAATCTGTTAGGACGAGACCTACTGTGCAAAATGAATTGCACAATCTATTGTACACCAGATGGTGTCGCTTTCCAAACCCCCTGATGAAGATATTGTGTACAAGATGTTATTAGCCAAGCAAGGTACAGAAGTAGATGGAATGTTTTCATTAATGACTGAAAGTGAATTGCCAGATCTGAGAGACAGTGAATCCCGGTGTGTGGGATTTTACAGGAAAAGATATTGGGCTCATGGCAAATGTAGATCCAGTGAAAGTAACGGTGAAAGAAGGAGCAGTTTATCCAAACACACGATCGTACAAAATAAGTCCAGAAGTAAAAGCAGGAGTTGCTCCAGAAATTGATTGAATGATTAAACAAGGCATTTTGAAAGAAATAATGAGTAGTCCTTGTAATACGCCAATCATGGGACTTAAAAAGCCTAGCGGAAAATACAGAATAGTGCAAGATTTACGGAAAATAAATAAAATTGTAGTGCCTTGTTGTCCAGCAGTGCCAGCAGTGATTCTTTATCAGATACCCTGGAATGCAGGCTGGTTTACAGTAATTGATTTGTGCCAAGCATTTTTCTCTATTCCTTTGCACCCAGACAGCCAGTATTTATTCGCATTTAAGTTTGAAGACCGTGTCTTGGCATGGTGCAGAGTTTTTCACGGGTATACAGAAAGTCCCTCAATTTTTAACCACATTTTGAAAAAGTGTCTAGAAAAATTGGTCATGCCAGAAACTCAGTTTTGGTTCAGCACATTGATGACCTATTGGTGGCATCAAAATAACGAGAAGATTGTGTCATTGACACAATTGCATTGCTGAACCATTTTGCGGAAGGAGGACACAAGGCGTCTCCAGAGAAGTTGCAGTTTTGTCAGCAAGAAGTTAAATATTTAGGCCACAAAATAGAAAGAGGAGTTAGGAAAGTGACCCCAGAGAGAATAAAGATAATAAAGCAAATGCAATTTTCCCAGACTCAAAATGAGATGAGAATGTTTCTCGGAGTAGTTAGGTACTGTAGTCAGTGGATTTGGGGATTTTCCCTGCTGGCAAAACAATTAATTCAGCTGACTCGAAAAAAAAAAAAAAAAGCAAAAGATCCAATTGCTTGGAATGATGTGTGTGGAAGCGTTTATGACGTTGCGAAATAGTCTGTGTGAGGCACCTGCTTTAGGCATGCCCGACAGTTTTGACTCAAAGACATGGATTAAGCCGACGTCCAGTAGCATATTTTTCTCCTACTTTGGATCCTGTGGCTTCAGCTTTACCTGGCTGCTTAAAAGCAGTAGCTGCTACTTGTATGAGTCTGGAGCAGAGTGAGTTGATTGTGATGGGACGTTCAAAGTTTACGTTCCACACTCAGTTGAGATTCTTTTGACAAGAACTCGAACACAGCACCTTACCCCTAGCCCAATGGTCTTCAAACTTTTTGATGTCAAACCATTTTAGTCGTAAGGATCCCTTATGACAAACTTTTCTAGAAACTGATTCTCCTCATTATCGACCTCTTTCGACAACCATAGATGCCCGTTTAATCTGGCATCTTTTGGCATGTTTCCCCTGTTTTTTCCCTTCTGACCTCCTAGTTGTGACTGTTTTTGCTGGTCCAGTGTCTCTGCCCACCTTCTCGCTGCTGTTCAGTGTTAAAGTGCAAGTGCTCCTATTGTAAATTGCATTATGGATTGGTGTTTCCATGATTGGAATGTTTGACTTACTAGTAAGTCCATAGTAAAGTGCACCGAGGGTGCCAAGGCCTGTAAATCAAATGCTGCTGGATGGCCTGCAGTACTGATTGTGCCACTCACCCATGCAGCCCTGAAAAGAGTTATCAGACCTGCCACTGCTGTGTCTCCGCGGTTTGGGACTGCCATGTCGAACTGGCAAGTGCACCCACTTGCCAGGCCCTAATCTTCACTTTTCTTACATGTAAGTCACCCCTAAGGTAAGACCAAGGTACCCCTGTGGGCATGGTGCCGTGTATATTAAAGGTAGGACATGTACTGGTGTGTGTGACATGTCCTGGTAATTCATTACAGTGTGTTTCATTTTTTACTATGGAAAGGCGATCTGTCCCATAGGATAGAATGGGAGTTTACTTATAACATCTTAGGAGCATATCTTTCCATTGGGATAAGATGGAGAAATGGGGCCTAGTATGCCTGAACTCAGAATATAAAAATGCATCTTTTAGTAAAGATGATTTATATGTTCTGTGTTTGAAAATACCACTTTTAGAAAGTAGGTATTTTCTTGTTTAGCCAAACTGTGTGCCTCTGCTGGGTTTGTGGATTGACTGTCTTGCTTTGGAGTGACGGGGATGTGCATTCTCATCAGACAGCCACTGGGGGGTCAACGCGTGTCCTGCCTTTCCTGGATGAGTCCGGTCTGGGCTGAATAGACCTGGGCTGTATTTATAGTAGTGGGAGGAGATTTCCTTGCATCTGAATAGGCCTGGTCTGCCTTGGACAACGCTGTTTCCACCTCCTGCCAGGAAGCTGGGCCAGAGAGGATGGAACTGGTTTGGGCTGGGCACAGGCACTCTCTGCCCAAAAGCACAAAGAGAAACTGAGTATAAATATTGGGGTCCAAACCCCAGAACTTTAGAACTTGCCATCCAAGCTAGAGTCGCCTTCAAGATACTAACCCACGCTTACAAGGCCCTCCACGACACCGGACCAGCATGCCTGAGCAGCCGACTCAAATTCCACGTACCCCAAAGGACCCTACGATCAGCCCAGCTCTCCTAGGCCGCGGTCCCCCGCACCAGAAAGACCAGATCGGGAGCCCGGACGCCTGGAACGACCTTCCGCTCGACCGGAGCCTGGAACGACCTTCCGCTCGACCGGAGCCTGGAACGACCTTCCGCTCGACCGGAGCCTGGAACGACCTTCCGCTCGACCGGAGCCTGGAACGACCTTCCGCTCGACCGGAGCCTGGAACGACCTTCCGCTCGACCGGAGCCTGGAACGACCTTCCGCTCGACCGGAGCCTGGAACGACCTTCCGCTCGACCGGAGCCTGGAACGACCTTCCGCTCGACCGGAGCCTGGAACGACCTTCCGCTCGACCGGAGCCTGGAACGACCTTCCGCTCGACCGGAGCCTGGAACGACCTTCCGCTCGACCGGAGCCTGGAACGACCTTCCGCTCGACCGGAGCCTGGAACGACCTTCCGCTCGACCGGAGCCTGGAACGACCTTCCGCTCGACCGGAGCCTGGAACGACCTTCCGCTCGACCGGAGCCTGGAACGACCTTCCGCTCGACCGGAGCCTGGAACGACCTTCCGCTCCACTGGAGCCTGGAACGACCTTCCGCTCCACCGGAGCCTGGAACGACCTTCCGCTCCACCTCAGACAGACATCGCTCCCCCTCTTCGCAAGAAAGCTCAAAACATGGCTCTTCGACAGACCCCCTCCGTGATGGACTGGAACCTGCGACGCCCCCCCACCCCTCCCCCCCAGCACCTTGAGACCCTTACAGGTGAGTAGTCGCTCTTAACAAACACCTGATTGATTGATTGAATCAAGGAAGCTGCCAAGCAGAAGAACTGCCAAGAGGAGTACTGCAACTTTGCTGTGTTGTTGGTTTGGCCTGCAATTGCTGCTTCTTCCTTGGGCAGTGAAAGGACTGGACTGAACTTTATTTACTTGTTGCTGCGTATCTCCAAGGGCTTGAAGTAGAGTTTGCCTCCTGTTCTGAAGTCTCGGGGACCGCTTCGATCCTCACTGACATCTGGGTACAGCCTCTGGAACCGTGGTTTCAGTTGCCACAGAGGGGGGGGGGGGGGAAGCAACCGGCTCCATCACTGACTGCCGTTGGCTCCGTGTCCTGAAGGCACTGCAGAGGGCACTGCTGCATCTCGCACCGCAAGCCTGGTCTCTCTGACGACGGCCGACGAGCTGCTGCTTGCACTGTTACCTGTGGGCACCGCTATCAGCACCGTCTCGCTTCACTTCGCCGCCCTGGTCTCACTGGCGCCATTGCTGACTTCGACAACCGTGACCACACAATGGCTTGGGGGCACTGATCATAAGTCTTGCCACACACTGCCCCATCCCACACCGCAGTCCAGACCGACCGATGCCAGCTTCCCGCAAAGTGCATATTTTAAAGTACTGTATGTTGGATTTTTATCATTTTGGTTTTGTTTTGAATATATGAAGTATTAGATATTTTTCTAAACTGATGTGATGTCCTTTTGTAGTGTTTTCACTGTATTACTGTTGGTTATGTGCAAATCCTTTACACAAGCCTGACTGCTCGTGCCAAGCTACCGAGGGGGTGAGCAGGGGTTATTTCAGTAGTGTATCCCTCTTACCCTGACTAGAAGGAAGGGTCCCTACTTGGAAAAAGTGCAAACCAATGCCAACTAGAGACCCCCATTTCTAACAGCCCCCAATTACCACAGCAAATAATTTTTACGGTGGGAAAATGATATTAAACTGTGTTTAGCAAACCAAAGGTCATTGAGCGTAGGGGTGTAGCCAAAGGTGTAGCTAAAAACAAAGGGCCTCATTTATGAAGAATTGGCATAGGGCAGCGCTTCAAGCCTTCTTGCGGCGCTACCCTATGCCAATGTTAAAGGGCAGAAATGCACCATATTTATGAAATACGGTGTATTCCAGTCCTTTTACCCTCATAAATTGCTGCCTCGCACCAACGTAGGAAGGATTGTTTTTGTACGGGAAGAGGCACCTTCCTTCACCAAACCAATCCTGAGGAGTGTTTTCCTATTTCTATGTGAGCTGCATAATGCAGCACACATGGAAAGAGGAAAAAACCAGGAGAAATTAAAACATTACGCCTCTACTGGAGGTGCGCCAGTTTTTGGAGCTACCACAGGTTAACGTGATTTTGTAAATATGGGTCCGCATCAAAATCCATGAGCTTTGCGTGGGAACCCCACGCAACGCCCATGGAACACCTCTTTGACGAAGAGTAAGGCAACGCAGTGACTTGCGCTGCTATGTCTTACTCCATATCTATGAGGCAATGCAAAGCCATACAGAGTGACTTTGCTCTGTCTCATAGGTATGGTTGAGATGCTTGCGCCACCGGAGCATCAAAACAAGTGATGCTCTGGCAATGCAAGCCTCTCATAAATAAGGCCAAAATATTCTATGTGTTTTTTAGGTCTTTCACCTTCAGGTATCTACATATAAAATAATGGGCAGGAAAAATTAAAACTAAATTAAAAAAGTTATTTCTCAGTGGAAATGCACTGTAATACATTTTGAAACCTATATTAGTTAACGCACTGCAGAGGTCTGGTCTAACCAGAGAACCACATAATTAAATCTTGATTGGTCCAGTGGAGAATAATGATGTGTATTTTTAGTGCTACGAAGTCACAGCCTATGACGGAAAGCACTGTGAATATGTACGTCAATTTTTTATACCTGCATTACACACAGGGTAAGATGGAATGCTGCAAAACGTGCAAATAGTTTTACAATAAAATGGTGCTTTCAAAATGTAGGTTTTAGTAATACCAGAGCGTAGTTTTACATAACTGTCCCATCAACACCTCTTTAGGGGCACTAAGGGCTGTTTAAATGCAGTTAAAATTAAAAGCAAGAGCTTCTTCCCAGCCCAGTTGTTAACTATTTGCATTTCCACTCAAAAAAAATATCTTTGTCTTCACAATGAGCCAGGATTGCACCTAAGCATCCTTTGCACTTGCAGATTAACAGATAAGGCACATTTGCCTTTCATTTAGGCAAGCAGCTGATAACTATCTCGATTAGCTGTCCCAGGACAGCAGTCTTTTTAGCATGGACAAGTGAAGCTGGGGAGTCTGCGACCCCCCCCCCCCTTCCTAGGAGTCCACGACCCCTCTGGGGTCGCGCCCCACAGTTTGAAGAACTCTGCCCTAGACGGATGACTAAGTATGAAAGAGTGATTCTAGGAGCATAAAATGTTACAGTAATAAGATGTACAATAATGAACCCAGCTACATTATTACCAGACCCGTGTTGTGAGGAAGGGAAAGATGAGGTGGATCATGATTGTCTGGATGTGACTGTAATGTGTACCAAGCCCCGTCCTGATATAAAGGAGGACCCCCTGAAAGAGCCAGATCATGAACTATTTGTAGATGGCTCTTGCCTGAGAACAGAGGAAGGAGGACTTAGTGCAGCCTATGCTGTATGTAAGGTTTCGGGAATCAAGTCTGCACAAGTAGCCGAATTGGTGGCCTTAACAAAGGCATGCAAAATTGGGAAAAATTGGAGAATAACCATATTTACAGATAGTCAATATGGTTTCGGGGTTGTGCATGACTTCGGCCAGCTCTGGATGCAGAGGGGATTTCTGACTTCTTTAGGATCTCCTATTAGGAATGGCAAAAATGTAAAAGAATTATTGGAAGCAATACAATTGCCAAAAGAAATTGCAGTGGTTAAGTGCACTGCTCACCAGTCAGGAAATGACTATGTGGTGGCAGGTAACAGATATGCTGACCAAATTGCTCAATATTGTGCAAAGAATAAAATGGCACTTAACCTAAAGATTGAAACAAGGAAATCAGCTGCCAACTTATGCTTTTCTCACCTCTAGAAACATGGGATGAGGTCAGATAGTAGCAAGATGAAGTTGAGGCAAAAGAAAAGGAAATCTGGATAAAGTCAGGTTGTGAAAGGAGGACAGAGGATGATGTATGGGTGTACATTGATGGCAGAACAGTCATGCCAGATTGCTTACTTTCTCAAATGGCAAGAATATATCATGGGGACACACATGTTGGTTAGGATGCCATGATTAGACTATTGAGACAAAATTGGTACAATCCAAAGTTTTAGATAGTCGCAGAGAGCTTGTGCCAGAGATGCTTAACTTGTCAGGAGCAAAATCCAGGCAGAAAGACAGTAGTCAGTTGGGGAAAAATTGGAAAGGCAGAAGGACCATTCACAAGATTGCAATTAGATTTTATTGAGTTACCCCCACACAATGGATTGAAATATGTACTTGTCATAGTGTTCCTGTTCTCGAGATGGATAGAGGCATATCCCACCAGAAGAAATGATAGTCTCACTGTTGCTTAATTACTGTTGAGGGAGATACCTCGTTCTGGTTTTCCAGTGACAGAAGACCTAATTTTAATAATGAAATAATTTGATTAATCTGTGAAGCATTCAAAATTGAATAGAAACTGCACTGTGCATACCGCCCAGAGGCTTCTGGAGTGGTTGAGCAATTAAACTGCACAATCAAGTCAAGGTTAGGAAAAGTGTGTGCATCAACATCACTGAAATGGCCAAATGCATTGCTTCTTGTGTTGATGGAACTCTAAAGTAGTCCTGACAGAAAAACAGGATTGAGTCCCCATGAAATACTCATGGGAAGGGCAATGAGACGAGCATTCGTTCCTGGACATAAGTTGATGAATATAACTGATGATTTGGTATTGGACTATTGCAAAGGATTTGCTGACCTAGTACGTTCTGTCTCTCATCAGGTTGGAGAAGACGCAGTTGCCAGGCAGCCAATGCAGGCGCATGATTTGAATCCTGGAGACTGGGTGGTAGTGAAGAAACACGCCAGAAAGTCGTGCTTAGTACCCAGGTGGGATAAACCACTCAAGTCATACTGGTCGCTACTAGAGCAGTGAAGTGTGCAAGTTTACCCAATTGGATTCATGCAAGCCATACCAAAAGTGTTCCAGGCCCCACTGAACAACTGATTCAACCAGTTGTGACTGCTGAAGGTTGTGAAGTCGGAGAATCTAGAGTGATAGATTTTGAAGTGATAGGCGAAGAACAACCGAGCACAAGTCAGGGGGAATGGATACCAGTGATTGACACACCTGAAGTTGTTATTCAAACAAGCAGTGGCGGTGCGTCCATTGGGGCGGTGGGGCTATGCCCCACTAACCCAGCCAGCCAGCACAATGATGAGCACAGAATCAGACAAGTCAACTCAACTCAGTCAAAAGAGAAAGACTCGAGAGTCCGCGTGCTGCGCGCTTGCAATCAGCACATGCAGTCGGCATTATGCGTTCGCGGATTCCATCGCGGCTCTGAAGGGGGTGGGTGGGGGCGGGGCTGAGCCTGAGTGACAGCAGAGGTAGCTGCTGCAATACTAGTGCCGTGCGGGTAAGTGCGCATGCTCGATTTTGGAATATGACCATCCCGAACATGCGCACTACCCAAGTTATGATCGCATTGGCCAATTGTCAGGCCTCCGGAGGACAAAGAGGCGATAATGGGGGCAACGTTGGGGTCTTTCTGCCGCCCAAGACAATCGATGGGCGAAGAACAATTCATGGACAGAATTAAATAGAAAGAGGAATTCCAAGATGGCGGCCGCGCTGGAAGTATAGCGGCAGTCTAGTCTTTCTCCCCACAGGTGTTCCGAGGTTAGGTGAGGCGCGCGCTCCAAGAGGAATGCGCACTTCACTGAGGTAATTCAGAGAGAGAGCAGTTCGAAGTTAGAGTTCCTGAGTAAAAATAGAGAGAGCACCAGAAGAGTTAGTTAATAGCGTCAGAGCAACAAAATAGTTTTCCAAAGTCAGAACCCTACACGATTCCGAGAGTATTACGGAAGAGAATTCCGAAGTTTCACAGAGACAGAAAAGACGAAGAATTCACTCTTACCTTCGTGAGATTTTCCGAAGCATCTTCGGGGTCCTCGAGCAGATAGTCGGAGGTCTTTGGCACCATCCTGTGACAGGACGAGCAGAAGGTGAAGGCCGTGGTAGATTGGAAATCCCCGGAGTGTGTCAAAGAAGTCCAGAGTTTCATCGGGTTCGCAAACTTCTATCGAAGATTTATAAGCGAATTTTCACGAAAAATATTACCCCGGACGCGTCTACTGAGAAAAGGAGTGCGTTTTGAATGGACGGAAGAAACAGAAAGGGCCTTTCAACTCCTAAAAAAAGACTTCACTACCGCACCGATACTCCTACACGCAGACCCTACTGAACCTTTTTACGTGGAAACGGACGCTTCAGATCTGGCAGTAGGAGGGGTATTATCCCAACGGCATAAGGTAACAGGTCAATTACATCCAGTCGCCTACAGATCACGAAAACTAACATCTGCAGAGATAAATTACACCATAACAGAGAAAGAGTTACTGGCAATCAAGGATGCGTTTAAAGAGTGGCGACACTATCTCATGGGGGCTCATCATCAAGTGACAGTCTTCACCGACCACAGAAATTTGAAGTTTTTGAAGTCTGCCCGAACACTAATGCCAAGACAACTCCGTTGGTCATTGTACTTCGCGGACTACGATTTCGTGATTACCTATAGGCCAGGAGCCCAGAATGGGAAAGCTGACGCTCTATCCAGATTGGGAACAAATTACCAGAAGAATCAAATCAAAGATCAAACTGTAATCCCGGGTGAAAAAATTATTGGAGCTACGATAACTTCTGATTTAAAGGAGCAGATCCTCAAACAAATGAGCCCAGAGGAAATACAGGAATGGGTAGAGGAAGACGAAGGAAGAAAAGTTCAGCAACAGTTGCCTTATTTTAAGGAAGCTCTGTACTTGCCAACTCGGGAGTTACGGAATCAGGTGATGACTGAATGTCACGACAATCTTTTGGCAGGACACAAAGGAGAAACAAAGACAGAGGAGTTAATCAAGAGACATTATTGGTGGCCACATATGACCAGAGACATAGAGGAGTACGTTAGAACTTGTGAGATCTGCGCACAGGGAAAATCGGAACGGCAGGCCCCCAAGGGGTTGTTGCAACCTCTACCACTCCACCATATCCATGGCATACGGTTACATTAGATTTAATAGTGGATTTACCTTCAAGTTTGGGTTAGAACACTATTCTAGTGTTCGTAGATGCATTTTCTAAGATGGCACCCTTTATGGCCCTGAAGGGAATTCCTACAGCCAGTTAGCCACCCACTTTAGTACACAAATTGTAAAAATACATGGGGTCCCTAAAGTCATTATTTCAGATAGGGGAACACAATTTGTATCTCATTTTTGGAAGGCCTTTGTGGGTGGTTTGGGAATGGAAGCCAAGTACTCAACTAGCTATCATCCAGAGACAGACGGGCAAACAGAGAGAGCGAATCAGGAGTTAGAGCAGTATTTGAGGTTGTTCCTTCTGAAGCAAGAAGGAGAGTGGTCAGAGTTGTTATGGGCGGCAGAGTTCGCACATAACGCCAAAAATGTCTCGACAGGCTATTCCCCATTTTATTTAAATTATGGAAGACACCCAAATGCAACTATTAGGCAAACGGATATTTCAGTTCCAGCAGTAAAAGATTTGGTGTCCCATCTGGATCAAGTCCATCAAACTGCTAAACAAAATTTAGAACAGGCAAAACAGAAATACAAACAACATGCAGATAAAAAGAGAGGAGAGGGTCCTTCCCTAGGAAAAGGAGATAGAGTCTGGTTAAGCACAAAGAACCTTAGACTGAAAGGAAACAGGACATTTCAGCCCAGATTCATAGGTCCATATCTGATTGAAGAGAAAACCTCACCAGTTAACTACCAGTTAAAATTACCTCCTAAGTTGAAGATTCATCCTGTTTTTCATGTTTCTTTGTTAAAAAAGGCATCAGCAGGCTTACGCAGTGAATTGACACCAAAACCCATTCAGTTAGAATCAGGGGTAGAGTATGAAGTGAAAGAAATTCTGGATTCCAAAGTGGTAAAGGGAAAGCTATACTACTTGATAGACTGGAGGGGCTATGGGCCTGAGGAGCGGTCTTGGGAACTAGAATCAGATGTTCACGCTCCTAGATTGGTGAAATCATTTCATCAAAGATTCCCAACCAAACCAGGAATGAGAGGACCTCCTTTGTTGGGGGGTACTGTCAGGCCTCCGGAGGACAAAGAGGCGATAATGGGGGCAACGTTGGGGTCTTTCTGCCGCCCAAGACTGAATCGATGGGCAAAGAACAATTCATGGACAGAATTAAATAGAAAGAGGAATTCCAAGATGGCGGCCGCACTGGAAGCATAGCGGCAGTCTAGTCTTTCTCCCCACAGGTGTTCCGAGGTTAGGTGAGGCGCGCGCTCCAGGAGGAATGCGCACTTCACTGAGGTAATTCAGAGAGAGAGCAGTTCGAAGTTAGAGTTCCTGAGTAAAAATAGAGAGAGCACCAGAAGAGTTAGTTAATAGCGTCAGAGCAACAAAATAGTTTTCCAAAGTCAGAACCCTACACGATTCCGGGAGTATTACGGAAGAGAATTCCGAAGTTTCACAGAGACAGAAAAGACGAAGAATTCACTCTTACCTTCGTGAGATTTTCCGAAGCATCTTCGGCGTCCTCGAGCAGATAGTCGGAGGTCTTTGGCTCCATCCTGTGACAGAACAAGAAGACCGAAGCTAAGTACTTTTGAGGGGCATGGGAGTCAGAATGTAAAAGTCTATGACAGAAGAGAATGCATAGACGACGTACTTGATTATCCAAGTCATCAGTAAGACGACCTGAGGAAATAAACAGACGTGTAAATATAGAGAGTAGAAATAAACAATATAATAAATATACTCACCTCAGTTCTCCTGAACTAGGAAACTAGAGAGAAGGAAAAGCAAGAGATATACAAGTTTAGCGCAAGAACGGTATAGAGTAAAGAATGACACTACAAGAAGAATACATGGAAGAAGAGGACAGCTAGAAATAACCACTCTAGAAGTAAGCCCAAAATAATAAATTTCTAGTTAAAATAATATTCAAAAGGAGAAAAAGATAATGAGAAAGAATTAATAGAAGGTTGTTTTGTAGAGAAAAGAGTGGGAAGGAAGCCTCCAGAATCACAGAAAAAGAATGGAAAGAAATTACACTACACAACAAGACAGACATACAGAAGAGGGGCACAGAGCTTGAAACCCAGGGTAGGTGAAAACACGAAGGGAGAGAGAGAGAGAGAGAGAGAGAGAGAGTTTAGAAGCAGAAGGGAGCAAGGAAGTCATTGTGTCGTCTTCTTGTTTAAGGTTCTCACTAACAAGAGCTGACAACAACGCTAAGAAGAAGCGGAGAAGAATAGTGAAGAGCCGGAGTTTCAGGACCAGTCTCTTCTTGGTTTATTATTTTATCCACTTCCCCCTTCCCCCTGCAGGGTAGTGCGGAGTCCAGGTGAATATTACTGGAACTCTGGTTGCCTTGTAGCGGGAGTTGGAAACTAGCATCTCTGTTCCTGTGCAAGCACTTCAGGCCAACGTTTTCTTGACCCTGACAGAGTGAAGTGCCCAAGTGGTATACTTGCACCCGGACAGAGATGGCTGAAGGAATAAACTTACAGACTTTGGGGGTAGTGTTAGAGACCATTCAAAAGGAGTTAGTGGCAGTAAGGGAGGAAAACCAAAACTTGAGGCAGGAGGTGATGAACTCGAGAAAAGAGACTGCAGAGTTAGTTCAACGAGTCAAGCAACCATTCGGCTCAGGGGGGACGCGTCAGGTCCATCTACTGAAGACCCAAATAGAATAACTACACAAGTAATCCATTCATTGTCCCCAGTCATACCGTTGGCTCCTCCTGAGCGTTTTAGTGGGGACCCACAAAAGGCACAGCTATTCATCACGCAGTGCTCTTTGCATTTCATGTGCCGTCCATCCATTTTCCCTGATGCGCAGTCTAGGGTGGCCTTTGTTTTATCGTACTTGAGTGGAGATGCAGCGTCCTGGTCAATGCCTCTGGTCTCCCGGGATGATCCTCTGTTACAAAACTATGAAAACTTCAAGCAAGAATTCCTTCGAATTTTCGACAGACGAAGAATATCTCAAGCAGTGGACAATGAATTATTGGACCTGAGACAGGGAAATCGAGATCTAGTAGCTTATCTGGCCCAATTCAATAAATTAGTCGTGGAAACAGACTGGCCAGAAAGTAAAAGAGCCGCAGTTTTCTATAGAGGCTTAAGAGACGAACTTAAAGATGTGTTGGCACAAATACCAAATAGGCCCACAGGAATCTCAGAATTAGTGGACCTGGTCTTAGAAATAGACTTTCGTCAAGGAGAGAGAAGAGGAGAAAAAAGGAAGGACTACAGGCCAATAGCTCCAAGATTTGACCGGGTCCGGCCAGAAGGGAACAAGGCTGTGGAGGGACAAATGAATTCGGAACCCATGCAAATTGGAACGATAAGAGGTCCCTTAACCAAAGAAGAGAAAGACAAAAGAAGGGCAGGAAATCTATGTATGTATTGTGGCTCCAGTGGGCATTTTGTTAGGGGTTGTCCAAGAAAACCGAAGACCACCTTTAAGCCGAAGGAAAACTCGCAGCACCACCTGTAGCGGGAGTTGGACCGGTGGATGCTAATCAGAAGTCAACTCCAAAATAACATCAAGTGGCTAACACTCTACAGTCGTCAGCCCCACATCTAATTTTATCCATGGTACTTAAGTTCCAGCAAGAAACGTTGATAGAAGTTTCCGTAATGATAGATTCCAGAACCACCGGAAACTTTTGTGATATAAAATTTGCTGCCAAGGTGGGGTTACGAGCCATCTTGAAAACCAAAAGTGAACCGGTTCGGGCAGTAGACGGGACGAATCTCTCATCTGGACCAATTGTGAGTCATACCGAACAGGTACAATTGATCCACTGTGATGGACACGAAGAAGCCATTCAATTCAATCTAATTGACGCACCACAGTTCCAACTTATCCTGGGCCTTCCATGGCTCACGGAACACAATCCAACAATAAACTGGAGCACAAGAACCATAGAGATGGATTCAGAATATTGTCGAAAAAATTGATTTGAAAAAAAAAAGGGAACCAGAGAGTGTAATCCAGCTCAGGCCTTGTGCGCAGTGGAGATGACGGAAATGACTGTCTGTGCGATAGACTCCCAGGAGATTCCATCGGAATATGAAGATTTTGCCGACGTTTTTAACGAAACAGAAGCAGAACAATTGCCACCCCACCGGGTTTATGATTGTAAAATAGATTTGGAGCCAGGTTCTAATCTCCCCTGCAGTCGGGTATACGCCTTGACAGAAAAAGAACATCATCACTTGAAGGAATACTTGGATAAATATCTGGCGAATGGATTCATCCGTCCATCCCAGTCACCCGTATCTTCGCCTCTTTTCTTCGTGCCAAAGAAACAGGAGGGAGATCTCAGAACCTGTATAGACTATCGTGCAATCAATAAGATCACCAAAAAGAACCGATACCCACTACCACTAATTTCTGTTTATTGGATCAGTTGAAGGATGCGCGGATCTATACAAAACTAGATCTCAGAGGAGCCTACCATCTTGTGAGGATACGCGAGGGGGATGAATGGAAGACGGCCTTCAGGACTCGATTTGGGCTGTTTGAATATCAAGTTATGCCTTATGGTCTGTGCAACGCCCCGGCTGCCTTCCAGCATTTCATCAACGATGTTCTTAGTGAGTATATTGATCAATGTGCAATAGTGTACATCGACGATATTTTAATCTACTCGTCAGACACTAGTCGACACCAAGAACAAGTAAGAGGAGTGCTACAGAAGCTTAGAGAAAACAAACTATTTGTAAAATTGGAGAAGTGTGCATTCAGGGTTTCCCAAGTGGAATTTTTGGGTTTTGTTCTATCTCCGGCTGGAATGAAAAAGGACGAGCAGAAGGTGAAGGCCGTGGTAGATTGGAAATCCCCGGAGTGTGTCAAAGAAGTCCAGAGTTTCATCGGGTTCGCAAACTTCTATCGAAGATTTATAAGCGAATTTTCACGAAAAATATTACCCCTGACGCGTCTACTGAGAAAAGGAGTGCGTTTTGAATGGACGGAAGAAACAGAAAGGGCCTTTCAACTCCTAAAAAAAGACTTCACTACCGCACCGATACTCCTACACGCAGACCCTACTGAACCTTTTTACGTGGAAACGGACGCTTCAGATCTGGCAGTAGGAGGGGTATTATCCCAACGGCATAAGGTAACAGGTCAATTACATCCAGTCGCCTACAGATCACGAAAACTAACATCTGCAGAGATAAATTACACCATAACAGAGAAAGAGTTACTGGCAATCAAGGATGCGTATAAAGAGTGGCGACACTATCTCATGGGGGGCTCAGCATCAAGTGACAGTCTTCACCGACCACAGAAATTTGAAGTTTTTGAAGTCTGCCCGAACACTAACGCCAAGACAACTCCGTTGGTCATTGTACTTCGCGGACTACGATTTCGTGATTACCTATAGGCCAGGAGCCCAGAATGGGAAAGCTGACGCTCTATCCAGATTGGGAACAAATGACCAGAAGAATCAAATCCAAGATCAAACTATAATCCCGGGTGAAAAAATTATTGGAGCTACGATAACTTCTGATTTAAAGGAGCAGATCCTCAAACAAATGAGCCCAGAGGAAATACAGGAATGGGTAGAGGAAGACGAAGGAAGAAAAGTTCAGCAACAGTTGCCTTATTTTAAGGAAGCTCTGTACTTGCCAACTCAGGAGTTACGGAATCAGGTGATGACTGAATGTCACGACAATCTTTTGGCAGGACACAAAGGAGAAACAAAGACAGAGGAGTTAATCAAGAGACATTATTGGTGGCCACATATGACCAGAGACATAGAGGAGTACGTTAGAACTTGTGAGATCTGCGCACAGGGAAAATCGGAACGGCAGGCCCCCAAGGGGTTGTTGCAACCTCTACCACTCCACCATATCCATGGCATACGGTTACATTAGATTTAATAGTGGATTTACCTTCAAGTTTGGGTTAGAACACTATTCTAGTGTTCGTAGATGCATTTTCTAAGATGGCACACTTTATGGCCCTGAAGGGAATTCCTACAGCCAAACAGTTAGCCACCCACTTTAGTACACAAATTGTAAAAATACATGGGGTCCCTAAAGTCATTATTTCAGATAGGGGAACACAATTTGTATCTCATTTTTGGAAGGCCTTTGTGGGTGGTTTGGGAATGGAAGCCAAGTACTCAACTAGCTATCATCCAGAGACAGACGGGCAAACAGAGAGAGCGAATCAGGAGTTAGAGCAGTATTTGAGGTTGTTCCTTCTGAAGCAAGAAGGAGAGTGGTCAGAGTTGTTATGGGCGGCAGAGTTCGCACATAACAACGCCAAAAATGTCTCGACAGGCTATTCCCCATTTTATTTAAATTATGGAAGTCACCCAAATGCAACTATTAGGCAAACGGATATTTCAGTTCCAGCAGTAATAGATTTGGTGTCCCATCTGGATCAAGTCCATCAAACTGCTAAACAAAATTTAGAACAGGCAAAACAGAAATACAAACAGCATGCAGATAAAAAGAGAGGAGAGGGTCCTTCCCTAGAAAAAGGAGATAGAGTCTGGTTAAGCACAAAGAACCTTAGACTGAAAGGAAACAGGAAATTTCAGCCCAGATTCATAGGTCCATATCTGATTGAAGAGAAAACCTCACCAGTTAACTACCAGTTAAAATTACCTCCTAAGTTGAAGATTCATCCTGTTTTTCATGTTTCTTTGTTAAAAAAGGCATCAGCAGGCTTACGCAGTGAATTGACACCAAAACCCATTCAGTTAGAATCAGGGGTAGAGTATGAAGTGAAAGAAATTCTGGATTCCAAAGTGGTAAAGGGAAAGCTATACTACTTGATAGACTGGAGGGGCTATGGGCCTGAGGAGCGGTCTTGGGAACTAGAATCAGATGTTCACGCTCCTAGATTGGTGAAATCATTTCATCAAAGATTCCCAACCAAACCAGGAATGAGAGGACCTCCTTTGTTGGGGGGTACTGTCAGGCCTCCGGAGGACAAAGAGGCGATAATGGGGGCAACGTTGGGGTCTTTCTGCCGCCCAAGACTGAATCGATGGGCAAAGAACAATTCATGGACAGAATTAAATAGAAAGAGGAATTCCAAGATGGCGGCCGCACTGGAAGCATAGCGGCAGTCTAGTCTTTCTCCCCACAGGTGTTCCGAGGTTAGGTGAGGCGCGCGCTCCAAGAGGAATGCGCACTTCACTGAGGTAATTCAGAGAGAGAGCAGTTCGAAGTTAGAGTTCCTGAGTAAAAATAGAGAGAGCACCAGAAGAGTTAGTTAATAGCGTCAGAGCAACAAAATAGTTTTCCAAAGTCAGAACCCTACACGATTCCGGGAGTATTACGGAAGAGAATTCCGAAGTTTCACAGAGACAGAAAAGACGAAGAATTCACTCTTACCTTCGTGAGATTTTCTGAAGCATCTTCGGGGTCCTCGAGCAGATAGTCGGAGGTCTTTGGCGCCATCCTGTGACAGAACAAGAAGACCGAAGCTAAGTACTTTTGAGGGGCATGGGAGTCAGAATGTAAAAGTCTATGACAGAAGAGAATGCATAGACGACGTACCTGATTATCCAAGTCATCGGTAAGACGCCCTGAGGAAATAAACAGACGTGTAAATATAGAGAGTAGAAATAAACAATATAATAAATATACTCGCCTCAGTTCTCCTGAACTAGGAAACTAGAGAGAAGGAAAAGCAAGAGATATACAAGTTTAGCGCAAGAACAGTATAGAGTAAAGAATGACACTACAAGAAGAATACATGGAAGAAGAGGACAGCTAGAAATAACCACTCTAGAAGTAAGCCCAAAATAATAAATTTCTAGTTAAAATAATATTCAAAAGGAGAAAAAGATAATGAGAAAGAATTAATAGAAGGTTGTTTTGTAGAGAAAAGAGTGGGAAGGAAGCATCCAGAATCGCAGAAAAAGAATGGAAAGAAATTACACTACACAACAAGACAGACATACAGAAGAGGGGCAGAGAGCTTGAAACCCAGGGTAGGTGAAAACACGAAGGGAGAGAGAGAGAGAGTTTAGAAGCAGAAGGGAGCAAGGAAGTCATTGTGTCGTCTTCTTGTTTAAGGTTCTCACTAACAAGAGCTGACAACAACGCGAAGAAGAAGCGGAGAAGAATAGTGAAGAGCCGGAGTTTCAGGACCAGTCTCTTCTTGGTTTATTATTTTATCCACTTCCCCCTTCCCCCTGCAGGGTAGTGCGGAGTCCAGGTGAATATTACTGGAACTCTGGTTGCCTTGTAGCGGGAGTTGGAAACTAGCATCTCTGTTCCTGTGCAAGCACTTCAGGCCAACGTTTTCTTGACCCTGACACCAATAGGTAGCCAGGAAAGCGAGTGGGGGGGAGTCGGAGCCGAGGGTTGCTTCATGCAGCAGCCCCCGGTCTCCTAATGGGCGAGCCGTCATCCGTGCTCTAGCCAATCCAATCCTTGCGCTGCTAATGCAGCGTCTGGATTGGCAGAGACACCGCGCAGCCTGAGGGCAGGCATTTGCCGCATTGGGTGCCGCGCGTGGGTGGGGTGGCCCTGCCGCTGTGCTGCACTGTGATTGGCCGGCATAGATTCGTGACGTGACCTCGCTTGCGCAGGCTCCGTCACGATCACGTCACCGCGTCGTTACTCAGTGCCACGAGGAGTCGGCACGACTGACTGCGACCACGAGACCTCGTGCGGTGCAGCCACAGGTCTACTACTTTCTGGAGAGCTGTTAATAATGTTTACTGAGGGCTGAGGCTCACAAGATGTCGGCACCCGATCTTTAAGTCAATAGGGTCTGCAGTATTGAAACGAGTTGTCCTGGCTGCTTCCATCTCACTCAATTAGGTAGATGGCTGTGACAGACTGAGCCCTGCGCAGACAACTGAGCACACGGTTATCGTCCACCAGTTTATTACAACCTACCGTCAAGTGGCGAAATAACCAGCAAAACAAGCCCTAACTACTCTCTGGAGGGTCGCAGAACCAAGTAAATGGGCGCCAAGGCTTTTAAAGCTCGAAGGTAGAACACAGTAAGACTGCAAAAAGGACAGATGATAGACGGAATTCTGAATTATTCAAACATTCACCCGCAGACACAGATCTCGGTTAAAGCCATAGTTTTTTGCTCGCGCTGCCATTCCAGTTTAGACCGAGCAAATCAGTCTTGTCCCTGTTCCTCATGGGAACAGTCCAGCCCAACTGCCAGGCCAGATCCTCCCTGGACTGGAAACAAGCATCCTGGGTCAGGTTTCAGGGTAACACCCCTCATCAGCCAGGCTAGCTTGATCATAGGGAGCACGGGACCCACGTCTGGGCATACCTTTATCACTCAGGGCAACAAATGCAAAAAGAACACATAGAAAACCTTGCTCTTCTAGCAGAAGTTTAAAAGATCCGTTTGCATTAGCAATTGTGTATTTATTTAAGTTGGTAGTATTTTCAGTACAAATATTGTTCCTATGAACACCAGCAATTCGAGTGAATGTTTTCAACTGTAGTGAAACAGGATCGGTGGGAAATGGGAAGGACAAGATGCCGTAACAAACACGAGATCCATTACACTGGTTATTTCCAAAGGGCTTGGAGACAATGCTATTATGTATTAAAATGCTATGTAAATTGCATCATTCATTCATTAACATTTTCAATGAAGGTAGGTCGACAAATAGAATGCGTGGGATGACTGGGCCTAATAATAGGATGCAAAAGTTTTAACATTTTGGGGTGGATCTGTCAAGAGGTTGTGGACTTGGTGCTTAATTTATAAAAAAATAAGTGCTCATGCCCAAAGCTTTGCTCAAAAGCTAGTGGCTGGGTGTAGGTACTTAATACCAAGGCTGCGTAGTGTTGAGTTTTTACACACGTCCTGTCCATCTTAATATATTATACTTTAGACCTAAGTTTTTTGTTCATTTTCTTTTTATGTTGCCAAAGTTTCAATGTTTTTCAAATATGGTCTTTACTTATTGGAAAGCAAAGCCATCCTATGAAAAGTACGTTTTTTTCATGTCGGTTGGCATTTTGAGACCGCTAAGAGCAGCCTCTGCTCCTGGGGTTCCTCAGCATCCTTCCACAGTACAGCAGACACCTGCAGTTTCAAAACCCTTCCCGCTTGGAGTTAGAAAAGGGCGTTAAACGCCCAGCCCCTACCAGAGCTTAAACTGGCCCTGTGCAGATTATATAACATCAGTTGAATCTCTCCCTTAATCCTTCAGGAACTGATTAATTTTCCAGCTAGAAGCACGTTTCTCACTGCCAGCATATGGAGGTTGTACATTGGAACGCACATGAAAAAGCTTTTGTTTGCCCCCACAGGGAGTGGGACATTTAGATGATAGTTCTTCAGCTTTTATCATTTGAAAATACACTCACTAAAACATGTGCAGACGTTGTTGGGAATTGATTGGAAGTGATGCAGTACTTTGCAAATGGCAAAGTAATTGTTTTGCACCTCTCCCCCTCACATGTGCTGCAAAGAATATGTACCTGATGCAGATCACAAAATGCACATGATGTAATAGGTCAGTGAGTCACTGCTTTTGTCAGAGAGATCCTTTTGTCACTTGCAGTTTTTTGTAAGTTAAAATCCTAACATAGAACAGTGAGCTATTAACTGTCATCTAAGAGCTGCATGCAAACTGCAAGGTAAAAATTGGAGCGTTGTGTTTTTTCCCCCAGTCTTTGTTTGATTTCCCTAATGTTTCAATAATAAATTGGTATATTTTTATTTTCAGCACCTCGTAAAGGCTGACGACAACCTGAACCATTACCAAATTTTTGGGCAATTTTTCTGCAAAGAACAAGAGGCCCCAGCCGCCCAACCTCCTTTGCTGCAGCAAACACCAGTGTTAAAGGTAAGGAAACTGATGCTATATTTTGTACATTGAAGTTAGGGATATGTATCCTGGTGGTCACTCTACATGGTGGTTGGGTGCACATTCTGAACATTGTACCCCCAGTGGATGGAATTTACTAATAGCCTTAGCCCTGTGCTTTGCGCAATAACAGTTGTTAAAGGCACTATCTATCCCTTGCCTTGTTAAAGACCCTCAAGCAGAGTCTGTTTCAGTGCCTTCAGCAACCTCTATGGCTCACAGTCATGTTGTGTAAAGGGGAGCTGTTGGAGATTTATTGCGGTACTGCACAAGATATATGTATTTATACTGAAATTTGATATTATTGCACCGCACCTTATACGTTGTACTTTGATTATTGACAGGGTTCTTTAATATATATTGGTAAGGCCAGCATCGGCATCATGATTACAGTACAAGAGCTGATTACAAGGTCATTCCAGGCACGGCCACTTGAACAGAAACTACATTTAAAGCAATTGGGACCTCATCAGCCTGAGATAAAGCTACAGCAAACTTCCCAGGACAGAGGAAAAATGTCCACATGTACATTCTCAAACACCTGGTACACAAAAGCTGATTGGCTTACAGGGTGCCCTTTAAGAAATTCTCTGTTCTGCTTCCCCTGCTTGCTGTTTGGTGGTGAGTTTTCTTGGACACATCAAGGAGTAACAGACTTGAAGCATTTGTCTGAAAAAATAAAGAAGCATGCACACACAAGAAAGCATATGGAAAACCTGACGAGACTGGGAATGTTGGGGAAAGATGCACCGATTGAGCAGCAGATAAGTGATGCATACCGCAAAGCAATACAGAAACACAATGAAGCAGTTGATAGGAACAGACAGATTCTATCCAAAATAATTGATTGCATTCGTTTCTGTGGTACTTTTGAACTGGCATTGCGAGGCCATGATGAATCAGAAGGTTCCCCAAATCCTGGAATATTCAAAGGCCTTGTGGATTTATTAGCAGGCATAGACAAGGATATGGAAGCACATTTAGCAAGTGCTACAGTCTTTAAGGGCACCTCTAAAACAATACAAAATGAACTCCTTGAGTGTAAGCTCGAAATTATGAGAAGCCATATTGTGCAAGAATTGCAAAACACAGACTTTGTGGCTATTCAGGCTGATGACACTACTGTTGTGGCCACTAAAACACAGTCCGTATTAGTGTTTCGGTACATTGACAATGACAGAGAAGTTGTGGAGAGGTTCTATGGTTTCACACATTTAAGAGACTCTAGTGCAGAAACCATTACTGCAGCTATACTGCGTCAACTGAGCTTAATTTTTCTAGAGCTGCCTCAAAAAAAAAAACTTATCGCGCAAAGCTATGATGGTACGTCCGTAATGAGTGGAAGCCTTAGTGTAGTTGTGAAGAGAATTCGAGATGTGTACCCTAATGCTCATTATGTGCACTGTTACGCTCACCAACTTAATCTTATTATGCAACAGTCAGTATCGAGGATCACCGAGACACGAATTTTCTTTCAGGGTATAGGAGGCATGGCAGCATTCTTCTCACGTTCCCCCAAAAGAACAGAAGCACTTCATGAGATTGTGGACAAAAGCGTTCCAAGGGGATCCTCAACTCGTTGGAACTTTAACATCCGTACAGTCAACCTAATCTATGAACATAGAGAGGACCTTGAGAAATGTTTTGCCGCCATAGAAGACAATGATGAGTTTGATTACAAAAGTCAGACTGAAGCCCGTGGCTTTGCTAGAACACTACAAGACAGAGTTTCAGTTCTTACTGTTTTTATTTCATGATATAATGGTAGCTGTCGACCTGTTATACAATCAGTTACAAGCAAGAGAGATAGATACTGTCAAAGTGCAAGTATATACTACTATGTTTGTACAAAGCATAAGCAAAGTGAGAGATGGGGTTGACAATTTAGACAGCAAACTGCCAGAGCAATCTACTTTCTCAAACCGCAGGAAAAACATCACCATCACATCACTTTCCGAATTGCAAAGGAGATATGTGACATTGTAATTGTGCAGGCAAAAGAACGTTTTTCTTTCACAAAACATTTGGTGAGTGCCACATTATTGCAAAGTCAACAGTTTGCCAAATATGATGAATCGTTCCCGGAGCGTGCTCTGAATGAGGCTGTGGAAGCTTATCCTATGCTCAAAAAAGAAGAGCTGAGAACTAAGTTGACTGTACTGTACACAATGCCTGTGTACCGGAAGGCCACAAGTGCCTTGTCTTTGCTGGCTTTAATACATAAACTTAATATGGAAAAGTCACTTACAGAGACAGTGGCTTTACTTAAAATTGTCATAACCACTCCTATGACAACAGTCGAGTCAGAACGATGTTTTTCAGCCATTAAGAGAAATAAGACATTCCTGAGAAACACCATGCTTGAGGAAAGACTCAATGCTTTGGCAATGCTCTCTGTAGAGAGCAAGCTAGTTCAGAAAATCCCGGACTTTAACATTAAAGTTAATGAAAAGTTTGCTGCTCTTAAAGAGAGACATGCTGATTTCATTTACAAAAAGTAAACAATGTTGAATGCTGCTACTTTGCAACCAGTTTAGTTGTTTGTTAAATAAAACACATCTGTGAGTGAGGTACTCAGAAATGCATTGTATCTCGAAGTCTGTTATGAAGCTCTGTGGTTATACTGAATAAGCAGCTACCTATGTTATATGACATCTCTTTATTAATGTTATAACTGCACTTTCACAATTGCTTTATTAACCTTCCTGCTTTCTCAAATTTGCTTGAAAATGCACAATTTTTCTTCTCTTTTTTCAAAATTTTCGCGGGGGGAGAACCCCCCAGAACCCCCCTTATGGTGGTTCGGGCGCGCTTGTTACGCTTGCTCGCAACGGTGCAGTATACCAATCATTTTACGCCCCACCACTTTCAAATGTCACCAGCCGCCCCTACTAACAAGATTAGAAAGAAAGGAAAGTAGTGAGGACCAGATAGGTGTAGAAGAACACGCTCAGGAAGAAGTGAACGAAAATACTGTAAACCTTGGGCAGGACCAGACAGGGAAAGAAGAACGTACTCAGGCAGAAGTGAACAGATCCATTCACAGACCTGAGGAGGGACAGACGGGAGAAGAACACGTTGAGGCAGCTGAAGAACAAATTGTAGTAATACCTGGATAGGACCAGTTGGTAGAAGAACAACAAGTTTTGGCAGAAGAAAAATATCAAATTGAAATAAGACCCGAACAGGATCAGATAGAGGAAGAAAAACAGGTTCAGGCGGATGATATAACAACAATGAGACCTGAACAGGAACAGTCAGAGTGATTCTGAACTAGAACGGATTGTGCCTAAAAATACTGAAAATAAAAGAACCCTAGAAAAAGACGGAGAGGGTGAAAGTGCAGTTCAGGCTAAGAGGGTCAGGAAAGGTGACAACTGGCCAGGTGGAGTGAAAAGATTAAGATACTATCTGAGGAGAACAAGAGAAAGACGAGAGCAAGTGAATGAAGTTACAAGTCAAACTCAGTCTAAACATTCAATTGTGAGAAACACACGTAGAAGCCCAAGCTTGAGAATTCTGAATAATAAATTCAAGGCCCCTGAGTGGACCTATATTATATTGGAAGAGTTTGAAAATGTAGACTTGCGTAAGGAGCCTGAAAAAGTAGATGCTGCACAGATTGATGAAGGAAAAGTGAGGCCACCTTGAAAATAAGAGTTTGAAATTCCAAGTGAAGAAAGGAAAAGAGGAGGAATCTTCTTAGATCAAAATGGCGAAAAACGAAGTCACTGAGCAACCGAAACAAAGTTTAAAGCAAAGATGCTGTAGAGCTTGTATATGTAGTACTCTAGTAGTAATTTCAGTATGGTTATTACTAACTGTAACAGCGCCTTATTTTATGATAACAAATAAGAATGAAACCGTTACTTATGAGAAAACAACTATCATTAAAGGAGATGGTGTACAATTAGAAGCACCAGATGAAACAGATTTACATCACACAGTATTAGATAATGATACATCTTTAAATGCATTCACAAAATTGTTATTTCAGTATGTAGATACAATGGAGATTAGTGATTATGTTTGTATGAAATTGTCAGTGTCAGAGGGAGTTACATATCACCATTTACCTTTAACATGGTATATCATATAGTGTTCTAACAAGTCTGTTTTGTTTTGTAGAACAGGAAAACATCAGTATTATTATTCAAACTTAGATGTAGCATTTTCAGAACTTCCTATTCAAAAGAATATGAATCCAGTACTTAGTAGTCCGGATGCACAGTTTATGGGTGAATTTTTCTTAACAATGAAATCAATAGATATAGTCAAAGCACACAAGAATAATCTAACATGTATATTACGTGAAGAAGAGAAAGTATTTTTGAATTTAGTTGAAGAAAGGAGACAGGATTTCCAAAAGAAAGCTGTTGAACAGAAAACTCATGTACCTCCATGGGCTGAGAGAGAGGGAATTTATACAGTTGGCAAATCTCATGCTGCGATATCCCTAGACTTTGTGAAGAAGGGGAAAACCTGCCTCTATAGGTTAAAAACAGATTATAATAACTTATTTGTTGGTTCCAGTGAATGTGAACATAACTTCCTGATTTTGGGAGGATGGGGACTAAAAGGGGGAACTGATCCAGTATTTCCTGGAGTTTACTACGTGTGTGGAAATAATGCTTATTAGAAGTTACCTGCACAGTGGTACGGAAGCTGCTATTTTGGGATAGTATTTCCGAAAATTTATCATGTAAAAACAATCACTGGAAGCAATGAAAACACTAATGGACTAACACGAAGAAAGAGGGCTAGTTTTTCAGAAATAGTAGGTGACCTATTTGGTGCATTGATACCTTCAGTGGGAGTCATTCTGAATTCACACAGAATTTGTCAATTGTCGACAGAAGTTGATCGTCTCTCGACTGATACTGCTGGGGGTTTCTTGATGATTCATACAGAAATGGTTGTGATTAGGTGTATGGTTTTGCAAAATCGACTTGCGCTTGATATCTTATTAGCAAAAGAGGGCGGAGTCTGTAGAATGTTGAAAGTGCGACATTGTTGTACTTACATTCCTGATAATAGTAAGGAAATTAGACAGTATATTAAGAATATTACAAAACTTCATGAAGATTTGAAACCACTGGAGGTTGACAATGTATGGGAAAGACTAACAAAAAGTATTTCCTCAATAGGGACTTGTTTTTCTGATTTAGGTAAAAGTATTTTAGGTCAAATAATTCTTCCAGTAGTTGGAATAACAGAATAACAATAATAGTTTTGGCAATAATGATTTGGTGTAAATGTTTCAGAAACAAAGGAAGAGGAAGGAAATATGAAGTTAATGGCAAGGAAAGGAAAAGAAAGAGGGACTATGATGAAATCCAAATGGAGGAAATGAAAGGAAGGATATAGAAGAAAATGAGATTTAGAAGAGGAAAATGAGAATGAGAGGTGCTAAAAGTTGGCATCTGGTTTGGGATGGGTAATTTTGTGATGGCTTTAAAATGCCATCAGAGAGGCGATTGATGGAGCAAGGACTCGTAGAAAAAGAGACTTGCTCATACGCAATCCTCTCCTTTAACTTATTAACTAGATATTAAATTTGTTTTGTGTAAAACTAACGTGCACCACACAAACACGGGGGTTAGTGAAGCTTGCTTATGTGTTTACTAACGTTAACACCAACGAAGGACTAAAAATGCTTTAAACGGGGAATCTTTACTGCGCATGCGTCAACTGCATCTACGCTGTATGACGAGCTATCGCTTGGAGGGAAATTCTTGCGCATGAGCAGAAGACACTAAAATGGAGTTTTAAAGGCTCGCGTGCATGGCATCTGCTTTGCTGAAAAGAAAACAAGCTATTTTACTAATGCTAATGCGGGAAAAGTATTAATAAATAAAGGAGAATAGAGTAGAGGTGGGTGGTATACACTGTAACCACTTTATTTTTTAAACTAATATTTGTCTTTCGACTTTATCACTAGTGCACATTTGGGCCTCATGTATAACAGAAGTTAGCTGAGCCATGACACTGTATTTTACAACTGCGCATGTATAACTGAGAGTGAACCCGGAACGATGACGACAAACTTGAATACAAGCCAAGGTCGCAGAGTGTCCTTGCCTGGGAACCGGACGGTGAAAAGTTTGACAGAATGGATGTGTATGTTGGAGTTTTAACAAATGTTGCAAAAGTAATGTGAATGCGGGTGGGAAATAACGTTTTGAATAAAAATTAAGGGGATTGGTTTGCAAACAGTGGTTAAAAGATATTGATGTCATGTAAGCATGGTGTGATGATCATCCTCCCCTTGCCTGACAAATTAAATTTCGAATTTTTATGATATTAAAACATTAATGGGAGGAACAACCAGAACGAAAGGTATCATTAAGATAGCGTTCGTACGCACAAGAGCCTGAGAGATGATGAGAGGGGAGATGCTGTTGGTGTAGCGGGTGATGCTGAGAGAGACGCTGTGAGATGCTGATGAAGAATCTATTGTAGAGCCTGAAACAAAACTTACTTTCCTAATTTAATTGGGTTAGAAGACGACTTGCGGAAGAATCTCGAGTAGGAAGAGAGTGTCAGAGAAGGGTGTGACGCAATCGTCGGTATTAGAGAGGTAACTGTCCTGTCCTGAATCCTGTCCTGAAGTCTTTGTCGCCTGAACTATCTCGGGGGACCCTTACCAGCCCTTTGGCCAGGGGGTTGGTCTTCACACCTTTCTTGGTAACTATATTTTCATGATATTTGCAGATGTTCTTTTCTCTCTGTCCTCTCCCTTTCAAAGCATAAGTCATTGCATTGAGTCTCAAGTATGTTTTTGATAATTGAATTTTCTCTCCTACGAATGAGGGTGTCTGTATTGTATTTTTGAAATGGTTCACATGCATTTAATTTAGATAAAGTTTTAAAACTCTAAAGGAGTCTGTGGTTATTTAAATTTGAAGTATAGGTAAGTTAGTTTTGTCATTATCACCATCAATTAGTTCAATTAATGGTCCATCGACCAGAGGAAATAACTTTTTGATCTGTGAAGGGTTAGCAGAAGTATTGTAGGCTAATCCTGAACATTGAAAGAAACTTACAAACTTGACAAACCAGCGGTTTACTTGATTGCGTGTTTATGGGCCCAGGTGAGTATATGTTAGCAGAGTATCTGTTGTGGTTAAACGCTGGATCCGTGTGCTAGGTAGGTTAATACATTTTATAGTTTGATATGCACAATTATAGTTTAGCATTTTAATGCAATGCACAATCTGAGCTTTGACTACAGTAGTTAGTCACCAAACGTTATGCACATTTGAACTGTTAGTTCTTTCAGGTGGGAAACTCAAGTCACGCACTTGAGTACTGATCAGCTTTCATTTGTTAAATCCCGTCATGCACTCTAATGTACTCATGATAGACCGGTTAAGAATAAGTTGGAGGTCTTAAGATCTTATGTCACTTCTTGTGTAGTAATTTCCTGTGAGGTCTTGGACCGTGATGCCACTTCCTGTGATGTTGCTCGCAATGTTACACACCGTGATGGCACTTGCATGCTGCCTAACTTGGTTAGATCTTTCACTTCTTTTTAGGTCGAGCCTGAGTCAGCTTGCATGTGCTGCTCTGCAAGATTTGGTGTAGTGGAGTATGGATGAGAAGCCTGCCCACTCCGCCAATATTTTTCATTGGCTGGTGTCTTTGTCCTTCATAAATGCTGTCTTTTGATGCAGTAATTGGCTTGTTAGTCCCTCCTTAGTATGGCATTGTCTTCATTTGTTACCTACCATGGCGACTGGCCCCTTTACTTCGGTTGGTACACAGTAGTCTTTTTAAATCTGTATGCACTACTTTCTTTAATGTGTTTTTGCTACTGCAGGCACAACATGCTGCCCTTCAACATTTAGCATGCCATGCGCACTTTGATTTTACAAGCTGCATGTCCCTTGTTTAATATATGCATGGGCGCCGCGCATGATCACGGCGCCCGCTTAGTTTGATATGCACTGGCGCCGCATATGTGTATGTATTTCATGTTCTGTTTCCTCTTCAGATGTTTGTAGATAGGATTGCTCTTTCTGGCATTCTTCGCTGGTAGGCAGATTACATTTTTATCGGTTATGGCCTATGGATGCAATCCTATTTACTCGTGTTTACTCACCTTACATTGTGACCGGAGAAAAGGTCACGTCCTGATTGCTTGATTGCGTTTAGTGTACTAAAGTCACTAGCAGAAATTGAAAAATATAAAAGGAAAGGTGAATGAACAAGAAAACATCTTTAGTTTAAAATGAACAACAAACCATCTTAAGTTTTGGAATACGACTTTATCAAGAACATAAAAGATGAACTATTGAGACATGTTCCTTTCAATCACTGAACTACATTTCTCTAAGACGGGGATGTAGCTAAGTGGTAGAGCGCATGCTTTGCAAGTATGAGACCCGGGTTCAATCCCCCCCACCCCCGCATCTCCAAAAGTACCCTTCTTTTTCACAGAATTAGAACAAAATGTTATAACAAAAAACTCTTATTTTATGTTGAGTAGAGAAACTCCCAAAATTGTCGGGACACTGCATCTGTTGAGGTAGGCATCACACTGAGTGGAGGGGCATCTGTTGGGGCGGGTGAGTGGATTTCCTAACAACGAATGAAGCCCTAGAAAGAAAATAACAAGCATTTGCAATGCAATAGGTCTCGCATTTATGCAAGTTTGAGCTTTTGGCATTGTAAATGACAATGCCTTTTATTTATGTTTTGAGTTTTAAAACATAAATAAAAGGCATTGTCATTTACAATACTAATTTGGTTATTAGTAAAGATTATTAATTTGCTTATCTTGGTTAGATTCCCCCACTTCTTTTTTAAGACTTGTGCGCTGTATTTATTGTCCTAGAAAGCCCATGTTTCATGTTGCTAGTTTGGCCAGAGTAGAATATGAAATGGGGATAATGCGCATGTGCTGTTATGGTGACAGGTCACAGATTCTGGCCGTGCAAGGCACGAAGCAGAGTGTTTGCACGTCCCGCTCCGTGCATGTTACTTCCTAGAGCTCGACTGTTTTTCTTTCATCTCTCTGCTCGGTGTTTGCTTTCCCATCTCTCCCCCAGTCTTCTGGCCCGGAAATGAAGCCACTGGTTCCATGTCAGGCCCGCAGGCAGAATCTGGTGTGCTCCAAAACAAACACAAAAAGTACAAAATACAGCAACAGTGGCATGTAACATCAGTGACATAGGGAGAAACATCTCTGTGCTACTCCACGAGACAGCCTGAACTTAAGAGACATCTGCGACAGGCATGCGTGCAATTGTGCGCTACGGTTCTTGGAATCTACTGTTATAATCCTAGGGTGATCAACTTGGGTCCCGATGCAGGCCTGAATTTTTAAAAATATCTGCTTAAGATAAAAAATTTGCATCATAAGGATTTACTGAATTACAAGCATACCTTTAGAACTGAGAGCAAGTTAACTGTCTTGGACCGACTTTGCAAACCCCTGCTATAAACTAGCTACTTGGGTTAAACTCTAGGTGAAGAGTTTGCACATAGCTGATATTACTCACATTTGTAGCAAACATTTGCAAAGCCAATAGGTTTCGCCTATGCAAAGTCTATGACTTTGTCAGTATTTCTTTACATGTTACACAGCAATTGAGTTATTGTGCTACATGGCTTAAAGTTAAAAAAAAAATATTTTAAAAAGTGTTATGACGCAGTCAATGGTAGTCGCTTCATAGCGTGTTTTTAAATTTATTTTTTTACTTTAAGCCATGTTGCACAGCAGCTCAACTGCTGTGAAACATCTAAAAAAGATTGACAAATCCAATAGATTTCACATAGGCGAAACCTATTGGCTTTGCCAATGCTTGTAATAACAGACTATCACAACCTGCTGCTGTGAGGTGATGCTTTTATTAGGTCCTGTCAGCAGCTTCGATCAGTGGAGCATGTCTCGTCTTGTGCACTTCTTAGAGGCACATCGGCTTGCTGCTATTTGTAGCACATAACATCCAAACAGACCCCCCAGGCAGGAATATAGATGCAGAGAGCCTTCTCTTGAAATCCCAAGTGTGTTTTATGCTGCATCCAAGAAACGGTACTCCTCCTTTAATCCCTTGGCTGTCTAAAGGCAAGTGTAATCAGGGTTTCTTTGGGTCATGTATTTGCTCAAGACGACCATTTCTAAATGACCGGGCATATCTTTCAATATGTACCCTCAAGGGAAATAATTTAATTAATGACAGTGAAACAGAACCTACAGCACAAAAGTGTACTTTGCACAATTGTGGCACACACACACACAATGTTATCTGTCATGAAAACAGTGATTATGTTGAAAACAGAGGCACAGGGCTATTTTGCCAAATCTGCCATATTAACAGATTATTCACACCATATTAGGCATAGTTTCCTCTGTCAATCCTGTTCATGCATTCAGTGTTTCGGCTCCGTTTGGCACCATGCTCATAGCCTTTATAAGAGCAAGCTCAATTAAATAATCAATTGTCACCACACCAGGTGTCCTCCATTGGTCCAAGAGGTTGGGATCTATGCCAAATGTTCAGAGTAACTAGTGGTTATTTAAAGTTTAATTTCAGCTCATAGTGTGATAATGTATCTTGTGTGGATAGCCTGCAAACCTGGCCTGCATTTGACCCACCTGGACCCTCCTGGGATTAATCAAGTTGAATGCCTTCATCTTTGACTCAAGGTTCATCCTTGTTTACCTGGTTGGTGGTTTGTTGTGTTGGCCAGTGTTTGTCCTCAAGGCTCGTGTTTCCTAAACTATTGTCTTCCTTCCTGCCCTGGACCCACACTGGGCCTCTCTTTGAAATCAAGCATGCATCTTGCAGCTTGTTCTGGCTTCAGGCTCTTTCCTTCATCTCCTGCTGCAATACTGGTAGTGGGCAGCTACAGAGGACCAAGTGGAGATTTAATATGGGTGGAGTAAACAGTAATGATTACATCAGCCAGGAACTGTCCGAGACTGGTGGACAATAAGGTAAGATGCATTGCTTCCACGTAGGTAACTGTGTTGTTGTGGGCGTGGACAGCTGCCGAATGTGCCTTTACAGCCTCCCCTCCCTACCATTAGACAGCTTGTATAGTTGTTTTTTTAATTGTTTTTTATTCAATATTGCACAAGCATCACATTCCATGTTGTACCACAGCGTCACGAAGCAACGAAAAAAGAATCCCATTACTTTATATATCTGCTAGTTAGTACAGAATATCACAGCGGCCTCAATGTTTGCCCACGTACTTGGCTCCCAAGTGTCATTGCTGGCCGTACATCTCCATATATAACACACAGGACAACTTTCGTAAAAATTAGTTATGCGCATAAAACAAAAATAACAATTAAAAGCAAAAATAATAAACTTGGCAGCGACAGGCAATCGGGCGGTATTCTCCAGGAAATCTTCGAGCAGAGTGCAGGAATCAATCAAACACATATGTGAAGTCCCCAAGTAACTTGTTAGTTAGTTGAGAATTGACTGAGTACTGGATGTGGAGGAGGAAAGGGTAGGAGCGGTGGATGCCTTACACCAGCAGCCAGAGCAGGAGCTCCATTTGTCACACATTCTGCCCATTGGGCTGAAAAAGGCGTGCAGGGTTTACGGGAGAGAGACAGAACTATGGTTGGGCCCCTCAGACTGAGAATAGGTTCTGCACCATCAAATAGCGAGGGAAACCGGGGATGCGTGAGACACTGCATGCCCCATGCCCCAGTCCCTATCAGATTCTACCCCAAAATGCCTGACCTCAGACCTGACCATCCTTCCTTCAGCTGCCGCTCTGCAGTCCTACAAACTCGTCTTCACTCTTCTTTAAGGGATTCTAGAGCCCTCCTTTCTACCAGCAGCTATCTAGAGCCATAAAGGCACTACTGTGTGCGCACCAGCTGGGTACTAACTAGGGAAGTGTCTCTTTTATGAATTAGGTTTGCTTTTTTGTGCTTGGTCATTGCCTTCCCATTTCTTCCAAGCACATGCACCAAAAGCATGCTCCGTTAATGTTCCTCTGTTGTACAGCATCATGCAATTTGTTCTCAGCTTTTCTGCCAATTACAAGATGGCACTTTCTTGTCAGCTGGTTAAGTAGCTACTTTGTTGTAATTGGGTGGCAGAGCGTTGGTTGAGGTGTCACCTAGGAGTAGTATATTTTGGTGTAGTATTTGAGGCTCGGAGAAGTGCTCCAAACTGCCTACAAAGGTACACATCAGCGTCTTATCCTGGATTGCTAAGCGAAGGGTGTGAGGTGTAGATTTGCAGATCACCTACACAAACTGGTAGGACTTGTAGCTGGTTGATTCACGGCTTGGAGAACAGCATGACTTGCACTGCTTTTCTGAATTCTGGATAAACACTGATTACCCTTATTGTGTTCTCCACGTCTGTATAGAGAAGGGGCTCCCGCACATACAAGGCGCTTGAAAAGAGTAGTGAAGCCATTCTTGAGCTGAGGTTTCACCTTTGTCTAGTGTTTAAGTTTGGAGTAGAAGAATGGTCCTGTCCCTTGGAACCGCCCTGTGGGGAGTGCAGGGCACTTTGAAAGAGATTCTCATCACGACTGGTGAGAGGTGCAAGGCTGGGGGGTAGTATTAATGTGGTCTTGTCCCTCAAGTTATGGACTTGATCCACCGTATATCTGGGCTCCTCTCGGCTTGCTGATTAGAGGTCTAGAGTCCACTGTTGAGCTAATTGAAATTGCATTTATATAGCGCTTACTACGCCAAAGTGATCTTTCAGCGAGTAGCACGCTACTCCGCAACCCAAAAAGGATAAGTGGTGAATTAGTGTAGGGAGATATGAAATTAATTTGAGCAGTGGAAATGTGAGTTTGTTCTTTGGATTGAAAAAGGATAGCAGAGGGATAGACGGAATGATTTGAATTTATATAGCGCTTGCTACCCCTGATGAGTTGTCTAAGTGCTTTTCGTCAGGTAGAACCCTACTCCAAATCCGAAACATAAGAGTAATCCAGATGTGACCGCGCTAGAGCTTGTGATGCTTTTATCTTGTGTGAACAGCCAAAGTGAAGATACATTGTAATGTTTCAATTGTACATGGCTTCTAGTATTGAATACAAGGTATGCTATTTTGAATATGCCACGCGTTTTAGTGCCCTCCCTCAGCTGTGGCTGGTCCCAGCTCTTGCTTCCTGCCCTCTCAGTCTGGCATCTCTGAACTATAACAAGTCTATATTTGTCCTCATATTAGGGTTAGAAGCCCTGTAGGAACTACCCTGGAGATAATTCAATTATAATCTATCTATCAAGGCAGAACTTGGGTTGCCCACCCCATCCTGGGCAAGACACACCCAGAGAGGACAGTGAGCAGCACATTTCTGTTCACTGCCCAGAGTTTCGCAAAGCATTAAACCACCTGCTATATCTGGAACTTGACCACTTTTGTCTACTGGCAATAGGATGGCAAAGTAAAATCAGCTCTCTGATATCCTGGAAAACTGGAAGCAGTGCTGCACTGTTGCTTCACTGATGCCCACTTTGGGCTCTCTGGGATGCCAGAGGACCGAGTTGCAGAAAGTTGTATCCTCTGGTGATGTGTTGCCTCGCTCTTGTTCTTACAGGGCTTTACCCGTCGCAGTGAAGTGCACACAGTGAGATCACAGAAATACTGAAGATGAGGATTCTCACCCGGTTCAGCAGTGCAAACATTGGTTTCCGAATCTCAAGGTTGGTGGAATCAACCACTCCCTAGTGAGCGTCTCAGAACTGTGCTAGGGCTGTTGTATGGTGGTTGATTCTCTGCCAGTCCTCGGCAGAATCCATATAGTATTCTCCGGTTGTCTCATGCTTAAGCACAACAATCTGTACTCCACAATATTTAAAAAATATCTTCCGATAGACCCTTCCAACTGCAGATTCCTTACCTTAAAATATTCCCCAGGTGTCAGACTGGATCTGGAAAATCTGGAGCAGTATCTCTGCATGCTGGTTGGTGGTGTTGCTTGGCGTTGTCTGCATCATAAGGGCCGTTGTAGTGCCTATAAATGCTCCACCCAGGCAGGCTGACACCAGTTCCTTTCCTTCTGCAAATCTGGAGAGCTACCGTGTATTTTTTTGCCAACTTTTTAAAAAACTTTTTTGCCACATTTTTTAAACTTTGCTCTACCTTGTTTGCCTTGTACCCCATGGAGTTGAGAGGTGCACCTGCTGAGCTACAGTACGTGCGTTCGCCCTCGATACCAGCTGTGCCCTCCGGATCTGCCTCCCGATCCTTACTGGCACTGCCAGGGGTGCCTCTGTCCAACATGGTTCCATCCTATCTGGCTCCATCCCTGCACGACTACGAGCTGATCATAATTCTCAACACCAACCAGGTGCCCCCTCTGTGCCGCTCAACACCCATGCTGCTGCTGCACAGGCCATTCTATCCCCTGGACTTCCCACTAATTGAAAGACCCTACCTTCCTGAAGGTGGAGATGAAGAGGAGGTATGTGCTCCCCTAAAGGACCCGGATGAGGAAAACTGGAATGAGGAACTGGGTGTTGTCAGTGGCTTGGATACCTCCCCCTTGGGACAGGCTTTGGAGGAAGGTTCAATGTTGTGCTACCTTGATACGCAGGGTAGCAGAGGTCCTTGACCTCCAGCTGCCAGTTGTCTATTTCAAGAACAATGTCTTGATGGTGATAATTTATTGGCTGTGTCCATGCTCCCCTTTAACGAAGTCCTCACCAACGTGCGCCTGGGGGCCTGGGCGAAACCTTGCACAGGGGTTCGGATGCATGCAAAGATTGCCCATCGGCACCGCCCTGACCCAGGAAATCTGGGGTACCTCTCCCAGCACCGCTCCTCCTGAGAGCTTGGTGGTGCAAGCCTCAACAGCGAAGGTCAACCCAAGCACTTTCCCTGCCATACCACTGGGTAGGGAATCCAAGAGACTGGACACCACTGGGAGGCACATTTTTTTCCCTCCATCATTGCCCTGAAGTCGGCGAACACTGCATGACTGACTGATATTCCCATGCATTGTGGGATTCAGTTATGCAGTGTCTTCCCATGCTGCTGAGGAATGCCACACCATCCTCAACTGAGCTTTGGTGGGTGGCAGGGATGCAGCGAAGTTCGCCATCTGGTGCAGACTGGACACCACTGACTCTGGCTAGAACCATGGCTTATACAGTGGTGTTGCATCACCTCGGCTGGTTATGGTCCACTGGGTTCTCTGGGGATGTCCAGTAGTCACTGAGCCACATGCCGATTGATGAATGCTGCCTATTTGGCAACCTGGCCAATGTGGCTCTTGAGTGCTTTTGCAAGAGCCGTGCCACTGCCAGATCCCTTCACTGTTCCCTTTTGACCAGGCCGCCACAGCAGTACTTTTGCCCCAACAGCAAATGTGGAAGGTGCAACTTTGAGCACTGCAGTACCAGCCGTACGCTGTCCTTTCGAGCATGGGGCTGTGGAGCCCAAAAAGGACGCAGCAGCCATTCCCTATGCGCTGCCCAGTCCCCTATCCCTCTGACTGCCCTAGACTCAAAGCTCCTTTAGTGCATCCTTCATCCAGCACAGCCATCCTGTTAGTGGCAGAATCAGGCACCACCTGCCCCAATGGTCAGCGATTACATCCAACAAGTTTGTGCTTTATATCGTGCAGAAGTGGTACCCCCTTCTACTTCTGGAAACACCTCAGTCCCTCCCACCATCCCAAGAACCGCAGGCGGGGCACCTCCTCTCCTTACATCAGAAACCGCAGGATCTTTTGGCCAAAAAAGCCATTGAGAGACTTCCCTCACCAGAAGTCGGGTGTGGTTGTTATTCCCGCTACTTTCTGATGCGAAGAAGGACAGCGTCATCTGCCCTATACTAGATCTGTGCCCTCTGAATGCCTTCCTGAGAGAAGAGAAAATCTGATGGAGACATCTAGCCGCAGATTCCTTAACTTTGAATATTCCACATGCGCCAGCCTGGATCTGGAAATTTTTCAGCAGTATCTATCACACGCCAGGGGACTGCGTTGTATGGCTCCGCATTGATGTCGTCTCTGGATGCGACGTCAGTGGAGCCATATAAGTCCCCTCCAGAGTGCGGACACCAGTTTCTTCGTTTCCACACTGCAATGCGGATCCAGAGAAGCGTATCTCTGGGCGTTTTTCTGCCTACTGTGACGGACTTTTCGTCAGGACACAGAGTACATTATGCACTCTGGGTTTCAAATCTTGTGGGTCCAGTGCTCATCAGATGTTTGGTACGGAGCCACACTCTATTGGTATGTGGTGCTTACGTGAGCACCACGATGTAGACGACTGCGACGCTTCAACAGTTAAAATCGGGGCGGGAGCAGCACATGAAGCTTCTGACGGCGCTTCTGATGAAGCTCCTCACGAAGTCTGTCTTCTTCCCGGTTCAGAGGTCGTTCTTGGGAGAGCCAAACTTCACCCCGCGATCAACGGCAGCAGTCCCTGTCTCCAGCGACTTCTCACGGTAAACAGCACCACAAGAGATCGAAGCCCCGGTCTTCTATTACCCTACGACTCGCGATGCGGATCGGGAAGAAGTCTTATGATTTAGTGCTGGGACTCCCGCTCCGGCGTTGCGCCCACGCTTCCCATTTTTTCTGGAGCCGGGGTGACCTGAAGTCAGATGCAGGAGTACTACGAGGCTCTGCATCTGGTTTTTGGTCCATTCTGGGGTGTACTATCATCATTGTCTTATTCCTTTCTGCATACTGAATATACTACTTGATTCTCCCATTTATTTTTGAGAGAATCAAATGACTAATGGCAAATACTTACGAGTGACTTTTACTTCAAAGCCACCTCATCCAAAGTTGACCCTGATTAAGTATCAAAGCTTGTTAAAACATCATCAAACTCATCATATATATTGATTCCCATAATGTAAAATCATTTCTATACTTTCCATTGTGGTGTCTCTTCAGCTATTGAGCCATGCTAACATCTAAAATCCTGACCATGGATACCACTAAACTCCTAAATGTACATGTAAATCCTCCTCCGAATGTAATCCTGACGGGATCTTGGTGTTAAACAAAAGTATATATTTCGATTCTAGCTGTCGTAATTTTAGCTCTCGATTTCCTCCCCTTTGCATTTGTCACTTGGTCAATTGCAAAACACGTAAGCTCATTCACATTGCCTTTATGTTCCTCATTGAAATGGCGAGCAACAGGGTAGCTTTTGTTATTATTCTTTACTGCCTTCACGTGCTGAAGTATTCGTACATGCACCACATGAATGATGCTTCCCACATACATTTTGGGGATACAAGCACTGCAAGATGTACACCACATATTTGCTTCTACAATTCAGGAAGCTCCTGATCTTTCAAGGACACTTCATTAGTGGTGACATAACCTGCTTCTCATTTCATGCAATCTTACAGGCCTTACGTTTTTGGCATATCTGGAAGTCAGGGCTTGCTTTCAGCCATCCCTCTGTTCTTCCAATTTCTGGACTATTGTCCACTACGTCTTGCCTCATTGACCTTGCCTTCTTATATGTAACCTGAGGTCTGCGCGGGATCACAGCACTCAAGATGGGATCTCTCTTTACTAGATACCAGTGCCTACTCAAACAGGCTGTCAACCTAGTATGGTAAGCACTGTATCTAGTAATCATCTGTATTTCCTCATTGGCTCGCCTGTTGCCAAATCTTTTGGGTTTATTAGGTCTAAGTAATTCTTCTCTTCTGATTCCATTCACTTTCTTAAGTACCTGATCTAACATCTGGGCATTGTAGCCTCTTTGGGAGAATCTCTCATTGAGGCTCTTCTGGGCTTCTTTCAGTGCTGTTCCCTCGCTACAATTTCTCTTCATTCTAAAATGTTCAGCGTGGGGTGTGCTACTCTAGAGTTTGACAGGGTGAAAGCTTCTGGCGTGCAGAATGGCATTGCCAGCCGTAGCCTTCCTAAATGTGTGAGTATGTAGCGTATTGTCTTTTATGTACACTTCTAGATCAAGGAAGTAGACTTGTGACCTGCTAACAGTATCCATGAATTTGAGATTCAATGAATTATCAGTAAGTTGCATGATGAAATTTTTAGCAGATTCCAACGTCCCCTCCCAGATTAAAAAGAGATCGATGAATCTCATCCATACAACCACATTTTCTCTCCACTCCCTGGCATGTTTTACTTTGAGCGCCTGCTCCTCCCACCAGCCCATAAGCAAATTACCATAGCTGGTGGGCGAAGCAGGTGCCCATCACAATCCCTCTCATCTGTCTAAAAGTATCACCCCCAAACATAAAGAAGTTGTTTTCCAAACACAATCTCCCCATTTCTACCAGCATGTGATTGGTCGGGTGTCCAGATGGTGCCTCAAGGCATGTAGCCCATCATCATGTGCTGTGCTCTTCTACAAATAGGTTACATCGAGCGTAATCGGAAGGAATGACTCTTTCCATACCAAATTATCAATCTTATTCAAAAAATCTCTTGTGTCCTGTGTGTGTGTGTATATATATATATATATATATATATATATATATATATATATATTATTCATTTACGTGTATGTGTGAATAGTATTTTCAATCAAATCTTGTTTTTGAATCACACATTGTATTGGCTTGCTGCGGGCAAGAGTTCATTTTTCAAATATATATTATTCTTTACTTATTATCAAATTTGCTGACACTGTTGGTAAGAATGAGAATTTGCCTAGCTGTAGTGCTGGTAAGTTCCAATTCTATTAAGGACACGGAGGCGAGGATTATGCCTTCTTCCTTCACTTTATTTTCACAGCAGCACATTTTCAAACACTTATAACAACTACCTTTCTCATGAACAATAGGGAAAGTAAAAGTCTCATACACGAGTCCTTCCTCTCTGTCCGCACTCCAGTCAGCCAGCATAGTCCCTCCATGCTGTTTCCTCTTCCTTTCTTTGCGCGTACCATTCCTGTTAGATTTCATGCTTCTTGTTTGGAACCATAATTTCCTGCAAAACAGGTAGTGTCAGGGACTAAGCTTGAACCAATTGCAGTATAGCACAAGCAACAATAACACATGAGTAACGTTCACAACTCATTACCACAGTTTGAAAGACCATGAATGCCTTACTTACATTAGAACGGGGAGGGTCCACATCTGCAGAGGTCATTGGGCGGGATAATCCTCGCCTCCGTGTCCTTAATAGAATTGGAACTTACCAGCACTACAGCTAGGCAAATTCTCATTCTATGTCAGGACCGGAGGCTCAGATTATGCCAGTTCAAAGCTTGTCGACTACTAGCCTTGCCACCTCAAGAACTGGTTGGAAATAAAACCTTTTAAAGGTGGAGTCAGAGGACCAATCTGCTGCGCACATCAGATCTTCCAAACGTGCACCTAGGGAAAAACGCCTTAGAGGCCATCGCTCCTCTCGCCGAACGAGCGCCGAACTGCTAAGTATCAATCCCTGCCACCTGCATAACCCAACGCACCCATCTTGCGATGGTCGGGGACGAGACTACTCTGTACGGTTTACGTAGCACAATGAGCAGCTGCTTCTCACCCAGAGGGCGAGTTTTTTCAGTTAGTTCTTCGTAAGCATGGAGGCACTGCACTACACACAGTTTAGGGAAATCGGGAAACGCTGGGTACGAAATGACCGTAGTATTAGTCTTAGTCCTTCTTCTTACTGTGAACGATACCCCATCCGGGGAAAACTCTGGCTGAGATGTCCAAGGCCCTCACGTCAGAGACGCGTCTGCACAAGACCAGGCATAACAGCATGGCCAATTTGGCCGTTACCTCTTTACGGGACAGAAATCTGTTTGGTTGCCAAGAAAGAAAAAGATTCAGCACCCGGTTCACGTCCCATAGGACAGAATACCGAGGCTCCGGCAGGAGAGATAGGCGAATCCCTCTGAGAAGCCGGCAAGCCAACGGATGTTCGCCCACCGGAGAGCTGTGTACCATAATATGACCGGCCGAAATCGCAGAACGGAAGGAATTGATTGACCTATAGTCTAGACCCTCCTCCGCCAGATTCGCCAGAAAGTTAAGGATGTGGACTACATATGCCCCCACGGGATCGACACTCCGTCGCACACAGCAACGATGCCATCTGTGCCAGGCTGACCGGTATCTTAGTCCTGCTGTCTGCCCATGCCTTGGGGAGCAAGTTCTCAGCCTTTCCCGAAAGCCCTGGGAGTGACCAGCGACGCCAGAGATCCTCCAGGCCATCATCCTCAACGTTCCGTCCACTACCAGCCGATGGGGAACGAGAACGGGATTGAGGAGAATGTGAGGAAAGTGGGGGAGTCGGATTGGAAAATTCCAAGAAAGTTCCAGAAGAACTAGAAACCAGACTTGAGACCTCTACCAGGGTGTGATCAACACCACCTCCGCCTGCTGGCTGCGAAGCAACGCAGACACTCGTGTGATCATGGAGAACGGGAGAAAGGCATAGCCATGCTCCCGTTGCCAGTCCTGGAGGAACGCATCCGTCGCCTCCGCCTGAGGATCTGGCCGCCAACTGAAGTACCTTGGTAACTGATGATCTAGTCGTGATGCAAAAAGGTCTACTGAGAAGGGGCCCCATTTCTCTGACAACTGAGAGAAGAGCTGAGGGTCCAGCTTCCACACGTTGGCATCCAGGAGGTGACGAGAGTGCCAGTCGGCCACCTCGTTCTCCCGCCCCAGAGGGTACTCCGCCATTACAGAGATCTGGTTGTCTAGGCAGAAGTGCCAAAAACCCTTGGCTAGGTCCGCCAACATCCTGGATCTGGTGCCACTTAGGTGGTTGATGTACCAGACCGCAGAGATGTTGTCCATCCTGAGAAGGACGCAGGATTGTACCCTGTCCTTTGTCCAGCACTGCACCGCAAACGACCCTGCCAGCAGTTCCAGGCAGTTGATGTGCAATGACTTTTTGTGAGTGGACCAGGCTTCACCCGTGGAGAACTCTATGCACCTTGCTCCCCAACCGGAGCGGCTGGCGTTGGATTCGATGACAATATCCGGCGCTGAACTGAATATGGCCCGACCATTCCACGCCTCCATGTGGGTGAGCCACCATTCCATCTCGTTCCTCACATCGTCCGTCAGAGGTATCGACTGGGAGTACGTCAAACCCTTCCTGAGGTGATGCACCTTCACGCGCTGCATGGCCCAGTATTGCAAAGGCCCGGGAAAAATGGCCTGTATCAAGGACGAGAGAAATCTGCGATACGTGCCAGTTGGCGAAAGGAAATCTGTATTTTCGTCAAGGTCTGGCGCAATTTGTGGCTGATCTTCGCCATCTTCCTGGCGGGCAGACTCACATTGAAGCCTAAAAAAGTTGCACACTGGAGCAGAACTAACAGGGACTTCTTCTCGTTTATGACAAACCCCAGTCCCTGGAGGAGGCCAACCACAGTCCTCAACTGGCTGGATAGCTTTCTGGGGCACTGATCCAGGAAGAGCATGTCGTCCAGGTAGACGATCATTCAAACACCTTTGCAGGAACTCCACTGCCGGTCTGTGAACCTTTGTGAAGCACCACGCAGTGGAGGATAGCCCGAAAGGTAATGTGGTGAATTCGAAAACCTGACCTTCCCACCCGAATTGCAGAAAACGGCGATGAGGGGGAAAGACAGGGACTGTCAGATACGCATCCTTCAGGTCGAGCCGGACCATTCAGTCGAGTGGTCTTAGCACATCGCGGAGGAGATGGATCCCCTCCATTTTTAAGTGGCGGTAAACCACCCACTCATTGAAACTTTTCAAGTTGATAACCGGGTGCCGGCCGCCGTCGACCTTGTCGACTAAGAATAGATTGCTGAGGAACCCACCGGGATGTTCTGATGCGTGGCAAATTGCCCCTTTTTGGAGGAGGGCAGAGACCTCTTCGCGCACAAGCTCGGTATCACGCTGCGAGAAGGAGATGAGACGGGGACGGGTTAGCTGACGAGGACGGCCATGAAACTCCAACTGGAAGCCCTGGACCGTCTGCCCCCTGTCAGAGTCGGCGAAGCGGCCGGTCGTGCGGCCCCTACCACGACCGGCCTCTTGGAAAACCCGGGGGGGTAAAGACCTTTCTTATGTTTGACTGGACCCTTTCCAGAGAGGTAAAAGTCGCCACAAACTTTCCTTACTGCTTGACGAACGGGTCGCCTAATAAGCCCCCCTGGGCCACCGCGCCTGCCTCTGAGGAAGCCAGGTTGCCTAACTTGGGGTCGACCTTAATTCAAAAGGACCGCCTCCTCTCTGTGGAGAGTGCGCAATTCGCATTACCAATAAACACAATCGCGCACTGCGCCCAGCTGGAGAGAACCTCCAGGGAGATAAGGGCACCTGACACCTTGGCCTCTTCGGCCATGTCTAGAATTTTGGTGACAGACCCCACTGCATCTAGCAGTTTATCCTGGCACGTACGCCAGGAGTGATCAATACCCTTCTTAGGGTCCCGTACGAATTTCGCTAGGAAGGTTGTCATCTTGGGGTCAATCTCGGGTGTTAATGCAACCTTTCCCTCCAAACTAGGGCGGGGGCACTCTGCCCGTAGGCGGTTGCGAGCATCCTTGTGCATAGGCTTGCGCAGACGGCTCACCACATACTGGGCTACTTTATCCCCGGGAACCCAATCTGAAGATCTGGGGTGAACAATGGCGTCTGGATCCAACATATCGGAAGACCCCACTGGGGCAGTAGTGGGTGTCGGGAGCCAAGACCTAGAGGAGCCCGCTTCCTCATCTGTGTCCCCGGGGGAGTCACCATTATCAAAGGGGTCCAGAGAAGCGGTAGGTGGAGGCGTTGGGTCCACGGGGGGTGCCGGGTCAGGCTGCAGGGGCCCCTGCGCCAAAAACGCCTGCTTTAGGCTGGCAACGGCATCTACATCTACCCCTTGAGGACATGGTTTCTTAGCAAGGGGGGAACAAGTAGGTTGAGCCGTAGGTGGGGGCTTAGGGGTAGATGGCACGGAACCAGCCCACTTGGCACATTCCTTTGTAATCTGCGCAGACAGGCGTTGCTCCAAATGCTCCATGGCCTGGTTGACAGTCCTATAGATGAGTCATCCACCGCCTGGTAAAAGTCATCATCCCAGGGAGGTACGCTAAGGGATCCACCTCCTGGTACTAATCTTGCTCCGACTGCATGACTTAGGTAAGCACAGGTACAGTATAGGTAAGTATTAGGAGCACAGGCAGCTTGGTGCTAATAGCACTAATTTAAAGGCACTATAGGCACTCTGTTTTCAAACTGTGTGGGAGCCCAGACAAATCAGGGGTGGCCAATGGCACACAATTAATGGGCAGAGCCCTAGGGACACACCAGCCCTCTGGTCACAGGGCAGCCACCCGGTCACAGGGCAGCCACCCGGGACAGTGTCCCACAGGCACCACAAGTCACGGTGCAATTGCGACCCCGTAGGGTGTTCAGAAAAAGCAACACAGACCCTCAATGGGGTGTTCACAGCTAAAGGGGGAAGATACAGACCCCACAGGGCGTAAACTGGGTGACAGGAGGCAAGGCTGAGCTCTCACGGGGCAGCACTCGTCAGGACTCTAACGCAGTGCCTGACTCATGCTGCCCATAGAGAGTGCACTGCGTCCCATGGTGGCGGGAGGACCACACCGCACCTCTTAGGGAAACAGTCACGTAAGGTACATTTAAAATGTCCCGTGACTAAAGGGAATCTGTAGAAAACAGAAAATTACACAAGCGCTAGCCAAACGCCACCAAATTAGCCAAATAACACCCCCAGAACAGGAGAAGCAAAAGAAAATAGACTTATCTGCTGCTGAGCAGCGGAGGAAGAGGAAACAGCGTAGAGGGACTATGCTGGCTGACTGGAGTGCCGACAGAGAGGAAGCGCTTGTGTATTAGACTTTTACTTTCCCTATTGTTCATGAGAAATGTAGTTGTTATAAGTGTTTGAAAATGTGCTGCTGTGAAAATAAAGCGAAGGAAGAAGGCATTATCTGAGCCTCCGGTCCTGACATAGAATCATTGTCTTAATGGCAGGCAATCTTGACCCTTTTTCGTATATGTCACCAAAATCTTGCTGACAGTTGTGAAATATGCTCTGAAGTTCTTTGGATTGTTTTTCAGTTGTATTTCACTGATATGTACACAGAGAATATATTAACTTGTGTGTATGTGGTACATACTTTTAGTTTTTCAAAGGAAAAGAAAATATTTTTAGTCAAGTTGCGGTAGATTCTCTTTTCTCGCTTGCCTTGGTGCTTGAGCTAATTCAGAGCTCGAGATAGTATTCAGTCTATTGCACTATAATACTGAAGGCCGTATGGAGGCAAGCTTTATACGTTCTGTCTACTGGCATTAGTTTTTGCCCAGTTAAGTTCTGTGAATTGTTGGGTCAATTGAAGTGTCTGGTGACGCATTTATGTTCTTACATATTTTTATGTCTATATGCATCTTGTGGCAAGGTGTAATGCAATTGGTGTGTACAATCAATATGGATATTCTTTAGTACAGGTTAAATTATTTATACCAAGGAGATATTGTCGTTCATCTTTCCTTTGGGGAAATGAGTTCTGAAAGTCCTGTTTTAGGATTTTATCAGAACCGATCTTTTATAGTAAATGTTGTCATGAACAATGCAGATTATAGGACTTTTGTTTTGCTGTAGACCCCTTTGTGGCAAATTGAGCTTTCTTTTCCCTTTGAGTGACAGGGGTTCATGTCCGTCCTCTGACAGATGATTCTTCAGGGACCCCCTCCCCTCACCCTTCGAGGGCCGATTCTCTCGGACCGGTAAAGTTCTTTTAATTTATGTCGTGTGACAGTGTTCATGGATGCTATTAAGAACCAAGCCCTAGTTCTGCTATTCCTATGTACACTTGGCCGGTTGTTAATTTGACCGGTTAGTTTTCTTACAGAACTTTCATAGGATTACATTACAGGCCCTCCTCTAGTGGGGTATAGCTGTGGAATTTAATTAAAAGTTAAGGAATCTGTGGCTATATGTCTCTATTAGATGTAAAAGTTACTTACCTTAGGTAACGCTATATCTGGTAGAGACACAGTCTAGCCCCAGATTCTTTAACATCCTACCCACTCTGTGAATAATTTTTGAGGTAACGGTTATACCCTTTCAGTACTGGGTTATGTACCAGTGATCACCATCTCAATCTATGTTGGGGTTAAACGAGCTGCTTGGCCTGGCCACTTAGCTATTGTTTAGAGGTTGCAATACTGTACATTTCTGAATAAGTATAGTTGGCAGTGTAGGTGTGTGTGTTTTCTCTTGCTCTCCGGGTTACACACCAGTGAGCAGTATTAATTTATTTGTTCTTTCTATGAAAGACTTAATGGTAATGTCATCCCTTGGCACTGGTACTGTCAATATATCAGGTAATGGTGTGAATTAACACTACTTAATGTTGTTATAGGTCCTGTTTGACTCTTGCCATGCTTTTCATGACCATTAATGTATGGTGCATAGAGGGTATGGTCTCTTCCCTCATATGGGGGTTATTCACAAGGGCACAGAGGTTCATGTAGCCCTGTGTTAAGTTGATTTTATTGGGGATTTTCTCTGAAATCCATGTCTGGTATTTTTACACCTTATGATGTTCAATTTTCTAATGATGTTCTTGTGCGGAAAGTTTCTCAGAAGAAACTGACATCCGCACGGCGGAGGGGATTTATATGGCTCCATTGATGTCACATCCGGAGACGACGACACTGTGGAACCATACAATGCCGTCCCCCGGCACACAAAGGTACTGCTGAAACATTTCCGGTTTCAGACTGGCGCCTGGGGAGAATTCGAAGTTAAGGAATAGACTGTGTCTCTACCAGATATAGCGTTACCTAAGGTAAGTAACTTTTACTTCAAGATGCTCACCCTAGCTCAGGTTCTGTCTGCCCTGCAGACTGGATGGTAGTGTTGGACCTGCAGGATGTGTATTTCCACATCTTCTTTCTTTTAGCCCACAGGGTGACTGCAGGTCACGGTGGGCTGCAAGCATTTCCAATTTGCTGTGCTCCACTTTGGCCTCACCAGTGCCCCTCGGGTGTTCACAAAAGTGATGGTGGTGGGTGCAGCCCGAGGTTGGGGTTTCCAGTCTTCCCCTACCACAACGACTGGCTGTTGAAAGAGGCCTCACCCCAAGCAGTAGTCAACCACCTCCATACAACGGCAAACCTTCTGCATTCACTGGGGTTCACCATCTACATGCCAAAGTCACACCTGAATCATTTTCAGACACTCCCTTTCGTTGGGGCCATGCTGACATGGTGCAGTTCTGTGCTTTTCTTCCGGCGCGGCGAATCCAAGACAATCAGGCTATGATTCCAATGATTCATTCTCTTTTCTGGATTACAGTGAGACTTAGGCTGCTGGATCTCACGGTTTCCCGTATCCTGCTGGTACAACATTCACAATGGCCTATGCAGGCTCCGCAGTAGGATCTGAAGTCACAGTTGGGCAAGGCATATGGGGAATCTTTCCGACCTGGTCCAGATATCAGAGGGAACTGTGAAAGATCTGCAGTGGTGGCTGACAAACCACTGTTGGGTCAGAGGCAGACCTCTCTCCCTTCCCCACTCAGCGCTTACAGTGGTGACAGACACACCACTTCTGGGTTGGGGCAGCCAACAGGGAGAGGTGGAGATCAAGGGACTCTGGTCTCTGGCGGAGTCTCCGCTCCACATCAACTTGTTGGAGTTGAGAGCTATTCTCTAGGCATTGATCCTTCCATCCATTCAAGGGAAAGCTGGTTCAGGTGTTCATGGACAACACCATCGCCATGTGATACTGCAACAAACAGGTTAGGGTGGGGTTGTGGACCATGTACCAGGAGGCTCTGCTCTCTGGACATAGCTGGAACATCAGGACATTTTCCTGTTCGTACAACACCTGGCGGGATCTTTGAATGTTGGGGCAGACAAACTCAGCCATTGATACCTTGAGAATCACAAATAGCATCTACATTCAGAGGAGGTTCAAGGTCTTTAGCTTAATTGGGAAGAACCCTAGCTCAATCTGTTCACCACCACTGAGAACTCAGGACTCTTGTATGCCCTCAAGCGAATACCACTCCCGCCCAAAGTTCTCAAGTAAATCAGGACTAACTGGGCCCGAGTTACTGTAGCGGCTCCGGATTGGGCAAGAAGAGTATAGTATTCCAAACTCTTGAGCATGAGTATCTGTCATCTGGTCAGTCTGCCCCTTTGGGAGGATCTGCCGCAGCAACAGGGCACAGTCCTACACCAGAACTTGCACATGTTCCACCTTCTTGCCTGGAGAACGAGCTGTGACATGTGAGGGTTTTTGGTCTCCCTCCTGAAGTATGTGAGGTCAAAATTGACAGCCAGGTGTCCTTCCACTAAAATGGTCTACGCCTGACTTTGGGGTAAGTTTGTGGCGTGTTGTTCCTCGTGCCTTTTGGACCCCCTTTCTACACCTCTTTCAGAGATTTTGTTGTTGGTTCCTTCTTTAGTCCAGCAAGGCCTTGCCCTGGGCACCGTTAAAGATTGCTTGTCAGCCAATTCGGCTTTCATGCAGTTGCCTGATTGATCATCTCTGTTTAAGTCACCAGTTGCAACATTTGTTCCTGCCTACTTCTTTTGATGCCCCTGTAGGATTTTAATTTGGTCCTCACTTACCTCATGTGTTCTCTTTTGCGTCTATTGGCCATCAAGACGGTGTCCCTGGTGGCCATACCATCAGGCAGGAGTGTCAGTGAACTTCAGGCTCTGTCTGTTTACTCTCCATACACCAACTTTTGCCCTGAGAAACTGGTGCAATTTCCTTCCAAAGGTGGTAACCCGCTTTCATATTGGCAAGAGCATTACTCTACCTGTTTTCTATCCTCCGCCCCATCTGTCCAAGGAGTAGGAGACCCTCCATTGTTTGGACCTTAAAAGAGCTCTCTCTTATATTGATCACACCAAAGACCATCAGTTGGATGATCAGCTCTTCATTGGGTTCACCGTAGCGCAGAAGAACAAGGGTATGCAGAGACTAACCATATCCAGATGAATAGTACTCTGCATAAAAATCTGCTGTGCACTGGTGAAGAAGCAACCCCTCTTCCCCCCCTCCCTGCCCCTGAGGGTTTGCGGTCTCCCTCCACCCAAGCAAAGGCCGCCACTATTGCATTAGCGCGCGGGTTACCTGTTCTGGACATCTGTCAAGCTGCCATGTGGACATCCCTCCATACGTTCACTAAGTACTACTGCGTGGACAGTCAGATCCATTGTGATGGGCATTTCGCCCGTTCGGTCCTCCAGGACTTTTTGGTCTAAGCTAGTTTGCAGACCCACCTCCAGGTATGTTTTGCTTGGTTATCTATTCTAAGTTGAGGAATGTGCAGTTAGAAGTCTCTATTAGAAGAACCAGTTACTTACCTTCTGTAACGCTTTTTCTGGTAGATGCTCTATCCAACCCCAGATTTCTCACCTACCCTCTTGTACTTCCCGCTCTGCAACCTGGGCTTTCCACTCAAAAGATCCCATTAGACACTGCACACTGGTCAAAAAAGGAACACTTGTTTTTACGTGGCTCCTTGTTTTTGGGGCAAACTAGTCATGAAAGAAACTAATGTAAGCGCACTGAGATAGCAGTTATATAGGCACTGCAGTGTCACTTTTGATGCTGACGTGGAGCCAAACAATGCCACCTACCGGCGCATAGAGGTACTGCACCAAGATTTTCTAGACCCATTCTCACACCTGGGTCATATTCTAAGGTGAGTAATCTGCGGTTGGATGACTCTGTACCAGAAAATGATTTAGGGCAGGTAAGTAACTTGTTCTTTGAAACTCAAAGCAAACACAATGAGTGCGCTGAAACTTTTCAGACACACACTCACCCACACCCACAGTCACAGATCTAGGTTGAATCCATCATCGTTTTTTAACTCACTTCGCCAACCCCAGTTCAGACCCAGCCATATGCAAATCACTCTTGACCCTGTGCCTCATTGTAAGAGTCCAGACCAAACTGCCAAGCCATGCCTTCGCTGGACAGGAAACAGGCACCCTGGGCCCAGTTTCGGGGTAGCACCCCTCATCAGCCAGGCTAGCTTGAATCCAGTGGCAAAGTGAGCAAGGGACCCATGTCTGGGCATACCCAGCCAACTTAGGGCGAACACAAGGAGACACTCGCCCCCAGTCATAGATGTGGGTTGAATCCATCATCGTTCTTTAGCTCTCTTCGCCACCCCCAGTTCAGACCCAGCCATATGCACATCAGTCTTGACCCTGTGCCTCATGGGAACAGTCCAGACCAAACTGCCAAGCCAGGTCTTCCCCGTACTGGAAACAAGCACCCTGGGACCGGTTTGGGGGGTAACACCCCTCATCAGCCAGGCTAGCTTGAATCCAGTGACAAAGTGAGCAATGGACCCACGTCTGGGCATACCCTGCAAACCTAGGGTTCTGAGAGATGTGATTGCTACGAAGAATGCCATTTCTAATAGAGACTTATAGCTGCAGATGCCTCAAATTTTAAATACTCCCCAGGTGTCAGACTGAAATGAATGAAATGAAATGAAATGAAATGAAATGAATGAAATGAAATGAAAAAGAATTTCTAAAGCGCATGGCTGCCCTTGAGCGTCCCAGCGCTACGTGTACACACAGACAGACCTCCTCTGAGCCGCATCCAGAGATGTTAGTCATTCTGGGGGAAAAGGAACGTTTTAAGGGATTTTCGGAATCTGGTCAAGCTAGGTTCTTTCCTCATTGATGTTGGGAGGGAGTTCCATAGCTGACCCGCGTTTATTGAAAAGCGGCGTCCTCCGGTCCTTGTTCTTTTTGCTCTCGGGATAGCTACCAGGTTTTCCTCGCCAGAGCGGAGCGTTCGTGCTGATTTGTAAGGGCGGATCAGATCTCTGAGGATCGGAGGGCCTGTGCCTTGGAGGACTCTGAACACTGTACAGAGCGCTTTGAATTTCACTCTCGCTCTTATGGGCAGCCAATGGAGCGCTTTCAAGGCCGGTTTTGCTGACGTTCTTCTGGGTGTGTTCGTCAGCAGTCTTGCAGCTGCATTCTGTGCCCTCTGGAGCACGTTCAAGGTGTATTCCGGTGCAGCCAGGAAGAGGGCGTTGTTATAATCCAGTCTTGACAGAATAAGGCCCTGTACCAGCAATTTCCTAGAGTCTAATGGGAGTAAGGGCATAACTTTCCGTATTGAGCGGAGCAGCCCATAGCAACACCCTGCAGTTTTTTTCGCCTGAGTGTGCATCGACAGCTCCGGTTCAAGCCAGACGCCGAGACTTTTTATGGATCCCTTCGGGGTCGGAGGATCTCCTAAACAAGTCGGCCACACACATTTGGGGAGGGAGGTGCAGAGATTTCCCAGCAACATCACCTCGGTTTTGGAGGCATTAAGCTTGAGTCTTGAGTCGGCCATCCATGCCATGATGTTGGTAAGGCAGGCGGCAAACTTCTCACCCTGGCTTTCTGCGAGCGAGAGCGAAACAATCAATTGGGTGTCATCCGCGTACGTTGCGAGTTTCACTCCAAAGGGTGCGACCTCCCCCTCCAGTGGGGCCATGTAGACGTTAAAAAGCGTAGGGCTCAGTGAAGAGCCCTGCGGGACACCACACTGAAGGGGGGTGGGCACTGATCTATTGTTGCCCTCGCACACTTGATATGTTCGATCACTCAAGAATGACATTAGCCAGGTGAGCGCCAGGCCTCTTACTCCCAGCTCCTCCAACCGGTGGATCAAGATCTTGTGATCTACCGTGTCAAATGCCGCGCTCAGATCCAGGAGGACCAGGGCTGCTGATCCTCCTGAATCTAAGATGCACCTGCCCTCTTCTACCATGGTGATCAGCGCCGGGTCAGTGCCTTGACCGGGCCGAAAGCCAGTCTGGGTGTGCCGTAACAACTCGTTAGATTCCAGAAAGGACGAGAGTTGCCGGTTAACCCATTTCTCAGCAATCTTTCCCATCCCTGGCAGTAAGGAGATTGGCCGGAAGTTGGACAAATCGGTGGGGTCAAGCCCCGCTTTTTTTAGCAGGGCTTTTACTATAGCCTGCTTCCAACTGGGGGGGACCTTGGCGGCGGCAAAGGAAGCATTGAGTAGATCTACTGCCGGTCCCGCTATGACATCCATAAACTGCTTTAGGATGTACATAGGCATGGGATCCGTCGGAGAGCCACTTTTTTGCGCGGCCAGCTCTTTACAGAAAGCTTCCCTGGTGATCGGGGCAAACTTGTCCAGCACGGCTCTATCAGTGGCCAGACGGCTCTCCCCCAAGGGCGGGCTCTGACGGGGCAAGGGGAGGCCGGCTATGATGTTTTGAATTTTCTGGTCAATGTACTGGGCCAGAAGGTTACAACGGTCCGTACTCCCCTCTGAGGGTTCTGGAGATACTGGAACTTTGAGCAGCTCTTTGAGAATTTTATAGGTTTCCCTTGAAGAATTGGTTGATGATTTTATCCTATTTTCAAGGTAGGCCGCTTTGGTGGCATTGCGTGCCACTTTATAAGTTCTCATGGCTGCCCTGTACTCTTCTTTGGAGTTTCCTGCCCAGTTTTTCCGCCAGTCACGTTCTTTCTTTTTACAAATTTTTCTCAGAAGACCCAGCTCTGGGGTGAACCATAAGGATTTGGGGCCCCCCGTCTTCCTGTTGGCTATTTTCAGGGGAAGTACTGCATCTAAAGCTGTGCTGAGCCATTCGCAGAAAGCCTCATCTGCCTCTATAGGATCCCTATTAAGCACCGGGATGGTATGTGTCAGCTTGCGTGTAAGATCGCCGACCGGGAGTTTCGACCATGCCCTTACTGGTACTTGTGCTGTGGCTGCCGGGGGAGATGGGGGAGCTGTAACAAAACCCAGTTGAAAGGGGATCAGGAAGTGATCCGTCCAAGGGAGAGGCAAGGACGGTGACATGGAAAGAAGGGGAAGATTAGAAAACACCGTATCCAATAAATGGCCCTTGACGTGGGTGGGCTCCTGATTATGGAGGGTGATGTTCCCAACCCAAGTTCAGATCTAAGGTCGTTTGCAGCTTTATCCTCCGCTGAGTCGAAATGTAGGTTTAAATCTCCAAGCAGGAGAAAATTGGGTGCCGACGCTATTAGCAATGGGGCCTCTTCAAGCAGAGAGTTCGCGAACTGCTTGATGTTGCCCGGCGGCCGGTAAATCAGCAACCCCGACAGTGAGTCGTTGGGGGACAATTGAATCTTAAAGCTACAACTTTCCGCATCCAGGATAGACCCTTCAGCGGCCCTACATGTCAAAATATCTCTATATATAATGGCCAGCCCGCCCCCTCTGCCTCGCGATCTGTGCAAGCAGAAGATACAAAATCCGGGGGGAAGAGCGTTCGCCATGTCAAAATCCGAACTGTCAGATGTCCACGTTTCCGACAAAAATAGCACATCAAGCTTGTGATCCAGAATCAGATGGTGGATGTGTAAGGAGTGCCTAGGTAAAGATCTACAGTTCAGGAGGGCTAGTCGAAGTGGTTCCCTAGGGGGGGGAGCATTCTGGGCCTCTTTACTTTCCGTAGTACATAGAGCGCAGGCTTTGAACAGCACATCTATCCTCAATCCCCTCGGACAGAGGCAGGAGGCTTTGGGGCAGAGAGACATAAGTTGTTCTTGCGAGTATGTGAGAGGCCCTCGCTTTGTTTTGGGCAGCATGTCTGGCCCTAGGTCCGTACGGGCCCGGACGGGCCCAGACGGGCTTGCCTCTGGCGCGCCTCCGGCGCGCCAACGGCGCGCCCGCTGCGCCCGCCCGCTGCGCGGACGAGTGAGTGCGGCCATTTATGAGGCGCGAGGTCCTGTGTTCGCCCTCACACTAGAGCGCAAAATGCCCTCTTCCCAATCCAAGATGGCGGGACCTTCCGGTTTAGACTTTGGTTACCGGAGGTCATTCAGAGCCCAGAAACGGCTCGAAAATGCCCCCAACAGCTAATATGACCAGGCGGTGTGACAAGGAGTGAATTTAAAAATTAAAACAAATTTTTAAACCAACATCAAAAAATAACTTTTTTTAAAAGACTGGACATGGAAACTTTTCAGCAGTACATCTGCACACCGAGAGATGGCGCCTTGCGAATCTGCATGGATGCCAGTCTACTCTGGAAATTGTGTGTCCCCTATATAGGCGCCACTCTCACGTGCTGACTTCAGTTCTTTTCTTTCTGTGCCACCAGACACAGATCTGGAGCTCCGTTCATGTCTCTCAGACATTTCACTTCAAAGTTTGTCCAGTGTGCAAGGGATGTCACCCCAACAGACTACAGGTTTTAGGCTGTGTAGGGACTGTCGCAAACAAATGTCTGCAACAGTTTCCCACCAGGTGCACTTGTGGTGCCTGGGGTCGATCCACAACTACAAGGCCTGCACTGACTGTGCAGCTATGACCCTGAAGGCCATCAGAGAATGTGAGATGAAGCTCTACATCACAAGCACACATAGACTCCACGTCTAGGCCACTCCAAGTTGCGGTCCATGTCGAAGGTTCGTTCTCCTTCTCCTTTCTGTAGAGTCGTCCTAGCCGCTTGAGAGTCTGGCCTTCATTGTGCTTCAAGTCATGAGGTAAATTCTAAAAAGAAACACAAGAAATCGAAGCAGGACTCCCCTTCCTCATGCTACCCATGTTCACCTGAGCATGTATTCAGATGGCACCTCTCCTCTTGATCTCGCTCCAGAAGTGATTAGCAGAAAACATTTTACATTTCGGGACACACAACAACATTAGTAATCCAATAGGTGTATCATTTATAAAAAGGGTAGTACAGACTAATTACATCAAACTGCATCTGTGCTGCTGGATCACAACCAAAATATTTGTTTGGATACCTTGGACCAGGTGGCTTCTTAGCTTGCATTCACGTTATGCATAGCTGCTCCTGACCTCCTTTTTAGGGGATTGCTTGACAGCACTGCTGATGCTAGACAATTATGTGAGCATCACTAGAGAGGGGCTTTGACTCCGCCCACATGTTGGGAGCCAGGATTACATGTTTGATTGGACAGAGGTAGTGCACTTCTGAAAAAACAGTGCTTGCCCTCCACACAGCTGTGACCATTTGTATTTATTTATCCAGCTCCCTGAGCTTGAACTTTCAGGGGCGCAGACATGGCATTGCAATGCTATTAAAGTGTCTTTAAAAAAACGACATAATATTTCGGGTTTCTCTGGCAGCAGCACAGATAGGAGGGCAGTCATTAACCTACATAGTTATTTAGGTCTGGATGACAGTGCAACTGTCACTTGGCCTTTTAACCTATACCAATCTTATTCTATAGTCCTTTGCTTCCACCCAAATAAACATCCATTCCCATGCTACTTGCTGTGAATGCTTCACGTTATCATGAAACATGTCTCTAAAGCGAGACTCATTGGAATTTCCAATGCTTGTTTAGACATATGCCTGTTTCCAGTTTCATAAATAGTGCTACATAGTGCCTAACAGTTGCTTCAGAGCATTTTGAAGCGCTGTAAGCCAACATAGAGACCACAAAAAAATAATAGACGGATTTGCGAAATATAGAGCATTGCAGTCCGCATTGCCATGTCAAGGCTATGATGAGAATTGTTTCTTCACTGCCACATTAGTTCCATGTAGTATGTTTCATACATGACATTTATTTACATAAGAAAAGCTACCGTATAACTCAGCCAAGCTACAAGATCCACTGAGCACTGTACATTTGCGAGAAGTGCGCGGGCTAGCAATCTGTAATGACCTACTTAGTAATGCAAACAAAACCTATGCAACCTTTGTTTTCAGCAGTAGGTACATTTCTATTGAGAACTTTAACAATAATCGATACAATCGATGTCATCAGATTGATTTTCGTCTTAAAAGTACTTGTGCAACTTTTATAAGCCAGGGTTTTGCCTTCTACCCTTTGTCAGTGAGTTTGCTCTTCCAAGTTCCACTCGAATGCTTCAAAGGGCAGTTATCCTCAAAGGGGCGAGTCCCAGCTAGTCCCCATGCCCCATGCTGCCTCTAGACTGCACCCTCCTAGTGCTAGGGTGAGGCTTGAAAGGACTGTCAGTCTGCTACCCAAGCAACCGAGGTGGATCAACAAGGTATCTGACCACAACTCTGCTTTGTTATCCCTTAGTGTCCTACAAGCCTAAAGTTTTTTGGGTCACTAAAGCCCCAATTGACCTGCACAAATGGTGTATCATCTCTCTACTTTCCAAAACCTCCTGCTCATATGTTCTTGTTCATTTTCGGCAGAGAACTTTTGGACCAGTTTTTTCCTAACCGGCCCTTGATCGGTTTGCTATAGCAGTAGAATGCATACATACAGAGATTTTTTGGTAATATTTCAATAGAAACGCCCTTGCAAGTTATCCTTTTTTGTTAATTGAAGTTGGAAGGTAGCAGCCCCATGTATTAAAAATCCTCGGAATACTCCTGCGTTCCTCAGTTTAGTGATGCTACGCTACATTATACCTGCGTGAGGTACAATGTATGCAGGGTGGGCGTTCCTCTGTAAAAAAAAAAAAAAGCCTCGTAGAAGTGGCGCAATGAAATTTATGAGATTTCACTATGCAGCTTCTACGACTTGACTGTGTCAAAATCCTTACGCCTGCTTCATGCAGGTGTAAGGATCGATGCAGGTCTTTTCACATGGAACTCGCTCATAGGGTTATGATACATCGCTGAGTTGCGTTTTTGGACACACTCCAGCAATGTGTCATTTTTGCACCACTAGATGCGTCAGAGTTCCTCACATATCTGTAAATCCTTTCGCCATGGAGAGCCGTATTGTAAATGAGGCCCAATGTATTTTAAAGCAATACGTGAACAGTGCCTTCCCCTTTTAAAAAATATTGAGGGCCTTATTTATGAAAAGTGACGCCAATTTGTAAATTCAAAAGAGCTTTATTCGGTATGTACAACAACCATAAAAGCAAAAACTAAATTTAAAACACATGTATAAGACGTCCATTGCATAGAACACTCCAATTAATTATCTATCAAGTATAAATAATATCCAATGCATAAATCAGACCAATGAATTATCAATATGATGGATTTCCTAGCAGCAGTTGTTTTCAAAATAAAGGAAACCACATGAAAGCATATTCCAGGATCATCAAGAGTAACCAATACGTTCATAGCAGCATGGGTCGTTCTCACATTAAATTTAAAAAAAGAAGGTTTCAAATAGAAACGTCTTAAAATGAATAAAACTTGCAGAATAGCATAAAATGTGTGGTGCTTTGTTTTGATTGCCCATCGCAGGGACATAGGGTTGACGGACACGTTTTCATGGTAGGGAAGGCAACTAGGTGATGTACTATACCTTATCTCAAGCGGGTCAGAACAAAGCGGTGTGAGGGCCTAGTCACTTCTGTCCAGTAATCTTGAAATCCTCCTCTGAGCTCAAACTGTTGATAAAATATGAGAGAAAGTAGTGAAACAGGGGACCCATGGGGAACGTGTGCAGTGCGAGAACACAGACGCGAGCTGCGTACAATTCTATGAGAAAGTCACGGTTGGAATTTTAAAGATTAAGACTTAGGAGAGGACTTTGAGCAAACCCTTTCAGACTTAGAGGGTTCTAGGACCAGCACCCACGGGAGCACCGGAGTACTCACCCAGGGAAGCCGGGTGCATAGGTGTCAAATGGTGTCGGGAATCGTCGTCGTTTTCAATGGCGATGTGCTGCAAAGTGCTGCTGCTGGGAAGAGGAAAAGTGTCCGGTGTGATCCAATCCTGGATTGGAGCTGTGAAGAACCTGAAAGCAGAGGGGACAGAGGCTGGGTCACTTGCCAGTGAGCAGGGGCACGATAGACGAATGCCCACCGATGTCGGGTGCTCCAGGTGCGAAGAGGTGAAGCTTGGGTGTCTGTTGTTGATGCTTTCTCTCTCATGAGATTGTAATAAATATCCTTTCTCTCCGTCCTCCAGTGTTGGTCTCAGTTTGTATTTCGGACCCGTAGACTATAGGGTAACCCTGCACCTTTGGGTGGTCCCACAAAAGACCCCCAAATCCACACAACTGCAACCCACGCGGTCAGAGAAAAGAATCTTCGGTGTGGACCAGCAAGATCCTGGAGACTCCCGAAGTGTTGGAGAGTCAGGGCAGGTCTGGAGTAACCAGGGAAGCCCAATTAAAGTTAAAGATGCCTTCTTGGGGACCCACAGGTCGACGGACCAGGGATCACGAAGGGACCTCGAGAGAAAACACAAAGGGCCAGCTCACGGAACACTCATGGAGTGTAGGTCGGCAATCTTCGGTTGAATTGCTGCTCGGGGTCAGGGCTACAAGTAACCCAAAACTCAGCCCCAGAGGTTGCCTCAAAGCTGATGCTTCTGCAAATGGTCACGGTGTTAAGGGGTTCGGGTTGCACGGTCTCCACGAGGGATACAGGCATCAGAGTTGCTGAGCGCACAGATCGACCTCAGAGACCACGGGAACCCACCTCCTGTGTTGCAATTTTCTTCGAAGTCCTCAGGAGCTTCAGAGATGCAAATCTGACAGATACGTCTTTGGTGCCTGCCAAACAGGGGAGTAACTCCTTTACTCCAAGGGAGATTCTTCGGTCATCCAACGTCATGGAGATAGTTGTAGTTCTGGGATTCGGTAGCAGAGATTTGTTCAGGTAAATCTAAAGTCCTGTAGTCAGGGGTTCCTAATTTATACCCAAGGAAGGGGTGGGACAAACTCTGGGGACCCACCTATGGGAGGGTCAGGACAGAGGGGTGGCTACACCCATATCCTTTGTCCAGTTTCACGCCAGAACAGGGGCTGGCAGCCCCTGCAACCGGTTTGAGCTGCACTATGCACAGGGATACCAAATGTGCCCCCGGTGCAGACTTCAAAGCACTCTTGGAGTGCACCCACCCAGCCCCAATACACTAAAGCCTGTCTGGGAGGTGGTCACACCGCCCTGTGACAGGAAACATATTGTCCAGCCTCCCCTGCCAGAGTTTTGTCCAGCAGCAGGAGGGCAGACTCGTGTCTGTGGCTGGCAGCATCGATTTTGTGATACCAGGGTTCTGTTAAGCTGGTACCAGATATACCGGTGGTGCCATGTTTCTCCCTCTAGTAGGATGGAATCATACCTCCCTCACCAGTTACTGGTGTGGAGGTATAATTCCAAAGTGTTTGACACCAAACACAACATATTTCCATGCAGCCGTTTTAAAGTTAGCATTTACCGCGAGGTTATAATGCACTTAAGAGTATATGGTTGGCTGCATCACAAACAACCCCGGAATAAGGGTTCCGTAGGCTGCAGAGGGGCTCTGCTCATGCAGTTGCACCCTCTCACGCAAAACCCAGCACCCTGTCTTCAGAATTGTTAAGGCCTGCCATAGGGGTGAGTGATAGGTTTATATGTGCAGTGATGTGGAGAGATATAGGGAGCCTATTTCTCAGTAAGGGGTGCATACACCACCTGACATAGTCTGCTGTGTCATTTTAAATGGCTTCCCAGGGGAGGCACAATACATGCTGCAGCCCCTGGTAGGCCTTCGGGGTACCTATGCCCTGGGTATATAGTATACAATATACCGGGGACTCATAAGGGTACCCCAGAATCCAATCTGCAGTGTACCTAAATTACTCAATTTAGAGTGGAAAGCAGATAGACTGGGGTACTGATTAGCAGGATCCCAGTCTGACTAAGTCGAAAAACAGTGAAACATCAGCAAAAAGTGGGGGGAACTATAAGAAGCAGATCCTACTCTCCTACTGGGATACTGTAATTTTTATCCAAAAGTAAGCAATCTTTAATAATGATTTAAGTAAATGTAGTTTCCTCTTTTGCCCAAATGGATCTCCATAGCAATAATGGTCGCAGAGCGATGTGATCCGATAAGTAATTAATACCTACTTCACAGTGTATAATTTCAGTAGATGCTGATGGGGGTAGGCACAAAAGACGTTTTAAAAAGGAGTTTTCTTCGTACTGTAGTGTCTGGTTATGATTTTGATTTTGGCCCCAAACCCCTGCACCATAAAGGGTAATTGCAGCACATCTAGCCTTGTATATGTCTACCATATCCTTAATACGGCGATTACCTAACTTGGATGCAAATCTAACAAGCATTTGCAATGCAATAGGTCTCGCATTTGCGAGAGTTTAAGCTATTAGCATTGTAAATGACAATGCCTTTTATTTATGTTTTAAAAACCAAAACATGAATTAAAAAAACATTGTAATTTACAATGCCAACAGCTCAAACTCGCATAAATGCGAGTCCTATTGCATAAAGGACCTATTGCACCTGCACTTACCTAGCCACCACCATTGAGTAGCGATCATACCAAGGTAGTTGGTATCCAACATTAGGTAGGTCTTATCCACCTAAGGGCAGCGTGAAGCCTGCTGTGACATGATTGTAGCAGAACTCTGGCTCTTATGCATGACACTCTGTTCGGGTATCTAAGGTCACACTCTAAACATACCCCAACAATGCGTAGTAAGCTGGGCAGCCTATTGCCTGACCGAATACCTGGGTACCATACCAGTGTTATGAAGGGCTACCAATTGGTACAAAAAAACACAAAGCGTTAATACCAGAATACCAGCGGCAACGCAGGCATCATACCGGTGAAGGTCCAGCGAGCCTACCAACCAGTAACTTAAGCCACAGACACTGAAAGTATTTATTTTTTACACTGAGAGCACTGGAACTGATACTAGTAATGCATAAATGTCATACACACATGTAAAGCAAGGCTTGCATGGCATCAAAATAGGAATCACACAGTAAAAGGTAAAGGAGCACTGCTTAATCTTACCAAAACAAGCACCACACGCTAGAATGGCGCTAGAAACTATGTGTATTCAGGGCTTCGGGTTGGAGAGACAGGGCTCTGCACGGATAGAGGGGAGATGGATGGATTAGAAGGAGGATGAATTTGTGCATTTCTTTGTTACTGTCATTACGAAATGAGGCATTCATTCCTCCACAGAGACAGTAATCTCTGCAGATTTCTGTTTACTGTTGACTATAAATGCAGGCGGCATATCTACTGTGAGCACCTTGAAGAGCCCGAGCAGCTGCGTTCAGCTCCCAGAGATGAAATGCAGACGGCTCGACACCCCCACGTGGTACACCCCGAGGAAGCCTGCAAAGGACAGCTTCCATTCAGTTCATTCAGGCTCACCTGTTGCTCACTGTAGCATAGGGCAAGCAAGCCAGCTGCGCCCTGGAGAATGAATGGACTCTGGCACCCAGGGCATGCCAACAGCCTGCTTCCTATAGAGCAACTGCCCTCTCCTAGACTCCGTAAACGTCTAAGAACTAAGACACACACTAGCCACGCCTGCAGCATGAGTATTTGCATCAGCCAAGCATGTGCCTCTTCCAAACTAAACATGCCACTTGTGTGATTACACGCTGTAGTTCAGCAGATACCAGAATGCACTCCAGGGCTTTGCCATTCAGAGGCCGGATACTTGAAGCAGCAGTGTTGGAACTCTTCAGTGTCTACGCCTTTGCTTCCTGGGTCTCGCGCTGCATGTGTATGTACACTGGTGTCTCCATGGACGCACCGACGTCACAGCACGGAGTGGCAGAACATTAAGATGGCTGCTAGTTTAGACCCATCAATGTGGAGGTGGCGTAACGGCTATATGGCTGACTTTTAAACTGGAGCACCGGGTTCGAGTCTCTGCAGGATGCTCAACATTTTTGTGTGAATGCTAGGAAGAAAAAATAAATAAAGATCACGCATGGTGTGCCGTGGTTTATAACAAAACTGAGAAAATAAGTACGAAAAACTGACATTTATTGTGTACTAACGGGGTTCAAGTCTCTGCGGGATGCTCAACATCGCGTGTGATTGCTATGCCGCGCTTTATAACAAAACTGAGAAAATAAGTACAAAACAACGGCATTTATTGTGTACTAACCGAGTTCAAGTCTCCGCGGGATGCTCAACATCGCGTGTGATTGCTATGCCGCGCTTTATAACAAAACTGAGAAAATAAGTACGACACACCAGCATTTATTGTGTACTAACCGAGTTCAATTCTCTGCGTGATGCTCAACATCACGTGTGATTGCGATGTAAACAACAAAGTAGTCCCTACATTAAAAGATACCGCCCTGCAGCGTAAGTTAACTGTAGTTGGTCGATGCTGTTTCCCCCAGAAATGGGAGAAAACGGAAGTGACGTATCGGACCACTAGCCAACAATGAGCGAGATAAGAAGAGCAATGCCAGATTTCACCAATGGCAAGCGACAAAACAAAGAGAAATGCAATGGGTGGAGTTTCACATCGTAATACTGATTACTTAATGCCTCGGAGAGGCAGCGCATGCGCTGCCTATGCGAGACCTATAAATCACATGGGCACTCTTGACTATCTTAGAGCGTACATTAGCAATTTCGTTAGGCCATTTCCTGAGTAAATTACACCCAAGTAGCAAAAGGTATTGACAGTTTCAATAGGGGAATTCTCTATGTAAAAAGTTTTGCATTTCTTAGTTTTCTGACCACAGGCCATGACAAAAGTTTTGGTCTTGTTAATTAATAATTTCCTATTCTTAATAAAAAGGTTACAATTATCCATTAATCCATGTAAACCAACTGGGGTTCTGGAAAGCAGCACCGCATCGTCTACGCAAAGTAAAACTGGTACTGGGTTACCAGCAATTTGCGGTGCATCTGCCTGTACCGACCTAAGGGCTTTGCCGACTTCATTTATAAATAGAGAAAAAAGCAACGGTGCCAAAACGCAGCCCTGGGGGATACCTCTTTTAACTTCTAAGTGTGGTGTACACTCACCACGCTGTCCATATCGCACCTTGCTCAAGAGTTTCTTGTACAGCCTTGCAAGGAAGAAAACTATTTGTTTGGGGACATCTAGATTGAGCAAGGTTGGCCACAAGATAGAGTGGTCAACAAGGTCAAACGCACTGCTAAGACCTGCGAAACACAGGTATAATCTTCCCTGTTTAGCGTGCGTATATTTGCCTATCAGAAGTTTTACATTAATGCATTGCTCAAGAGTTCCCAGCCCTTTTCTGAAACCATATTGGACAGGTGAGAGTATCTCATTTTCGGTAGCCCAATTTTCAAGTCTCACCAATAGTATTCTGCTCATCACTTTAACTGATGAATCCAGAAGCAAAATGGGACGATCATTTTTAGCTTCGGATTTGATTCCTTTTTTAAAAATAGGGATTATCACGGATTAACCCCATGACGGCGGTATGTACTCCCTCACTGCCAAGTTAAAAACTATAGTTAAAATGGGGCTCCAGAGATCTATTGCAGTTTTGTATACATCAATGGGGACCCCATCTGGGACTGGTGCTTTGCCACCCCTACTGCCAGTCAATCCATCATGAACTTCGTCGATGGTAATATCTAGGGCCATCACCGGCCACTGACTTCCTACTGTACATGGCAACCGAAGTACATCCGGTTCAAGTGGATTAAAAATACTAGTAAAATGTCTTACCCACGCATCACATTTAACATGACCGAATAGTTCTGGGAATGAATCGCTCTTTAAAAACGGCGAATTAACAGTTTCCCAAAATAGCTTACTGTTCGCTGTATCAACTGCCATGGATAGTTTTTCCCACGCTGACTCTTGGAGCTTGTTTCTCCTTGCCATAAGGACCAATTCATAATTATGGCATACGTTTTTGATGGTCTCAGCATTTCTAGGTTTAATACCCAAAGCTTGTTTGGGTTGGCTTAGAGCCTGTGTGCAGGTATGATCAAACCATCCTCTATTTTGTCTTCTATTTTCCCTGAAGGGCGCAGTCAATATCCCCTCAATTACAACATTAATTTTTCCAAAGTTAGCTAGCAGCAGGGGGGGGGGAGGTAACATCCTCGTTGAGGCAATAAGAAATCTCTGTATCACATTTAGTAACACTTTCCTTTAAAACTTTTGCAGGATCCTCACCAATTCATTTAATACATGTCCCCTTAGGCCTGGTAGGAGCAATACTAGTAATGAAATCTTGGTTTTCTACCATTTTTGGTCCCCAAACTAAAGTTGACAGAGAAATGTAGTTATGGTCACTCAATATCTGCTCAGTGATCCATGGAGTAGAACACAAATAGCTGCTGCTAGCTGAAATCAGCATATGATCAATAATAGAAGCAGCATTTCTGCCAGTAAATGTTGGTATAGAGCCACCATTGGTATCCCGTGCACACTGTAACAATTAAAGATCATATTTGGCCATCAATAAATTAAGAGCTCCACCATAATTGTTGTGTGTGAAATGCATACTTCCATCATCTTCACCATGCATGTTCACACAGACCTTAGTCATCGACAGTGGACAAGGTTGAATATTAAAATCCCCCACCCAGATTATAACAATATTAGTCTTAATAGTGCTTAGCAATTTATCAAGCCCATTGTCTAACTCTAATACAATATTACTATGGGTTGAATCGAACACGTTATTGTAATAATTGACCATGACCACATCCCTACCATCTTTGCAATGTAACCATAAAATCTGAGAGTGTATTACTATAGTGATAGTTCTTTTAACAATAAATGTAGATGGCTTATTTGAAATAAGGGTCAGGAGTACCCCTTTGGCTCTACCAGCTGGCGAAGGCACAGCCTGGAGCCAATATGATGTAAACCGTTCTCCATATACCAGTTCGGTACACCAGGTCTCTTGCAGGCAAATTATATCTTGTTCGGTAGTAATAAAATCCTGCCAAGCTAGTGAATCCTGTTTGCCTCTTAAGCCTGCGACATTCCAGGTGGTAATAATGTATCCATTCTCAAATATTATCCCGGAACTGACTCGAGTGTACTTGCCTTTACTACCTTTATCTAGACTTACACATGGGGCCTTTATAGAAACACAGTCTGTGTCTGTATTGACAGTAGGCTCAATCTGGGGTGGGTCGATTATAGGTAAGCCCCTTGCATCTTTGTCATCAACCCAGCCTCCAGTAGGATATGGCTCTGGTCTAGGATGTTTAATACCCTTATGTCAATTGTTTTCTTGGAGAAAGCTCAAAGCCTGGTATCTGTTTGAAACTGGTATATCGTGGTGAGGTCAGATTGCTTAAGTAAATTCATTCTCCGGGGATTTTGATCATCTTCCGTATGTTGTATAAACCTTAGGTGTCTATAAAAGAAACCAAGTGGTAACAATGTCCTGATCGAATCAGTTCAGTTCATAAAACTTTATTTCGGCACAATTGGCCATAAAAGCACAATTTATGAATAATATTTAAAAATTTAGTAAAATACAATAGATAAAAAGCAAGACAAAAGGATCAACATTCCACGCACTGGGAGAACTTTCCCAGGCATCAGCCATCTTATAAAGCCGGACATAAAGTGCATGTGCACGTGCTTTAGAGGCTAGTTCCAAGTAATTATTTGCTCCATTTTGTAATACAATTTTAAAATTTGCGTTATACATAGAGGTAGTGACTTAAAAAAGACTTACAAAACTGGCATATTTGCCTCAAGTTATCACATAGAGCACAAATAAAACCACAAACATTCGGGGCGAATGGTCTATGCACATTTCGGGACAGGCGTATTAGTCATTAATAATAATTCAATTATCTCCACAACAACCACATAAATACAATTTGTACAAGAACATCTGTTAAAAAATATCATAGACAGTTGTCATTCCTATTTAGAGACTTATTCAAGATGGCTCTGCGCGTGCACCACATGGTAAATAAAAAGTGTGATATTGAAAAAACAATGGGCATACGTGCGTCAGATTTAAAAATCCTATACACGCTACGACAATGTCTCGACCCCAAGTTCCTGAAAAGTTGTAGTAGCCATCACGACCTAGCCTTCTTGGATCCCTGGCAGAAAAATATTACATGGAGATTGGTCTCATCTACGTTAAGGCACGCAGGACAATCTGTATTTGTGTGGCCCTCCCACTTCTTTGTGTATGAACGCAGCGGAAGGACTTCATGCCTAAATTGCAGATAAAGCTTCTTAGCCAAGAGAGGCTGTATGTCGTCCAACACTGGTTCTAAAATGTATGTGGTTTTACCTTCCAGGAACTCAGCCATTAGTCTTCCCACTGAGGGTCTCATCTCAAGCTGGGCGAGTTTATGGTCTCTATAGCTCTCAATCAAAGCTTTTCTAGAAGTTATTTGGGAGATTTCTTCTGCATTGTGCCACATAGTGCCCCTGCCCAAGACCTCACATGTTTTCTTGACATATAACAGCCAAGGCAACTTCCCTGCACCTCGCAACCCCATGACATCGATCAGTTCTTCTCTATAGGAGGCTAATTCAGGGGTGGACCACAGGCGCCGCCAGTATAATAAAGGTCTAAGAGCAGCTTCTTCCTCGATGGGTCTGATTCCTAGATCCATGCGTAGGGGTATTAATGGTGTACTGGGTGGCAATCCCATAAGTTGTCTAGCGAATATATTCTCAGAACAAGCTAGCTTGCCAGTTGGACAAAGCCCCCATAGTTCGGCTCCATAGAATGCAGCCGCCCTAGCCTGGGCCTTGTAAATTTCCACCATAGGACTCACCTGTTTTACAGAGCATGACCTGTATAGTTTTAAAATACCCCCGTAGTCTGGGATAATTTTAAGCATATTTTACTGATTTGGGCTCCCCAATCCATTCTCTCTGTCAATGTGATTCCCAGGTTTTCAAATATAGATACCCTCTCTAGGGGACTTCCATCCAGAGAAGGGTTTGTGTGAGCGGTGTTACCTACATTAAAAGCCATGTACTTTGTTTTTTGTAGGTTAATTTCTAGTCCCCGCTGTTTGCAGAAGGCGCCAAATTGTCCAGGGTTCTCTGGATTCCCAGGGGGGATTTGGCAAGCCAGAGGGTATCATCACATGAGGGCTGGTATAGTGTGTTTCGCCAACCTGGGTGCATCGATGTTTACCCCAGCATTCAATGATTCTATTAGGCCATCAATAAAAAACCAGAAGAGAGTTGGGGCCAGGACACAGCCTTGCTGGACCCCTCTCTTGACAGGCAGGGGGGATGAAAGTTCGCCATTTTTACCAAATCTAATTCGAGCAAAGTTGCCCTCATGTAAACCTTTTAACTGGTGGCAAAAATACTCTGGGACACCCATGTCTAGTAGAGTTGCCCAGAGTTTGTCCCTTGGTACCAGATCGAAAGCTGACTTAAGGTCTACAAATATAAGGTAGAGGCTGCCACCCTCTATACTAACAGTTTTCCAATAAATCATCTGTAGCCTTAAGATCTGGTCAGTTGTTGATGTCCTTGCTCGAAAACTGGCTTGGAGGGGAGTAAGGATGTTATGTTCCTCCATCCTGTTTTGGAGACGCCCCAGTAGGACACGTGCAAAACTTTTTGGGCTTACATCTATCAAACTAATCAGGCGATAGTTGACATGTAAAAGCAGAGAGCCCTTTTTAGGTCTCGCCTGAGCTAGCGCATGCGCTAGCTCAAGCGAGACCTTTAGTAAGCGGGTTTTTAAAGTGCTACCAGAGAGGCTTTTGCTGGCCTTAAACTTGCGTGCATGTGCATGTGCATGTGAATGTGCACAGGCCATCTGGCTTTTGTAATGGCTCATTAAGCCTTACAGCGCCAGAACCATGCCCCTCCACTCCCTCTCTCTGCTCTCACTCCCCCTCTAATGGTCACTGGGGATTGGCCTCCCCTCCTCTTGTGGCAAAAAGCCAAGTACTCTGTGTAGCTTGTGTGCAGCCACAAGCCGTCCCTTCTCTGCCCACTCCCTGCTTCTATCAGTCTCTCCCTCCCCAAATCTCTCCCCTTCAGTGTTTTATGTTCCTTCCTCCTTGAGTGTCTCTCCTCCTCTTCCTCCCTCACAGTCCCTCGCCCTTCCCTCTGTCGTCCCCTGCTGCTCAGCCCCCTTCAGCTTCTCCTCTGTTTCCCAGACTCTGTGCGTCGGTCTCTCTCTCTTCCCCTCCCCTCTGTCTCAGCCCATCTCAGCCTCTCTCATCTTGTGGCTCTCTTTTTTTCCGGAGTTTTCTTCCTTCCTGTCTGTCGCACCGCATCCATCCCACAGTCTGTCTCATGTTTTGTCTAATCAGTTACTCTTTCTCCTCTCTGTCTCTCCCTCTTCCTCCGTCCCACTCTTCCACTGATTTGCCCTCACTCAGACTTTCTTACCCAACACTCTTTTTTTTTTTTCTTCTCTGTACTCTAATGCCGTTCCCTCCTTCAGCCTCTTTCTTCCCCGTCCCACGTCTGCCCCATTCCCCGTTTCCCTTCACTCGACTCTTTCTTCCGGATTCTCCCCCCTTCCTGTGTATCCTCTGCCTGCATTCCGCAGTCTCTCGCTAACCATTTGCTTTCAAGCTCTCAATTACCCTTCCCTCCTATCGCAGTCTGCCCTTTTCCATAAGTCTTTCTTCTCTGTGTGCCCACTCTGCCTCCTCAGTTTCCTCCTCTGTTTCACTGTCAGTCTTTTTTTTGCGACCTTCTCTCCCTCCCTCTTTCCTTTCAGTCTACACACTATTTACCTCACCCTCATTTCTCTTTCGTCGTGTGCCTCTCTTGTCTCTCTCCCTTCCTATCTTTCCTATTCCTCGGCCTTGAACCTCGCTCCATCCTGTCTCACTTCCTCTGCCTCTTTCTTAGTCACTCTCCGTTTCTCCTCCTTCGAATTCTGGAGTTTTGCACTTCTTTCTCCAAGTCGCCTCCACGTAACCTCTATTTAATTTTTTCATTTTTTCTTTCTCTCTATTTCATCTCTCATAGTCTCATATTTATTTTACTCTTTCTGTTCCGGCCCACTTACGACTGACTCTTAAACATCCCTGCCTCGGTATATTCTATTTTACTGCTTTTACTGCTCCTTCTAGGTGCGGTAGTTATCCTCTATTTCAGTTGTCCATACATTCTCTCTTCCTCCTTAGGGCGATGGGCACCAGTCCTGTCACATTAAGGTGCATTCCTACTACCCTGTCGATAGGCAGCAGCCCTGTCCCAATAATATGCACTAGTTCTATCACGACAATAGGCTCCAGTCTTTTCATAATATGATGCACTATTCCTCCTATCACCACGATTTACTCCAGCCCCTTGAGGATAAAGTGCACCAATTCCAAGCTGACAGTAAGTGGTACTGATGGCACAGTTAGGCGCACTTCTCCTAACACAATCATACCCCTGCCCCAGTGCCTGACAAGACTTCAGTCAAACTGGTGTCCTGACATTTGATTTGGCTCTTTTATCATGCTCATCTAGTGTGTATGCAGAGGCCCTAGGCATGTAGTTGGTAATGCGAGGTCCAGAAACTCGTCTGTGACCCGGAGGGGTGCACACATCGTGCCCTGATTGTGGGCACTGGACCAGAGACGTTTTAAGGCATGGGCAAAGGGCGCTGGCCTAGGGTGCCATCCTTTCAGGAGGCAAAAGACACGCAATTGAGGGACGGAATGCAGAACAAATCAAAACATTCACCCCCAGTCAAGAGATCTGGGTTAAATCCATCATTCTTTTGCTCACCATGCCACCCCAGTTTAGACCTGGCTATATGCAAATCAGTCTTGACCCTGCGCCTCATGGGAACAGTCCAGCCTGAACTGCCAAGCCAGGTCCTCCCTGGACCGGAAACAAGCATCCTAGGACCGGTTTCAGGGTTTCACCATGGAGGGTGACGTCACCTCCCGCACCGAGAATGCACCGGAGACAGCTGGGGAATCGAGTCCCACCCCGGCTGTGCAGTCTCTTCTCCGGCGCTGCTGTCTCTGCGGGGCCCCCCTGGGCAGGAGAAGAGGCAAGTGGTGAGAAGGGCTCACGAGCACGTGTACAGCGTCCCACGCTGTGGGAGTTCCAGGCAGGGTTTGAAGGGAGCAGAGAGGGTGATGTCACCTCCTGCGTCGAGAATGCACAGGAGACAGCTGGGGGATCGAGTCCCACCCCGGCTGTGCAGTCTCCTCTCTGGCGCTGCTGGCTGCTGTCTCTGCGGGGCCCCCCTGGGCAGGAGAAGAGGCAAGTGGTGAGAAGGGCTCACGAGCCCGTGTACAGCATGATTGAATCAAATATCGACAATGGGGATGATCTATCTAAGGTGTTTCTAGCCCAACTAGGAGTTCTAAAATTGATTTTTATGCAGTCTCCTTTGAGACACTCTTCATGTTAGGAGAATCTGATTAGCTCCTATCAGTGGGAAGCCACAGTTCTTATCAAGCCAGTGTACTACTATATTCTTTAGGGTATCATGGCTCTCCATGTGTCCTGGTTGCAGGGGAAGCACGTTTACCAGAACGGCGACATATGGGCAGCATTCAGGGTGCAGGTTGATGGGAGCATCTACTCTCCTCTCTTCGGTAATATTGTAACCTGGTTTATTTGAGGTAGCAATTGGATGTTCCGTATCCAACCCGTCCAACCTAGCCCCACAAACTGGTATGGGTTGGTTAATCAGACCCTGCTGTCTTGGTGTTTTATGGATTGCTAATTCATTTGTTCCGCTGGTGAACCCTGCGCTTGCTATGTCATGTCTGACCCCAAGTGGTTCTCTACCTGTTCCTTTATTTATTCCATTGACATTTGGGGCAGTTATCTTAGGCGCAAGCTTATCTATGCCTCCCCTAGTTGCATCCCTCTTTGTCCCGGCACTAGTGCAAGTGTCCCTCAATAGGCCGCAGATCTTAGACACCTCGCTATACAGTTTGTCAATTTTCTCTTGGACTGGCCTAAGCAACTGCTCGACCTTAGATAAAATTGTGGCTATAATTAATCTTGTTTGTGGATTGGCAGTGGTACCTTGGCCATCTGGAATTTCACATATCAGGTCTTTAGAGGTCTGTATAGGACCTTTCTTTCCTTTGGGGTTACCCGCCACTGTTTGTCTCTTCTTGCAACCTCTCGTCCTCTTTAGGGATGGCGATCTATCAGATGTGTGCAGGGGGGGAATCAGGTTGAATGACCAATTCATGTTCAGATTCTAATGCATTATCATGGGCCTAGGTGTTCCGTGGGGCATAGTGGGGGCAACTTCTACAGATTGCGTAGGCTCTCCCTGTGGGAGTCCGCTACTATTACCTATCTGTTCCCCTACCATCGTGCCAGGATCCAAGGATAGGCGACGTTTTGTCCTATCAATTTCATCAATGATTGCACTGACTGCTCGCACTAAAAATGAGTCGATTGTAGTACGTGGGTTTATGGCTTTTTGAATCTTATGTTTGGTCATGGTGGCTTCACCGGCGGCATTTATGTATAGAGTATAAATTAGTATGATCTATAAGACAATACACACTCAGTTTCATTATAAAGTACTAAGTGCAAAAGTACATTGTGCAAGGGTCAAAGTGCGAAGTGCTAGGACGTGATGGGAAATACAGTACACAATATAATCTGCATATGCAAAGGAGCGAAAGGAACTATGATCAAAGTGCACAGTGCAAGATAAAAAGGATTATAGCATAGTAAAAACACACAGATATAAAACAAAACCGAGCCCTTTAGAATTGTTCTCTTCTGTTAGAGAGCTTCCATTAAAAGGAAAAGGTAAAAGATAGAATATAAGAGAAAGACAGGACTAAGCAGGGATTGTCACTCATCTGGACGCCGTTGGCTTGTTCCCCGTATACCCATGTAGAAGCTTGGATAGGATAGGAGGATGGGCTCTCATCTGTGGTCCCCACAGATGAGAGGTGTTGGCAGCTGCACGCTTAGCCGCAGGGGATGCTGCAAGGGACGCTGGGGAGTGTAGTTCAGACTCCTGGCTCCCGGTCTCCGGTCTTTGATCCCCGAATGTAAGCACAGCAAAAAGTCCTCCTCTTCTAGAAGGTGCCAAGGGTGGGAGAGCAGGGGGTGTGCAGTAATTCCGGGAGGGTTATAGTCATTTTGTGAGAGTCCAGAGAAGGGTGAGAGGTGGCCCCGGGCTGGCATGGCAGGCCCTGTGCTGGGTGTAAATGTGGGTTCCGGTGCTGTTGTGGGACGCTCCTGGAATGGGTGTAAACTCTGGTGGGTTTTGTGCTGGGTGTAAACACTGCCGGATCCTGGGCTGATGTGCGTGCGGGTGGTGAGCACTCCTCGGCTTTGCTCCGAAAGATGGCTCCCAGTCTCCAGGCCAAGGCCAGCTTTAGTGCTGGTGGCGCCCTGTGCGACAATGTTTGTTGGCACCCCCCCCCATGACCACCTCCACCACGGATTCTCTCACTAGCACCCTTTAACAGTGACCAAGTCTCCATAACCACACTCTCTCAGATGCATTGAATTAGTTATATAGCGCCACTCATACCAGTGTTGGGTGTCCGAGCACTTTGCATCACACACACATTACACAGAGACAATCAATCATGTGTGTAAATCAGTGTATAGGAAATGTTACATAGGCCAAAGGACTAACAGTGTAGGAGTCACATGTCATCCATATTGGGAGGCAGTATAGTTTGAGAGTGCTTGGTCTGGAGAAGCACAAACTCAGAGTCCAAAAAGAAACAGCATAGTTGGGAGTTTTCTTTAATAAGAATCGATTTCTAGCCAAATTAACCCTTTTTGCAACATTAATCAATGTACTAATAATGTATACTTTGCAGTGTGTATGCAGTTCTAGGATGAAAGTTAATAGCTCACTATTCTATATTAGGACTTTAAGTTATAAATTGCAAGTAACAAAAAAGATGTCTCTTTTGAAAGCAGTAACCTGCTGATCTGTTTACATCATACGCACTCTGTAATCTACTTGGTACACGTTCTTTGTACCAGGCATATTAACCCTCTGCACTCACTTCACCAAAGTCAAAACCTCAACTATACAAAATGCTGATCTCTCTCCAGGAAGATAATTAATCACACGAGTTATCTTGACATTTATGTGAGGCCTGGAAACGCTGCAGCAGGTGCTTCAAAAGGATTATAAACTTTCAAACACGGCACCCCCAGGAAGCCAGCACCCGGTGCGGTGGCACCGGTCGCACCGCCCTAAAGCCGGCCCTGCTCCAGGCTATGCAGATGTGAGAGCCCGGGCCATGAGCACACATGGGGGGCGTAGAGTTATGGCACAGTCTGTTGGGCGCTGGCTGCGTTTCCTCTACCGGGGCTCCCCTGCCGCCCGTTACATCTAAGAGTGGCACTGGCAGCATTGACGGTGCCCAGACTGCTGCAGCACCTGGCAGCAGGCTCTTGGCAGGGTAGCGGTGGCCTTCCGCTGGTGATTGTGGGGAGACGCTCTGGCGCTCCTGATCCCCGCTTGCCAGAGCCAAACCGCTTACTGCCCTGCCGCGATATTAATAGAGCGGACTGCAGCACAGGTGGGGAGCGTCGCTGGAGAGAGGGGTGGCAGGGACCTGGCGTTGGGGTGCAACTCCGTGCCCTCCCAGGCCTCCTCTTTCCGCTGCTGCGGGTTCTGTCACTCAATCACTGCCAAACTCACCGGATTCGCTGCCGTTCGGCTGAGCGGCGGAGCCGAGTCCCTGCCTTGCTTCACCTCAACTCAAACACCTGTGAGTTAGAACACTGCCTGGGCGAATCATTTAATATGTCAGTTCTTGTTTTAGAAGCGCGTGCCACTCTCCACATGTGCGTCTCCACCTATGCTCACACAGGTGCTAAGAGGGGGCCGCAACGCATACTTTATTTTTCTGTGTGACGCATTGCTGGGCAAAAACAGTGATGCGTATTTTTCATAGCGCCATCCATTACGACACCATGGATGTGTTGTATTTACATTACGGTGCTCCATGGCCCAAGAAATTACAGATACGTCAGGAAATCTGACATATCTAGTGGTGCAAAAATTATGCATTGTTGGAGTGTGTCGGAAAACTGACGCAACTGCAGGAATCTGTCATGGCCCATGGGCGAGTCCCATGTGAAAAGACACGCGTCCATCCTTACGCCTGCTTCAGGCAAACATAAGGATTTTGACACCAGTCAAGTCATAGAAGTGGCGTAGTGAAATCTCACAAATTTTACTGCGCCACTGCTACGAGGCTTTTTCACGAGGGAACTCATACCCTGCATACATTATACCTGACGCAGGTATAATGTAGCACAGGCCTTTACAAAGTGAGGTATCTGCCTAGATGCGTCACTTTTTTAATAGGTCGTAGTGTGGTGTACTGATTAAACTTTGCAGCATCTCAAAAAAAGTATGCAACGGCGGCGCAAGCCCTTCATAAATAAGGGCCTTTATGTCTAAATTCCAGAATTGGAAAAAGACAATTAATTTAATTTTTGCCCGATCATTTAGGATTGCTCTGCTGTACACAATTATGCCATTTAGATTTTTGTAAATTAATTATGATGATGTTCTGCTTGTTATGCCATTGTATTATGTTCGCTCTTTTTTAATAAATGCTGAATGAATGTATATATCAGCCAAAAAAAACCTTTGTTAATCCTTTCTCTGGTAGGGCACCTTCCCACTTGCAAAGGCGACTGCAAACATTTCCAACATCTCTATACTGAAGATATGCAACAATGGGCTAGGCCAAGGGAACCATATCAGATTTGAAGGATAATCACCTTTTATGTAACTGTTTCCGCTAGACATTTGTACAATTTACATTTATCTCATATGGATATCATGAAAATCTGTCATGACTCAAGCCCTCCTTGGACCCTCTCTTAGCCGCACTGGGAATCTACTGATTCAGCTTCAAGCCAACATCACAATTATTTCCAATCCCAGTTTAGTGTTACTAATCTCACCTTTATAAACCTTGGCTGACATCAATAACCCATTTCTACTCTGACACAACCTCACACCCTCAGCCTTGCTGCTTAGTCAAGTACTATTCCTCTAATAAGATTTAGTCGACAGCTGCCTTTCATAATTTCATATCCTAACTGATTATGACAGCTACCTCATTTGCCAGATTTGGTAATAAGACACAGTGTTACTTTCTAAAGTGAGTGTCTTGGTTTTTGTTTATTTTTGCACTTGTTTTGTATCTGCAAGAAAATCACTAAGTTTCCTGCAAAAGGCCATCGCATGCTAGATGTGGCTTCTTCCAGCACATTTCTTCCTGCAACGGTGCTTATAGCCTCTGAACAAGCTGCCCCATTTTGTGGAGGGGATTACTGCAATCTTCTTACCGGTGAGCCGGGTGGGTACGTGTAACTCACTGTTGCGCGGCCATTGCTTCAACGCCATGCTCGCCGCGACTCGGACAGCGGATTTTTGGGAGATGGGGGTCGCTACGGCTTAATTAACCCTTCTACATCCAAGGTAAGGTGCATGTGTGTTTTTGCTCTTTAGACTGTTGGGTGCCATTCACTTGAGGGCTTATTTACAAGCCCTTTGCGGCGGCGCGGGGGGCTTGTAAATAAGTCCCCTTGGTGTTTAACGTTAATGATATTTTTAGGACTCCTCTCACGTGAGTTAGGTAGGCCCAGCCACGAGCACCGGGGCGTCGGCTGCTCGCTCGGTAAACAGAGGCTTGCTGTAGGCTGCCTGGCGGGATTCCTCGCCGCTTTCACAAGGCCCCGCTTCGCCTTCCTGTTTCGATAAAGTGTTTACATTCCTTTGAAGAGAACACTGAAAGACGCTACGCTCGCGGAAGCTAATGGCAATTAAAGAGCCGTGGAAACGTTTTACAGTCGTGTCTTTCCAAAAGCGAGTGCGTGCCACTACCGCCCAGAAACCCTAAGGGCACGACAGGTAGAACGTACCCGGGAGTGGGGCGGCATAACTTGCCCCTGATTCTGATTCGGCAGTGTTTGCCCATGCTGGCAGTCTTTCTTCTGCAGCCTGCCCCCAGAGAGTCTTGCATTCAGCAAGCTGCACCTCCTCCCTCCCCCAACACAAAAGTGCACTTAACCTTGCCCTCTGTGGTTTTCTGGTTTACAGAAAGGTGGGTTTCGAGTGTCTGCTCTCGGTCTCCCGTGAGACTTACAATAGAGTGTGTGTCACTCAGGCGTCCCGCCAAATTATATTTAGTGTACAGAACAGGTAAATGACCTCAGGGCTCTGCCCCAGCACGTGCAGATTTGTGTAGTGGGTGGGTGACCTATTTAAAGACATAAATACAAAAAATTTGTCACCCTAGCCATCTCTGTTCCCTGAAAGGAAGCCAAACACGACTCTGTAAACAAGCCCTCATTTACCAACATTCATATTATTTCTAGAAGAAAAAAAAAAAAACGTGCAGTCCATCAGTGTCAAGCTCTGGTCTAACCGAGACTTTTACAATTAATTTATGTGCAGTATAATCACCCCGCCTCTAATTACAATACATTCTGAAAGAAAACCAGTTTAGCTTTTTAATTCTCTCTTCAAAAACTAAACTTGTCTATTGTGCTATTTCATTTGGCTGCCCATTTTTTACATTTTGCCAAATTTCTAATTTCGTTTTTTTGTAATATGGTTTCCAAAAATAAACTCCTATCTGAAGGTGGCCTAAACTGAGTGAAATAGCTGTATTTTAAAAGCCTCAATTTGATGTAGGAGAAACCCTGCTCATATTGTGCTCTCATGTAACCCCGCTGTGCAGTGACAATCACAGAGAATGTGATATCAAGCTGTAGGTGTGTGCGATTATACACCTATATACATACAGTCATGATCCTCGCATGACAACGTGCTGAGCGCAGGACTGACCACCTACGTATATCCCCTATACAAGCGCATGTACAAACACCTGACTTTCGAAGTACATGGGCAGTTGCATAAACCCTTTAGGACGTATCGCATGGAATTTCTGTGGCAACTTTGTGCCTACATTGTAGGACTAATTGCTCACAAGACTACATAAATACTGCATTTCTACTGTATGATAAATAGAATATATTTTTTTTTAACCCTATATGGATGTGAATGTCTTTTATGCTTTAAGTGTAACAAGCAACGCGCTATTCGTCCGCAAAGCACTTCAGTGCCTCATCAGAATTAGAAAGCGCTGTATAAATGCTATTTGTACACATTATGTCAGTTATACGAGGATTTTCATTTTTTTTACAAGGTTTCAACAAGACTGCACATTTACTAATAATGCGTTGATTGTGAATAAACTGAGTGTCGGGTGCTAGCGTAGTAGTATTTTTATAGTATATGTTAGGTTATTGACTTAGAAAAATCTCTCCAAGATACCTTTTATCAGTAGCAGTTGCTAGGTGAGTAAATTACTTCACATAGAATATACAATAAAGAACATTCCTTGACTATAAATCATTCTAAATGTTTCACGTGCAAGAAATGCAAATTTCTTCGTTTGTTTAAAGAATAATTGGGTGTATCGTTGCAACCCCTGATCACCTTTTGAGTCAACTCTTTTTCTGACTGTACTAGAATAGACCCATTAGTGCCATGAATTAAGAGGATAGGGTTAGGGCTCAAGCCCAAGATCTCACCACAGTTTACCCTGTTCCTTCTGTCCCCCAGTTTGGACTTTTGCAGGGAAGTGGTGCAAGCTGGGTGCTGTTGGTCCAATCAAAATAATCATGGTGCATCCCATAGGACGTATGTGAGCTGCAGAAAAAAACATTTTCTGAGGTCAAATTATGTGTATTTGCCTCAGGATGGGGGTTTGGTTTTTACTCAGTGGTGCCAGAACCATTTCTTGCGTAGGGGTGCTGAAACCATGATAACCTTCAAAACACAAACTAATACTGACAAACTTCCAGTTTTCTGAGAGTTGGAGGACTGTTTCAGTCCCAGGTGTCCCTGCTTCCAGGTTCTATATTCACATCCTGCAGAAGCCTCTCCATCATCCTGGCATATACCAAAACGTCTAAACAGCACTACGGTATACTTCTGCAAATTAGAGTCTACCCTAACCTCAGGAATTTTAACTTATTACAGACTATAAATCTAATCGAAAGAATGCACAGTGCTTCATGTGTTTTTGTCATTTTGGAAAATGTCATCAGTTGAGCTTCCCTGTATCATTTTCCCTTGTATGGAAGCTTCATTTCCTAGTTTTCCTTTCTCATTTGTTTTCTGCAATCAGGTTCAATACTCCACCAACGTTCTATGGTTATTTTATGTGAAAAAATTCAAACGTAAAGGACCAATTGATGCACCTTATATACCTGTTAACGTCTGATCTGCCTTTTTGTCAAACGGAAAGGTATACTGCAAAAAAAAATAACTGTTGTCATTATGAATTGGTCACCTTGTAAAGGACATTCATCTTCATATTTCATTACAGTGTAGTAACACAGAATTGTTAAGCTGATAATAGGGGATAAAAGATCCACAACTGTACATACTCAGAATATTGCAGCCCACCAACGAGTTCTCTGGTGACGTCAAGTGCATGTTCAGGTTCTCAACCCTATGGAGCCTCCACTTTCCTAAATAGTCACAGGGTTTTCCAGAACTCTTGTAGTTATTTGTAAACAGGCAATAGCCATCCATTTAATGAAATTCCTGGTCGAAGTTGAAGCCTGTCCCGATGTTACACTGTTAATCTTTCTAAATCTTTTGTGGCATAGATTTCTTCTGGACTTATTTCTGTAGGCAGTTGCCCTTGTTTGAACCCGTTCGAGCAGGCATATGAGGGTCTATGAGCATAGACTCTCTGGTAAGCAGCCTCCCTCCATCGCGTCACATTTTTTGACCATCCCTATTAATTCATGGGCTTGCCTTTGTTTGGGGCAAGATAAGAAAATGTTTGCAAGTGGCCTTGGTTCAAGCTCAAATTCCTGCTCCCAATTATTACTGCTATGCTCCTCCTCCATTGTATCATCATATTAGACCCCTTTGCATCACTGACCTTGTACCCTTTCACTGTCAAGAGTGAATTCAAAGCTTCTACTTGAAGAGCACATGAGCTTTTCAGACCGAAAGCAGCAGGCCAACAGTGCCAGGGCACAAATGCCAATGTAAGAAAACAATGCGGTTCCCAAGGTGTCACTCACAGAAAATAGTTTCAATTAGTACTAGGAACCCTCATAGGTGAGCCCTAAAAGTGTGTATGTGTTCTGATTTCAATATACGAAAGCACGTGATCAAATCTTATACAACAACAGATGATGGCATTTATTTGATATATGCACTGGGGCATATATATGAGCTCCTTGCGCAGCCAGAGCGTCACTTTTTGTGACGCTCTGGTAGCACAACCTGCAAAAACAAAATTTTGAGATTCTGCAAAGCCACTTTGCATTGCTTTGAATGGCCTCATAGATGTGGAGTAAGGCAAGGCAGAGCAAATCGCTGCAATGCCGTACTCTGCGCCAGGGAGGCGTACTTTGGGCGTTGTGGTGAGTGTTTCCACACAATACCCATGGATTTTGATGCTTTCCAAGATTTACAAAACTATGTAAACCTGGGTATGCGCCTTAGAATTCTGCTGTTTCCTGTCGCCCTGATGTCAATGCTTGTGCAGCATTACCCTCCACTCGCAGGAGTTGCTGCCTCACCGCCCACTGCCCTCGGCCCCCTCTGTTTCATCAACCGTGGCCACCCGCGACCCCGCTGCCTTTATCCCTCATCTGCGTGTGCTGGTGGTTATTTGCCTTTACGCCCATGACTGTGGAGATGTTGTGCCTGCGTTCATCCCTGTTTAAGTGTGGGAGACATTGGGCCATGCAGTCGAGAGCGGTGTGGCGTGGAAAAAGCAGACAGAGGATAGAGGACAGAGGTCGTGAGTCGCCAGCCACCTGTCTCCAAAACACCAGGGTTGCTGCTCCTGTCTCTCATGGAAGCAGCCAAGAGACGTGAAACAGTTAGTAGGGGAAAGTGGCAAATTGTGGGGGCAGTTCAGGTTACCCACTGGGGGAGATCATCTGACATCAGATATAATCGGCCTGATCAGGACGAGAGGGCCTGAGGCACCTAGGCAAGTCAAATTTGTTGTTGGTGCTGGTGGTGTCTGGCGATTTGCTGTTGAGGCCCAGGCACATTATACCTGTTCCTCCCTACCTGCTTTACTTGCTTTTCTTGTTAGGAGCTGGAGCTGAAATTGGCCAGTATTCTGAAGCGAAAGACGTTGGGACTCAAAGTGGGGAGAGGTGTGTGGAGAGGTGGCTCAGTGGTTCCGAGGTTGGCGTAGCTTGGCAAGAGTGCGCTAGTCGCCTTTGGCCCTCTTGAGTGTGGAGGCGGCAGTCATTAAGCCACTGTGGATACTTGTACCTAGAGGGAGCAATACCTCAGGCCTTCAGTCTAACATCCCACCGCCCCCCACCCGGCAAGGATGACATTGAGGTAACTGTGCTCTGGGCACATAATCTCTTCTGCCGCAAACTCAAGAATTAGGAATTCTACAAGTTGCAACAGAGGCTTCCTACAGAATCTCTACAAATCAGATTTTTCTATTTCTGCTTATTTCCGAAATATGGATAAACTTTTGTCGCGTAATGCTTCCAGTTCTTCTCTTCCAGCGCTTTCAACTTCGGCTGTGCCTTCTGTGTATTCTGGCCCGAATGTTCGGGAATCAACTGGCACCTCATCACCTAATAAGACAAATAGATTCCACAATTGGTCATAGTTGGTTTGGTGGAGGGCAACAAGGGCTCTGGGTCCTCGTTGGTGTTTGGAGTTCCCAAAGGGCTTAGACCTGGGTCTCAGACCCCCAGAGACAAATGCTATGGCTGTCCCCCAGCCCAGCCTCCCAAGGAGGTCCTCTCTGATGAGGGCTCTAACGTGGGTGCTGGACTCTGTCCCATGTCTCAGCATCTATGCTGATGGGTCAGCGACTCGCATGAAGACCCAGAAGTTCCCCTTGCAAATGGTAACTGTGTCAAAGTAGAGGAAAAAGAAGAGGTGATTTTTGTGGAGGACTTCACCTTGCCGGATATTGGCTGTGTCTTTCGAGATGGGAAAGAGCAAGTGCAAGGGATTCCTACTGTGTGCTCTCCCCTGAACTTTAAGGAGGATGTGGGGCACTCTTCTTTGAGTCCATCTACCTGTCCCACACGTCCGTCTTTACCGCTCATATATCACAGTTCTTCACCCCTCGAGGAGTCCCTCTCTGAATTAGAAAATGATCCCTTTCTACTTCCTGGCACACAGTTGAATTCTATCAACCGAGAAGCCAGAGGTGGTGTTCTATCAGATTCTTTATTTTGTATTGAAATTTCTTTTATTCTCTATTTTGTATTTATTAGAGAAATCGGTGCCTAATTCTGATCGTGTATCAGAAATGTTGTCAGTAATTTTATTGGAAATACAGAATGTACACAAGCTAAGTTGCTCAAATGTAAATACTATTGCAGATAACATTTATTGTTAATATAATGTAAAATCTTCAGGTCAGCCCGGAGGGGTAAAGGATGCCTTTGTCCAAGTGGGTAATCCATTGAGAAATGCAGTGTCCCCAAAAAGTAGTTGTTTACAGGACAATAAGGACCCTGGGTTAAGCGAGCTGTTTGGGTATTATAGTCAGAATGTCCCCACAGCGGCTGAAAAGGTAGACATTTTCCAGATGTTAAAAATAAAGGGCCAAAAAAGGAGTTAAGAAACCCGGGGAAGAGATTGAATTGGTGTCTCAGGCATGAGCACGGGGTGGTGCTGGGTGCAAGGGGGACTTTACTCCATTAGAATTACGTCATCTTGTCCCTGTACCAAGCTGTTCTGAGCACAAATCCAAGGCTGGGCCCTCGTTGCTAGAGCAGGTGGTGCCTACAAAGAAACGCAAATCTATCAAAATCAGAAGATTCACGTAACGGAATTTTTTTTTTTTTTCGCCTTAATTGTCCTGATGGGGAGGGTCCTGGTGAGGTGATGCCAACGTTATTTGAGGGGGAAGTGCCTCATCTCTTTCCTCTAAGTCCTATCCGGGTGTTTGGAATCCTATGGCGGTAGTGAGGGGAGGGTAATCTTAGCTGACCCCTTATTCCCACTGTGGTTCTCTCCTGACTCCAAGTGCGCTATTTGTTTTGCCATGGGGAGGAGGGCTTGAAGGTGTGGCTTCTCAAATGTTTTCCTTTTATAAGAAGGCGCAGTGCAATATGGCTGAATCAAAGTTTGTTGTCCTTCCCAAAGTGGGTAATATGCCTTTGGGAATGGGAAACTTGGTCAGCCAAGTAATGCATTCTTCATCGAATATTCGAAATGATGATGAATATGCTGCTCGTATAGCACCTGATATTAAATCATGCCCTTTGCTCAATCACGGGGCCACAATTATTGTGCCGCGGTCCAACGTGTTTGTAGCGGCACACGTGTCTGGTACTCTTTATGGGATAGGTCCAGATATGATCCATGTGTCTTCTACCTTGGATTTTATTTTATTTGATAATGAGGCTCCCTTGGTGAACAGAAGTTCTATTCTAAATTATTTTTCAGAGATTGAAGCCTTAAGGCTGGTAAAAAGCAGGGATATCAAAAAGGTGGTAATTTCCTCCTCTGTTCCAACCCCCTTTTCCAGAATCACTTTTGGCTCCCTGGTTATTGCATACCTGATTGGCCGAAATTGTTATTATTTAAAAAAAAAGGGGGATTGATGTTGGATATGTGGTGGAGCTCCCCCAGTCACTGACTCATAACTTGAATACACAAAAAGAATGCAGGTCAATGTTGGCTGCTGCAGTGGGACCTTCTAATGCTCTCCAATGGGGCCACTGAAGGATATAGTTATTTCACTTGGCCATAGTGGACGATTGGTTAAAATCTCTGAGGGCCCTGAGACTATTCTCCAAGCTCTTGAATCTAGGGATGATCTGCACAAGTGGAGTTGGGTGGCAGGGTGCTGAAAAATGCAGGCCCTGATATAAAGCTAGGTGAGTCTTTAAGTTAGCTTGGATGGGTTGCTCCTGTCTTGGAACTTGGCTGGGATAAGATGAGGCAAAATTGAATTTATTGAAGTCACTTAATCCAGTAATCATTTGTTTGCAAGAAACCTGCTCATGCTCTGAAATTTCTCTTGGAGATTATTTTGTTTTCTCATGCAATGCAAGGCTATCTAATAGGGGGCATGTTAGTGCGGGGAGGGGGTGTGGCAATCTTACTTAAAAATACGGTGAACTGGAACCAAGTGATTTTTACTCATCCTTCAAATTTATGCCTATGTTTGAAATTGGCTTTTTGCGATGAGTAAGGCTGCCCAGCCTCTTTCATATTAGCAAATATGTACTTTCCTCCAAGCAAATCCTTTGATACCCTGGTAAGTACAGTTTTTGCTTTTGCGCATATTGTCCGCTTGACGGAAGATTGTCTCCTGGTAATAATGTAGGTGAGTTTAATGAAAAGGTCTTGAATGCGGCCTCTGCAACATTTTCTGATGTTGGAAATGAAAAAGTTTGGTCCATACCGGAGATCTCTTTACCAGAAAAATCTAGAACTGACAGATGTGGTTTTTTGTTGCTTGAAATTTTGGGGAAGTACGATTTGCATATTTTAAATGGAAGAACTCCACAAGGAGTTCCTGCTGCCGCCACTTTTCACTTTAATTTTTTAACAGAATTTACTTGATTGTTATTATTTCTTATTAAATGTTTGGGGCCTGTGATGATTTAATTGTACGTCCTGCTGCTATGAGTGATCACTGTCTACTAGATACTACTATAGCCTTTAACATTTGGTAATTAGCTCCCAGAAACCTCTCTTTGAGTAGGGACAATTTTTAACAAGTTGCACGGTCATAACATTTGGACATTTAAGAACATTGTGTCCTTAAGTTCTAAATTTAAGAGTGTGTACAATTTTGAATGAGTCTGAAAGGGAGGACCTTATATCCACTTACAAATCTCATATGGGAGGGTTTCGTAAATTAGGCTCTTCGGATAAAGGCCCCCGGCAGCCGTAAAAGTGGAATCCTAGGTTGTAAGCATTAAATCAAGAAACACATTCTCTCACAAGGAAAAATCATTTGTTGTTTTCCTTGGCATGAAGCAGATTGTCTTAAACGTAGAAGACGCAGATTTAAAGCACAAGAATGCAGGAGGGTATGGGATGCTATGTGGATTAATTTAAGAGAGGCCTCAAACTCTAGGGATTCTCAGAAACTTTGGGGCCTGATAGCTGAATATTGTGATGCTTGGGTGACTGCCCTTGACATTTTCATCCCTGAGAATGCCTGAGTGTCATACATCTTGAAGCTGTATTTTACCAATATTTGTGAAGTTGGCCCAGTGGTACTTTGTGTTAATGACAAGATGACGTTGGCGTATTGTGCCCCCTCGTAGGTGAGATCGTCGATTTCATAACAAATTCTAGACCTTTAGAAGCCCTGATGAGGTTCCTGTTGAGGTTATCAAAAAGGAGGCCAAAGCATAGGGATCCTTTCTTGGTCCACTGTTTGAACTTTGTTAGCACTACTCAAAAATGTCTTCATCTTGGAAAGGTAGTTTTACAGTTCTGTTGTATAATAAGGAACCCAAATCCTCTCCTATAAGTTTTAGACAGCACTATTGGATGCAACCAGCAAGCTCTTTGTGAAGAGTGTGCTTTCCCATCTTCAACAGTGGGTAAAAGAAAATAATATTCTTTCTCCGGAACAAGTAGGCTTTAGGAGAAATCATAGCACCATTGATAATATTGCGATCCTCCAAGTGAAACATTAGGAATATCCCCTTTCTCGGGGTATCCCTGTGTATATGGCTTTTATTGATTTCTTCACTGCGTTTGGTAAAGTTGACCATCAAAGGCTGTGGAGAAATCTCCCACACCATCTCTTAAGGCTGATTGTCTAACTCCACTCAGATACCTGGTATCAAATTTGCATGGGAGGGACGCAGGGTTTATCTCAAAAGGTTAAAATGCGAAATGATTTAAAGCTGGGCAGCTTGTTGGCCCCCTGTTGTTTTCCTTCTATATATACACGATCTATTCAGTCTCTTAAGTCAGGCTCTGGAGATCCTCTGAAGGTTACAATAATGTCTATCTTTTCCCTGCTGTATGTCGACGATGTGACTATAATGGATTTAACCTCCATTGCCTTGCCACGTTACCTCTCAGCCTTGACAAAGTTTGCAGAGGGCCTTTTTTTTTTAATACACATCTCCAAAAGTAAGATCTTGGTTTTTCGTAAGAGATGTACAAGGAAGAAGGAGAAGTTCAACTAGCTTTTAAAGAAGAGAAACTAGAAATGGTGGATTCATACCTCTATTTGGTCAAGATCTTTTCTAGTTGGGGACAGGATGTCAGTCATATAAATTTCTGTGTGAGTAAAGCCCTTTCTCAGGCAAATGCTCTCAATAGATTTCATAAATCATGTGGGAGACACCATTTTGGTCACATTTTGTCGGTCTTTAGAGTTAAAATTCCCCCTCATTATTTTATGCATGCTAGATGTTGGACATGAGATGCTGGGGCTTCTTAGAGGGAATGTAAGGACTTATTTTCCGCCAGATTTGCAATTGGAACACTCTTGCAGCCCCTGACCTCCTGGTTGAGTGCACCACTCCCACCTTCTGCCGCTGCCTTAAATCTCTAGTACTCCTCCAATTGTGATGGCCCTCAGCACTGAGGCTGCCGGTTCAGACGTTTTTTGGGTAATTTGTGGTAATTCCAGTTAATTTGGCCCATTATGATTTTGGGTTTTAATTGTATTTAATTTAAGGTATAAGTGTACTTGCTTGCTTGTTTCTGTCATCTGGGTGTTGGCATCCCAGTCGGTTGGGAAACTTGCCCAAACCCGCTGTAACTCCACTCCCACATGTTCCCGCTCCTGCAGGTTTTCTGCCCCCACCCTTCTGCCTCCCTGCCAGCCCCTCCCACATCCCAGGATACCTTATGGAGGCCGTGTGCAGCGGGTGCGCTTAAGGCACCCCGCCTGTGTCCAACCACACCTGGATCGTGTCCAGTACCGGGACCCTGGCCCTTTTACCCCACAAAGATACACTTCCGCTGACCTCTAAATCCTGGACCCCGGACGTAGCAGCAATTACTGCTTCTGCACATCCCACCAGAGGACGGGTCTGCTGATGACACTGCTGCCTCACCTCTTTTACTGAAGCAACCAACAACACTAAAGACACCACAAACGTGACTGCATCCGCCACATCAACTGAGACTACCACAACACAAACACAACTACAGTGCATTCTACTCAACACACGATCATTTGGTAAACAAGCCACAGAGATCTGGGACATGATCTCATCCCAGATATCATCTTCCTCACAGAAACATGGTTAAATCCGCATCTGCACCAGACATCGCCTCTGACATCCCCAAAGGCTACAAGATGACACACTGACTGAACCAACAAACACGGAGGTGGATAGTCAAGTACACCATCTGCTGCACGACATCCCCAGATGTCCCGACCCGATAATGGAACACCTCAACTTCCAACTCCACATAGACAGAGGAAACACCATCAGAGGCACCCTTGCCTACAGACCTCCAGGACCACGCCCCAGATTCAGTGACACCATCCCGGACCTCATCGCCCTACACACCATTGATTCCGAGCACTACATCTTCCTAGGGGACCTGAATTTTCACCTTGATGACCCCAGCGACACCAACAACATCCACCTCCCGGAGAGCATGAGTAACATCGGCCTCAAGCCGACCCTACTACCCATATAGCAGAACACATGCTAGACCCCATCTTCACCTCAGTAACAGAGTCAGGTACAGCCATGACACACAACTCACCTGGTTCAACCACCACAGCGTCCACTTCACCATCTCAGGACCCACCTACTCCAGCACCGTGCCCCCCAGGTCTACGCACAGAGACTGGAAAAAGGTACCAGAAGACCCGTAGAACAACGCTCACGGCTCCCTCCTCCCAGACACTACACACAACCCAGAACAAACTTCTCCCAGTGGATCACAGAATGCGCTGACACCATCAACCCTGCCAAGACAGTAAAGGCTAAAGGGCCAATCAAACGAGCAAGCTGGTTCAACCAGTGCAACTGCTGGCAACTAGAAAGGAAGTTGTGCACCGCCTTCAAAACCGCTCTCAACCTGGACATCCTACTACTGAAAGGCACCAAGATGAAAACCCTAGCAGACTGCATCAAATCTATTACAAACCACAGCAAGTAACTCTTCACCTTACAAACCACAGCAAGTAACTCTTCACCATCATGATGGAGTTCTCCTGTCCTGCAGCCACCGAGAACATTACACCCTCTCAGGAATTGAGTGACAACTTTGCTGACTTCTTCCACAAGATATCGGCCATTTACGAGAGCATCGAACAATAACCTTCCACTGTCAAAAGCATCAATCAGCTCACACTCACGAACACAACCCCCAAAGTCCTGCTCACCCACTGGGAACACCTCACCATGCAAGACACCATCTCTATCATGAACTTTGTGCATTCAGGAGCATTCACGCACCCTTGCCCCACCACGTATTCAACCTCGGATGCAACACAATCGGCAACAAGCTCTATACGGTCCTGAACACCACCATCACCTAAGCCACACTTCCAGAGGACTGGAAACACGTGGAAGTGAGACCCCTCCTGAAAAAAACATCCACTGACCCCCCCCCCCCCAGCTAAACTGAAATCTATGGACCCATCTCGCTGCTCCCCTATCCAGCTAAAGTCCTCAAGAAGGCGATCAACCAGCAACTCACCCAACACCTAGAAGACCATTACCTCCTGGACACCTCACAATCTGGATTTCGAGCTAACCACAGCACGAGAAAGCCCTGATAGTAGCCACCAACATCAGAGTCCTCCTGGACTACAAAGAAATGGCAGCCCTCATCCTCCTTGACCTGTGCGCCGCGTTTGACACCGATTCCCATCACATCCTGATCAACAGACTCCACCACATTTGGATCTAAGGAGACGCCCTTAAATGGATCGTAGTGTATCTCACCAGCAGAACCCTACCATTCACCTCGGAAGCCAAGAAGATCTGTAGAGTCCCCCAAAGATTGAACCTCAGCCCCACCCATGTCAACACTTACATGACCATCCTACACCATCAGATCGCATGGAGTCAGCATCTTTTTCTACCCAGCTCATCACAACACAGGCAAGTAGTGGTATAAAGGCACAGGTACAAGCGCTGCTGGGAAAGTTCACTAATATATCTTGAAAAGAAAAGTATTGGTACGGTGCTACAAGGAGGAGAGAACCACCCACCTCTCCTGAGTATGCAGCCTAAGCTGCAGCATAAACATTCACAAGATCCTTAGCACACGTAGATTATTTAAAACACAGGGTATCAGTAGTAACTCATTAACTTCATCCAAACAGTATATATGCACAACACAAGTAAGTTGTAACAAGTCTTGAGTCTTTAATTCCGTAGAGTCATTTTCTTATTCTGTCACTAATGTGACTGGTCGTAAGCACAAAAAGCCAACATGTGTTTCGTCGCAAACTCGGGCAGTGCACCCGCGACTTTTTCAAGGCTATTGCTTCTTATTTATATTTATATAGTATGTGGTGATAATTCCATCCCACAATGGGTGTCTGTGTAGAGCGGCGTCCTGCTAAATGTTTCCGGTGAACCTAGGGATCCTTATACGACCTGTAAAGCTAAGTATGGTCCGAAGTAGTCCTGGACGCCGCAGCTTCTGTGTAGCCGAGTATGGAAACACTGCTACCAGTGTGTACCAGGACGCTGCTCTACACAGACACCCATTGTGGGATGGAATTATCCCACAGTGTTGGCTTTTTGTGCTTACGACCAGTCACATAAGTGACAGAATAAGAAAATAACTCTACGGAATTAAAGACTCAAGACTTGTTACAACTTACTTGTGTTGTGCATTTGGATGAAGTTAATGAGTTACTACTGATACCCTGTGTTTTAAATAATCTACTTGTGCTAAGGATCTTGTGAACACCCAGCTCATCATGTCACTGTCCAAAGTTCCCTCCATCACTAAAGCCATCTTTCAAAGATGCATGAGGAGCGTCACGGACTGGATGAAGGACAACTGTCTTACACTCACCACGGACAAGGTGGAAGTCCTCATCTTTGGGAACAACCCCTTGCCATGGAACAAAACGTGGAGGCCCGCAGATCTACCACACCCGCAACCTCGGCATCATCCTGGATAGCAAGCTATCCTTGAAGAAACAAGTCAACGCTGTCTCATCCGCCTGCTTCCAATCCCTTCGCATGTTATGCAAGATCTTCAGGTGGCTCCCAGCAAACTCCAGATGGACCACCACGCAGGCCCTCATCACCAGCAGACGGGACTACAAAAACACGCTCTATGTAGGTATCACCACACGCCTCCTGAAGAGACTTCAGAGAATGCGTAACTCAGCGGCAAGACATACTCTACCTCCCCAGAAGGACCCACATCACACCCCATCTCAAGAAACTACACTGTCTCCCAATTCAGAAGAGATGCCAGTTCAAGATGCTGACCCACACATATAAAACCCTGCACAACGAAGGACCAGCATATATCAACAAATGCGTGACTTTCCACCAACTGACCAGACACCTTCGCTCCGCTTCCCTCTCCTTCGCAGACATCCCACAGATCCACTGAGCCAACAGCAGAGGACGCTCCTTCTCGCACCTGCCTCCCAAGGCCTGGTACAACCTCTCCCTGCACCTCAGGACCGCATAGTCACGGCAACAATTCAGAAAAGAGCTAAAGACCTGAATGTTTTGAATGCTCAAACCTCTATGCAGCAGCAAACAGCTCCAGTGCCTCGAGACCCATAGGGGTGAATTGCAGCACTTTATAAATGTATGATGGATTGAATGATTGAAGCCCCTTGTGACCTTCCTTGGAGTTTGCTTTATGCTCCTCTTATCTTTTTGCCCTGGCAGCAGTTTTGAGGTGTGGGAACTCATTCTTGGATGGAGAAGAGGGAACCCTACGTGCAGCTCTGAAGTCTGAAATGTTCTGCTTTCAGAAAGAAAAAAGTACCTTTTTTAGGTCTTTTGAAGTGAAAAAGGAAACTTTTGGATTTGATCTAAATGTAGGCTTTCTAATGTCTTTTTGTATTGTTGTTTTTGTGGACCTCCATTGGAGTTCCATATCATATTAATAAATAAATACAATATGATTTGCCAAAACCTTGCGAATCCCCAGGGTAGGCGCAACGAGGAAAAATAACTTTGTTTCTCCTTGTATTTTTCTCTTTCCATGTGTGCTGCATTCTGCTGCACACGTAGAAAGAGGAAAAAGCCCCCCAGGATTGTTTTTGGTGCATGATGGTTCCCCATCCTGCACAAAAGCAACTCTGCTGACAACACAGGCCCCCTTTCACAATGGTGCATTGTGCAAATCATATCAAATCTGCTAATATCCATCATAGTTAAATGAAAACGTCAAATTGGTAATTAAAGCCTTTACCATTCTACACCAAATTAAACAGAAGAGCTTGTGTAATAATGCGCCCTCTTACACAGAAACAGCATATAAAACCTCAATGGATATAAACTCACCAAAGCAATTCCAAATTTGAGCATATATGCCCACTAAAGCCCAATCTTTACTTAAACACAGTAACACCAACATAATACCACAACCAAGCAATAACGTTTAATCCTCACCCCCATAAAAACGACACCAAGCAGTTTGAGAACAACGTACTCGTGTGCGGCACGGAGTCCATACATTTCTGCTTAAAATTTTGAACACTTGATCTCCAAAGAGAACCAAACTAAAAAACAAGCCCCCACCAATCAGAAAGCTGTGTTTTCGAAAGGGGGGGGGGTCATTTTATGACGGTTATCATCTAGCCCCATATCAATAGACCATATTTTGATGTGATTCACTACCATATTTAAAATCCATCTTCCAAAACCAAACATTCTTAGCCAAATTAATCCTTACCTTATTACCTGTGTCATATCGGCATCCTATAGATGTTATTCAAACATGAGGTGCCATTTTGAAACATCAGCATTACATTTTTAAAGCTTAAATGTTTTAACTTTCATATTGCTTATAGGCACCATATTGAAATAATCACCATTGATAACCAAACCAGTAGACCATATCATATTATCGTTCACAATCGCAGTCATCTCACACCATTCATGAGCGCTGTCCACAGGGAGGCGCCATCTTGAGATCGCCAGAGCAATCCCGATAGCTACTCCCATATCCCAATTTATTAATCAGTTTCTATGCTAATAACACAACAACAGGAACCTATGTTGTTAATCTTACTATTGTGGCGTAGAAGTGCTAAAAATGCAACACAATATTGTTTATACACAGCACCATATTGTGCACAAAAGGGGGATTCTTGAAAGTCAAACACACATAGCTGTTCTGTTGCAAAGAGCACCATCTTATCACAGCTAACATTTGTCAAAAGCCTCATTTGTCTTCAATGTTGAATTGGGAATCAATCACTCATTAAGACAACTACAGACTACTATTAAAACGCCTAATTAAAAAATTCAGAAATTCCATTCAAGGTCCTAGTCTATGTACTAATATCAGGATGACAATAAATTCAGAACAACATCCATTAGTCATGGCCTCATAATAGAGGCTCATTGCATTTTATCACATGATTAGACAGGAACAGCAAGTTTCATTAGTATACCCTGTAAAACCGATATTTCACCATCTAGACATAAACTACAGATAGAAAATTGTATACACAAATTTGCAAGGAGGAGATGTAAACACCCATAGACTGTATGATTAAACACATTGTATTATAATTCCACCTTAATCGAAAAAAAATAATGTAGCTCCTTATCCTGATTTAAACCCATTTCAATCGCTCTTAATCTACATATCCAGTTGGCCTCAGTGTGTCCAATGAAAGACATCTAGAACATTCCCTAGGATCTGGTGTGGCAATGTCAATACCATGAAATCTGAAATGATCTCCGGCAATACCTCATATACATTAATGCTTCACAAGAGATTAGGAAATATCATTAGTTAGACATACTCTCTGATATTTCTGTATGTTCACTCGTAATTGTTGTATAGTGCTTCCCACATATATTTTTTCACATTTGCAATGAAGCACATACACAACAAAAGTACTCTGGCAGTTTATGAAGCCTCTTATTTCCTATTTTTTAGATGTCTTGTAAGCAAAGTCTTTTGTTTTGTTGTTTTGTTAATACATTAAACACAAGCCAAACCTTGTGGCTATGTCAACCGAGAGTTCTTCAATTCTATTTGAGGCAGTGGGCAACTGGGACAGATCATCTCTCTGATGGTAAATCCACAACAATATGTTATAGATGGCTTGTCTGTAATTAATGACGCAATGCCAGGTGCCTCTTTAAGTAACCCCCAATGTTTTCTTAAAATTCTGTAAATTTCTTGACCATTATTACTAAATGTAGTGATAAAAGACATTCTACGATGCGATTTTTTGGTTGCAACTTACTCTCTCGGCTAACCCTTTTTAGGTCTCGCCTGAGACAGCGCTTTAGCGCTGCTCTGGCTTGACTTATAGTAAGCGCTTTTGGAAGTGGAAACGAGTGCATTTCAGGCCGCCAACTACAGTGCATGTGCTCCGGGCGCGCGCACCATTTGGCAGCCTGAAAGCATTCGTTTTCTTTCACTTTCGCGGCCGCACGGCCGCCCGCGAAAAGTGCTCACCATTTGCCAGCCTGCATTGCCTCTCTCCCCTACCCCCTCCCTTATCCCACTTCCTGCGAGAGATTTTTATCTTGTTATTTGCACTTTAATGAACTGGTCTGGTGAACCCGAACAAACATGTTTACTTTGTCATGAGACATGTCTGTAATGGTCTGACCGAGGATTTTTCCAAGAGAAGCTATGTTACAACGCGCTTTAATTCACATACAGGGGCGTCTGTTTATTTGTAAAACAAACAAAAACACACATTTTGTTTGAAATTCCAGTAAGCCTCCGAATTTAAACATTGTCTGAAGGTCGCGTGCCCAAGATCTTGTTAAAGCTGATTAACTGCAAGGCTTTTTAATTGGATCTGATCTTTGTATGGCAGTGAGACGTGAAGAATAAACTTCGGAAACCTGAACTCTGCTGAAAGTGATAGACTTGGGCTGTAGCGCTTACAAGCAGCAATCGTGCCTGTCAGTCAGGGAGCTAGCGTCCATGTAGGACGTGTAATGTGGGATGTAAAGTAGGGTGGGTCTCCAAACATAAGATAACACATGTATTTGTAAAGCGCACATTCACCCAGATGGGCTTCTTGGCACTGAAAAACAGATGATTATTGTTTGCCCAACTCAGTGGTACTCACTCATTTTATAGACCTCAGAAGGATGAAAGGCTGAGTCCGCCTACCAGGATTTGGACCTGAACCATGAGGTCAAACATAGGCCCCTGCAGTGGACACATTAGTCCACTAAGCTACCAGACCCAGGTGACGTGTTTTTGTAATTAATGACAAGGCTTGAACATGTAAACTACATTTCTGTAATTCCCACAGTATGCCACCCAAACTTTGATTCCTCTCTAAGCTTTCTGTTATTGGATCCATATATATAACGCTACAACTGACATACACCTTAAACTAGCCAGGACTATTGGCTTTGCTTACGGTTGTTAGCTATTTAAGATAAATGAGGAACAATGATTTTGTTGCAAATAACATTTAAAATGTTTTAATCTTGAAATTCTGAGATGGTGAATTAAACATTACTGACGCCTAGGGTTGCCACCTTTCCAAGACAAAAATACCGGGCATTTGTTGATGTTTTAAGAGTTTTTAAAGGTCAGAACATGATACAAAATAGGGCATTAAACAAAATGGTATGTATTAATTTTGAACATGACTTTTTCTGCATTTTTTTTCTTTATTAGTCAGGGATTGTTAATGCAGTTCCAGAACTAATTTAAAAGTGCTTGCTGTTTATATTTGTTGTTTGACGTATGTACACATAAGGGCTAAAAATACCTTCTTTAGGGGATTTTGCTTATTTTTGTACCGGCCGGGTAATTGAAATACGGTGATGCCGGTAGAAAAACGGGCAGGTGGCAAACTTTCTGATGCATGTGAAAGGAGAAGTAGTCTCCAGGGTGTCGCAATCACTCCCTTTATTTTTAGTCTATGTTAGACATGCATGCCCTTTTATCTCCACATCTCGTTTATCTGCCTATGTTATATTTGATTTCTTTCCTTTCCTCTTCAACACCCTCTTTTCACTCTCTGCTCAATCAACTTCCTAGGAACACTTGGCGTGATTGATTTTTACGTATATGCTATACCATAGTAATATGCTACACGAAAACACAGCATTCTTGAAACAGCCAATTCTTTTAGGAAATGCAAGATTAAGTAAAACGTGAAATATAACCAGGAACTAAATTGCTGACAAGGAGTGACTTAACGCCTGTTCAGAAATCAATCAGAGTTTTAGCAACAAGCATTTGCAATGCAATAGGTCTCGCATTATTAAAGTTTGAGCTATTGGTGTTGCATTATTTAGCAATACCAATAGCTCAAACTTTAATAATGCGAGACCTATTGCATTGCAAATGCTGGTTACCATTTTGACTGCTCATTCCAAGGTATAATTATCATATCCCCTAGCTTTTAATCTAGCCACCATTTGTTGTAAATGCTGTGTGAAGTTCTCATCCTCACTTCAGTTACTCCTAATGCTTATCATTTCAACAAAAGGGGGGAAGCTTTATTAGAACTTGAACGATGGGCACTCTCAAAATGTCTTAATGTCATAGTTCGGTTTCAGGCAGCCACGGCGGTGTCTTCCCAGACTCCTATGGATAGGCTAGGTTAGGAGAACTCTTTTTCAGCCCCATAAATTGAAAACAATGTGTCTTTATAATGAATTTTAGGGGTAGTTCTGATCTAGATTGACCCCTGATTTTCTCACAAAGGGGACTTGGACCAGTGCATTCCTAAAAGGGGGCCATAACTTAGGGGGTCAAGGTCATTAGTTAGCATTAGCTACTGGTAGAAATCATTGCCTTACGATGCTGCTTGAAGCACCTGCCATGGAGCCAATCTGAGTTCTGAATTTTGAAAAATAAATATGTCTTTTGCCTCTGTTCATGTAGTGGCATGATGAGAAATGCTCTTAGCAAAAAATATTTAATAAAATGCTCCAGCCTTCAGTTCAAGTAGAATGACCCTTCATTGACCTGAGGCGCCTGGATACCCTTGCGGGTGATTAGACGCACTATATAAATACTGATTGGTTGATTGACTGAGGTTACTTCCTGAGATGTCATCTGGCAGTGAGAAGGTCAGCCCTTATAATACAGGTGAAATTATGCCACTGTCGGGGATCAACACGCTAGGGTATGCTCCAGAAATAATGCCGTTGTTTTTATTCAGATTCACTTACAATATATAAATGCCCCAATAGCCTAAATCGTGCCATCACTTCATCAGGGAAAGTCATCAGTGCAGTTGTAGAAATTAATTTCGGTGGCATGAAGGATCAACATCAAAGGTGGATTCTAACCATGAAGAACCCCACGTGTGCATTTCTGAAACGAAATGCTTAATGGAGAGGAGGCCCAGCGGCTCAGGCTGACCAAACCTTGGAAAAGGAGGACCAGGTCCAAATACTAGCTTCAGTACAACATCCTGTCATTCTGGGCAAATAACTTAATCTGCCGCTACCTAAAAAATATGTGAAGTAATCTGGGTCTCTTGTGAAGGGCTCTAATGCTTTCAGGAGACGTTTGCACAACATAAAACTGTAACATAAAAATGGCAGATTATCCATACTCTGCAACTTTCAATCGGGACAGACCCTAGCCAGTGTGATGCCTGATTCCAACATGGTGGAGACGCTGCAGGAGGAAGGAATTGCTCACACCTGTGGAAGATAAGGAGGAGCAGGCCAAAAGCACCCTCAAGCGACCTTCCATGAGGGGCGGAAGAGGATTCAAATAAGCATTTGCAATGCAATAGGTCTCACATTTACGAGACTTTGAGCTATTGGCAGTGCAATAGCTTTCATCACGAGGAGTCATAGCTCTCCGTGAAGGCGATTCCTCTCTCCCCAAGACCAGGATGTCTTTTGGTCTTTGATTGAAATGTTTGTAGCACACAACACAGCAAGCCACCTTGCTGCTCTTCACTGCATGAAATGGAAAGAACAGGAATGCACCATATTTAACATTATACAGCGCATTCCTGCTCTCTTACTGTGCTGGCACACAAACTGCTGCCTAGTGCCAATGCAGGCACCCTTGCACCATGGTGCAAGGGTGCCTGCATTGTAGGCAGGATTGTGTTTTGTGCAGGACGGGAAACATTCCTGCACAAAAATAATCCTCTGAAGCTTTTTTCTCTTTCTATGTGTGCAGAAGAATGCCGCACACGTAGAAAGAGGAACAAGCTTTGGCAAAGCCAATAGGTCACACTTCCACAAAGGGCTAGTGGCTTTACTAATATGTTTTAACCATGTTGTCCACCAGTGTGACTTCTGTTCAGCATGGCTTAAATTTAGTGGTGTGAAGGAGAGTGGCGTCGAGTAGAGTGGAGTAGAGCAGAATGTTATGGGGTGATGTAGAGAGTCGCGGAGTGGCGCAAAGTAGAGTGTAGTGGTGTGGAGTGGCATTGAGTGGCTAGAGTGTTGTGGAGTGGAAGGGCGTAGACTGGAGTAGAGTGTCAAATAGTTAAATGTCGTAGAGTATTGTGCAATGGAGTGCAGTAGAGTGTTGAGGAGTGGAGTTTCATAGAGTGGAGTGTCATAAAGTGGAGTGCCATAAAGTGGCACAGAATGGAGTAGAGTGTTGTAGAATGAAGTTGTAAAGAGTGTTGTAGAGTGGAGAGGCATAGAAGGTGTTGCATTGTCATAGAGGGGAGTGTCATATAGTGGAGTAGTGTGGAATGGCGTAGAGTGCTCTAGAGTGATATGGCGTGGAGTGGCATAGAGGGGAAAAGTGGAGTGAAGTGGAGTAGTGTGTCTTAGTATAGAGTAGAGTAAAGCGGTATGGAGTGGCATAGAGATAGTTGTGTAGAGTGGAGTGGCGTAGAGTGGAGTGGCATAGAGTGGAGTGGGGTGTCAGAGTGGAGTACAGTTTATTGGAGTAGAGCATTATAGAGTGGAGTATTGTGCAGTGGAGTGTCATAGAGTGTAGTGTCCTAGAGTGGAGTAGAGTGACCTAAGTGGGGTGGTCTTAAGTACAGTGGTGTAGAGTAGATTGGCGTAGAGTGCAATGGCATACAGCGCATTGGTATTGAGTATAGTAGTGTATAGGGCATTTGCGTAGAGTATATTAAAAGAGTAGAGTGGTGTAGATTGCAGTAGTGTAGAGTAGAGTGGAGTTGCGCATCATAGATTGCAGTGAGATAAAGTGCAAGAGTGGAGGGGTACAGAGTAGAATGGAGTGAAGTGACGTAGAGTAGATTGTTTCAGACTAGAGTGAAGTGACGTAGAGTGGAATAGTGCAGGATTGAGTGGAGTGGTGCAGGATAGAGTGGCAGGATGCAGGGTAGAGTGCAGAGATGTAATGTGGCATAGAGTAACATAGAGTACATAGGCGTGAAGTGCAGCTGAGTGACGTAGAGTTGAGTGGTGCAGAGTAGTGTGGTGTAGAGGTAAATGGTAGAAAGTGCAGTCTTGCAGAGTAGAGTGTTGTAAAGTGCAGAGGCATGGATTAGGGTGTATTGGCATAGAGTGCAGTGGTGGAGAGTAGAGTGGTGCAGAGAGCAGTGGCGTAGACTACAGTGGTTCAGAGTAGATTAGAATACAGTGACTTAAAGTGCAATGGTGTAGAGTGGCGTAGCATGCCATGGCATGGAGTAGAGTGTTGCAGAGTACAGTAGCATAGAGTACAATGATGCAGAGTGGTGTAGTTTAAACTGGCTTAAAGTGCAATAGTTTACAGTAGAATAAAGTAGAGTGGTGCAGCATAGTTTGCAGTGACGTTGAGTGCAGTAGTGCAGAGGGGCGTAGCGAGCAGTACATAGAGTGCAGTGGTGTAGAGTAGATTGTTTCATAGTAGAGTGAAGTGTCATAGAGTGGGAGTGGTGCATGGGTAGAGTGGAGTGATATAGAGTGCACTGATGTAAAGTGGAGTGGTACATGAGTAGAGTACATTGGTGTAGAGTGTAGTGGTGTAGAGTGCAGTGTAGCAGAGTACAGTGTGGCAGAGAGTGCAATGTTGCAGAGTAGGCTATCGTATAGTGTAGTGGTGTATAGTAGAGTAGCGTAGACTGCATTGGCGTAGAGTACCATGGCATGGAGGACAGTGGTGCAGAGTAGAATAGAATGCAGTGACGTAGAGCACAATGGTGTAGAGTGGTGTAGCGTGCACTGGCGCAGAGTAGAGTGTTGCAGAGTATAGTGGCGTAGAGTGCAGTGATGCAGGGCAATTAGTGTAGAGTGCAGTGCCGTAGAGTAGATTGTTTTGAGTAAAGTGATTCAGTGTGCACTGGCGTAGGGTGAAGTGGTTTAGAGTAAAGTAGCATAGAGTGGGAAAGCGCAGATTACAGTGGCGTTGAGTGCAGTGGTGCAGAGTAAATTAAAGGGGCATAGCGTGCAGTGCATAGAGTGGAGTGGCGTAGAATAGATTGTGTCATACTAGAGTGAAGAGTCATAGAGTGGAGTGGTGCAGAGTAGAGTACATTGGCATAAAGTGCAGTGGTATAGAGTGCAGTGTTGTAGAGTAGAGTGACAGTGCAGTGTTGCAGAGTAGACTATCATAGAGTGTGGTGATGTATAGCAGAGAAGCATAGAGTGCATTGACTTAGAGTGTAATGGCATAGAGTAGAGTGGTGCAGAGTAGAGTGGGGTCAAAAGCAGTGGCAGAGTACAGTGGTGCAGAGTAGAATAGAGTGGTGTAGGTTGCAGTGACGTAGATTTTAATGGTGTAGAGTGTTGCACAGTAGAGTATAGCGGCATAGAGTGCAGTGATGCAGATTAGATTAGTGTAGAATGCATTGGTATAGAGTGCAGTGGTTAGAGAAGGGTGCAGTAGGGCAGAGTAGAGTGGTGTAGAGTGGTGGGACATAGCTTACTGTGGCATAGTGGAGTTGTGCAGAGTGGAATAGTGATGAGTGCAGTGATGCTGAGTGCAGTGGCATAGAGTAGATTGTTTTATAGTAGAGTGAAGTGGCGCAGAGTGGAGGGGTGCATGGTAGAGTGGGGTGACGCCGGGTAGAGTGCAGTGGCATATAGTGCAGTGGCATAGAGCAGAGTGCCATAGAGTGCAGTGGTACAGAGTAGATTAGAGTGCCGTAGATTGGATTGGCATATAGTGTACTGTCGCAGAGTGGAGTGCTACAGAGTAGAGTTCATTGGAGTACAGTGGAGTAGAGTGCAGTGGTGCAGAGTAGAGAGGAGTAGAGTGAAGTGGTGTAGAGTGGTACAGAGTAGAGTGCTGTGGCATGGAGTGGTGCAGAGTAGAGTGGAGTAGGGTAAAGTGGAGTATGCATGGTGTGGTTTTACTGATAAAAGTATACAGCGTACAAACAATAATTTGTGGAAATTTCATCTTTCAGTGTATTCATTTTTGTACTGGTCATATTAAAACATTTGTTTACACCACACTTCACAGCCTTCCTCCAGCGCATTCTCAGTAGCCAGCATGATTGTCACATAAATCTTCTCAATTTGAAGTCAGAGAAAGAAAAGTAAACACTAAACCCTCTGGATGACAGAGCCTGACATTGTACCTATGTCTTTGAAGGCACAGCAAAGGTGACAAGATAAAAACAAGATTTAAAGGACTGTTTACTGAAATCGAACACAGGTGAAAGGATACAGTAAATAAGGTATGAGCTACGGAAGGGAGGAACACAAGCTGAGCAGCCTAAAACAAATCAAACAGAAAACAAGTAAAGATGAGTTACAAACCACAAAGCCAATTGGAAGCAATGGGCCGAATGTCCCCAAGATGTTTTTAGCAAACCAGAAAGCTGAGTTGTCTGGTAGGCTTTGGCCTAAAAAAAATCAGGGAGAAAAAAATAATATTTCTCCTTGTTACACCTCTCCTGGGAAGGCATAGCATTTTGATGCATTCCCAGGTCTACACTAATGGTAAATCTGGGAATGCACCAAAATCCATGTGGGAACCCACACACACACTTCACCCGTGGAATGCCTCCCTGGGGCAGAGTAATGCAAGACAAGTATTGTGATTAGTCTGAGCGCCATGGTTCGGCGTTCAGATGAGGTCAGGGAGCCTGTGTGTGTTCCCCACCAATGCTATCACAAAATGGGCCATTACATCTCATTATTTGCCTTTTCTTGACACATAATTTATTCAACCCTGCCACATAATTTGCTCCTTCCCTGTCGCATAATTCCAGTGTCCTCCAGAAGATGTCAGGGAAAGAATGAAAGAAAGCGTCACATAAAACAAAAACAAAAAAGCGATAAAAAGAGGGAAGGGGTGACGAAGGGAGGCAAGCAGTTTGGGGACATGTAGCGGGAAGGTCACCAACATTGCGCAAGATATAGTGATCTTTCCATAGTGGGTACTCCCACTAACGAACTACATCCATACCTAAGACTCGCTACATCCTTACTGTGCCCCAATAAAGATCTCAATACTCATCCTTTGCCATCTTCCTCTCGATCACAAACAAATCTCTCTTTTTTCCTCCACTTCTGTCATATCTCTCTCCTATAAATTGTACATGCCTCCATATAAATGTACCTAACAGACTTCTCCATCCCGCCAATAGGCACTGTCACTGGTATTATGTCGTTCTGCGGCCACCCTCTTTTCAGCATAATTCTCGATTTACCACATTTACCACATAATCCATCATCTGCTGCATAATCTGTAGTGTAAAAAAAAAAAAAAATTCTAACTCAAACCTATCAAAAGTTATTACAAATATGGCGATGTGTTCCGGCGCAGTGGACGGCCATATGCAAAGGTTGACTGGTCATCTTTCAGTAGATTATTACTGTTTTTGGTGTTAAATTAGCAGACAGGAGGTAAAATAAGACCGGGTTATTATGTGTAAAATGTACAAAATAATACTATCACAAAATGTTGCACATTATGCCGCATAATTTGTCTTTTCTTACCGCCTAATTTAGGCAAGCCTGCCCCATAATTCGGTCCTCCCCGATGAAAAATTCTAGTGGCCCTGTTTGTAGGGCACTTATTCCATTCGTTACGCACAGTGCTCCGCTCTCGTTTTAGGTCTAAGTTTGTGCTATATAAACACTGCCAGTAAAAATAAATACATAAACTACGCATTATCCGGAGTCAACAGACGCTTCCTATGTCCTACTGCAGCTCGTGCCGGGACACTTCTTTAGTATCTGTGCGCATTACAAAATGAGGTTAACATAACATAACATAACATAACATAACCAAACCTTGCACATTAAACCCCACACGTCGCTGCTGCTTTAAGAAGCCAGTCAAGGCAGAAATTCGCATTTGATCGAATGGAGAAGCGACCTTGCTCGAATTGCAGGGACGGACCCTTCTTAATGAAAACAAATAAAGAGTTTGTTGCACTTGGAAGGACAGCATGTGCCCCAGTGTTTGCACAGCTCATTCTCCCATTTATTGTGCTTGGAGAGTGCTGGGCATGCCGCCCGTTATCGCTCTCCGCACTCTTGTGTGGGAACGTTCCCAGGGTGGGGAAATGAACACATTTAATGAACTGAAATAACAGCATGTTTTGATAACTCCCACAAATCTGCCATCTCTTCTAGTTGCAAACGAGCAAGGAATTAAAAGCAGAGATAACAAGAGGAGCTGTTTACTGCGGACTAGTAGATACTTCAGTCTTCTTGTGCAAGGCAACACTAGGCTACTGCCTAGGCACAACCAGCGACAGGAGGTAGTGACGTCACATTTTCAAAGTAGGGACCGGAGGGTCAGAGCTGTGCCGTAGTTTCAGGATATGCAGATTACTGTATTTATGTAAATGTATTTGTGTAGCGCTTTTCACCCCTGACGAGTAATTGAGGCGCTTTTTCGGAGAGTAGCATGCTACTCCAGAACCCAAGATAAGTAGTTAATAGGTTAGCACCATTTTATTTCCTTGTGCATTAGGTGGCATAGTTATCATTCAGTTGCATTGCCCATGAGCTATGCAAAAGGGCACAAGGGCGACACAACTACTAAGTCAGATTTATCAAACCACGTAAGGCCCCCTTATGTGGCCCTGCTTGGCCTCATAAATATAGAGTAGCGCAGCGCAAATTGCTGCGTTGCATTACTCTCCCCAGGGAGGCATTCCATGGGTGGAGCGTGGGTGTTCCCACACGTCCACCCATGCATTGTGGCATATTCCCAGATTTGCCATCACTGGTAGACCTAGGAATGTGTCAAAATGCTACGCCTCCCCAGGTGAGGTGTAACGAGGAGAAATATCATTATTTCGCCTCGTTTTTCCTCTTTCTGTGCGTGCTGCCTTCTGCATAACACATAGAAATAGGAAAATGCCTCCGAGGATTGTTTTTGTACAGGAAGGTTCCCCTTCCTGCACAAAAACAATCCTGTCTCCAATGCAGGCACCCTTGCACCACGGCGCCAGAGTGCCAGCATTGGCGCTAGGCAGCAGTTTGTGGGCCAGCAGAAGGAAAGGACAGAAATGTGCTGTGTTATGTTAAATACACTGCATTCCTGCCCTTTCCATTTCACGCAGCATCGCATGGTGGCTTGCTGCGCTGTGTGAAAATTCAATTAATATGCTCCATTGTTTTGTCAGGTTGGCACTCTTGAAGATAAATGTGCAGATATTAAATCAGAATATATCTTATTTGCATGGTCAGTGATGTAGGTTTCAATAACAATAAAAATTATTCTTATTTACGTTAATGAATTTTATGTGGATATCTTGAAAATCTGTCATGGAACAGCCCTCCCTCAAAGGCCGACCATTCATCAATCTGGGTTTTGTTGACAATTTGCTCACTTGAGGCGCTTTACTCCTCTCATCGCTGATGCTAACATAAGCAAGAAGGTTGGCCACTTAGAAGGTCATGTTTGACAAAAGAGCCCTGTCCAGGCCATTTTCTTCTTTCAGTCTGTGTGTTGAGGTTTCATATTCGTCGCGCATCGTGGACCCAAATGTAGGCCCAGCTCTACTAAACACTTTATGTTAGTTTACAATGTGTAGAATTGGTATTTACTTTCCAGCAAGAAACTTGTTTTGCTTTGGAAAATAGCCCTAAAGTAAAGCAAAATAGTGTTATGCGCCACTCTGCACTACTTTGTGTCTGGGGGGAGCACCATGGATGGTATGTGGGTGTGCCCATGAAAGCACCCTAGATTTTCCCCAAAAAAAGGAGATGGGGCTTTGTGCCAAAAATTTACACATTCAAAGTTTTCTTTGCTCTAAATTGTTCCAACTTTGCATGTGTACTGTAGAGTAATGCACACATACAAACCTGGGAAAAGTTTTAAACTATCTCTAAGCATAGTATTTTATACTGGAAGGATACCCTTCTAGAACAAAGCCTAAGGTACAACGGTCTGTGTGTGCCGCGAGGCTGCCTTAAGTGCAACAGTGCAGGGAGAGAGAGAAACAGCACCTTATATTAGTAGGGATGGCGCTGCTCTGCTCTCTCGCTTTGACGCAACTCACTGCAACAACTTTGGTTGCTGTGCAGCGTTGTGTCCAATGTTAATAAACCTGCTCCCTGGATCTTAGGTTTCTTTTCACTCAGTACAGCTGTGCACTTGTGGGTTCGTCCCTGGCTCTCTGTTATCACTGGGAATTGATGCCTGCCACTGGGGTGCACGCTTATGTTGATACAACATGTGCATTGCCACGTGTAACTTGTTAGAGCTTGTGCTTTTTTCTGACATTGTTTTGCTGCGTTACCACCAATTACTGCTATATACTTTGAAAACTCGAATGCCATATTTGTTATTCTTTTGCTGCCTGTCTCATGTGTGCCACTTTTTGAATATTGCAGATATTTTTCTGAGATTTCCATTGAATTATTGCCTTTTGCCTAAAAAACACAATTTTTGGTTGTATCTAGAATATACGACCTTTTGTAGCTCAAGAAAGGGATATTAACTCTTTGGATACCTCTTTGTGCTGAAGACAGGTATCTCTGCCAGTGGACTAATAAAAAAAGACATCCAACCATATCTCTGCACGTGAGCTCACACAGCTCTACCGCACCATAGATATGCTTAGAGCTATGGACCAATGCCCAGATGTGCCAGGGGCCAACTGTAGCCTATTTTTACTACCGACTGGAGGAGAGCGGTTGCATTTTGAAATCTTGCTTTCAACCCTAGCCACAATTTTTTTATAACCAACTTTATTGCAAGTTTTGCGGTAAAAACATTCATTATTTCATACAAATGAAACTGTGCATATGGTGCTACAGCAGGACATGATGACACCACAGTGGAGAAAAACAATTGCTTACATTGACAGTCCATAGAAAGAGCACCATTTCCCCCATACCTGTTAATGCTTTTGCGGGCACCCGCGTGCAGTATAAATCGGCTTCTCTTGTTGCGCACATTAATCTACCCCCCAGCACCAACACAGGATCGTGGGGGTGCCCGTTGTCTCCATGTACGAGCCACCTCTCTCTTGGCAACCAAGCAGGCCACCCCAAGGAAAAAACATTCAGCCCGTGGGCCCCCCAGTTCTTCCACCAACCCCAGCAGCACATTACAGGAGGTCAAGCCTAGAGGGCATCCAAGAACCGTTGAGAGCTCCCGGCCCACCCTGTTCCAGAAGGAGCCGAACAGTCCCATGCTACTTGGAAAGAGTCAGCCTCCGGAAGTGCGCATCGCATGCAAACAAACTGGGCATTGGGCGACAATTGGTTCAAGCTGCGTGGTGAGAGATAAGTCGCATGAAGACAATTTATTTGGACCATGTGTGTACGAGAGAAGATCGCCAATTCAAGAGGTGCCATGCAAGCTTCCCCCCATTCGTCATCATCAAGGTCTTCCACCCATGATATCCACTTCTGTGTGAGCCGTTCAAGGCCGTCTGGGGCACGGATAACTAGGTAACGGTAAATCAAAGATAGGTCGCCTTTCCCCAGATGACCCAAAAAGATCTTAGCTTCAAGAGGGCTATATTCAGGAAGTGGGGTATCGGGGAGAATATATGCAAATGCAAGGCATATCGCAGCTGAAGAAAGCAAATAACTGCAAATTGGCCAATGCGTATCGGTCCTTCAAGTCTGAAAAGACATTAGATTCTCCCCCTTGTATACGTCCCCTAAATAAGAAATACCAATTCTCTCCCATGGTGCAAAGCCCTCCAAAGTAGAAAGGTGATGGAGCCATGTGCCCCACCACAGAGGAGCCATCTCAGTCAGACGACGGTCCCAGTGGGCAAGAAGGAGGGCTGCCCTCCAGCAGGCAAGAGAAACTCGCCTGCATGAAGGTAATGTCGGGGGTAGAGGAGCTCCGTAAAGGAAGTCAACAAAAACTACCAGATGGTGCTCCACGTGGCAGTGGGGATCGTTCCAACCCCCAGTGAACCACTCATTAATTGGGACTAGGTATGCTGCTAAATAGTAAAGATATATATCGTACATTCCGAGGCCAAATTTGGGCACTAATGGAAAGCCACCCTATGCCTACCACCCGCCCATACAAAGTTTGTAAACTTAGAAGTCAGGGAGGAACCATTTGCAAGGAATGGGATAGGGATAATTTCCCAGGACATACAAATAGCGGGGGAGACATACCATCTTAAGCAGGGCAATACGCCCCAAGGGATTAAGCAGGAGAGTGGCCCAACAGTGCAAGTCTCGTTCAAGAGCCTGACCAAGCCCCTGAAAGTTAAGAGCCCAAGTCAGGTGAGGGTGGTAGAACTTATGAAGGCCCAAGTACTTAAATGTGAGTGGGCATGTGGCCCCCCTCCCCTACCCTTTACAGGCCCCGAGGACCCCACCCTCTTGGATGAAGTGAATGTATATGGGAGGAGGCGGGACACGCTGTCCTGTCCTCAAGCCATCACAGGCGCCGAGGAGAGCACCCTGGGCCAAAATTACTATATATGAATATGGTGAGGGGGCCAACAGTGATGTCATTAGAGATGTCATCTACATATATATACACACACACAATCATCCAGTGGATTTCTGTCAGCCCTCTTCACCCATTGGTTTCTTCAGATGTCATTCAAATATTGATTGCATCAACCACTTCAAACTGCATGGGGCAGCCCACTACATCCACTGGCGTGTTTCCTTGTGGCATCCTGAATGCCGGTGGTGCTTGGAAGTACAGCCCTCCGCCGCGTGCTGTATAAAATGGACAACAACGGTTTCCCCTCATGGTTTGTAAGAAACCTCCACTGTCTATCACACTGTATTTTAGGAGAGTGTGAGCTCCTCCATGCGCTTTGTGGACGTGTCGTGCCACCGGAAATCTGTTATCATTATTTTTGATAGCTCTCAAATCTATGTAGCACACCCATCGAAGTCCCTTGTAACTGTTTCAGCAGTTACAAGGGACTTCGATGTGCACCTGCTTCGCTCCCAGCTTTGCTAATTTGCATATGGGCTGGTGGGAGGAGCAGGTGCTACATGGTCCTGAACTATGAGAATTGATTGAACCTTTAGTTTTATGGGTGCGCTACATAGATGATGTGTTCACACTCTGGGAAGGTACAAACACATCAACCATAGCGTTTGTAGAGAAAATCAACTCCAACTCTCTTAATTTGAACTTCATGGGTGAAATCAGAAATGAAGAAATACATTTCTTAGACGTGAAGATCAAAGTGAAAGACTATAAGCTAACTACTACAGTGTACAGAAAACCAACTGCAGGGACTAGTATTCTGCATGCAAATAGTTTCCACCCATATTCCTTAAAACTTAGTATCCCCTATGGGGAATTTCTGAGAGCACGGCATATCTGTAGTACAGGAGAGAGTTACAAGCTGACACAATTAGACATGTCAATCAGACTGTTGCAGAGAGGTTATAATAACTCAGTTCTTGGGGAAGCACAAAGGAAAGTGTCACAAATATGTAGGGAAAATATTCTGTTTAGATTATTAAAACTGAAAATGAGGGAATCAGGTTCATCACTTCGTATAATGAAAAACACATTTTGCTCAGTAAAGCATTGGCTAGACACTGGCCTGGCACCTCATATATAACGATCCAGTCATTGGGAAACATTTTCCAAAGAAACTCCAGGTTACCTTTAAGAAAGCAACATCCTTGAGAGATATGTTAATCAGAAATGAGGCAGTAACCACTCCGTCGACATGGGTTAAACCACAACCAGGTTTCTGAAAATTTAGCAAGTGCATGCCATGTGTAAATGGGTTGAACCTTAAAGACCTAGAAACCCCTTTAGGCAAAAAAGATATGCATCAAACAGAATTTAACGTGTAAAACAGAATTTGCAGTATATACTTTGCAATGTCCTTGCGCTAAGTACTCTGTTAGAAGTACCACACTACCGGCTCACAAACGCATTTTGCAACATTTGAGAGCTATCAAAAATAATGATACCAGCTATCCGGTGGTATGACACTTCCACAAAGCATTTAAAAAACCTTGCAAATTCACTTAAAAAACCATAGGTTTCACACATGTTATAGTTAGCTGGACATTTCACTCGTAAAAAACCAATGAAATTCCCCCGTTATAGTTACTGCAGGCAACTATAACTCACGCGAGCGCAATCCTCTGCTGATGACGTCAGATATTACATCACTGAATATTTGTAATATATGTATAGCTAAAGATTAATGGAAGAAGACATGGGTAAATAAGTGTCTAAATACAGTGATGTAATATCTGACGTCATCAGCAGAGGATTGCGGTTGCGTGAGTTATAGTTGCCTGCAGTAACTATAACGGGGGAATTTCATTGGTTTGTTACGAGTGAAATGTCCAGCTAACTATAACATGTGTGAAACCTATGGTTTTTTAAGTGAATTTGCAAGATTTTTTAAATGCTAATTCGTAACTATAACGTGTGTGAAACCTATGGTTTTTTCAGTGAATATATATATGTGTGTATATATGTATGTGTATATGTATATATATATATTCGAGGGTACAACGAAATTACAACGAAAACACTCAAATTACAAACGGAGGCAGAGGCATAATGCGAGGAGGAGGCGCCGCATCAAAACAAAAAGAGGGGCAGGGGCCAATGGGCTCCCAAGTAACAATATTGAATGCAGACTCTAACCGTACTATTGTCAATCTGACACCCATGGAACTCTCAGTTGAGGAAGAAAATATTTTGAAACTGGGTTTATCTTTTGCACCGTACAACAATCTCAACTATGCAAATACCAGGTTGGATGTGTACAAAGCAGTTAGAAAGCTCAAGCTTCGCAAATTTAATTTGCTTAAGGCTGTCAATAACACAGCATTGCATGATCCAGATGAAATTATTGCCTCAGGGTCACCCATGCCAAGTGATATTGTGGAATTATGGGAAACTGAGGGGGCGGGATATGGTGATTATTATGAGCAAGACATTAGACGCAAAGTACCTATTAAACAAGTAGCCCCCAGAACGCCTTTCCAGCCACCTTCAACTTTCAATCCTCTAATGCCCCGAGATACATTGGATATTTTCATGAGAATGTTACGACACAATTGAAAGGTCTTCAGAAAAAGATCTTTAATCAAAAGGCTAAATACGATAAGCAAACTCAACAATATGAGGTGTTAGTAAACAAAATAAGCAAGGAAAAAGATTTGATTATCCGTGGAAGTGTCAAGGGAGGCAACATTGTATTGTTGACACGAACTAATTATGACAGAGAGGCTTATCTGCAGTTGAATGGCAGACAATGTTATGAGCGCATCAATGCGGCCACCATGAAAACTACACATCAGGAATATTATTTAAAATTAATCAAGTGGAAAAACAAAAAGATGTTATCAGAAAATGAATTTAAATATCTCAAAGTAGTCAATCCTGTAACCCCCTTGATTTATTTCATCCCAAAAGTCCACAAAGATTTGGTCAACCCACCTGGTAGACCAATTATCTTGGCAAGGGGTGGACTGCTGGAGAGAACATCAGTATACATTGATGATTTTTTGCAAAGCCACGTGAGATCTTTAGAGTCATTTGTACAAGACACTGGAGACTTTTTGTTGAAAATACAACAGATCAAATGGGAAGAAGATTATTGGATGTTGGCCCTTGATGTGTCTGCGCTCTATACGAGCATAATACATACTGATGGATTAACTGCAGCTAATTACTGTTTAGGCCAAAGACCAGAGCAATTTAAAGATCATAATACAATGCTGCTCCATATGCTTGATTTTTCCTACATAACAACATCTTTATGTACAATTATTTGCTTTATCGTCAATTAAAAGGTGTGGCAATGGGGGCCAGTTTCTCTCCAAGCTATACCTGCCTTCACATGGGTGCTTGGGAGGAACTGGTCCTCACGGTCAAACATAGGGCTATCTTTGATGCCAATGTGATAGTTTGGTTACGTTATATTGACAACCTATTTGTGGTATGGAGAGGAACCAAGGAACAGGCTGTTGATTTTATTGTTGCAATCAATGAAAATGAGGTTAATCTTAAGTTTACTGTAACCATGAGCCAGTCTTCTATCACGTTTTTGGATACAGAAGTTTACATTTGTAATAACAAAATAGAGACCATACTGTTCAGGAAAAGTACGGCAGGCAATACTATCCTACATGCTTGCAGTGCTCACCCTGCACACTTAATAGCTAGTATCCCTTATGGGGAGATGCTCCGTCTAAGGAGAATATGCAGCAGCACACAGGATCTCAAGATAGCACAACAGGCTAGCACAGGCAGGTTTCTTCAAAGGGGTTACACCAAACAAACCATTGATAGTGCTATAGGCAAATCAATGAGATTTAGTAGGCAGGAACTACTAAATTCATATCAACCTGCAACACCTGTGGAAGTGCCAGCCAACACAGTAACTTCTGATCAGTCATCTAAACAAATCAGCTCGTTCAGAATCATAACTGGTTTCAGTAAGCAACATAAGGAATTGCATAAGATTATCAACCGTAATTGGCCTACCGTTCATAGTGATCCAGTCATTGGTCCCACCCTACCACAGAGAGCCTCCATTACATTCAGTAGGGCCCCATCCATGAAAGACCGGCTGGTTAATACCAGCCCGGAAGTAATTGAAAAAACTACATGGCTACACACTAACAGTGGTTTCTTTAAGTGCAAAACTTGCAAGTCATGTATCCATGGTACCAACATGAAAACCTATAGAGATGGTTTTAGCAACAAAGACCATCTCATCAATAAGGTACTTACTTGCAAGACCGAATTTGCTGTCTATGTTCTCAAATGTCCATGCGAATTAAGATATGTGGGCAGTACGAAATATGCGGTTCATAAACGCATATTACAGCATCTTCGGACAATAGCCAACCAGGACAATACCTATCCTGTGGCTAGACATTTTAGAGAATTTCACCATAGTGACAATAAGGGCCTTGAATTCTTTGTTATTGATGCAGTAGTCGCTAGTAGACGAGGAGGCGACAGGGAATCCAAGCTCCGCAAACTTGAAACCAAATAAATATTGCAATTGGATACTAAACATCCGGGAGGATTGAACATCACAGAGGATTTGCACACATGTTTACCGTAGCTCTGATTGGAAATTTTTAGTGTGGAAGGTTAATTCCTAATGTGGTTTTTATCCTTTTGATAATTATTTATTGTTTTAAAAATTTCTAAAACACAAAGAACGAGCGAACGAATATTCTTCTACGCTCAAAGTATTGCAATTTAGCCAACTGGAGTTTCTTTTATCATCTTATCATCTTATCATGATATTAGTATCAAATCCATTGCAAGTCTTTTGTGACATCCCGTGAGTAAAGCTAGATAAATATAGGAGACAATTGGGATCTCCCCATCTGTCTAAGTTCACTGTCTTGGATAAAGTAGTTTTTCAGGGAATATTACGGTGCTGAGATTTATGTCCCATTTAATTGGGAATGAGCTTGATAAAGTTTGAGATTAAGATGTCAGGGTTAGTTAACATCCGAATACAGGATCTATCTTTACGATAGACATAACTGGGTTCAGCCAAACATACATATATTTGGAGGCATATTCCCCCTACATTATGAAACGATTTTATTTCTTATCACGGGAAATAGGTTATTTTTGGTATAATTTATATATTATTAGTCTGCACCTTTTTGCACACAGATCGATGAAACAGGTCCAAATGATGGCAGTAACGATAGATCTTTACAGGGATTTAACCCATGATTGATTAAAAGACATTTCTGTGGTGACTCATGAATAATGTGATAATTGCATACACATCAGCGCAACGTATAGATGTTTTTAAGAGGAATTCCACCTCGAGCTGGTACACAATATCGTATAAAAAGGTATCTGTATATATACAATGCAATTCTTTAAGTAATCCTATTGTGTAGCTGCAATAATGATTACGTTATGGGCTGTGATGTGAAAATATTGGCATTTATCCATTTATTACCACAAGCCTTTAACATGCTAAGATTGTTTATAGCTCTGTTTTTGCACAAATGCGTATTTTGCACCTGTATTGCGTATTTTTTGCACTTAAATTGCATAATTGCACATTTAATGAGATTGTTTACATATCCAATAGCCACAACCCAGCATTACAAAAATGGACAGTTAATTTGTTGAGTTCATCCAGCTATTATCGTTTTATAATGCTGTAGTATGTTTTCTATTTTCATTGCCAAAAAGTCACATGGTCTGTTTCAAACACTGCGCTGTCACTTTATAAGATGTAGTTCAATTGGCTCACGTTATCATGTGAACAAGGCTCGGAGGAGCCGAAACGTTATGGCGGCATTTTGCACAGAGTAAATTAATTGCACGTATTACATTGGTCCGTGTCTGCTGGGGAAGTGGCGAGGACTTTGTTACTGCCCATCTACGGAGTGCCTAATGGGTGTATATATATGTATATATATATATATATAACACTCCAGGTGCAGGCTACACCGCGTTGCTCCAGACCGAGAGGGCGCATCGCCATCCAGCGCCTGCTTGCTGGTTAAAACATACAGTTCATGCTCTCTTCCAAGTAAGTAGACAGCGCGACACAACTCCGGGGAATAAAAAATGGCTTTACTGATTTTTCAAGCGCAGAGTGATTCTGTCCCTGAAACGCTCGGCATACGCGTTTCAGCCTTCAAGCGGCTTCGTCAGTGCCAGTTTCAAGGTGTTCTTGGTGTTCCTTGGGGGCCTAGCGATGTTATGCTGTTCCCGAGGCCACACCTAGTCAGGTGGTCTCTCGCCCCTCCTCCGCTTAATGATGTACAGCTGCTTTGCTTGCATACCCCAGCCAGGTGCCTTCTGGTCTTGATAGTCCGTTGAGGAGGCCCATTGAGTAACAGGGCATTCCTTGCACCATGTGGTACCCCAATAACAATTGGCTGCAGGTATCAACACCACCCCTGGTTGCTGGGGAGTCCGGCCATTTCTTTGTCCCCTTATCAGGCACACAATGTTGCCTCCTCTCTCCCCTTGCATCCAGAAACACTCCAAGTGGTTTTGACATGCTGGGGGGGCTACGCGGAAACACACAACACTCCAGGTGCAGGCTACACCGCGTTGCTCCAGACCGAGAGGGCGCATCGCCATCCAGCGCCTGCTTGCTGGTTAAAACATACAGTTCATGCTCTCTTCCAAGTAAGTAGACAGCGCGACACAACTCCGGGGAATAAAAAATGGCTTTACTGATTTTTCAAGCGCAGAGTGATTCTGTCCCTGAAACGCTCGGCATACGCGTTTCAGCCTTCAAGCGGCTTCGTCAGTGCCAGTTTCAAGGTGTTCTTGGTGTTCCTGGGGGGCCTAGCGATGTTATGCTGTTCCCGAGGCCACACCTAGTCAGGTGGTCTCTCGCCCCTCCTCCGCTTAATGATGTACAGCTGCTTTGCTTGCATACCCCAGCCAGGTGCCTTCTGGTCTTGATAGTCCGTTGAGGAGGCCCATTGAGTAACAGGGCATTCCTTGCACCATGTGGTACCCCAATAACAATTGGCTGCAGGTATGAACACCACCCCTGGTTGCTGGGGAGTCCGGTCATTTCTTTGTCCCCTTATCAGGCACACAATGTTGCCTCCTCTCTCCCCTTGCATCCAGAAACACTCCAAGTGGTTTTGACATGCTGGGGGGGCTACGCGGAAACACACAACACTCCAGGTGCAGGCTACACCGCGTTGCTCCAGACCGAGAGGGCGCATCGCCATCCAGCGCCTGCTTGCTGGTTAAAACATACAGTTCATGCTCTCTTCCAAGTAAGTAGACAGCGCGACACAACTCCGGGGAATAAAAAATGGCTTTACTGATTTTTCAAGCGCAGAGTGATTCTGTCCCTGAAACGCTCGGCATACGCGTTTCAGCCTTCAAGCGGCTTCGTCAGTGCCAGTTTCAAGGTGTTCTTGGTGTTCCTGGGGGGCCTAGCGATGTTATGCTGTTCCCGAGGCCACACCTAGTCAGGTGGTCTCTCGCCCCTCCTCCGCTTAATGATTTACAGCTGCTTTGCTTGCATACCCCAGCCAGGTGCCTTCTGGTCTTGATAGTCCGTTGAGGAGGCCCATTGAGTAACAGGGCATTCCTTGCACCATGTGGTACCCCAATAACAATTGGCTGCAGGTATCAACACCACCCCTGGTTGCTGGGGAGTCCGGCCATTTCTTTGTCCCCTTATCAGGCACACAATGTTGCCTCCTCTCTCCCCTTGCATCCAGAAACACTCCAAGTGGTTTTGACATGCTGGGGGGGCTACGCGGGAACACACAACACTCCAGGTGCAGGCTACACCGCGTTGCTCCAGACCGAGAGGGCGCATCGCCATCCAGCGCCTGCTTGCTGGTTAAAACATACAGTTCATGCTCTCTTCCAAGTAAGTAGACAGCGCGACACAACTCCGGGGAATAAAAAATGGCTTTACTGATTTTTCAAGCGCAGAGTGATTCTGTCCCTGAAACGCTCGGCATACGCGTTTCAGCCTTCAAGCGGCTTCGTCAGTGCCAGTTTCAAGGTGTTCTTGGTGTTCCTGGGGGGCCTAGCGATGTTATGCTGTTCCCGAGGCCACACCTAGTCAGGTGGTCTCTCGCCCCTCCTCCGCTTAATGATGTACAGCTGCTTTGCTTGCATACTCCAGCCAGGTGCCTTCTGGTCTTGATAGTCCGTTGAGGAGGCCCATTGAGTAACAGGGCATTCCTTGCACCATGTGGTACCCCAATAACAATTGGCTGCAGGTATCAACACCACCCCTGGTTGCTGGGGAGTCCGGCCATTTCTTTGTCCCCTTATCAGGCACACAATGTTGCCTCCTCTCTCCCCTTGCATCCAGAAACACTCCAAGTGGTTTTGACATGCTGGGGGGGCTACGCGGAAACACACAACACTCCAGGTGCAGGCTACACCGCGTTGCTCCAGACCGAGAGGGCGCATCGCCATCCAGCGCCTGCTTGCTGGTTAAAACATACAGTTCATGCTCTCTTCCAAGTAAGTAGACAGCGCGACACAACTCCGGGGAATAAAAAATGGCTTTACTGATTTTTCAAGCGCAGAGTGATTCTGTCCCTGAAACGCTCGGCATACGCGTTTCAGCCTTCAAGCGGCTTCGTCAGTGCCAGTTTCAAGGTGTTCTTGGTGTTCCTGGGGGGCCTAGCGATGTTATGCTGATCCCGAGGCCACACCTAGTCAGGTGGTCTCTCGCCCCTCCTCCGCTTAATGATGTACAGCTGCTTTGCTTGCATACCCCAGCCAGGTGCCTTCTGGTCTTGATAGTCCGTTGAGGAGGCCCATTGAGTAACAGGGCATTCCTTGCACCATGTGGTACCCCAATAACAATTGGCTGCAGGTATCAACACCACCCCTGGTTGCTGGGGAGTCCGGCCATTTCTTTGTCCCCTTATCAGGCACACAATGTTGCCTCCTCTCTCCCCTTGCATCCAGAAACACTCCAAGTGGTTTTGACATGCTGGGGGGGCTACGCGGAAACACACAACACTCCAGGTGCAGGCTACACCGCGTTGCTCCAGACCGAGAGGGCGCATCGCCATCCAGCGCCTGCTTGCTGGTTAAAACATACAGTTCATGCTCTCTTCCAAGTAAGTAGACAGCGCGACACAACTCCGGGGAATAAAAAATGGCTTTACTGATTTTTCAAGCGCAGAGTGATTCTGTCCCTGAAACGCTCGGCATACGCGTTTCAGCCTTCAAGCGGCTTCGTCAGTGCCAGTTTCAAGGTGTTCTTGGTGTTCCTGGGGGGCCTAGCGATGTTATGCTGTTCCCGAGGCCACACCTAGTCAGGTGGTCTCTCGCCCCTCCTCCGCTTAATGATGTACAGCTGCTTTGCTTGCATACCCCAGCCAGGTGCCTTCTGGTCTTGATAGTCCGTTGAGGAGGCCCATTGAGTAACAGGGCATTCCTTGCACCATGTGGTACCCCAATAACAATTGGCTGCAGGTATCAACACCACCCCTGGTTGCTGGGGAGTCCGGCCATTTCTTTGTCCCCTTATCAGGCACACAATGTTGCCTCCTCTCTCCCCTTGCATCCAGAAACACTCCAAGTGGTTTTGACATGCTGGGGGGGCTACGCGGGAACACACAACACTCCAGGTGCAGGCTACACCGCGTTGCTCCAGACCGAGAGGGCGCATCGCCATCCAGCGCCTGCTTGCTGGTTAAAACATACAGTTCATGCTCTCTTCCAAGTAAGTAGACAGCGCGACACAACTCCGGGGAATAAAAAATGGCTTTACTGATTTTTCAAGCGCAGAGTGATTCTGTCCCTGAAACGCTCGGCATACGCGTTTCAGCCTTCAAGCGGCTTCGTCAGTGCCAGTTTCAAGGTGTTCTTGGTGTTCCTGGGGGGCCTAGCGATGTTATGCTGTTCCCGAGGCCACACCTAGTCAGGTGGTCTCTCGCCCCTCCTCCGCTTAATGATGTACAGCTGCTTTGCTTGCATACCCCAGCCAGGTGCCTTCTGGTCTTGATAGTCCGTTGAGGAGGCCCATTGAGTAACAGGGCATTCCTTGCACCATGTGGTACCCCAATAACAATTGGCTGCAGGTATCAACACCACCCCTGGTTGCTGGGGAGTCCGGCCATTTCTTTGTCCCCTTATCAGGCACACAATGTTGCCTCCTCTCTCCCCTTGCATCCAGAAACACTCCAAGTGGTTTTGACATGCTGGGCGGGCTACGCGGAAACACACAACACTCCAGGTGCAGGCTACACCGCGTTGCTCCAGACCGAGAGGGCGCATCGCCATCCAGCGCCTGCTTGCTGGTTAAAACATACAGTTCATGCTCTCTTCCAAGTAAGTAGACAGCGCGACACAACTCCGGGGAATAAAAAATGGCTTTACTGATTTTTCAAGCGCAGAGTGATTCTGTCCCTGAAACGCTCGGCATACGCGTTTCAGCCTTCAAGCGGCTTCGTCAGTGCCAGTTTCAAGGTGTTCTTGGTGTTCCTGGGGGGCCTAGCGATGTTATGCTGTTCCCGAGGCCACACCTAGTCAGGTGGTCTCTCGCCCCTCCTCCGCTTAATGATGTACAGCTGCTTTGCTTGCATACCCCAGCCAGGTGCCTTCTGGTCTTGATAGTCCGTTGAGGAGGCCCATTGAGTAACAGGGCATTCCTTGCACCATGTGGTACCCCAATAACAATTGGCTGCAGGTATCAACACCACCCCTGGTTGCTGGGGAGTCCGGCCATTTCTTTGTCCCCTTATCAGGCACACAATGTTGCCTCCTCTCTCCCCTTGCATCCAGAAACACTCCAAGTGGTTTTGACATGCTGGGGGGGCTACGCGGAAACACACAACACTCCAGGTGCAGGCTACACCGCGTTGCTCCAGACCGAGAGGGCGCATCGCCATCCAGCGCCTGCTTGCTGGTTAAAACATACAGTTCATGCTCTCTTCCAAGTAAGTAGACAGCGCGACACAACTCCGGGGAATAAAAAATGGCTTTACTGATTTTTCAAGCGCAGAGTGATTCTGTCCCTGAAACGCTCGGCATACGCGTTTCAGCCTTCAAGCGGCTTCGTCAGTGCCAGTTTCAAGGTGTTCTTGGTGTTCCTGGGGGGCCTAGCGATGTTATGCTGTTCCCGAGGCCACACCTAGTCAGGTGGTCTCTCGCCCCTCCTCCGCTTAATGATGTACAGCTGCTTTGCTTGCATACCCCAGCCAGGTGCCTTCTGGTCTTGATAGTCCGTTGAGGAGGCCCATTGAGTAACAGGGCATTCCTTGCACCATGTGGTACCCCAATAACAATTGGCTGCAGGTATCAACACCACCCCTGGTTGCTGGGGAGTCCGGCCATTTCTTTGTCCCCTTATCAGGCACACAATGTTGCCTCCTCTCTCCCCTTGCATCCAGAAACACTCCAAGTGGTTTTGACATGCTGGGGGGGCTACGCGGAAACACACAACACTCCAGGTGCAGGCTACACCGCGTTGCTCCAGACCGAGAGGGCGCATCGCCATCCAGCGCCTGCTTGCTGGTTAAAACATACAGTTCATGCTCTCTTCCAAGTAAGTAGACAGCGCGACACAACTCCGGGGAATAAAAAATGGCTTTACTGATTTTTCAAGCGCAGAGTGATTCTGTCCCTGAAACGCTCGGCATACGCGTTTCAGCCTTCAAGCGGCTTCGTCAGTGCCAGTTTCAAGGTGTTCTTGGTGTTCCTGGGGGGCCTAGCGATGTTATGCTGTTCCCGAGGCCACACCTAGTCAGGTGGTCTCTCGCCCCTCCTCCGCTTAATGATGTACAGCTGCTTTGCTTGCATACCCCAGCCAGGTGCCTTCTGGTCTTGATAGTCCGTTGAGGAGGCCCATTGAGTAACAGGGCATTCCTTGCACCATGTGGTACCCCAATAACAATTGGCTGCAGGTATCAACACCACCCCTGGTTGCTGGGGAGTCCGGCCATTTCTTTGTCCCCTTATCAGGCACACAATGTTGCCTCCTCTCTCCCCTTGCATCCAGAAACACTCCAAGTGGTTTTGACATGCTGGGGGGGCTACGCGGGAACACACAACACACCAGGTGCAGGCTACACCGCGTTGCTCCAGACCGAGAGGGCGCATCGCCATCCAGCGCCTGCTTGCTGGTTAAAACATACAGTTCATGCTCTCTTCCAAGTAAGTAGACAGCGCGACACAACTCCGGGGAATAAAAAATGGCTTTACTGATTTTTCAAGCGCAGAGTGATTCTGTCCCTGAAACGCTCGGCATACGCGTTTCAGCCTTCAAGCGGCTTCGTCAGTGCCAGTTTCAAGGTGTTCTTGGTGTTCCTGGGGGGCCTAGCGATGTTATGCTGTTCCCGAGGCCACACCTAGTCAGGTGGTCTCTCGCCCCTCCTCCGCTTAATGATGTACAGCTGCTTTGCTTGCATACCCCAGCCAGGTGCCTTCTGGTCTTGATAGTCCGTTGAGGAGGCCCATTGAGTAACAGGGCATTCCTTGCACCATGTGGTACCCCAATAACAATTGGCTGCAGGTATCAACACCACCCCTGGTTGCTGGGGAGTCCGGCCATTTCTTTGTCCCCTTATCAGGCACACAATGTTGCCTCCTCTCTCCCCTTGCATCCAGAAACACTCCAAGTGGTTTTGACATGCTGGGGGGGCTACGCGGAAACACACAACACTCCAGGTGCAGGCTACACCGCGTTGCTCCAGACCGAGAGGGCGCATCGCCATCCAGCGCCTGCTTGCTGGTTAAAACATACAGTTCATGCTCTCTTCCAAGTAAGTAGACAGCGCGACACAACTCCGGGGAATAAAAAATGGCTTTACTGATTTTTCAAGCGCAGAGTGATTCTGTCCCTGAAACGCTCGGCATACGCGTTTCAGCCTTCAAGCGGCTTCGTCAGTGCCAGTTTCAAGGTGTTCTTGGTGTTCCTGGGGGGCCTAGCGATGTTATGCTGTTCCCGAGGCCACACCTAGTCAGGTGGTCTCTCGCCCCTCCTCCGCTTAATGATGTACAGCTGCTTTGCTTGCATACCCCAGCCAGGTGCCTTCTGGTCTTGATAGTCCGTTGAGGAGGCCCATTGAGTAACAGGGCATTCCTTGCACCATGTGGTACCCCAATAACAATTGGCTGCAGGTATCAACACCACCCCTGGTTGCTGGGGAGTCCGGCCATTTCTTTGTCCCCTTATCAGGCACACAATGTTGCCTCCTCTCTCCCCTTGCATCCAGAAACACTCCAAGTGGTTTTGACATGCTGGGGGGGCTACGCGGAAACACACAACACTCCAGGTGCAGGCTACACCGCGTTGCTCCAGACCGAGAGGGCGCATCGCCATCCAGCGCCTGCTTGCTGGTTAAAACATACAGTTCATGCTCTCTTCCAAGTAAGTAGACAGCGCGACACAACTCCGGGGAATAAAAAATGGCTTTACTGATTTTTCAAGCGCAGAGTGATTCTGTCCCTGAAACGCTCGGCATACGCGTTTCAGCCTTCAAGCGGCTTCGTCAGTGCCAGTTTCAAGGTGTTCTTGGTGTTCCTGGGGGGCCTAGCGATGTTATGCTGTTCCCGAGGCCACACCTAGTCAGGTGGTCTCTCGCCCCTCCTCCGCTTAATGATGTACAGCTGCTTTGCTTGCATACCCCAGCCAGGTGCCTTCTGGTCTTGATAGTCCGTTGAGGAGGCCCATTGAGTAACAGGGCATTCCTTGCACCATGTGGTACCCCAATAACAATTGGCTGCAGGTATCAACACCACCCCTGGTTGCTGGGGAGTCCGGCCATTTCTTTGTCCCCTTATCAGGCACACAATGTTGCCTCCTCTCTCCCCTTGCATCCAGAAACACTCCAAGTGGTTTTGACATGCTGGGGGGGCTACGCGGAAACACACAACACTCCAGGTGCAGGCTACACCGCGTTGCTCCAGACCGAGAGGGCGCATCGCCATCCAGCGCCTGCTTGCTGGTTAAAACATACAGTTCATGCTCTCTTCCAAGTAAGTAGACAGCGCGACACAACTCCGGGGAATAAAAAATGGCTTTACTGATTTTTCAAGCGCAGAGTGATTCTGTCCCTGAAACGCTCGGCATACGCGTTTCAGCCTTCAAGCGGCTTCGTCAGTGCCAGTTTCAAGGTGTTCTTGGTGTTCCTGGGGGGCCTAGCGATGTTATGCTGTTCCCGAGGCCACACCTAGTCAGGTGGTCTCTCGCCCCTCCTCCGCTTAATGATGTACAGCTGCTTTGCTTGCATACCCCAGCCAGGTGCCTTCTGGTCTTGATAGTCCGTTGAGGAGGCCCATTGAGTAACAGGGCATTCCTTGCACCATGTGGTACCCCAATAACAATTGGCTGCAGGTATCAACACCACCCCTGGTTGCTGGGGAGTCCGGCCATTTCTTTGTCCCCTTATCAGGCACACAATGTTGCCTCCTCTCTCCCCTTGCATCCAGAAACACTCCAAGTGGTTTTGACATGCTGGGGGGGCTACGCGGAAACACACAACACTCCAGGTGCAGGCTACACCGCGTTGCTCCAGACCGAGAGGGCGCATCGCCATCCAGCGCCTGCTTGCTGGTTAAAACATACAGTTCATGCTCTCTTCCAAGTAAGTAGACAGCGCGACACAACTCCGGGGAATAAAAAATGGCTTTACTGATTTTTCAAGCGCAGAGTGATTCTGTCCCTGAAACGCTCGGCATACGCGTTTCAGCCTTCAAGCGGCTTCGTCAGTGCCAGTTTCAAGGTGTTCTTGGTGTTCCTGGGGGGCCTAGCGATGTTATGCTGTTCCCGAGGCCACACCTAGTCAGGTGGTCTCTCGCCCCTCCTCCGCTTAATGATGTACAGCTGCTTTGCTTGCATACCCCAGCCAGGTGCCTTCTGGTCTTGATAGTCCGTTGAGGAGGCCCATTGAGTAACAGGGCATTCCTTGCACCATGTGGTACCCCAATAACAATTGGCTGCAGGTATCAACACCACCCCTGGTTGCTGGGGAGTCCGGCCATTTCTTTGTCCCCTTATCAGGCACACAATGTTGCCTCCTCTCTCCCCTTGCATCCAGAAACACTCCAAGTGGTTTTGACATGCTGGGGGGGCTACGCGGAAACACACAACACTCCAGGTGCAGGCTACACCGCGTTGCTCCAGACCGAGAGGGCGCATCGCCATCCAGCGCCTGCTTGCTGGTTAAAACATACAGTTCATGCTCTCTTCCAAGTAAGTAGACAGCGCGACACAACTCCGGGGAATAAAAAATGGCTTTACTGATTTTTCAAGCGCAGAGTGATTCTGTCCCTGAAACGCTCGGCATACGCGTTTCAGCCTTCAAGCGGCTTCGTCAGTGCCAGTTTCAAGGTGTTCTTGGTGTTCCTGGGGGGCCTAGCGATGTTATGCTGTTCCCGAGGCCACACCTAGTCAGGTGGTCTCTCGCCCCTCCTCCGCTTAATGATGTACAGCTGCTTTGCTTGCATACCCCAGCCAGGTGCCTTCTGGTCTTGATAGTCCGTTGAGGAGGCCCATTGAGTAACAGGGCATTCCTTGCACCATGTGGTACCCCAATAACAATTGGCTGCAGGTATCAACACCACCCCTGGTTGCTGGGGAGTCCGGCCATTTCTTTGTCCCCTTATCAGGCACACAATGTTGCCTCCTCTCTCCCCTTGCATCCAGAAACACTCCAAGTGGTTTTGACATGCTGGGGGGGCTACGCGGAAACACACAACACTCCAGGTGCAGGCTACACCGCGTTGCTCCAGACCGAGAGGGCGCATCGCCATCCAGCGCCTGCTTGCTGGTTAAAACATACAGTTCATGCTCTCTTCCAAGTAAGTAGACAGCGCGACACAACTCCGGGGAATAAAAAATGGCTTTACTGATTTTTCAAGCGCAGAGTGATTCTGTCCCTGAAACGCTCGGCATACGCGTTTCAGCCTTCAAGCGGCTTCGTCAGTGCCAGTTTCAAGGTGTTCTTGGTGTTCCTGGGGGGCCTAGCGATGTTATGCTGTTCCCGAGGCCACACCTAGTCAGGTGGTCTCTCGCCCCTCCTCCGCTTAATGATGTACAGCTGCTTTGCTTGCATACCCCAGCCAGGTGCCTTCTGGTCTTGATAGTCCGTTGAGGAGGCCCATTGAGTAACAGGGCATTCCTTGCACCATGTGGTACCCCAATAACAATTGGCTGCAGGTATCAACACCACCCCTGGTTGCTGGGGAGTCCGGCCATTTCTTTGTCCCCTTATCAGGCACACAATGTTGCCTCCTCTCTCCCCTTGCATCCAGAAACACTCCAAGTGGTTTTGACATGCTGGGGGGGCTACGCGGAAACACACAACACTCCAGGTGCAGGCTACACCGCGTTGCTCCAGACCGAGAGGGCGCATCGCCATCCAGCGCCTGCTTGCTGGTTAAAACATACAGTTCATGCTCTCTTCCAAGTAAGTAGACAGCGCGACACAACTCCGGGGAATAAAAAATGGCTTTACTGATTTTTCAAGCGCAGAGTGATTCTGTCCCTGAAACGCTCGGCATACGCGTTTCAGCCTTCAAGCGGCTTCGTCAGTGCCAGTTTCAAGGTGTTCTTGGTGTTCCTGGGGGGCCTAGCGATGTTATGCTGTTCCCGAGGCCACACCTAGTCAGGTGGTCTCTCGCCCCTCCTCCGCTTAATGATGTACAGCTGCTTTGCTTGCATACCCCAGCCAGGTGCCTTCTGGTCTTGATAGTCCGTTGAGGAGGCCCATTGAGTAACAGGGCATTCCTTGCACCATGTGGTACCCCAATAACAATTGGCTGCAGGTATCAACACCACCCCTGGTTGCTGGGGAGTCCGGCCATTTCTTTGTCCCCTTATCAGGCACACAATGTTGCCTCCTCTCTCCCCTTGCATCCAGAAACACTCCAAGTGGTTTTGACATGCTGGGGGGGCTACGCGGAAACACACAACACACCAGGTGCAGGCTACACCGCGTTGCTCCAGACCGAGAGGGCGCATCGCCATCCAGCGCCTGCTTGCTGGTTAAAACATACAGTTCATGCTCTCTTCCAAGTAAGTAGACAGCGCGACACAACTCCGGGGAATAAAAAATGGCTTTACTGATTTTTCAAGCGCAGAGTGATTCTGTCCCTGAAACGCTCGGCATACGCGTTTCAGCCTTCAAGCGGCTTCGTCAGTGCCAGTTTCAAGGTGTTCTTGGTGTTCCTGGGGGGCCTAGCGATGTTATGCTGTTCCCGAGGCCACACCTAGTCAGGTGGTCTCTCGCCCCTCCTCCGCTTAATGATGTACAGCTGCTTTGCTTGCATACCCCAGCCAGGTGCCTTCTGGTCTTGATAGTCCGTTGAGGAGGCCCATTGAGTAACAGGGCATTCCTTGCACCATGTGGTACCCCAATAACAATTGGCTGCAGGTATCAACACCACCCCTGGTTGCTGGGGAGTCCGGCCATTTCTTTGTCCCCTTATCAGGCACACAATGTTGCCTCCTCTCTCCCCTTGCATCCAGAAACACTCCAAGTGGTTTTGACATGCTGGGGGGGCTACGCGGAAACACACAACACTCCAGGTGCAGGCTACACCGCGTTGCTCCAGACCGAGAGGGCGCATCGCCATCCAGCGCCTGCTTGCTGGTTAAAACATACAGTTCATGCTCTCTTCCAAGTAAGTAGACAGCGCGACACAACTCCGGGGAATAAAAAATGGCTTTACTGATTTTTCAAGCGCAGAGTGATTCTGTCCCTGAAACGCTCGGCATACGCGTTTCAGCCTTCAAGCGGCTTCGTCAGTGCCAGTTTCAAGGTGTTCTTGGTGTTCCTGGGGGGCCTAGCGATGTTATGCTGTTCCCGAGGCCACACCTAGTCAGGTGGTCTCTCGCCCCTCCTCCGCTTAATGATGTACAGCTGCTTTGCTTGCATACCCCAGCCAGGTGCCTTCTGGTCTTGATAGTCCGTTGACTAGGTGTGGCCTCGGGAACAGCATAACATCGCTAGGCCCCCCAGGAACACCAAGAACACCTTGAAACTGGCACTGACGAAGCCGCTTGAAGGCTGAAACGCGTATGCCGAGCGTTTCAGGGACAGAATCACTCTGCACTTGAAAAATCAGTAAAGCCATTTTTTATTCCCCGGAGTTGTGTCGCGCTGTCTACTTACTTGGAAGAGAGCATGAACTGTATGTTTTAACCAGCAAGCAGGCGCTGGATGGCGATGCGCCCTCTCGGTCTGGAGCAACGCGGTGTAGCCTGCACCTGGAGTGTTGTGTGTTTCCGCGTAGCCCCCCCAGCATGTCAAAACCACTTGGAGTGTTTCTGGATGCAAGGGGAGAGAGGAGGCAACATTGTGTGCCTGATAAGGGGACAAAGAAATGGCCGGACTCCCCAGCAACCAGGGGTGGTGTTGATACCTGCAGCCAATTGTTATTGGGGTACCACATGGTGCAAGGAATGCCCTGTTACTCAATGGGCCTCCTCAACGGACTATCAAGACCAGAAGGCACCTGGCTGGGGTATGCAAGCAAAGCAGCTGTACATCATTAAGCGGAGGAGGGGCGAGAGACCACCTGACTAGGTGTGGCCTCGGGAACAGCATAACATCGCTAGGCCCCCCAGGAACACCAAGAACACCTTGAAACTGGCACTGACGAAGCCGCTTGAAGGCTGAAACGCGTATGCCGAGCGTTTCAGGGACAGAATCACTCTGCGCTTGAAAAATCAGTAAAGCCATTTCTTATTCCCCGGAGTTGTGTCGCGCTGTCTACTTACTTGGAAGAGAGCATGAACTGTATGTTTTAACCAGCAAGCAGGCGCTGGATGGCGATGCGCCCTCTCGGTCTGGAGCAACGCGGTGTAGCCTGCACCTGGAGTGTTGTGTGTTTCCGCGTAGCCCCCCCAGCATGTCAAAACCACTTGGAGTGTTTCTGGATGCAAGGGGAGAGAGGAGGCAACATTGTGTGCCTGATAAGGGGACAAAGAAATGGCCGGACTCCCCAGCAACCAGGGGTGGTGTTGATACCTGCAGCCAATTGTTATTGGGGTACCACATGGTGCAAGGAATGCCCTGTTACTCAATGGGCCTCCTCAACGGACTATCAAGACCAGAAGGCACCTGGCTGGGGTATGCAAGCAAAGCAGCTGTACATCATTAAGCGGAGGAGGGGCGAGAGACCACCTGACTAGGTGTGGCCTCGGGAACAGCATAACATCGCTAGGCCCCCCAGGAACACCAAGAACACCTTGAAACTGGCACTGACGAAGCCGCTTGAAGGCTGAAACGCGTATGCCGAGCGTTTCAGGGACAGAATCACTCTGCGCTTGAAAAATCAGTAAAGCCATTTTTTATTCCCCGGAGTTGTGTCGCGCTGTCTACTTACTTGGAAGAGAGCATGAACTGTATATATATATATATATATATATGTATCCACAACGAAACTCCCAAGTGCAATCATGCACAGAGAGGAACACGGACTCCGTATATAGCTGATGCCAGATTTTCTTTATTTATGCAGTGAATAGAAAACGGTGCTGTCTCTGACGCGTTTCGGACACAAGACGGTGTCCTTGATCACATGACAAACGGGTAATAGAAATGGAAATTTAAAGGCACTGTATTGGCGCTTACTGTAACGTAATGAGGCACTGCTAAACGTAGAAAAAATACTATGTGTATATGTATCATACTCCCAGAACACATCCTTGTTCTTATAGGCATCATGCATATTGAACTTGGTTTTTTAGTGGAAGATCGCCGCCATACGTTGCGGCAAACCACTCAATCAATGAGAGGTCAAAACGAAGAAATGAGAGCAGAAAACAAAGACGGAAAGCCAAAAGGAGGAAACAACAGGGGAAAATGGAGGAACACAAAGAAAAGGAATTAAGCGTTGGTGTACCATCTGACAATACTGTTATTAATCTGACTGAGCTGAACCTCACCCAACCCGAGATTGCGTTACTATCTAAGGGACTGTCATTCTGCCCAAGAAGTTGTTTTAGGTATGTTCAAACTAGAATCGATGTTTTCAAATTTATACGGAAACTCAAACTACTGAAACACTTCAAACTAAATAAGGCTGCTGGCACTGCTGCTAATATAATAAGTACAGACAAAGCTGGATCGCGGTTAACTGCCAGTGATGTAACGCATTTAAAAACCATTCATGCTTTGGTAGGCAACTCAGAGGATGTGATATGTTCAACACAACAACAGTTGTTGGATTTAGGTACAACAGGCAATTCACCAGCTGCTAGCCCATTCCGTCCCAATTCTACATTCATTCCACTTATGCCAAAGGATGCGCTGGATGTATTCAGTGATTGTGTCACTCAAGACCTCAAAATTCTTAATAGAAAGATCAAAAAATCATCGAAACGTTCGAATTATCAAGAGCGACAATATTCCACCCTAATCAATAAACTGAAAAATAATAAGGAAATTATTATAACCAAAGCTGATAAGGGAGGAAATGTTGTTTTGTGGGCAAAGAGTGATTACTTACAAGAGGCCTATCGTCACCTGAACAACGAGTTATGTTATAGGAAGGCCACTTTCAATGACATCAAAAAGCTAAAAGATTGCATCCATACTGAATTAGGACAATGGAAGAGGGATGGGCTACTTAACAAGAATGAATATAGCTTCTTAAAAATTGAGTTTCCTACTACTGCAGTTCTCTATTTCATTCCAAAAGTGCATAAAAAACAGGAGCCTATTCCTGGTAGACCAATTATTTCAGCCCAGCGGAGTCTATGTGAAAACATCTCTAAATATGTTGACTTTTTTTTGCGTGGTTTTGTGGAAGAACTCCCATCGTACATCAAGGATACAGGGCATTTTCTTTCTCATATATCTGAGACGGTATGGCAGGATGGTTATTGCTTCATTGTCATGGACATTTGTTCTCTTTACACGAGTATTCGTCACTGTGATGGTCTACAAGCAGTCAAATTTTATCTAGAGAAGAGAGACATCATTTTTCATCAACATAACATTATGTTGTTAAACATGATTGAATTATGTCTATGCAATAACTATTTTTTGTTCAACCAAGAAGTGTTTCAGCAACTGCAAGGTGTGGCGATGGGGGCATGTTTCTCCCCAGCTACGCGTGTTTACACGTGGGCTGGTGGGAGGAACATGTCCTCAGAAGTACACACAACGATTTGTACCAGATTCATGTCGTTCGTTGGTGGAGATTCATCGACGACATCTGTTTAATTTGGAATGGGTCAATTGAATCGGCTAATGAATTTGTAAAGCTGATTAATATTAACAACCTGAATCTTGAGTTTACGGCCCATATCAGTGCTGAGCATGTCGATTTTCTTGATGTTGAACTCTATATTCTTGACAGCAAGATACAGACTAGAATACACCGCAAAAGTACCGCAGGCAATTCAGTACTCCACGCACAGAGCTCCCATCCATACTATCTACTTAAAAGTATACCTTATGGAGAGTTTCTGCGCATTAAACGTATTTGTAGTACTGACACAGATTGCATTAAGTACCAAAAAGACTCATATCAGAGGTTTTTGGACCGATGCTATGCTAGAGTTGATCTGGAGACAGCACTTGAAAAAGCTAATAAAACCAATCGTGATGAGTATTTGAAATCGATAATTGGGACTACCATCAAAAAACCTATCCCAAACTATGAAAATATTAGTGGTGAACCGAGCTGCGTTCGATTCATCACTACATTCAGCAATCAGGACAAGGAGGTGAGAAAACTGATTTACAAAAACTGGTCTATAGTGAAAACAGACCTTACTATGTCCCAACTAGTACCTGATTTACCACAAATCACATTCAGGAGAGCACCCTCTATGAGGGATGCCCTAGTTAGGACGAGCCCAGAGACCACTAATACAAGCACTTGGCTCTCTAATCGCAAAGGTTTTTTTAAATGTAGCTCATGCCGAGCTTGTAAATTTGGCACAAATACTTATGAGTTTATGGGCGCATTTGATTTAACCCCTACAGCTCTTAAAGGTTTTTTCACATGTAAAACTGACCATGCAGTTTATGTTCTTGAATGTTCGTGTAATTTAAAGTATGTTGGAAGTACGAAATTACAGGTATCGGTCAGAATTTTACAACATTTAAGGGCCATTGTTAATTCTGACTCCAGTTACCCTGTCGCCCGACATTTTAAATTAGTTCACAAGAACAACCTGAAGGATTTTAAATATTTTGTGATCGACGCAGTACCTAAACAGATTAGAGGAGGCAATAGAGAGAAACGCCTTAGGCAGTTGGAAACTCAATACATTCTTTTATTAGATACTAAGATGCCTAATGGCCTTAACACAGGGGAAGATATGCATACATTTCTCTGAATTCTTTCAGGATGTATCTTCACCTATGTGTACCCATGTTAAATTCACTCTACTGCTCAATTTATTCTATTCTATTTTATAGAAACATCTACTCCGTCTTACAGAAGATCTTAGTCCTTTTAGTTTATATCCATAACTGCTGCTTTAAAATCACTCCTGTCATTATATTCACCCTTGGGACACCCCTATGGGGTATAGGTTCAATTTCTCGCCTTGGGCTCACAATTGGTTTGAATGATTTATGTACAAGATATGAATGACAAGTGGGTTGGTTCTCTAGCTTTCGAGGCCCTATATACCTGTGGACTATATTTATTGCATTTATTCAATCTACCTATCTTAGCTCTATTTTTGGGTTCTTGAGCAAAAGAAATTATTTATGCTGCTACATGATTTTGCTGATTTGCACATATGTTGCGTATTTTGCACTGATGCACTTGCACTTTATTTCCAGTACTGCTGCTCCTAGGAGTAAACATTTACAGTGGGGCCATTGGTTTATTCTAGGAATTTTTCCTTTACAGTGGTCCTATGTGCTTCCTTGCTTTTTTAATCTATTTTGTATATTTGTACATAATATGATTTGTGCCACACAGGCTTGTACGAATCCAAAGGCACAAGCACTTTTTCTAGGCTGCATCAGTATGTCATTGCATTATTTATGACTGTCTATTTGCAATTTTAACTTTCTACTGGTTTTAAGATTTATGTGCAATAATTAAGCAATATTAATATTTTTATATGTATATATGCAGTGATTTTCATATGCAAACTTTTTAGCATTGTGTAGTATGTGGCTCATTTGTTTAAAGGAACTACAAATATCTTTTTCTATATAGGATTTATCCAGAAGGATTGCATGTAATAATAATCCACTGATTTTATATCCTGTCTTGTATGGGGCTCCACAAGGTTTTTGAACAGATTTATCCGCTGGCACCGATCTGTCTTTTATGGAAGACTTTTTTTTATATATAAGTGTTGTAACTTTGATTCCTCCCCGCCAGTTTTATTTACGGCTAAATTTGTGGATTTGCGAGCATATTTTTTACTTCAGGGTATTGCTCTATTGTATAACCACTGTGGATCAATTCAGCTTGATGTGGCTATTTTGTCATGATGTAGTATTTGTGCTGAGTATACGCAGTATTTCTTCTATTACTATTTTTTTACCCTTGTTGTAATATGGAGGTTTGCTGTTCTGTATGCCGCATTCCTATTGGCCTATGAAAATGGGAGGAGTCTACAACTTACTATATTTGTTGTGTATGGTCTTAATGGTGTCATGTGATCAAGGCCGTGGTTACACGGCCGAAACGCGTCATGCCTACTGACTCTATGGAATAAACCTTGTCAACAACAATATTCAGCGTGCTGTGGTCTGTACCTGTTCCAGCTATCTACTGGAGTTTGGGAACTCTTCTTGTGATATATATATATATATATATATATATCCACAACGAAACTCCCAAGTGCAATCATGCACAGAGAGGAACACGGACTCCGTATATAGCTGATGCCAGATTTTCTTTATTTATGCAGTGAATAGAAAACGGTGCTGTCTCTGACGCGTTTCGGACACAAGACGGTGTCCTTGATCACATGACAAACGGGTAATAGAAATGGAAATTTAAAGGCACTGTATTGGCGCTTACTGTAACGTAATGAGGCACTGCTAAACGTAGAAAAAATACTATGTGTATATGTATCATACTCCCAGAACACATCCTTGTTCTTATAGGCATCATGCATATTGAAGCATACCTATCTATGTACACATGCATATCTGCACATTATATAACATATGCAAAAATACATCCCAAAACATTTGTATTTTCTCCTGTTATGTAAATCCTTTTGTTTACACTTGATGTATGTATATGTTGCCATATTATGTATAGTTCATCACCACGCTATTACCTTATACTCCATGGTCATATTAATGAAAAGTGCAAAGTGCAATATAAATTTCATCAATTTCATACATATACTTGTATTGGCAATCGGTAAGAACACATAAGTGTGGAACTTATTACATTAAAAAGCAATAAAATATGTGCAAAGGACGCAAATGTGCAAAACGGCCATTATTTTGTTATACCTAGTACAAATACCTAGTTATGTGCAAACGAAGCTTATACCATGTGCAAATATACTAATCAGTTCATTATAAATTATATATATATATATATATTTTGTTTTTGCCACATTTTTAACATATTGCATATACACATGTTTGCCAAAGCCAACCATATTAGCCCTGCCAATGCTTGTTTTGTTAAATATTGCCCTCTCCTTTTAGTGTGAACCAGTTGCAGGCTGGTAGTGCCTATTATACAATATGAATGCAAATCTCTTGTTTACATTTTCTGCTGCTTGCTGCCTCTTTTTTCCTATCTTTCTCTGTCTGCCCCTTTCTTTGTGTTTCTCTTTTCATTGTTTGTAACACTTGCCAGTATGTTTCCTCTCCCCAAGGCTTTAAATACAAAGGCTCCTACTATTCTGAATGTGCTGGTTGAGTTGTTAGTATTTAGGGTGGAGTTAGAAATATGTTACAATGTTTCACCAGAGCATTGCTTCATTGTGGTTAAGCGTACCTTGTTTTCTCCCTTTGGCTCCAGTGACTTGGAGAAAGAGTAAGATGGTGTTCTTGAGCAGTGTCAATACAAAATCCAGTATTCATTTATAGCCTGCCAAGTGGTCACAAAACACAAACAAACACCAGCTAAAGTAGCATTCAGTTCCTGATTTCACAAACTCTGCTTTTTAAATAGAACACAATTAGGTTTCTGGCTAAAGAGATGAGTAATCAGTCTGTCATCCCTATGTCAAACTGCAAATTATAATCATGCCTAAAACGATTATAGTGGGAGCTGCTATAATGCGATAGTAATCTAGCCCCTGGAGCATGTATAGTATTTGTGTGCTCATGTCTTAGCATAAGAATGTACAGTTTCAGATGAACTGGAGTGTCATCATGTGTAGCCTTACAACTTGCCGAAGTTAAACACTCATACAAAGTTAGTGAAATCTGAATCGTAGACAGCTCCTCAATAAAATCACACATGTCCCAGCTCTGCGAGGACGAGGCTAGTTTAACAGAACAGTTGCAATGCTTTGATTACATGGCTTACATTGCCTATATACTCTCAGAGAGATACAAAACTGGTAGTCTGTTGTACAGCATCATCATCCCTACTTCTCATCCCTATTTCTAATCCATCATCCCTCCTTCTCATTCCTCATCCCTCTGTGATATCAGCACATTTTCAATGTTGTGAAACACTCCTTCACACTGATTAGTTGCAAACAGTCAATCAGAGTTAAGTGAGAGGGCTGCATGCCATTGGTCTAGCCACTTAAAAAACAGCCATCTCATTGCACATGCTTGTTGATAGCAGAAGAGAGGAAATACAACTGGTGTTTGCTTCTAGCGAATCCAAGGCTGTACAGCATTTCATTTAAGTAAGTGTTTTTCTGTTTACACAGGCCTCTGATAGCTTGGGAAAGACAAGGGGCCTGCCACCTGGGCTATAAATTGAGACTTAGAAAGAGGTCTATACAGTTCATCAAACCTTTTCTAGTTTCAATTTCATATGTAATAACTCTGTCCAGTCCTTTCTCTTCCTGGTTTCCTACGCAACTGAGACCCAGGCTCTGAAATCTGCAAACTGCTAGGAATGAAAACAAGCAATGGTGTAGCCAATAGGTTTCACATTTGGGACCTTATAAGAGATTATCAAGAGCTATTGGCTGGGCCAATTAAGGCACTGCTTTCAGGCCTTTGGGCCCATTTAAAGCTACGCACTTCTCTGTAGCCATGGTTCTAGTTGATGTTTAATGAACAGAACAATGTAGAAGCAGGGTGAGGGGATCTGATCTGGGAGATAACGGGTCAGTGATCCAGAAATGAAAGATTGTTTCCATATTATTCTGGGATGCACACACCTCACAACTGTATGCTCCTCCAGACACGGAAGTGAAAAGGGTGTGAGTGGCACAGCCGCACATGGACCACCTATCTTCTGTTATATGTTACAGTGAAACACATGCCAGAGGTAAATGACGGGTCAAATGTGATAATTATGTGTAATAAGAAAACAAGTACGAAGCAAAGAGTGATGGAAATCTTCTGCAGGCAGATGGTGATAAATACAGTAAAACAAAGTCACGCTTCCACTTGAAATCAGTGCAGTCTGTGCGGTGCCTGAGGCAGGCATGGGTACCGAAACTGCTCCTGGGCTTGTAGAGCTGCCATAGCAGAAGGAACTTAAGCACAAAGGAGGGGAAGAATAAACGAGCTGAGGCCAAAGAAAATCAATCAGCAGAGCGATAACATAGAAACAAGGGACTGGTACGCTGTGAGCAATGTATGGGTCGGATATTGTCTCTTGAACGCGAATGCTGTGTCCTTGGAGCCATCTGGTAACCATACGCAATACTACTCCTGTTGTGTGAACGCATTGCGATGATCAACGAGGAGGAACAGTGAAAGGGTTCGGATGGTCAACCATAAGAAAGAATGAGTGGAATCGATGGGAGGAAACCAAGTACCGAAAGGATGGACAATTACAACCAATGCACCAATCAAAAGCCAACATTTGTAGTAATGGCACAGCAAAGAACGAATGGAAATTGATAGGAGTGCTTGAAGCCCAAAGAGGAGATACAGCAGGTCTTGTAGACAGCGCATGCACGCTGCTTAGGGTTGACCTATAAATGCAGCTCTGGGAGCTATAGGGAACCTCAGACTAAAAATTTTTCTTTGTTACAAATAAAACTAAAACCGGAAAAGGTTTCTGATGAACTGTATTACCCTGTTTCCAAGAGTTGATTTTAAGCACTTTTTTTGTTACAATATTAAAATGAAACTAGACAAAGTTTCTGAGGACCTGTATACCCCTGTCACCAAGTGTTGATTTATGGCCCAAGCAGAGGACTCTTGTCTCTCCCAAATCATCAGAGCTTTCTGCAGGGGCCTGTGTATATAGAAAATCACTTAAATAAAATGAAATGCTGTACAGCCTTGCGTTCATTGCAAGCAAACTTCACAGTGTGGAATGAGAATGCTGTTTTTTCAGTGGCTGGACCAATAGAATGCAGCCCGTTCTCTTAACTTTGATTGGCTGTTGCCAACCAATTAGTGTGAAGGTGTGTTTCACAACGTTGAAAGTGTGTTTGTATGACTGAGGGAAAAGGAATGAGAAGTAGGGATGATGGATGAGGTATGAGCAGTAGGAAGGAGATGTTGTAGAGATGATGGATGAGAAGTAGGAATGAGAAGTAGGGATGATTCATGAGAAGTAGGGATGATGAATGGTGGATGAGAAGGAGGGACGAGAAGCATGGATGAGAAATAAGGAAGAGGGATGAGAAGCTGGGTTAAAAAGTAGGGATGATGGATGAGAAGTATGGGTGAGAATAAGGGATGATGGATGAGAAGCAGGGATAACGGCTGATGCATGAGAAGTAAGAATGATGGCTGGAAAAGTAGGAATGACGGATGAGAAACAGGGATGAACAGTAGGGATGATGCAAGAGAAGTGAGAATGATGGATGAGAAGTAGGGATAAGAAGTCGGGATGATGGATGAGAAGTAGGGATGAGAATCAGGGATGAGGGGTGAGAAGTAGGGATGATGTTAGAGAGGTGGGGATAATGGATGAGAAGTAGGGATGAAGGATGAGAAGTAGGGAATATGAACGAGTAAGTAGGGATGATGGATGAGAACCAGGCATGAGACTGAGAAGTATGGATGATGGAAGAGAAGTAGAGCTGTGTAGTAGGGATGATGGGTGAGAAGTAAGGATGATTGATGAAAAATAGGGATGAGACGCAGGGATGCGCAGCAGGAATGAGAAGCAGGGATGAGAAGTAGGGATGACAGAAGAAAAGTAGGGATTATGGATGAGAAGTAGGGATGAGAAGTAGGGATGAAGAATGAGCAGTAAGGATGATGGAAGAGAAGTAGGGATGAGAATTAGGGCTGATAGATGAGAAATAGGGATGAGCAGCAGGGATAAGGGATGAGAAGTAGGGATGATGGAAGAAAAGTAGGAGTGCCCATTAAGAAGTAGGAATGAAAAGCATGAATGAGGGGTGAGAAATAGGGATGATAGAAGAAAAGTAGGTATGAAGGATGAGTAGGGGGGATGAGAAGCAGGAATAAGAAGTAGGGTTTATAGATGAAAGTATGGATAATGGCTAAGAAGTAGTGATGAGAAGCAAGGATTAGTTATGATATGTAAGGATGATGGATGAGAAATAGGGATGAGAAGCAAGGATGAGGGATGAGAAGTAGGATGATGGAAGAGAAGGAGGGATGGTGCATGAGAAGTAGGGATGAGAAGCAGGCATGAAGGATGACAAGTAGGAATGAAGAGAATTTGGGATGATGAATGAGAAGGATGAAAAATGAGGATGTCCTAAAATGGATACTGTACTGTTGGCCTGGCTAATTAACAAAGAATCCAAACAACCACCGGTTATGGTGCTGTGTAAACCAGATGGCACTATGCTTTATTCACATGGGGACATTCAGGAGGCTTTTTTGCATTCTGTAGTGCCCTATACACCCTCTACTCGCGGTTCCACAGCTTGATATACAGATGTTCCTGGGGGAGATTCCTCCTCCTGCACTGACAGCAGTGGAACAGGAAGACATATACACCCCTATTATGGCAGGGGATGTACAGGCGGCTATCAGAGAAGTGGTTGCAGGGAAAAAAACAGAGACCAATGGCCTCCCAGCAGAATTCTATAAAAATATTGTAGGTTCCCTAGTTCCAAAATTGGTGAACATGCCGAACTCTACACTGACATCCGGCTGCCTCCCTGATACCGTATGAGAGACCCTACTGGTCTTCTTGTTGAAGCCCAGGAAAGACCTTGCCAGTCCAGAGTTATATCACCCCATAGCCATCGTGACTATTGATTACAAAATCTTAAGCAAGCTCCTAGCCACCTATATTCAACAAGTTCTCCCATGCCATCTTCAACATCTAGTGGCTACGCCGCATTATGGAAGCCACACAGTGATACTGGTCTTGGGCCGCGGCCCTCGTCTTGGATCTAGAAAAAGCATTTGACTCCTTAAACTGGTGTTTATGGTCCTGGCTCTACACAGATCCCACCATTAAAGTACACACTGGGGGTCTAATCACGTGGCATATAAAGGTGGGTAGAGGCACCAGACAAGGTTGCCCTCTTTCCTCTCTTCCCTTTGCACTAGCGCTGGAACTCCTCACTGCCCACACAGGACTCTCTGGGAGGGCTTGTGGAGTTCCAATGCTAGATAGGACCTTTGCCATCTCTTTATATGCAGGCAATGTACTTTTTTATTTTAAAGATCTTGAAGTTCACCATTCTGCCACTGTCCACCTCCTTTCCCGGCTCAGAGAGCTCTCAGGGTTGAAAGTGAGTTGGACCAAGTCCCTCTTATTCTCCTTGGCTCCCACTATGACCCCGGTCCATCTGCATCTATGAGAGGGCCGGTTATCTGGGTATTTGTTTTTTCCTAGCCAAACAATATCTCCTGGATGGCAACCTTATGGCCGCAATGACATCCCTGTGAGCAGAGGTCACCTTTTGGGAGTTGCTCCCGAGTTCAGTGAAAGGATTCATAACCTTCTTGAAGATGGTGATGCTCCCCCATCTCCTTACCACTTCACCAATTTACCAGTTATACCCCACAGGCAGTTTTTTTCAGGACCTCAATGTACCGTTTAGCAACCTAAGCTGGCACAACTGCTGCCATCTTGTAGCATTAGCTAAACTGCAGCTTCTCCAGCTCCGAACTTCAAACTTTATTTCCTGGCTGCTTAATTACCATGACGTTCCTGTTGGCTGGTGGGAAAACTCTTGGTGGAAACCAGCTGGCTCAAACCCCTACTGAACAAGAATGCAGTTCTGGCCCTGACAGCCTTGGAGACAAGCCCTGCAAGGGAACTCCCCTGCCTGCTACAGGTGGCTCTGCATTGCCTGGCTAGAGGCCGTCGGCTTACCAGGGCCTTCCCTCTTATGCTCCCACTATACCACTCCTTGGTCTGCCTAGAGGATCTGGTAGCCTTATAAGTTGGGACCTTCAGCCGTGGGGCCAGGCTGAGCTCTGCATGCTCTCTCAAAATGGCACTCTTTCAAAATGGTTAGATACAATCCTTTTACACTCTGCTCGAGCAAAATGGTCTCAACAGAGGCGAGATCCTGGCCTATGGTCTTCACCTCTTTCTCTGGGACTTGTGGCAGATAGAGGAGGCTGACCAAGTGATGTATGGTCTCATGGATTCCTTCCATATGATGGGCCTCGGAAGTCAACTCTCCAAGGCGATGATCTTTCACACACAGATCTTGCTACAACCCTTAAGATAAACCAAGGAGGTGGAATTTGGTAGGGCAGTCCACCGCAAAGGAATGGGCGACCGACGTGGAGTACATCCAAAAGGTCTAAATTAACGTGTGCCTGCAACTTATAGAATTCTTATTGGTACATAGAGTCCACCTCTTGCCCCATTAAATTGATAGAATTTTCCCTCAGGCTTCCGGAAACATGTGCCTGATGTGCCTCTCCAGTAACAGACATCAAACATGTTTTGCAGGATTGCCCCACCACAACCCTACACTGGTTGGAGGTGACACACAGGATCTCTGAAACCACAGAGATGCCACGGGTAGATACCTGGGAGGTGTGGGCCCTGGAAATATATAAAAGGCTGAAGAGACACAGGGTGGCCCAATATTTTACGGACCTTGCCCTAGTACTCACGAAGTGAATGATTACCTTGAAATGGAAATGTGCGCACCCTCTCTCATTAGTGTAGCTTAGAAAAACACCTTGGTCTTGTGAGCTCGAGTGGAGGAGACAGCCCTACACAGGGAGGTACCTCAAGGTGTCTGCTACCATCCGATAGCTTCGGCCATCTTTTATCCAAGTTTACGGCTACTCAGGAGAACTTCTCTCCTCCACAGGGTGGCCCTTCCCCCCCCGCCTCCAACTTGCATTTGGACAGACGGTTCTTTTGCTCCCAGAGGCACTGCCACTCATAGGAGTTTGACGAGTCACAGCGACACAGGTGTGCCCCACCCCCCTCTTTTTGGTTGGTGACCACCATGCTCATTTGCACGCCAATGAACACATCCCTTCATAAATCTGGCCCTTGCTCAGGATAAGCCCAGTATCGCCACCCCGTCATACCCATATCACCCCCGTCACCACTTCGTCACTTCAATAGCTCCTCCTGGATCCCTTGGGAAGCTACCTATCTCCCCTCCCCCTTACCCAGTTTCCAACACATTCTTTTGTTTTTGTAAAAGTATGCTAGCGCACACATATTGCATGATGCATCCAGCTGGGAGACTCCTCCGCCTACTATCTTGAGCACAGTGTCAACCCCTGCACCTGTACCATTGCAATTTCCAGTCTGATGATGATGTTCTTGCCAAATGACTTCTGCAATATTTAGTACTGTACTGTATGCTTTGATGTTTAACACAAACTCAATAAAAATAGATATTAAAAAATCATGTGTAGTCTTACAAAGAGTAAACTGCAACTATGCGACTATCCCTGTCCAGGCATTGGTATAAGTCTGTGGAACTTTATCAGTGCCACTTAGTACAGGTTTCTTTCCTCATTGCGTAAGTGAGTAATAAAAAACTAAAAAAATACATCCTATTATTTTGTGGACAGAATAGGGTTATGTTGTGTGTCACCGTACATAGAGTGCCACATTTGCCTCTGAAAAGCTATACGACTAAATATCAACATGAAGAATATCGACATTAAAGAACATTGAGGACAGAATATCAAAAGGTAAGTGCTTAAAGGGAAATATAGATGTATTGTTCCCAATTCCACATCAACGTACCTTGAACAAATATGTACCATGTAGGTACTTATATGTGGATTTAGGTATAGAAAATCTACTTATTTACCTGTCAATATTTGTTTTTTCGATATTTTGACCTGGGTATTTAATGCTCTCGATATTCTGCCTTCGCTATTTAGTATGCACGCCCCTCTGAAGGGCCACCCAGTAAGGACATTTTACATTTCATTCGAGTTTTTCAGTTCATTTACAGATTTGCCTGAGAGGCTGCAGTGGATGTTATTGCTCTCTCTTGTACTCATATGGTCCTTAATCAATAGCGTCCTTGGCAAATAATCTCAGGAAAATATATTCTGAGTGACAGGGCCTGTGTCCACCTGTCAAGAACCCCTTACAACTGGTACTTCCAATAGGAGAAGGGGAAAATGTGAAACCTGGGATTCATATTTATATGTCCACTACATTCCTTTTATTGGGGTTGAGCCTTGCTATCTATATTACTGATTCTTTGACAGAGAGATTTTCAAAGAGGTTTTTTGTGGTCTCTCAAACTTGGGTAATTCAATGAATTCACTGCCTGTTTGAAGGTGCGTACATATATATCTCACCACTTTGTATCTGAACTTAGTGAAGCCATAATTATAGCCAGAGGTCAACAAAAGGGATAACAATGTGCAATTATCTGATGGCTCATGATGAAGCTAGTGACCTCCTGTTCAGCTGTTGGGCTGCCCACTAGGACCATTCCAAGGCCTGGGTAGCATTCTTTGCAAGCCCCAATGGATATCTAGTCATTGCACTAGCCTGACCCACTCTGCAAAAAGGGATGCTTACAGTTCAGTACAAGAGGTAAAAGTCAATGTATTGCAAGCGCCTACCCATGCTGGTCTAAAAGAGCTATGCCCTAAAGGTCCATCACTTCTCCCCAGGGGCTGAAGAAGGAAGTGATGAAGTAACATCACATAAGGCTTATAATCTTTTCTCTTCCTCTTCCATCTGGAGAATTCTCAATCTGGTAGTGATTACCCATCCTGCCCTAGAGGCACTGAAAGTAGCTGATGAGATGTTGCCCATTAAAACCACTTACTGATCTGACATTGAGGTCCAGCAAGCCTAACACTAAGACTAAGATTAGTAAGTTAAGGTTTTTTATGAAATTCTTAAGAGAGTGCAATAATATTTGATCGATCAGTGTTAGCCTGCATATCTATGAGAACGATTTCTGTGGAATAGCAAAATTAATTTATGTGCCAATGTGTACCCACTTGCCAAAAAAACACATACATTCTGCCCCATGATGTAACCAAGATGATACACCAGCTCAGGAGAGTGCTCCAAAACATGTACAAAGATCCCAATCAACATTCCATGTGGTAGGTAATGATACAATAATAGCCAGTCACTCTGACATATGTGAGCATCGACTGCCACCCCCTTGCCTTAACTTATCAATAACCCTCATTGTGTGTTAAGTAACAAAAATTAAATTCTGTCTACCAGCCCATTGACATGCAGGCTTACTTGAACACCTTCAAAGGTTAGGCCCACAAGACCATTCGAGAAACATTTAATTATTCAAGAATATCCAACCATCCCAGATTATAATTAGGGTTCCCGGTTTTATGTTTTTTTTATGTTTTTACATTTCCATCTGTATTTATCCATATTTATTTTTTGCTAATTTTATCTGTATTTATCCATATTTATTTTGGGCTTTGTGGAGAAATGAAGCTGAAATTAGTATATTTCCACATTTTTTTAACCGATAAATATGCAGTCATGCTTGAATGTCTGCCAGGTGTCAGTGCTGTGAACTCCCGCAGAAGATAAATCAGTGCACTTATATGAAAATATGCAAATTTCACTATCAACCTTGTGCATATCTACTGCTGTTAAAGCCTCTTTACTAAAATTCCTTTCTTTTTTAACCCCCTTACCTATCACTCCACACAGCTATTGGCCTGGCAGACATGGCAGACAGTATTTAGAACTACTCACACAGCAACCCAATTTCTATTTTTATCCACATTTAAAAATAAATACAGGTAAGAAAACAAATGTTTTCTGTCTGTATTTATCTGTAAAAATCTGTAAAAATCAGTAAAAACGGAAAACAGGGAGCCTTAATTATAATCTCAATTGAGATGGCAATAGAGCCACCTACACATTTCAAGAACACAGCACCGACAGACTACCTCACATTACTCTTGTTGTTTTCCCCAAAGAGGAAGAGTCAGCCCTTATTCCTGAAAATCTCAAGATGATTCTTGCATCCCTTTTGAATGAATGTGGAAACTCAACGGTCAGTTGTCTTCATGTTTTGGTCTCAGACCTGACTGAAGGAAGCGTTACTGGAACCACTACCAGTCTTACCTCTATGCATTACCAATCTTCCACGTAAACATAAAAGATATGAAAAATCATCAAAAGCCTGCCCCAGGCCAAATCCAAATCAATGTATTTTTTGGATCCTTCCTTATTCTCCCACTGCTACTCTTAGGAAAGTTAACACATTGTATAAATGGGGAAGTGGTACAGCCACAAAACAGTGAGAGGCTGATGTCATGAAACAATCAGTCATTTTGTCAGGAAAACGTATTAGACTTGTCATATAGAATGTTAAGCATCAGTTATGGAAAACCTTCATTCTTTATTGTTTATTCAAGCTAACACTACACAACTGACACAAGGACCTCTCACTCTCTGGACATAATAAAATGTATATGATGCCGATAAAGAGACGTTTAATTGAAAACTTAATGACACACTCAAACAATAAGCAATCTCTTCTCAAGACTTCGAACACTACAAATGGCCAACACCACAATAAACTAGCCCTTATAAACTGCAGCTCTGCAAAGCTAAGGACACTCAAAAGCGAGGTTTAAGGGAGGATGGGTCACAAGTCCAGAAAGTGGCACTGGTGGTAAGGTTTTGCATTTGGATCTGGGAGGAATCAGGCAAGGGAACATGCATGGGACAAAGAGGCTGGGGAGGCAACAGATATGGGAACCTGAATGGCATGTGCACCTTTCTCAGGGAACGTTGAACTGAAGGTTCATCTCTGACCCCACCTGCTGAAGAGTCCATAGGCCGAGTAGTAGTAAAGCAAGGGTTATAGGCAGTCAATAGTCAATCATAGGTCAACATATTTAGCCATTAATGAGTGACTGGAGGGGGGTCTCTTAAAACACAGTGAGGTGGAGAAAGAATATTAAGATGAATATGCAAGGTGGAAGTCCAGGTGTAAATGTGCATTGAGAAAAAAGGGGTGCGGTTTCACACACAAATAAATGTGTCAGCACCTATAATATTGATCCCCCACCCCACTGTAAGGGGGGTAATAATCTATGTGTCATCGTATAGGCACAGACAACACTCCCCATAATATGAGATAGCTGCAAAAAGACTGAAAGAGGAGTTCAAGAAAATACCCAGTGGGCAAATGTCAATGTCCAAAGGATATCATGCAACAAGGGTGATAGCTTGACCAGATACATCATCTTCAGGCAAATGATTCTTCAAAGGTGAGTGATATTTTTTGCTGTCTCTCACGTGGATCTGAACTATCTGGTCTTGGCCTTCCTTGTCTTAGCATATATAATTTATCCTTGGTGTAAGTGCGATGATGGGTGAGCAGGTTAAGATCCTGGAGGGTTACAGGATATTGCCCTTAATGAATGTCTTCAAATGATTGGCTTGCTGCTAGCTCTACCGAAGATGAATCAGGAGAGTCTAAAAAGTCCTTGAGCACATCAGGTTCAGTGTATTCTTTAGTTTTCCCATGAGTTGAGATGATCATAACAGCTGGACCATACTGAATGCCCCACTAGTTCAGGGAGGTATGCAAAGCCAAGAATATCTTTCACTTGACCTTTCTGTCTTAGCTATAGTCAACGGAGAAGTGGACAGCCTACGAGGAGAAACATACCTCCCTTCATCTTTGCAGTTTGTGTGCTCGCTCAGGTATGCTGAAATCTCAGTATGTAGGCAATTATCGGTTGAAGCCAATCCTAATTGGTCCGTCTGGTTGGATGTATTCGTTTTCAGCGTGCTCACTGAAACTCCAGTGTTTCTAGCAACTGCAACTGAGAGCTGGGAAATAAAGTCTGGTAGAAAAGCAAGAATATTGTCCTCCTCAGTTTTCTCAGGTAATCCATTAAAGAGAGTATTGTTAGGAATGGTCCTCCAAATCTGTAATCTTGTGTTTATGGTGTCAGATCTCCATTCCTAAATCCAGACACATATAAAGCCATTCTTCTACATAATTAGGACGTGTATCCATATTGTGTAGACACTTATGAGGGGAGGCCAGTTCTATATGATTGGATTTAACTTCATATGATATTTCTGACAGTGCAGAGTCCATGGTGCTCATCAAGGAGACAACTGCTGTGATTTCTTTCATTTCATGACAAGTGTCACTTTCAAAATCATTGGTGTTGATGCTACAGTAGTTGTTTGTTTCTTGACAACACCTCAGAGAACAGCTGTTGACTTGTCAGTTTCAATGAACTTCATTGTATGTAGTGCATGTAACAAAAAGACTCACCCTTGATATCAAGTGCTTCAATATGAAGTGTCAAAGGTGATGCCTTTACAGCAACATTACCAGTAGAGGGAGCCAGTTGTGCTGATCACCTCAAAATATCATTGATTCTCTCTGCGCTGGTGAAACGCATGAGACTGCTGGCCCAGATTTAGGCCACAGGGCAGGATAGGCTGGTATCCTTCCAAGAATAGAACATCTGGAACTGACAGAATTAGTGCAACGCAGTTCTTCAAGTTACACCCCTCTATATCTGAAGCACAGGGTCCTACTGTAAGTCAGTTTATGGCCTACTCTCCAATACAGTTCCTCCAGACAAATATCTGTGACAGTCAATACCAACACCACAGGCGCCGTCCATAGTCCCACATCATGAAGTACCAGTCTGTATGATAACTGCCTTTCCTGGTTGGCACTATGTGACCTTGCTGATAATGCAAACTAAAGTGGGTATGCTCCGCGATGATGCAGTTGGGAAAGGGGGTGATATTCCATCGGCACCTCTAGTGTGACCTAATAGTATTCAAGGACTGTCTGATACCCGCTGGTTGGAGTGTCAATCCATCAGCCAACAGTGCCCTCTTGCAGCAAATCTATCCCTCCAGGACAAAGCAAAAGGTTCCCAAAAGACATCATCTGGTGGAGCACTTCACTGGGAGGGCATGTAAGACATGCCTATGCTCTACCTCCACCCAGCGGTTTATCTCTCAAACTCCTAGATAGAGAGAGAAAAAGAGGGGGTGGTGTTGCAATCATTCATAGGAACTCCCTTTCATGTACTACGGTATACTCAGGCAATTCAACCACTTAATGGCAGATATTAAAATACCCCTCAACATCTTCAAAACTAAGGGGCTGATTACGAGTCTGGCAGTCCACAGACTGCCAGACTCATGGGGCTGCAACAGGGGCCGTCTCCTGACTGCCCTATTACAATTAGGGCAGCCAGACAGCCATTGCCCCACTACAGCCACCGTTCCCTGGTAGTGTTGAGATGGTCAAGAGGCTTCAATTTGCTTTACGGGGCCACCGCAGTCCCCCAAGCATATTACTAGTTTACTCTCCGCTGGCAGTGTCATGGAGGTTTCTACTCCATAAACACTGTGGCGGAGAGGAAACACAAGTGGCCCTGCAGGGCAGCTGTGCCACCTCTGCATGGGGATGCATGCAGGGTGGCACAACATGTGAACATTGAACTAATTCCCAGATAAGTGTATTCTCAGATAGCCTGTAAGAGCTGCTCTGTGGGGTGTGAACCAATTGCACCTAAAGAGCCCCTTGTGTTATCGGCCCAGCTTTTGGCTTTCAGTTCAGTGTTCTGACTTTGAAGGTTAAGCCTGAAGCGAGTGAGTCAAGGGCGGCTAGTCTACTAGACACTCAAGGCGTATACATATAGAGCAGGCCTCACCTCCCCCTGGCCCCCCCGTGTGGATCAGTCCCCCGGGTCTATTTGTTAAAGGCTGTCACAGGAGTTCATCTGCCATCTACGTTGTGACGTCTGGGAGCCTGGTGTCTTCTCCCTGCGACGACATGGAATCCGAGTGTGACAACCTCCTCTCAGAGACATTATCTATCTCAGGTGAATGTCTGCTGTCATGCACAATGTCAGTAATCGCTTGCAAGGCAGCTGCCCATTCGATTCCTGTCTGCGATGGGGATGGACCACCTCCGCTGCCATCTGTCAATGCAGGTCGGGGGAGTCTTCTCATTCTCCTCTTAGGTGCTTGGGATCATTTGTACACGAGAGGGAGATTTTTCCCATCCTATAAGTCTCCAACCATGCTGCTTCTGGGTCATTACAGAAGTGAGTGGTCTTGTCATGAACTATTCGTAATTTCAACGTATATAGCATGGAGTATTTAATGTCATTTTCCCAGAGGGCCCTCTTAACCTCCAGGAATGAGGCCCTGCTAGCTTGTACCGCTGCCGTGAAGTCTGGAAATATGGAGACCTTTCTGTTGTCTATTATGTAATGGCCATCCGATTGTGCCCTCCGCAAAATAATATCTCTGTCCCGATAGTGTAGTAGCTGGACTACTACTGGTCTTGGTGGCCGGCCCGGAGCCTGGGGTTTCACTGGTACTCGGTGTGCACGATTTAGAGCAGCCACTTCCGTGCGTAACCAAGTCTCCAGGTATTCAACCATGTCTCCATGCTCAATTCTTTCTGGAAGGCCCACCACCCTGATATTGTTTCACCTGTTGCGTCCTTCAGCATTCTCCGCCCGTCTTTCCAGAGCCTGCACTCTGCCTAGTAGCACGATCATTTGGTTAGTGAACCCAGAGCATTTGGGCTTAAGATCCTCAACGGAGGCCCCATCCCTTTGACCCTGTCCGCCAACTTGTGGCGTTGTGTGCGAAGGAGGCACAACCCCACCGACACTGCTCCTATATCTTTCTGCAGGGTGTTTTTTGTGTCTTCAATGGACGCCAATATTCTATCCCATTGGAGACTTATATATTCACCAAGTTGTGCCTCTACCTCTCTATTAGTCTTCACCTCTCGGGAGGGTCCACCCACATCAGTCTGGGCCCCAGCTGATTTAACTTGTGTCTTTCCCATTTGTACATGCAGGTTGGCTTGCCTATATGTGATCTGTCACACCTCAGAGAACACGGATCTCCCGGATCGTCACAACCACCAAAGTCTCAGATTTGTAACCACTCCTGTTATGGGGCGCATTAGGGGTTCCCTGCCCACTGGTTACTATACACAAAAACCTATCCTGAGTGGCGGTGACAGGTGTCAAACCCCTTCAAAATGTGGTAGCAACCATGTATTGTGTCCCCTTCCATAAGTCACTACTCCTCATGGAGTGGGGGGGCTCCATCAGCTCATGCCAAGGGCGGAGAGGGCAGTCACCATAACCCCGATGTGGGTCCCATGTTCCTTCCTTCTGTCCCAGGTCTCAAGTTCTCTCTGAGGGCCAACTCACTTCTCCTCGCAAGCTCACCACCGCTCTAGGGGTTCCCTCCAGAGATTACTTCACCCTGAGCCAGCTAAAAGTATTGTCGCTCTCCTTCGGTGTGATCCGGTCCCCAGGGAGACGCCCCTCACCTACCTGATAGCAGCCTCCCCTCCGGTGAACAGATCCACCCTCGGCAGGCAGCGGAGGGCTTCCCACAGGCTCAGTGATGGCCTTCCAGCCTGTCCTTTGCCGCCTGGCTCTGCATCTGGACGCCTGACTCTTCAGCAGCACCAATGAAGGGGTGAAGCCATGGAGGATAACTGCCTTACCTCCCCTGTCGGCTCTGCTCATCGCACTCTGGGCTGATACCACCACCTCCTCCATCCCCTCGTCTTAAGCGCCTCCTCAGGCCTAGGAAATGCCCGGTCGCGACTGTTCAGGCCTGATGGTCTCGCCCCTTCAGGTCTCTGCCTGGAGGTTCCACCACACAATGTGAGACGCAATGCTCCTCCGTGGCACTGGAGTTGTTGCGAAGGGAGTTCTCGGCTGTCCCTCACCTCCGGGATCCGCCCGCTTCTGGTCTGCCGCTGCCGCCCAAGAGCATTCGTGTCTGTCACCAATGCTTGCCGCAGTCTGCCAGGGCGAGTTTCACGGCTATCGAACCCCACAGGTGAGTGCCGCAGGGGAGGGCAACACTGGTTGCTATCTGTATTATAATGATTTCACCAAATAACAGGATAATTGACGGGCCTCACACGGAGCTGATCTAGTATGTGTCCGATGCGGTCGCCATCTTAGCAATGCCCCCTTGAGCATCACACCTAATTATGCATTTATACATCAAGCATTTTCCGTTTTGCTTTTAATTGGAAAAAACTTAGCGGCATATTAACAAGCCCTCGCCGCCACCGGAGCATCACTTATTTTGATGCTCTGGTGGCGGAGCGCAATTTTCCATATTTACAAGGTACTGCTAATCCACTTTGCATGGCTTAAAGCCATCTTGTAAATATGCCCCTTTCTGCCGCAGTCCTCTGCGGAAAACGGGTGTGTAATGGGTGTGGCTGTGGGTGTTCCACCGCAACACCCATTGTTTTTTTGCGCTGTCCCAGATTTTCAAGGTTGAGGCAGCGCCAATAATGAATGACATGGAATACCAGGCGTTAGAATGGCGCAACGAGGAGAAATTAATAATTTCTCCACGTTTTTTGCTCGTTCGATGTATGCTGAATTCTTCAGCACACATAGAAGGTGCAAATGGCCATAGTTATATAACTCTTTTTATTTAACAATTAAGAATCAGCGCTAAAACATAAGGCATGTGAGTAAGTTACAGACAGGAGGAGTTCATTCAAGGACATTTTCACAATACATAGCAGCAATCAGAGTGAATCATTGGTACATCATGGGGTACATTACTTAAGGTGAGGACAAGTTATCTAAGCTAGCGCTACGTTGTGGACTACAAATCTCTCCACGGTATGTATTCCAGGCCCTCAGATTAGTGACCATTTCTTCGGGCAACCTCTTGCAATGTAAACTGTCTTTTCCCAGAACATACACCAATCCATGCTCTACTTCCAATCCACGATAGTTGGGGGGGGGGGGGGGGGTGGTAGCTCCCCACTGCTGATCTATATTCCTTTTTGCCAACATGAGTCCCAGCTCTACCCAAGTCTTACCCATTCTGCCCAATGGCACATTTAGTAGGCATCTCTTCGTCTCAAGGCAGATGTCAAGTCCCAACACTTCGCCTAGAACTGCATGGATTTGACGCCAGTATCTCGGAATGAGATCGCACTCCCATAATATATATGCATGAACGTTCCTTCAGAGCCACATTGCCTTCTGCATTCACTTCTTTCAGCCCTTCCCATTCGAACCAGGCAGGGTCCAGTAATGTATACCCTATGTAGAATTTTAAGATGGACTAATCGTAATCTGGCCGATATAGCCACCTCCCTTGGGTAGGTCAGTGCCTCCTGCCATTCCTCATCGTCCAGTTCGAGGCCATCCCCTTCCCACTTTGCCCTGATGCCCTGGAGAGGGTCAGCTGTGTTATTAATGAGTTTCTTGTATGTGAGGGAGATCGTTTTCTCTGGTAGGTAGCCGTCAAGCAGCCTATCCTCAAGAGGTGTGTATGCTGGGGGAGAAGAGCCTTTGGGTATGTGTCTGCAATGTGTGGAGGACTTGGAGGTAACTGAAGTATTCCGAGTTGGCAAGTTCATATTTCTGTTGCAGGAAGGCAAAGGTCCCTACATCACCCTGTACCCACAAGTCCCCTATAGTCGAGATCCCTATGAGGTCCCATTTATCAAAGCCTTTCGACTTCCAAAGGTCACCTAGTATCTTGGAGTCCCAGAGAGGTGTTGCCAGCATTAGTTACCGTTCCCATCCCAGACTCTTGGTGGCTGTGTGCCAGACCTGGACCGAGTATTTTGTTGGCCCAGTCAGGGGAAAACGTTTTAGTCCAGAATAGAGTGCTCTGTAATAGTTCCCGCCTGGGAGGAGCCACCAATCCATGGCATATCCCGGGTCGTCCATCCGGGAATACGTGCCATGATTGATGGCCGCAAGGTGTTCCTCCCAGTAATATTTCTTGAGGTCTGGGAGACTGATCCCACCGTCATACCAGTTGAGGGTGAGCTTGTGAAGTGCTATTCGGGGTTTCCCTCCACACAACAATTCCCTCTGTATGCCTTCAATTTCTTTAAAGTAACGAGTGGGCACTGTATGTGGGTAATTCTGCAGCTCATAAAGGAAGCGAGGCAGGGACATCATCTTAAAGAGTGCCGCCCTGCCCCGCAATGAGAGAGGGAACGCATTCCATGCGGTAGCGTCCCGCTTCAGTCTTTGCGTGGTGGCAGTAGGTTACGGTCATAACAGAGCTGAGGGTTGAATGTCATAAATATCCTTAAGTATGTAAAGCCCCGAGTGGTGATTTGAATGGGACAGCCCTTAGGGACAGTGGGCGGGCTCCCGTGCAAAACATAAATAAGAGATTTGCCCCAGTTAATGGAGTAACCGGAGAACCTACTAAAGATTGCAAAGATATCGAACACTGTGATCAGCGACACTTTCGGAGCGGCTAGGAACAGGAGGATGTCATCTGCGTAAAGCGAGATGTGATCTTCCCATGATGGAGTCCATCTTAGACTGCATATGACAGGGTCCCCCTGGACCCATGCTGCTAGGGGCTCTAACGCTAGGGCAAACAGGAGGGGGGAAAACGGGCATCCCTGACGGGTACCCCGACCCAGCGAGAAGACTGCAGGCTTTCTGTTATTCACTACAACTTGCTCCAGGGGTTTTGTGTACAGGAGCTTGACCCATTGGATAAATTCCTCCCCAAATCCCATCTTTGTGAGCACGGCAAAGAGGTAAGGCCATTCAATGGTATCGAACGCCATTGAGGCTTCTAGCGAGACGATAATTGCTGGTTCTTATATCGTGCCTAGTCGTCCCATCACGCCGTGCACTCTTCGGAGATTCAGGGCTGTATTGCGTTGTGACATGAAGCCCGACTGGTCTGGGTGTACCAAGCCACTTATTACTTTCACAAGGCGATTAGCCAGTAGTTTAGCCAGAATTTTAGGTTCAGCATTTAGGAGAGAAATGGCTCTATATGACATGCAGTCCGATCTAGGTTTTCCCTCTTTATGGATAGTGACGATTGTGGCTATCTGCTGATCAAGTGGTAGTGCCCCCTGCTTTCTGCTCTCTGCAAACATGGACCGCAGGCGTGGGGCCAACTTGTCCAGCGCCAATTTGTATAGTTCGGTTGGTAGGCCATATGGGCCCTGCGCCTTGCCTGCTTGGAGGCATCTAATCGCGATTTCATCATTCGTAAACTCACTGTCTAATAGTTCTCGTTCATCAACTTGCAGGATAGGAAGGGTAATGTCTCTGAGCATGGACTGGGAATCCTCTTCCGTATATGCTGCGCGTGTTCAATATATGCTACTATAATGGGCTGCAAACATGTTGGCAATGGCCTGTGGGTCTTTTTGTGCCGATTCGTGAAAAGCAAAACAAACAACATTGCCCCAGTCCCAACTACCCCCCTCCCTGCTCCCCTGCACTCTGGGCCTTAAACTGCCCATAGATTCAAACATGCAGAGTGCCTGTTGCGCAACTGAGAAACTAAAGGTAGAAATGCGGGGGCTACTACTGGTCTTGGTGGAAGGCCCACCACCCTGATATTGTTTCACCTGTTGTAACCTTCAGCATTCTCTGCCCGTCTTTCCAGAGCCTGCACTCTGCCTAGTAGCACGATCATTTGGTTAGTGAACCCAGAGCATTTGGGCTTAAGATTCTCAACAGAGGCCTCCATCCCTTTGACCCTGTCTGCCAACTTGTGGTGTTGTGTGCGAAGGAGGCACAACCCCACCGACACTGTTCCTATATCTTGCTGCAGGGTGTTTTTTGTGTCTTCAATGGACGCCAATATTCTATTCCATTGGAGACTTATATATTCGCCAAGTTGTGCCTCTACCTCTCTATTAGTCTTCACCTCTCGGGAGGGTCCGCCCACATCAGTCTGGGCCCCAGCTGATTTAAGTTGTGTCTTTCCCATTTGTACATGCAGGTTGGCTTGCCTATATGTGATCTGTCACACCTCAGAGAACACGGATCTCCCGGATTGTCACAGCCACCAAAGTCTCAGATTTGTAACCACTCCTGTTATGGGGCGCATTAGGGGTTCCCTGCCCACTGGTTACTATACACAAAAACCTATCCTGAGTGGCGGTGACAGGTGTCAAACCCCTTCAAAATGTGGTAGCAACCATGTATTGTGTCCCCTTCCATAAGTCACTACTCCTCACGGAGTGGGGGGGCTCCATCAGCGCATGCCAAGGGCGGAGAGGGCAGTCACCATAACCCCGATGTGGGTCCCATGTTCCTTCATTCTGTCCCAGGTCTCAAGTTCTCTCTGAGGGCCAACTCACTTCTCCTCGCAAGCTCACCACCGCTCTAGGGGTTCCCTCCAGAGTTTACTTCACCCTGAGCCAGCTAAAAGTATTATCGCTCTCCTTCGGTGTGATCCGGTCCCCAGGGAGACGCCCCTCACCTACCTGATAGCAGCCTCCACTGCGGAGAACAGACCCACCCGTGGCAGGCAGCGGAGGGCTTCCCACAGGCTCAGTGATGGCCTTCCAGCCTGTCCTCTGCCGCCTGGCTCTGCATCTGGACCCCTGACTCTTCAGAAGCACCAATGAAGGGGTGAAGCCGTGGGGGATAACTGCCTTACCTCCCCTGTCGGCTCTGCTCATCTCACTCTGGGCTGATACCACCACCTCCTCCGTCGCCTCGTCTTAAGCGCCTCCTCAGGCCTAGGAAATGCCTGGTCGCGACTGTTCAGGCCTGATGGTCTCGCCCCTGCAGGTCTCTGCCAGGAGGTTCCACCACACAACCTGCGACGCAATGCTCCTCCGTGGCACTGGAGTTGTTGCGAAGGGATTTCTCGGCTTTCCCTCACCTCCGGGATCCGCCCGCTTCTGGTCTGCCGCTGCCGCCCAAGAGCGTTCGTGTCTGTCACCAATGCTCGCCGCAGTCTGCCACGGCAAGTTTTACGGCTATCGGAACCCACAGGTGAGTGCCGCAGGGGAGGGCAACACTGGTTGCTATCTGTATTATAAGGATTTCACCAAATAACAGGATAATTGACGGGCCTCACTCGGAGCTGATCTAGTATGTGTCCGATGTGGTCGCCATCTTGGCAATGCCCCCTTGAGCATCACACCTAATGTATGCATTTACACATCAAGCATTTTCAGTTTTGTTTTTAATTGGAAAAAACTTAGCGGCATATTTACAAGCCCTCGCCGCCACCGGAGCATCACTTTTTTTTGATGCTCTGGTGGCGTAGCGCAATTTTCCATATTTACAAGGTACTGCTAATCCACTTTGCATGGCTTAACGTCATCTTGTAAATATGCCCCTTTCTGCCGCAGTCCTCTGCGGCAAACGGGTGTGCAATGGGTGTGGCTGTGGGTGTTCCACCGCAAAACCCATTGTTTTTTTGCGCTGTCCCAGATTTTCAAGGTTGAGGCAGTGCCAATAATGAATGACATGGAATACCAGGCATTAGAATGGCGCAACGAGGAGAAATTAATAATTTCTCCACGCTTTTTGCTCGTTCCATTTATGCTGAATTCTTCAGCACACATAGAAGGTGCAAATGGCCATTGTTATATAACTCTTTTTATTTAACAATTAAGAATCAGCGCTAAACATAAGGCATGTGAGTAAGTTACAGACAGGAGGAGTTCATTCGATGACATTTTGACAATACATAGCAGCAATCAGAGCGAATCATTGGTACATCAGGGGGTACATTACTTAAGGTGAGGACAAGTCATCTACGCTAGCGCTACGTTGTGAACTACAAATCTCTCCACGGTATGTATTCCAGGCCCCCAGATTAGTGACCATTTCTTCAGGCAACCTCTTGCAATGTAAACTGTCTTTTCCCGGAACATACACCAATCCATGCTCTTCTTCCATTCCCCGATAGTTGGGGGGGTGGTAGCTCCCCACTGCTGATCTATATTCCTTTTTGCCAACATGAGTCCCAGCGCTACCCAAGTCTTACCCATTCTGACCAAGTCTGTGGGTTCCAACACATTTAGTAGGCATCTCTTCATCTCAAGGCAGATGTCAAGTCCCAACACTTCGCCTAGAACTGCATGGATTTGGATTTCACTTCCTTCAGCCCTTCCCATTCGAACCAGGCAGGGTCCAGTAATGTATACCCTATGTAGGATTTTAAGCTGGACTAATCGTAATCTGGCCGATATAGCCACCTCCCTTGGGGAGGTCAGTGCCTCCTGCCATTCCTCATCGTCCAGTTCGAGGCCATCCCCTTCCCACTTTGCCCTGATGCCCTGGAGAGGATCAGCTGTGTTATTAATGAGTTTCTTGTATGTGAGGGAGATCGTTTTCTCTGGTAGGTAGCCGTCAAGCAGCCTATCCTCAAGAGGTGTGTATGCTGGGGGAGAAGAGCCTTTGGGTATGTGTCTGCAATGCGTGGCGGACTTGGAGGTAACTGAAGTATTCCGAGTTGGCAAGTTCATATTTCTGTTGCAGGAAGGCAAAGGTCGCTACATCACCCTGTACCCACAAGTCCCCTATAGTCGAGATCCCTATGAGGTCCCATTTATCAAAGCCTTTTGACTTCCAAAGGTCACCTAGTATCTTGGAGTCCCAGAGAGGTGTAGCCAGCATTAGTTACCGTTCCCATCCCAGATTCTTGGTGGCTGTGTGCCAGACCTGGACCGAGTGTTTTGTTGGCCCAGTCAGGGGGAAACGTTTTAGTCCAGAATAGAGTGCTCTGTAATAGTTCCCGCCTGGGAGGAGCCACCAATCCATGGCATATCCCGGGTCGTTCATCCGGCAATACGTGCCATGATTGATGGCCGCAAGGTGTTCCACCCAGTAATATTTCTTGAGGTCTGGGAGACTGATCCCACCGTCATACCAGTTGAGGGTGAGCTTGTGAAGTGCTATTCGGGGTTTCCCTCCCCACAACAATTCCCTCTATATGCCTTCAATTTCTTTAAAGTAACGAATGGGCACTGGATGTGGGTAATTCTGCAGCACATAAAGGAAGCGAGGCAGGGACATCATCTTAAAGAGTGCCGCCCTGCCCCGCAATGAGAGAGGGAACGCTTTCCATGCGGTAGCGTCCCGCTTCAGTCTTTGCGTGGTGGCAGTAGGTTACGAAGCAAAAACCAAAGGAAATGATGGACGGAGTGTTGAACATTGCAAGCACTCACCCCCAGTCAACTGATCTGGGTTTAATCCATCACCGTTCTTTAGCCCACTCTGCCACCCCAGTTCAGACATGGCCATATGCAAATCAGTCTGACCCTGGCAGTAGGTTACGGTCATAACAGAGCTGAGGGTTAGATGTCATAAATATCCTTAAGTATGTAAAGCCCTGAGTGGTGATTTGAATGGGACAGCCCTTAGGGACAGTAGGCGGGCTCCCGTGCAAAACATAAATACGAGATTTGCCCCAGTTAATGGAGTAACCGGAGAACCTACCAAAGATTGAAAAGATATCGAACACTGTGATCAGCGACACTTTCGTAGCGGCTAGGAACAGGAGGATGTCATCCGCGTAAAGCGAGATGTGAGCTTCCCATGATGGAGTCCATCTTAGACCGCATATGACAGGGTCCCCCTCGACCCATGTCGCTAGGGGCTCTAACACTAGGGCAAACAGGAGGGGGGAAAGCGGGCATCCCTGACGGGTACCCCGACTCAGCGAGAAGACTGCAGACTTTCTGTTAGTCACTACAACTTGCTCCAGGGGTTTTGAGTACAGGAGCTTGACCAATTGGATAAATCCCTCCCCAAATCCCATCTTTGTGAGCACGGCAAAGAGGTAAGGCCATTCAATGGTATCGAACGCCATTGAGGCTTCTAGCGAAACGATAATTGCTGGTTCTTGTATCGTGCCTAGTCGTCCCATCACGCCGTGCACTCTTCGGAGATTCAGGGCTGTATTGTGTTGTGACATGAAGCCAGACTGGTCTGGGTGTACTAAGCCACTTATTACTTTCACAAGGCGATTAGCCAGTAGTTTAGCGAGAATTTTAGGTTCAGCATTTAGGAGAGAAATGGGTCTATATGACATGCAGTCCGATCTAGATTTTCCCTCTTTATGGATAGTGACGATTGTGGCTATCTGCTGATCAAGTGGTAGTGCCCCCTGCTTTCTGCTCTCTGCAAACATGGACCGCAGGCGTGGGGCCAACTTGTCCAGCGCCAATTTGTATAGTTCGATTGGTAGGCCATTTGGGCCCAGCGCCTTGCCTGCCTGGAGGCATCTAATCGCCGTCGCGATTTCATCATTCGTAAAGTCACTGTCTAATAGTTCTCGTTCATCAACTTGCAGGATAGGAAGGGTAATGTCTCTGAGCATGGACTGGGAATCCTCTTCCGTATATGCTGCGTGTGTTCGATATATGCTACTATAATTGGCTGCAAACATGTTGGCAATGGCCTGTGGGTCTGTGATGGATAGGCCATCTTTATCAATCAGTTCAGGTACCAGTCTGGATGCCGGCTCTTTCCTGTCTAACCAGGCCAGGAGCTTCCCGGCTTTATCCCCAAGGTCGTACACCCTGCCCTCTGTTTCCCTTCCTAAGGATTTTGCCCTCTCCATGGCTATTGCTTTATATTCATTCCGTTTAAGCTGTAAGGCATGGATCTTTTCTTGTGTCACCTCCTCTTCTAGTTCCCTTTCTAGTCTGAGGACCTCACTCGCCACTGCCACCAGTTCCTTTGATCTATCTTTGCTTGCTCCTGCTATTAGGGAAAGCGCTTGTCCTTGAATCACTGTCTTAAATGCCTCCCATAGTCTCTGGGAGGAGTCAACCGTGCCCTCGTTTTCTTTGAAGTACAGGTCTATAGCCTGCAGCAGGTCCTTACGTACACCAGGGTTTCGGAGATGCCATGGATTTCTGGGGGCTATCCTACCTCCTCCACCCCGTCCCAGCGCCAGATGAGCCCATGCCGGGGAGTGGTCAGATATGCCTCTCACCATATGTCTAATTTCACAGATATATGTTAGTTGGGTCGCTGGGACGACAATATAATCAATATGGGAAAGGCTATTATGTGCCCCGGAGTGAAACGTGTGTTGGACACTATCCGGGTGGATTGCCCTCCATGCGTCAGTTAATCCGAGAGCCTTTAGAAAATCAGGCAACCATCTAGCTGTTGTTCCAGTGTATCGCGGGGGATATCTGTCTAACATACCTGAGACCACAGAGTTGAAGTCCCCTCCCATCAGCAATAGGCCCTCCGGCAGTGAGAGTAGCATGGCTCCCAAGTCTTTGAATGAGCGAGTATGCAGGCCTGGCGGGACATAGACAGACATGCAGGTAAGTGTACGCCCCTCCCACTTCCCTGTGATACCTATAGATCTCCCTAGGTCATCCGCCCATGTTGATTGGACCATAAAGGGGAGGGAGTTCCGCATCAATATCCCCACACCTCGGGAGCCAGTGGTAAAGCCGGCGTGTGCCACTAATTTGTAGCCCCATCTGTTTAGTGCCTTGCAGGAGTTGCGCACCAGATGGGTTTCTTGGAGGAGTATTACGTCTGGGGCATGTCTCCTGATATATTGAAGTACAACACAGCGCTTGGCCTTGTCCCCTAGCCCATTTACATTCCAGCTCTAATGTTTAAGGTTGCAGTCCCTGTGCATATGTGCTTAAGTGAGCGAAAGTATAATGTATAATGATGTCTTTTTGTGCCGATTCGTGAAAAGCAAAACAAACAACATTGCCCCAGTCCCAACTACCCCCCTCCCTGCTCCCCTGCACTCTGGGCCTTAAACTGCCCATAGATTCAAACATGCAGAGTGCCTGTCGCCCAACTGAGAAACTAAAGGTAGAAATGCGGGGGTGAAAGAATCGCTACGTCCTGTAGTGTAGTTCCTATTTCCCTTATAGGCACTGCGCATTGGAATAATATACACTATAGTTTTGGCATAGGACTGAGGTCAGTATGTCCCTATCACGTATATTAAACTTAATTACTTTGTGTGCCAGCTAACTCAGAGGCCACTAGAAACTCCTTGTGAAACAAGAAGGGAGTAGTTTCTGGCAACCGCATAAACATGACAACTTTGTTTCCCTGTAGAATCGGAACACTCTCAGAATTGTGGAAACAATAGATAACAGTTTCACTCAGCTAATCGTACATGCTTAGTTTCTTCAGAGTTTACACAGAAAGAATAGACGGGCGTTTCAATAAAAGGATTTATTGAACAGTCTTGTTTCTTGTGTAAGAGATATGTGCTGTTACAATCATAAGACAGTATGCAAGATATATTATGTACAGCATAAACGGTAGAAGGATGTAATACTGCGCTAGCATTATCTTTTAGCTATGACACATATATTCATATCCACAAATAACATAGGCTAAAAATGTGAGTACTCATTCGATGCGTTCTCTAACTAATTCTACTCCAGTGTACCTAAGTGTAGGACAAGGTAAGAAGTAGGTGCTGTATGCTATAGCCTGGTATACCATAGTATGGTATGCTAAATCTGATATGCCAAGAGTCCCTCTAGGTTCTAGTCAGCTCCATACCTTAAGAATGAGAGAGGTTGGAATCTCTATCCGGTTCTCGAACTCTAACACCCCGTGAAGGGAGTCAGAACACTGGAAGCTGGATTCTCTGTGAGCAGGGATAACAGCGTCTTGTCAGTGCGTCAGGCCGGGACACAGGCTCCTCTAAGTCGAGGTCTACTCCTTGCTTGCCGCTGTGGCGAGCAGTATCAAGTCTTGCAGGCGAGCCGTGGCTTGTCATGGTAAGGGAAGTTATATTTATACCTGAAAGGTGCTCAGTAATGTTTGCATTGACGTACAGTCTGGCAGAGGAAGACATCATGAATGAACCTGTAGGGTATAGTTAGGCTTTCCTGTTTTCAGTTTCTATTTTTGGTAAATTCTGGTGGTGTTTTTTCAGTGTTTTCCAGTGATTTCAATACCTCAAAAAAACAGTGCTTTTCAGTGGTTACTCATTTTCGTGCCATAAAAAACAACTGAGACAGTGTTTTACCGGTGTTTATGGAACGCTTTGCTGTTATTATTGCTTGCTTTCTTCGTCAGGCCCCAGCCATGGTAAGGACCACACTGTATGACATTTAAAGTGGATAAGAGGGCGATCAGGATGTGTGCTGAAGAGAAGAATGCCAGAATATCACCATCTGACCAGACCAAGCAGTGTATATAGGTATATAGGTACAAACTACGCTATTTGGTACTTCATTTGGTGTCTTACAAACTAATGGCTCACAGCGCATATATTGCATTTTCTGCGTTGTTTACGCGTGGGTACCATTGGCCATCTGTCCCTTTGGCTGGCTGTCTTGTGACGGCCACTCAGACATGCACAATTTGAAACCGCTAAGTCAGCAGTCTTAAGACAGCTGGGTTAGAGTGCAGGGTGCAGGGGAACACTGAGTGAGGCCACTCACCCCAGTCATGGCTCTGCAATCACAGCAGGAGACCGGGGCCAGGACTGGTGCCCTCATTGCAGTATCCAGTTCCTCAGCAGAGATCTGGAACTGAGGTCGTCGGTTCAGGTAAGTTTTATTTTTAATATTAATATTTGCACGCGCACACCTGCCTGCCTGCCTCATCCACTCCATAAATGACGGCCACCACTGCCTTCACCCGCGAGAGGATTCCAACTGCCACAGTCCCCAGAAATAAGTCAAGGTGCTCACCAGCACAAATTATCCACCGCCTAAAGAGCATACACAACAGAGTGTATTTATCAAAACTTTATGTTGGTCCACAATGAGTACACATTTTCTCTTCCTGATAAAATGGTTTTATTTATATCCAAAACAAGCACTATTTGGCTGCATCAAAACCTTCTTGAAAATAATTGGTTACCGACTCGCAAATTAGGGGTTGTACATACCACAACCCTTTTTAACAGACGCAAACAGCCCAATTTTCCATTTGTGACTGCAAAAAAGGGTCATACATCTGGCCGGATATTCTTTACAATTGATCCTAGAATCCTTTTCCAAATTTGCACTCTAAAAGAAAAGTGTGCCTGCATCCAGGGATTGTCTAAAGCTTCCATGTGATGCAGTGTAATTTAGTGCTTCACGCATGTTTTCCCATTGAATGATAACCATATTAATCTTCATGCACCATATTAATCAAAGGATAGTAGATGGCTATATTTACTTTAGTGAGAGCCACATATAAATATAACGGCATTATAATCAATGTATTCACTCATGCTAACTGTACTCATGTAGTCGCCATCTTTTTACCCTCTTAACATTGACTTGACTTGTACTTAGACCTCAGCCACTCAATCTATTTCTTAAATACATGCAATGCAAGTTTCAAGTTTTCTCTCTTCTCTACAGGTAAAGTCTACAAGAAGCTCTCGTTAGTTGTATAAAAAAGCTTTGTTTATTGTTGGGAAATGTCAGATTAGCTAGCATAATTGAAAGTTGGTGGAGGATGTGCAGTGCATGGGGATGGGAAAGAGCCTCCTGTACCAGGCTGACCGGTCTGTTGCTAACTTCAAGGCAATGCAACTGTGTACCACTTTGTTCGACCCTGGGGATCTGGGGAGTCTACTTGTCCCAAAAGAACATTGTCTCCTGATTGGCCATCTAAAGGGAGTTGTTGGGAAGATGTTTACAGAAGCTTTTACTGTGTATTAATATTGTATTCCTAAAAATAGTTTAGTGAATCCTGTCCTGACTTCGTTGAGAGAAAGCCTTTCTCAGCTTTGCTGATTTCTCTTGCCCCAGGTGTTGACGTCATGCTTCAATTCCCATTTGATTCCCTTACAACCTTCATTTTATTCTTCTGGCACTTATTTAGAATATGGAAATTCCTTTGTGTGACAAATTTGCATTATAGTTTGTGCTCTTCACCTCGTTATTTTTAGCATATTATTCTTTTTAATATACAAATTCAGACTGTAAAATGACATAGCCATTCATATTTTTTCGCATCAGCCAAATGGTGCCACCGTGTGTCACACGATTTCAGCTCCCTTCACACGGTCACATGGCGAGGAGCCTAACCCACAGAATGGCAGAAAGGACAGCTGGAAAGCACTGCAAAAGGCGGCTTGCCAGCTCTATTTTGGAGGCTGTAGCCAGCTGATGCCCATTAAGGGGTGTAAAAATACCCTAGGACGTCATAGACAGCCTCAGCGACGCTTTGTGTTTTTTGGGTGGGGAAAGGGAGAGTGGGCGGTTTGTGGCGGGCCTATCTCCTCTCGGGTAGTTCTAGGCACGAGGCCCCGTCGATCAGTTTTTGGGATAAAATTATTTGCTAATTAATCAATTTCTAACTTTTACTAAAGTTCCTTATTGTGCAGCTATTGGTTTCACTGTTATTGAAATGCGTTGCTAATGCCAGCTTCGTTCATACGATTTCAGTCAACACCAAAGGTCCATACGACCATTGCAGGCTCCAGGCGCGCAACACCCATTGGACTCAAAGGGCTTCAGCCCGCCCCGTCGTGTGTGGCAGCCCGGGATGAGACACCTTCCTGGGCAAAAAAGCAGCCGCACCCGAGCACTTCACAGGTCTTTAAAAGACCATTTGCATGTTAATGAGGCCTTGCGGTTGTTTCACCCCTTCTAAGAGCCCCTGCAGCGCCACTCTGCCTATTGCTTAAAGTTCAGCCCACCCCGAAATTTTTGCTCAGCCCCCCCGAAATTTGGCTCTAGTTGCGCCTCTGATGCACTGTCTATGCAAATTCCTTCAAAGGGTAATTTATGCATGCAACTTTTATGTCGAAAGAGGCCGTTAAAAAGTTTAATTGTATTCATCTGAAAAATATGAATGCTAATTTTGAACAATGTCCCCGGTGCCGTGGGTACATCGGGTAACCGTACACTAAGGCGAGGCCCTGTCAGCCACGTGCTGTGAACACTGTGTGCGCTAGGACCGAGGAGATTGTAAACGACCGGAAAAAATAAAGTGAGAAGCTGTTTCCATAGTTGCAAAAGCGAGGAAGAAGAAAGCACCTGCCATAGTATGTATACAGCAGAAACCCACAAGAAGCCGAAGGTGTGCTGCTTGCACTGAAGCCGCAGCTGGGGGCACTTACTTCTCCCTGCTGAATCCGCTGCCAGGAACGCAGCTCACAAGACACTAGTGTGGGCTCTGGAGGGACGTCCCGGCGCCGAGAAGTCACCCCCGTCCCGTTCATCGCCTGGCTCGTTTACTCCTACCTGGCCGTCGTTGGCTTCGGGATATACATACCTCTGCTGTCGGTCAAAACCTTCACTGCTCGGATGCTGGATTGTACTGCTTTGGCTCCCTCAAGTGGCCAAAAGGTGTAAATGGCCAAGTGGTGAATCACATTTGAAAAATTCAGCGATACTCGGTTTAAACCGGGTCAGCTGATTTGCACTCGGTAGGGTAATCTCGGGTAGAGTCGGTTAAAACCGAAATCCAGACAGCCTAGGTTTAGTGGTTCATGCATAATAAATTAGTTCTTGGAGAAATCAATAATCCTGGGCTAGGGAAACTCCCAACAGCTTCAGGGTCTGTTTTTTAAGAACTCGTTGTGACGTTGGGGTGGACGGATGTAGGTGACCATGTCTGTATTTGGATAGCATGGCTAATGCCTAAATAAGGACTGTGATCCTATGGCTATATAAGGGCAATGCGAATTGTGCCTATATAAGGACATGTATCAGGAAAACACATATACGGACACCTAAAGCGGAACACAACAGTCCCCCCACTCCTCCTCTCAAAACGATTAGTGTCTCCTCGCGAGGGTCGAGCCCCAAGAGTTATGTCTCTTCGAGTGTAATTAGGCCCAATGAGTCAGCAGCAGCCCCTGTGACCTGGTACCTGTGTCCCCTGCCGACGCAGGGGACCATTCAATAGGGCAGTGAGTCCTCTCGCGCCCCGACCTGGGTTCCCTCTTCGTCCCTGACAAGTTCGCTAATCCTCTCGGCAGGAGTTGTGTTACTTGACTCCGCGCCAGCCCTCTAGCCAGTCCGTTGCAGATTCGGGGGTGTCAAAAACCCAAGCTCTACCATCAGTCTCCACATGTAGGTGCACAGGGAACAGCATGGCATACTTCACTCCCTTTACCCGGAGCGTCTTCTTTACAGCCAGGAAGGATCGGCGTTGTTTCTGAACTGCCTGCGTGAAATCCGGGAAAAGGGAGATTTCGGCGTTCTCGTACTTGAGCAGCGGACCCGCTCTGGCATTTTGAAGAGTTGTATCCCTGTCGTGGTAGTTCAGCACTCGTGCCAGCATCGGCCGTGGGCGAGCTGCAGGTTTCGGCCGTCCCCCCGGGACTCTATGCGCTCTTTCGACTGCGAAGAATATGGACAGGCCTTTGGGTTGTAGGTGGGTGAGTATAAGGTCCTCTACAAATAGGTCTGGCTCCTGCCCCTCTTCCCACTCCGGCACTCCCAGAATTCGTACATTGTTGTGGCGTGTGCATCCTTCGTAATCGTCGAGCTTACTCTCAGCAAGCATCCGAAAGGACTGGAGTTCACGTATTCTGGTCTGAAGGTGCGACGTGTCTTTCACTAAGCTTGAAGTGGTAATCTCTAATTGCTGATTTTCGACAGGTCTGCCCTGATCAACGTGAGGTCTGTGGAAATTATGTCCATCCTTTGATCGAGGGATGACCGCACCCCAGAAATGGCCTCTATGACATCCTTGAGCGTTAGTTCCGAGGGGTTTTCCTCCGTTCCGCCTCCCGCCTTGCCTCTGGTCCGCTGGTCCTGGGGCGAGGCCTTAGGAAAAGCATACCGGTCCAATCTGTTCTGCTGGACCATCTTCGATCCCTTTGAGCCAGACATCTTGGATTTCCCAGGTTTCGGCCCCAGCTCTTGGCTTCAGCTACCACACACAGTGATCTGCGGTCGTCTCTTGCAGTGACTTGTCTACTGGGAGGCACGACACTCACAGGCCGCTACGTTACCGGTGTGTCAGAGCGTCATAACAGGGAGGGGGCAGCAGCGTCCAGCCACAGCGGGTTGGTATCAACGGAGTCTCACATTACTCCACAAGTTCGCACTGAGCCTCTAGTTCTCCCAGCTCTTAGGCCAAAACAGTAGCGAAGAGAGAGGGAGGCCTCCCCCCCCCCCACCCCCCCCAGGTGCACAAACAATGTCCAGACCCTTGATTACCCCAAGGCCTCCACTACAGCACCTCGCCGCTGACTCACAGTCTCAGCGCGATCGGCCTCAGCGTTATTCCGGGGGGCACCTGTCACTGTGGCCCCCCCCTCCAGACAGGAGCGTGCCGGTATTAAGGGTGCTCCACAACTGCTAAGACTCAGGCAGTGATTCCGAGTCCGGCCTCCGACAATTTCAGTGGGCTGGACGTCGCCCGCAAAAGTTCGTCATTGTCCCTGGGGCGCGATATCTCTTGGTCGACACTGGGTGCACCATTCGCTTAGGGTCCTGCAAGTGAGCGTTACCGTCGTGAGTTTCCACAGGAGCTATGATGGGCGAGGTGTCTCTCTGTACGTCTTTACGTATTCGGCCGCAGCGGGTACTCCACCGCCCGGCTTCAGCTCTTGTCAAGGCCGCAATCGTAAGCTGCTGGATCTTCGGGTACCGGGGGCGTACAGCCGCGGCTTTTGCACTGATGGGGTCTGCGAATGCTCTGATCCCGGTTTCTGATCTTGGGGAACGGATTATTATAACGGATAGTCGGGGAGAAAAAGGGTTTGACGGAGTGAGCCTAACCAGCAGCCGCCATGCTACGCTGCGCAGCCACGCCCCCCGCAAATGGCCATTGTTGATTGTTTAAGTGCAGGGAAGGTGTCTCTTCCTGCACAGAAACAATCACCCTTACAATATGGCAACAGGGTGCCTGCGCTGAACACTAGGCAGCTCTTTTTGCACTAGCGCTAAGGGAAACAAAGAGGTGTGCCTTATTCTTGTGAATACTGCGCATTCATGTGTTTTGAAAATGTTGGAGCGCAGCGGTGCCAAATTTGGTGCAGCTCCACGCTCCAACATTTTCTTGTAACTACGCCCCTTAGTGCATCATTTATAGGGAATTGGCATGCGGCAGCGCCACAAGTCTTACTGCTCTGCCCTACGCCAATGTGAAAGGGCAGGAATGCACTGCATTTATGAAATATGGTTCATTCCTGTCCTTTCTCAATGCGCTGACGCACAATTTGCTGCTTAGCGCCAACGTCGCCTCATTTGCACCATGGTGCCTCTGTTGCAGGCAGGATTGTTTTTGTGCAGGAAGGGGCAATCCAGAGAGGCATTTTCCATTCTGCAGCACACATGGAAAGAGGAAAAAATGAGGAGAAATAAAAATAGTTCTCCTTGTTTGGCCTGCTCTGGGGAGGCGTAAGGTTTTGGCTTTGCCCCACGTTTACGTGATTAAGTAAATCTGGGGCAGCGTCAAAATCCATGTGTGCTGCCTGGGAAAACCTACCGCAACATTGATGGAACGCAGAGTAAGGCAAGGCAATGACTTGAGCTGCTTTGTCTAACTCCATATCTCTGAGGCCATGCAAAGCCACGCAGAGTGGCTTTGCCTCGCCTCATAGATATGATTGAGAGGCTTGTGCTGCCGGAGCGTCAAAATCCTGCAGTGATGCTCCAGCGGCCCAAGCCTCTCATAAATAAGCCCCTTAATGAACAGGACCTCAAGTGTTAAACCACTACCAATCATTGCTTAAATTTGAGTACATGTTTTAGTTGGGTGTGTTTTACCAGAGTCTGTGCTGTCTGCAGCTCCCATCATTACATAGCAGGAATGTGTTATCTGTTTCTAATTAAAGAAATCATCTTGCAATCACACACCAAGTCTTACTCTTATTTCTAGCAGCATAAGAAGAAAACAAAATGGCTCCCAACTGCCATCCATGCCTAGCACGCAAATTCGATATAACCGTATCGGGGGAATAGCCTGGGTGGTTAGTTGCATCGAAGCCTCCATGTCTTCTCTCCTGCTGTTGTAGGGCTCTATCACTACATGTGATCACAACTTCTCCCGAACATGACAACCAAGCCATAGGCACTACAACAGAGACAACATGATAATGATGTATTAGAAATACAAAACTTGGGCAGACGTTCTGTTCAAGCTCGGGTGTTGAGGTGTTCGTACAAAATACGAATATCTACTAACACAATTTTGTTAAATATAGATTTACCATTCTCAATTTCATTAGTATAGAGAAAAAATTCTGGCTTAGATATTTTTGTAGGATAATGTTTTTCTACTTGATAGGCTGAGCTACAACCAATGAGGATGACACCTATGTATTCAGATATTTTATTTGCAGAGTTTTCTCAAGACTACAAAGACACGTTGCAGTCGGTAGGGTGCAGAGGTCTAATTCATAGAACAGGAAAAATGTGTTTACTGAAGCTGGGCAAGGTTCATCAGAGACACATTTGACCCGAGGGGATCCCTTATCTAGTATTAGTGAGACTCTACTCTTTGTAAATGATATTACCTACATGCCAGTTCGAACAATTGTGTCTATAGGACTTTTCTGAAATCTAGTTGGTTGGTTTCTGCCTTAAGTGGGGAAATCAACTTGTTCCAGTGACTAGGCCCCTGTACTCCAGGAACCTGCCTGCATGTGCAACCCATTTGAAACTTTTTTTGTTAATTCAAGTAGGAGATGGCTCCTCAAAGATTTTGGGCTGTGGTGTAGCGCGGGACAGTTCAGGCCTTTATCCCAGTAGGCCGTGTCATTGCGCATAGGATTTGGAAGTTATCTTTTGACTCCCCTGGGCGTGAGTGGAGTGACTCCAACTTACACCGCTGCAGCAGCAGCCTCCCACAACCGTCAGCTAACATGAATGCTGGCCTTCGCAAGGCACTTCAACGCATTGTTGTGTCAGTATAGTGCAGGAAAAGAAGGAGGCAGAGTCAAGCGTGCTCTTGGTAACTGGAGTATGGGCACGTGCGCCTAGCTCCCTTGTTTTATCAGGGTCACCTGACTGTTAATGCCTGTTCATGGTAGTAGCTGCTGGTGTTGTGGAAGAGTGGCAGGGCAAGGGAGGAAGGGGAACAAAATAAATAAATAAATACATAAATAAATAAATAACACTTACCTGCAGCCGGCCACGTCGTGGTCTTCTGCTCCTCTACTCGCAGGCACAGACTCTCAGACTCCACTGCGACCAATCCTGACGCTGCTCTCATGTCATGAGAGCAGCACCAGGATTGGCCAGAGTGCTCTGAATTTGCGTTCCCAGTGAGACTGGGAGCCTGTGCCTGCTCTCTCCAACCAGGCAATGCAGCTCGGGTTGGAGACTGCTTCAGTGCGCATGACAGTTTGGCCTGCCTGAGATGGCCATCATGCACACTGACAACAGTGTCTATCAGTCCTCTTAGAGTATGTTATTCCCCATGGCCCCATCCCCAAATACTCGGCAGGGAAGGAAAAATAAAACGATAATAAAACGTGCCGCTGGTGTATGGACGGGGTAAGGACAGCCTTCTCGGAGAGGGAGGGTGCCAAGATATGATACTACACACAGTGCATGTCCATTAGGTTGATGATTTTTGTTCGGAAATGCTATGTGTTGTGCTTGCAGTGGACATGCCACATAGTCTTGTGCACTGTGTAGCAATCAGAACTGCACACAGATATTTAAAAGAACACTTTCATTTAAAATATTCACGATAAGCAGGACTATGGCTGCAAAAAGAAATAGGGCATTATATGACAACACATGTATTTTCAACAATCGGACTGAAAGTGTTCAAACTGTGTGTGAGCCTGGCCAGTGGTGGCATTCCAGTCTGCTCCTAGTAGCACGTACAGTCTTACTGTGATATGTGGTTAACGCTGCAGGGGGCTGTGATTGTGTGCTCCATTGTAACCTAGTATTCTTGTCTCATCTAGGTGGGTCCACTGACGCTGCCCAAGCATGAGGTTCAACAAACATGCCAAACTGCTTCTTTGGAAGAACTGGACCCTCAGAAAACGACAAAAGGTACGCATTTGATTTGGAAGAAGTGACATAAAGGTCAGAGGCCAAATGTACCTGTAGATCTACTGCCAGCATATTCCATGTTCCCGGTGTCTGGATTGGCCAGTTTACCGTAGTCTATGTTAATTAGCTGTGACTTGTCCTAATCATGCTCTCGTCCACTCTTTGCTTTCTCCTACCAACTGTATTAGCGCTCTATCACAATATCACAAGTCGAAATATTGACCTAACGATACATTGATATCATAATATAGACCCCCTCGAAATCATCATTGCTGATTTAATAATAGAAACTCTGGGGCATATTTATGGGGATTTGGCTTAAGTCACCTTGCTGCACCACTCTACGTCAAAGTGAAAGATCCTTTCCCCCTGTGTTGGCTCAGTTTTGGCACCCTAGCGCCAACGCAGGCGCCCTTGCAACATGGTGCAAGGGTGCCTGTGTTGTCTGCAGAATTATTTTTGTGCAGGAAGGGGCACCTTGCTGCACAAAACCAATCCTGGGAGGCTTTTTCCTCTTTCTATGTGTGCTGCAGAATGCCTTGTAACTTAACGCATGCTTTTTTTAAATATAATTGACAAGTTACTTCAATCTTTGGGAGTATGGTTTGTAAAAGTCGGAGGTAAATGACGTAAAGTAGATGGAACCAGGGGATGGAGTGTGCATCCAGTGACGTTTTGTGATAGACATAGAGGTCCAGATTGCCCCTGAACTGTTTCCCTAAATCTGCTGGCTCAGTTTGAATTAGGATTCCAATTTATGAAGTACTGTTCCTCAGGAAGAACACCTCCGAATGGGACCACAGCTCGAGGCCTGCAGAACTTAGACCTACACCCACACTGACCGACCATGCACGCATACTCGGCATCATCCTCGTCAACCAACTAATCATGAAACGATAAGTCAACGCAGTCGCCTCCTCCTGCTTCCACACATTTCACATGCAGCACAGAATCTTCAGATGGATCCCAACCAACACTAGAAAGACAATCACTCAGATCCTCGTCACCAGTCACCACGACTACTGCAATGCCCCTTACATATGCATATCCACCGAACTCCTCAGAAGACTCCCAGACCATACAGAACGCTGTACCCAGACTAATCCTGGACTTCCACAAACAAACCCACATTGCCCCCCCACCTGAGAGACTTCCACTGGCTCCACACACAGAAGAAATGTCAGTTCAAGATACTCATGCATGCCTACAAAGCCCTCCATGACCTAGGATGAGCCTACATCAACCATTGACTGAACTTCCACCAACCCGCTAGACAACTGTGCTCCTCACACACACCCCCTGCATTCGTCGCAGCGGCAGTGGTAGCTACTCCTTCTCCTACATTGCTGCCAAGACCTGGAAAGACCTTCTCCTCCTGCTCCATACTGCCTACTCGCTGGCAGACTTCAGAAAGAAACTCAAGACCTGGCTCTTCGACAGAGACACAGTGCTCAGATGCCCTACTAGAGGGGACAGTGTTGCGCTTTTCAAATGCTGTTTGACTGATTTACAGCAAAGATTTGTGAAAGGCTGATTGTGTGCAGGCGTGGATGAGAACGGTTGGACATCTTGAGTTATCGAATTGGCTTGCACAGGGGCACTCAAAGCAAGGGCGTAGCCAGAAAATTAAACTCTCACTTTGAACTTATGCTCTGATGACACCAAGCAAGCGAAGTAAGTGAGTCCGAATCGCCCTAGTCGAGCTCCTTTGTTTCTTGCACTCAAGCATCTATCCATTCATTATTTCACCCTTCCATCCTTCTGCTGATATTCACCATTACACCTTTACATTCTGTCAACAAATCATTCGTTCATCCATCATTTAATCTTTCACTATGTTATCCATCCATTGGCAATTTCAGTCTTCCATTCATACATCCATCATTTATGCATGCATCAATCCATAAATATATTCACCAATACATCCATTATTTGACTTACCCATCAATCAAAAAAGCCTTTCATCCATCAATTGGTCTTTTGTCCATCCATCCATCCATTCATTCATCCATCATCCTCTCAGATTTCCATTTCCATTGCCAGCCATCTATCCTCTTAAATTTCCATTAACTGTCATCGATCCATCCCCTCGGATATCAATTTACTCTGCCGTCCTTTCACCCACCCACCTATCCATCTGCCCCACCACCCATCCATCCACCCATCAATCCTCTCCCAGATTTCTACTCATCCTCTCACCCACTCATATATCCATCCTTGCACCCACCCATCCTCTCACCCATCCATCCATCCATCTATCCTTTCACCCACTCATTCACCTACCCTTTAACTCACTCATCTACCTATCCTTCCACCCATCCATCCTATCACCCATCTATCCATCCTCTCACCCACTCATCCATTCTTTTACCCACCCATACTTTCTTCTTTATATAGTCTATTTCGGATTCAAAATCCTTAAAAAAACATAAAATGCAGTAAGGCACTCAGCTATAAAGCCCTATAGTCGTAATAAAATTACATATCAATAAAATAAAACAGCAGGTAATACTCTGTCTTTTGCATGCAAATAAGGAACAGTAAATATGAGGCATCGATATGATACTGCAATTAAGTGTAGTATTGAACCAACCTATGTGACCTCCAGCAGGGTGCCCCTTGCCCAAGAAACTTGCCTCACAGTAATGATTCGTAAACCTGGCCTGAAAACTGGCTCAACACACTGAGTTTCCTGGAAAATGCAGATATCAAAATAGTCAAGATTTCCATTTCCATTGCCATCCATACACTTAGATTTCCAATCAGGGTCTACAAGTATGGATTTTAATCCAGCAACCTTCAAGGAGACAACTTTCCAACCATCACAGAGTATATAACGGCATTATGGACACAAGTTTTTTTTTAAATGACACTTTTTTAATTGCAGCCTGGGATTGGCACCCTGCGGGGTCCAGCGTTGAGTTGGTAGCTTCTATATAAGGGGCCGCACTGGGCACAGGAAGATTAAACTTTAGTTTGACATTAAAAGAGGCCATACAAGAGGAACGAACTTTCCAGTCTATGAAGTCCTCTGACTATCTCTGGGAATTTAATGTAATTTCAACATAATCATAGCTATCGCCTGGCACCTGATGGTGAATCACACTCACAATATCTGAACATACTATAGTAAGACATTTGCGCACGTTGCAAAATCAGTGAATCTTTTAGTTGGTCAAAGAGTCCCTTGCTTCTCTAGCCCCACAGAGACGTTTGGGCACATTATGCATGTATACAATCCCACCTATGTCATTTTCATACATGCGTAGATCATTAAGCGATGAGTTTTTAACAATCAACAGTGTGTTAGTTTGTTTATGTAGGTACCTTTGACCAAATAGGGACCCTTGCTTTTAAGTCAGGGAAAGGGGATACACTACTGGATAACCCCTGCTCACCCCCTTGGTAGGTTGGCATGAGCAGACAGGCTTATCTCAGAGGCAGTGTGTTAAGCATTTGTGAACACATACAGTAATACAGTGAAAACACTACAGATGGACACCACACAAGTTTTATAAAAATAAGCATTCTTTATATAGACTTAACACAAGACTACAAATGACAAAAATCCACAATACTGTACTCAAAATAGACTTAAAGATGGTAGAATGTCACTTAGTTCAAGTTGATGGTAAATGCGACAAAGTTCTAACAAAAGTACCTGGTGGCGTAACGCAAAACAAACAAAAGGTTCGCAGGGATGGAGATGCTTTGGTTCCTTATTTCGGGGTAGACGATGCGTCACGCATCAATGTTTGCGCATAGTAGGGGCTGCGTCTTGATCCTTACCGGAGGGTAGGTGATGCGTTGATTCTCGTACTGCGTTCCGGTTACGATGCGACAAGATGGCGCCTCAATGCGATGCGACAATCCGGTGCGATACGGTAAGATGGTGCCCTTGATGAGACGACGTGAAGATGATGAGTGCACGCCCTGCGGCCGTGCGGCGAACTCTGTAACTTTGGAGCCGCGACAGGCCCTGCGACACGCTTCTCCGGTGATGCGACGGTGACCTCTGCGGCGTCGACGCGCTTCTCCGGTGATGTGTCGGGTAACAGCTTTGACGAAGGCACGCTTCTCTGGTGATGCGGCAGCGACCTCTGAGGCGGCAACACGCTTCTCCGGCGATGCGACGGCAACAGCTGCGACTGCGACACCCTTCTTCTCGATAAGTCGTGCTTACAGCTCCCAGCGTCACGCAGGCTTCTGCAGACAGAATTCCCAGCAAGGAAATTCAGGGGGGAGCTGGTGGTGATGTCTTTTGTCCCTGAGACTTCAGCAGGAGGCAAGCACAAGTTCAAGCCCTTGTAGTAATATTCTGCAAGATGATGAAAGTTCTTTAAAAGTTCCTTATCCTCTCCTTCGCACTGAAGACACCACTGTAGACCAACCCAGCAACACAGCACACTGGCAGGGGGGTAGTCCAACTCCTACAGTTTCCTTGGTTCTTCTCCTTGGCAGAGGTTTGTCTTGTTGTTCCAGAAGTGATCTAAAGTCTTGGGGTCTGGGTCCCCATATTTATACTACTAAATTTGTTGTCCTCTGAAGGCAGAGGGGCCTGTACCTAGTCCAAACCAGTTCTGTGCAGTCCTGGAGCACTTTGTTTACAGGGCTCCTTCTTTCCTTTGACAGTGTGGCCCAGGGTCATCAGACGAACCACAGGAGGTGGAGCCAGCACTGTGGAAGGCAGGCACAGCCCTATTCAGACCCAGGTGCTGCTCCTCCCACCACTCCACATGCAGATCTCTCTATTCAGCCCTGGCCTGACTCACCCTGTCTCCTGGAATCCCCCAGCCCCTGTCACTCACAAAACCAGACACACAATTCACAAGCTAGCAGAGGCAGGCTGGATGGTTAGGTAAGAAAATACCTACTTTCTAAAAGTGGTATTTTCAAACACAGTATGTTAAAACCAACTTCACTAAAAGATGTATTTTATCATTCTGAGTTCAGGCTTACTAAACTCGAATTTCTACCATGTTCCTTGGGTCAGTTAGGATTATAAGGTGTTATAATCAAACTGCCCATTCTAGCCTAGGGGGACATGCCACACACACCAGGGCATGTCCTACCGTATACTTACAATGCACCCTGCCCTTGGGCCTACCTTAGGAGTGTCTGATATGAAGAAATGGGAAGGTTTGGGGACTGGCAAGGGGGTGCACTTACCAAGTCGACATGCCAGTACTAGACTGCACACAAACTGCAATGGCAGGCCCGAGACAGACTTTACAGGCTGCTTCTGTGGGTGGCACAATCAGTGCTGCAAGCCCACCAGCAGCATTTGATTTACAGACCCTGAGCACACATGGTGCACTGTACTGGGGTCTGACAAGTAAATCAAATAATCCAATCATGGAGTCACTAAATAATACATTAATTTACAATAGAGATCGGATGCACTTTAGCACTGATCAGCAGTGGTAAAGTGCCCAGAGTCATAAAGCAGCCAACAACAGGTCAGAAGAAAAAATACAGGAGGAAGGCAACAAGTTAGGGATGACCCTTCAACAAGGGCCAAGTCCAACACAACCCCCTTCCAGCCAAAACGCAGGGTAGAGCAATCACTACCTTGATGGGCTTCCCTGCTTTGGGCGATAGAACATGGACCTTGGCCTGCAACAGCAGGAGCATATTCCAGTTCTATGCCAATCTGACCCCATTTGGATCCCTCTATCCATGCTCTCAGGGCTCCCCAAGCTAACCCATGGCCAACACTTCTCCTCACCTGTGGACACCACCTATGCAGCACCTAACCTTAGCTTGCTCACAGGTGTGTCACAACAGACAGACAGCAAGCCACAGTGGCCACTGACAGCAGTCGGTGATGAGACCCAGGCTTTATGCTGCTCAGGGCTCTCAAACCTCTGTGGCATCAGAGAGCGGGGGGCAGTAGCCCCAGTTGCTTGGCACCCTTTGTCCACTCTCCCTCCTGTCAGGTCCGGTATGACATCCTGGCACTGACCCACCGGCCCCGGGCCTGTACCCTGCGGCTGGACAGGAGACTGGGGTGGGCTTTCCCACACCCAGTCCTCCTCCTCCTTGGGGCTCTGTACCCTCCCACTTGGAGTGGTACCCCCTTCCAGAATTGTCAGGGTGCCTGTAGCAGGTGTCCTGCACAATTCGCCCACCAGTTCAGGGGTTCTATCCTGCAACTGGGCTTCCAAATCAGAGGGGACACCCTGAACCTGGCCCCCCAACCTAGGGTCTAAACCCTCCAGTTGAACCGGGGTCAGAGGCGAGGACTCCCTCCCTCTGCACCCCCTTCCAGAGTACTGCACCCTCCCATCAGGAGCGGTACCCCCAGAAGACAAACTGGCCAGGACACTGTTTACATTTGTCCCACCCTCCAGGTCAGACAACACCTGAACCTGGCTACCAACCCAGGGACCAATCCCTGCGGTTGAACACTTGCCGGCGCACCAGGACTTCATTGGGAGCACATATGCCCCCCCCGAGGGTGACACACAACTCATGTGTCGTGTGACAGTCTGCCTGGCGCAGATCTCCCGACCCCTGTCCATCTGACAGTGCGTGAAGATCCCCCAGGACAGAAGTGGTGTCACCATGGTCATTCATCGGTGACTCAGCCCTTCTGGCTGGCCCCTGACCCACTGGTTCTTCCACTGGGGACTCTTTCCCCCCTCACTCTGGAATTCTGCACCCTCCACTTAGGAGTGGCACTGCCAGACACCAGAACTGATGGAGGCCTGCTTACTCCCAATTCACTAGACACTACGGGGGCCCATCAGGACAGACTAGGCTCCCCACCTGGTGTTCCTTAAAGAACCAGCCAGGCTCTGAGACTGAGGTTGGGCACTATCTGGACATAACCCATTCTCACTCCTTCCCCTCAAAGACAAGACGTGAGGCCCTGCACCCCTCCCACTACAACGGGACCTAGCTGGGCTACTCTGAACCCCTTCCCCCACTCTGGGTTGGAAGATACCTGAGCCACTCCCCTTAGGGTCACTCCCAAATGCCTCCCCAGACCCTTTGGAATCCACCAAAAGGTCTGCCTCCAATGTGAGCTCCCTGGGGTCAGAGAACTCACTCTCCAACAGGTGTTAGCATAGCTCTGGAAAACAGGGACTTACAATATGCTCTCCCACAATTAGATCACACAGCCCCCTACAAGGGTTAACCAAACTATCCTTCACCTCACCATCCATTGCCTTGCACACGTACTCCACACCACTCTCCTGAGATTGGCAAGACAGTATCTGACTGTCTCTGTCACTTAAACCCACACTCTTCTGGGTGGTCTTCACACTCACACACCAGGACTTCAACCATGGGGGAACCCCTCTCCCTGCACCTCTCATCTAGAGTCAGTACAGTGTCCCGCCCAACATTAGGACCATGAACCCCTGCATCAGTTTCCCAATTCACCTCAGGGACACTGCACACCACTGGAGCTACCTTATATCCTAGAACCTCCTGGTGTAAATTAACCCCCTCCTTCAAGTCAGGCGCCACATCTCTGGGTGTCTGTACTACTCCCTCAGCACTAGAAAATTAAATTTTGCTGCCACAATCTGAGCTGGACTCCACCTCCAACTCAGCAAAGCTCACTTCCTGATCTTCCCAAATTTCTTCTTCTTGGGCTAAGGCCCTTTTGGCCTCATCAAGCTTTCTCAGCTTCTCATCAATCTCTCAGCCTCTGGTCATAAAGCCAGAAACCAGGCATCTGTTTCTGTTTCTTCCTCACTTTTGGAGAACTCCTCCTTCTTAGACTCAACTGGTAGTGTTGCCTTCCAGCGGGGTAACTCATACTGAAATAGGAATGACTCTAGATCCTCCTTGCACCTTCTCTTCACAGGCAGCCCTCTTTCCTTGCAAAACACACGTAACTCCTTCGTTGAATAGATGGACATGTGACAGAAGTCGAGTTCCATTTTGCAACAACTAACCAGAGCCATAGCATCAAAAAATACTTCCAGGAGGACACCAGAAAACAGTATGTGGTCGCGTTTGGTCTGCTCTCGCTAGTAGTGTACACCAATTACTGTATATGAGTCACAAATGCAAGTCTAGAATCCTCACCGCTGACCACCAACGCTAGAACTGGGGGTCTCTAGTTGGCAGGGGTAGGTACCTTTGACCAAATAGGGACCATTGCTTCTAAGTCAGGGAAAGGGGATTACACTACTGGATAACCCCTGCTCACCCCCTTGGTAGCTTGGCACGAGCAGACAGGCTTATCTCAGAGGCAATGTGTTAAGCATTTGTGAACACATACAGTAATACAGTGAAAACACTACAGATGGACACCACAAAGGTTTTAAAAAAATAAGAATTCTTTATATAGACTTAACACAAGACTACAAACGAGAAAAATTCACAATACTGTTCTCAAAATAGACTTAAAGATGGTAGAAGTCACTTAGTTCAAGTTGATGGTAAATGTGACAAAGTTCTAACAAAAGTACCTAGATGCGTAACGCAAAACAAACAAAAGGTTTGCATGGATGGAGATGCGTCGGTTCCTTACTCCGGGGGAGACGATGCGTCGCGCCTTAATGCTTGCGCAGAGTAGGGGATGCGTCTTAGTCTTTACCGGAGGGGAGGTGATGCGTTGATTCTCGTACTGCGCTCCAGTTACGATGCTACAAGATGGCGCCTCGATACGATGAGACAATCCGGTGCGATTTGATAAGATGGCGCCCTTGATGCGACGACGTAAAGATGATGCGTGCACGCCTGGCAGCCGTGCGGTGAACTCTGTAACTTTGGAGCCGCGACAGGCCCTGCTTCTCCGGTGATGCGACGGCGACCTCTGAGGCGGTGACACGCTTCTCCGGTGATGCGTCGGGTAACAGCTTTTCGGCAACTCCATCATGGACATCATCTCCCCACATGCCATCGTGTCCACCAACTACACCCTACTTGGAGACCTCAACTTCCATCTCGACAACCAACTGGACCCCAGCACCACATTCCTCCTGGACAACCTCCACAACATTGGACTCCGCCAGATCGTGACCGAAACCACGCACTCAGCAGGACACACCCTCGACCCCCTCTTCACAACGGTAAACTCCATCACCTTCAGCCACACCACTGAATTCCCATGGACTGACCATCGATGCGTCCACTTCACCTTCAGAACACCCACCATCCACAGACACCAGCACCTGCTCCCACGAAGAAACTGGAGCAGAATCACCGACGACCAGCTAACCTTATCACTCAGCAACTCCACCCCAACCATCGCGGAAAACGACGACCCCAACACCGCCGCCTGAACCCTGCACAGATGGATCTCCGACAGCGCCAACACCATAGCCTCCCTCAAGAAAAACAACACGCACGCCAAGAAAGCTAGATGGTTCACCACCGAACTTCGAGAGTCCAGATGCACTTGCCGCTGCCTCGAAAAGGCCTGGAGGAACCCCAAATCCACAGAAGCCCACAACAACTTCAGAGCTGCCACCAACGCCCACCACCAACTCATCAGAAAAGCAAGGAAAAAAGCGATTGAAGACAGAATCTCCACTCATGCACACAACAGCAAAGAACTCTTCAACATCATCAAGGAGTTCGCCCAACCCACCAGCGAGTCCACCGACATCCCTCCCTCATAAGACCTCTGCGACAAACTCAGCACCTTTTTCCACCACAAAATCAAGAGCATCTACGACAACTTTGACGAAGACAACCAACACACTGAACCCTCATCAAAAACCCCAGACACCCTGAAACCAGCGATCGACAACTGGACAGCCCTCACCACCGAAGACACACTGAAGACAATGAAGTCAATCCACTCCGGGGCCCCCACGGACCCCTGCCCCCACCACATTTTCAACAGAGCCGCCGACACCATCGCACCCATGCTCTGCCACACCATCAACCGCTCCCTGGCAACCCCTTCATTCCACGACGACTGGAAACACGCTGAGATCAACCCCCTCCTGAAGAAACCCTTGGCGGACCCCACTGACCTAAAAAACTACAGACCCATCTCCCTGCTCCCGTTCCCAGCTAAAGTCATCGAGAAAGCCACCAACAGCCAACTCGCCACATTCATCGAAGAGCACAACATCCTCGACTCCTCCCAATTCGGCTTCAGAAAAAACCACAGTACGGAAACCACCCTCTTCACCGCAACAGACGACATCCGCACCTTAATGGACAAAGGAGAAACAGCAGTCCTCATCCTCCTCGACCTCTCAGCGGCGTTCGACACAGTCTCTCACCGCACCCTAATACGCAGACTCCACGACGCAGGGATCCAAGACAAGGCCCTCGACTGGATCTGTTCCTTCCTCTCCGGCAGAACGCAGAGAGTCAGACTCTCTTTCCTCTCAGACCCTACACTTACCACCTGCGGAGTCCCCCAGGGGTCCTCCCTCAGCCCTACGCTCTTCAACATCTGCATGGCTCCGCTCGCCCCCATCGTCAGAACCTACGGACTCAACATTGTGTCATACGCAGACGACACCCAACTCATCCTCTCCCTATCCAACGAACCCACCACCGCCAGACACAACTTTTGAGAAGGCATGGAAGTCGTCACCAAATGGATGAAAAACAGCTGCCTACAACTAAACACCAACAGAACTGAAGTACTCATCATGGGCCCAAACCCCGATGCCTGGAACGACACCTGGTTCTGCAGGAATTGTATTCAACCCTGGGGCTTTCCTGATCTTCTGAGCCAGGTTTGCCACTATGGTTTCTTCTAGAGAGAAATAAACTAATTCTTCTTTATACAATTTGTTATTAGTTGGAGAGACAATATCTGATTTGTTCGTACTGTAAGGTGTATCTGCATAGAGAGTTGGGAAATGCTCCTCCCAAAGCTTTGCTGTAATACAACATTCTGGGCTTGCATAATTTCTACGTCCATCTTGAGTAACTATTCGTCAAAAGCGCCTATACCTTTTCTTTTTGTTGCAGCTAGTAAGTATTCCCAAATACTGACCTCCCACTGGGCTTTACTGGTCTGAAAAATATTAACACAATTTTTTCTAACCTCAAGGATCTCTGACCTCTGTTTGTTTTTTTAAAGCTTTCACCAAATCCATTTTGCGTTTTTCCAGGATTCATTAAACCATTCATTGGCTTTCATTTTTAGGTCTCGCCTACGCAGCGCGCATGCGCTGCATAGGAGGACCTTTAGCTGTCGTTCTGCTCTTTTTCGAAGCACATACTCGTGCTTGTGGCGGCATCCACCTTGCGGGAATGTACAGGGGCACGCCACAAACACAAGTATGTGCTTCCAAAAAGAGCAGACTGTGCATGCACCACTCCCGGCCTCACCTCCTGCTCCCCCCCCCTTCTCTCTCTCTCACGCGCGCTCCCAAGACAGTACTGACGCAAACTGCAAGCAGAAATTGGATGTGTGTCTCACTCCCGGGCTCCCTCTCACTCTCTCTCTCTCGCTCTCTCTCTCTTTCTCCTCACGCGTTCTCTCTCTGTCTCTCCCGCTCTCTTTCTCTCTCGCGCTCTCTCTCTCTCTCCCCCTCTCTCGCTTTTTTTCTTGGCCGGTGCATTCCTGAACTCTTTCCACCCAATGCGTTGCCTTTTCTGTGAGACGATGCTGTCCCCCACTCCATCCTTTATCTTGTCATGATGGACAGCAAATGTTGGGGTGCAGTCACATGCTTGCGGGTTCAATGCGCACTCCCACAACAGAGAGAGATGCTGCTGCTACAAGGCATGCGATTGAGCAGAAAACGGGTGCTTTCCACGACAGAGGCGTGTGATTTGGAAGGGTGGAGGTTACTCACATGCACAGGGCTCCCCTCAATTCCACACTGTTTTGGGGGTGTTGCTCCTCTGCCCCGAACAGGACTCCCTGCCGACAGGGTGCTCCCGTTGCATTGCTGACACGCTCCCTGCAGAATGTCCTGGCTTGGGAGCGCACCTTGTATCGTCTCCTGGAAACCTGACTGTTTTTGGTGTGCTCAGTATATTAGGCTTCTACAAGCTACACACTATCTCTCACTTCCCCCAGCAGCTGATTGCTCACTTTTTTACAAAAGCACCAGACGGGATGGAGTGATGCAGGGGCGGGAAGGCAACGCTTTTCCCCGGCTCTAGCCAATCAGCAAAGGCTTTTGCAAATTCAGACGCCTGGTATCCGCCTCCATGCTTCACCCCACTCGAGAGGGGAGGCGTCCACAGCTAAGATAATCGTGGTCGGCCAGGTGTAGGGCTTGGAGTTCCCGCTCGCCTTTCACCTATTCTTAAATGGAAAAGAAATCACGTACAACCCATCCCTTAATGAATGTGTATAACACTTGTGCACACAACTTCAACCTGGGTGGGCCAGGAGCGCAACACCCATAGGGCTGAAAGGGCTTCAGCCCCCCTCCGTCAGTAGCCATAAGAGGGGTAGGCTGGGCTACAGCAGGTGGGCCAAGGGTCACTCATCCTGATTGAAGTCTGAGAGACATTTATAGTTTTTCTGGCTTCCGTTTAGTTTATTTCGTTGTTGCTTCTCGTGGTTTCGCTTTCATCTTAATAACCAGTCACATGGGCTACATAAGGTGTCCTGGCTTAGGTTTAAAATAGCAGTGATCCCAAATGTGATATAATCAGCAGATGTAGCCATCCAGGGCTCCCATTACAACAAAAGCAGAAAAGGGAAGCTATTATTTTTTTTATTTTTTTTTTAAAGCTTTATTTAGCGTTGGAAAACATAACAATATGAAAATATCGGCTGTGCAGACAGTCAATAGCAAGTACGGAGACACAACATTACACTCCCCTCTCGTATACAAAAAGCAGCTCATTATCAAGGCATCGAACCAGAGAAAGACCCCCAATCTAGAGCCCACCAGTCTCATCCGCCTGTGCCCATTAAAGGAAAAGGACGCAGTCAGGACCCACCAAGCATGCTCAGCGGTCACCCCCATCATCGGCCCACAACCCCCAACGCAGCCCACACCGAGAGGATACAGCCCCCCAACACCCAACAGGGAGGAAGCCCAGAACTACCCTACTCCCGTAGGCACTATTCCGGAACTGGAGCTCGGTGGGGAAGAGCTCGGGAGGGTAGCGATATAAGACTTGTAGGGGCCCCAGATATCTTTGGGACGCGCCACTGTAGGGAGGAGACTGGCGTAGATCTCACTATTAGTGCTGCAATAAGCCATAGACGTGAGCCACTTCCCGGCCGTGGGGGCCGTTCTGCCGCCCCAATGCTTTGCCACCTCTCGCTTGGCGAGTAGCAGGCCCAGGGAGGCAAGCCTGCGAACATTCTTGGGGAAATTTACTGTGTAGCCCAATAAAGCCACCTCCGGAGTGGGAACCAGCGTGAGCCCCAACATAACGCCAAGGATCTCGTGTATCTGCGTCCAGTATGGTTGCAGTCTGGGGCATGTCCAGGACAGGTGCGCAAAGTCAGCATGTGGTGCAGCGCATTTCCAGCATGTGTGTGGGCGCGGGGGGTCAATGGCGTGGAGCCTATCAGGGGTCATGTAGCAGCGGCGTAGAAATTTATAATGGAGGAGCTTGTGTCGACTATTGAGTGATATCGCGCTAGTGACTTTGCAACAAGCGGTCCATTGTTCATCTGTAATCGGCCTACCCAAGTCTGCCTCCCAAGCCGCTCTCAATCGGCCATCCCCACACGGAACCAGCGCTGCACATGCCTTGTAAAGCTTAGAAACCATATGGGCACCAGTGTCTTTGTCAATGAGGAGAGTTAGGGGCTCGAAGGATGCAGGCTCGAGAGGGAATCCCGCAATGTCCGAACGAGCCGCACAATAAAGCCGACGCAGGACAAATTTGTCCATGAACGTGGCCTCACTGAAGCGCTCCTCCTCCGAGACAGAGAATATGTGGCCCCCAGGGTAGAGGTCTCCGATCTTGGTGAGATGAAACTTAGTCAACGTACGCTGCACCAATGCTTCCCCCGTTCCGGACAGCAACCCGGGGTTGGGAAGTGGAAGGGAAGAGGAGTAGAGGAGAGGCTGGGCTAGATAGCGAGTAAGGCGATGCCACGCCCAGCTGGTGGTGGACACCGTTTGAATATCTACTGGGTCCCGGGCAACCCCCTTGGGCAACACCGCCGCCAAACGGCCCGGGAGAACGAAATCCGCCTCGGGACGAAGGAACGGAATACGCGCGTCAGGGTGGTACCAGGCATAGGCGTGCGCACACTGAGCAACCAGATAGTATAAATACAGATCCGGCACTCCGAGGCCGCCCCTATCATAGGGGAGCGTGAGAGTCTTCCAACCGATCCGGGGGTGCTTCCCGCCCCATACCAGCCTGATCAGCTGGGACCGCAGCGCGGAGAAAAAGGCCCGGCCGGGTGAGAGGGACAGGGATATTATTGAAGAGGTATAAAAATCTAGGGAGAACTATCATTTTTATGATTGCAATTCTGGCCGACATGGACAGCGGGAGCCGCACCCACCCTTCAACCTGTGCCTCCAGCCTGTCCAAAGCGCGGCCATAGTTGAGGCGGATGAGTTCGTCCGTGTTTAGATGGATCTGTATGCCCAGATACCGAACCGAATCCGAGCACCACTCCAACGGGAACTCGCACTGCCATGGGGAGGTGCTGCTGGTTAATGGGAAAATTACGGACTTGTGCCAGTTGATGCCCAGTCCAGAGTGTGCGCCGAAACGAAGGATCTCCCGTATCAGGGGGGGGTAGGTTGACCTGCAGTTCTCTTACATACAGTATAGTGTCATCTGCGTAGAGGGAAGCCAGCAAGGGACCCGTCCGGAACTGGAGACCCCTGTGGAGATGGCACTCTTGGAAATGCCGGATCAAGGGGTCCATGGCCAAAATGAATAGTAGCGGTGAGAGTGGACAGCCCTGCCGCGTACCACGCGTTAGAGAGAAGGGACAAGACAGCGTGCCATTGATACGTAATCGGGCCGTGGGGCGGCTATACAAAAGCCGCGTGGTTTGAAGGAAGTTCTCCGGCATGCCCATACGTTGCATGACAGAGAGGAAGAAAGGCCATTCTAGGGTGTCGAAGGCCTTCTCGGTATCCAGGAGGACCGCCGCAGCAGGCGTGGCCGGGTTAATTCTGTGCAGAACCGTGAATAGCGTCCGCAGATTTAAGGACGTAGAGCGGCGCGGGACGAAGCCCGATTGGACGGGCGAAATGATGAATTCCATCAATTGAGAGAGCCTGTTGGCCACTATTTTTGCCAGGATCTTGTAATCAAAGTTTAAAAGGGAGAGGGGGCGATACGAGCTACATAACGTCGGGTCCTTGTTGGGTTTTGGAAGCAGAACTATTACCGCTTCGCTGAGGGTCGCCGGAAGGGAGCCGCGCTCCAGCGCCTCCGCATACACCTCTATCAGCCGAGGTGCCAGCAGATCAGAGAAGGCCTTATAAAAATCCCCGGAGAAGCCATCGAGGCCGGGGGCCGTGGACCCGCGAAGCACCTTAATCGCCCCGCGCACCTCCGCCACAGTTATAGGCTCCGCCATGAACTCCTGCATGTCCTTCTCCAGGAACACAAGCGCGATCTCCGACAAGTAGGCCGCACGAGAGGCCGGGGATTCCCCCAGCTTGGTCTTGTACAGGTCGGAGAAGTAGGTCAGGAATTTGTCTCTGATCTCGGCGGGTGTTGCGCGGAGCGAACCATCTACGCCCCGCACCTCAACTATTAAGGACTAATCATACGGAGGCCTCAACGCTTGAGCCAGCGTACGTCCCGGCCTGTCCCCCTCACCATATCTACGCGCCGTCTGGTACTTCCCCAGATACAGAATCTCTCTGTCCGCTGCCTCCCGGAATTCAGAAAAGGGAAGCTATTATCGGTATGAAAATATTCAGAAAAGCGGTTTGCTTTCCAAAGACAAAGAAAAGTGCATGTCACATTAGTAAATACATCTTAAGAGTAGTCTGTTTTTTTTATTTTTATTAAGTAATGCAAGGATAATAACAAGTGGCACTATTTGACTAGAAATGTACAAAATATATTTAACATTCTGGCATTGAGTAGTATTTAGTATACATAGTATAATGTTACATGTGGGTTAGGAGTGGCCACAATTGCATTTTTTTTTCCAAAATGCAAGTAATGTTTGCAAATAGTTGGCTCCGTATCTTAAGTAAAATTTGGACGTGAGGGCATGCTTTTTGTACAAGAAGCACATGAGAATTCAGTAGGAGACTGGTTTGAGGAAAAATTTACCTCTCTACGGTTTTGCTCTACCTGTAAGACTTTTTCTGCTCAGACTAGTGTCATGTGCCAGAAGTTGCACTCATGAAATGGCAAGACATTTTGCAAAATTTCCTTAAACACAGAATTTGTGAATTTCAAAAGAGTTTGTCTATGTAATGAAAATGTTGCCAAGGCCTAATGTGGATACAAGGTCCACTATTGTGACTTTTGGAGGAATCTGTGTCTACCCTATAGGGCACAATTATTAATTTCAGCCGGGGCTTCAAGCCTTTCATCCTTCTAAAATTTACAAAGTGTGTATCAGTGAGCAGACTGCAATAGTCTGCTGGAGCAAGTGCTACATAAAGCACGTCACAATAATCGTGCAATCAAGGAACCTGTTTCTGCGAAAGTTGAGGTTGCAATAGGAACAAAGTACAACACATAACAATCAGTGGCAAAGCGACGAGGTCGCGTGCTGACCATCTGCTTTTGACTTTGTCAGTGCTTGTTTTTTCTTTTTTTTCGGGCGGAGAGCTGCTAGACATTTGTCAATATATTTAAAAAATGGTTAACAGCTAATATTTTTTGGTCTTGAAAGCACACATTGCTATAGCAATCCGTGGCACTGAATGGCACTACTGTGAAAGGGCATAATGTCGATGCTCACTGTGAAGTTAGCCAATGGCTAAAGTGGGCTGACCCATTGCCCCCTGCTCCATGTTATAGTGAGCGTAAGAAATAAGAATGAAACAACAGACAAATAGAGAAAGAGAGATGTCTAAAAGCCCCTTCAAGTAAGTGTACTATATATACATTTTAGTAAAATCGAAAGGTGTTGGCTAACGCCGGACCTAAACAAGCATTGGCATAGCCAATAGGTCTCGCCTTAGGGACCTTATAAGTGCTTAGCCATGCAACAGTTAATGTTGTTGCACCAAGGATATTGTGCTGCATAACTAAACACTTATAAAGTCCCAAAGGCGAGACCTATTGGCTATGCCAATGCTTGTTTGGAGATGTTTCTGGTTACTGACATCTTTAACAAATACCTCGCCTACCCTAGAAAAAGAACACTTATGCAGCTTCATAATCTGGGAAGAGGGTAGGGGTTTTTCTGCCAGGGTATAAAGTTCCTCTCAGGCAATTCAATAAATTGCTTTGATGTCCTCATCTGATTTAGATATGACTTCCTCCCTCACTTTTCATTTATTGTTTGTCAAAATAATAGAGTTAGGAACTGAGGGGAGCTCTTGATGTAATAGATTCCTTATTCGAGACCTCTCCCAATCCAGGATAACAGGGAAATGATCTTTATCATGCCAGATTTCACATTGTGCAATTCAGCCACTAGATAGGCATCTCTTTTTCTCACTGGTTTTACATCAAAAGTTAATGCTTTGTCTTTAATCCTTGGCGCATGAGGTTAGGACGTGGGTGGCAGAAGAATGCTTGGCTTGTTTTGGGCCCGAGGATCCAATAGAAACTTGAGCTGAGCCAGAGGCGTGCATCCGGCTCGCTTCAGTGGCTTGTCCTCTTCTATCACCCAATGTCAATTAAGGGGATAAAGAGATGTGAAGGATATGATTTAGCTATCCTCGTACAAAAGTGCAGGAATTCTTGTTTCAAGATTCATAACTTTCTCACTTCCCCATAATTTAGTGAGTGGACTATGAGAATGAGTGTTCTCTCCCCATGATTAAAAAAAAGTGATTTTTGAGTTACAGCCTTGTTTCCTTACCACATAAATGCTACTAGTATTTAGCGTGATTTAAATTTTTCCTATCTCTGTTGGAGAAAAGAAGCAGAGAAATGTGTTAAATTTATCTGGTGGCCCAACTTGCCTCCCCGCCCAATAATTTGATCAAATATAAGTGCTAGGTTTCACTCTGGCTCTTCTTTATAAAGCAAAATCTTACCTACATATAGTGATATCAAAATTGAACAAGTGATCAATTACAGCACATTCCCTACATGATGTTACTTCAGAGTGCACACCAAGCATTCCACAGTGATCGCAAAACAATAGTCATATAGTGCAGCTGCTACCAGATGTGGGTGTTGGGGTGGAGGGGGGGTGAGGAATCTAATAAAAAATAAAAAGAGACTTACCTTTAATGACCCGCCACTGCCTTTCCTCCATCCTCTTCCATCTTCCTGTCGCGGCTGGGAGCAGAAAGCACCCGGGCACACAGGCTCCCATGAGCCAATCACAATGCTGCAATGCAGTGTTCTGATTAGTCTGAGCGACAACTGGAACAGGGAAACTGTGTATATTCCTCACCAGGCTGTGTACTGCAGCCTGGTAGGAACATGCAAAGTGCGCATGAACTGTTTGGTCAGCCCAAGAGGGCCGGCCAAACAGTTCATGCGCACCTAGGGAGTGCCCACCACTCCTCCCCTGCTCTTGCCAGCCCCACCCCACCACTGACTACAATAGGGAAAATAAAATGATATTAACGATACGTTATTATCATTTTATTTTTCCTTTTGAGCAGTGGGGAGACGCTACTCTGCCTTAGCGGAGAAGCAGCCACAGTAGTCATAGCACTAATATCATCCCACTTCAACTACTGCAATGCACTCTATTTTGGAGTCAACCAACTATCCCTTAATAGACTTCTGTTAGTCCAGAATGCGGCAGCCTACCTTATACTTGACATACTGAAAGATCAATTTGTTTTGAAGAAACTGATCAAGCTGTACTGCCTACCGCTTAGAAAGAGACCAATGTTCAAGGCTCTGTGCCCAGCACAAAAAGAACTTTACAAAAGTAGTCCTGTATTTCTCAGGCCTAAATTTCACGGGCACAATCCACAAACGCTTCTCAGATCAGCTTTTAGGAAGAATGTAATTGTTTCTCATCTCGTGGCCAAATTCTGGAACTCAATGTCCCTCGATAGCCAATTCTTAGAAAACCGCACTCAGCGATGCGGCGAGCGCAAGGTAAGTGGTTTTATTTTTTGTTTATTTAATTTTACTTATCCCGTCATCTGCCGACTTCACCCACCTCACTCCGCCCTGCCCCCGCCCCACCGCTCTTACCTATGCTGGCAGCCACCACAGTACAGAGCCCAAATTCAGAACGAAAGTATTCAAAAGGGCCTCAGAGCAAAAGTGCAACTCTCTCTTATACATAGCAACACTAACGAGTTGCAGTAAACGTGCTACCAGAGAGAACTTCGATAATGTACAAGCCAGCACTGCCGCCGTATATGTCCTTCGCTAGGCGCCATGAGTCACAACCAGTAGTCAATACATAATTTTGCATCATGGACCAAGGAACAAAATGTTCATTCTCTACTGTGGGGATGTGTCAATCTCCAGGCATCCATCAACTTTATGATCTGTTTTAGTGCTCGCAGTGCAAGCAAGGTGGTGCATGCATTTGTTGAGCAAGATCCAGGACAGTGTGAAACTCCCCCACACCACTGACATTACCTCCCCACTCATGCATCTAGAGATCACGTCATTATAGGATTCTGGGTCGTCATTATTTGGGTTATTTGTATTTATGAACATGACATGTATGCTACCCAACAGCCCCTTCAGTATTAAATTGCAGCTATGTTCATCTGTCAATCTGAGAGGACAAAAATCCAGTCTCCTGTGCACCAGTATAGCAACCTTGTGTAAGTGTGTGTAGTACGATTCAAAATATATGTGGTTACTTCATTTTCCAGTAAATATTCTGTATGTGTCTGGGGCAAGCCGTGTCTCCTGTAGGAAAGGCACATCTCTATTATTTCTATTTAAATACACAATGACATCCCTTGGGAAGAACCTTCTCCTACAACACGGCCAAGACCTGGAACGAGCTACTGATCAACATCAGGCACACCACCTCCCTGCACATCTCCAGGAAGACCCTCAAGACCTGGCTCTTCAACTGACAGGAGCTGCATCCACCCCCCCTCCACCCCCCAGTGCCTTGAGACCCTCACAGGAGAGTAGTACGCTTATAATTCCCCTGATTGATTGATTGATAGATTATTTGCATTATTCAGACACCTGACTTCCATTTTATGTGATGCATCCTCAGGAGTTAAAGTGGGCCAGTCGTTTGCACAGACAGGAAAAGTCGGATGAGCTCTGCTCCATGATATCCCCCCAACCCCAATGGCAACCAAGAGAACAGAATTCTGCTTTTGCACATGTAGCTGTGCCAAAGTAACTGTTGTCAGTAACCTAATACCGACCCTTATGTCCCCACCACCTCCCACACTGAAAACCCCGACTATTAACAAATGCTACTCTCCGCAAACAAAGTATCAACACTGTTAGACCTGGCACCATTGGCGTGGGTCTCCCTTCCATTTTTTCTGCGGTTGCCTCCTGTGTTTCTGCTGGTCTAGATGCTTTGGGCACTTTGCCACTGCTGTTCAGTGCCAAAGTGCAAGTGCTCCCTTTGTAAAATGTTGTTATGGATTAGTGATTCCATGATTGGCTATTTGATTTACTAGTCAGACCCTAGTACAGTGCACCATGTGTGCCCAGGGTCTGTAAATCAAATGCTGCTGAGATGCTTGCAGCACTGATTGTGCCACCCACAGAAGCGGCTTGTAAAATGTGGCTCATATTCTGTGTTTGAAAATACCACTTTTAGAAAGTAGGTATTTTCTTGCCTAACCATCCAGTGTGTCTCTGCTAGGTGTGTGTATTGCATGCCTGGCTTTTGGATGACAGGGTGCTGGAGAGGGCTGTGGCTCCAGAAGTCTGATGAGTCAGGGTTGGGCTGAATAGATCTGGGTTGCATTTGGAGTAGGAGGAGGAGATTTCACTTTCACCTGAATGGGCCTGGTCTGCCTTCAACAATGCTGTCTCCACCTCCTGCCAGGAAGTTGCACCAGTGAGGACAGAACTGGTTTTGGCTGGGTACAGACACTCTCTGCCTTCAGATAACAAAGGATTTAGCTGTATAAAAAGAGGGGCCCAGACCCCAGACGTTTAGATCACTTCTGGGAAATCAAAAGGAAACCTTTGCCAAGGAGAAGAGCCGGATAAGCTGAGGAGGAATACCGCCTCTGGGACTGTTTGCTGCCTGGGGTTGGCCTGCAGTGGCTTCTTGCTGCCAAGGAAAGGAGAAGAAGGACTTTGCTGTTTTGCTTTGTCACCTGCTTGAAGAAAAGATCTCCAAGGGCTTGAAACTGAGCTTGCCTCCTGTTCTGAAGTCTCAGGAACACAAAGACTTCTCCCCTTTCTGCCTGAATCTAGAACTGCTGTTTTAGCAGCTACAGTAGGAAATAGCAACACAGACACCGGCGAGCCACGCCGTAATCTACACCGAAGCTGTGAGCGCTGCTCTGACTTGCGAAGTGGACCCGACGCCGGCCGCCGTGCCACATCGACACCAGCGAGCGATGGCGTAACATGCCTGAAGCCGTGGGCGCTGCTCCGACTTGTGACGTGGCCCCGACGCCTGCTGCTGTGCCGCATCGACTCCAAAGCCGACTTCGACGTGGGTGACTCCTTGAATCCATTGACATCGTGACATCGTAAGGAACAGTGGTTTTGGCACCATCGTGACGTTACTCTTGTTTCCTTGCCTCTACAGCATATTGATTTCCTGGCCTCAAATGTGTCTTTGAGTGTCTGGGGGTCTTGTTTCCCTTTTTGCATGCCCTCTTTTGACGCCCTTGGGAATCCCGGGCCTCTCAGTGGCAGATTTTAGAATAGTGGCCCATCACCCTCTATAATGTGCGCTGCCACCCAAGACCACGCCTGCAACTAAGGGGTCTCAGCAGCATATAGTCCCTGAAATATTTGTTCACTCGAGTGTCTCCCAAGACTTCTTGCCACCTCTGCGTGACTCCCACAGGCCAGGCCCATATTGCAAACCATGAACACCTCCGAGCATCCTGCCAGATCTGGGTTTGATCGTTAGCAAAAGCTGGCACACCCGGGGCATGCATGCTCGAGCTGTGTATTGTGCCTACTCCTATTACCCACACCCACCATAATGCATCAACAGCAAGCTGGGCCGGTCTTGGGCCAAATTGCATGAAATGAGCACTGGAAATGCTAATTTAAGATATGGTCTCCACCAGTTTGTGGCTAACTGAGGCTGCATTAAGTTAAGGGTGTGTTGTCCCTGTTTTTGCCACACACACTTATAACTAGGTGCTCTGGGCATAAACAGGGAGAGTGCGCACAATTACAGATAATTTGCTGCCCCTAGGGCAAAAGCAAAATCATGGCTGTCCTTAGGGCAGTTTATTAGTGAAAGTTGGCGTGGCTATTTTGCAGGGGCTCCATCTTTCACAGTGCAAGCGACCCCCAACCTTTTTTTCAAGGGGTCTCTCTGGGGAGCCTATGACAGGTGTATAGGGGTGCCCTTGGTGGGCTCACTAGCTGTGCAGCACCTCTTTACAGCATGGATTTAGAGGCAAAGTGTTACCCCAAATGTGGGGGGCACAACCCTATGCAAAAGAAGGAACGGCTCCTTAGGATCAAGCTAACGCAATAAATGTGCCAGCGCGATCTGTACTCAAGAAGGGGCCACACAATCATCTGCTGTCCCTTCTGTAATACCAAAGGGCCCTGGGAGCACAGAAAGTGGGCGCACATGCCCTTTACGCACATCTGGCACTTTATGTCATACGGGCCCTGGTCTCATAAAAAGATGAAGAGCTGAAGCAGTAATATGTTACCATTTTAATTCGGACTGTCATTAATAGTTGATGGTCACTCCGACTTTAAAGCAATATGCTGTGTTGGCTAAGAATGTAGCAGCATGTGTTGATGTCTTTAAAGTGACTACTGAGCACAACACAACACAATAAAATAACACAAAGCAAAATAGCAACACAAAACAAATCACGGCACAACACAGCAACACTAGTAAAACAGTTCTGCATTACAAAAAAAACTCACTACAATACAAAACAATAAAATAATACAACACAAAGGGACAACATAAAAAAAACCAAATACCACAAATCTAAACCACAATAAAATACAACACAAAAGGGCAGGACAACACTGCTGCATAAAACAGCACAACGGCACAATGCAAAATAACACAGTAGCACATTTACACAACATACCAATAACACAATAAGAACACACCCTCACAACAAATACACTAACACTGTGCACCACAATAACCTAGTAGCCCACTTTTTCAACAGCACAACAGTGTGCAATTAAACAAAGCAAAAAACACAGGCACAATACATCACAATAACTTCTTCACTACACCAGACACAATTAATTCCAGAGGTTTGCTGCTGTGTTGATTTGTGACGTTATACTGTGTTATGTAGGTGCATTGTGTTGGTATGCTGTGTTGTATTGCAGTTTGGTATTGTTGAATTGTGTCTTTGTGTTGCCAATACCTTGTTACTTTTTTGTGAGTGGAATTACGTTGTTTGTTGTATATGTGTTATGTTGCATTACTGTGTTTTGTTTCTGTTATTGTTGTGTATTCTTGTAATATATGGTACCGTAGTATTGTTACACCTTCACTGCAGTCTGCTGTCTAAATCGGCAAAAATATTTTTGACACACGTTGCCGCCTCTTCAAATTTGCTTGTATGTTGTTGTGGTGGTAATAGGTGTTTGCACAAGCATTGCCTTACTTACCACCCGTTGCCTTACTTACCACCAAAGAAATGTCATAGCATCAGCTAACAATTCCATGTGATATGTATGAAGTGTAAATTACAAAATGTGATCAGCAGCCGGATCGTCTCTTCTTGCCTCTGCCCGACCCCTGAGACCAGGTGTATGTAGCGAGGGCACCGCCTGGGTGAGCTAAGGGCAAACTCCTACCCTGGATATCTGTTTGATGCCATTTTAAAACCAGCCCATTGAATCTGTTTACATCCTTTGTGAACGTCTTCCTGTTTGCAATCAAATTCGATGGGAAGGAACAGGATGGCTGTGGCTGTCCTCCGACATCTTCAGCGGTTTCCCGCCATCATGAGCTTTCCTTTTCAGCTTATCAGTTTTTGTTCTATTAGTGAACATAAAGAAAACGTATAGAATCAGAGGGCGTTTCGCATGTTTAAAGTTTCACAGTCTTCACCGAATGCGGAAGTATGGCTTGCTTACGCACGTGCAGGGTCGGCGCCCCCTTCCACGTCATCACAGACGCTGTTTCCATTTCTCTGCTTTCATGTGGCACCTAGTGCCGTGTGGGTTTTGTATTCTTTGTTTCTTTCTAATAAACTATTTGTTTTAGGACTAGCACACCTGGAGGCAATCATTTGTAGGTTAGAAGAGCAGTACTGGATGCAGTGTGTCATGACCCGAAAGTGGATAAGAGGATTTGGTGGCAGGATCTCCGATGCTAATCCGCCAGTGCTCGCTCGTCTCAAAGCAGAACAATGAGCAGGGCCTGCAGAAAAATGTAGTCGCATCACACACAATATCCCAAAGGGAAGATAGTGACTGGGGAAAAGAAAGCGAGAAACACACTGGAAACACACCTCTTCTCTCCGTAACCATCAACCTGATACTTAGGTTAGGTTGGAGTTTAGGCACTGGGGGCCATATTTATGGGCAAGTCACGCAGTGCAGCGCAGCAAGTCACCTGGACAGGGAAAGGAAAGGAATGCACTGTATTTAAGTCAATAAGGCGTGTTCCTGCCGTTTTCTTTGCTCTGGGTGCTCTTTTGGGTGCCTAGCGCCAACGCATGCAAACTTGCCCCATGGTACAAGGGTGCCTGCGTTGTAAGGAGGATTGTTTTTGTACAAGAAATGGGCACCTTCCTGCACAAAAACAATCCCCGTGTACTATAGGATGTAGCACACATAGACAGAGGGAAAAAGGAGAATAAATAAATATATTTCTCGTTAGTCCTCACCTGGGGAGGAGTATGTTTTTGGTGCAGTCCCGGGTCTACCACTTCTGGTAAATCTGGGAATGCTTTAAAACCCATGGATGTTGTGTGTGAACACCCACGCAACACCCATGGAAGCTCCTCCCTCGCGCAGAGTAATGCAGCACAGAGATTTGTGTTGCGTTGCATTACTCAAGATTTATTAAACCACTCATAACTTGCAAATAAAATTTTATGAAAGTTTCATAATTCTCATTTTTAATTTGCATTGCTTTTGCACCACGGTGCCTGGTGGAAGAGCGACGCAAAGGGGCTCGTAAACATGCACAGGTAGCTAGTGAGCTGGTAATAAGGGTTTCACCCCGAATAAAGTCACATTTATATTTACGACTAAACAAGTTTTAATACCACGCCCCCTACAAGTCACGTTATTCTAAAATACCTTACCCAATGCTCCTTAGATTACTGCCATTCAGGACCCCAGAGATTACCCGGAGACCTCTCAAGCAGTGTTGGACTTGTCTATAGGGCACCCTAGCACTGCTACTTGGTTCAGAGTGTGTGACAATTGTTTTGGTCCTGTCCCTGCCCAGGGAACCAAAAAAAATAGCCCACACATTGTCCTGTATGCAGGGGAGGGGAGGCCTAGTCCTGGATTTGTACACTGCATAAAGATCTCATTTATTTATCCCCTTGGCCCTGCCCATCCATAAAGGTGTGTACTGAGGTCACACCACGCAATGCAGAACCTGTGTGGCTGGCTCACAGCATGGCCCTTTCAAGGCAGCCCATGTGGCAGTACACAGTGCCAGCGTGCCCCATAGTCCAGGGCAACATTGCTCTCAAGGCTTGGAACCCCAGACTGCCAGATCAGTTTGGCTGGGGTAAAAGGCTGAGGAAGGACTGCATGGGGACACTGAAATAAAAACGTTATTTGTTTGATTAATAAAAACAATTGCAATCAGATATTGGAGAGAAGCATAACTAGTACATTAACTACATCACAAATAGGGAAGCTGAGTAAAGAAAGAGTGAAGGCAATATAAAATCATCATGGTGGGCTAAAAGACACAAGAGCTCCAAATGCCAAACAATGGTGCTGGTTAAGGAAACTGTGAAAGCTAAAAATTGAGGTGCTTATTTACAAGCCCCCTGCTCCACCGATGCGTTACTTTTTGTGACGCACCAGCAGCGCACCTTGCTGCCCCATATTTACAAAGACAGGTAAAACCACTCAGGGTGGCTTTTTGTGTCCTTGCAAATATGGCTTCTTCTCACACAACCCTTTTGATTGAAAGGGGCGTAACATGGGTGTTGCTGTGGCAGTGCTTAATTTGTGCTAGTGGTTTCCGGTGCTCGACACAGGCATTTAATTGTGAGCACCGCCTCTAGTGACATTGCACCACATGGCAGCGCTGTCTTTTTAAATTTTGAGATGAGCACAACAACTGTGTTTATTAAGTCAATATACCTTGAAAATGACTAATAAGAGCCTCTCCTGCCATTATTATAGCTTTGTGCGGCCTGAAATAGTCTGAATTGTCACTCTAGTAGGAGTGTGATAGTTAGGTGTTATATTGGTACTGCCATTGGCAGGGTATGGGTGTTGCAGGCTGCAGTGACCTTCTGAGAAGAGCGCCGGTACTTCATGATTTACAAATTAAGCAGTGTGCTGTGGGTGTTCCCACGTAATACCCACGTAATACCCACGTATTCTGCCACATTTCCAGATTTACGAGAATTGGTAAACCTGGAAATGCGTCAGAATGCTACACCACCCCAGGGGAGGTGTAGTGAGGTGCAATGAGGAGAAATGTTTACATTTCTCCTCTTTTTTTCCTCTTTCGCTGCGTGCTGCATTCTGCAGCGCACATAGAATGAGGAAATCACCCCTTGTTATTGTTGATGTGCAGGAAGGTGTTCCTTCCTGCACATACACAATAATTTTAAAAATGACGCTTTTCAACTTCTATGTGTGCTGCATTAAGCATTTCAGATTTTATGTGCAGGAAGGGATACCTTCCTGCACATAAACAATCCTTCCCCTCAAAGCAGGCCCCCTTGCCCTATGGTGCAAGGGTGTCTGCATTGGTTCTTGGCAGCAAATTGTGCGCCAGCGCAGGAGAGAGCAAAGGGAAACCGTCATATTGATGTAGATATGACGCATCCCTGCACTTTGGAATTAACGCATCGCGGTATAGCCAAATGGCTTGCGGCAACACTCTGCGTTAAATTCATTATAAATGAGGCTCTTCGTTTGTCAGTAATTATCCTAGTCCAAATCCAACAAAAAGTAAAGCACTGAAGTGCCATGCTTTCACTTAAGGCGATGTGCAACAAAAGCAAGTGCGCCACCTCGTCGACGCTGATCCCGGTTCAATTAGAAAAACAAGCATTGTAAAATCATCGTCACAAAGGCTGAAGTGCATTCCATCATCATTCCTTATTGCACGGCGAGTGGCTAAAGTGCAGTTTGTTCAGGATTATCAAAGATTTAGTTTATGCTGACTCTGTCATGTTTCCTTAAGGTTTACTTGCAGTCTGTTTCATAACTGACTACGCTTTTAAAAGAAATTTGGCAAAACACGCCATGGTTCGTGGTGTCGAGCCTTTCATGCAAAACAAAATAGCTTGGAGCTTGGCGACAGGATCTAATGCCGTTAGAATTAGAGGCATTTCGAAGATAGATTCCATGCCAAGGCAATAAAACTGGGCAGATGCATAATATGTGGAAAAAGGCTTCCAGAGGGTATTGGCAAGGCCTGCACTCTTTGTTCTCCATTGGCGGGTGCCATTTTGTACGCACGTTAGTTGAAGGTAGATCCCTAAATCTTTCATATAATTTCTTAAAGTGGCGTTCATATAGGTTTGCGCGGGTCAGTGTCTTGTAGGTGTTGATGGTCATTCCAAGCATGGATGCCCAACCTAAATTTGGCTTTGTCTTCTCGTCAGGAGAGCTGCTTAAATTCTTAATTAAATACCAGCTTGAATGACTGCTGAGGTAAGCTAGTCTACCAGAGCTGTTCCGATTCCAGGTGCTTGATTGATGCTCTTATTTTCCTGTCCAGAAATTTACGTTCAGGGGTATATTTGATACAATTGTTTTGCACAGCAATGGTCTTAATCTTAGTGTGTTTGGTTTTGCCTGCCTCGGTAACTATGCCTATTTAAGGAAAGACCCTTCTTGTGCCAGTTCTTGGTCGTGAAGGCCAAATTCTGTCTGATTTGTGCCACTGAGGTGCTTTCCAACAGGTGGAAAATAAGACGCAAAACTTTGCTCTGTGCGATATTCAAAAATCTTGCAAATGTTCCGGAAAAGATTTTCAGGCCATATGTCAACATTGGTAGAATCTTTGCCTTTATCGATGTAAGTAACGGTGGCCAAGTTGGGCTGTGCAGTTTAGTCGTCAGATACTGTAGGGCTGCAAATTGTGATGCCACCCCCGCTTTCAGTGTATTTAGGTGCAGGCGATGGGACCAATGGTCTTGTAGCCATACACCTAGGTACTTATGGTTTCCCCACATTGCTATGTCTTTTTGTTGATTATCCTTTTGACAAATATGACCACCTTTGTTTTTCTCAAGGTTTATGGTCAGCTCATTGGTGGAGCAGTATTGATGCAAAGAGGTTAACAATTTTTGCAAGCATGTGCCTGAAAAATTCAATAAACAAATTTAGTCAGTGTACAATAATGCGGTTATTAGTTGTTGGCCTAGCTTTGGAGGATTGGAGCGGGTAGAGTCCAGTTGTGCTCTCAAATCTGCCAAGTATAAAATGAATAGAGTCTGGGTCAACATGCACCCTTGTTTTATAGCTCTGTCTATCAGAATTTTAGATATTAAACCGGTATTTCACCCAAGTGTAACCCTGGCCCAGGTGTCTGAGTATAGAAGCTGTATACCTTTTAGCAGGTTCAGCAGGATGATCCATTTAACTAGTTTTCTCCAAAGGCAGTTTCTGCATGGGAACACTCACAGAAAGTGTACTGCATATTGTAGGATGAACCAGATTTGGCTAAGCAGCTAAAGAGGGAGGAAGATGCATAGAGGGAAGGGGGACAAAAAAAAATCAACAAAGGCTGTAGAATGGAAGAGTGAACAAACTAAACACAAGCGGGTTGTTCTTATGCTGCCCTGAAAGGCTCTTGCTCCCTCATTTCAGCATAATGACCAGATAGATAAGAGTGGGCCCCGGAAGTCCCTCCATCTGTTCCCTGCTCCATCCTCCATAGTTCAGTATTCAATACCATACAGCTTGCCTGTTTGAACTGTTGTCTGTTAGTTGTCCGCAGTCTTATGGAGCGATGTCCAAAACTCAAATTACTTTCATATTTCCCTATACTAATTCACCACTAACCTTGTATCGGTTCCAGAGTAGCATACTACTTACCGAAAAAGCGCTTCGACACCCCATCAAGGGTAGTAAGCGCTATATAAATGCAATTACAATACAATGTAACTACGACCCCTGACTCACTCTGGATTCCTTAATGTCATCTGCTGAATATTGACATAATGTTTATGAGGTCATGGAGCAAAGGGCCACCCTATGCACACTAGACAGATCATTTTGGAAGTCTTCTTAGAAATAGCTGTACCAAAATTAAACAAAGATAAAAAAGGCACTGAATCAAGAAAAGCTCTATATTTTTTTTTTTTTTACAAATGTTGTCGATTTTTACCCAGTTTTATTATGTCTTCCATAGAGAAAGTTCTCAGTGGGATAGCCATGCGAAACGATAATTTTGCCCCATATAGCGTTTTGTTTTCTTGAACATTCTACAACAAGCTTAGCAAAATCAAATTAAGTATACTCTAGTTTGATTCTGTAATGTTTTGTGAGGAACAGATAAACGGGGAAAAGGGCAATATTATTAGTGAAGCAAAACATATTTTCCTACATACTGTTATGTCAGCCTTACCTGCAGATGCTCCTCTGTAATCTGTGCTGTATTGGAAACATGTTGATTGTTACATTTGATGTGTTCTGCTGGATGCTTATGTGTGGCACACAGAAGTTATACTACCACAAGAATGTTTTAATTATTAAGGGGCCGATTCCGATCCGGGTCAGAAGGGCACCGAACGCGATCCGGCCGGAAAAACTACGAGCCGTACGCGTGTTTTCCGGCCGACTCGTACAGCTGTACGAGCGAGCAAGTACGATGCGAGTTACATGAAATTCACCGACTGAGTCATATCCGGGTCCGAACCGCTCCGTACGGAGCTAACCGTGGCGTGCAATGGATGCGATTTACAACCGAGCCAGTACGATGCACGCATCGGACAGCCTGTGCGAGCCGGAGTGTCCGGCTCGCAAAAGCTCCCGGAGTCGGACCCCCTAACACCTGCAGCCCTACGACTCGGACACAGGGGGAGACCTATGGGTTTCCCCAACACAGGCATGTATGGTGCGGATGGCACTGACGCGTACCCACTGTAGGGGGCGCACTTGTTCGAGACGTACCCATTCAGTCAATGGGAGACCATGTACGCGTCGTACGACCGGCTCCCATTGACTTCTATGGGAGTCCGACCGAACCGAGTCCGACAGAATACGAGCGCATCGTACTCGCTCAGTCGGACTGTAGCGGTCCGACTCGGTCGGAAAATACTCCGGATCCGACTTGGTCGGAGTGCTTTCCGACCCGGATCGGAATCGGCCCCTTAATGTTTTGCACCCCTAACAACTTAAAAAAAAATGTATTTGTTTTTTTCAGAGGCATAAATAATACAAACAAACACAGTAAATTGAGGCACAGAACATGCACCCAAAACAAATACAAAAAAACCAGAGGCACAGACACGCCCACACCCGCCCGGCCTGGTCGAACAGAGGGTTGCAGGGTAAAGCACTAGAAAAGAACAAACTCGGCAATGAGTAATATACTGCCCCTGAATAATGAGTAATAGTGTATCATGTCACCTGGAGATGTATTACAGAGCTGCCCAGAGTACATTTGCTCACCTCTGGATCCATGGGCCACAAGACACACCTCACCTACACTTGGAGAGAGATGCAGCTGACCCAGCCACCCTACAGCAGACCCTTTTCCGCAACCCACCCGACGACATGGGGACTTTGACTCCCTGGCGTCTACTATGCAGGCATGGCACGCACTTCTAACTAGGCAGGTTGGAGCACTGCTGTATTCCCCACATGTTCCATTTCACTGCTGCCTGTGGTTCACGATGGGTCAAGAGTGAGGGGCACAGCAGGCATTACGCACTCTGAGGATACACAAACTGGGCTATTTACCCTAATGGGTGGTGAGTATCTGGGAATCGATTTAGGAACGGAATCCCCACATGTCAGCAATGGCTAAGTATCAATACCATTGAGCTAGACACACATGGCAAGAGCTGCTAGGGGAGGATATGCTTGAACCGCAGACAGTGGGGGCACTCAACATTAATACAGTCAGAAACTCCCTGTAAGCTAATCACAAGAATTTATACTTGTGCACAGGAGGTGCATAATCCAGCTATATTGAAGGTATGACTTGAATGGCAGCGTGACCTAGAGGGGCCCATAAGAGACAAAGACTGGCAATAATGCTGTGCTAGAACCAAAACTATTTCCTTAAGCTGCTGCCATAGACTCATACATTTCAAGTTCATGCATAGGGTTTACTATACCCTGAAAGACAAAACCGATATGGGCTGTGAGACGACTCAAGATGTTGGTGATGCCAGGAGGGCACAGGCTGCCAATGTCCCAAAATATATGAATACTGGTGTGCAATCCTCAGGGAACTGGGAACCATAATGGGTTCAGAAACAGAGCTTGACCCGAAACTAGCACTGCTAGGACATGACATTAGCATTGAGAAACCTAGCCGAGCTCTGGTTGCCATTGGTTTATTACTGTCTAAGAGGCGTGTATCGCTGCGGTGGGGCAAAGGCCCGAATCCAAAGATAGCGGACTGGCACACAGATATGCTATACTGTAACACACAAAGGGATACGTTTAATGAGCTACTCACCTCGAAAAGTCCACCCACTGGCGTAACGAAACTTGAGGGGGGCCCCCTGCAAGGTACGGGGAGGGACCCCTCCGGACTAAATCGGGAACTCTCTGGCCAGAGTTCTGAGCTGAGGGGCCCCCTGGAGTTTGGGCCCCCCCCGCACTGCAGAGGCTGCGGGGACCTGTATTACGCCACTGAGTCGACCTAAAAATTGCTGGGGTCCCTATCAAGCATACCTAATAAGTAAGGAAACAGGATTGGAGAACGGGGAGGATGATCAGGTAGAATGAATCAAGTGGACAATGATGTCCGAAACACACAAAAAAATGAAAAATGGACATGGCGGCACCCATCTGTGTTAGCCTTAATGCAAATGTACCAAGATGGATAAGACGAGATTTAGCAAGCTGCTCCAGTGAGGGTACTGTATCTGTAACAATGCATATAACGTTAGATGGGGGCCTTATTGAGCTAGATTCGCCAACTAGGCATTTATCACTGTTACTTAAATGTGAAGTGCTGTGTCAAATGTCAAAATGTATATTTGTGTCACCTGGTCACGACAAGAGTTGTGAGTAATGCTTTACTAAAAAAAAAATTAAAAAAAATAGTGTATCATGTCAAGGAAGCAGCAACAGCTGAAGGGAGTTGTAGGTCATAGTACTTGAGCCACCTCCCCAGACCTTGTGGAACTGGTGCAGGCACCCCAAACTCTTGCACGTAACCCTCTTGTCTGCTATATAGAGCTTCTTCTCCCTTCTCCATTCCTGTAGGGTCGGGGCCTCAGGCACTCCTCAAAGGTAGGCGACATCGCGCTTAGCCATCACAAGCCCAAGATTGCAGAAAAAGGAGATGCGCTCTGGGAACATCTACATATCCCGGTCTGTTGAGCAAAACATAATTGGGATCAAGAGGGATGGTCTCGCCCACCACATGACCCAAATCCCTCACTACTGTCAACCAATACACGTGGATGACCGGACAGTCTCAAATCGCATGTATGAAGGAGCCCCTCATTACCCCACATGTCAAACTCTCTGGGGATGCCACCCTCCCCATATGATTTAAGCTATCCCTATCATAATAATCTCAATGTAAAATATTTAGCTGAATAAGGAGTAGATGGGATTGTATAGCCACCTCCCTCGGGTGCATCATTGAAGCCCCCCAATCCACATCTTCAAGTGCTCCCACATCTTCTCCCAATTTGACTCTAAGCGGAAGAGGTATGGCGCAGCAGGCAGGGTGCCTGCCTGACTCCGGACCACGGGGTTTACGGTTCGATCCCCGGTGCCTACGGCAATTCAGCCCAGCGCCATGTGACTCTGGGCAATAGCTCGCTTAATCTGCCCGAGGGCCCCCAGCACCGGGAAACCACTTCGGAGGTAGCTGTGCGCTTTGCAAATTCAAGGTTGCAAGTTCAAGGTTAAGCTTAGTCAGTTAATCTTGCATATGTTTATTGAGTGTCTTTTATGTGAGAGAGAAAGTCTTGGATTGGAGCTTCTCCAGCAACATCCTGCCCCCCAACAGGGCATTATCTGGCCAACCCAATTCCCCCAATCCCTCAACCCACCAGGCATGCCTTAACTGTGCATATTTCAAGTATTGATTGCGATGCATGGAGTAGTCCCTTTGAAGGGACACAAATGGCATCAGGTCACCTTCCTCAAGGAGATCTCCTATTTGGGTGATACCTAACAGGTCCCAGGCTCCAAACCCTTTAAGTTTTCCCAAATCCCACAGCAACACTCCCTCCCAGACTGGTGTCGCCTGCATCACCCGCCCTGCCTAACCTACACATTTTGTTGCCTTTTGCCATGCTTCCAATGCCACCTGGGTGGTGGCAACAGCTGTCTGGCAGGAAACAGCCATTACTAAAACGGCCGTTACCATGTGTTACATTTACAATGCATGCCTTATAATACAACTACCTTTACCGCACATAGCCTTTACCACGCATGATTTTACAACGAGTATGCTTTACCTCGCATGGTTTTACAACGATTTTCATTGTAAAGGCGGTAAAGGCATATCTGTGGGAAAGGTAGCCAGCGCTCTAGACTCGCACAGAACCACCTTCGGAGCGAATGGGCAAAGGTGGGAGGTTTTTGAAGTAAAAGTCATTGTGACATCAAAGGGATCAGGACGCGGCTTGGTGAGTAGTTTTCAGGGCTGGGGGACGGTTTTGGGGCTCAGGGCAGTGGGCGTGATGGTTTTCAGGACTGGGGTAGAGGGAAGGTGTTTGGGTACGAGCACCACATGAGGGCATTTTAGCGCTCAGTGCCGGGATTGAGATCAGCAGTAGGTGTGTGGAGGCCGGCGCAAGGCTGGGGTCGTTTTCAGGGCTGGGGGCCAGGTTTTAGGGCTTAAGGCGGTTGTGAGTTTTCAGTCTCAGAGCTGGGGTCAGGTAGTTTTCAGGGTTGGGGTCCAGGTTTTAGGGCTCAGGGCTGGGGGCATGATGGTTTTCAGGGCTGGCAGAGAGCGAAGGTGTGGTGTATATGATTTAGGGGTAGGTAATAAGCTTTGGATCTTGGGGCACGGGAGGGGCAGCGGCGGGTGCCGTTCTTAGGGTTCAGGGCTTGGTTCTGGGCATTTTTAGGGTTTGGGATGTGGGAGTGGCCTGTGGCAGGTGCTGGTGGTTACACCTCAGGTACCATTACCACACATAACCTTTACCATGCATGTGCCTTTACCATTCATGTTTTTAAAACAAAATTCCCTGTAAAGGCATGCATGGTAAAGGCCTATTCATTGTAACATCCTGCGTGGGAAATGTAATGCGTGGCAACGGTACTGCGTAGTAACCGCCATATTGTAGAGACATGAATGGTAATTGCATGCTTGGTTCCATCATACAACCCTGTCTACTATCTTTCCCCCATATAGAAAGTGTAAATGGGACTGATGAAGGAATTGCATGCATTCCAGCATGTACATGGAATGATCTAGCAATGCAAATGCCCAGTCGTATATGGCCACCATGTGGGCCGCCCATTATTAGGTCCTGACATCGAAGAGGGCCACCCCTCTATTAAAGGGATTGCGCTGAAGGGCTAAAAGCACTATTCCAGGGTGCCCACCGCACCACAGCAGGGTTCTTGGGTCACTCTCTAGATGAACAAACATAGACTCTGGGATTGAGTACGAAGTATTCTGCAAGGCAAGAGGAGTTTAGGCAGCATAATCATTTAAAAAACATTTGCCCTCCCCATCAGGGTGAGAGACAGTGTGCACCAGCTTACCGCTTCTGCCTGGAAAGCACCATTCCTAGATTATGAGACAAATTTCTCCCTGTGGAGCATTATATAGATGCTCCAGATATTGGAAACCGCCAATTACCATCTGGAGCATCCGAGGAAGACTAGTCATATCCAACTGGGTGAGCAGTCAAAATATCGATTCTTTTTATATCGACCTACAGTAATATCGAGTTTTTAATATCATAGGGACAGAATATCTATGTCAAGAATATCGGTGACCAGAATATCGACCTTAAGGTAAGTAATATCGTTTTTTTTATATCGAAGTAAGTAATATCGAAGTTAGTAATATCGAAGTAAGTAATATCGTTAGCAAAAATATCGTTGTTAATAATATCGATATTTATATTAGTGTTATGTATTTTAGTATGTATTTTATATGTATGTTTAAAAATTTTTGTAGTGTATTTTTATTATTTTTAAATATATGTATTAAATGTTTAGAAATTAGTAATTTTTTAAAGTAAATTTTGCGTTTTAGTATCAGAGCGGGTTGTGGGTTTATAGGGGAATAGGATGGTAAGTAATTTAATTATAATTAATTAATATGTTTTATGTATTGTTATTGATTATTAATTTATTGTTAATTCATTACTAATTGGTAATTAATGTGTATTAATTGATTAATTTATACTTATATTAATTGTTATTAATTTATTGTTTTTATTTATTATGGTTAATTAATGTATCGTTAATTAATTATTAATTGGTAATTAATAGTTTTTTTTTATTATTAAACAATTTTTATTAATATTCCGTTCAGTGTTACAATGACAGTATACTTCACATGGTGCACAGACATAAATAGGTTATTGTACATAGATTAATCCTATCGTGTTACATATCAGAGACTCATCGGCCCAAGCCAGTGGACTCAAGTGACCCGTCAAAGTGTGTCTAAGAGGCATCATATATAACAATGTGTTTACTCACTACATTCCGACTCAGACTCATCCAATGGGGGGGGGCTCACAGATATTTCCCCGGTAGGTGTTCCACCTTCCCCAAACCTTTGTCCATTTTTTGGGGCATCCTCGATGAACATACACAGACGTTTCCGCCATCATCGCCACATCCATATCTTTGCACCATTGATTAAGAGTAGGACTAAGTCTGGACCCCCAGCGTTGTGCAATATTTCGTTTTGCCACTGTCATACCTAGAGTAACCCAGTCCTGAGCAATATTGTTCAGATCTGTAGGATCCCAGATATTGAGCCATATAGTGTGGTAAAATGTACCTGTTTCTCCACAGTTCCTAAGACAAAGCGGCGTAGCTGCATGGCGTATTGTATGTAACAGTGCCCTAGTATAGTATGTGCGATGCAGGATTTTAAATTGCACTAATCTAAGCCTCTATGGTATTGCCGCCTCTCTAGGGGACGCTAGTGCCTCCTGCCAGTCAGCCTCATCTATGTCGCCCAACTCTAGTTCCCGTTTTGCCTTCAATGCTGTCGTGGGGTCTGAACGGTTATTTACTATTTTCCGATAGGTTTGTGAGATTGCCTTTTTTTGGAAATGGTCTGTTAAAAGCCTATCTTCTAGCAGGGAGGATTCTTCAGGCCGCGTTCCCGGTGGCATCAAGGACTGAAGTGCGTGTCTGACCTGCACGTAGCAAAATATTTCTGTCTGCGCTAATCCGTAGGTGGCCTGTAAGTGGGCAAAGGTGACTACTTTCCCCTTCTTCCACAGATCTCTGACTTTTGATATCCCTATCAAGTCCCAATTGTTAAAGCCTTTGGTGTTGCGCAGCATACCTAACCTCTTTGTGTCCCATAAAGGCATAGCTTATGTGACTACCCCTTCTCAACCCAATACTCTCTGTGCCTCATACCATACTCGGATCGTGTGCGCCGTTGGGCTTGTGAGGTTGTGCCTTCTTGTTTTGTTGTAAAACTCCCCCATGATCCCTGACGGAGCTAATAGGTGTCTATCCATCTCGATACGCTGGGTCCTCTTGGGGGATATGGAGCCATTGGTCAATTGCCACCAACTGGGAAGCCCAATAGTAAACGTTTATATCGGGGAGGGCAATACCCCCGTCGTACCAGCTTCTACTGAGTTTGCGCATAGCTATACGAGGAGTTTTTCCGTCCCAGAGCAATCGTCACTTCAGCATTTATCGCTGTGAAGTATGTAGAGGGGACAGGGAACGGTGTATTCTGAAGTACATATAGAAATCTCGGGAGTGCCATCATTTTGAAGAGGGTGGCCCTACCTAGTAATGTCAATGGTAGCATGCGCCAGTGCCTGACGTCTCGTTTGAATCTCATCAAAGGCTGTGTCAAGTTTTGTGCAGTGAATTGTGCGTGGTCATGTGTTATGAATATCCCTAGGTACTTAAGGCCATTAGTTGCAACCTGGAGAATGCAGCCCCATGGGAGCCGTGTAAAATAGAGAGAAGTGACTTTTCCTAGTTGATGGTGTATCCTGATACTTGTCCATAAGCCACGCATATATCTAAGAGGCAGTTAATGGAGCGTGCTGGGGACGTTAAATATAATATGTCATCCGTATATAGTGATACACGGTCTTCCCAGTCAAGCGCCCATCGTAAGCCACGTATCACTGGGTCCTGTCTAATACAAGCTGCTAGAGGCTCAAGCACTATTGCGAACAGGAGTGGCGACAATGGACAACCCTGCCTTGTCCCTCTTCCCAGTGGGAATTTAGTCGATATATGGCCATTCACCACTACCAGCGCCATTGGCCGAGTATATAATAATTGGATCCATGCACAAAATTTTGGCCCGAATCCCAGACGTTCAAGGATTGCAAAAAGGAATGGCCACTCAACTAAGTCAAATGCCATTCGTGCATCCAGCGACAATATCACTGTGTCCTCTGCTATGGTCGATCTACGCTCCATCACCCCATGTAGCCTTCGTAGATTTAGCGCTGTATTGCGGTTGGGCATAAATCCGGACTGATCCGGATGGATCACCGCCGACAAATGAGGGTGCAGTATTGTAGCTAGCGTCTTAGCAAGTATTTTTGCTTCCGCGTTAATCAGGAAAATTGGTCTGTAGGATGTACACTCCTGTGCCGGTTTGCCTGGTTTATGTATCGCAACTATAGTAGCAAGGCGCTGGTCTCTGGGCAGGATCCTTTTTTCTAAGCTATCCACGTACATGGCCAATAGGTGTGGTACAAGTTGGGGAGCTGCTTGCTTATAGAATTCGACCGGAATGCCATTGGGTCGTACCGCCTTCCCTGTGTGTAATGCTCTAATTGCCTGTGTGAGTTCCTCCGGTGCGATATCTTCTTCTAGAGCTGCCACTGCATCCGGAGCTAAAGTGAGCATGCGTATGTCATAGAGAAATACGAGATTGTCTTCCCTAGTTGCAGTTGCAATTGGTGTGTACACTGTCTTATAATGTGCCACCAGCGCTTCCGTGATTTGCTGCGGTTCGGTCACTAAACGTCCATCATCTAATCTGATCTGCATTACCCAGTTACCCGCTCTTTCCTTCTTACCCAACCACGCCAGCAGCCGACCTGCTTTATCGCCATGCTCGTATACAATATGTTGCGTTTTTGTAAGCACACTTGTGGCCTCCTCCCTTGTGTAAACTTTATACTCCTGTTGTGCAAGGTGTAGTCTCTGTGTCGTCTCTTCAGTAGTGTCCACCACATGTGCAGCCTCCGCCAAGGAGACTTCCAGTTCTAACTTATCTATGCAGTTTTGTCGTTCCCTCTTATGTCCCACAATTAAGGAGATCGCGTGCCCGTGAAGTACTGTCTTGTATGCCTCCCATAAAGTCATTGGTGAGGGGACCGAGTATTGATTTTCCTCAAAATAGCATTTTGTCACCTTAATGAGGCCTTTGCTTATTTTACGATTTTCAAGATACCCGGGGCGAATTGGAAACAATCTCCGGTTCTGTGGGGCGAAGGGTGCATATGTAATGAGTATTGGTGAGTGGTCCGATATACCCCTGGATAAATGCGTGATCTCTGTCATTCATAGCATTCCTGTGGCTAAGGTAAAGATATAGTCTATTCTGGAGAGACTATTATGTACTCCAGAGTGGAATGTGTATTCCCGTCCCGTCTGGTATCTGGTCCTCCAGACATCTAATAAGCCAAGCGCATCTGAAAATTCTAATAATTTGTGGTTGGCCCCACTTGGGTCTCAGGGGGCTGTCGGTCTATGGATGTATTCATGGTGGCATTAAAGTCGCCCGCCATAATTAGTTCTCCACCGGGGAGTGTGAGTAGGAATTTTCCCAGTTCTGGAAAGGCAGTCTGGTGTAATGTCGGCGGGATATATACTGACACAATGTTATATATTCTACGGTCCCACTGGCATGTTATTGCAGCAAATCTTCCCTGATTATCCTTGTGCGTCCCAGTTACAATCAAAGGGAAACGTCTATTTATTAGGATCCCTCCCCCTCTGGAACTGGAGGTAAAATCGGAGTGGACTATCATTTTGAACCCCCACCTGTCCAGAGCCTTAACGGTCGTTCCCTGCAGGTGAGATTCCTGGAGGAGTACAACCGCAGGATTCTTACGTCTAAGATAATGCAATACTAAACCTCGTTTTATTTTGTCCCCCAATCCGTTGACATTCCATGAGATCACTTTCAATGGAGGGCCGAACCTTTGGGAGGTCTGTGTCCGGAGTCCTGCGTCACTATCTTCTAGGTTCGTGTTCGTCATAGATTTCCTTAAAGGTTAGCCTATCTTGGGCTGCGTGGAACCTGTCTCCTGCGCTGTCATCTGTTTTTACTCTTGCTGTAGCACCTAGTGTAAAAATTGTACTCAGAACTAAAAGGAACTCAATTAACTGAACCCATCCCTCCAGCCCCCTCCCTGCCTCCCTGCACAGCGGATTTAGAACTACCAGCCTCCCCAACTCAGCAGAGTGCTTTAATCCCATAATTGTGTACTTGCGTAATAGGGACAGTCACTCCGTGTCTCTGGCACACTCCCAATTGTGTCCTCATAGTCTGTAGCGTACGATCTGCACCTTACATCCTTCCGATCTGAACCGTAGTTTTCAAACAGAGCATCATATAGCCTCTACTACGTTTGTCTTTCACTCTATAGGGTCGTAGATTACTCTGCCGATCGGGCTACTTGACAGCAGGTCGTCGTTCCCTTGGCATAACGTAAAGTTGTTTCCAAGCGTGGCGACGTCACCTTGGGATGGCCTCGTGGCTCCGAGCAGGTCTTCAAAAATGTCATTCTGTGTCGCTTCCAACCCCAGCGCCGGTGTTTGCTCCTGCCGAGATTCCTGTATCTCTGGGTTGGGCCATTTGAGAGAGTTGCTGTCTTTGTTTTGCCCCTTGCCTGTTGTTGCCCTTGGCTGGACGCCATTCTTCTAACCAGTCTTGGGCCTCCTCTAGCATCGTGAAGAACCAGCTTTTACCTTCTGCTTCTACTCTTAGCTTTGCTGGGAAGAGCATGGCGTATTTGAGTTCTTTGTTGCGTAGCTCTCGTTTGGAATCTAAAAAGTTCAGCTGCTGCTTAGTGACCGCCGCGGTGTAATCCGGGTATAATGTCACGTCACTGTTATCTATCCGCAAGGGGGGTGCGACTCGGGCCGCCTGCAGAATCGCATCCCGGTCTCTGAAGTTGAAAATTCTTGCCAGGATGTGGGGGGGCTCCTGGCTTGGGCCGTCCACCCGGTACTCGGTGGGCTCTTTCCACCGAAAAGAATTTTGAGAGTACGCGAGGTTGTAGCTGTGTTTGGACCAGTTCTTCCACAAAGAGATCCAGGGCCGGTCCCCTGACGCTCTCTGGTACCTCCACCAAGCGAACGTTGTTGCGTCGCGAGCGCCCTTCCTGATCCTCCAGTTTCTCTGCCGTCTGCTTGGTCACTTGCTCTAGGTGACGTACTTGCCTTTACAGCATCGCAGTATCCGTCGAGAGGGCCGCCGTGGTGGTTTCAACCTCCTTCATTCTCGTGCTCATTTTGGAAATATCCGCTCTGAGCAGCGTTATGTCAGAAGATATAGTCCCTATGGAGGTTTGCATTTGCTGAAGGGTGGTCATCACATTGTGCAGGGTGACCTCTTTTTGTTTCTCTGACTGTTGGCCGTTAACAGAGCCCGGGGCCATGCCTGGTGTGTCCTGTTGCTCTTTGGTAAAACCGTATTTATCTATTTGGTTGCTCTGGATCGTTCTCTGTTCTCTTCCTCCCATGGCGCCTCAAGTCCCCGGAGGGTATTCTCTTTCCAGTTGGCGTGGGGGGAATCAGTGTCCGTTATTGCCGAACAGCGTTGAGTTAGGACTGGGGGTGGTCTGTCAGCAGTCCTCCCTGTTGGCTGGCATCCAATATGCGCTTCTGAGAAGGTTAGGTGGGCCGCTGTGGTTGTATGCTCTTGTATAGCATTTATCACGTTATCTTCCCTCCTGCTGGGGGCCAAGCTACAATAATTAGAAGGGGGTTGCAATGCTCAGCAGGCTGGCCCGATCATTTTATTCTGCTTTAGTGAGCTGTGTCGGTGGTCTCGCTGCCGATTTTTCTCCCACTGAGCTGTCACTTTCTCTTTGTTAAGACAGGTCTGGTGCTGCCACGTAGAGCCGTGCTGGCCTTTATATGGGTCCTCCACGGCCTTCCCTCTGTGCCTGTCAGTGTGCTCTGAGACGATCTAATACTTCAAGGTGGCCCCCCTTGCCCCTCTGCCCTTCGGCGTCTCAATGGCCGCACCGCTAACCCAGCTAATATGTACTGCGTCTGCGGAGTGTTCTCATGACGCTGTGGCCGATATGGTGCCCAAGTGGCGTCTCTATTGAGCTGTATGGGGAAGTACGTGTATGCCGCCCACTTCACCGTCCGTCTTCATGCGCGGCCCCCGTGCTCACCCCCTCACGGCCGCCGGTTTTATCTGATGCGATCGGATACCTACAGGGAGCTCACGTTATTATTTCATCCTGCGGCATCTCCACTGATCTTGCAGCTGCGCGGGCCGCTAATCTCGCTCCGCCTCAGTGCTGGCTATATCCCGGGCGGCTCCGATATCGCTCCCACCTTCCACTTACTGCTTGCTCACATTTCGTCTAGGGTCTCCGAGTTGCCAGGAAATCCCATTGTCCCCGCAAGCGGCCACTCAGGGCATGCAAGGCCCCGGCTCAGCCACAAGGTCTAGGCCTCAGCTCCGCCCCCAGGTCTTTGGCGGCTCCGGTTGCGTTCACTTCATCGAAATTTCAGCAGCTGCTGCTCGAGTCCCTACTGTGCCCTAATCCCCGGTGCTCTCTTAGGCTGCGGCCATCTTTGCCGGTCGCTAACCATGCCCCCGGAAATTAATTTTATTAATTGATAATTAAATTAATTGTGTTAATTTTTATGTGTAGCGGGTTGTGGGTTTATAAGGGAATAGCGTGGGAAGTAATTTAAATATTATAAATTAATAAATATTTTTATTTATTTATTATTGATAATTAACTTGTTGTTAATTAATTATTAATTGGTAAATCATTTTTATTAATTCATAATTGTATAATTATATATATTGTCCTTAATTAGTATTTTTTATTTGTTTTTATTGTTAATTTATTATTAATTGGTAATAATTTTTTATTAATTGATTATTTGACAATTAAATTAATTGTGTTCTTTTTTATGATTAGTGGGTTGTGTGTTTATGGGGGAATAGGGTGGGAAGTAATTTAATGTTATTTAAGTAAATATTAATTTAATTTTACTGATATTTAATATTAATTTTTTTGTTAATTTTTAATATGTTATTTATTTTACAAATATTATTTAATTAATACGTATGTTAATTTAACCCTTACGCTATCCTACATTTTCAACACTGTTACATTCACTGGAGTTGGAATAGGAATTTTAACGCCTAAGCTATCCAACACTTTCCCTACTGTTGCACTCACTGGAGTGGGAATAGTAATTTTTACCCCTACACTATCCAACATTTACCCTACTGTTGCACTCCCTGGAGTGGGAATAGTAATTTTCAGCCAGGAGGCTGATCGGCCCCAACTTCTTCTCTGGCTTCAATTTCATGTTGGCCGCCCGTACTTCCTCCGACGTTATATTGCCTTCCAGCTCAAGGCAGTTATGTAACGGCACCACTGGCAGATCGTTTGCTGCCAGGTATACCGCTATTTGATCCGTGTCTGCTAGCGGCCGGGCTGTGTAAAACAAGGTATAAAACTGCGCAGAGGCCTCCGCTATAGCGACGTCTGTGCCCTGCGGGACGCCACCTCTCATCTACTAAGCCAGGCGAGCAACCTGCCTGCTTCATCACCCACATTGTAGAGACGGTGCTGCATAGCCAGAAGTTGCATATGATCCTCGCCGACTGCCAAATCACGGCATTCCCTCCGAAGCACTTCTAGGGTGTGTAGGGTATGAGGGTCTGTTCACGCTCTAGTGGGGCCCTCAAGGTCAGTAATCTGGTGCTCCATTCCCTCTATTTCGGCCACCGCCCTGCGTTTCTTGCGTGCCAGAACATTCTGTGCCCTATCTCTCAGTACCGCATTATAACCTTCCCAAAGCACCACTGCCAAATCCACCGTTCCTTTATTTTCCTTAAAATACAGCTCTGAATCTCCCAAGCATCCTCCGCATCCTTCAAATCCCATGCGTTCAGCTCCATTCTGCCCTCAGAGGGTGGCCCTACCCCCATCGTAATCCAAAGGGGTGAATGATCGGACCAATGCTGTGCCAGGTATTCTGCCCTATCAACCCTGACCACCTCACCTACCAGTACAAAGACATAATCAAGTCTGGAAAAAACTGTGCATTCCTGAGAAATATGAGTAGTCCCAACCCCCACACATCACAGAGGACTGGGGAATCCGCAAATCACTCCAAGGCCGTTTCATCTGCTAGAGCAGCCATCGCGCTTGTGCGGTCCAAAGCTAGGATCATGACATCATTGAAGTCGCCTCTGACAACATGCATAGTGGAGTCAGCCTCCAAGAGGATGTCTGCGACCCATTCTAGGACACATGGCTGGATGCGGGGGTGCGTAGACACTAAGGGGTCTATTAGGATGGTGGTCGGAAAATCACTCCGACCGCCATGGTAGCGGGAAAACACTGCTCGCTAGGACCGCGGCATAACCGCAGGTCCAATTAGTATGTTCCGCAGTCGAAATCCAACCGCGGCGGTACGATCGCAGCATTTAACATTGCGGCGGTTGCTGCTGCCAGCAGCACTGCCGCGATGTCCAAAAAAGCATGTCCAGCATATCTCTGCACTGCGTGGCAGGCACTGCACAGTGCCTGCCACCTGGTACAGAGAGATACCATGGGTACCCCCCAATACACCCAAAGCCCCCAACACATTGGAGGCCCGCAATGGGCCCCCGGAGACATTCTCCGCATGCCTTTCCATGGCGGTTCCACCGCCACGGAAAGGCTGGCTACCGCCGGCATCATAATCATGCCGGCAGAGCCTGACCCTGCACTGGCCCCATTTTAGCGGTCCAGCTCCGCCCGCCAGGCAAGCGTGCGGACTGCTACCGGTGGAAAAGTGGCGGGCGGAAAATCTCACCACCGCGGTCGTCACCGCCATGCTAATGAGACCGGAGGTTTTCTGGGTTGCGATCGCGGGCAGATGAGCGCTGCCGGTGGCCATCCGACCGCCATCCTAATAGATCCCTAATTAGGGTGACCGAAGTCCATCCCCATTAGCCTTGTACTCCCACATACCTTCCATTCTGATAGATCAATGTCCACGATATGTGGAACAGTGTTTTTTTAAAATCAGTATTACCACCTCTCTAGAGTCAGAGGTGTAACCCAGGTGGGCAAGTACAGTTTTGGCCCCCCTACCCGGGAAGGCACACTGAGTGCCTCTCAGATGCGTTTCCTGCAGGAAAACTATGGGCCTGATGATGATCTTGGCGGATGGGTTACCCCGTAACAAAAGTGATGAATATCCCGTCCACTGAAATTTAAGTCCCATAGGATATAATAAGATATATATTTTGGTGGGTGGGATATGTCACTGTGTGTGATGGAGTAATCGATCTGCCAAAATCGTAACCAAGCACTATGTCAGGCTGCAGACATCTGATGTATTGCATGACCAGGCCTTGTTTCACCTTACTGCCCAACCCATTGACATTCCAGGACAGTATAGAGTACCGTGGGTCAACCAGGAGCCTATCCTGTACCATAAGGCATCAACAGAGCAATGTCAACAGCACCACCCACCCAGTGACCAGGTGTAGAGCATCCATTTGTATCCCCACCTCCAAAACTAGGCCGCAGCCAACTGAACCTCCAAAAGAGAGTCCTGTACTCTCCTCACCCTCCACCCTTTTCACCCCCTGCCATCCCCAGTGTCTGCAAAAACACATGTCAAATGGACAACACTCTTTTGTGAGGCAGGAGAGGCCTGTCACTCACCCACAAATCCCAATAATACTCAACTAGCTCTCCAACTCCTGCGTAGCACAATCAGCAAAAGAATAGCTATCCACCCCAGAAAAGAAAAGAAAGACAAAAGTGCAGTTCTAAGTAATTAGGTAAAAGAAGAAAAGAGTGAAAGGGAGGTAGCTCACTAAAGTCAGACCCAGCCCACCATAACTTACTCTGCCCGGACCACCCTCAACACAGCCAGACTGTCCAGCAGCCCCATAACAAAGCAAATACAGTTACCAGGGAAGCAGGCTCAGCCAGTCTCATAGAGTTCTTCACAGTTCACCTCCCCGGCCCATGTAGGGCACACAAGGCCTGGAGGCACATCCAAGACCATCCCCTCCAGGCCAGACCAATCTAACAACAGAAGGCATAAGACAAGGCACCACTCATAGAAAAAGGAAAGGTGGGGGGGGGGGGGGGGGTTGCGAGTTCCAGGGTCTGGCGTATCGTCCACCATCTCAGATGCACTGTCCGCTGAGGCAGCCGAAGTCACAGCCTCTACAAGAGCTCTGGCCTCCTCCTGCTCCTGCCTCTAGCCTTCCACGACGAGCGTGCCATCCTATTGCACCAATTATTGTACAAGGTGGGCCCTCTGGGGAATGGTGCGGTGCCAGGGACTGATGTGCCCTCTCGACTACAAAGACCTGTGACAGGGAGTCCTCCGGAATCTATTTTCTGAGCCACCACTCCAGAATGAGCTCAGGCATAGTGACCTGAACCTTCTCAGGGAAGTCCACAAATTGTAGATTACATCTCCTTGATGGACCCTCTGCATCATCAGCATGCATTTCCAACATATGTGTCTGCTCCATGAGGGCCACCACAGTGGCCTTAAGGGACAACAGTTCCTCCTGCATCGGGACAACTTGTTGTTCCGTCGCTATTGATGTTTCTGCCACTTTATGGAGATCAGCAGTGAGTAGGTTTACATCAAGGGAGTCAGAGTTGATCTTAGCCTGGACATTTACACTAGAAGCTTCAATAGCCACCAATATCTATGCTCCAGTAGGCCCCTTGGGCACTTGCAAGTCCCCCCCAGTCCCTCCTGTGGACCCCCCACAAACCCACTAACAGTAAACTGGTCCATTTTAGTCTGTTGGGTCCCACACAATGGCCTATCTCTGCCCATGTCCAATCTGGGATGGGGCACACCAGCAGCACTACTCAGCTCCACTCAGTCCCCACCAACTGTGGGACCGAGCAGCCCCACGACAAACAGCTCAACTGGGCATAGGAAGGCCCCTCTCTGTAATTGCACACCATCGGGGGGGGGGCGTCAACTCTGTGCAGATGATCCCTCCATATTCAATGTCCACCTCGATGGCACCAATCAAAGGGAAAGTCACACACACCAAGGCATGGGGTCCCCTAGACTTCAGTCACGGCTTGTAATTCAGGGTGAAAGGGCGGGCAGTATGGAAGGAGACGAACAACCCCCAGCACCAGGGTCACAGGTCCAAACAGGCCACCACCAGACTACTATCAAAAGGAGGGGACCGCTGCTCCCTCCCAGGTGACCGGACAGAGGGCACCTTACTCAGACACCGTTGCACACCAGTCGTCAACTCTGCCAGACCCAAAAGGCTACCCGGGCTAGGCTGCCACGGCCACCAAGTCTCGGGGCAGCGTGTCTAGGAAACACCGACCAAAGAAGTCACACAGCGGTAATGGGGAAAAGTACCTGGCCCCGGGGGACAGCCAAGTCACCTGCAGGCTGAAAGGAGTCAAAACAGAGGGAGGGGAGGCTCATAGTACCAGCCGCACCTGGATCCAAAGACGAGATCACCACCACATGTAGAAAGAGGCCCCAATGGCTCACAAAAGAGGGGGGTGCCCAGGCCGGGCCTCAGCTTCAGCATCCTCAATGTGTTGCACGGCGAGTCGCCGCTGATAGATATGAGCCTTGCTGGGAAAAAGGAGGCCGGCCCTTGTGAGGACACACTACCCGCAGGTGTGGAGCGAAAATAGTTTTCGAATAGTTGGGACTGAAGCCTCCTCTGCATAGTAATGTGCATGCACTTCTTCCCTGTATGCCCAACTGTACTGATGCGTAGTTCCTTAAAACTGATTTTTGTGGTCATAGGCAAACATGGAACATGCGTGTGTGCCAAGACATATGCCTTTCTCATGGATTGTGGTCTTGTTAGACCAAAGCTCTATGCTCATAGTAATGGAAGACTACTGCCTTCATCAGGGGTTAGGCAGCACAAGCGAGGTGGTGGCAGCATACCGTGTAGTGATTAGAAGGAGTGAGCAGGTCCTTGTTAACCTGTGTCACTGGAGTGGGGCTTACCGCTGCACTCATTTCTAAAGTTCAGCTGCTGTGTGCTTAACTCACCCCTTTGGTCTACATTAGTATGGCATGTAGTGTTATGTAGAGCATGAGTTGTGTATCTGCGCTGAGTGTATGTGTGACTGGGAAGGGTACAGTACAAGGATCATGCAGTACTATGGTGTGCGCACATGTTGAATACATGTGCTGGGAGTATGTGTGCTTCTGAATTGTACAATTCAATTATGAAATCTGTTTATTAGCATTTGTTGATATAGACATAACATACATCATGAATGTAATATCCCACAGGCAATGAGTCCGGTACTCAGAGGAGTATCCGCTAATTGTGAACGTGGTGAGCCGCAAGATCCAGCGCCACTACGAGGCGTGGATTGATGCAATCAAGTAAGTATCAGGGCCACCGCCCGCAGTTGAACAGATTCATGTAACAGCCGAACTTAGAACAAAGAAGATAGATTAAACAACAGCAGTCCATCAGAAACAACAGCAGCAGGTTCGATCTTAGACCATACGACCCTCAGGATACCCCCCCCCCCGGTCCACCCCCCCCCCAAACCCCGGCCCCCCCACCCCCCGTGACAGGTCATATTATGAGAGGCAAATGTCAGTGTCCGCACATCCCCTTGGTTCGATTGGGACCTCCCCGTCAGTCCCCGGAATGGGTCTCCCAGGCTCACCTCCGTTCCCCTCCCCACCAGGAAGTGGCACCGCAGTATGTGTCCCACAGAGTCTCAGGGCATCCCCATCCAGCCGCATCAGGACCTGCACGTGTACGTCCCATTGACTCGCTATGGGTGTGAGTCTGAGGCCTAGCGTTTCCTCCCGCAAGAGAGCCGTGCCCTCCGCCCCCGCCCACACTAGCAAGGAACTCCGCCACGCCTGCACCCGAGGGGGTTCAGGCGCCTTCCAGCGCTTGGTAATTAACCGCTTCGCCACAATCAGGCCCAGATCGAGGAAGCGACAGGCAACCTTCGTGGGGGGAGTCCTACGAAACAAGTGTGACAGACAGGCGGGCCAATCTCGCTGCGCCAGCGGACCGGCGCAAGTACGTAGCGCTCCATGCACCGTACGCCAGTATGAGTCGAGCGCTGGGCAGCTCCATAACATGTGCACTAGTCCAGCATCCAGAGCCCTGCAGCGTGGGCATTCAGCGTCCGCCCGGTGGAAATAGCGATTAATGGAGTCGGGAGTGAGATATGCTCTGTGTAGTATGAAGTACTGGATTTGGCGAAACCGCAGATTCCTGGGGATCCGTGTGGGCCCCCGTAGCGTATCCCTCCATTCCTTGTCGGTCAGGGGACGGTCCAAGTCCACTTCCCATTTACCCCGTAGCGGAGACAGGTCCGCCGCCACCATCACGCGCAAGGAAGCCGCGAACCAGCGAATCATGTGGCCGCCCCGTCCCATGACGTGGAGGTACTGCATCATGAGGTGTTGCGCCGGTTCCTCCTGAAGAGCACCCCACCGACTCGTCAGCGTCGCGACTAGCGAGCGGTGACGGAGGAACTGACCGGCCGGTAGCCCCGTCTCCTCCGCCAGCTGGGCGAACGGTATAAGCGTACCGTCGTGGTAGAGGTCCCCCAGCGTGCAAATATCCGCCGCGTGCCAGTCGGCAAGCTCTGCCGAGCGCAATATCCCTCGACCGCTAGGTGAACCCTCAATCGGCATGGCAGGGGCATATGGGGTGTGTGACCGTGTCAGGTAGAGGGCTCGCCGATAGCACCGACAGGCCACCGCCACTAGAAGGGGCCCTGGCTTGGTCACTCTGGCCGTCGGATGGAACAACGCGATGACATCCGTCAGGGGGAGCGGCGGCTCCACGGACGCCGTGTCGTCCCTTTCCCGATCGGCCAGCCACCTGGCCACCCATTGCAGCTGTGCTGCTAGGTAATAGTGCGCAAAACAGGGCATCGCGAGTCCCCCCTGACCCGTGGGGAGGTATAACTTAGAGAGCGCCACTCTGTGTCGTGCGGTGCCCCATACGAAATCCCGAAGGGAGCGCTCCAGGGCGGCGAAGAAGGACGCCGGGATATAGGTCGGCAAGTTAGCAAAGTAGTAGAGGAGTCTGGGCAGGGCCACCATTTTGATCAGTGCAATGCGACCAGTGACCGCAAGGGGAAGGGTGCCCCAGAAACGCATCTGGGCCCTGATCGCCGTCACCGCCCTGCCCAAGTTACCCTCCACTAAGTCAGCGGATCGCCGGTACACCTGAATGCCCAGGTAACGGAAGGTGTCTGGCTGCCACCGGACAGGCACACCTCCCAATTGAAACCGGGGGTCTAGTGTATCATCACGGAACGGGTAGAGACACGATTTGGCTGCATTCACCTTTAACCCGGAGAGCGTTGCAAACTCCGTGAGAACCCGTTCAAGGTCCCCTGAGATATTCGCCACATCTCGCACGAAGATCAAGAGGTCATCCGCGTACAAGGAAACCTGGTGGGTGGCGTCGCCCATTGGAATGCCATCCGTCAGCACCCTCCGCAGGGTGGCTGCCAAGGGCTCGATGGCAAGCGCGAAAAGGAGGGGTGAAAGGGGGCATCCCTGCCTGGTACCTCGGCCGACCGAGATGGCCTCAGAAACGTACGGGCCAGTTCTCACCCGGACCACAGGGTTCCTATAGAGGAGCGCCGCCATTTGCAGAAACCCAAGGCCTAGACCGTAATGTGATAGGGCTGCCACCAGGTAGCCCCATTCCAAGCTATCGAAGGCTTTCTCGAGGTCTAACACTAGACAGCCCGCCCGTGGCCAGTGCTGCGCACCGTGTACGGCTACAAGGAAGAACCGGCGAAGATTAAGCGAGGTACTGCGCTTCGGCACAAACCCATTCTGGTCCCTGTGCACCAGCACAGGCACGGTGGGGGCCAACCGTTCCGCTAGGACCTTGGCCAGGATCTTGTAGTCGGTGTTGAGGAGGGCGAGGGGGCGATAGGACCCTAGATGAGTAGGATCGCGCCCTGGCTTGGGGAAAGAGATCAGGTAGGCTTCCCTCATGGAGGCAGGCAGGGTGGCCTCCTCAAGGGCTGTGAGATATAACGCGTGCAGACGGGGCACCAGAGACTCCCGGTATGCTTTGTAGTATTCTGCCGGGAGACCATCCGGTCCGGGCGCCCTGCCAGAGGCCAATGAGGCCACTGCGTCCCCTATTTCCTCCAGAGTGAGGGGACCCTCCAGTGTTTCCTGGTGGGCATCCGGAACTGTGGGGAGGCCAGCAGCCCCTAAGAACAGATCCAGATCCTGTGCCTGCCGTCGCCCCGCCGAGGTATACAGGTCTTTGTAATGTGCCGTGAGCGTCTGGTGGATCTCCCACTGCGTGTGTACCAGCGTGCCGTCCAGTCCGCGAAGGGAGGCTATTGGCGCATAGCTCGATTCCTGTCGGATCAGCCAGGCCAGCAATCGCCCCGCCCTGTCCGATGTGGCGTGGACCCGTGCCGAATGGGCAGCGTAGTTGTGGCAGCGCAACCTCTCCAACAGCGCAGCGTGGCGTGCCCGAAGCCGGGCCAGCCTGGTCGAGTCACGCCCACCACCCTCGCCATGACGTTCGCATGCCAGTAGCCGGGTCTCCAAAGCGGTGAGTAGCAACGTAAGTTGCTTACGGATATTTCCCGTGGCCCCCAGACAGTGTCCCCGCATGGTTGCCTTGTGCGCGTCCCACTCCGTCAACGTGCTCCCCGCCGTGCCCTCATTGAGGTCAAAGAACTGCTCGACCGCCGTGCCGAGCGAGGCCCGGAACTCCGCGTCCTCAAGAGCAGCCGGTTGCAAGCGCCACGTGGGGATGGGTGGTCTCCCCGGGTCCCAGCGGAGACGCAGTCGAAGAGGGTTGTGGTCAGAGTGAGTCCGGCCCAAGTAGTCCGCCTGGACTATCAAAGGGTCCAGCGACGGGGAGCTCACCACCCTGTCAAGGCGGACGTGACTGAATTGTACAATTCAAGAGGGAAACTGTGCTGTGCAGTGTGTGCATACTGGATGCGTATGATGGGTGTATTGAGTGTATGTGTGCCTGTGAAAGGTACAATACAGGAAGGATGCAGTGCAGTGCAGTGTGTGCATGCTGGATGAATATGCAGGGTGCATGTGTACATAGAAGGAGGTACAATACACAAGGGATACAATGCTAACGGCTGTGTGTGCATGCTAAATGTATGTGCTGGATGTATATGTGCCTTTGAGCGTCACAGTACATGATGGATACAGTGCTCCGGCATGCGTGCATGGTATAGTGTATGTGCTGGGCGTAATTGTGCCTTTTGATGCACATCACTGTAGCTGGCATCAACGTAGGAACTAATCACTATCATGGCCTGTGTTGTGGGACTATCAGCTTTGGAGTAGCTCCTGCTGTTACAGACTGCTTTTCAAAAGGAAGAGAGAGCAGGGGAGTGGGTACTTCGAAAGATGCAAAACCCCAATATAAAACTACAAAGACTCAGACCCTAAATTACATTTGGAGTCTGGAAATAGACTTTAAGAAGGGGAGCTTGAGACCCCAAAAATTGTTCTCTACCAAGCAGCCAGATGGGCTGTGTGAACAGGGGAAACTCTTCAAGACTTCTGCTGTGACCCGGACTGGGGCCAAGTTCTTCTATACTCCCTGCTGGGTGAGGGGATATCACCCAGGGAATCCAAGAACCACCTCAATGGAGCCTGGAGCAGCAGCCTCTGACTGCTTGCCAAGGCCAATGTGCCCTGTGAGGAAGAGGAGAGCGTTGGAGTGAGCAAGGTCCACTGGGGAAACCTGCCAAGTGGATTCCCTGTGCGAGGTGTGAGGAAATGGCTGCTGGACCAAGCGGTTCATTGCCCTTGTGCAGGACAGAGTCTGCGATCCCTGAATGCTTAAGAGGGCTGTTGTGACTTGAGCTTTGTGCCGCGCTGTGCCGATTGGAGTGGAGCCTAGATGTAGTGCTGAGTCAGTAACCTCATATGCCAGGAGGGGCTGCCGTGAAAAAGACAGCTATGCGGTAAGGGTGTTGTGGCCTTCAAAGGATGACAGGCAAGGATATAAGGTAAGTTGAGCCCTTATTCTGAACACCTCATCCAACAGCACTGTTAACTGCCACTCTGAAAGCCCCTTCATGCCATCCCCTTACAGCATCACATTTTAACATGGATTTTCTACTATGCCACACTTCTCCCTCCCACAACAAAAGGTAAACAATGAAACAGCAAAACAAATAAACTGCAATCACAAAATAGAAAATACTAGTAACTCCCCCACAACAATATGTACTATCAAAAGACCACAGTAATAAGAAGAAAAGTGCTGTTATAAAATATATATTGAGCTAACGTAATGAGACTTGAGAAGGATATCACAAAATATATGTGCATATAAACTGGAAACATTAACCCCTGAGAATCTAACTAGATTACTGTATAACAAGCTTCTTAAGATAGGCAGGTTTTTAGGTCTCGCGCCTAGTGATGCACTGCGCAGCAGTGCTCGCACAGCGAGAGTCCTTTTGTCCGGGGTTCTGAAATGGACCCTGGAATTGTACACGCTCGTGCGTGTGTTTTTACGCTGGTCTTCTCTGATTGGGCTTTGAGTGCTTGTTTATTTGAAACAGACCACGCAATAGGCTATAGGCGGTCACGTTGCTTCGCCTATGGCCTATTGGTGTCTGTTACGTGCCCCAAAGCCCATGTGGTTTCAATTATCGTGCCCAGACACACGCGCGATAATTGAAACCATACGGATGTGTGTGGCGCGTGCGCGCGCACCACTCGCAGCTTTCTCAGATTATAAAAGCGATAGCTTTCAGTTTTGCGATCGCTTTATCTTGTGGGTTTGTGGCTCTAATTCACTTTGTTGCTTAATTGGGAAAACCGGCCTCAGTATCTCACTGTGGTTACCCGAGCAGAGACGATCCGAGTCAGTGTCCGTGCACACCCCCACTGGCCTCAGCATTTCGCTCTGGTACCCTAGAAGAGCTCCTCAACCAGGTTCAGCATCTTCCTCGGTGGCCGAGGGCAGGCGAACCAAGACCGGGTGCGAGTACCGTCCCCAAGTGTGCCCTGGAACCGGCATCCTGCACCCCAGCCCAGCACGGCATCTTCCTCGATACCAGAGGCAGACCGTGTCGTCCACTCCGGCGAGCTCAGCTCAGAGTGTCCGTGCGCTCCGGCCGAGCAGAAGTGAGTCCAAACTGAGTGTGCGTCCGGCTAGGCTGAAGCTTCTACCTCTGGGACCCGAGAAGAAGGGAGGCCGACCTGAGAGTGCGTGTTGCTTTCCTGGCCGGCTCAGCATCTTCCTCTGGTACCCAAGGAGAAGGGCGTCCCTCAGTGTGCGTGCGCTCCGACCGAGCTCAGCGTCTCCCTGTGGGCACCCCTTACACCTGTCACAACTCCGTCTGAGCCCGGTCTAGCCCGGAGAGTCGTCCGCTCTTGACCTTCATCCTTCTGAGCCCTGTGCAGTGCGATGGACCGCTCTCCGAGGGGTGCCTGCGGAGCTTTGCTTCTCATCCTGCTCTGGACAGTTCCCAGGGTCATGTCTTCGTAGTGGTAAGTGCTGTACCCCCCTTCTCTTTATCACGTGTCATCTACAGGGTGGCTGTAAGTTCAGCTCTGGCTACATCAAATGTTTCATCTACTACCTCCAAAATAACACGTTATGAGGCACAGGTATAATATTGTACATTTATTTGTGAAACGAGACGCTCAGTACACTGCGTTTTAACGCACTGTTGACAGGATGAAAGGTGAGTTGGACACCTGTCTGAAGCAGTGTGTGTGAAGTTGCGTGCTGTGCCTGTGTGTGTTGTGTGCACTGTCGTCGTGACAGGTGCCGAGTGACAGCTCGTGATGGCTCGCGCCTCCGCCCGCAGGTTAAACTCTTCTGTCACTTATCTGTTTATGTTACCACAGGAACCCAAACACACGGGTCCCTTTCAGCTGGTAGATACTATCAGGAGAGCGAAAGAAAACAGCTCGTCCGTCGCACTGCAGGTTACGATGCCCCTGTGCGGGCTGGAGAGCTAGCACGCCATCATTACCAGACGGCCCTGCCTGGCACCGAGACACAGACATATACAGGGCCAGACATAGACCGAGACACAGAATGACAGACACATAGACAGAAATACACAGAGCCACACCTAGGTACACGAAGACAGACCTACACACATACACCAAAGGAAACTGACAAGCAAAGAGGCACATACAGAAAGACTGAGACTAAGACAGATAGCGAAAGACAAACAGAGGTAGAGATACAGACAGAAACCCATAAACAACAAAAATAACATATACATACATTCAAATCCAGTGTACACATAGGTAGGCGCAAAGAGAGGAACATGACACACACACATTTGTTTTTTAGTACTCTTCTATTGTGCATGTAACTCAGCATACAAACACAGACACATAAACACAGAAAGGCACACACACAGAGACATATACATAGAGAGATACAGATTGAGACAGACTTAAATACACATAGAGCAATACAAAAGCACAGAGAGACAAAGCTACATACATAGACAGAGAGACACAGACATATACAGGGACACACATATACCTAGACACAGAATATAGACACATAGACAATATACAGGGACACACATAGACCGAGACACAAAATGACAGACACATAGACAGAAATACACAGAGCCACACCTAGGTACATGAAGACAATCCTATCCTACACACATACACAAATGGACACTGACAAGCAAAGAGATGCACACAAACAGAGGCACATACACAAAGACTGAAACTGAGACAGATAGACAAACAGAGACAGAGGCAGAGATAAAGACAAAAACCTATAAACAACAAAACACACATATACAGTCAGACACATACACGCAAATACAGTGTACACATAGGTAGATGCACACAGAGGAGGATGACACCCACAGAGGAGCATATACAGAGACAGAGGCAACACAGATAGACAGAGAGAGAGAGAGAAACGCATATGCTAAGACAAGGATGAAGACACTATGAGAGAACAAACAGACACTAAAACAGATACATCCACAGCAAAAGACTAAAGCATATACTAAAACAGAGATGTACACAGAAAGACAGGACTGTACATACAAATTAAATACACAGAGCTAGAAATGCAAAGACAGAGCATACACAGATACAGTGGTATACAGAGTTAGTGAGTTGCACAAAGTAAGACATACACATAGAAAGAGGCACTTAAAAAAAGGCACTGACAGAAATGCAGAGACAGAAAGGGACAAATAGAGATGCACACCTAATAATCTTACAAAAATTTGCATACCTAATACATTATTCACATTTACTACAAACTACTTTTTCTACAAATATTATCTCATATCTAAGATTTAGAACATCTGGACATTATACACGAATAGCTTTAATTATAATTGCACATCCATAAAAAAAACAAATAAAATTATCATTTTCAAAGCCAACAGCTCAAACTTAAATAATGCGATACCTATTGCATTGTAAATGCTTGTTTTCATTTCCCTGTTACTCTACCTACTGCTGAGGGTTAAATCAGAGCGTGTCTCACATTTGTATTGTTTGCCCATACTGTCCTCTTCTCGTCCAGCACTATGCTGAAGAGAAGTAGGCAAAGCAGGTGCCTGATGGAAAGAAAACAACTACTCTTTTTTATTGCAGATATGACCGTCATGCGTTTTGACAGCATCTTTAGAACTCTTCACAACCTCCAACTTCCTCGTGAATCTGACCAGCCTGCACAACCTTTAGGCGCTCTTATTTTAACATAGTCCTCTACCTTTACTTCCAAGTTTCTTAAATTTTTCAAAACTCTCCTTTCTCTTCCTTTGTGATAACATTTATTTTTTCTCTCCAGTCACCCAGGCCATTGTTCACACAACCTTTACCCCCAAAAATTCAACCTGGACACACTTTAGTAGAGGTAGTCCTCCCTTTAAATAATTCAAATGGTGATCTGCCCGTGGTGGTGTGAGGGGACACACGGTAACCAGTTATTCTCCTTGACAACTCTGCATTCCAATCCTCCTTCAATGTTTTCACAACTCTCTCAATAGCACCATTAGTTTGTGGGTGATATAAAGCTGACTTCTTGTGTTCTATGCCACATTCTTCCAAATATTCCTCCATCACACAGAAACAAAACTGTACCCCATTATCTGTGAGCAGCACCGAGCACCGAGCACTTGAAGATGTTCTATAAAAATCTTGTGACTGCAGACGATGAGATATCATGTTCAGCCAACAGCTCAGCCCTTCTAGAGTTCAGATCCACGAGAACCAACACATAATGAGTAGCATGTTCCCCCTTTACAGGTACAAGGATGTCCATAGTGACTTCTTCCCATGGGTACTTTGGCAATTTCCGGCACACCATAGGAATGTTGCTAGTTCCTTGTCCCTTGTCACACGCCACACATTCTACACAATCCCTGACCATACACTCCAAAACATGGTCCAACGTCGGCCACCAGAAGTCTAGGCAAAGTATCCCTTTAATTTTTACTATCTCCATGTGTCCTTCATAAGTGAGTTGCCACACTTTGTCTCAAACCTTTTGGTGGCACCAATTTAGTTACTCTCAGCAGAAAACCTTTGTCAACTGCTAATTCATGTAACATGGCTACAGGACGCTGATACCGCTATTACTAATCTAGCCTGCCCACCCGGCTATTCTATGTATACTCTGAATAGGCTGTCTAGGGGTGGAGGTATCGCGTTAGTGGTAAAATCTATCTACCCTTGCGTCTGGGGTGCCCTAAACATCTCCGGGTGTGAAAGCGCCATGTTCAAGGTCTCTGTCAGCCCTGAGTTTACCCTGTCCGGGATGGTCGTCTATCGCCCACCCGGCAGTGATGTGGCGTTTAGAAATGCTTTCCCTGACACTGTTGGCCCTTTGGTCGCCGACTGTGCCAACTTCTCTATCATGGGTGACCTAAACCTACATTTCGACACCCTCTCCGGCCTGACAGTGCGTTCCATCTCTTCTGACCTGGAGGCCTTTCAACTTCCCCAGATGGTTTCCCAGCCTACCCATCTGGGGGGGCATATTTTGGATCCCCTGTTTACCAATCTGTTGGGGATTCAAACTACCTCTGTCTCTCCGGTGGAATGGACAGACCACTTTTTGGTGTCCATCCTCTGCCCGGTCTCGGCCACTCCTTCCATCTCTACGGCTAGAAGGGTCCAGAAGAGGGCTTGGAAAAAGCTTCGGCTAGAGGACTTTCATCGTCTTCTATTAGAGGAGCCGCTGGGTCCTTTGACGGATGTGGAAAGGGGGTATGACCTCTTCTGTTCATGGATAACTAGGGCCTTGGACTCTCTGATACCCATCGTTTCAACTAAAATCAATTCCAGAGAGTTGAGTCCCTGGTACGATGGCACTCTTCGGGCCCTAAAGGGTGCCTGTAGACGAGCAGAGAGGGCTTGGAGGAAAACCTATGGGGCTGATCTAAAAGCTGCATACGCCAAGTCCGTTAAGCTTTACCATCGAGCTATCTGCCGAGCCCGTGCGGCTTTTTATGCCATCGAATTCCGGAACAGTCCGAATCCGTCAAAAGCTATCTTTAAGGCCGTAAAAGATCTCACAGCGAAGCGGACTACCTCTACGACCGTGAGCTCTCTTTCCCATTGTGAATCCCTTGCATCTTACTTCTTGGGGAAGGTCCAAGCTATATATAGGACATTCCCTAGCATAGGGTTCACTGAGGAAAGTATAAATGGGGTCCATCATCAGGCTACACTGCTTGTTTTCCCCCCCCCTTACCTTGGATGGTTTTGACAAACTTGCGCTGCAAGTCAAATCTGGGTCCCCATCCGATCCAGTAAGGCCTGCTCTCTTCCGAGATCAGGCTTTTATGGGGCGTACAGCCGTATGCTCCCTTGTCAACCTCTCCTTGGAAACGGGAACCGTTCCATCTAAGTGGAAACAAGCTGTGGTGTCCCCGATCATTAAAAAGCCCACCCTGGACCCTTCCAAGCCTGAGAGCTATCGCCCCATCTCGTTGTTACCCTGGCCAGCCAAAATCACGGAGGCCCACGTTAACCTGGCCCTGTCTGAACATCTGACTCGGACCAATGCCCTCGACCCCACACAAAACGGATTCCGTGCTGGGCACAGTACGGAAACTGCGCTACTTGTGATGGTGGAACACCTCCGGGCAAGGTTGGATGCTGGTCAAACGGCGGCGCTTATTTTGTTAGATCTTAGTGCCGCCTTTGATACGGTAGACCACAGCATCCTCCTGCGTCGGCTCGAGGAGACTGGCATTGGCGGTCAGGTGTTGCAATGGTTCCGCTCCTTTTTAGATGACCGCTCCTTCTGTGTTGCCATCCCTCCCTTCAAGTCCAACTACCAACCACTGGCCATGGGGGTTCCGCAAGGGTCCTCGCTGAGTCCCACGTTGTTTAATCTTTACGTGAGACCGCTGGCGGATGTCGCTAGGCAGTGGGGCCTTACTTTGGTCTCATATGCTGACGACACTCAGCTGGCGGTTACTCTCAGCGGGGATGCGGAGATTGAGGCCCCCAGGTTTCAGTCCGGACTGAAGGCGGTGGCTAGTTGGCTGACAGGCAACTGCCTTCAGCTAAACGCCACTAAAACAGAGGTGATGGTCGTCGGGAAGGGAGTGGAGCTGTGGGGTGACCACTGGTGGCCCTCAGAGTTGGGACCTACTCCGATCCCGGTATCGGAAGTGAAAAATCTGGGGGTATGGCTGGATGCGGGCCTCTCCTTTGTAGGCCATACTAAAAGAACCGCGGCCTGTTGTTTCGGTCTCCTGAGGGGCTTGAGACCTGTTCTCAAGTTCTTTGACGCCCCGACCAGGCAGCTGGTGATCCAGGCTACTATCATCTCCCGCCTGGATTATGCCAGCTCTCTCCTGGCTGGGGCTAACCAGGCTGAACTAACCCGCTTACAACGGGTTCAGAATGCTGCGGCGAGGGCGATCGTTGGCTTGCCTAGATTTTGCTCAGTTACAGGTGTCCTTCGCTCCCTACACTGGCTTCCGGTTAGGAAGCGCATCCTCTTCAAGGTATTGTGCCTTGCTTTTAAAATCTTGCGAGGTACAGGCCCGGAAATCCTGTCGAGTTGTCTGTCTTTCTATGTCCCTGCCCGTAGCCTTCGCTCTCAGGGTCTGGCCCTTGCGGTGGTTCCCAGATTCAGGCTTAGCCGCATGGGAGGACGCTCGTTTAGGGTAATGGCTGCGTCAGCATGGAACTCCTTGCCTGTTGAAATCCGCTTGCTGGAGGACCTTCTGACTTTTCGGAGGGCCATAAAAACCTTTTTGTTTTAGCTGGCTCTTAGCATCTGTTTTTAGCCTGTGGTTGTGTTACGTGCTACCTTGTCTCTGCGCCGGGACGCTCCTTGGCTGGAGTATCTGTGCGCACAATAAATAGTCGTAACATAACATAACATAACATAATGATTCCCCCCAACTGTCTTTGGAACCCTTCAATCTTGTTACATCAGGTTTCTCTGAGTAAACAACATGCAGCACATGTTTCAATTCTTCATCCTTCTCTGACTGTTCTAACCACTCACTCACAGTAATGCATCCCTGAGAAATCTCTTAAAGACTAACTGTGTCTTCATCTCCAATGTCTTCCATTTCTTCCACCACCGAATTACTCCAACCCACCAATCTTGAGAAGTAGTCAGCAGATAAGTTGCTAGCTCCTGGAACATACTCTATGGCAAAACAATACTCTTATAAGCCTACATTTTACCGTCTAATGCATGAGGAGATGCAATCCAGTCCTTTCTTTGTAAAAACCTCCACCAAAGGCATGCGGTCTGTTTGGACAGTAAATTGTTTGAACCTATTGAGAGCCCAGTAGACAGCCAGAGATTACCTCTCCATGACTAACCGAGTAATCACGCTCCACTTCTTTAAAAGTATGTGAGACACAGGCTATCAACTTTTTCTTACCCTACTGAAACTGAATAAGAAGAGTTCTTAGACCTATGGCACTGGCATCACACACCACCTTGGTGTCACATTAGGGATCACATGTCTGCAAAGAGGGAGCATGACATAACTCCTCTTTTATCCCCTCAAACTTCTCTGCACACTCAACTCCCCAAATAAATTCTTCAGTTTTCTTCAATAATGTTTTCATGTTAAATGTCTTACTAGCAAAGTCTCATAAACTTGCTTTAGTACTCCACCATTCCAAGAAATTAATACAGTTCTTCTTTGGATTTTGGCTCTTTGATGTATTTAATTGTCTCAACCAACTCTGTACAAGGGTGGATTTCAGCACCTGATATCCTGTAACCCAAGTAACTGACCTCACTCACCACAAACTTACACTTTGCAGCCTTGAGTGTTAGACCTGCTTCTTATAACCTTCCTAATACCTCTCTTACTCTTTAATCATATTCACTGATTGTTGAATCAAAAATCAGAATGTTACCCTGGTAACCTCACACCAGGCACCCCCTTCAAATCCCTCATCATAACCCTTTGAAAAACGGCAGCGGGTGAAATCAGCATCCTTTTGAAGCGAAATACCCCATTAGGCGTTACAAAGGCTGTCAGCTCTTGAGATGTCTCCTCAAGTACGATCAGATGGTAGGCTGACACTAAATCTAGGGTAGTAAATACCTTTGCACCTGAAAAATGTCGCAACCATCTATTCAATGTTGGGCAAAGGGAATTTAGACCTGGGCGTAGTACGTGGAGTTCCGCTACGTGGAACTCTGGGAAGTAACATAAAAACTCTGCGGAGTACTGTAAGTGGCGGAGTGTGACACGAATTGCCGTTCACGCTGATCTTCCTGCCGCTTAGGTAGAAATTCTACCCAAGCGGCAGCTTGCGCTCACCAACTTACCGTCGCCGTGCTCTGGTGGGGAAAAAACTCAGCTGCGCTAAGCGGAGTTTTTTGCCCTCCACGAGCTCCTCGAAGTGTGGAGTGCAGAAAACTCTGCAAATACCACGAACGGAGCAGTGTTCACCACCCAGCTCTAGAATTTATCTACTACCACTTCCCTATTCAGTGCTCGCAGATCCACACACAGGTAAATGTCACCATTCCCCTTGCGTGCTACTACATTGGGAGCTAGCCATTCTGTGGCTTCCACCAGTTTGCTCACTCCACTTTTGCAGAGTCTCTAAAATTAATTAATCACAGTGGTTTGCATGCCTAAGAAAATGTGATAGACCTTTGGCACCACGTGGTCGCCCTTTCTGTCAACTGGATTTTGTGCTTGTAACCCATCAACTTACCTAGTCTGTCTTGAAGCAAACTTTCAAACTCCTCAGTACACTTGTTATAGCCAGATAGGATTTCCACTACCTGAACCTGTGGACTTTTGTTATACTGAAGACTGACACCCAATTCTCTCGGCTAAACCCACCCCAACTAATCATCGCCATGGCATGTCACATATATCTTCCCATAGGTGTGTTTAGATCATGAAGAAATATGTGGAGACCTTTCAGTTACCATGTACTTTTTTCTTTTTTTTTTTAGAATTTTATATAGCACAAACTAAGGCCTGAGTAATCGGGTATCAGAGCGCTTTACATGAGCACCGGTTTAGTTACAGAAGGACACATCCATTTTTGTTAGGCACAGGGAGATTAAGTGATTTGCCCAGAATCACAGGATGTTTTAGCGTCGTTGCCAAGACTCAAACCTGGTTCCCCAGCTTCGAGGTCGACTACTCTAGCCGTAAGGCTACATCCTCTTGCCAAGAACTTTGTTCTAGTTCAGTACATTGATGACCTGCTTGTGGCATCAACAACCCAAGATGCATGCAGACAAAACACCACTGCATTGCTGAATCATTTGGCAGAGAATGATCACAAGGTGTCCCCTACAAAATTGCAATACTTTCAGAGGGACGTTTCGTATTTGTGGCATCACACTGAGTAGGAAGTTAGGAAAGTGTCCCAAGAGAGAATCTGTCCAATTTTGAGTATTAACTCCCCCACCCCCCATCGCACAAAGAGAAGTCAGAATGGTTCTAGGAATGGTGGGCTGCTGTCACCAGTGGATTCCCAATGTTTCCCTAGTGGCAAAGCTCCACAGAGAATTACACACAAAGATGTGTGTGATCCGCTACCCTGGGGCAATGAATGCATGAGTGCCTTCCTCGAGCTTAGAGAAAGTCTCTGTCGTGCCCAGGCTCTAGGAGTGCCTGATGCCAAAAAAGAGTTTGTTGTTTAGTGTTATAAGATGAAGGGTGCACATTGTCTGTGTTGGCCCAGACCCATGGCAAAGCTAAAAGACCCGTTGCCTATTTTTCTGCCACACATGATCCAGTAACCGCAGCGTTGCCTGAATGCCTTAAGGCGGTATCTGCGGTTGGAGTCAGCATTAAGCAGCTTGAAGGAATAGAGATGGGATATCTGCTTACTGTGATGGCCCCTCTCTCAGTCGAGATTATGTGAACTTGCACTCGTACACTGCATATGATGAACAGCAGACTCACAAGATATGAGCAAGCCATTCTAGCAGTTGAAAATATTACACTGAGGAGCTGTCCTACCTTAATTCCTGCGACATATTTACCATTACCCATATCTGATGACAATAATGATGAGGTTGATCATGACTAAAGTAATGCGACAGAATTGTGCCCCTAGCCAAAAGCTGACATTTGAGATGCCCCTCCAGAGGAGCTCAATTTTTCATTGTTTGTGGACCACTCTTGTTTAAGAGATGGACACGGAATTCTGAGAGCAGCATACGCTGTGTGCACCTTAGAGGGTGTTGTGGAATTCTTCTATTTGTGCAATGTTACATCCGCACAGGTGACTGAACTGACCGCTCTTACTAGAGCATACTGTGGGGGGTATATTTACTACAATTTTGCACCTTGTTTGCATCACAAAAGTGATGCAAATCGATGCAATTTTCTCCCCTATTTTATTCCAGCGCGAAACGTGTTTTACACTGGAAAATCACTTGAAAGTAACACAAAGCAGTGCGTAGTGCTGCTTTGCTTTCCTTAGCGCCGTGGGTGGTGCATATTCCCATGCAATCACCCAAGGTTTTTGATGCAAAACCCTATTTACTAAAAATAGTAGACATGGTTTTGCACCAAAAAATAGCACCCATTTCAAATAGGGGCTATCACGGAGGAATGCTTTTATTTATCCTTTCTTTTCTGACTTTGCATGTGTGCTGCACTGTACAGCATACGTACAAAGTGGGAAAGATTTAAAGTTAGTCTAAGCATGGTATTTTGTACTCGAACGGTTTCCTTCCGGTACAAAACCTATGTTAGACTCATGCAGACACCCTTGCACTATAGTGCAAAGGTGTGTGTGTGGCGCACGGCTGCCTGATTGAGCACCGGAGCTAGGGAGAAGGGTGCCATATTTCTGTAAATATGGCGCACATCTGCTCTTTCCTTCTCACACAACGCAGCACAGCATTTTTAGCTGCTGTGCTGTGGTGTGGTAGAAGTCAGTAAATCTGGGTCTGTGTCTTTAAACATTTGAGAGTTACCATTTATACTAACAGTCAGTATGGGTTTGGCTGGTCTATGATTTTGTACAGTTGTGGTCTCAAAGAGGTTTCATGTCTTCTTCTGGCTCCCCATTAGGAATGGGGGTTATGTGATGGATTTACTTGATGCACTACAATTGCCTGCTGAGATAGCTGTTGTGAAATGTGCAGCACACAAGAGTGGATGGGTGCTTGTGAGTCCTGCACATTCAATAGAGGCCATTTGCGCAATTCGGAGAATGATGCAGTTTCAAATATGTTGCTAATACTTGGAAGGCAATTAAGAGCCTAAAAGAAGAAGCCCCAGAATGCAAACAGAATAAGTGGCTTAGAATAGGGTGTACAAAGAATCAAAATGAGATCTGGTTTTCGACAGATGGGATACTGTATTGTCTCCCATGGCCAGGCATTTCCATGGTCCCATTCACATACGGAGAGAGGTTATGGTTCGTCCCTTCAAAACCTATTGGTTTAACCTCCACCTCCTTGTCATGCAGAGAACCTATACCACAGATGTGTTACTTGCCAGCAGTTAAATGCGGGCAAGAGGACAGTTCTGGTTATGAGTCCCATAGGAATATCAAGTGGTCCCTTTAATCACATTCAGCTTGAATTTGTGGAGATGGCCGTGTTCATTGGACTTCACTATATGTTTTCTCATTGGGTGGAAACGTGCACGACTTAGAGAGGCCAAACTGTTGTTGAGGGAATTGATCCCTAGGTTCGGCCTACCAGTTTCTCTGGAGTCACATTGTGGGACTCAATTTAAAAATGAGGTTATGAAAATGCTGTGTGTAGTCCTTCAGATAGAACAGAGGTTGCATTGTAGTTACAGGCCAGAGGAGTCTGGGATTGATTATGGAGCAAATCAATGGAACGCTGAAATCTCGACTTGCCAAAGTATGTGCCTTCACTACCTTTAAGTGGCCTGGTGCCCTTCTTCTGGTTCTGATGAGCCTCTGAAGCACCTGTATTGGAGGACAGGTTCTCCCCCCACGAGTTTCTGATGGGGAGAGCCATGAGACTTCCTGCTGTGCGCTTGTGAATATTACGGATGATGTGATTCTTGACTACTGTAAAGAAATGGCTGATGGGGTGCATTCTGTCACTCACAAGGTTGAGTTGGTGATTCCAATTCTAAAGCAAGAACAGTGCCATGATCTCAGTCCAGAGGACTGGGTTCTAGTGAAGAAACATGCCAGAAAATTGTTCCTGGAGCCCCACTGGCATGGCCGCTTCCAAGTCATTCTTGTGACTAACCCTCTCATAAAGTGCGGGGGTCTGAACAGGATCTATGTCTCGCTCATCAAGACAGTGAGACAAGCCAGTGAAGAAGTAGTGAGAACAACCACTGATTTGCAGAGTCGAACCCCATTGCAAAGTGACCTCTCAGAGGGAGAAGATTGTGCACAAGCGTCTTAATATCAACTCAAGACAAATGTAGAGCCTGTGATGAATGAGCCAAGAGTAGCCACAGTGAACCAAGCTGCAGAAAATGTAAGTGTCCACCCAGAGCTCGAAGAAGGTGCAAATGCTTTGGCCAGAGGAGAGCAAAGAGAAAGGTGTCCAAAAAAGGGTGAGAGACTAAGAGCGGTTGTGTCAGAAGTATGCATCCCAGAGACTGTCAATGAGCAGACAGAGACAAGTGAGCACAGCAACAGTGTTCAGCCAATAATCAGGAGATCAAAAATACCAGGGGCGCCTAGCAGAAGGTACTCAGCCCCTGAATGTACTCACTTTGCTGAAAGTGGTCCTGATCAAAAACAGATCAGACTCACAATCCACCAAAGGTTTTTTAAATCCTCCATAAATAGTGTTACCACAGTGTAGATTGACTGATGTTTGATTTTGACTGACTGAGTTCAAGTGCTACACATCCAGACTCTGAAGATATATGATTGTGTTCTAAAGTCTTGTGAACTCTTAGGCCTAAGGCTCCAGTCGCAGAGTAGGATTTTATTTATTAGAAGAAGTTGCTTCAGGGTTGTGTATAATTTCTTAAGTTAACTGAACGAATGAACTATCATGTTGTTAATTTGCACAGTAAAAACCAAGAGTTGAATTCTACTATTTGGTTTTGAATTTTGTGTTCTTTTGATATGACTTGAGACAAACCATGATGTCTAATTCACCAAACAAGTGTAGAGTGTTAATAATATTAGTGGAAATTGCGTTATTTATTTTAAATATTTGCCTATTTGTGGCCTTGGATTATTCTGTTGAGCATGCTTCCACTGAAACTAAACCTGATTCAACTTATTTAGAAAAGCAGCATATATTCAACATGAATATTTTACATATCTGAGTCTGAGGGAAATTTCACTGAGAATGCATTTTACAATCACCATGAATATCCATATGTCATGCATACACTTGGCTATTACATCTGCACCTATTTGCCCTCATCCACAGCAGTGGGAGTTACATATCATCACGTGCCCCACACCCATTCACTGCTCTATAGTGTAATTGTGAATATCTTTTATTAAAGGGGCTGCTTAAAATATGACTTCTCTAATTACGACATGCTTTTAGATGATGTGCCTATGTACGCACATTTGAATCCGATTTCTGGTGGAAAATCGGTAGAGAGTGATAAACATTATTTCAGATCTATCATAGATATTGATGTTCCCCGATTTCATAAAGAAGGAATTACATGTAAGTTGACTAGACCAGAGAAGGGTTTTATTGAGGAATTAGAAGAAAGAAGGGAAGAGATTGAGAGGAGGGCAAGGAGATAAGTTAAGCGGGGTTTGGGAGACGGAAGAGGAAAAGTCAAAAGCTGCAAGAACACCTGTGAAGTTAAATTTGGATTACCAACAAGAAGGAACGCTTTGTTTTATGAGACTAAAGGAACATGTTAGGGATCCTCAGATGGTGGGTTGGAATGAATGTGTACAGAGATTTGAAGTTATTGGTGAGCAAATATTTGAACAAAAGGATTCTATTATGTGTGTAGCAAGAATGCTTATTTTCAACTTCTTGCAAATCGGATAGGTAGCTGCTACTTAGCGTTGGTATTCTTAAAGTGTACCATGTAGATGAAATAGATGATAAGGGGATAGTGAATCATGAGAGAACTAAGAGAAGTCCTACTCAAGTAGTAGGTGACATTTTGAGCGCCATTATACCTTAAGTATGAGTAATTTTGAATGATTTTAAGATCAGAAAGTTTACAACTTGGGTATGATGCCTTGCTACTAACGGAACTGAAGCTTTAACGGCTATTAATTCTGAGCTCGTAGCAATAAGAGTAATGGTTTTACAAAATAGGTTTTCTTCAGATATCTTACTCTGGAAAGAGGGCAGAGTCTGTCTCTTGTTACACGTCCAACAGTGCTGCACATGTGTGCCTAACAAGGGTAGTAAAATGAATACTTTGTTAATAACATTTCTAAAGTTTCTAAAGACTTGATGGATTTGGAAGAGACATGTGCCTGTGAAGTAATAGGGAAGGGGTTTTCTGGAGTTGGTAAATGGCATAGTGGTATTGGCAGCGGATTGTTAGGTACCATATTAACAAATGCACTAATCATTGTGATTTCTGTTATATGTCTATTTGTAATTGTAAGGGAGATTGAACTAATAACTGTAATGGGTGGCTCAACATTTAATGAAGCAGAAGAAGGAAAGAGAGCAGAAGTATAGCTAGGGAAGTTGCAAAGTCATATTTATGATGAACTACAGGATTTGGTGGAGCCCAGACGTAAGTTGCAAAAGGCAACAGCTATTATGCAAAATGATACTTTAAAGAGAATTCATCAGACAAAGGTTTAGGAAGAATTGTTTTTCTTATTAGTTGTTTTGCAAACATAAAGACATTAACGTGTTACTTGACTGTAGTTAACATAAGCCTCAGATTGAAATGGCCAACGTTTTTTTTTTCTCCATATTTCTGTCGTGTATCTTATTTTTCATTTCAGGAGCGAAGCTGTACCAGCATCTTTGCACGATGTATCGTTAATTGATAGTGTCTCATGTGAAAGTTTCGTTTACCCAATTTCCGAAGTATCCGCTAACGTGGCGGGAGAGAACCTTGGAACAAAAGTATTTTATACTGAAGGACGCTTAGTAGAAATTTAATTTTGCTTTCACGTGTGGAAATAACAAGACTGCCCTATTGAAATGTACCTTAACCTGATTTGTTTCCTTCATGGTAATTGTGTGAGGGGTGTAGCAAACTGATGAAATTATGTTTTTAAGCTAATGCAATATAGACTTGCACTCAGAAGATGACTTTCCAGTTTCATTTAGAGATGACCGCATTTTCTCCTGTCCGAAGGAGTTAAGGGCCACATGTATCAAGCATTTTTGAGGTTCGCAAATGGGCCAGTTCTCCGATTCGGCCCTTTTGCGAACCCAAAAAATGCTTTTCACATTAATCAAACCCTATTTTGCGATTCGGTAACCTGTTACGTATCATAAAATTGGTTTGCGATTCGTATTTGGAAGAGGCGTGTTTAGGGTGTCCCTTCCAAATACTGAATCGCTGCGGTATGTATAAATGTTTTTTGGCTGTGAATGCGGTCGCAAAACATTTGCATTTACCACCGCATTTACCACCAACTTCAAGTTGGTGGTAACCCATTCACAAACAGGAAGGGCCCTTTGTGAATGTATGAAAAAACTTTTTTCCCAGGGACTACTGCATTCTCTTAAAAAATGAAAAGTGAACTATTCATTTTTTTTCTATACTCAAAGGAAAACGGGCTGCATTTAAAGAAAAAAAGATTGCTTTATTTAAAAGCAATCACGGACATGGTTGTCTGCTGACCCCAGCAGGCAAATATCCTAGTGATTTTAGCGTTTTCTAGGGGGTCGCAAATCACAACCTACCTCATTAAAATTAATGAGGTAGGTCAATTTGCGACCCCTTACGAATCGCTATATGAAACTCTTGGAGTTTCATATATTTGTAATAGCAATTACTTAATTGTGATTCGCTGAAAATCGCAATTAGGTAATCGCTATTACAAATGATGATACGTGTGGTCCATAGTCACTGACTGTCTGAAGCTTTCTGCCTGAGTTCTCCCCAACTTTCCCCTAGCTTAGCTGAATATGGATTATTGGGTTTGCTTTCTGTTATTTGAGACAATTTTATCATGGGTTGTATTTGCATCTATCACATATGATTCTTTCACTAGCTTCTAAAACTTTGTTTGTGTTGAAACTGCGGTGCATCTGCAGCTAAAACTCGACGCCCAGACAGTGGTTGCAGAGAGCATCCTTGTCCCTTCACTATTCACGGCACGGAACGCTGTTTCCTAATGGTCCTTTTCCCAAGCCCTTGTTTTACCCCCCTCCCGACTATACATCATACCCCCTCCCCCTGCCCCATTGCCTGGTGTGACTAAAACCCAGAAAATGTCATGTTAATCCTGCCGTTTGGCGACACAGCCCCCGGGCAGTAACTCAGCGATGAACTGTCGCGAGGGTCACCGCACAAACATTAATGAGGTGCGCGCTAAGCTGACCGCCATTAGTGCGTTTTATTGATTTTCGGAGCCAGTCAACCCGGTAACGGCGCGGTTGTTCTTTTCAGCCCCCCGTGAGTTCTAGGCCACAGGATACAAACCATCGCCCACTAAGCAATAAGCGGCTTGTCAGCGCTGGCATAAAAATAAAATATGTTCCCCTCTCAGACACAATGTTGGGGCCATTTTGTGTAAATGGTTCGTCTGTCTGTCGCGCGACTATTTTATTTGATGTGAGAAAATCCTGAAAACTCACAGCCAGTTTGGCACGTTACAATACATCCATGGAGATAGCAAGGTCACTTGAAGGCTGGCCTGCTTCGAAGCGCTGTACAGGAAGAAACAGCATTTAAATATCAAAAATATGTATGAGCAAACGCAACTCGACTGTCAATGAGAAAGTGCAAAATTCGAAAATGTTATTCAGAGGTTTGATTTAAATGATTTAATGCCTGCTTTTCCAGCCTTTGGTAACACCGAGATATGTTAAATGTTGTGATAGCGGTATTACGGTGGTGCAAACCTTGAAGTAAAACACGGATGTATTTGGTAGAAGTTTCCGCCCTTAGCTCTAAAGGAGGACATGTCATGTGTAGCACCTTTCAATGCTGACTTCTCAGCCAATAGCACTTTGCATGCTGGCACTTTTAGTTGAACGTTTCACCAGAGGCGTAGCTAGAGCTTGTGGCGCCCGGGGCTATCCCTCAGGTTGCCGCCCATGGCATCCGCAGTCCTGTGATTGTGTGAGCTTAAGTTTCAGACTCGAATTTTGAATCTCACCTCACTGTCAAATTTCGGGCACAAATATTTCTCACATGTATCCTTGGAATGCTAGTTTTACATTGGTCTATTAACTAGTGCAAGTAAGTGTTAACTATCTGAACTCGCAGTTGTAGAGGGCTGCGCACAGCACCCCGGGGCCACTCGCTTAATTATACTGGTGTGATTTTAAAAAAATACTTTTAAACATATTTGTCATCCTGCCTGACTGTGACCGCTATGTGTGTCTCACAGGCTCTCCCGAGGCTTGCCCAGCAATCACGCACATGCTCACTGTGGCGGCCGGAGTCCTTAAATCAGCTGACTCTAATGAATTTATGGTATAGGCCTGAGGCAATTGAGATTTATGTTAGGGCCTCTCACACCCTGTTATAGTCTGGGCCCAGGTTCCATGTGGGACAGAGAGAGCAGCATGGAGTTTAGTGATTCTTCCCTTCTGGTTTATTATTTGAGCTCTCTCCAAACAGCGGCAGTACCACATGTTCACAGACAGGTACTCTCATCAGCGTGCGTTGTGAATGTCACTCGAGACAGACTACTTTTGCACTTACCTGCGTGAATCTGGATCTGAAGGTGGGGTGTTGGATTTAGGGGTCTTTCAACACCTGCTGTGCTGCAGGCTTTAAACAGCAATGCTGGGTGGACTGAATATCCGACTGAAGACCAAGCTGCTTCTGTGCCACGGGCAGAAAACAAAATGTCAATCTTTGTTTGAAGTGTCGTCTGGTGTATTTACACTTGGTGTGTAACTTGTCACTCGCTGTGCGACACTAGAGATATTTATGCCAGGACATCAGGGCAGGCTCTGGTGATGCTCATGCCACTACAACTCTGAATGCCTCATGTGCACCCAGCAATACCCAGTCTACATTGGTGGGGTCCAGTAAAGATCTGTGTTCTCTACTAAACTGTTGTCTTGTTTTGTCAGAGGCACAGCTTCGCTCCAGTGGTTCTACAGCCTAACCGCAGGTCCTTGCTCTTTTTGGTGTTAATTCTTAGTGGAGCCATGTGACCTGCTCTCTAGACGTCCATAGATGTCCTTTTAATTATAGTCAGCTGCAGCAGGTGTTTGCAGCAGTTTTAGATCTTCTGAGAGTTTCTCGTTGCTCAAATGGGTCTAATTTCTGATATTTATGTTTCCTCATCTTTATTGCTTGATTTTTGCTCGCAAGAAAGTGTCAAATGCCACTCATAACCACACTGAAATTATGAACGTCACACATAGCTATCTGAAACCTCGGTTAGTCCCCCCCACTTCTTTTCATAGGACTTGTGCCCACTGCCCTGCCACTCACCAAAGATCCTTTCCTCCCTTTGTGACAACCGTTTAGCTCTTACCTTCCTCAGGCTCCAGTGCTCCACAGTGGTGGCAGGGTCTCTACCGTAGGGGTTGGTTCTGCTGCAGCCTATCGCCCAGCACTGCCACTGCCCCAGACTCGACTCATACCTGCCAAGGTTTCAGATTGCCATGTGTGACATTTTCATAATTTTAGTGTAATTATGAGTTACATTGCAATGGCTATGAGTGACACTTTCTTCCGAGCAAAATCAAGCAATGAAGACGAGGGAAACATATAAATATCAGAAATCACTCTAATTTCAGCAAAGAGAAACTTTAACAGCTGCAAAGCACCAGAAATGGAAGGGAACTACCCTAGTGCCCCTGTAACCTGATTGGACAGTGGCTTCAGACACTCGCCTCAGACACTCTGCATCGGGCAAGGCTCAGGGGAGTGAGGGTGAGGCACACATAAGTTACAGCCAGCCAGGGCGGTGTTGTGTGTAAAATGGTATGTCCCGTTATGAGAAAATCCAAACATGGTAGACGCTGACACACCAAAAGCGGATGGGTTAATGTTTGACATAGGCAACAAAATGGGTGTGCAGTTTCATTTTTTTTTATTAATCCACCATACGTTTTGGCAGGAGGAGCACTTCTTTATCAGTTTCCCAGCTGACGAAGGATGTCCCATTAATGTTAAACACAAAAGCCTGGAACAACTATTAAAGTCAGAAAGACTAATGGTAATAATGTGGAAAGTGTCTAGACTAATGGCCATTCAGAAAATGACATTCCCCATTTGTAACGTTGAAGAGATGTCATGAGCGCAAAGAAAGCTATATATAAATGTACCGTAGCACATTAACAGGTAAGCGCTTTCAGCCAAACAGAGAGAGAATAAAAGAGCTGCGTTGGAGAGACAGTGAGTTCAGGTATCTAACGGCTATTGACTGATGCTGGGCTGCATCAGTTGCCTTAGGTGATAAAATATAACGTGCACTGTTTTAAATCGCTTTCTGAGCATGTATTTGACAAGAATAACTTTCTGAATTATGTTGCTCAACGACACTAATGTATGTTGCGATTTTCGGTGCTAGAGGACGGTGAATGCAAAAGCAGAAGAGCTGATAAAACATAATACAGGTCGTGCTTTAAATTAATTTAGGAAGCAGTCACTCTATGGGACATCTATTCAGGAAAACAGAAACCTTTCCCTCCCAAAGCTCGAGGTTAGCACCTCTCAGTATGTAAGTCACAGTATCAATTTATGAAAAAAGTGTCTTACCATCATGAAGTATATAAGTCAAGTGCCTGCTGACGAGACCCTAAACACCTTTCATCGCTGCCAAGGTTTCAGATTACTTATGTGTGACATTTTCATAATTTCAATGTAAATATGAGTGACATTTAAATGACTATGAATGACACTTCTGCGCAAGCAAAATCAAGTAATGAAGACAACTGAAGCATATAAATATAGGAAATTGCACCCATTTGAGCAAGAAGAAACTAAGATCTGAAAACTGCTGCAAATGACCTGGGGCTTTGCTGTTAATCAATATTTGTTTCTGCTGTAATTTCTATTTTTATGCTCTTTGTCAATCATATATGGCCCAACGCCATTGTGTGGTATCATTTATATGCCTTATATCTTTATTTGTAAAGCACTCTAACATCTTTCAGCCCCTCTCACAAATTGTTCATTTGTTTTCTAGTGCTGCTCATTCCAATGTAGGGTGCCAGAGCACTTTACACCAGACAAACATTATACCACACAATGACTTTCGTGGGTATTCCATTCTAGCAAAATATTATTTGTAGCACATCTCCCCTGACAACAGCTGAAGTGGTTTTCATAGGTAGTTATGAAACTGAAGTGATTTGCAGTGTTCACAAGCATTTTGCCTGTTGTACTGCAAGAAATAGAACACACATTTGAAAATAGCAACGGGGGGCCCAAGCCAGCAGGATATTTGAAACTGAAAATATCCCGCAGTGTCACTTTAGTACTAACACAGGCAGGCACACACAGGCTTTAACCCACCGAGCTATCTCACCCATACTATTTTGTTTTTGTCTAAATCTAGATGCTTATATGGCGTGAGGGTTAAGGCTGATTGAAGAGATGTGTGTGTTGTGTCGCCGTGGTTATATGCTTGTAATGTACAAAGGTCAATTCAAATTATATCATCAGTATCCTAATGACCATTATTAAAACTTCAAAAAGCCTTTCTATTTTGGCCTTAATTTTGAACGAGACAAAGACAAAAGGGCGCCAGATATCATTGTTCACTGACTGAGAAAGAGTTCTAACAATCATCTCACAATAATCTTCCTGCCTGACTGCGCCGCTCGCTGCCATTTATTGTGTAAATCAGAGAGGCTGGTGGCACTTACTTTGGCAGTGGTCGCAAGGTCCGGAGGAGTGTGGCGGTGGCGCTCCTAGAATTGCTTGATGACACACAGTTTCCCCAGTCTCAAGGCAGTGGCTGCAGGCTCAATTTAGGCCACTACTGAACTGCACCTCACGCTGTGATAATTCGGGTTTGGCGGGCGTCTCATTTAACAGTCACCCTCCGGGCTGGCAGGCCGGTGAGTCCCTGGGCAGGCGGGGCGTCTAGTTGCACGCAAATTATGTCCTGGCGACCGCTGCCCCAGGTCACTCACTTGATTTCTCTTAGACTCCCTCGGGACTGGCACTATTAAATTGAGGGGGTTTAAGGAAAACGGCTGGTGATAGGAACCGGTGGGACTGGTGCGAGCGGCATGCAACAGGCGCGACGCTGCAAGCACCATATTTGAATACATCTGCGTCTTAGACAGGTCTCTTAAATTCAGCGGTCTATATAATTGAAGACATCGATCGACGCCGGACTCCGGTCTGCACTATGCAGAGGTGCACGCAAGGCTGGCTGCAGGCAGGTTCAGGCCGTGAGTTACAGTGGGCCCCGGCCACGGCAATTTGATTTTGCCGCCCGCCTCCAGTGATACTCATGCTGGCGAGCGCGTGCGTGCGTGCCAGGTGGTGGGGCGCGTGACTCGAGCGAGGGCTGGCCTAACAAAGTGCCCAGTGCCGTCATTGGTAGCGCTTTCGCGCGCTACCAGATTGACGGCCCTGGGACAGGATCTACAAACGGGGTAAGAGTGACGCGCATGTTGCACTACAGGCAGCAGTTATAAGGTGCGCCTGCTCTTCACACGGGGACGCGCGGCACTGGCGGCGGCCTTTTATAATTTATTTGGGGACACAGACACTACTGCAGTGTCAGTCAGTGAGTGTCCCTAAATAAATTATAAAGGCCGCCGCCCCCAAAATAGTGCCGCCTGGGGCGGACCGCCCCCACCGCCCCCCCCTAGCTACGCCACTGCGTTTCACATTCTAAGCATGAGCTTGCATGTGACCCGAATGCAAAGAGCTGTTGTTAAAAACACACAGAAGATAAAGCTCTGTGAAGGGCCCCCACACCGCTTGGGGAACCCTGGCATATGTGGAAGGACATTCTATGCCATTATACGTTTATCACATAGTGAAGCCAGGCTAGGACTTGGAACCCCCTTCTACCTGACCTCCTGCTAGAACAGAATCCCTTGAAGTTCATACCAGCTCTGAGAACCCCATGTTCTGGTCTCCCTGTGAACCTCAAAGGCACCTGGTCCTCGGCTTCTTATCTGGTCGATGGACTTCAATGACCCCTGCCCCACTACAATGCATCCAACTGGAATTGCCCATTTCCTGCTCCCCAATCCTGCCTTTAGACCTCAGCCCTGCCCTCGGAGTTGGGAGGGTGCTCCTCATAAAATACTAACAAAACCTGACCTGTAGTTTAGTCATTGACTCCTTTGGTATATTTAACCGGCTGCCCTTTCTTTTCCAGCTGCGTTTGTGTGTGGAGATTGCCTGGCCCTTGTCGCTCTTCCTAGTGCTGGTCTGGCTGCGCAACGCTAACCCACTCTACGGCCAGCATGAATGTAAGTACGGTTTGTTTTGGACCTACAGACATACTGTTAAATCATTGCAGGCAAATGCGAAATAAAGCTGAGCTCAGTGGCGGCTGCTACTGAACGGGGGTGGCAAGGCGGGTGGGGGTGTGGGTAGAGGAATGAGAAAAAAAAAGCATTTGAACATATTTGGGTACTGCCGCTGCTCCTCCGTCCTTCTTCTTACGTGGAAACACACAGGCTCCCAGACTCCCCTAGCCATCACAACTCAGCTTTCATCATCGTGACAGCATAATCGTGATTGGTATCAGTGCCGGTATTCGGCACTCAGACAGGGACTGGGAGCCTGTGCATGTTCTCCACCCATGCTGTGTGTAGCGGTCTAGCTTATTCTCAGGTATCCCTGTCCCGGAAGCACCACCACACAATGTATCACTCTCTGGCCAGGCGTGGCCAGAGAGCATAAATAAAGGAGCCAGGGTCGCTCGTGACCTTCCGCTCATACCATCGACCACGAGTGTTGTGTTTCTTCATTAGCAATATTACAGCGCGCAATAGCATAGCGCGACATCAGGTGGTGCCTACCTGCCCCACGACACTGTGCAATACAGCCGGGTGGAGAACTTGCTAAGTGCACATGACTGCTTGGCCGGCCCAAGACAGCCGGCCAAACCGTCATGCGCACTTAGAGAGGGCACACCACTACTCCCCCTGCTCTGGCCAGCCCAGCCCTCCCCCACACCTAAGTCAATACTGAAAAATTAAATGAGAATAACATTGCATTATTGTCATTTTATTTTTCCTTTTTGAACTGCTCTGAAAGCAGTGGGGCGACATTTCTCTGCCTTAGCGAAGGAGCCGCCTCTGGTTGAGCGCACAATTTTATATTTTTATAAATCTGTTTGATAATTTACATAAACATACACGCTGTAAGGTTTAATAGAATTACCTGTGGTCCTCCCCTCCTGTTGTACTCAGGCAGTCGTGATCTGACACATGTATGTTGTACCATTATCACTGTTCTCCAAAAAGTAGGGACAATGCAACCGTTCCTGCAATTACCTGGCATGCGGCGCTAGATTTACTAAATTCTCACGCAGTGCAGCAGCCAAAATTGCTGCGCTGTGTGAGAAGGAGAGAGCAGGACAGCGCCATATCTACAGATATGGCTATTTTCTCCCCTCTCTTTAGTGCCGACCCTGAATATTGCAGCCAAACGCCACACACACGTCTTTGCGTCATAGTGTAAGGGTGTGTGCGTGATCCTATTAAGGTTTTGTACTGGAAGGGTACCCTTCCAGTAGAAAATACTATGCCTAGGCAACTTCTAAGACTTTTCCTACTTTGTGTATGTGCTTTACAGTGCGCCACACATGCAAATTCAGAAAAAAAGGAGAAATGAAAACATTTCTCCTTGTAAAACCTGCTTTCAAGGCTTTAATTTTTGAGGCAAAACCCTGTCTCTACCAAAAAGTAGAGTTTTGAGTCAAAAAGAATGGGCAGTGACATGGGAAGGCCCATGTAATACCCCCTTGACGCTAAGTAACACAAAGTCTGATATTGAGCAAGGAGCATCCAGGAGAGCTGCCAATGGAGCAGCCATGCCCCATCGTCTCTGGAATGGGGGCCAGAAGAGAACGAGTACCCCCTTTTGTTTGGACCATAGCAGCATCCCAACCCCTCTTTGTTCGCTTCTTGCCTGACCCAAATTTTGCGACCCTATAAAGACACATTTTTATTAATATATACATTTATGGCAGCCAAAATTGGAAGCCCAGTTCTGTGGAAAGAGAAATGCCAAGAAGGCTTCCAATGTTACAGTCTGCTTTCCTTTTTTAATCAATACACCTCTTCACTTCTAAGTACCTTCTGAGTAAATTTAATGACAAATATTTTTCACCGCCTTGCAGGTCATTTTCCAAATAAGGCGATGCCCTCGGCGGGCATGCTGCCATGGCTACAGGGGATTTTCTGCAACATGAACAACCCCTGCTTCCGAAGCTCGACCCCTGGAGAGACACCCGGTGTTGTGTCGAACTACAATAATTCCATGTAAGTAAAGCTAGCTAAGTTAATTAATAAACTAGACTTGTGCTTATTTTCATGGCTGCTGACGTTCCATGCACTTTTATTAAGCTGGAAAATAGCCCCTTGATTTACATGCTTGCTGCAGACATCCACTGTGTATTAAGTCAAAATTCTGGGTAAATCTGGTTAGATCTGCTTTCTATCTTACTCAGGTCAGGGGTAGTAGACCATAATGGAATGCAGCCAGGTGTGTAGGGAAGTTGTGTATAAGTCGATTAACAGCGTTTAAGTGTAGTCAGATTCAGAGATGAGTTGTGATTCATGCAGTTAGGTTTGCGAGTTAACAGGTTCAAGGATTTTAGGAATGTACGAACATCCGTGTTTGTGACTCACAATTTGCATTTTTTAGCTACTCAAAAATTGCCAGTCGCACACACTGATGTACAACAGTGTCTGAGACACTGTTTACGCTTCCCAAATGGACCACAAAGGAACTGTCTCATTAATATTAATGAGAAGGGTTGCATTTTGCGACCCATTGGGAATGGCCGGCACTCACAGGGATGGTGGCCTGATGGAGTCAGCAGACCACCATGTCTGTGACGGGAAACAGTCGGAACACCGCGGCCTCAGCCACGCGTGTTCCGACATCGCAAGCCTAACCATGCTTGCCTTAACCACACATGTGTGGTTAAGGCAGTGCATTGTCTACCTGCTGGCTGCCGCAGAGTCGGAAGCAGGAAGACCTCGCCAGGAAGAGAAGCAGAGGACGCAGTGAGGTAAGTGGGGCTGTGCTGGGGGTGGTTGTTTTTTGGGGCTGGGCATGGGGTAGTTTCCCGGGCTGTGCTGGGTGTGGGAGGGAGTTTTGGGGCTGTGCTGGGGGAGTTTTCGGGGCTGTGCTGGGTGCAGGGGTAGTTTTAGGGACTGTGGTGGGGGACACCTCACCAGGAAGAAAGGCAGAGAATGCAGTGAGGTAAGTGGGGCTGTGCTGGGGGTAGTTTTTGGGGCTGTGCTGCGAGCTGGAGAGGTAGTTTTCAGGGCAGAGGTAGTTTTCAGGGCTGGGGAGGTAGTTTTCAGTGCTGAGAGAAGGTCAGGGTAGTTTTCATGGCTGGGGGTTGGGTAGGTTTCAGGGCTGGGGGTGGGGTAATTTTGAGGGCTTAGGGTAGGGCGGAGTAGTTATTAGGGCTCGGGGGGGTCAGGTAGTTTTTTTAATTAGGGGTTATGACGTTAGGCCTAAAGGTAGTGAAAGGGGTTGGGGTAGTTTAAGGCATGGCGCGCGTATGGGGGTGCGTCCGATAGTGTATGTTAAGGGGCTGGGTTTTGGGGTTCAGGGCAGGGGGAGGGGAATGGGTAGTTGGGGAAGTTTTTAGGGCTTAGGGGAAGGTGTGGTAGCTTTTACGGCTCAGTGGGAGGGGTCGGGGTAGTTTTAAAAATTAGGGGTTAGGTTTTTATGCCTAAGGGCAGTGGAAGGGGTTGGGATAGTTTTAGGGACAGTGCAGGGGTGGGAGGGGGTCTAGGTAGTGATTGTTAAAGGGCAGTTAGAGGGTTTGTAGATTAGGGTTGGGAAGGGAGTGGGAATAGTGGCAAGCTTAGCCATGCATACCCCTTTACCATTCATGCTTTTACCACAAAATTGGGTGGTCAAGGCATGGGTGGTAAATGAATGCGTGCTTAAGACGCATTCATTGTACGGGCTGGGGAGTAGTACTGAGATGCATATTGAGCAAAAGAATGATGGATTAATCCCTGGTCTGTGACGGGGTGAGTGCTTAAGAGGTTTCAGCACTCTGTCCATCATCTGGTTGTTTTTGCTATGTTCGCCCTAAGTGGCCAAGGGAATGCCCAGACGTGAGTCCCTTGCTCACTGTGCCACTGGATTCAAGCTAGCCTGACGGATGAGGGGTGATAGCAGGAAACTGGTCTCAGGGTGCTTCTTCCCGGTCCTGAGAGGACCTGGCCTGGCAGTTTGGGCTGGACTGTTCCCATCAAGAACAAGGTCAAGACTGATTTGCATATGGCTGGGTCTGAACTGGGGTGGCAAAGTGAGCAGAAGAATGATGATGGATTTAACCCAGATTTAATAGTGACTGGGAGTGAGTGTCTGAAAAGTTTCAGCGCTCCGTCCATCATCGTATTGTGTTTACTTTGTTCGCCCTAAGTTGGGAGGGTATGCCCAGACGTGTTTCATTTGCTCACCATGCCACTGGATTCAAGCTAGCCTGGCTTATGAGAGGTAATAACCCGAAACTGGTCCCAGGATGCTTGTTTTTGGCCCAAGGGGGACCTGGCCTTTCAGTTCGGGCTGGACTCTTCCCACGAGGAACAGGGTCAAGACTGATTTGCATATGGCTGGGTCCAAACTGGGATTGCATAGTGAGCAAAAGAACAATGGATTAAACCTATATCTGTGACTGGGGGTGAGTAGTTGAAAAGGTTCAGCACTCCGTCCATCATCTTGTTGTGTTTGCTATATCCATTTATTCAAGGCGCTCCTGGAGGCTGTTATAGTTAGTCGAGGAATCAAAGGCATCCATTCTCAATTTCTTTGCAGTCTATTATATAGCCCAAATGTAGTCCAATGGTATTATGCTTTACATGAGCACCAAATTATGAATTCTTTTAGGCACAGGGAGATTAAATGAATTGTCTGGAATCACAAGATGTTGAACTGAGGCCGTCATCCTTTTCCGAGGTCAGTTGCCCAGGCTGTTTGGTCACATCTCCTCCCAAATATCTACTGACACAATTCCAGCCAAAACCCATTGGCCTTAGCTCATGAAGAGATGAGCACTTGAGTTCAGAGCATGGAAGAACGGCCCTAAGAGATTTTTTGCACCATGCTATTAGGAAAACCCATCCCACCGCTGTTGCTTTACATTTCAGGTTTTTTACACTGGGAATGGAGGTGCACTTTGTTTGTTTGATTGAAATTGGTACAGAACAGCCAACGCGTTTCGTCCACTACATGTGGACTTCATCAGGGCATAAATTTGTCTTTCAAGGTATTGAAACCAAAGGTGAGTCGTAATTCATCATATTAAAAACATTGGTAGATTCCTGGTATGGATATTAACCTATAATTCAGCAAAGCCCCATGTATTTGGTGGCAAATAAATGTCATCATTATTCCTGAATGTAGAGGAAGGCGGCACCTTTTGTGTGCATGCCTGATTATAATCTCTGTAAAGTCCAAATCAATACTCACGAGTTCCGACTGCAATGTTTACATATAGGCTCTACAGATGCAGATTAAGAATGCAGGCTCTTGAGAATGTCGCATACGCTTGCCAGACTGACTGCCAACATACATGGAAAGAAAACTGCCATGGCTCTGGGCTCAAAATGTCGTTCAAAAAACAATCACCGGTGGCTCAAGGGAAATCCCTTGCTATTAAAAAGGTAGAAAGCACATTACTGTCCAGTCCTTCACAGCGAGTACTCACAATCATAGCCAGTCTGCACCTGAATGTGCTAAGAAGATACCCTCTACCCACTTCTAGCAACTGCTTTGATCCTGCTCTTGGCAAAGCTTGCTTAGATTCAAACTTGAAAGACAAATTTATGCCTTGAGGAAGTCCACATGTAGTGGAGGAAACACGTATTGGCTGTTTTGTACCATTTTCTATGAAAAAAGAAAAATAAAGATTATTTTGGACATCCTATGCAAAGAGTGGACTAACTATGTGAAATCTTGATTGAGCGGTGCACTTTACATTTATCTGTTGAACTTCTTGGATCCTTAGAGGTCGCACCTTGGAAACAGCAAGTGCAGTGGATGTGCATGCAACGCTGTCTTCTACAATATTTACTTGGACAATGTTTTGGGGAAGATAAGGAGGGAGGTGCGATTGCTTTACTGGCTCACTGCTTCATTGTTTTGTACGACTTGGTTGTTTGATTGTTGTGATGGCTGGACAGATGGACAAGTAAAGCACCCCAAAAAACTAAAATGCACACAACATTGGAACACACAAGTAGTTCTGCGCTAACCTTATTTTATTTGCTGCCCGTCAGAATTTCTCAAGAAGATCTCAGAGGTTTTACAGGACCCGTGAACAAATACAGATTGAACAACGCTGCAAATTTAACTGCATAGTATTGCATTAATTATTGCGCACTGTTTAGCTAGGTAATTGTAGCATCTGTTATATAGTGACCTTGGACACTGGTACTAAGTTGCCCGCAATAGGGTGAAGTACTTTTACCATTCCTAGTAGATACCATTTCTAAAGGGTAAAATATTCACTGAGTGTGATAAATAACACATATTAGTGTTTTTCAACTTGGAAATGAGGCATAACATGCAGAATTAATATTTAACATGTTTTGCCTTTTTGCTGGGCATTTTCTTCTAATATATTTTGGCAAGTTTGACCTACTGGACTCTATCAAGGGAAAACTGTAAGGGTATGATAATTATCACACAGCTCGTAATTCCTATCTTTGTCTAAAGTGTTATTTGCACAGAGATGTCAATTTAGCCTTGATCTTGTAAATAGGGCCTTAGAAATCAAAGAAGTGCAGTAATAAGTGCTACATACGAGCATACCTCTCAACTTTTTGTAGTAGCTTGGCAGATAAAACTTTCAGTTTGAGTAATAAATTCCTGTACCGTTTGTTTTTAAACAGCTTGACATTATTTTAGCCTATTTAGCTCAAGGGGTGGGGGGGGGGGGGGGGTAGAAGGAGCTGTGATCCCTTCAGCTTCCTAATAATTGGTAAGGATCAATGGGGAATGGATCACTGGTACCTGCAAACAGAGTTCAGGAGTTCTAGCCGTCTCTGCTTAAAAAAACCCTCATTCACGTAAAAAGGTCGTTGGGCGGTATATCTTGGCTCTCCACCATTTCAATCACGTGACAGCATCATCATTGGGTTTCTTTTTGTGCTTCCTCCACCTGGAGGGAAACCACTGGTTATTACAGTAGTGATCAGAAATAAAGGAAAAAGTGAATGTGCTCAAGTGAGGTGAACTTAAACAATCCTCATACTGCCTGAACTTCGACTATTCAGTTCAGAGTATGTGAAAGATAAAAACAGTGTTGTGCGTGTATGGACAGGTTATGAGTCCACTGCACTTAATAGTCCAGATTGATGGTCAACATGTTTCAGCCCATATAAGTGCCCCGAAGGGTCGGGGGAGCTTTCTTCACGACCTAGAATAAGTGATAGTGGGATTGGATGTTTCCCAGTCCCGACTTTGTGATTCAGAATGGATGTATCTTAATTGTAGGTCAATAGTACCTTAAAAAAGTCCCAAATTATGGCTTCATCAGGAGATGGGCGATGCGGAGCACTGCTGATGCGGCAGGCTTGCATGACTTGTGCTGGCTCTGCCTCCAAGATCCCGGGCCTAGTCAGCTTTCCCTCCTTCCACAGGTTGTAAACTAAGCACCATAAATTGGGAAATAGCAACATCTGTTATTTACTGCACTTGAAGTGCTGCATAAAAGATAAGTTATTGGAGACAGGTGATTGCGTCAGCAAAGTAGGTGTAGAATGTGAAGGGTTGTGAATGGACAGGTGCAGAAACCCTGTGGACAGATGTCACATGCCAAAAGTGGGTGATCTGAGAGGTTTGCAAGAAGTTATTGATGTATTATTTATTTTTTATGCAGCACTTCATATAAACTACATTTCTAAGTGTTGTAGATAACACTTGAACTATTATCCAATTTATGGTATTCAATTTCTCAATCACAGAAAGATAGAAGCATGATTTTGCCTCATTAGAATTAGAGCTTGTGACCTTCAGACCGCCCTTACTCTTCATCAGCAAGCACTGAGCTCACTGAGGTATCCCATTCAACTCTCCTAATTTGAAGATTCCAATGACTAAATCTGCCTTCTCAAAGAGCACTTCCCAATGCTCTTACTTTTTAGGTCGAGCCTGGGCAGAAAATGCACTGCTCTGCGAGCCATGCCGTATTCAAGTACGGAGTTGAAGCTCCGCCCATATTTCTAATTGGCTTGTGTCAGTGTCCTTTATAAATGCTGGCTTCTGATTTGTTAATAGGCCTGTTAACCCCGCCTTAGTACCGCCTTGTCTTCATTTGTAACCTCCCATGAGGACTTGCTCTTTTACCTCTGCTGTTGCAAGTTATGTCTTATTTCGTCTGTGAGCACTCTTTTTTTTAGTGAGTTTCTTTTACTAAAGGCAGACATGCTTTTCTGCAACATTCAGTGCGGCATGCGCGCTTTCACTTTCCAAGCAGCCCAGGACAAAGGCAGCCACTTCTTTGAAATTTAATTAAAGTGCTGTATTGGGACTGGGTAGAGCAGAACGAATTTAGGGATAACAAGCGGGGCAGACTTTTTGAGGAATTTATGGATTTTAAATTGAGCTGTTCCCTGGAAGTTTATCCTGATATTGTAAAGGTGCCGGCTGATAGAAAATTATATATACAATTTAGGCATGGCTGTCATTCATAAACTTGTGGCTATGTAATGTTGCCAAGATAAAAGGCTGCCCCTGCTGTTCTGCATTGACCGAATCAATAGGCCATGTCATCTTTGCTTGCCCCGCATACACAAAACCCAGGGCCAAATGGTTCATCCCCATTTGTATGCAAATTGGAACTTGTGACTCTGGTGTTGCCTTGCACATACTAAAAACTGACCCCAGACCTTTATTTGTGTGCACAATCACAAATTTCCCGGGTCACATGTGGGGAATTAGAAAGAAGGCCCAGAGCCAAATTTAGACCTGGTCCCAATATGCCCAGAATATGCTGGTGAGGGAATTGAACCTGATTGTGATAAAATCCTGCCACTGAGTGAATTGTTTACATTTTGATCTTATAGTAGCTGTGTCAATGGCAGCACAATCAAATTGTTTTCCTTGTTTTTACTTCCTGTAATATGATTTTAAACTGTTCACTGCACCCTTGTATTAGGTACTCTGAATTAATTAGTTGGCAGTTTTTATAGCAACTATTGTATAATTTTGGGACAGAAACAAGGATTATGCTATTAATGATAAACCGCTGTGTTTTTATGTTTCGTGATGGGTTTTAACATATTCAAACCTTTAGTGGATTATATACATGTATTTGCACTTTTATGGTCTGAAGACCGAATAAAGTTTATTGAATTGATTTGAATTGAATTGAAATAGGTCTCACATTTACAAGAGTTTCAGCTATTGGCATTGTAAATGACAATGCCTTTTATATATGTGTTAATTATCAAAACAGATAAATAAAAGGCATTGTCGTTTACAATGCCAATAGTTTAAACTCTCGCAAATGCGAGACTTATTGCATTGCAAATGCTTGTTGTTACATGCAAACTTTGGAAAGGCCGAGCCAGATTAGTAGCACTAGTCCATCGATTCTCGATTCACGTGATAGAGATTGAGTCAATTCAATGTAACCAGGCTAGAGCAGACTGGAAAAATAAGAAATAAAAATATGACTGTAAATTAAATCTTGCAAATTACTAATATTTTATCATCGTTTGCTTTCAGATTGGCTCGTGCATATCTAGATGTTCAACAGGTGGTGCTCGCAAAGCCGGAAATGCAGCACATGGGCCGAATCTGGAATGAGTTGTCCACGATGTCGCAGTTCATGGACACATTACGGGCACATCCTGGAAGAGTGGCAGGCAAGTTCCATTTTTTAGTTACTTTTTTTTAGGACAGACCTAGCGGCAGCTTCACTTGACTCACCTGTAGTGTCCGTGCACGGACACGTTCTAGTGTTTTCACCTGATTACTACACTGTACACCCACCCACCACCGATGTCACTGGGTCAGGTGACGCGGTCAATAAAAAGGCCGAGCGCACGTGCTCGTGGCCATTACCCACCATCCTAACTATGTGTGCAGCGTCAATCATTATTCCCAGCATGCGGGCCTAGGGCCCAACATCACACTGGCGACGAGGCGGGTACTTCACCCCGCGTGTGCACCCTCTGCCCGGCACACAGAGAACTGAGGGTAAAAGGAGAGAGAGAGCTGCCCGCAGTGAGGGTACCCTCCCCCCGGTGGGAAGGCGCGGGGCGCAGCAGAGCCCGCAGTGTGTCCGGTGGCGACCGGGAGCCCACCCCGCACCGAAGACCAGCGGGCGTGCATGTCGCCCCAGTGAGACGGCGAAGAAGTCGGGTGCCCACCCCGACCCCGTCGAGCCTGCCGCCGTGCCCGGTGGTGAGGAGCGGACCGATCGGAGCCCACCAGCATCGGCCGCGACCTGGCAAGTGGCAGCGATCCACGCAGAGCCCACCCGCGTGGAAGAAGAGGCCCGCGGCCAAAGGTGAGGGGCCGCAAGGGAAGTGGAAGCCGAGCGGGAGCCCACCCCGCATATGAGGAAGGTGAGCCTGGAGAGCGACTGCGAAGGTGCAGCGAAGTGGAGCTGCAGCGGGAGGGCAGAGTAGCGACCCACTCCCCAGCCCCACGAAGAAAAAAGAACTCAGCCTCACCACGGAGCAAGCGGTCTATGGCGCAAGCTACAAACACCCCCCTTGTCTCCGCAGCGAGGTGAACGGCGTGCGGCTGCTGGGGTGGGGTGAGGCCGCCAAAGAAGAAAGGAGAGCAGCGGATGGCCGGCGGCGCAGTGAGGCGCATTGGAACTGAAAGCAAGCGCGCAGAGCGCGAGAGGTTTCCCCCAAGAGGGGGCAGAATGAACATAACAATATGAGCGGAGCCCACCCGCCGTGCCAAGAGTCCCTCACACCGCCTGAAAAGGAAGAGGGTCTGCCGCCAGGAGCCGTGTGCAGAACGTGACTGTGTGCGGCTAGCGCTGAAAACATAGGCACCTACTGGGGGAAGGAAAAGGCCTCTAGCGGCCTGCAGGTGTCCCATGCAGTGGTGATCGTACCCCGTTCCTCCATGTGGTGCGTGTCAGACCATCAGCAAGGTCCCAGTAACGAGGCCCGCAGTGTGTGTGAAGCTCCCGGGGCCCGAGCAATGCCTAGCGGAGGAAGGTGCTACACTGCCACCTAGTGGCCAGCAGGCGACATCGCACCCAGCAGCCAGAACGAGCAGTACAACGGCTGCAAGAAGGGGGAAGGGGCAATTGCCCAAATTGAACTAGCAGTACCCCAAGACTGTCATGCGAGAGCAGCATGAAGGGCGATATACCCAAGAAATGAAGCACATGTCGTGCAAACCGAGCCCCAGCCGCCATCCACAACAAGGAATAAACTGTGCCCCATGGAGTGATGCCTCATCCCAGAGCAGCTCCCTGACAATGCCTGTGCCCCCCCTGCCTCTCAATAAATAACTGTAAAACGACTTACCTGCTGTCAAGCCCCGTGTCCTGCACTCCACTGCTCTGCTGTGGCTCCAGCCCTTCTGCACTCTACCGAAGCCTGGAAAAGTGAAAGAGAAGAAGGAAGAACAGGTTAGCAGCAGAGAAGGTTGCTGCTGAATGGAGTGAAGAGCATACCTTGCACTGCCATCTAGTGGCCGGAGATCAGCATTGCAACAGCTGCTGGAAAAGAATAGAAAGGCTAGAGAAGAGGCAGCAGGGCACGCACCGCAAGGTCAGACTGATGCGCGATGGTGAGCGCACTGGAACGCGGCGGGGCGACAGTGGCGATACATCACTGAAGAGGTACGGTGCAGGAGCGCGCCAGAAGCACAGGAACGCGACAGAAGCGCAGGAAACTAGTAACCCGCTGGTAACGGGATACAGCGGCAGGAACCCGCAGGACAAGGAAGAAGAAAAGGGTCAAGCCACATCCACCCCAGCGAGGATCGCGCTGTCGCCGCATCAAGTGGAGTGACCCCTCGAGAGAGCCAAAGGACTCCGCGCAGATGTACCCCGGACGCGGAAGGTACACAGCAGCGCCTACAAGAGAGGAACTACACGGAAGAAGATGTGCGCAGCAAGTAACCAACGACACTGAAGGGAAAGGATGCAGAGGCACACCCAGTGTCGCCAAGAAGCCACCACAACCTGAGATCACACAGCGCGAGGAGCAACGCTACACTGAAGATGTACCACGACGGTACGAAGAGAAGCACGCACCAGCGCCTGACAAGTCAGAAGACACAGGTAGTCACACGACGTGACGCACCTCGTGAAGCCGGCCAGCCAAATGGTCACACCACAGAAGCCAACCCGACAGGGGGCAAAAGGAGGGGACCGACGCACGGGTCAGTGAAACTATGGAACAAGAGGTCTGACGAATGACCGAAGGTATCCTGCTAGAGATCGGCAGAATGGACCGTCAAGAAGTTCAAGAACGAAGAGGACCAAGAGCATGGCCCCATGAACTTCGACAACCAAAGTCCCAAAAGGAGAAGATGAAGAGAAGGTCACGACCCTAACTCGGAATGCTGAGGAAGATGGAGAGAGTGTCCTCGGACGAGGACAAGACCAGGGGGAACACGTGCAGAGTGCGCGCGCTGCATGGGGAAGCCTGGCCAGACCAAAAGGAGAACAGAAACGGTCCAGAGTAGGTCGTGAAGCGAAGGGAGGAAGATATCAGAGTGGCACGTTGGCCGCTACAAGCAAAAGAAGAAAGAAGATATTGGAGTGGCACATTTGCCACTACAAGCCAAAGAAGAAAGAAGAGATCTGAGTGGCACATTTGCCACCACAAGAAAAGAAGAAAGAAGACATCGGAGTGGCACGTTTGCCACTACAAGAAAAGGAGAAAGAAGAGATCGGAGTGGCACGTTTGCCACTGCAAGGAAAGAAGGAAGAAGAGATCGGAGTGGCACGTTTGCCACTACAAGAAAAGGAGAAAGAAGAGATCGGAGTGGCACGTTTGCCACTGCAAGGAAAGAAGGAAGAAGAGATCGGAGTGGCACGTTTTGCCACTGCAAGAAGAGGAGAAGAAGGAAATAGATCCGTGGCACGTTGGCCACTGTTAAGAGTGGGAGGAGAAGTCAGAGTGACTCGACACCCTCACAGAGATTAGAACCGAGGAAAGAGAGAGGAGTGTGGCAAGACTACTCACATCTCGAAGATAAGGAAGGCGACAAGTGCCAGAACATGGAGAGCAAGTCCTGAGAACACCCGTGGCACGGAGAGAAGACATCTGCTTGGCGGTGCTTTCAGCACACCTGGGATCTGCAGAGGTGAGCCGGCCGGACCATTCGGAACATCCACCTTTGGGGTCACACGGTCACTGGACAACGCCAGCTGTGGTGACTCAGGGGCAAAGGCCTCAGGAATGCCAGTGAGAGAGCATCCCCGCAACGAGAGATGGTCATCAGCCGCCCTCCAGCAAAGGTCCCAGGAGGATGAAGACATTGCATGCGAAGACAGGAGCCAATAGCTACCCTCCAGGTCTGACTGCGGAATCTGAGGTGAGACTTGTCGTCTCCTCTGCACCCACACTGATCGGTGTGCGAGTAACACGATACAGGACACCCAGCCCAGGACAAGTCCGAGAGAGAGGGCCTCAGGGATATCCCGTGGCAGGGGAACACCTGCGAGAGGGGCATCATGGTGAGAGGGGTGTCTTGCAAACAATCCGTCTTTGCCAAAACAGAATACACGCCACCGACGAAGAAGAGGACAGGACTGAAAGACGAATGGCAACATCTAGCGGCGAACCACAAGAATTCCGACTGCGTTTGTCGCCACGGAAGTAAGGTGAAGAAAAGACTGTGAGGACAACTTCAAGGCAGAGCCGTCAACAGACTGGATCCATCGAGCGCCCATGGCTGGTGCCACAGCGAACTGTGGGTCTCCACGGCAGAAAGAACGTCGTCTGTGACTCCAAGCAGCTGAGGCGTAAGAGACTCTGCAGAAGTTTGGTCACTGTATTGTATAGGTGTATATCTTTTTTTTCTCCCACAGGTTGAAGTTTGACTTTGGGGATTTTGTCTTTAAAGATTGGGAGGAATGTAGTGTCCGTGCACGGACACGTTCTAGTGTTTTAACCTGATGTACTACACTGTACACCCACCCACCACCAACGTCACTGGGTCAGGTGACGCGGTCAATAAAAAGGCCGAGCACACGTGCTCGTGGCCATTACCCACCACCCTAACTATGTGTGCAGCGTCAATCATTATACCCAGCATGCGGGCCAAGGGCCCAACATCACATCACCAACCTCATGTTTTCCCCAAAAAATCATTAAAATACATTCATAAATACGGGGGCTTTCGGTCAGTCCTTTTTATCCATTGGCCTGTTGAAGTGCCATTCACATTAAGGGGGAGATTTACTAAGCTTTTGCGCTGTGTTTGCATCATAAAAGTGACACAAAAAGACGCAAATTTGTTTTAGTAATTTACTTTCCAGTGCTAAACCTGTTTAGCACTGGAAATAACATAAAAGTAATGCAAAGCAGCACATTCAGGGGCGTATCACAGGCCCCTGCAGCCACGCGGTGCGGGGGGGGGGGTAGGCTCCAGGGGGCCCCCTCAGCACAGCACTCTTGCCGGAGAGCTCTTGATTTAGCTCTGAGGGGGCCCCTTCACGTTCCTTGCAGGTAGGTCCCCTCAATTTTCGTTACGCCAGTGAGCACATTGCGCTGCTTCGCGTTACTTTGCGCCATGGGTGCGTACCAAGGGTGGTGCATGGGTGTTCCCATGCAACCAGCCAAGGTTTCTAATGATAAACCCAATTTACTAAAAACAGTGGATTGGGGTTTAACATGAGAAAACTGCGCCCTTTTCAACTAGGCGCAAGGAAGGAGAAAGGCTTTAATTTCTCCTTCCTTTTCTGTCTTTGCATGCGTGCTGCACTGTGCAACATGCATACAAAGTGGGAAAAGCTTTACCTTGTGTCGAGCATAGTATTTTATGCAGGAAGGGTAACCTTCCTGTACAAAACCTATGCTAGACTCATGCACACACCTTAGCGCTGCGGCGCTAAGGTGTGTACATGACGCACGGCAACTGTAATCAGCACCGGCACAAGGGAAAGAGAGAGCCATGTCTTTGAAGAAATGTCGCTCCCCTTCTCCCTCTCTGTCATGCAACGCAGCGCAGCCTCACAGGAGGCTGCGCTGCGTTGTGCGACTTTTTGGAAAATCTCCCCTTTCGTTTTCCCCCCACCAGTCTATAGCATTGGCCTGTGGGACATCTTCATTGTCTGTCTTGCACCATGAGTGGCTGTAGTCAACCTTATCACACGTGAATAAACCCCTGACAAAGACTGCACGGCGGTGGCAGGTCTGGTGTGCCGCGTCTGCAGTTTCATTTCTTTATTTTTACATTTATTGTATTTTTTTTCTTTCATATTGCACTTATTTGCAACAACATCTGCATGCTGGCCTGATCAAGACCTATTGGATTTGCCAATTTTAATTTCCTACAAGTCCTGAAATATATGTTATGAAAGTTGGTGTACACATTTCTAATCTCCCAATCCCACACTTCTGTGACTGAGGTGCATTTTCCTTTGGTCTGGCGGCAGCACTCTGACCCCTCCCATGTCCCTCTATTTTAATTAGGGTCAAATTCCTTGTCCAGGGTCTTACCGCAGGGGTTTATGTCAAACCTAAGCATTTGCAAGGTGCCTTGGATGTTTTTTTTATTCTCACTGTGTGAGGTCTGGCAGGACAGTCTTAAAAACGCTTGGAGGATGTCTTATAAAATAACAAGAGCATTTCCGAACCCCAAGGGACACACTTTCATGAACCTCACTTGTTTTTTATCTGAGTTCCGCATCCCATGAGAGAATCGAAAGCACTAACACGCTTGCTGAAAAGGGATTAAACAATCTCCTTTGACAAATTCCGAAAAACATAAGTCTAATGGCACATTCTTGTAATTTATTCTGGAAGACACAACACACTTAGTCGTGCGCATACACAACGCACACACGTGCACGCACCTCCCACCCACCACCACCACCAAGAGAGATGGACAGTGAGTAAATGGCCATTGAGGCAAATAGACAGAAAGACAAACTTTGAGATCTGCATAGGCAGAAATAGACTAAGAAGACAATCTCATACAGACAGAAGACGTAGGGAGAGAGAGAGAGAGAGAGAGAGAGCGAGAGAGAGAGAGAGAAATGCAGACGCACAGGCACACAAAGAAAGAGGCACATTGGGTCAAAGACAGAAAACTTCATGACTAACGTGAACCCATACATATTGCGTTCCTTTGTGGCTGGGGGCATCCGTGGAGGGAGCCATGGCGAATATCGGAGGCGGGACCGAGCTGTGAAGAGAAAGACCAGGATGTTTTCCCTACTGGGTGCCTACGGACAGCTGCCCTGCTGCACCGTTTCAACCCTTTCCTTCTCAGGGGAACGGCGCCCGAGCCTGAGTCCCTGACACTGCACCGGTTGTTCCCCTGCCCGCCTGCAACTTGCCGGAGCGTGTGATGGGGTGTGTGGGGCGGCCATGGTGTTCCTACTGCTGCACTCCTCAGCTGCCGGCCTCCTGCAGCGCTGGGCTGGCCCCGGTGTCGTAGACCATTCTCTGGGACCCAGGAGCGCTGAGGCAACTGGGGCGGCAGGCTTGGAGAGCATCTGACCCCATTCAGAGCACCCAAATCAACTTGATGGCGAGTAGTAAGTGGAAAAGTGGGAGTGGTGGAGGATCAAGAGGTGAGCCTGACGCTGCCCTCCTCCATCTGTGTTCCCAATGGTGACCCTACGGTACATCTACGGTCGGGCTAGTTTATCAGGGCTGTCTCTCCTGCCTCTGATACTGTCGCCTGCCTGTCCCACCTGTTCGTGCTGACCAAGTCTCTCTGCACTAACACCATCAAGGGTGCACCACAGACTGGCTGGCCCCCACTACTCCAGTCTCTCTCCCACAGCATCGAACCAATGACTACCTTTCCTCCATTTACAAACTCCCCCTAAACCGACTATGGAGCCATCCTGCCCTACAGCGCTGAGCTACCCCCCTTCCCATTGTTGGCACCCAGCACAAGCTCCAGAACATCCCCGGGCTCCAGCCCGCCACCTTCAACCACCACCACCTGGCCTTCTAACCCTACGGGCATCACCAGCTCGGGGATCCCTCCAGGCCCTAGATCATCGCCTGTGAGTGCAACAGCACCCTGAAGGCCTGGCTGAACGAGCCCCACAAAAACCCCAGCAATGGTGAGAAGATAATGCTCTGTAAATATGTAATATATATTTGTCCAACCAAAATCGCTTCAACTTTTCTTAAAATGTAAACTTGAGTGAATTTGCAACTTGTATATATGTAACTCTAACCACTAGTATCTGTAGTAGACATATGTACACTTACTACCATTGTTATGTCAGTCTAGAGTTTATATGTTTCCTATCTTTTATGTAATTCATGTACTCTGAAGTCCTTATGTAATGTAACTGGTTCTATTGTAAAGCAGTCTGACGCCTTCGGGTAAAGTTTGGGCTATATAAAAACGCATAAATAAATCAATAAAAAACTAAATAAATGCACAAACCCCCACAGAGTAATACCTAGTCCCATGCATGATGTTGCATCGTCATGTTCGTTGGCACAACATTATGACGCATGTTATCTCGTGCACAGTGGCTGCCATCTTGAAAGTATTGAAAGCAATGTTTTCACGGCTTTATAAGCTTTTAAATATCTATTCATACTCGTCGAGCATCAGGCGGTGGCCGGAGATTTCCACGGGGTCAGGAAGGATGCCATCGATCTAGTGCGACTGAGGGCATGTAGAGGGCAGGACGAAAGTGCGGGGTGAGGAGCATGAGGAGACTGAAGTGTAGAGTGCAAGCACATTCTGAAATAAAAAGACAAATAGTCTGATGGAGTGATAATAAGATTGAAAAAAATAACGTAGTTCATGACGTCAACAGTAGAAAGTTAGAACACAGCTACTGATTCGAAACATGGTGAAAGAGCAATGCTCCAGAGCAGGGGCAAACACAGTGGATCCAAAATAAAACAACACATCACAAGCACAAAATTGCAAGTTGACAGGACAGCCAAAGGCAAGGGAGGATGTGGCTAGCAAAGTATGTTATACAGTGCTCCTGCAACAGACTCTAAAACCTGCTGTTATGAGACTGCAACCAGGAGATGCTAGGTCTGGACAGATGTTACTAGTTTCAACTGTATTTGCACCACTCACTGTAGAACCCTTTGGTTTCTCACTTCCAGTTGAACTCTGGCCCTCTTAGAAGCTTCATAACCTTTTGCTCCTTTGGTTATCTCTCTATTGCCTTCAGCCTTCTTGCACCCCTCCACCCCCATCCTCTCTAGTACAGCAGAACTGCCTTCTATTCGCTTTCGGAACAAATCAGGAAAGTGTGGCTGGTGAGGCCGAGAAATAAAGGAGGGCTATTTTGCAAAGGGTAGGATGCAAATTAGAATATGCAACAACCCTAGGGAGCCTAGCGCTACAGCGAACCATCAGGAAGACAAGAACATCTGTGGAGATGAAAATGAGGAGGTAGGCCTAAGTGAAATAGATTAGGAGGAGGCCCCCTCTCCACACGGCCTAAGAGTAAAGAGCTGGAATGTGCACGAGTTGAGAAGGCTAACGGCTATGGGATCCTTGGAAGTGATACTAGTGGGGAATGAAGTGGTCTACTTTCAAGAAACCTGACTGTGTGGGGAGACAATCAAATTTGAAGGGTTTTAACAAACCAGAGTTGAAGCAAAAAAAAATATCTGGGGCGACTGTCAGTGGGGCTGCTAATATTAGCCTCAGTGAGGATAGCTGTAAGGAAATGCCATCATTTGTATGTTCGCCCCCACATTTATTGACTGATGCTGCTGGTTTTGCAACTCAGAAAGTGCACTGAGACCTGCCAACCAGACCTCAGGGCCAGTGTTCTAACCCATTACAAAGTGTAGGTCGAATTGGCTGCCCTCAATCGGCAGACTGACTTACTTATAAGTCCCGAATATATGGTACCCAGGCTACCCAGGGCATGCAAGGCAGAGTGTTCACCCACGGCTGCAGCACTGATTGTGCCACCTACCCTGTGTGTGACAGGTACAAAATGGCTCCCAGCCTTCCACTGCACACTGGAAGGGCATTGTTAAAACTGCTAGTTTACTTTGCCGTCAAATTCTCCACGTAACAATATATGTAAGTCTCCCCTAAGGAAGGCCCACTAAGCTTTAAGGCAGGTAGCTGTATATTATTAAGTAAGAAATGCATTTTCTATTTTTGTCCTGAGAGCAACACTCCCAAATTGCCGTTTTGTTGTGGAAGAGTCAGTAATCTCATTGGCTAACACAGAGTTGCCAGCTCACCACTCAGTTCAGCTAACTTCTAAATGGGACTACCGAGATGGGTACTGTAAGTTATCAAATTAATTGTGGCATTAAACCCGACTTGATTCCCAAGTTGAATTTAATGTCACTTTTACAGAAATGCAACCTTTAGAAGTTGCCACTCTGTGACCCAGTTTGTCCAGTGGCCACACACGGTCGCTAGCCACCAGACAGCTTTCTGTCCTCCTGGGGAGTATTGTGAACGACTCCCAGGCTTAAGAACAGCCTACCACAGGGCGAGGTGTTACCTCCCCTTTGCAGGAAGCCACTCAAAGTGTTAGCACAAAAGGCGTATTCACACTCTTGAGAGGGCTGCCCATTATTCAGGTAGGCAGGCTGGCAGTGGGAACAGAGAGGGGAGACCAATGGCCAAACCATTTTTTCTGTGGGTGTGTAGCCCACAGGTAGCTACACCTCTAGGGTGGTCTATCAAGCTCCTAAAATCCATGAAAGGGTCCAGACATCGTGAGAGTGGGCAGAATAGTGCACTCTGGGATTGCGGAAAGTCGTTACAGACTGGGAGGGAACACTGTAGCCCACTGGATAGTGACCGCATCATCGCTCCACGGTTCTTTTTTGCCATAATTATGGCACCCTGAACCTCAGATCACACCGGAACAGGAGAAAGGACTGAAAAGGGCTGCCCTGCTGACCCCTGGACTAGGCAAAGAGGGCTGCACCTTTTGCTGGACTGCACCTGCAACAAATTAGGCTAGCGATGAAAGGACTGTGCCTGTGACTCCTGGCTTCAGAAAATGTTGTTTCCAATCCACAGACCAAAGAAGTAACTCTAAGGGTCATTCGGCTGACCCCCCTGGAACCAGCATCAGGTCTATCAAAGATGCAGCGACCCAACTCAGCAAGTCAGTAGCCACTTCTTAATAATCACCTCTGACTGCTGCTGGGCTCCCCAAAGACTAATTCTCGATGGCCAAAAGTCGCACTCAAGTCTGCCAAACATGAGAATGTCATCTGAGTCCAGATAGGTTGCCCAAAGGGGACACCAGCCTCCACCAAAGGATGTCACTGGACCGCTTTGGTTGGAGACGGATTGCCCAGCAGCAACTGGCCTTCTACAGGCTCAAAGAGAACTTCGAGGGACCCCGACCTCTGTAGCCAAAGTCACCCCAGCTGACCCATGGACTGAGAAATAACTGTGAAGGCACCCAGAGCATCCTTGAGCTTCTTTCATCTCCTGCATCCGCAACATCTGGTCCACTCCATTAAAGTCTATGGTGGTTCTGCTGCAAAGTTTGGAAATTGACTTGAGAATGCTTTAGTGGCCAGGTAACTGTCAAAATCTCAGACCTTATTCCTGTCGGATTTGGTCACCCATGTTGATCCGGAGTAGTCAAACACAACTCTTACAAATATTTCAAAAGTTTACATACTTAATGGTTACCAATGCTTGTTTGCAGTTAAACTAAGATTTAAGTTTTCTTGTAAAATCTGTATCTCTGGAACCCTTTGGTGGATTTTGCTCATTTTGGACATTAAAAGTTAATCCAAATATAATCTATGTTTATAAATTGGTATCTGATAGCTTTCATGTTATGTGACTTTCTTATTTTGTGCTGATACATTCTTTACTCTAGTTCCTTTGTGTAAGCCTTGCTGCTCAGTCATAGCTACCCATTGTTGAGCTCAAGGTTTTACAAATGACCCTGGCTGGACCCAAGACAGTTTTGGGGCATGTATTACACAGTGCGCCCGCACAACCATATCATATAATGCACCCAAATCCTCACTATATCAAAAGAAATTGTAATAAATTCATTTTATTACCGTTTTATTATTCACCTTTGCAGCACAAGCAGCAAAAGAGCAACGCTTCTTTGCCCTAATGGAGGGGCCGCTGCTGTGAGAGGCAAATCCCAAATCTAGAACCTACAATGCCCCAAACGAGAAAAACTAAAACTGTCAACCAAGAATTCTCCTGCCATGCACAAAAACTTTAGAACTGTCTCCCAGAAAATAGAAGACTCAAAGCTCACAAACTCCTGTTCCAGAAAGACCTAATGACTAGAGGTGTATAAAATATGCGCAATTTGCTTTTGCATAATTCGGCAAAGTTTCAGCAAAATAATTTGTAATTACACAAAATGCAAATCCGTCATTTTTACTATATTTTATCGTGAAATGAGTCCTTATGTCAGTTTTTGACCGCAAGATACCTTTAAAATAAGCATTGGCATAGCCAATAGGTCTCGCCTTTGGGATCTTATAAGTGTTTAGCCAGAGCTATTGGCCTTGCCAATGTGTTTAGGCTATGTTGTAGAGCAGTGTGGCTGCTGTGCAGCATGTTGAAAAGTTATAATAAAGTGTTATAAGCATTTTTGTTACCTTATATTTAACCAAGTAAACATTATGTACAAATGAACGACCCTATTAAAAAAAAAATGAACATATACGTCTTCCAGTTTGTCTGTCATGGTGCTGAGGTGATGTTGTGCTGATGCTCAGGTGATGCAGAGTTATACTGACATGGTGCTGAGGTGGTGGTGTGCTTGTATGGAGGTGGTGCTCAGTGATGGGGAGTTGGTGCTGTGCGGGTGAAGCGCTGATGCTGACGTGGTGCTGCATTGGTGCTGAGGTGGGGTTGCGCTGGTGCAGAGTTGGTGCTTTGCCGGTGGTGGTGCACTGATGTGGAGGTGGTGCTGTGCTCATGCGGAAGTGGTGCTGTGGTGGTGTTGAGTGATGCTGAGTAGATTATTCGCTGGTGCTGGGGTGGTGTTGAGTGATGCTGCGGTGTGAATCTGTGCTGGTGCTGCGCTGATGCGGAGTTGGTGGTGCTGCACTGATTCCAAGGTAGTGCTGCACTGGTAGTGAGGTGGTGCTACACTGGTGCTACGCTGGCGCTGAAGTGGTACTGCGCTGGTGCTGAGGTCATGCTGATGTAAACTGATGTAGTGCTAAGGTGGTGGTGTGCTTGTGCAGAGGTGGTGCTGAGTGGTGCTGAGGTGTTGTTCAGTATTAGTGAGGTGGTGCTGAGTGATGCTTTGGTGGTGCTTTGGTAATGCTGTATTGGTGCTCAGGTGGTGCCGAGTGATGCTGAGGTGGTGCTGTGGTGGTGTTGTGATGCTGAAGAGAGGCTGGTGCTGAGGTGGTGGTGCTGCACTGATGCTGAGGTAGTGCTGTGTTGGTAGTCAGGAGGTGCTGCACAGGTGCTGTGCTAGTGCTGAGGTAGTGGTGCGCTATCTATGGTGACTTGGTGTGGATGGGGGAAGGCGAAAATTAATAGCAAGAAGAGGGCAGGACAGGGCACTAACATGAGGTACAGTGGGATACAGACATCGAACTAATGAAGGTCAAAAACAAGAGGCAGAAAGAGGGTGGAAGCGGGCATCAAGGTAAACCTTTTAAATATTGTTTCGTCTTAAAATGTGAAATCGGGCTATAATTTTGTATTTAAATCCTGCTTCTTTATTCTGCTGTTTGTGATAACAGTCTAGTGCCAAGAATAACATGAACGGTATATCCAAACACACACTGTCCTGTGTGTTTTTAAAAAATATTATAATTGTTCGCCGACAGTATGGGGAGAGATATAGATATGCTGTTGCGAGATTGAAAAAAGTGTATGCCGATAAAAGCTCACAGGGAAAGAGGGGGGCCCCACCGGGACAACAGTGTCCTGCAATGAATTACATGCAGTCTAAAACAACCTAGAGACCCTCTGTGTGTAACCATTCCCAGGGCAGGAGCCTGAATAAACATTACACAAATAGCTGATTGATTGACGGTGCCCAACAAGTGCTAAAGAACGCTAACTAAACTACGAGGCATGTCTCGTACAAATAATTTAGCCAGGTTACCAATTACTGTGTATCACTAAAAACGCAGTATTCTTGTCCCTTTATTCTATGGCAATGCATGCTGGTACTTGTAGTCTTGCTTCTCATCAACGGATTGTATTCGACAAAAGCAACCGGAATTCAAATTACCCTTAATTACGTATTTAAATTCAGCAGGTGAAGATTTTAGTCTACAGAAAACTGGACTTATTGTTGCGACCTCCTAAAAAAGTTTTTACATCCATGTTCATGGCATGATTAATTAAGCTTGGTGAATGCGTACACCGACTAGTCTGCCTTTTAATTTTGCAGTAGCATAACTATGTCTGGCTCGCACGATCGGATGAGATCTCTAGTACCTTGTCAATATTCTTTGCATTAACTTTGTAACACGCAAACACAGTTACAAAGACATGGCGAAGTTTGCTGCTCCCTTTCCGCCCACTCCCTAAGCTATGGCAGGCACTTCAAACATTGCTTCTGTTCAGAATATGGAAGCATTTAAAAATTATTATATGGCAGAGTACATGTTCTTTCTACAGAATGTGTGTTCCATGCCAGGGAGGGCGATCACCTCTGGTGTCCAGGGATTCTGACAGTCTGTCCGAGAGACACGCACCATCAGGGTCCTGCCCCGCATAGCTAAACAGAAAATAATTTGATCTTTACATATCAGTTGGCGCAAAATGAGCACAATGGAACAATTAAAAACTGTTATCATTAACAACTCATCTGAGGGAAAAAAACAACACAAGTGAAGGTTTATTTGGGTATTTTTTATAACTTTGTTGCCTAAAGACGGATAATTAATGTTCATATTTTATCTGACCGAGGTCTCCTTGGTCACTTATTGCTTTCTGCTAATGCTGTCCTGTACAGTACTCGCATGCAGCATTTGTAAAAGAGCAGGGTGGGGGAGGAGAAAACTGACACAGACAAAAGAAATGCATGCTGCCGCAATACTTAGAGATGAGGCTGGGGCGGCCGTTGCACTGATTATAATTAAAATGTTACCTGCGGGGTTAAGGTTGAATTGAGTTGCAGCATTTTTATAAAAGGAAACGCATGAAGGTGCACAAACAGCTGTTTAAAAACAACTAGCAAAAAGGAGACGGAGAGGACGAAGCGAGTGAGTGGCCGGGACGTGTGGGTGAGGAGATAGAGGGAGATGAGGTAGGGAGCAGGAGGTGAGCTTGCGAGTGGTGCGCACGATCGCACGAGCTTGGGAGTGCAGTCTGCTCATTTTCAAGCACTGCACTCGTGCTTGTTGGTGTGCCGCTACTCGCTCCCGCAAGGTGGATGCTGCCACAAGCACGAGTATGTGCTTGAAAATGAGCAGACCGATGGCTAAAGGCTCTCCTAGGCAGCGCATGTGCGCTGCCTAGGCGAGACCTAAAAAGTGGTCTGTGCACTGTCGTTCCTGTGCACTTCGCTGTAAATTTTCACAGTGAATGGTGCGTTTGCTTACATTTTTACCATGAATGGTGTGTAACTATGCGCAATGGCATTATATCAGGAATTTTGCATAACAAGTGTAGTACAAAATTCCTAAAGTAACACGAAGTACGCTGTCATAATTTACATTTTGCCCGGACCTACTAAAGACTAAAATTGCCATGCACCACCTGTAGACTGATTCTGTTTCTTTGTTCTTCCTCTACACATCTTCTCCGTCTCCATCCCATATGAACTGTAATTTTTTGCATATTGCAAAGCACTGTGGCCTATGCGGCCAGGTCCCCGCTATCTCCGTACTTGAAATAAATAAATAAATTGACTCAAGCAGACATAGCAGCTTCAAAGTTATCTTTTGAAAGTGCCACAGCACTATGGAGTTACAGCTCTAAAATGTGCATTTAGCATTTATTTGATTCTTGGCACTGAGATGAGTGGGTAAGCATGGCTAACTGTACAAATGACCAATGTAATGTATCTTTACCTCGGGACTGTCCACCGTTGAGTCAGTAGCAAGGCAAACGCATGCAACGAGGTATCAGCGCCAGAGCATATCTATCCAGTTTCTCAGTAAGTCCTCCAGTAAGCGTGTCGCACATTGGGTATCACAGTTTCCACAAGCCAATTGTGCATGAAACAAGTGTCATGTGAGAAAATGCTGCATAAGTGATATAGGCATTAGAAAATTAGGAAATTACACAAGCTACAGGAAACCCAGATTTGTGATCTACATGAGGTTATGCTTGCATAATAAATATTGTGTTCAGGCCTATAAATAATGACACACTTCTTGCAGGTGGCTGTTCCCTTCTCGTTTTCTGTGGTGGCTTGGAGAGGGTTTCTGAAAATATTTTGCTTGGCTAGTCAGTGAGAGCTTCTCACGCACCTAAGGACGGTGCTCCAGTTTTTAGAGACAGTATTTTCTGTGCTTTGAGACCTCTAAGACTCTGTACTGTTTCTGCTGTTCACTTCCAGCTTGGCAGGAAATGTGTAGAAAATCTGTGCTTTTTAGTTATTAAGGGTAAGCAGGTGACCACCCATTGTTCCCATCACCGAAACCCTCCTTTTTGCCATGCGTTATATGAAGGAAGGTGGAGTATCATGTGGTGATATTGGTTAGACTTCATTTGCGAAGTTGTGACACGTGACTTACGTGTCTCAAAAGAGTTGCACAGCCCCATGCACAGTTGTGTCAAATTTAAACACATACTCAGTAGTAAACTCTGGTTCATCCAATTTTTATTCAATGTTCTATTCGTGTTAGTCAGTCACGTCACAGAAAACAAGTTTCCAAATTTTCACGCATATTAATTGCTCTCGAATTGCCCATCTGGGCCTATACTCAGGCATGTGTAGAAACTTCATTAATCCATTATTTTACTTCACCCAATGCATTTCGGTCTTGTTGACCTTCCTCAGAGGTATTTACAATTATTTAAAAAATACATTCATCAAACCCATATCATTTATATATAACAGTAATTCAACACCAACGTATATTGTGCCTAAACCCCAATCTCCTAATTCATGTTTATAACATAAATGACTACTCCTGTGCCTCCCCATTCATCTTTCCCCACACAAATCCTGTACCTTCAACTTCTGTACCTTCTGTAATTTTATTTTAATGCACATAACAGGACAATATGATCCTTATTTCTTCAATGAAAATGTACTCTTTGCAATGAATTAGCGTAACCTAAAGGCACAGTTTAAAGACACTAGTATGACTAAAATATTGAACAAGCATTTGCAGTGCAATAGGTCTCGCGTTTGCGGGAGTTTAAGCTATTGTCATTGTAAATGACAATGACTTTTATTTATCTGTTTTCATTATTAACACATAAATAAAAGGCCTTGTCATTTACAATGCCAATAGCTCAAACTCTTGTAAATGCGAGACCTATTTCACTTCAAAGAAGCGGCCGCCATTGTCCCGGGCTGCTTCTAAAGTGAAACCTTGCATGGCTCGCTGAATGTTGCAGGAAAGCAGTTCGTGCCTGCAGTAGGAGAAACTCATTAAAGAAAATTGTGCTTACATACTGTATAAGAGGTACTGTGTAACAAACGAAGTAAAAGGGCCAGTCCTCAGGGGAGGTTACTAATGAAGACAAGGCAGTACTAAGGAGGGACTAACAAGCCTATTAACTTACAATTGCAAGTCAGCAATCAAAGGTGAGGACTGGCCATGGCAACAGCATGCTGAAGTCCCCATCCACTATGGGGAACCCCCCCCCCACCCCCTCCCCTGGGGAAACCCCATCAGGACCTGTTGCGCCACTACCAACGTAGAATCAGGCAGCTGTGGAGGAATGTAGACATTCAGTAGATTAAGGGGCTGCCCAGTGATCACTTGCTCAATGGCAACATACCTACCCTGTGGGTCAAATTAACTACAGGTAACGACCATGGGACAGTGCTTATGAATCAGGACAGCCATTCTCTGAGAGCCCCTGGTGTGACCTGCATGGATACCATTTCATATCCATATTAAGCCAGGAATGGACATCGGGTACCTAGGAGGTGCGTCTCTTGAAGTAGGAGCACATCAGGGGCATGACGCTGGGCAAATCCCAAAATGGCACCCCACTTGATGCGGTCATTAAGGCTGTTGGCATTCCATGTCATCACTTTGAAAGCCATCGGACTTCATATGGCATTCTAGGGTCCGGGTATTGCCCATGAAAGCTTCCCATAAATCAAAGGTAACAAGGGTCACAGCCTGCCTGAAACAAAACCAAACATACGGCTAAGTGGGCCAAACCACCCTAAACACACCCCCAGCCATCCCACACCCCCCACTTCAGTCATTAATTAGAATACATTGCTGCTGGCTCAAGAACACAAGAAAGTTCCAAGGCCTTCAAGAAACCCCCGCCCATCAGAGCCTGGCCCTGCCCAATCCCCCTGCAATGCAGAGGGGAAGACCACCAAGTCCACCAGGGGGGAGTCTAATCCGTGTTAGTTGCGCCCTCCAGCGCCCTCCTCATGGGGCTGGGCGCATCTGTGGTAGAAGAGGCTGGGAACCTCCCGGCTCAGACACGGCACTATGGCAGTTGTGCAACAGGTCCTAGTTGGGTTTCCGGAGGGGGGCAGTCACCATCGTGTATGCTGTTGCCATGGCCACTGCGTGAGTATCCCTCACCTTTGATTGCTGACTTGCCATTGTGCTTTCTCGCAGCAGCAGCCGCCACAGAGCTTGACGACCCTTTGACCTTCCAAGAGGTAGCTACGGACCTCTCTGCCATGAACTTGGGTGACACTCCAGGACCTGATGGTTTCCCGGTAAAATACTACAAGAAGTATCATACAGCCCTAACATCCCACTTCTTGGCACTTTATAATGACACGATAACCAAAGGCTGTTTTCTGACATTACTCAATGAGGTGAATAGTGTGCTCCAGCACAAGGCCAGGAAATCTCCTGTAGACTGTGTATCCTACCGTCCAATTCCCCTCATCAACTCTGAGCTCAGAATCTGTGCCAGGGTGCTGGCCAATCACCTACTTCGGGCTCTCTTGCTTTGATTCATCCTGACCAATGTGGGTTCATGCCATGTTGTGGTACACGTCACTGCATCCGCAGAGTGCAAGCGGCAGTGGCTTACTATCATCAACTGCCCAGCTTCAATGCTCTTCTGCCCATAGACCTTGAGAAAGCTTTCGATTCCCTCAATTGAGATTTTCTTTTGGGTGTCTTGTCTCTAAGGGGCATTGGGCCCTGCTTCATATCCTTTGTTCAGACTTCATAGGCTTGCCCCACGGCTCGGATTCCTGTGAATGCTTTCCTCTCACAGATGTTTCCAATTTAGAGGGGGAACACACAGGGCTGTCCCCTGTTTCCCCTCCTCTTTGACCTTGCGGTCAAGTCCCCCCTGGCAACATGGGTTCACTGTGATGCAAAGCTTTGGTTGTTCCTGTGGGGGCTGGGTGTCGAGGAAGACCGTATTGCGCATTATGGTGACTTGTTGCTTTTGATGAACGATTCAGAGGAAACATGCCCTAGAATACTACACATGCTTGACCTCTATGGCCAAGCCTCTGGCCTACTGGTTTACCACTCGAAGTCTCTGCTATTTCTGTTGACGGGCCCCTTGCAAGACCACGACTGACAGGACCCCATACCTCTCAGGTTGTTAAGCTTTCTTTACCTTGGCATGTACATTTTGCCTGTCCCTGAGCTGGCATGATCTCTGAATCTGATGCCCCTTGTGAACTGCATGCGTAGGGATGTGGAGATGTGGTCCTCTCTCTCTCCTCAATATCATGGATGGGATTTCTTTGTTTAAAATGATGGTGCTGCCCCGCTTCCTCTTCATTATGCAGAACTTACCCAATGCCATTTCTGGAGCTTGGTTCCGTTCCGTACTGACCACGGTGGGGCCCTTCCTGTGGGCACATCGAGTTCCCTGCATAGCATTTGGTAAGTGTGTACAGTCCACTTTTGATGGCGGTCTGGAAGCAGCTGACCTCCCTTTCTACTACTGGGCCTCACAACTTGTGGTTCTGAATGACTGGTTGTTCGGAGGTCGAGAGGACCCGACATACCGGGTGGAGACGTCCTTTATGTCATGGGATGTGATCGTGGACAGTCTATATGGCCCACCGATCCCCTGCTTTCTTCTAGACTTGACCAAAGTGATTTTCACAGCATGGTATATGGCCACGAAGTGGACTATCTGGAGGGGCAGGCTCCAGACACCCCTATGGAGGGGTGCTTTGCTCCGTCAATTGGTTGGCTTGGAGGGGTTCGGAGGTGAGATCTGATCAGAATTTTACATCTGTATGATGTATGACGGGGTTCACATTTGTGGTATTTCCCAGATTCCCAGACTTGCAGGCCGATTTTCAATTATACCATTCTCAATTCTTTAGATTTTCAGCTGCGCCACGCTCTATCAGCCTATGGATCCTCCTTGGAAGGGGTCAACGAATTTAGTCCCATGGAAGGCAAGGTCCTAATGGCTCCATTGGGGCAGTGAGGGGTCTCTCAAATATTCCGTTCACTGGTCACTTATGGCCCTGAGTTGCTCGGCTGAAGTGCACTTCTTTTTAGGCAAATGTGCACTTGTGAAAGGCCTTCCGTCACAATGCAAGATAGCCAATCGCTTGCAGAAAAGATTAAAGATAAATGTTAATTAGGGCACCCTCAAATTAATATTGTACAACAGTAATCATATGTTGTACAAGGATGTATCAAAGTATTGATAAACAAGTCCCTCTTCAAGCAACACTCTATCCCCTAACCCAGGAGTGCACGAGCTGTGTGATCAATTGGGTGGTATGGTACCAGATTATCACTGTAAGAATATCATCTGGTTAAAATATTGTGTCCAAAATAATGTTCACAAAACTAAACCTCCCCATTGGAGTTTTTAATAGAAAATTGTACACTGAATGGGGCGATATTTTAATAAGCAATGTTTGAGACACTATATTTATGTGTAACAATATTTCTGCATGCAATATTCTTACATACAACCATTCTAAGTGATGGAGGGAGTGGAGAAATATCCTGGTACTGGTAATTTAATACATTGAGCAATGGTAAACATACAGCTTTCATAATGCGTTCTTGGTAAACTAAAATGAAAGACTTGATAGATCATTTTATCAAATGGTGGCAATAATGTAGGATGAATATTTTACCTGCTGGTCTTTCATAGCGATCTCCATAGTGCTCCCATCATTCTTGTCAGTTGCAAGTTTAATAGTGAACGATCACCACAGTTCTGCATGTAGGGGATGGATGGGGATCCATTAGAACTCAAGTCCCATTTTTTGAGGAACCAGAATTGCCTTTACCTGCTGCCACAAGAGGTTGCATGCTCAAGGAAAACATGTCAAGTGATGCATGTTTTGGGGACAGCAAGGACGTTGGGAGCTTATCTGAGTCAACACTGATTGACTACCTCCACCATGACATGCTCTGTGCTTTTACATTGTGCTTGTCGGCAGGTTGGCTACCTCATTAAGAACCCCTGACATCTGGGATGTAGTCCTGCTAAGCTCTCCACCTCATGCATTGACAGACACCAGGCAGCCCAGTCCACACAGTAGACCATCAAACATGATCCTGTCACTAATCAAGGATCTGAGAAATTTTTCCTTCATCAAATGTCAGTGGGTGCATGTGACAACCAGTTTAGTGAGGAACCAGGAGATTTAGAGGTTATTGGGCTTCAGTTGTATAAACTGGAATTGTTCACCATTGGTTTAATGAGACCAAAGTACTATTGGACCCCAACCTGAGTGACCAAGTGCTCCTTCCCAGCACTTGACTCTCTCAGGGTAGCAATACAGAAGCAATCCGAGGCTTACTGAAGGAGGTGAGGCGGATTAGGCATTCAGAGTGCACATTACACCGTAATACCAACTATTAAGATCAATGTCCAGGCAGTGCTTGACTTTATCAGAGAAAAGTACTTTAATACACACAAGAAAAATATACTATGCATAAAACTAAGATCCACACTGGAGCTACAACTTTCTATGACCCTCTGGGCCAGAGTTCTGACCCCGAACAGTATTATAGAACGTAGATGCTAAGCACTATAAAAAAAGTAAATCATGCAAAATACAGAACTTTTTAAGCATTGTTAATCTTCGAAGCTAGAATAGTGGTACCAATACTTGCATTGCAGTAAGTTGGCTTCAGTAGTTGATATGTCGTCAAATATTTCTGGACCGCCCACTGTCCCACCACATAAAGTAACAGAAGTGCCCACCCTTTCTCAGAGAGGGCAACACTCCGGTGGTGCCAGCAGTCTGGTCAGGAGGGGGTGGGGGGGCGGGAGGAGGGCTTGTGTTTTGGCACAGCTACTGAAGTTCCACTAGTCTAGTCACTGGGATAGGGTAGGAAGGTAGTATCTTGCCAGTGTGCTAGTATATCAAAATACCCTCAGCTGACACAAAAAGGTATGGGGGAATGCACCTCAGAGCCCTATGGTCGCAGTCTACAATTTCTATTAGCAGGGCACCCACAAGGGTGGTGCTGCTTACTACTAGTGCAGGACACGCAAGGACAAAGCTGTAGCCTATGAAAGTCCTGGGGCAGGGTATAAGAGCTTAAATGCTAAGTTCTTCAACAGGGAACGCTTCCCCTGCTGCAGATGGCAACTAGAGGCTCCCACACACGCACAGCACAAGGAAGGGATCAGGGGCAAAACACTTCCATGTACAATGAGAGTGAGGAGTTTATCTTGTCTCCCTTGTGGATGTTCAGCACATTTCCCTATCTTGAACAGCTGCCTGAAGTCTCCTTGTGCTTCAATGCAATTGGCCTTTCACAGTCCTCAAATGTAGCTCATTCCCTTCCAGGGTGCTACAGTCTCTGGCCTTGTGAGCTGAAGCCCAGCTCTTTCCATCAGCCTAGCTAATTCCTTTCATGGCTAATCTATCACAGAGGCACCTTGTTAAGTGCACTCTGTTCCCGAGTCTAGCTGGAGGAATGGCAATCCAACTCCTTGATTCAACTCCTGGATCTCAGCTTATATCATGACCCTGGAGTGAGGCTGGTCAGAAAACGAGTACAGCAGTGAAGATAACACTGACTGGTGAAGCCATTTTAAAAAAAAATTCTCGATGGACAGGCTGATTCAATCAGGGGTCTGCTGCTTTTAAATCCTGGGTGCCGCTCCAATCCTGGGGCATATTTCCTGCATGTTTACTGTGTGGTCAGTGCATGAGGTTGTCCTGCTGTCCTCCTCCCCTGTCTCTTTCTACCTTTCTGTCACCGGGGAGGAATGTAATTGACTCTGGGCCAGGAATCCCTGTCCTTGACCCAGCAAACAGGGAGGGAGTTGTCTCAGCAGAGGGAGTCTTAGCTAAACACAAATAAGAGCTGGTGTCTTACCCAACCCACCATACTTCTACAAAGAATTGGGCGGAGGCACATGGGGGACAGTGGCGGCTGCCGCACAATGGGACAGATAGGGGAATTGAGGGTAAAAAAAAAACGTACCTCTCGCTGCGCCGACGACCGCCTTGGTGCTTCACTCCCGGCAGTCTCTGGGAAAGCACAGGCTCCCCACCCAATACAGATGCTGCTCCCGTGCTATGAGAACAGCACCGGGATTGGCCTGAGCGGCCTGGTCTGCTGCTTAGACAGTGCCTGGAAGCCTGCTGCTTTTTCCAACCAGGCTGTGCATCACAGCTGGTTTGGAGAAATAGAAGTGCGCATGTCTGTTTGGCCAGCCTAGGACGACCGGCCAAACTGATATGTGCACTTCTAAGTGCCTACCATTCCTCTCTGTCGTGTCCCTGCCCAGCCTCGCGCGCACGTCTCAGCCAGAGCCCGTCACAGAAAATAAAATATTATTGTTTTAATATTTACATTTTCTATGACTGACTCTGACCAGTGGGGCGATGCTCCTCCACCATTACGGAGGTCCTGCCCCTGAGGGGGGACCTGGAATATCCGGGAGAATAGATTCTCACCATCTTAACCCAGAGATCCCACTCGCTTTCAAAACACACATCCAAAACACACATCTTAGACAAGATGGAAGCAAAAAGAAGCCAGGTGAGTGAGACTCCACAGATTTTACCAGGAGGGAGCTGGAATGCAACCCCTTCTATGGCATTACAGAAATGGCCAAAGATTTTTGTGCATCCCCTTCTATAATATGGATTGCGCCTATGCTGAATGTACCACTGGGTATAGTTTAATGTTGCCACCATTATCAGTGTATCACAGCCTGGAAATAGTGGGCAGGAGCCACTCTCTGTAAAAGAGGGGTGCATTATGCATGGCCTCTCGACCTCGAAGTCCATTACTAGCACTTCTATCCATGTAAGCATAGAGGCCCTTAGTGGTCACAAGTGATTGTCATGTTCACTGAGGTAAAAATCAAGAGAATCTACCACAGCTTTCCAGTGACTTACCAGGAGATCAATAATCAAGGTAAGGCAGGGAAACACGCTCTCCAGAGCCATGCTTTTTTTAAAATTGTTTTTATTGGCATTTTGTATAAGAGACAATAAACAATAACACAAAAGTGCAGTACATTACTTAGCTGTCAGGACAGCCGGCCTTCCAGGGATACAAAGATACACAATATAACGGTAGTATGCATCCACATCACATAAGATAGAATACAGTCCAGTGGTTTACTCCTCTATGTCGTGACACGCAGCTCATATCATAAATGCATTACAGCCACAGCAATGTTTAACCCCAACCCTTGTCACAGTGCGGACCGAGGTCTAATCTTCAGTTTTGTTGTATCAGGGGTCGTCCGCAGCAGCGGAACCTAGCCAACTCATGAATGGGCTCCAGATGTCCTTTGGGCGGGATTGCGTCTGTAATAGTTCCCAATAACAAGACAATTGATCCCCACAGTATGTAACATTTTGTACCCATTCCCTCGCTGTCGGGAGGAAGCGGCACCCCAATGCAAGGCCACCTGTCTCTTTGCCAGCAGCAGTAACGTTGCTGCAAGCCTCCTTGACTGAGGTGGTATGTTTTGAACTACTCCCAACAGCACCACCAGTGGTGTGCAAGGCAGCTCTTGCCCAGTTATGTTCTTGATATGATACAGTATTTTCAACCAAAAGTTGGCCACAGACCTGCACTGCCAAGTCAGGTGTAGGAAGGTCGCTTGGGAAGCCCCACACCACCAAGAGTTATTATCTGAACGCAGCCCGCTCCGATGGAGCTGCGTGGGAGTGCGGTAAAGGCGGTGAATATATTTGAAGTGGATGAGCCTGAGACGAGAGTTAGGAGACAGCTGCTCCAACTGTCTGCAACAGAAGTCCCACTGCTCATCTGTGATGTCCACCCATAGGTCCGTCTCCCATGCACTACGTGATGTTGGCACTACTATGGCAAAGTCTCTCTGTGTTATGGTGTAAATGCGAGAGACAAGTTTCCGGCCCGATTCCACAATTATTATGTTTTCGAGTGCTGGCAGTGTCTGGAGTGGGGTTGGAAATGTTCCAAATCTACTCCGGCATGAGGCGCGTAGTTGATAGTATAGCAGTGCTGAATGAGGTGCGGAGCCACACATTTGCTGCAGGGTTAAAAAAAACTATCCCCTGGGTATAGGTTCTGGCCTGTCTGAATGCGGTGTAATTGCGCGCACGTCTGTGCCTTGCCATCCATGAGTGGAGGGAATAGTGGGTTATTTGCCAACGGCATGGAGGGAGCATAGAGTATGTCAGTGTTTGCCCTTTTGCACAAACCTCCCCAGGCCCATCGTAAGGTTTCTGTGGTGTCCACTTCATTGCGTGGGCGTTTGTATGTTTTGTATAGTGCTGTGCTTAGGGGGAGAGGTGCTACCCTGTCTATTTCAATTGTAAAATGAGGCTGAAATGGTATGGGGTGTACCCAGAAATGTAAAAATTGTGCCTGGGCACTATAAGCGTAAAGGGCGAAGTCTGGAGCTCCCAGTGCCCCCTGTGCCAGCGGCAGTGTTAGTATCTCCCAGGATATCCTAGGTTGTCCCCCCACCCAGACCAGCTCGATCATGAGTGATCTAAGGTGCTTGAAAAATTGTGCCGTAATTGGAACGGGAATATTAAAGAATAAATACAATAATTTGGGCAGGATGATCATCTTCACTACGCAATGCAGCCTGCCAAGGAAGGGGTGAGTGACTTCCACCTCTTCACTCGGTCCTCTATCCAGTCCACCACCCTGCCGTAGTTGGCCGTCCAGATTTCCTGCATGTTGCTACTAATCCAGATGCCCAGATAACGGGTCGGGCCATCTGCTCATGCTATGGGGTATTCAGTGTCAAAGGCCTGAGTCCCGGATGTCAGCGGGATGATAACAGATTTGCTCCAGTTAATCACCACCCCGGACATGCCTCCATATCTCACCAACACCCTTGTCATAGGTACGAAGTTGTCCCTTGGGTTCGTAATATATAAACTAATGTCGTCTGTGTACATTGAAACGGTGAGCCCCCTTGTGGTGAACCCGATTCCCCGATTTGTGTGGTGTTGCCTAATTCTGGCTGCCAATGGCTCTGTCGCTACAGAAAACAATAAAGGCAACAGAGGGCAGCCCTGCCTAGTTCCTCTGGTGATGGTTATGGGGTCAGATATCATGCCATTGACTTTAAGGCGCACTGTGAGCAGAGTAGAGAAGCTTGATCTGCTGTATGAATAGGGGACTCAGACCTAGCCGGTGAAGAAGTGGGAATAAGAACCCCCACTCCAAGGAATCAAATGCCTTAGTGGCGTCCAGGAGTGCCGCGATTGCCGGGACATGAGGGGCGAGATAGTGTATTAACGCAAATAACGTCCTGAGATTATGTGAGGAGGACCTTCCCGGCACGAAACAGGATTGGTCCGGCCTAACAATCAACAGGACCAGCGGCTGGAGTCTATTGCCAGTAGTTTGGCAAAATTCTTAGCGTCTAGGTTAATCAGCGAGAGCGGGCGATATGAGTCACAGTTCGAGGGGTCCTTGTCAGGCTTTAGTAGTGTGATAATGATGGCCTCACACATGGACCAGGGCAGAGTTCCCAACTGCGAGGCTTCTTGGTAGACTGCTAGGAGGTGAGGGGTGAGTATCTCTGAGTATTCCTTATAAAATGTGGCCGTAAGACCATCCACCCCTGGGGCTTTGCCCGCCAGCAGGCTACCTATGACCCTACGCACATCCTCGACTGTGAATGGGACATTCTGGTAATCACGATGTGCCCTACTGAGCCACAGGAGTTCTATCGAGTCAAAATAGTCTGTCAGCACAGAGTCAGGTGGGTTGGACTTGGATGTACATAGCTGCTTGTAAAAATGTCTCATGGTGTCTAGAATGGCTGGTGGTGTAAGCGTCATGTCATCGGCAGGGGTGGAAAGTGTTGTGATGTACTGGGAGCCTCTGGGTGGCCTCAGGAGATTTGCTAGTGTCTTCCCGGGCCAGTCACCCTCACCGTATTAACGCGCAATTGCGTGTTTGTGTAAGAAATTTGTTTCCCTAATCGCCTCTTCTTGGAACTCTGTTAGTTTAATGCGAATGTGCCCTAATATTGCAGACGAAGGTGAGTGAAAGTATTATGCTTCCAGTGTTTGTATTTATTTTTCTAACCGTCCCGGACAACCCCAGATGTCACGAAGCACCCCAGATTGAAGAGCTATGCAGGACCCACGAATCACCACCTTGAACGCCTTCCACAGTGCTCTGGCAGTATCGACTGACCCCGCGTTGTGTTCGAAGTACTCCGTTAATTGCATCCTCTATAAATACTGCATCTAGTAGCTCATTCGGGGAAGATCCCATGGTCTGTAGAGCTTCGGGACTGAAAGTGTCAGCATGATTGGGGCATGATCCGAAAGTGTGCGGGCATGATGTGCGGCCGCTGTGGCCAAGAGTGTACGTCCTTGGATGTTAGCCAGAATTCAAATCTGGACCAAGCGTGGTGCTGTTGCATAATACATGTTCCCTCTCAAGGAATGGGATGAAATACTTGCCAGGAGTCAATTAAATGGTGATCAGACATTAAGCCTTTTAGGGCAGCTGCAGCTTGCGGATGGTGTGTTTGTGAGGCACCTGCTCTGTCATCTGTGAGCGACAGAACAACATTAAAGTCACCTCCCCAAAGTATCACGGCATCCTCCATAGACTGCATCTTGTGCCACACATGTTGAAAGAAGCCAGGTTCGTCAGCGTTAGGGCCATATGTGTTAGTGATAATAACCTGCTGATTGAACAGTGACCCTAGTAATATTATATAGCGGCCTTCTGGGTCGCTTATCACTTGCCGCGTTAGCCAGGGAACACCCCGCCTAATTAGTATTGCCGCCCCCGAGAATAGCTTGAGGAGTTGGATGTCTATACCTCACTCCACCTATTGGAGGTTAGCCTAGAGCGGGCGGCTTCCTTTAGGTGAGTCTCTTGCAGGAGGTAAATATCCGCTGCACGTCTAGTAAGATATGACTGAACTAGTCTTGATTTTCTATGGTCTTTCAGACCTCGTAGGTTTCAGGTAATGCAGTTTAGCTTTGACATCTATGCACATTTTGTGCCAGCGTATGGGTCTGAAGGAGTGAATCTAACCCGGTGTACTCCAGTGCCTGGAGTGGGATCCGTTACTGCTATGGGAGTCCCCGCATGTTGTTTGGTAACAGCGCATGGATTGTGTGTATTACTCCCTGTATTTAGGACTGGCGGAGGAATTACCAATATGTACCTCAGTGAACAAAAAATAACAACGACATTCCCATCCCTCCCCCCACCCACACCAACCCCCCAAACAGGTTGTGTTTCCCCAATTAACAACCCCACCATAAATATGCGCCATTGGATCTGAGGGCTGGAGGGAATTATCCCAGGGGGAGCGTGGGGTTGCCCGCATCCTGCCCTGTCGCTAAGCACCAAGGTGGCCGAGCATACTTTGTACTACCGGTACTCTTGTTCTGGAATACATTTAAAGGGAGGGAGACCACATACAGGTGTTTCTCTCAGCTCTAAGCAAGTCACAGCACAGGGGAACGAACCGTGGCACACCAGTTGCTATGCACCCCGGCATTTCGTGCCAGCCCCCCCCCCCCCCGGTCCTGTAACCCCTTGAAGTGAGGTGGCGACTACTTGAGGCAGAATCGGAAAGAAATGGTTGTTTAGTCAGTGTCACTTAGCTGGCTTCGCTGTGAAGTGTCATTCGCGCCGTCCTGGCTGGGTTGCTTCCTCGTTGACTGTCTGACTGTTTGGTGAACTTTAGAGCGGCACTTGTATCTGTGAAGATTATAGGCTTACTCCCAGCCTGCACCCGGAGCTTGGCAGGGTAAAGCATGGCATATTTGGGGCCTGCTTTTTGGAACTGTTTTTTAGCAGGGATGAACTCTCTCCGTTCCGCTTGGACCACCTATATGAAGTCTGGAAAAATTGCGATGGCATTTCCCTGGTATTGTAATGCTCCTTGTTCATGGGTAACACAGTGTCTCTGTCCCTATAGTTTAATAATCAAGCTATTATCGGATGTGGTTGAGCGCCGGGGGGAGGCCTGGGCCCCAGAGTGCGATGAGCAAGTTCCACCAGGAACATTGCGGACAGATGAGGTCCGAATAGGTCTTTTAGAAGCCCTTCTATATATTTGTCCATATTTGGTATGTTCGTGGTTTCTGGAATTCCAGTTATGCGGACGTTATTTATCCGCGATCTCGCTTCGAGATCTTCGTTCCTTGCCCTTATCACTTCAAGCACTTTGTCCATTCAGAGGAGTTGTTCCTGTGCCTCTGTTTGACGGTCGTCGGAATCTGACACTCTGGTTTCTAGTGCATCGATTCTGTTTTGGTGCTTCTCAACCTTCTGCAAAATGCGATATGTTTGTGTCGCGAGCGAGTCCAGTTTGGAGTCTATCGCCTGCAGACTGACCTTCACCTCATGCAGCATGGCCTTGATGTCATCCTCTTGGTCAGAGTCCATCTGCGTTTCTGGCACTATTGTTGGTGGCGCCGATTCAGTGTCCTGTTGTCTGGTGGCGCGATTTTCAAAGCATATCTTGACCTGTTTATTATCCGTTTTCCCCATTTCGGTCTCCTTACTGTAATGCACTGCCCTAGAACTCCTGACTTTGTGCCCAAGTGCAGCCAACCCGCCCGAGCGGTGCCTGGATTATGTGGGTTGATCACTTTTATGCCAAGTCCCGTTGGTGCAGCTCCTTGTCATGCAACTATGAGTGCAGGCAGCACCGTTGATGTCTCCTGGGGTGGGGAGGGGGTACCCCACTGCCCCCACACAGCCCAAATGCACAAAGTTGTAACCTGCAGCCGAGCCTTCCTTCCTCCAGAGGCCTGCATGACCACAAAATGGCGGCCCTGGATCTCAGCGCGTAGTATCCGCGTGTACTGCCTTCCAAGAATCTGCCTCAGTGTGCACTGTCTATTGTGTGCAGGTTAGGTATTCGGCCCTGTCCAGCACATGCTGTCACCTCAGCAAGGTCTGCTATCCTCGGGATGCCACAATGTATTCCCAGCCTGACCCTTCACTTGCACACGGGGCCGCAGTGCGCAGCAGTCTCTCCGGTACCAAGGGGGTCGCAGCACCCCGTGGTCACAAGCACTCCGCTGCGGCTACCGTGGCTGGCTCCACCTGTCTCCCAAGCCACCTGCCGGTGGGGTCCTCCAGATGATTGCGGCTCCCCGCACAACTCCCCTGGATATCTTCGTTGGGGACTGCAGCTGCCAGTGCAGATCCGTGCGGGGTCCCACCCTCCGGCAAGCTCACACCGGTCTCTGTTGAGTCGTGGCCGCAGGTGCCTGCCGTTTTCTCACTGCAGCATGTTCTCCAGGCCGAGGAGGCCGCGGGACCGCAAAATCGGCCATCGCGGTGCCACTCCACGTCTCGCTGCTCCAACGGTCACGGCTCCTTGAGCACTTCTCCAGGCTTCTCTGGTTTTCTTCTTTGGGTACGGCAGCCGCCTCCGTAGAAATTGACGAGATCTCAGTTGGGATGTGCCCGGCGTCGGCGCAGCCCGCAGGTGACCCCAGTGAGATGCAGCCGCAGGCACCGCGTGGGTTGTCACTGTGGCGTGCTCCTCCTGGCCAGAGACAGGCCGCGAGATCACAAGGCCAGTTGTTGCAGCAATAAGCAGCACCTCACTGTTCCAAGCGCACCAGTGTGTGCCCCAGTAGGCGCACTCGATTTCCCTCTTTTTCAGCTGGAATTAGTAGTATAACGCCGGATCAATGTCAGATTATGTGCACGGCCCTAAGTGGCCATTTTGCAGGTCGGCTCAGCCACGCCCCCCTCCAGAGCCATGCTTACATGCAAGACTTACTGTCCCTACAGCACTCAAGTGATTGAGGACTCATTCTGCATTACTTTGTCAGCTTTCACCCAGATGAAAAGGGAGAAAGCTGTACTCAGATGTTTAATTCCTTTCCTGTACATTGCATGCTGCCTGGGTCCTCTTTTTCCTTTGAAGCAATCCCTCATTCTGAATTCTTGACACTATTGTGGAGCAGCCCCACGTTTGACATATCTTTGGCTACTTGTGCGTCAGAAATCACTGGACGATATGGACAACATTCTGCATTCAGAATACCTACTTGCTCACAGGATACGTGCCTCAATCCCTCAATGTCCACCATTAACCTGGTCACTGTTCTTTTCACCCATCTCAAGCCAGAGATGGACACTGCTACCACTCAACTGTTTGGGAGGTAATGCAGTGTCTCAGCATTTCAGTAAAAGAAAGGCCTAGAAAACTTTACCCATGCTTAGAGCAGTCTTTCACCTGCACACAATAGTCTCTAGGACCCTGAGACTGGTCCGATCTCTGCTGTGGGAGAGGTACAGCTTTTTGTGATCCACTTGGGCCTCTTCTGGCCACTCAGACAGTATCAGAAGCAATCCGTTGAGCACCTGAAGAGCATGGAGTCTTAAATGGCCTGTGTTAGACCTGGCACCTTGTCGTGGGTCTCCCTTCCATTTTTTGCTGTTGCCTCATGTGTTTTTGCTGGTTTTAGATGCTTTGGGCACGGTGCCACTGCTATTCAGTGCCACGGTACAAGTGCTCCCTATGGTAAATTGATGTATGGGTTAGCAATACCATGATTGGCTGGGTTGGTTTACTTGTCAGACCCTAGTACAGTGCACCAGGGGTGCCCAGGGCTGGTAAATCCAAATGCTGCTAGTGGGCTTGCAGCATTGGTTGTGCCACCCACAGAAGCAGCCTGTTAAAGTGTGTCTCAGGTCTGCCATTGCAGAGCCTGTGTGCAGTCTGGTGCTGCCATGCTAACTGGGCAAGTGCACTCACTTGCCAGTCCCTAAACATTCCCTTTTCTGCATATTAGTCACCCCTACGGTAGGCCTAAGGGCAGGGTGCATTGTAAGTATTAGGTAGGACATGCCCTGGTGTGTGTGGCATGTCCTAATAGTGAATTACAGCCATTTTTGTTTTTCACTATTGCAAGGCTACCTGTTCCCCATAGGCCAGAATGGGCAGTTTGATTATTACATCTTATAATCCTAACTGACTCAGGGAACTAGGTAGAAATTCGAGTTTAGTATGCCTGAACTCAGAATGATAAAATACATATTTGAGTGAAGTTGGTTTTAAAATACCACTTTTAGGAAGTAGGTATTTTCTTGTCTAACCATCCAAGCCTGCCTCTGCTAGGTTGTGTATTCCTTGTCTGGAGTTTGAGTGACAGGGGATGGGGGATTCCAAGAGACAGGGTGAGTCAGCACAGGGCTTAATAGAGAGATCTGCATGTAGATGGGTGGGAGGAGTTGCACCTGGGACCTAAATAGGGCTGTGCCTTCCCTCCACAATGCTGGCTCCACCTCCTGTGGTGCATCTGATGTCCCTGTCCTGCACTGTGACAGGAAAGAAGGAGGCATGTAAACAGAGTGCCACAGGACTGACCAGAACTGGTTTGGACTAGGCAAAGGCCTCTCTGCCTTCAGAGAACAAAGAGTAACTGTGTATAAAAAGGGGGACCCAGACCCCAGAACTTTAGATCACTTTTGGGAAACAAGAAGAAACCTTTGCTGAGGAGAGGAACCAGAAAGACTGAGGAGAGACTATCCCTAAGCTTGAGTGATTGGCCTGCAGTGTTAGCCTGACTGCGAAAGAGAGGAGAAAGGACCTTTGTGTGTACTTTATTCAACTTGTGAAGGATCTCCAAGGGCTTGAGAAAAGAGCTTGCCTCCTACTGAAGTCTCAGGGACAACAGACTTCACCAACCAGCTCCCCAAGAGTTCTTTGGAAGTGCCTGCAGTTGTGCTGGGCTTTCTGAGGGACTGCGTGTCGCAAGGAGCTGTAAGCGCGACTCACGAGCAAGAAGCGTGACTCCGAACTGCCGCTGTCGCTTCACAACGCGAAAGCGCCTCGCATCGCCGGAGAAGAGGATCGACGTTGCATCAGACGCCGCCGCATCACCGGGAAGCGTGTCGCAAGGCCTGCCGCTGATCAGAAGAATCATTGAGTCACCAGAGGGCCGCCGAAGCGCCTCGCATCGCCGGAGAAGAGGATCAACGTCGCATCAGATGCCGCCGCATCACCGGGAAGCATGTCGCAGGGCCTGTCATGGCTCAGTAGAATCGTTGAGTCACCGCAGGGCCGTCGCATCGTTGCCGAAGCGTCTTGCTTCACCGGAGAAGACGATCAACGTCACATCAGACACCGCTGCATCACCAGGAAGCATGTTGCAGGGCCTGTCGCGGCTCAGAAGTATCGTTGAGTGGCCGCACGGCCATCGGATGTGCTCGCATCGTGTCGCAGCAAGAAGATGCCATCTGTGTCGCATTGTACCGGATCTTCATCGCATCACGGCGTTGCGGGCCGCATCACCACGGAAGCGCAGTAAGAAACCAATGCATCACCTCCCCTTGCAGAGAAGAGCCGAAGCATCCCCTACGCATCAGTAGGGACCCGACGCATCACCGTTCTGGCGTGTAAGGAACCGACGCATCACCTTCCCTGCAACACTTTCGCTGTATAGCGTTACGCATCCTAAGGTACATTGAACTCAAAGTGTCGCATTTTAAGATCTAAAGAGAACTAAGCTAATTCTACCATTTTAAGTACAGTATTGTGGATTTTTGTTGTTTATGGTCTTGTGTTAAATCTATATAAAGAATACTTATTTTTACTATACAACTTGTTACTGTATGTGTTTACAAATGCTTTACACACTGCCTCTGAGATAAGCCTGTCGGCTCGTGCCAAGCTACCAAGGGGGTGAGCAGGGGTTATTTTAGGAGTGTACCCCTTACCCTGACTAGACCCAATGGCCCCTATTCGGACAAAGGTACCTACCTCTGCCAACTAGAGACCCCCAAATCTAACAGCCTGGGACATTGCCATTTGTCGGCCAGGCCACACACTATGCCATGTTTTTTTGCTGTACATGCCTTATTCCGGCAGCGTGAGCGAAAACACATTTATCTGCTAAACTTCGGACGAGGCACAGGCAAGGTATTTACAATTTTGCATATTTTCCCTAACTTCGCAAGTTTCACAAAGTGCAATGCTGGTGAAGCATAAAATTGAACATTTGGAAACCACTCAGCTTGCAAGTGCTGTTTAACCTACCCTTATCGGCGACTGTTTACCTACCACTGCTGAGGGCACAGTCTCTGCTTCGTTCCACTGTTGTCTCTTCCCCTACCCTTCCACTACTTAATGGAGCTTCAGTACTTGAGTTTTGCTACGGAATGGTTCCTGGCTGCAGCAGGATGTCCCGCCCTTTCAAGGCTACAGAGAATAGTCACCGGTGGCTGGCCTAGGGAGCTACAGTCCACCACCGAGTGATATCAGGAAACTTAGCTGGACTACTCAAAGGGTGTCTTGCCTCGCTCACCTCGGGGTCAGTGTAAATCTTCTCCCACCCCTGCCCAGCAGGCCCATGCCACAAGTGTCAACATTTGAGGGAGGCAGGGTTTTCCTTCTTTCACAGCGCTACTACCAGTGAAGAACAAGAAGGCAGAAGGGAGGGAAGAAACTGAAAAAGAAGGAACGAAAAACTGTGAGGAAGCCAGAGCAGGAGCTTAATGGTGGGAGGAATAGAAATAGTGTTTTATGGTGGGAAAAGTTGAGGCGAGCCTAACCTCAGTGCTCACTGACAGACCTGGCGGGCGCGTGGGCGGCGTCTTTATCAGCACATAATGAAAGGGGTGACAGCTCCAGCGAACGGAATGACAGGACAACAGCAGCCTTTTGTACGGACCACAATGAGCGGTGCACGTTTCGTCTGTGAGAACACCCCGGTACAAAACAGATTATAGGACATACGGAACTGTGGGTGGACGCTGCCCACCGCAGGATTGCCACAGGGCCTGCCCCTCTCGCCGCTATCTCCGAGAAACCGCGTGAGTCACCCCCTGCCAGGTCCTGAACCCTCTCCCGAGCAGGAGGATGAGGCGCCGCGAAGGAATGCGCCTTGAGTGACGCAGCGTACCTCAGCGCCCCTGACAATGTTGCCTTTCTTCCCTGTAGCATGTGATATCCGAGCGCGGTGTTTTGGGAAAGCAGCAGCTGAACCCAATACCAGCTAATCAGGTCTGTGGTAGGGAGAGCGGCGGGTGCCAAAGATATTAAGCCCTCTGCGGAGTGGCAGCCCTCCAGGTTTCAGGATCATGTCTTGGATGTTAGGAATGCTGCTCTCAGCGGTATGATTCCACTTGACCAATTACAAATAGTTTCTGCTGGATCTAGTTATGGCATATAGGTTTTTGTGTACCTTTAACTTTGTAGCAAGTGTTCCCGGCCCACAAATTGTGTGTGTGACCCCCTTCTTTTTGTGCCCTGGGGATCTTTGGCATTCCCGGAACAGCCACAGATGCTTGTGCGGCCCCTTCTATAAGATGGATTGAGTCCATGCTGAATGTAAGCCAGTATGATCTCTGGGGGCCTTTCTTGGGTGGGGGCACCGTCACATGCAAATGCGGAAACACTTTTCCTTTGTGCCCGCGCCGTATTACAGAGGTTAGATCAGAGGAAAGAGGCCAACAGCAGGCACACGGTCAACACTCGGGAGGGGTCATGGGAGTCCCAGGGAAGGTTGATGCCGCCAATCACTGCGCCGGCATGCAGTGGGGATAGGGGTCTTCTGCCCCCCTACTCAAAATGAGGTCAGATGTGTAGAAATTGGTGAAAGGCAGCTCCGCCTTTCGCTGATTTGCTCAGCTCAGTACTGGTGAACTATCAGGGTTTGCATCAGAACCGACGCAAGCACATTTTCTTCCATGACTGTCCCTGTCTGTGTCAAACACACAGAAACTGAAGATGTGCTACAATGCGCACATAGAAATTTCACTGGCTCGCCTCCAACGGCAAAAATGGTGGATTCAGATGATGATAAAAATACTAACTATAGTCAAAACACAACATAAAACACCAATGACCAGTTACAAGATGCATCTCGAGCCAACTGGAAATTTCACCACAGCAGGTCATAAAATGCCAAAGTCCATGCGCCATTAACTGCATCCTGTGGAAACCATTTATAACTGGTTGAGTAGATTTCTGCCCAAGACAGATTCCTTCAACTCAAGAAAGCATCCAAAGAAGGGAACTGTGGTCTTAAAAGCTCATTCATGCTGCTATTTTGTCAAGCAACTAGAAGTTTTCTCTTTAGTTCTTCTTAAAATATATGGGATTCTATTTTGAGATATTTAAATGGACCATAGCATTTTGTTGATAATCTCCTTTGAAATTAACCTATACAAAACACTCACCCGATGAAAAAATTAAATACTTAATAATTGTAGTATTAAGGTGTCCCCTTATAGAACATTGGTGGTCGTATGGGGTGTTATACAAGTTTTGCATGGTGCCCTATAGGTAACATATGGCACGTTATGACCTTATGTCAGTCAAAGAGGGAAGGCAGCAGTCCCTCACTCATCAAAGAGTGGGGTTGGATCTGTGACGAGGAGTCAGTGAGTGACACTTGGCCCTGGGCACTTCAGGGCTTAGAACTGAAGCACCCGGATTTGAGGCAACCAGTGACGCTCCCCCTTTATGACGAGGGGCAGGCCTTGTGGTGCTTTGCCAGGCTGAAGATGACACGCCCACAGGAGCTGTGACTTCTTCAGCCCGGCAAAGTTCCACTCAGGCTGCCAGGAGCCTGTGCATTTAGCGCATGCCTAGCTCCTGGCTGTTTGACCTGAAAATAAAGAGTGTCTGTCAGGCTGACCTTTCCTTAGCCTGACAGACATTGTTTATAGTGGCCAAAAGGTGACGGGGTGTGGCCCCTCAGACCATTAGGACAGGCACAGATGACTGTCGGTGACCAACCATCATTGTGGAGCTGGCGGTCACTGCTGCCCGGTGGTAGGAAGTCATACCGCCAAATTTACACATGGCTAGGATACCTACTGAGATCCCAATACTTGGGCTCTTTTATAGGGGGTAAGATAATAAGGTATAAATATATTTTTGAAAAAGTTGCAAAGTCTACATTCAACAAACAGAAGGTGTCACTCCGCGAGGTTGCATGATTATCTATTTGCACGAATCTCTTTGTCGCTAAGCACAAATAGGTGGGTTTACTTCAAAATGAGAGGCCCAAAAATATCTAGGTCTGAAAATTGGGGCGGGGCAAATACTTGGGCATATTAAAAAAGTGGGTTTTTTTCTACCTGCAAAGCTGAATGAGGGTTGCTCGTCTGGAGGAACAACATTGAAAGCCTACCACATTTCCTTTTAGGGTCACTGGGAAGGGCAGACAGTATTCTTATATTTAACTTAGAGACAATTGCATCAAGGTAAATACACAGCCATGACCCGAACCAATCATTCCAGGTCCAGCAGGTTATTCCCTGTTTTGGGAAGTTTAACTCATGCTCCTCATTAATACATGTAGAGTGCGCTTGAAAGCATCCCCTCCAGCAAGGAAGCTTGTCTGCAGCGCCTACCAAGTGGTCCAGGCGCTGTAGCAGGCTGGTGGCAATCACAGGTTCCACTGCAGGGAAACTTGCTTTGATGCACTGTCAGATAGTGCAGTTAACTGAATGCAATTATCATTAAGGTAATTGCAATTCCTCACTGCACAGAATGCGGAATTCTTATGCCGCATGGCATTCTACCCGCAGTTCATCGATTTTTTCAATTCAGGGGAAGGTGAATGCAAAGCCAGCAGAAACGTGCGGATTTGGCTGTAGATTCCCATAGACTCAGCTCACTGCAAATTAAAGTAAAAGGAGCACAGCCGCCCCTAGCTGCAAGAGGTACTAAGTCGCTGCAAGGGAGAAAGTCTAAGTTCATGGGTCACTTCAAAAGTGGCCCCGAACATGGGTATAATGTTGCTCAAGGACTTGGCTAAGCATGTTTTTAAATGGGAGAAGGGAAAACATCCCAGAGTTTGATATATTAAATAGATCAATGTGAGAAAATAAAAGGTAACAAGGTTTGTACACATTTCTTGGAGAGTGGATATACTCTCTGCATCACAAAGGCCCTTAGACTTTTTGGCTTCCCGGCTTATTCTAACAAATATTTAGTGTGTGTGCATTTACTGTACGACAAAAAGACCAATTTAAACGTGCGTTTTTTCGCATTTTGTTTTTCGATGCAGAGCCTCCCTCCCTGTCCCTCCTTTGGATCCCACTTGAAATGTGGAGCACACTTGAGCTATTTCAGAGTGAATGTATGCATTGTGATACATTGATAGAGCTCAACCGACTGTCAGTTTTGTTTACATACTATTTGTGAAAAGCTATTTTGGGGGATCGACCACATTATTATTTTTGAAGGTGGAATGGTAATTTGGCTTGAAAACGTTTGAAGCCCAGTAAGAAACAATTATTACATTTTGTGGATCCCAACCCAATAATGTTTCGCATAGGAGGGTCTGGGGCCTTGGCATGAAAGCATGTGAACCATAATTATGGGTTTCCAGAGTAGCGTGCTACTCGCCCAAAAAAATGATTCAACACCCCATCAGGGGTAACAAGCGCTATATAGATACAAACCTTTTTTCCCTCTTCTAGCCCTCCGCTATCCTTCTGAATCCAAATAAATGACTAACCTATCCACCACTCAAATTACTTTCATATTTCAATTTACTAATTCAACACTAATCCTTTACGGGTTCCGGAGTAGCGTGCTACTCGCCGAAAAAGCACTTTGACACCTCGTCAGGGGTAGTAAGCGCTATATAAATGCAATTACAATATAATACAATACAATGTAGACTTAGCCCGTGTTTGACAGTGTATCTAAGGTATGATGTCACTTTATTCCTTTAGGAAAAGGTATTCGAATCAAGGATATCTTGAAAGATGACGAAATCCTGACTGTCTATTTGCTGAAGGACCTGGGCCTCTCCGACTCTGTGGTGTTCCAGCTCATTAATTCGCGAGTGCGCACTGAACAGGTAAGCCCTGAAGTGGTTTGCACTTTGAGGGGCTAATTTACACGCCTCAAGCTCCGCCCGTGTGTCACTTTTTCCCATGTTAAAAGGGACGCACTGGCGGCACAAGGAGCTTGTAAATAAGCCGTGAATTGTTTTCTTTAAGCTGAACATGTTAGTCCTCATTTACTACATTGTAAACTCAGAGCAGCGCAGCAAGCCTTCCTGCTGAGCTGCCGTGCATCAAAATAAAAGGGCAGGAATGCGCCGTATCTACAAGACACGGCGCATTCCTGTGCTTCTCCCCTGCGCCGATGCACAAACAGCAGCTGTGCGCCAACACCGACAAACTTGCCTCATGTTAAAAGGGTGCCTGCGTTGCAGGGTTGATTGTTTTTGTGCAGGAAGGGACACCTTCCTGCACAAAAACAATCATTGATGGCATTTTTCTCTTTTTATTGCAGCACGCACAGAAAGAGGAAAATACGAGGGGAAATATTTCTCCTCATTGTGCCACTCCTACTCCTCCCCTGGAGAGGCATAGGATTCTGAGGCATTCCCAGGTTTACAAATCTGAGAATGTGTCGGGTTCCATGGATGTTGCATGGGAACACCCACAACAACACCCAAAGAAAGACTCCTTTCACGCAGAGTAACACGTGAAAGGGGCCCATAATTACAAGCCCATGAAAATCATGCAGGGTGACTTTACGTGGCTTTGTAAATATGGGCAAGCCCATTGCGCTGTCAGTGCGCCAAAAAAAGTGATGCACCGGCGGCGCAATTGCCTGTTAAATGATGCCAATACTCTTTTATTTGCACACAACTCGCAGCGCTTTCGGCACTGCATTAAGGAAGCCGCAGAAGATCGCCTACTTCTCGAGGCGCTCAGCTGTAATTATTAAAATAAGAGGGGCATGGCAGACAGCCTGGGGATAGAATACTTCTTTTCTATTGGCTGGTTAAGCAAGCTACCATTTCAGAGACAGGGATGGTGCAAGGATTAGGGCTTCACTATGAGTGGCTGAGAATTCCTGGGAACCATGTTACCAACCCCATCAGGAATTATGAGGTTCACAGATACACCACATAGCTGTTATGGTTCCCCCAGAGATGTGGGCTGTATCTTAAATCTAGTGGGGGAAGTGTGGGGAAAGAGTGAGGATTGGCAGGGGAACAGAACCAAGAATTACTGATTCCTGCTGTATGTCTTTGTTTCTCAGGGGATTTCCAGTGTTTAAGCTGGATTCTCCATTACTGCTGCATGCCTGGAGTTAACAGGACCGACATCATTAACTCCTCTCACACCAGGGCACACATGCTTAGGCTCTTTCTGGCAAAATAGCATTTTTCCTGTTGGTGCACTCTATATACAATGAAAAAGTCAGTGTTCGAGCACTCTTTAGCAATTTGCTGGCAGTACTGTGGGCCCATAACAGGTTTCCCATTAAATATGTGAGGAGATACCAGGGCTAAAGTTAACGATTCTACCTGGTATCTCCCCATCTGTTAATGAGGATCATGAGTTAAACTTCCCAAAGTGGGGATAACCTGCTGGACCTGGAATTACTGGGTCGTTTGACATAAGTTTTTCCCAGTCACAGGAGTTTTCTTCTGCCATTTATGCCTTGCTCAGAGGTGGTGGAAATTGGAAGTGCTGGGCTGATGTGGAGGGCTGGGGTACAGTGGTGGCTGGTAACATTTGAAAGTGGTGAGGAGTAAAAGGTAAGGAAGAGGTTTAAGTAGTGAGCAACCACTGCATTTTCGTTTGCTTTCCCCTTGTCCTAATTTTGAAAACTGGTGTAGGAAAGTACCTTGTTGGACATGGTTGCCCCCACCTTTTGCCTGTTGTTTGATGTGATTTCAACTGGCAGTGCACTGGGCTAAACAAAAAGCAAACCGGTGGTAGGGAAAATTCCGCGCTGGGAGGTGAAAATCGTAATAATAAATTCTTCTTCTTAATGCCACTGCTTCTGGTTTACCCTACAACGACCACCTCACCTTGTAAATGTGGGAAAACCCACCAAAGAAAAAATTCAATAATAGGTAATCCGATCACAGGCATATGAGTCAAAGCAATAATTAAAGTCCAGATATCAATCTTAGATTGATATCTGGACTTTAATTATTGCTTTGACTCATATGCCTGTGCTCGGATTACCTATTATCGAATTTGGCAGTGCACTGGGTTCCTGCTAACCAGGCTCCCAGTGCCAGATCTCTTTCCCAAAATCATGCAATTGTTTGCCCCAATTGGCAATACCTTTGGTACCCTCCGAAAGAACCTAGTAAATGGTACCATGGTATCTAGGGCTTTGAGGTACTAAAGAGGGTCCCTAGGGGCGGCAGCATGAATTGGGCCACCCTAAGGGACCCTGCACCGAGCTCATGCAAACTGTCATTGCAGACTGCATGTCTTGGTGTAGACGAAAGTTAAAACATGACATGGCACACAGCTTGTTTTCCATGCTTACCGACACTGCATGCAGTATAGGTAAATCTCAAAGAAACAGTTAGTTATAGATTCCTTACCTTAGAATGACCCCCAGGCGTCAGACTGGATCCGGAAAGTTTTTCGTCAGCAGCACGTTGGTCGACTCTGCGTTCGTCGTCGGTGTCGTGGTCGCCGGGATGACGTCGAGGAAGCTACATAGACGCCGCCATCGCGCGCTGATGTCAGTTCTTCCGTTTTCCGCGTCAGCAAGCGCAGAGCCGGAGAGAGCGGTACCTCCAGTCACTTTTTGACTGAATTTTTCTCGACTTTTGTTGACATAGTTTTTTTTGAGTCTATCGACTCCTGGTGCACGAGGGATGCCTGGCTTTAAGGCTTGCGGTTCCTGTAACCGACTGATGTCGGTGACGGATCCGCACCGTGTGTGCCTCTACTGCCTGGAGCGCGACCACGACCCCAAGTCGTGCTCCGACTGCCGCAACATGGCCCGAAGTCTTTGTGGGACTGGTCCCGAAAGCTACTCAAGGCCCGGCAGTCAGCTCCACGTCGCTCGAGGTCCCGGTCACGTAGAAGGTCAAGGGACCAGTGGCGGAGCCAACACCATTCTTCATCTAGAAAAAGTCGAAGAAGCATCGTTGCTCTTCGACTTCTCCCCGTCCGTCAGCCGACGTGGCGAGGGATGCGGTTGGTCCCCCTCCCGCGGCTCCGCTTGTGGAGCCCGTAGGGTCGGCTCTGGGTTCCCCCCTTCCCGGGAACAACCCCTGCCCAGCTTCGTCAGTTTTACTAAGCAATATGTGCCATATTTGGGCAGCCCGACTCTGCCGGCACGCCTTCGGGCCCTGCGGACTCGGCTGGGGGCCCTAGGCCGTCGGCGGCTTCGGCCTCGGCGCCGCAGGGTCCCCTTGGATCCAGGCTGGGTTCCGGATCCTTGTAATGCCTCCCCCGGGGCTGATTCCACTTGCACCATGTCCGCTACCGGCGTCGGCTGTGTCCCGAGCCGACGTCGATCCTGGCCTCCACCTCGAGGTAGACACGGAGTCGAACCGGCATCGACCGACACCGGATCCGACGCCGACGGATACTTTTGTGCCCCTGTTCTACCCTGGCTCTTTGAGACCAGATTGGCAGCCAGAGGAGGGTGAGGAGGACTGGGAGGGGTCTGGGGACCCTTTAACCGACCAGTTGGTGTATGAACAGGATTGGAGAGAGGAACTGGGGGAAGCCAGTGGTTTGAATACCTCACCAGACCGTGGCATGTTGTCTCCTCCTACCTTGGCTACGGAGAAGGGAGTGTTATACTCAGTGGTGTTGCGTAGGGTGGCCAAGGCTCTCCACCTCGAGCTACCTACAGTTGCAGTCAGGACTAACCTCCTGACAGAGGTGCTTCAGCCGGCAGCGAGCTCTTCGGAGCCCCTGCTGCCATTTAATGAAGCCCTCACTGTCATCCTTTTGGGCACCTGGTCCAGGCCCAACACAGGGGCTCCTGTGGACAGGATGACTGCCCCACGCTACTGCCCAGCAGTGGGCGACCCCCCATTCCTCTCCCAACACCCCACCCCTGAGAGCTCGGAAGTCCAAGCCACCACTTCCAAGGACGCATTCCCTACTGCTCCCTCGGACAGGGAATCCAAAAAGCTGGATCATCTTGGTAAGAACATGTTTTCTTCCTCCAGCTTGGGACTGCAGTCGGTAAACACTGCATGTCTATTGGGCCGTTACACCCAATCCATGTGGGACACGGTTGAGCAAGTGCTGCCTCAGTGCCCGAAGGAGGCCTGGGCCATACTCTCTCAGGCGGTTGCTGAAGGGAGAGACGCAGCGAAGTTTACCATCCGCTGTGGGTTGGATACCGCTGACTCACTGGACAGGACGATTTCCACATCAGTAGCCCTTCGACGCTATGCCTGGTTGAGGTCAACTGTTTTTTCCGGGGATGTCCAATCCACTCTTATGGACATGCCCTTTGATGGCCATCGTCTTTTCGACGACAAGGCAGACAACGCGCTGGAGCGCTTTAAGGACTCTCGGGCTACGGCCAGGTCCTTGGGCCTCTCCACCTCCCACCCTGCACAGTCTGACTTTTGTGGCTACGGAAGGGGTGCCCCCCACGTACTGCCCAGAGCCACAGGCTGGCGCAAGCTGTTCATACTCTGCGCGGCCGGGGACGTGGGATCCAGCACCATGGTTCTGGGGGCCAGCAGGTGGGCTAGTCCATTACAGTTCCCTCTGCAGCAGCCTCCAAACCCTCCCAGCCCGACCTCTCAGGGCCACCAAACCCCAGTGGGTGTCAGGATTCGCCATCACCTCCCCCACTGGCGCACCATCATTTCAGACAGGTGGGTTTTGCAGATAGTCCGAAGGGGCTACTCCCTCCCCTTCGATACTACCCCTCTATTCATGCCACCTTAGTACCATCACATGTCGGAGGATCATCTAGCACTTCTCCAACAGGAAGTTTCGGCACTCTTGGCCAAGAAGGACAAAGGCTTGCGTCCTTTCTTGGATCTCAGGAACGTCAACCGCTTCCTCAGGAAGCAGAAGTTCAAAATGTTGACGGTCACTCAGATCTTGTCTGCCCTCAACCCTGGAGACTGGATGTTAGCGTTGGACTTGCAGGACGCTTACTTTCACATCCCCGTCCTGCCGGCCCACCGGTGTTAGCTGCGGTTTACGGTAGGCCACGAGCACTTTCAGTTTACCGTGCTACCCTGTGGCCTTACCAGCGCCCCTCGGGTGTTCACCAAAGTGATAGTGGTGGTCGCAGCTCATCTGCGCAGATCAGGGGTCCCAGTCTTCTCCTATCTCAACGACTGGCTGTTGAAGGCGGGCTCGCCCCAGGCTGTCGTCTCCCACCTACAGACTACGGCCGACCCCCTGCATTCGCTGGGGTTAAAAAATCAACGTGCCAAAGTCACACCTGACCCCCTCTAAAAAGCTTCTGTTCATCGGAGCGGTTCTGGACACGACGCAGTTTTGGGTTTATCCTCCCGAACAGCGAGTCCGGGATATTCGGGCTATGATTCCGATCTTTCAGCCTCAATACCGGGTTTCGGTCATGATGACCCTCAGGCTGCTGGGTCTGATGGCCTCCTGCATCCTGTTGGTGGACCATGCCAGATGGCACTTGCAGGCTCTGCAGTGGGACCTGAAGTTCCATTGGGCACAACATCAGGGGAATATGTCTGATTGCGTCCAGATCTCGGAGGGCACTGCACACCAATTGAAGTTGTGGCTAATGAACCAGGATTGGGTCGACGGCAGATCCCTCTCCCTTCCTTAACCAGAGTTCACAGTGGTGACCGACGCCTCACTTCTGGGGTGGGGCAGCCACATGGGGAGGCGGAGATCAGGGGCCTCTAGTCTCCGGCGGAGTATGGGCTCCACATTAACCTTCTGGAGCTTTGGGCAATTTGTCTTGCACTCAAAGCATTCCTTCCCTCTGTCCGGGGAAGAGTAGTGCAGGTGTTCACAGACAACACCACTGCCATGTGTTACTTCAATAAAAAAGGCGGGGTGGGGTCGTGGACTCTATGTCAGGAGGCCCTCCACCTCTGGACATGGCCGGAGCATCAGGGCATATCCCTAGTGGTTCAACACCTGGCTGGTTCCCTGAACGCCAGGGCGGACAAACTCAGCCGCAGGTGCATGATGGATCACGAACGGCGTCTTCACTTGGAGGTGGTGTAAGGTCTATTTCAACAGTGGGGAGAGCCTTGCTTAGATCTATTCGCCACCGTAGAGAACATGCAATGTCAGCAGTTCTGCGCTTTGGAATTTCCAGGATGGCACTCGCTAAGCGACACGTTTCGTCGCGAGTGGAGCTGCGGTCTTCTATGTGCCTTTCTGCCTTTACCACTTCTGCCCAGAGTGCTGAAGAAGATCAAGCATGACCGGGCCCAAGTCATTCTTGTGGCTCCAGAATGGGCACAAAGAGTCGGGTATCCCGAGCTGCTCAACATGGCCATCGATCCTCCGATCCCACTGCCTCTTCGGGAGGATGTTCTTTCACAGCAGCAGGAGACGGTCCTCGACCCAATCCTGTCCAGCCTCCACCTCCTTGCGTGGAGATTGAGCAGTGGCAGTTGATGTCATTTGACCTGCCTCCCGAAGTCTGCTATGTTATCTTGGCAGCCAAGCGTCCCTCCACTAAGACAGTATACGCCTGCCGATGGAACAAATTTGTTGCATGGTGCACAGCAAAGGCTTTGGATCCCCTTTCCGCCACTCTTTCTGAGGTTCTCTTTTTCCTCCTTTCTTTGGCCCAGCAGGGCTCTGCTCTGGGCACTCTAAAGGGCTATGTCGCGGCCATTTCTGCCTTCCTTAGGCTCCCTGATCAGACTTCTCTTTTCAAGTCCCCTGTTGTAAATAGATTCCTTAATGGCATTACTCATCTTTTTCCTCCTGTTCCATTTGTAATGCCCCAGTGGGACTTGAACTTGGTTCTTACCTATCTTATGTGCACTCCCTTTGAGCCACTACATAACTGTCCTCTCAAGCTTCTCACTTTGAGAAGTGCCTTTCTGGTGGCCATCACCTCTGCACGCAGGGTGAGTGAGCTACAAGCTCTTTCTTTCAAGCCTCCCTTTCTGGCTGTCCATCGGACGAGGTTGTCCTACGAACTAGACCTTCCTTTCTTCCAAAGGTGGTTACTTCTTTCCAGATTGGCCAAACCATCACTTGGCCCACCTTCTTTCTGCCTCCGCATCCTTCAAAAGAGGAAGAGAGGCTCCACCGTCTGGATCCAAAACGTGCGCCTTCCTTCTACTTGGATCGCACCAAACAATTCTGGGTGAACGACCAGCTCTTTGTTAGTTACTTGGGTGCTAAGAAAGGTCAGCCGTGCACAAACGGACCATCTCTAGGTGGGTCGTTCTGTGCATCAAAGCTTGCTATCCTTTGGCAAAGAAGGAGCCTCCAGTGGGACTTAGTGCCCGTTCCACCAGGGCGACGGCAGCAACCATTGCTTTGGGATGGGGAGTTCTCCTTAATGACAACTGTCAGGCAGCTACGTGAGCGTCGTTGCACACGTTCACCACACACTACTGCCTGGACAACCAAGTCCAGACAGACGGCTTCTTTGGCCGTTCTGTTCTCCAGGATTTTCTGGTGTAAACTTGGTTAGCAGACCCACCTCCGAGGTTGGTATTGCTGGGGTATCTATTCTATTGTAAGGAATCTATAACTAACTGTTTCTTCCAGATGAACAAGTTACTTACCTTCGGTAATGATATATCTGTAAGAAACATAGGTTAGTTATAGACACTTTACCGCCACACCCATCCTCCCCGTTCTGCTAACTGACTTCTAGGGTTAAGGACATCCTTTCAGGGCCCTAGTTTTGTGCACCAGTGATCAGTGTCTTGCATGGCTCTACGCTTCTGGCGTGGTAAGTCGTGTACAGAACTGACAACAGCACGCGGGGTGGCATCTATGTACCTACCTCAACGTCATCCCGGCGACCACGACACCAACGACAAACGCGGAGTCGACTGACACCACCTTCCGACTCACAGGGGTACTGCTGCCGAAAAACGTTATGGTTCCAGTCTGACGCCTGGGGGTAATTCTAAGGTAAGGAATCTATAACTAACCTACGTTTCTTACAGATATATCATTACCGAAGTTAAGTAACTTGTTTGTCACCCCTACCACAGGCCTTACAGCCCTATGGCAGGGCACACTATACTACATTTGAGGGCATCACTGCACAAGCATCTATGGCCCTGTGCTAGTCAGTTCCATTGCTTTCTGTACAAGTAAACAGGAAAGCCATTTTACAAGCATGCGCTGGACACTTGTGGAAATGAGTTCCCTAGCTACATGATAGCTTTACTGAAATAAGGAATGTTTGGTATCCATCATCTCATGTTAATAAACCTGCGCTGATGCCAGTGTTGGAGTGAGTAACACATGCACATAGAGGCCCCTTAGAGGTGCCCCCTGAATACTTACCAACCACTGGTGTGCTGACTGAACGGTTCTAACCAGTGTACCACCAGAGATAAGTTTCTGACCGCCAAGGGCGAGGGCCTGTGCTCTCCAGGGGTTATAAACCAACCCTGCTCAAGCAGAGTGTTCCCTGCACCCCCACCCACAGGTTGACCTGTGGATTAGCATTCCAAGACTGGGGAGCTTGAAAGAGGCCCAGCGCACTTGGTGTGCAAATCTGGCTTCTCTTACAGGAGATGAAACCGGCTCCCTTTGTCCAGAGCCCTTGGCACCTGGACAGGCGGTAAAATTAGCTAAGCAAGATAGGTGTGTCCACTCTCAGGCGAGTACCACCCCTGAACTGAGCTACCTGAAGTGGATAAAGCTTTTCTGAAGTGACCATCTTGATGATGGCAAATTTAGGATCTCTGGGACAGGGTAATGCTCACTTTCCCCGGGAAGTTGTCATATGGGGGGTGTAGTGACCCAGGGGTAAGTAGCCCATTGGACACTACCCTATACTCCCCTAAACACCCCTAAATTCAGTATTTAGGGGAGCCCTGGCACCAGGATATCAGATCTTGCAGACCAAAAGAAGAAGGGCCAAAGAGGCTTGAAAGGAAGAACTGCAGAAAAGCAACTGACTTGGCACCAGCCCTGCCAGCCTGTTTGCCTTCTTTTGACAATTGCGCCAAAGTCGTCTTGCCCTGCAAACTGCTGACTCTCCAAAGCCTGGGAGGACTGCAAGCACTTCTCTAAAGACTCAGGAGCTCCTGTGGAATAGCGGAGCTGTTCCCCTGCATCTTGCAGGTACCGAAGACTCAGCTGTGAGACTCCAAGACTGTGAAAACCCAACACCGGAAAGCACCACTGCATCTGAGCCACCTAGCCCAAGCTGAGGAGGGCCAATGGTGCCAACGTGGCACAGAGATCCTGATGAGCTACAAAGAAGAAGAACACTGAAGAGCCGCAAAAGCAGAAGACCGAGGAAGAGGAACTGACTTGGCACTAGCCCTGCTGGCCTGTCTGTTCTTCCCCATTCAAACTGCGCCAAGACGTCTCGTCCTGCAGCAGTTGTGCCTCCAAAGCCTGAAAGGACAGCCTGCCTTCAATAAAGACTCAAGAACTCCAGTAGAGCAGAGGAGCTGCTTCCCTGCCTCCGGTAAGCACACCAAAAAAGACTGTCAGTGCCCCAGACTGCAAAAACCTAACACCACTGCACCCGTGCTTCCAAGCCCGAGCAAAGTGGGCCAATGATACCAGAGTTGTCCCACGGCTCTCCAGAGACCAAGCCCACCTTGGAATTGCCCACTGTGGACTTCCGCCGCCTGCAGCCTCTCTTTGAAGGCCCCCTCTACTGCAAGAGCTTCCGGTGATGAAAATCCGCCGCCTAAAGACACCTCTGCACCTATAACTCCTGGCCTCTGGAGAAGAGGACCAAAGGTGTCCCCACGTTCCAGAGCATCTCAAGAGTTGAGTCCCATTGTTGGTTCAGCTCGACTGATCTCCCAGTTCAAGCCTGCAGCCTCTTTTCTGGCAGACCTATCTCTATACACTCGAATCCAGCACCTGATGCTGTGAGGCACCTCTGCACCCTGCTGCCCCATTATTGCCCGAAGTGAACTGTTAGTGCTGCCTTGGACCTTGACCCATACGCACCTTAAGTCCAGAAGAAGCATCTCGTAAGTGGCTGTTGAGTGTCCAAAGGCAATACGTTTACTTCCTAAGTTAACATTGCCACAAAGCGTTTCAATTACGATTTAAAGTATCACAAACCTGTTTTCTTCAAACCTGCTATTTCAAAAAGTACTTACATGATCGTGATGATCTTGGTGCCTAAAGTTATATAAAGATATGCGCTATTTCTATAAATTGGTGCGGATCTCCTTATTGAGTTGTGTGCATTATTTATTGACTTTAGTGTGTACGTTCAGATGTATAACACTCCCCTCTGATGTGCCTAAAGCTGCTTGACCACACTACCCCCTAGAAGAGCACCTTGGGATTGCTAGAGCAAGCCCCTGCCCACTAGAAAGGGAATACGGGGACTCTTTATACGGGATACCTCTTTTTGGCATCCCATTGAAAGAGCTGGCTTCCTACAACTGTGTAGCCCAATGATGGGGGCTCCATCACACTCATTTGCATAGAATCACAATTACAACTCAAATACTTGACCACTATCCTGTGCGCTTTGCAGAGAGGCCCATGATTGGATAACTGTGTATTCTGAACACCTTTTTGACCTAATGACAGGCCCTGTGAGAAACTCGTAGTGCCTTCAACAACAGCTCTAGAGCTCTCAATTGTGCAAACAAGTGGTGCCACTCAGTTCAAAATATCCCATGTACAAGAGTAATGTGCTACATACAAAATTAAACAAGCATTATCCTGGAAGTAGCTAAAATTATTTTATATTATCCTGCATATTGAATTGGCAGCCAGGCAAACCTGATAGCCTACCTGAACGACAAGGCTATCTGGAGACTGCTGGTGCCTTGCTGTAGTCCAAAGGTCACCTTCATATGCTCATGAAGAAGATCGACACGGCCAAGTGGGATGAATGCAAAAGAATAAAATAAATGCGCCTGTCGGTCTTTCACTCCAAGATCGCGGTGCTGCACCTGTGACTAGGAATGTATGCTCTGCATTACAGAAGGTGAGAAAGCCGAGGCCTTCAGCAGGAGCATCCAAAGAGGGAGGAGCGAACAGGTGTCCAGGAGGGACAGCAGTAGGAAGTGGAATGAAATACCTCCTGTCCCTAGAGAACAGACAACCAAGAAGGCGTTCAGTCTGTGACTATGTTCCGAAAGCAGCCGTCCAGCCGAGCTATCAAGTTTAAAAGGGAGGAAGACTATGACGCTTATCCTCCAAGACAAAAATAAAAAGCTCGACTGGAAAGCAGCATTGAAGCCGCGTCAGGGAACATGTTCCAAGCTTCCAAGAAATGGGCCACAGTGAAGGGAAGGAAGGTGGTTGGCTTCCTACAGCCAAACAAACCTAACCAATCCTGGAGCTGCTCTCATGCTGTTTCCAGCATGAGAGAAGCACCGGGATTAGTTTGAGCAGGCTAACCCAGTGCTCCTTTTGAGGCTGGGGCCTGTGCCTGCAATCCCCCGGCAGTTTAACAACGCTAGGATTGGAGTCGTCTGAAGTGCGCATGTCGGGCTGGCCGTCGCAAGACAGCCGGCCTATCTGACATGCGCATTCCACATTGGCACGCTTTGCATGTCATCCTGCTGCGGCCACCAGCAGGAAGCAGGAGGCTGCTGCTGTGTTACAATATCGAAAACACACATCACTATCCCTGAATATTAGATGTAGAAACATTACAAATTTGGATGAGTGCGCCTGTGCATTGTCAGTGACTTGGGCAAAGAAGGCATGAAAGAGCTGAAATTGGATCATACATTCAAAGCAGCTCCAAACAGGGGCCCCCAAAATCCATCTGACCCCGGGCTCCCAAAATCCTTAAGATGTTCCTACGGACGCACTGAGTTATTATGAGCCATCTCCCTCCTGCCACCTCCCCTTCCTCCCTGACAACTTGCTATGTGGCCCTCTGCAACCTCTAAAGGTTTCACCTTGCGTTATGGAAGCATGGGACCTGTTTCAGATCTAGACCTCGGGTTGAAATCTGCCACATGGTTATTTAAACTATTAATCACCAGCATTGTATTTTTCTTTTTTAACATGTGACCTGAAGCAGAAGAAAAGGAAATAGTGAAAAAGAAACGTGATTTGGTGGACAAATGATTATTGTTTTTTATTTGCGAGGCTTCTGTTTGACACAGATTTCCGAGCACACACTTCCCTGCTGCGCACAATTCTGTATTGTGTTTGACAAGGGTAATTTGACTACTGTTGGCATGCATTACAGGAAAACCAACATGGCTGGGGCCTTTTTTGTTTCAACTTTTAAAGGCACGGATCCGTATTTAGCCAGAAGGCAGCCAGGAGTTCGTAAGGGATGTGACTGTTCGCACCGAGGCCGCAGAGCTTTGTTGAAATGCTAAGCGGGTACAGAATAGATCAATAGACCTCTGCAACTAAGGCACTTGAAAAGAACGCAACGTAGCGTGCGTCAGACTGCGTACGTTTTAAAAAGCTTGTGGGTGGCCTCAGTGCACTAAGCAGCCCCGTCACTCTGCTGTTGTCTTTGTGATACAGATTTCAGTCTACATACACTCAGGTGTCGTGGGGGAATGTGAACTGGAAAAGTGTTAATTCGTAAACACCTAGGGCCTTATTTACAATGAATTGGCGTAGGGCAGCGCTGCAAGTCCTTTTGCTGCGCTGCGCCAACTCACAAGGGCAGGAATGCGCAAATACGGTGCTCTCCTGTCCTTTCTGCCTGTGCACAGTTTGGTGCCTAGCACCAGCGCACTATAGTGCAAGGGTGTCTGCGTTGTTGGCAGGATTGTTTTTGTGCAGGAAGGGACACCTTCCTGCACAAAAACAGTCCATGGAGAGTTTTTCCTCTTTCTATGAGTGCTTTCTGCAGCATACATAGAAAGAAGAAAAAACGAGGAGAAATAAAGATATTTCTCCTCGTTACGCCTTCCCTGGGGACATGTATAATTTTGACGCATCCCCAAGTTTACAGATCATTGTAAATCTGTGAATGTGTCAAAACCCAGGGGTGCCCCCCCAACACAGTCAAGGCAATGCAGCAACTTGTGCTGAGTTGCCTTCCACCATATCTAAAAGGCCTTGAAAAGCCATGCAAGGGGGCTTTGCGTGGCTTCGTAGATATGAGCTGCACTCTGCGCTGCCGGAGCATCATCAAAAGTGACGCCCCAGCGGCACAAGCGGTATGTAAATAAGCACCCTATTTTTCTAAAGGTTTGCGCTGACTAAACCTCTGTGGTCCCTGCAACTTATTATGCTTGGGACATATATATTCTGATCTTTAGGGGCGTCTAACCTGAGTTAGAATGTCCCAATTTAGGGCCTCATTTACAAGAGGCTTGCGCCGCCGGAGCGTCACTTTTTATGATGATCCTTCCACATCTCCGATAATTAGACCGATAACTCTTTTACCTAAGTTAATAAAAAAAAAAATTAAAACAAGCACTGGCAAGCCAATAGATCTCATCTTTGGGACCGGTTGGCTTTGCCAATTGCTTTTGGAGAATCTTTGCAGTGTTGGGGCTCTGTGCAGCATCGGCAAAATAAAAAAAAGACATGATGGTGGTTGTGTTATTCCACTCACAAGTGAGAATGCGTGCATGCACCAGCGGAATGATGCAGGCTCATTTTGCTTTAATTTTTTATTTACTGATCCAAGATGATATATGCTACTTGGATTGGTAAACAACAAAATACACAGTTTCTAGCACAAAAGCAACAATAAAAAAAATAGGACTGTGGTTGTTAAGGGCCATGGGGTTAACAGAGTAGCAGGTGGGGGGAAGTAGTATATGGGGAGCAGGGTTGGATGCACAGGAGGGGGAGAACACCACAGGAGTGAGGGAGAGCAGCCTTGCGTGGGGATGTGGAAAGAGAGAGAGCAGCATTAGGGGTAGAGAAGCACTTTGACGAGAGCTCAACACAGAGTGGGAGGGGGAGAGAAGCACACAAGTAAGACAGCTGAAAAAGCACATGCACTTGTTGAGTGCGTAAGCAAGATGAAATGAGAGAGGGCAGGGCAGGGGGAGAAAAGTTGACGGATGAGAGAGCAACACAGAGTCGAGGGAGAGAAGCACACGAAGGAGGCAGCTGGAATGTCATGCACTCTTGTGGAGTGCTTACACAAAAAGAGAAAATGAGTTCATTAAATGAGTTGTGGAAGGACACAAGAGGCTATGCTTGGTGGAAGGGACAAATGCAAGATGGACGATCCAAGCCATCAAATAAGAAGCAAGCAAGCACTGACAATGACAATAAAGCCAACCAATGGTACGCAACGGGCAAGCTTTAAATGCATTAGGACATCTTGGTAAGATGACAGTAGATCTTTTGCAGTTAGATAGCTTGTGCTGCCTGGTAGGTGTGACCTAAAACATATAACCCAGCAAATGGGGTGAGGGATTAACAGCAGTACGAGGTGTAATTTCATGACATATTTCTTTGAACAACCTGCATATATACAAGGCGTCAACTGCTCGACTCAGGTCAAACTATAACAAGTTATTGCTGTCTGTATGTGATTGTCTATGTAAGTGAACTATGGTTCATCTGAAACTCACTTAGTATGATACAATACTCTTGCAGTGAAATCTTTGCGTACAGTAAATGTTTATATAGAAGCAAGCCATGCAGATAAGATAATTACACATTTTAATTCACAGAAATTAATATATCAGTAAAAAAACTGATATTTGCATTTCTGAGAGGAATGAGTGCAGGTCAGGTGAACATATGATGAAGAAATGGTGTGTTCATACATGGCACATAACTCCATTCTATGCTACATTTTAGGTGTAGATGGGCCTAAGGCTTGATATAATCTTTGCGATGTACTGAGTTTATGTGCTGTTGGTTGTCAACGTCTTTTGGACCTCTTTTGTAGTTTTGAGTTCTTGTTCTACTGAGTATTTTTCTCAAAACATTTAAACACTTTGGCTATGAAGGGAAGAAAATGCATATCATACAGCAACTTGTTTGCCTGGCTTCAGTCCTTAACTGGTACAAAAAAAGTAAGTGCCACTGCAGCTTGCACCACCCACTCCCCGTGCCAGTGCTACCAATGGCAGTACCTGTGTGTAAGTTTGAAAATTCAGACTACTTGAGGCCCCCGAAACTATAAAAATGGCCTGAACGGTAGCTATTAGTTGTTTGTATTGTATATTGAATTGATAAATAACTGTTGATCTGCGCATCTCTAAATAACACAAACAGCGCCCCATGTGGCAGCTGTCATAAGTATTGACAATTAAGTGCTGGTGCCGAGCACTGGAAACCACCTGCTCAAACTAAGCACTGCCTGGCTGACTTACCAGCTTCTCCTCCACTGTGTGCGGTGTAGCAAGCACATTGCTTCTTATACATTTGCATAGTTAGCGCTACACAGGCAAGAAACCACAAATTAGGTTGCCCAGTGGCATTTCCCATCCATAGCATACTACCTAGCGGCTGCCAGCATTTCTGCTGGGATAGAGCAAAGGGCAATCACTGGTGAATTCTGGGCCCATGTGAATAAATAAAGAATAGACTTGTGGAGTGAGAAAACTTGGTAAAGGTGAGTGTGCAACTGTCAAGTTTGAGCATACTACCTGGCAGAGTCTGTTGACAATCTGCCCCTCAACACCACAGAATGTGATTCTGCCTATGCACATGCATGCACTATAGGCAGAACGAAGTACTGGAGGGATGTGGAAATGACATAAAGAGAGAACAAGCAGGGGCGGCTCCTCAATGTGGACGGAGGAGCATCGCTCCACTGCTTTCTCGCAGTGCGAGAAGCAGAAACATAAAATGGTATTATAAATACTATATTATGTTTCTGCTTCTCGCACTGCGAGAAAGCAGAAGGGTGTGGTTGGGTGGCCCTGCTCTAGGGCAGGGGAGAAGTGGCTTGCCCAGTACTGTGTGCGCTGACTGTTTGGTCGGCCCTCTGGGACCAACCAAACCAGTCATGTGCACTCTTCCTTTTCTCCGTGTAGGCTGCATGCAGCCTATATGGAGAAAATGGCTTCCCCATAGACGCCTGGCTCGTCGGTGTCCCAACCAATCACAACACTGCCATTGCATCTTTGTGATTGGCTTAGTGGAGGGGAGGGAGGCTGCATGCTTCCTGTTCCGGAGAGGAGCAGAGACGACCCAGGGCCGGGGCAGGTAAGTTAACTTTTTATTTTTCAATTGTAATTTTAAATTAACCCCCTCCCCCCCGGGACCCCCTACCTGCGTGACCGGCGAGTCATGCCAGCCAGGACTGAGAACAAGGACAACCAATGTCTCCACAAAGTGGTTTCTGAAGTTGGACTTGCTGCTTCTGAGCCGGAATATCACAACCAGGGGTTTCAGACAGATGCATGTACATTATAACTATGCCTGGATAAAATGTTAATTATGCTAGCATAATTTGATTATTTTCGGGAATTTTGTGTTACTTTTGTTACCTAAAATTCACAAATTTATACCACTATACCATATTATGTAATTACCTGCCACTAGCGGACAAAAATAATCACAAACGCACAGGAATAACTGAAAGCTAGCCGCTGTTGTTCAGAGTGCTTTTGTTTTTGTGCAATGTTTAGCATAAAATGAATCCTTGTATCAAAAATTGTTGTGAGGAAGCATTTCACACACAAAAAGTAGTGCTAATTGATGGATTTACATTTCACATATTTGCGTGTAATTTAATGTTTTTTTGACAAAATGTTGCATAATTATGTGAAAGCAAATTAGGCAAACTTCACACACCCATAACTATAACAAGAAGTACTTAAAGGTGTGAATTTACACAGCAAGTATGAATATTATATATATATATATATATATATATATATATATATATATATATATATATATATATATATATATATATATATATATATTCACTGAAAAAAACATAGGTTTCAGACACGTTATAGTTAGAAATTAGCATTCAAAAACCCTTAGAAATTCACTGAAAAAAACATAGCTTTCAGGGACGTTATAGATAGTTGGACATTTTACTTGTACAAAACCAGAGAAATTCGGCCGTTATAGTTAGTAGAGCTAACTATAACTCGCGCCCCCGCAATGCACTGCTGATTACTTCACATATTACATCACTCATGACATGGTCAGTGACATCACTGATGACATCACTGATGACATCTCAAATGACATCACTGATGACATCACTGATTACATCATCCAGTTAATGTGTGTTTCTTTAAAGTTTAAATATGTTTTATATATATATATATATGCCAAGGTGTATTGAAGAATGAGTGGGTGTATAAGTGTCTGATGATTTAGTAGGTGCGTGACTAATTGTATAAGTGACTGATTAAGCGAATCTTACTGAATGCATGGGTTAGTGAGTAAACTGTGTAAATGTCTGTATCAGTCTGTCAGTTGGTGTATAAGCGGCTGCATTGGTTGGTGAGTAGCTACATGACTGTCTATATGGGTTATTGATTGGTTGTCTGAGTATCTGTATGGGTGTCTGAGTGTCTTTGTGTGGGTGGGGGGTGGATGACTCTGTGCATAGATGTGTGAGTGAGTGATTCACTGGGTGTATGGGTTCAAGAGTGCATCTGTGAAGGGCTGTATGGGTGGGTGAGTGTGTGTATCGGTGTGTTGTTGAGTGAATGGATGTCCCAGTGGTATATGTGTGAGTAACTACATATGTGAAAGGCAGTATATGTGAGTTTTGGGGTATATAAATGACTATATGTGAGAGTGAGTGATTGTGAGAGTGGCTGTATGGATGAGTGTCTGCTTGTATGATTGATTGTATAAGAGAATAAGCATGCGTTAGTATTTGTATATTTAAGTGAGGTGGTCTGTGTATAACTGTATATGTGAGTAAATGGGTGTGATTGATTCTTTGCAAGACTGAGGAGGTGTGTGAGTAAGTCTATGGATGAGTGGCAGTGTGTGAGTGTATGTATAAGTGTATGAGTGCATATGATAGTGCTGTATTGATGAGTGACTGCATGTATGAGTTACTGTATGGGTGAATGAGTGGATGTGTGTTTAGACCTAAGAATCAGTGAGTGCGTATGTAGTAATTGGTATTGTTGTGTCTATGGTTTCGAAAATGGTAGTCTGTATTTTAGAGTGGGTGTATCAAAGGTTATATTAGGGTGTGAGGAAGTGCATCAGATTATCACATGGATGATGTCATCAGTGATGTATTCAGTGATGTCATTTGAGATGTCATCAGTGATGTCACTGACCATGTCATGAGTGATGCAATATGTGACATCATCAGCAGTGCATTGTGGGGGTGCGAGTTATAGTTAGCTCTACTAACTATAATGGCCGAATTTCTCTGGTTATGTACGAGTGAAATGTCCAACTAACTATAACGTCCCTGAAACCTATGGTTTTTTCAGTCAATTTCTAAGGTTTTTTAAATGCTAATTTCTAACTATAACATGCCTGAAACCGATGGTTTTTTCAGTGAATTTCAAAGGTTTTTTAAATGCTAATTTCTAACTATAACGTCCCTGAAACCCATGTTTTTTTCAGTGAATTTCCAAGGTTTTTTAAATGCTAATTTCTAACTATAACATAGCAGTCGCGTTTGCAGAGTGATGGAGAAAGGTGAGCGTGGCCTTCAAATACCTTTTAGCAAACCCACTGAGTGGGATTTAGCAGAGGTAACAGGAGGGAAAGTTAGCCCCCAACTTCAACCTTGGGGGCCAACTACCCCTTTTATTATGTCCAGTAAGTCCCACACAGCAGGATTGCTAACTTGTTATATCAGACCCTGCCCCCTCCCTGCATCAATGTGCAAATGCGCCCCCTGGCATGCTGTAAGTTGGGGGATTAAGTCCCCTTGAATCCTGAGGGTCCCTGTGGGCTAATTAGCCCACCAGGTACCTCCAGTAAGCGCCACAGAGCTGTGTTGCAGAGAGGTGTAAAAAGGGGCGTGGCCTCGAACCACCTCTCTGCAACTCAGCTCTGTGGTGGTACCTGGTGGGCTAGTTGGCCCCCAGGGACCTTCAGGATTGAAGGGGACTTAATCCCCCAATTTACAATGCGCCAGGGGGCACATTTGCACTCTTGTTATGTCAGGCCCGACCCTCCCTGCACCACTGAGCAAACGCGCCGCCTGGTGCATTGTAAGTTTGGGGATTAAGTCCCCTTGAATCCTGAGGGTCCCTGGGGCTAACTAGCCCACCAGGTACCTCCAGTAAGCGCCACAGAGCTGTGTTGCAGAGAGGTGTAAAAAGGGGCGTGGCCTCGAACCACCTCTCTGCAACTCAGCTCTGTGGTGCTTACTGGAGGTACCTGGTGGGCTAGTGGGCCACCAGGGACCTTCAGGATTGAAGGGGACTTAATCCTCCAATTTACAATGCGCCAGGGTGCACATTTGCACACATTGTTATGTCAGGCCCGTCCCTCCCTGCACCACTGAGCAAACGCGCCACCTGGTGCATTGTGAGTTTGGGGATTAAGTCCCCTTGAATCCTGAGGGTCCCTGGGGGCCAAGTAGCCCACCAGGTACCGCCAGTAAGCGCCACAGAGCTGCGTTGCAGAGAGGTGTAAAAAGGGGCGTGGCCACAGACCACCTCTCTGCAACGCAGCTGTGTGGCGCTTACTGAAGGTACCAGGTGGGCTAGTTGGTCCCCCAGGGACCTTCAGTTTTCAAAGGGACTTAATCCCCCAACTTAGAACATGCCAGGGGGCGCGTTTGCAGAGTGCTGCAGGGAGGGGGTGGGGCCTCTGGCGAGTTGCCGGTTTCTTTTAAAATATTTTTCTGGGAGGGGGGATGTGTGGCCCCCCTTCCCTGGGCTACTTTTGGCGCCAGGGACCCCATCCCCCGGGGCCTGAGTATTTTCTTTTTCTTTAAAAAGAAAAAAACGTGACGTGGGCTGCGTGGCCCCCCTTCCCTGGGCCACTATTGGCCCCGGGTACCCCATCACCCGGGGCCCACCCTTTTTAAATATTTTAATTTACGTGGGGGGTAGCGTGGCCCCCCTCCTGGGCCACTCCTGACCCCAGGGACCCCATCCCCCGGGGCCGGCCCTTTTAATTGGGGACCGTGGGGGGAGCACCCATGCCCCCACAGTCCCACCGCCTCCCCGCCTCCTGCGGGAGCTGGCATTGCTTTTGAGCAAGGGGAGCTGCTGACATGACAGGATTTCCTGCTCTTGCTTCGATGAAGCAAAGCAGAGTTTGCTATGCCTGTCATAGCAAACGGCAATGTCCCGGGGGTGGGCACCCCGGTACATTGTAGGAACCAGCCCTGGGGGGTGGCTGTCCCCAGGGCCATCAAGGGCTCCAGGAGGGGGGCCGCGCCGCCCCCTCCCTTAATTTACATAGCCCTGGGGAGGTGGTGGTCCCCAGGGCGTGTGGGGGGCTCTTACCCACACATATCTTTAAAAAAAAAATAGAGCCCCGGGGAGGTGGCGGTCCACAGGGCTGCGGGGGTGGCATGCCCCACTGAATCCAATTAAAAAAGCCCCGGGGAGGGGGTGGTTCCCGGGGCAGTGTGGGGTGGGGTTGGGACCCCCCCACGCATTCATTTTAAAAGAAGCTCCCGGGGAGGTGGAGGTCCCTGGGGCTGCAGGAGCCCCCGCGGTTCCCCGCTTATTAGGTCTCGCCTGACCCAGCGCTTGTGCTTCAAAAAATGCTACCGCCGGCCACAGCTTGCAGTGCGTGTGCGCGGATGTGCGCTTGAGCAGAGGCGCCATATGGCGTGATTGCTGCCGCACGTGCACCACTCGCGCACATGCACTGCAAGCTGTGGCGGGCGGTAGCATTTTTCCCCCGCGATCACTTTCACTTTGGCCCGACGGTTAACTTCCTTGTTCTTATTTTGCCAGTGTGGGCTTAACCTCTTGACCTTTCTTGTGCCTGTCCCTCCCCTGGAGCATTGCTGCATTATCTATTTCCCCCTGCTCCTCAATTTTCAAGCACTACGTTTTGCTTTTTGGTTAAGCACTCCACAAGAAAGTTTGGGTTTTCAGCTGTCATTGTTGTGTACTTCTCTTGCCTCCTCTCTCACTTTATTTTATTCTTTTTTAAGCATTCTGCACTGCTATCCGGCTGTTGTACAGCATCACTGAAACCATTGGCAACGCCAATCAGTCCAATTGAGAGACCTGCTGGCTTTGCCAATACTTGTTCATTTTGGCATCGCCCCCGGGACCTGGCCCACGGGAGCCCGCGCATCATTTTTTAAAAAGATTTTCGGCGGGATTCGTGACCCCAGCGTGAATTCTGCCGTTTAAAAAGGAAAAATGCTTTTTTGGCCCTAGGGGACCTTGTGGGACCCCCTGAGCAGACCTAGGGGGTAAGGGTATTTCTACCCTGCCCCCTTTTCATCTTTTTTAACCTCTTTTTCACTGTTTTCTTGTGACTTGGTTCTACCGAGTCACAAGATGGCTGCCAACACTTCCTGGTTTGGGGTGATGGCAGCCAATCAGAGTAAAGCTCGTGCCCGGGAGGGTTCGTGAACCCTCCTCGGTGCTCAGATATCGATATTTATCTTTTTGCTAATATCGCAAGAACTACTGAATGGATTTACACCATTTAACAAAAAGGAATCTTTCTGAACCAAGACCTACCTTTTTGCCAAATTTGGTGTAATCCCGTTCAGGAGTTTGGGCTGTCGCTTTGTCTAAAGTTTCCTATGGAAATTTACATGGGGAGAACACGTTTTGGGACCCCCCTTTTTTCTCGGCCTCCGCTTGACGAATCGCCCCGAACCTTTCAAGACAGGAGCTGACCGGCGCGCCCCACTAGTTTTGAAAATTTCGCGAAGATTCGTCAAACGATGCCAAAGTTATTGGGAAAACAAAAAACACTTTTTGAATAGAAATGAGGTCCTAACTATAACTACCTACTGGCTTTTTTATTGCGTTGGGCCTCCTTCGACCCGGCATACAGGAGAAACGCATCTTGGCTGTAGCAACAGCCTGTCTCAATCTGGTAAGCGCCATTTTCCTCAACTCATTTATCATGTTCCGTGCATAGATAGAACAAATATACCACACTTTTAAAAACATCACCCATTGCATTAAAATACAATTCAATTTGTGTGCTATATACAAATAATGGAATTGCTAGAACTCTCAAAAATATATATTAAAAGGCATAATGCACTAACTATTCCTTTGCTGTACAATACATAGTCAGTCCACAAAAATATGATAATGGCTTTGCACAAGGAAATATAACAAACCTTCATTCATTTTTTGGAACTCCTGTTTTTTTATCCCATTCCAAAAAAAATAGCAAAAACCCCTTCAAGTAGCACTTTAATATTACACGTGCTGCATATATTTCTAACACTGAGTAGACTTCATTTAACCTTATAAGTTCCCTTAAATTCATAGAACGTATATAGACAATGGCCTTCATGTCTCATTTTCATCAACTGTGTAAAAAATACTTCTGGATTAAAAAATAAGCTGAAATGAACATGCACGGATTTCCAATCTACAATGACAGTACGAACACCAAAATGAGTAAAATTGTATACTTTGAAACATTTTGATTGCCATACACCTATGTTAGAGTCATAGGGTACTACTAGTCCCATAACGCCACATTAAAATATAAAGAGGATTCAAAACTTATGAATGGCACAAATAGTTCATCTGGCAAAACATGCTGCCATATTTGGCGTTGTTTAATTATTTGCATCCAAGATCAAGGAAAATCCAAAGTCATGTATTTTTTAATCACACGCGAGTTGCGCAACTAAAATACTTTTCTTTGAAATCTTATTTAATAGGCGCTTACATGGCAGGTCCAAGGCAATCATGTCCTCACGTCCATCTCAGAAAGTCTACAACTCCTTAGGCAGCAATATGTGAACAATCTCGAAGGGTCGGGGGAGATCCCAGTCATCAGCAATCCATCGGCATTCTGAAGGAGGTTTCTGTAGGCACGGAGAAACACAGTCCCTGCGCTTGAGGATTCTGTAGGCACGGAGAAACACAGTCCCTGCGCTTAAAGTCAACAGACTTCCCCAGTCTCCACTGGGTAGTTATGATTAGGATTGTGTTTCCATAGGAGTTGCATTTGTTTATGGTGCTAATAACTTTGGGGCCGTATGACGATTCTCCACAAACCTATCTGGAAAAGTGGTACTTTTTGACTAGTTTGCGCATGAAAGGTTTCGGAGTGTTGGGTCAAGCAGGGGCCAAGAAAAAAGTAAAACCAAAGGGGATGATGGACGGAGTGTTGAACATTGCAAGCACTCACCCCCAGTCAACTGATCTGGGTTTAATCCATCATCATTCTTTAGCTCACTCCGCCACCCCAGTCCAGATATGGCCATATGCAAATCAGTCTGACCCTGAGCCTCATGGGAACAGTCCAGCCTGAACTGCCAAGCCATATCTTCCCTGGAATGGAAACAAGCATCCTTGGACCGGGTTCTGGCTAATCAGCCGTCATAAGCCTGGCTAGCTTGAATCCAGTGGCAAAGTGAGCAAGGGACCCATGTCTGGGCATACCCTGCCAACTTAGGGCGAACAAAGCAAAACCAAAGGGGATGATGGACGGAGTGTTGAACATTGCAAGCACTCACCCCAGTCAACTGATCTGGGTTTAATCCATCATCATTCTTTAGCTCACCCCACCACCCCAGTTCAGACATGGCCATATGCAAATCAGTCTGACCCTGTGCCTCATGGGAACAGTCCAGCCCGAACTGCAAAGCCATGTCTTCCCTGGACCGGAAACAAGCATCCTGGGACCGGTTTCTGGCTAATCAGCCGTCATCAGCCAGGCTAGCTTGAATCCAATGGCAAAGTGAGCAAGGGACCCACGTCTGGGCATACCTTGCCAATTTAGGGCGAACAAAGCAAAACCAAAGGGGATGATGGATGGAGTGTTGAACATTGCAAGCACTCAACCCCAGTCAACTGATATGGGTTTAATCCATCATCATTCTTTAGCTCACTCCCCCACACCAGTTCAGACATGGCCATATGCAAATAAGTCTGACCCTGTGCCTCATGGGAACAGTCCAGCCCGAACTGCCAAGCCATGTCTTCCCTGGACAAGAAACAAGCATCCTAGCATCCTGGGACCGGTTTCTGGCTAATCAGCCGTCATCAGCCAGGCTAGCTTGAATCCAGTGGCAAAGTGAGCAAGGGACCCACGTCTGGGCATACCCTGCCAACTTAGTGCGAACAAAGCAAAACCAAAGGGGATGATGGACGGAGTGTTGAACATTGCAAGCACTCACCCCCAGTCAACTGATCTGGGTTTAATCCATCATCATTCTTTAGCTCACTCTGCCCCAAAACTCGCTTTACACATTCATTTCCCCATAGGATCTTTAGACACAGCTACAGCCTAAACCGCTGAATGGATTTAAACCACGTTTGGCAGAAAGCTAGATGTTGGTTCAGAGAAAAATGTTTTTTGTGTTTTGGTGTATATCCATTCAGTATTTTTGGAGCAATTAATGGTAAAAAAACATTGTGTATCTAAGGACGTGGAGCCTCACATCCCAACAGATCTCAAGCTGAGATCTGATTGGCTGCCACCACCTCCAACAGGAAGTGGTGACAGCCATTTTAAGACTTGGGATTCAGTCCTAAGTCCTAAAAAGAGTTTTTTTAAAAATATAAAGGGGCAGGGTAGGGATACCCTGACCCACTAGGCCTGGTGGTGAAGCCAAAAATGTTATTTTTTTTAAATGTTGCAGCAAATTTGCTGAGGATTCATGAATCCACACACAAAAAAAGAAGGGCTCCCATGCTTGTTTTTGAGAAACTTCCTGGGTTGGGCCAGGGCCCCGGTGGTTGCCCATCTCCCCAAGTCAATTTCAGCCTCGGGGACTCCATCGCCCGGGGCCTGGTGTGTATTTCAATGGGAAGAAGCACGGAGCCCCCACCTCCCCGTGTCGTTTTTGGCCCCGGGAACCCCATCTCCTAGGGCCTGGCATGTTTTTTGAGGGGGAGGTGGGCATGCAGCCCCCTCCCCAGGCCACTTTTGGCCCTGGTGATACCATCCCCCTGGGGTTCATTTTATTTTTTAAGGGGAAGGGGGCTGCCCGCTTCCCGCCTTGAGCACAGGCAGGGACACCTGTGTTTGCTTACGCCTCATGGAAGAATTTTCAAAACTCCCTCCACGCTGGAGCAAGTACAAAGTCTTCTTTGAAAATGTTTCCGCTGGCTGAGTGCAGACTTTTGATCTGATTCCCTGCCTGCACTGATGTGGGCAAGGAAACAGATCAAAATATTGCTCCCGCCCAGAGGGAGCAGCATTAGTAGATGCTCCTTCTGGGCAAGAGCAGTGCCATCTCCCGCTGCATGCAGGGAGCTTACGGGGGCCTTGGGGCTCCCTTGGGGGCCTTGGTGCTCCCTCACAGCCCCCAACGAGTATAGGGTGAGTGCCCTGGCTGGGCACCACAGCACCTACCTTTAAGTGAAGAGGGCCCTAGGGAATGGGGTCTGTGGGGCAGACAACAACTCAGGGAGGGGGGCTGTGTCCCCCCCCCCTTCCCTTTACTTAAAGAAGTGGCCCTGGTTGATGGGGTCCCCAGGGCCTAACAAGGCTTTGGGGAGAAGGGCCATGCAATCACCCCCTCCACTTTAATAAAAAGCAACAGCCCAGGTGAATGGGGTCCCCATTGCCTAATAAGGCTCAGGGAGGAAAGCTGCACTGTCCCCCTACCCTTTACTTTAAGTAGTGGCTCTGGGGGATGGGGTCCCTAGGGCCTAATAAGGCTCGGGGGAGGGGCCACATGGCTCTCTCCCCTTTAATAAAAAAACAGCCCTGTGGCCAACCCCCCACTGCACACTGCTGAAGGCCATGTGCAGTGTGGGGTTGGCTGCCTTTGGTGGGATTGGCCTACGGCCAGGCCTTGCGACCAACCCCCCACCACACACGGCCGGGTTGGGCAAGATGGCTGCCTTAATGGTGTCTGGTCGCAGGCCCTGGCTTCAGGCCAGGCCTTGTCCCCTACCCTCCACCTGTGCGCAGCGTGGGGTTGGCTGCATGCGGGGGGTTGGCTGACAATTATGCATGGAAGGGGGGTGGATTTACCTATGGTAGTTAAATATTACTTTATGTTAAAAAAAAAACCTAGAAATTCATTAAAAAATAGGTTAAGTAATGTTAGGTGAAATATTCAGTAGCAACATAACGTTTTAAACTCTAAAAGCCACAGATATTCACCAGTTATAGTTATAGTTTCTATTTATAGTTATCTCAAGTAACTATAATTCGTGATCAAAGCAATGTTTAATTTGAGCTGGTAGCTTCCGGTGCTCAGCACCGGCACTCAATTGTCAACACCGGGGCTTGTAGCAGTCTAGCGCATAGTGGATCTGTCTGTGTAATTTAAAGATGACCACAACAGTTTTTTATTTATTCAATATACATTAAAAATGACTATTGACCCATGCCATTCTTATAGCTTTGGGGGCCTGGAATACGCTGAATAGTCACTCTTGTAGGAGGTAGAAATTGTGTTAATATTGCCATTGGCAGTGCTGGGAGGGACAGTGTGTGGTGCACGCTGCAGTGGCATCCTGACGAGGGCCCTGGCACTTATTTTTTTTACAAATTAAGCCCTGGTTCATAGGTAACTCTAACTTGCGCCCTTGCCATGCATTGCTAATTATCCCACATATTACATCACTCCTGGCATCTTCTATGACAGCCTTGATAATATCACTGCAACATTTGCAGTGAAATTCTTGATGAGAAAACTGTGGCAGGGACATGACTAATAGTTACCTTAGAGCATAAGTTATAGAGACTTGAGATAACTATAACTGGTGAATTTCTGTGATATTTAGAGCTTAAAACGCTACTTTGCTACTAAACATTTCACCAAATTGTAACGTTACTTTAACCTTTCATTTTTTTGGTGAATATATATATATATATATATATATATAAATATTCACTGAAAAAATCACAAGTTACAGGAACGTTATAGTTAGGCTTACATTTCACTACCACAAAACCAGAGAAATTCAGCTGTTATAGTTAGCTAGCTAACTATAACTCGCGCCCCTGCAGTGCACTGCTGATGACGTCACATATTACATCACTCATTACATGGTCAGTGACATCGCTGACATCTCAAATTACACCACTGATGACATCATCCACATAATCTTTGATGCACCAATTTCTAAGGTTTTTTAAATGCTAATTTCTAACTATAACGTCCCTGAAGCCTTTGGTTTTTTCAGTGAATTTCTAAGGTTTTTTTAACTAGCAGTTACGTTTGCAGAGTGATGGAGAAAAGGGGCTGGGTCTCCAATCAGCTCTCAGGAATTCTTCTGCGTAGGACTTACAGGAGGTACCAGGAGGGCCTCTTAGCCCCCAAGGTCCCTCTGGAGTACAGTGGACTTCGTCCTCCAACCAGTAGTGCACCAGGAGGCACACTTGCAGAGTGGTGGAGAAAGGAGGGGGCATGGCCTTCAAAGACCTCTTAGCAATCACACTGTGTGGGACTTACTGGAGGTAACAAGAAGGGCAGTTTCCCCAAGGACATCCTTGTGGGCCAACTACCCCTCCTGTTACCTCCAGTAAGTCTCACACAACAGGATTGCTGAGTTCTGATAGCAGGCCGCACCCCCTTTCTCCACCAGTCTGCAAACGCGCCTCCTGGCGTGCTCTTGGTTGGGGGATGAGGTGTCGGCTTCCGTTTTTTTTATATTGAAGCCCCCTTTCCTTTATCGGTTTGGACCCCCCGGGGCCTGACCCATTTTTTTTTTAATTGAGTAAAGTAAGGAAGGGGGGCGACGTGGCTTCCCTCCTGAGGCCGATTTCAGCCCCGGAGTTCCCATCCCCGGGGCTAGGCCTTTATTATTAATATCATTAACAACAGAGGAGGGAGGATGTGCAGCCCCCCTCCCCAGACCGATTTGGGATCCCATTCTCCGGGGCATGGCCATTTTTAAAAATCATTTTCAAGGGAGAGGGGACCGGGTGGCCCCCTCCCTGGCCATTTCAGCCCCAGGGACCCCATCACCCAGGCCATGGCCAGATGGTCGGGGACCGCGAGGGGAGCCTGAAGGCCCCCCGCCTCCTGCGGGAGCTGGCATTGCTTTTTACCACCAAGGAGCTTCTGACATTTATTTATTTATTTAAAGAGTTTTATATAGCGCTGGCTAGACCCGAAGGTATCAGAGCGCTTTACATAAGGTTCAACAATGTAACAGAAAAAGATCAACAATTACACATTACGTCAAAAAATAAGCAATACATTGAGAGGAGAGAAAGGAGAGAGAAAAGTAGTGGAGGGGGGAAGGGGAGGTGAGAAAGGGAGGATGAGGGAAGAGACAACAGTAGAGACTAAAGGAAGTCTGTCTAAAGACTGACTGGGTAGGTGACGTCCAAGGAGGGAATCCACGGCCCATCTCCCCTTTCGCTAAACCAGGTAGCTCCATCGGGCATCACACATAATAGTTCGGTCTCAAGTGGCGAGGGAAGAAGTTCACAGAAAAACAGGGTGGGGACAAAGGGCAGGTGAGGGCAAAGGTCAGAAGCTGGAAAGAGTAAGAGCGGAGAGGGGTGAGGGGTGGGGGAAGGGAGAGGGGGGAGGTAAGGTCAGGAGAGACGCGGAGAGGTTGCCCAAAGTCCGGCTGGGTAGGTGATGGTCAAGGAGGGAGTCCAAAGTCCATCTCCCCTTTAGCTCACGAGGTAGCTCCACCGGGCATCGGACAAAAATAGCTAGGTCTCAGCTGTCTAGGGAAGATAGCAAGGCAAAGGTCTTGGTGGGTGGGCGGGGACAGGGACGGGTGAAGACTGGTTGAGGTCCCAACGGTGATAAATGATCAAAGATCAGGGGAGGAGAGGGTCTCAGTGAGTCGGCCATCTAGAGCTCAGGCAGGGGGTACAAGTTCGGATACAGTCAGTCCCCATGAATCTCTATGGCCCAGAAGGGAAGTGTTAGGGTGGCCATCTTAAGATCCGGTCGAAAATGCTGGGGCAGAGAAAATTAGAGCCATTTGCCTTATAAAGATCGTCTTGGACAGTGCTTTAAATGGGCCGGTACTCACTGGTCCTGAGTACCGGCACTTCTTTTTTTTTTATCCTTTCAAGTACCGGCACTTCTCCCCCCGCCAAGGAGAGTACCGGTACTATTGTCTGACATGTTGTTTATTGCTAATTCTGCAGAGGCAGGGTGGCGCTTGCCTCTATGAGACTCTGACAGCCAAACTGCCGGTGTAGCCCTGTGCTGAGCCCCTGCGGAACTGGAACCGTTCAACAGCAGCTCAGTTTCATTATGTCTTTTACGTGTAGGTGTCGAGAATTTCACTGGCCTAAATAACAGCAACGGCTCATGATCAGACAAGGAGGGTTTAAAAATCACACAGTGTTGAGTAGTGTGAAAACATTTCTGGCCAAAGACCACACAGAATATGTCAAGATCACTTTAAGTGTAATGGGCTGCATACATATTTAAGTGGGTCATAACAGCAAAATGGCTATTAATTACTAAGCATGTGTTATGTTACATGTGCAGAGGGACTCTGCACATATGGGGAATTTGAAATTACTAACAAGGATAATGCAAGTACAAAATGAATACACATCAGATGGAAGAAGTGCCATTGTATCATATCCCACCCTAGCCCCGCCCCTAGCCCCGCCCACTAGCCACACCCCTAAATCAGTTTGATGAGTACCTGCACTTATTTTTTTCCATTTAAAGCACTGGTCTTGGAGACAAAAGCGGCCCCACAATGATAGGCATCTGCCAATCAGTGGGCACAGGTACAGCAACGATTGTCCAGGATGCCCTTGTCTCCTTGCCCAGCACCCCAGGAGAGGATGAGACGCTCTGAATAGTCCTCGTTTCGCCGCCATTTTAGGGTCAGGCACTATCCACGAGGAGCTCGTCGAGGAGACTAAAAACGGCCTCACAATGAAGCACTCCTCATAGCCAACTGGCAGCATCAGCGCAACTGACCAAAATCGCCCATACTTCAGCGACAGTACGGTGATAGCGCGCCCCTCCCCCCTGGCACCGTGGGAGATCTCACCTCAGTTAGGACTCGTGTAACCTCTAGGTGTCCCGCTCGTCATGCAGGCAGTTGACCGCTGTGAGTAGTCCCCCAATCCAGAGGTGGACCCAGGGAGAGGGAACTGAAAGATGGGCGAACACTGCAGCCGGCGGCCACACGGAGCAGCTCCCATGGCACTGGGCAAGACCTCACCGCTCGGCAGGCGCCATCTTGGCCTCTTCATCGGCGGGGACATCAAGGCTCGTTTCTCCGAGATGTCAGATTGGAGAAGGGCGCTAAGGATCTACTTGGATTCAGCCCGCATTACGGTTGCACCAACGCCGTTTAGGTGAGAAAAACAGCGCAGTGGGATGCCCGCTCTGGAAGTCAAGGAGACGGTTCAGCACGGAGCATCAGCTCCGGGCGGCCATGATGGGATGGCTCCTCCCCTCACTTTATCCTCACATGGCTGAGCAACATGAGCTGATATGCCGCTCCCTGGGGGTAAAAAGCAAAATGCTCTCACTTGTTCACAGTGCAGCACTTGTTTGCCATGGGATAGTGGGAGCAGTACTCTCGCCATCCCATAGCAAACTGCAATGTCCCGGGGGCGGGCACCCCAGGACATTGCTGGAGCTGGCCCTGGGGGTTGGCAGTCCCCAGGGCCATTTGCGGCTCCAGGAGGAAGCCCGCACGACACCCTCCACTTTTGAAAGTAGCCCCGGGAAGGTGGCGGTTACCGATACAGCGGGGGGCCTCGTAACCCCCTGCATTGAATAGATAAGCCTCTGGGAGGTGGCAGTCCCCGGGGCTGTGAGGGCTACATCTATTTTAATCATTGCCCCCTTGACTTGGCCCACCCTGGTGCTTAAAGAAAACGAAGCACGGGAGCCTGCGCTTTTTTTTTCTGGTCAGATTCACGGAGCCAACGCAAATTCCACCAAATTTGTTTTAAAAATATGCTCTTTTTTGGCCCTTGGGTTCCGTGTGGGACCTCCTGAGCAGGTCTAGGGGGTCAGGGTATCTCACCCTACCCCTTTTCTTGTTTTTTAAAATGTTTTTCTACCTTTTTTCTTGTGCTGCCAGCACTTTCTGGTTTGAAGTGTTGGCAGCCAATCAGATCGCAGGCTCGAGATCAGCAGGGTTCGCGGATCCTCCGCGGCCATATTTATATATCTGAGAAATATTTAAATTTCCCAGGAACTACTGAATGTTTTTACACCATTTAACAAAAAGAGTGCACTCTGGACCAAAGGCTACCTTTCTGCCAAATTTGGTGTAATTCCATTCAGCAATTCGGGCTGTCGCTGTATCAACAGTTTCTTATGGAAATTAACATGGAGAAAAAGTGTTTTGGGACCACCCCCTTTTTCACTGCTCCCGCTTGATGGATCACGCCGAAATGTTCAAGACAGCAGCTGACGTGACCACCCCATTAGTTTTGAAAACTGCTCCAAAGTTATTGGCAATTCAAAAAACGCTTTTCCAATGGAAACTAATATATATATATAAATATATATATCTGTGTGTGTCTTGTCGGAATATTCAAATGCATTTGCTTACTGCAGTCTAAGACATTAGGCTTCTAGGCACCTCAACCACAGATACGAGTAGGAAACTGGTGCATACAGATGGAGCAAGCCCAGGTAAGGTAGTAATCCTAGAAGAAAAGTGCTGGAAAACCAGAACCTGAGCCAAAACAAAATCCAAAATCACAATACAAATTACATTCCAAAAAAGTTAAAAACCTAGGGAAGAAAGGTGAGGGATGATGAGCTAGTGAATGAACTAGGACAGCAAGCAGGAAACCCATACAGCACTGGAAGTTGCCAAGCACTGCCCATAGGGAAATCATGTTGTAAAATGTATACTACCTACATCTCCCAGAAGTCCCTTCCTGTGACCTCAGACCTCCTAGCTCTATCAGCAACCCGGCTGCCATAGGCTGGTCTGCCACAATCTCACAGGCGTAAGGCTCACTGTCTCTCTCGTCGCCTCCTGGGACTACACCAAAGCCTTGGTATGTCTTGCCTATTCTTGACAGTAAGCGATGGTGAGGCAGGAGCAATTGATTTATTTTCAAGTTAGTAACTTTATTCCTTGTGGCACTTTCGATGTGAAATAATGCAGAGCCTACAATACTGTGTTGCGCAGATCCAGGACTGGCTTTAGCGCTAGTGGCGCCAGGTAAAACCATCATTTTTAGCACCACCCCACCCCCATGGCCTCTTGCTCGGATTCTCTCACTACCCCCGGGTAAAAGTGCCCCTCATCTCTCCAATAATAAGTTATAGCTAAAGACAGCGCACCGCCTGAGGTCAGCGCTCCCCTCCACAGGACAGCGCCCAGTGCGGACGCACGAGTCGCACTGCCCCAAAGCATTCCCTGTGCTGTGTGCCCAGTGCAACCTGCCTTTTCCTGTCCAGTAATGCCTATTGCTGCATTCTAGTCCGTACAAAAAGATGTTCACAACACTGGTGTACACAAAAAACTGTCCCACCACACCACAAAATAAGCCCTCACACCACCACAAGGTGGTAACCATATTTTTAAGGGTAACCATATTTTTAAAGCCAAAACTGGGACAAAGAGGTGCAGAAGGACTACTATGATAGCCCACACTGACATAGAAGAGTGGCTACATGAGCAGATTTTAAGAGGCTCTGTGTTTTGTCCTTTTTTCAGAAAGATTTCACTACCCCAGAGCAGAGATAAAACAGATTTTATGTTGCCCCACAACACAGACGTAGCACATTCTATGCGTTTTTTTAACATCCGGGGATTGGTAGGCTCTCAAAAATATTGTTAAAAAACACTAGGGCCAGAAGGCATAGGATAAAACGCAGACTGAATAAGCATATGTGTTTCTGATTGTCACTGGTGGTGGAGAGAAGCTCACAAATCCAAAATTGCATTTTTTAAATATCCTGTGCATGTAACAAAAAGTAAGCATTCATGGCCTTCTCTCAGAATCATTACAGCTGTTAGAATTGTGCAAAGCACATGTAAAGGCGATTAGATGAAAACACACACACAAAAATATTAATGAACTCCTTTTTATTGAGGGTCACCACCTACAATGTTCTCCCGCTTAAATAACAGTGATGCTGCATGATGAGCTAAATCAGTGCATCAGCACAGTTAGCTTCTGTCCTGTATTCAAGATAAGGTTGGTGAACATGTGAGCACTCACAACTGTTCATGTTGCAAGACATGTTGTTAGCTTAAAGTGGGCTTAGAGCCTGCCCATTGCTTACTATTGGTTGTAATTTTTGTACCTTCATTAGCTTGCTTCTGATTTGTCAGCTTTCGTGGTCTTTCCTTCTTCTTTTGCTGTTTGTCCCTCCCCTGGATCATGGCCCCATTACTAGTGTCCTTCCACTGCTCCATTTTCAGGTGCTACTTTTTTTCTTTTTAGTGAAACTGTATACAAGAGTACATGTTTTTCCAGCTGTCTCCCTCATGTACTTTAGGTTACTCTTTCTCACCTGTGTGTTTCTGCCTTTGCGCTCCCTTCCTCATGCTATTCTTGCTTCCTCCCTGCCCATCCACCTTCCGTTGTCCCCCTTAGTTGTCTGTGTGCTGCCCCCCTCACTCGCCCGCCCTCTGCTGTGTGTGTGATTTCCTATCCCTGCCGTCCTCCATTGTCTGTGTGCATCCCCATCCCTGCCTGCCCACCTTCCGCTGTTGGTGTACTTCCCCATCCCTGCCTGTCCACCCTCCATTATGTGCTTTCCCGTCCAGCCTCCATTGTCTGTGAGCTTCCTTATCCCTACCTGCCCACCTTCCGCTGTTGGTGTGCTTCCCCGTTGCTGCCCATCCACCCTCCATTATGTTCTTCCCTGCCCATCCTCCATTGTCTGAATGCTTCCCCATCCCTGCCCGCCCACCCTCCATTGTCTCTGTGTTTCTCCATCCCCCACCCTTTGTTGTACATTCGATTACAAATTGTTGTCTCTTTCTTGTCCTCCTCTCCCGCACCCGCATCCTTCTCTCCCACCCTACATCCCTCTGTGTTACTTCGTCCTCCACCCATTCCCCTCCCACTCCTCCATTTGTTTTATTTTATTAATGTGCATTACAGTGGCAGCTGCCAGCTATGGGGCCTGGGGTGGCAGGAGGGATGGAAATAGAGGGCAGAAGGGAAAGAAAAAAAATCACTTTCCTGGCTACACTCCTTGCTCCGTTCCCGATCTTCCTCTTTCCTGCAGTATGGGCCCAACCAACTCCCTTAACCAATCTTGGCGCTGCTCTCATACTATGAAAGTAGCTCCAGGATTGGATGGAGCGAACTGGCTGGATGCTCCTTCAGGCCCTGTAGGGCTGTGCTTGATCTCCACCCAGCTTTCTAAGACAGGTGGAGAGCTTCAAAGAGTGCATGTCACTTTGGCCGGCGCAAGACAGACGGCCAAAGTGACATGGGCACTTTGGAGCATCCATACAGCCACTGCTTCTGTCCTCTGCTGCCAATCGGCAGCAGAGAAAACACCCCGCATGTTTCTGGGCTCGGGGAAAGCTGGATGCTGCAGTGCGGTGAGTGTGCACGTCGGAAAAATAAAATGGCAATTAAATCTTTTCATTGCCATTTTATTTTTCCTGCAATGCTCTTAGCGGACTGGGGACAACGCTCCCCTGCCCAAGTGAAGAAACCGCCGCTGGTGAATTAGAGATATATTAAAAAGTGTATTTTATGCAGCTTTATTTTTACTAATCTTTCTCAGATCAGTGGTGCTGGAACAATTTTCAGAGTAGGGGTGCTGCCATTAATGTTATATCACTAAAGTCATAGGAATTTTGAAAAATCCAAGAATCTCATAAAAAGCAAGTGTAACAAATGTGCCACGCCCATTCAGCAGGAGAGTGGTAAGGGTGTGGTATGTAGCTGGTGGTTCATTTTGGAGCACTGGTGAGGTAGCGCACGGTCATTGACAGACAGTACATTTTCCTTTGAAATGGCCACTAAATTTGCATAGTCTTAATAGCACAAAAATGATAAGGTGTGGAAATCAGGTTTCAGCGAATATTTATCATTTGCGCATCACCAAGTAAAGTGTCTCGATTTGTTTTGATACTACCAAAATCTTTGTTTCCATTACATTTCAGAATTACAAAAAAGTGCTTCTTTGTCCTTTCGTAATTTCTGATATAATTTGAAATACATGTATAGTTCTAATACTGATATTCAAGTCTTGTGTGTTAGAAAAAAATGACATCATACAAGCTTTCCATTCACTTCCTGTACCCCAGCAGGATTGTCACCTAGATCACTTTTACAAAATCCTTTAACTTTGACGTCATATAAATAAAGTACGCTCCAGTTTCTGAATAAGCAGCAATTTGTCAGAAGACATAGCCTGACATTTGACCTTTGTCTTTGAACACGCAGCAAAAGTAACAAGATAAACACAAAATTTAAAGGCATCTTTATTGCTCATTTACCTTCTGAACTCCAGCATTATTATTCTGGGGGTGCTTTAGCACCCCCAGCGCCCCTCACTTGCAGCGACTAAATCTCAGATTGATTAAAAAAAAACATGCTTGACTCATTTTGTAAATGCAAAAATAATATTTGATGGACAGAATGTAAAACAATGTCATACATTCACCCCAGTAGAGAGATCTGGGCCTAAATCCATAGTCTGTTTGCTCACCATGCCATTCCACTTTGGACCCAGCCATATGCAAATCATTCTTGACCCTGTGCCCAATGGGAACAGTCCAGCCCGAACTGCCAGGCCAGGTTTTCCTGGACTGGAAACAAGCATCCTAAGACCGGTTTTGGGCATTCAGCCCTCATCAGCCAGGATAGCTTGACTCCAGTGGCATGGAGAGCACGGACCCACGTCTGGGCATACCCTTCCCACTCGGGGTGACAAATGCATAATTAACAGTTGATGGACAGAATGCAGAACAATATCATACATTCACCCCAGTACAGAGATCTGGGCCTAAATCCATAGTTTTTTGCTCACCATGCCATTCCAGTTTGGACCCAACCATATGCAAATCAGTCTTGACCCTGCGCCCAATGGGAACAGTCCAGCCCGAACTGCCAGGCCAGGTCTTCCCTGGACTGGAAACAAGCATCCTAGGACCGGTTTCAGGATTTCAGCCCTCATCAGCCAGGATAGCTTGACTCCAGTGGCATGGAGAGCACGGGACCCACGTCTGGACAAACCCGTCCCACTCGGGGCACTGGGGGTGAATGTTTTGATTTGTTCTGCATTCCGTCCATCACTTGTGTGTCTTTTGCTTCCTCGCCCTAAGTGCGCCAGGTATGCCCAGACGTGGGTTTCGGGCTCACTGTGCCACTGGATTCAAGCAATTCTGGCTGAAGAGAGGTGAAACCCCGAAACCAGTCCTAGGATGCTTGTTTCCGGTACAGGGAGGACCTGGCTTAGCAGTTCGGGCTAGACTGTTCCCATGAGGCACAGGGTCAAGACTGATTTGCATATGGCCAAGTCTAAACTGGGGTGGCATGGAGAGCACAAGAATGATGGATTTAACCCAGATCTCTTGACTGGGGGTGAATGTTGTGATTTGTTCTGCATTCCGTCCATCAATTGTGTGTCTTTTGCTTTCTTGCCATAAGTGTGCCGGGTATGCCCAGACGTGGGTCCCGGGCTCACTGTGCCACTGGATTCAAGCTAGCCTGGCTGAAGAGGGGTGAAACCCTGAAACCGGTCCAAAGATGCTTGTTTCCGGTCCAGGGAGGACCTGGCTTAGCAGTTCTGGCTGGACTGTTCCCATGAGGCACAGGGTCAAGACTGATTTGCATATGGCCAGGTCTAAACTGAGGTGGCATGGTGAACAAAAGAATGATGGATTTAACCCAGATCTCTTGACGGGGGTGAATGTTTTGATTTGTTCTGCATTCTGTCCATCAATTGTGTGTCTTTTGCCTTCTTGCCCTAAGTGCACTGGGTACTCCCAGACGTGGGTCGTGGGCTCACTGTGCCACTGGATTCAGGCTATCCTGGCTGATGACGGTTGAAACCCCGAAACCGGTCCTAGGAGGCTTGTTTCCGGTTCCGGTTCTACATTCTGTCCATCAATTGTGTGTCTTTTGCTGACTCATTTTGTAGGCATGCACAACTGTGTTGGCGCTCACCTACAAAATGATGCAAGGGTCGGGACATTATTTTCAGCCATGTTTCTCTACAGCTTGGCTCAAAATTATGGCCAAAGCCAATCAACAATAAATCTTGAATAGTTCTTAAAGGCGAGACCTATCGGCTTTGCACCTGCATATTAACTTATTCACACACTCACCCACCCTCTGTAAAAACCAGGACATGTTTCAGTTTATTGAAATGTCTCAGGATGCCTGGACTGGCCCAAAAAAGAAGGGACTGTCCTTAGAAACCCTGAACATCTGGTCACCTCAGCATTCTTTACTTAATATTTAGATAGGCACTGTACTGACAACATAGCATCATTAATGGCTTTAACGTGTCCATTTCCGCTGAGACTAACCCTTATGCTCACCACCTGCCTTTTGTGTCACCTATCTGTATTTGCTGAGAATGTCATGATAAGTGACAATATGATGGAAACAAGTTAAAGTATAGAGAAGTTAATGGCAGTTGTTGATGAAGGGGCACCGAATTGTCTTACAGATAGGTACTATGTATCATTATTTAAAATAGCAATTACCTAATTGTGATTCTCTGCTAATTGCAATGAGGTCATCACTATTTGAATGTATGAAACTCCATGAGTTTCATTTAGTGTTTCCGAATGGGTCACAAATTGACCTACCTCATTAATATTAATGATGCAGGTCGCCTTTAGCGACCCAATTAGGAATCGCTAACATCACAGGTGGTCTGCTAAAGTCAGCAGACCACCATGTCTGTGACTGCTTTTAAATAAAGCAATAATTTTTTTTTAATGAAGCCCATTTTCTTAAAGAAAACAGGTTGCATTTAAAAAAGAAAAATTAACAGTTTCTTTCCATTTTTCAAGAGCAAACAGTGGTCCGTGGCACCACTGCCTGCTCTTAAAAAACATTTTTACGAACATTCACAAAGGGGAAAGAAAACAGCACTCACACTGCAAGCCTGGCTGCATAGCCTAGCTTATTGTAATGTAAATTGTGAAGTCTTTGCGTCACTAATGCCAAGCTCCTCACGCCCCAAAGGCATATGGGGCCCTTACAGGGCGTACATCGCTGAGAGGAGCAGGGACACTGATACACAAGCTGAATGCGGCATTGTGCCTGAAGGGGTAGGTTGAGAGGACATCCTATAGGCACGAAACTCCTGTTATTTAATGTACTCTCTACTCACATTTCTGCACTACGCTTATCTCATTGGATGCATCTGCATATGGATTGGGTAACTGCTACTATACACAGAGTTGCTATAGATCACAAAATCGCTGACCATACGAAATAGGGACTGGTAGTTTACTAAATTCCGCTGCCCTATGGACAGGATTTCCTCTACTGTTGCTAAATATTATGTTATGCATGTCATAGTATATCATTGTTATGTGATGAAGCACCTGCCAATGTACCGCTCCGATATTGATTCCCTGATTATTATGTGTTAAAACTGAAAAATAAAGATTAAAAAAAGAAAAAAAACATTCACAAAGGGGAAGAGACCCTTGGGGACCCCTTCCCATTTGCGAATGGGTTACCACCTACTTGAAGTAGGTGGTAAAATGTAAAGGTTTTGCGACCGCATTTCGGTCGCAAAGCGTTCCTACATACCACTGCGATTTGGTATTAGGAAGGGATGCCCTAACACGCCCCTTCCTAATACCGAATCAGTATGTATTCGGAATTCCAAAATTGCTAATCGGTTCGATGTTACTGAATCACAAATTGGAATTCATACATGCCAAAATGCATTTTACTGGTAGCGAACAGCCTGATTCTACAAATTGAGCCATTTGCGACCGGTAAAATGCATGATACCTGTGGCCGTAAGTTACCGAGTCTTACAAGGCTCCAAGGTAAAACAGTAAATGGAATGTTCACTGAATAACAGGATTTGGCATTTTGAGACCTGATAGCCCTCAGAAGCCTGCAGAAGTGAGGGTTGGGTTTTGGGAGAAAAGTTCCTGTTTTAACAAAAGAAAGATGATTCCCTTGTGCGAGACTCATTGGAGTGATGGGGACCAGTCAATGTTTAGTGAGTCCGTGCAGCACAACTGAGGACTCTTGGTGTTAAGAGTAAGACTTGCAGTGTTGTACTTATCAAATCGCCAGGAGCCAGTGTTGGCATTTTAATTTGGAATAGAGTACCACCGTACAGTACATTATAAGGATGTTGCAACTCCCCAAGGGGTTTTGTGACAGTGCAATGCCTTGTTACATGGTCTAACCTGTTATTTAGTAACTTGGGCTTCATGGTAGCCAAAAGAGACATTGCCATGGAAGCAGAAAGAGTGGTCTATATTGAAAGAGGTTGCCCAGGGAAGTTTAAATAAATCTGGGGTGGCTGGAAAGAACCCAGTGGGTTAGCTTGGGAGAGCTAAGTAACAAAGTGCCATAACTTGAGTTCACCAAGGCAATCCATAGAGGGAGTGGGTCAGTAGATGGTTATGATGTCCAAAGGTAGAGTTTCCAGAAGCACTGATAAAGGGGGAAAGAAGTGAGAGTAATTAGGGCCCAAATGATAGCTGGAAGAACATCCTGAAAGAAGGATTGTACACAGCTGCAAGACTACTCTTGCATATCAAACTGCAAGACCACATATCCCCTGCCTTCAAAGCCCTGCATTGGTTACCGGTTGCCAGAAGATCCACGTTCAAGCTGCTTTGTATCACCCACAAAGCGATACATGGAATTGGACCCTCTTTCACCAGGAATAAAATCACTAAACATATTCAACAAAGGGACCACTGATCTAGAGTGATAACTCACCTCAAAATCCGAAGATACAAAAAAAAAACATGGATGGCACATCTTTCTCTGTTCAAGCAGCCAAACTATGGAACTTTTTACCCCCCCAACATAAGATCCACGGACAACCACCTCATCTTCAGAAAACTACTCCAGAATTAGCACTTCCCCACGTAAGCACCATACGCAAACAGAAATATACAGCATATTCCTCTGTATATAAGCATTTATTAGTACTACAGATATTTAGCTATATATGTGTATTGCTTTGTATAAACATGTAGAATAATTATGTTTTTAAAAACAAACCTTTTCAAGTACAACAATTGAAAACCAGAGTTTATCTAATGCATCTTTACTCTACATATACTTACTTCCTTTATGTATCTATATACCTTCCATGTACTTGGATCTATATATTTATTACTCTTTTCCTAAAAAAGCATTTTCAATGCACGACCCTATTTCTCACTCTATACCTCTAACAATATCTTTAATTTACATATACTCACTTCCTTTATGCATCTATGTACTTGTGGAACTATATATTTATTACTTTCTTCTAATTCAGCATGTCCAATCCACTACCCTATTTCTCACCCTATGCCTCTCTCAATATATCTTCTACCTCAACTCACTGACTCATCTCAAACGTCTTTCTACTACTCTTTCCAATGCACTACCCTATGTCTCACCCTATACCTCTATCAATATATCCTCTACTTCCACTCTCATTCATCCAAAACCCTATACCACTACTATAATCCCGAAAATAACCCTTTCTAGACTCTCCCCTACTCTAGTCTTCCTTGCATCATCTGACACCTCTTTTACTATAACGATCCGCCAAAACGAGCCTTTTTAAACTCTTCTCTCTGACTCGTCCACTCCATATCCCTTTTTACTCATCCCAAGCCTACTCCTAAGACCTCCAAAACAAAAAAAAGTTTAAATCCTTCACTGCTATCCCTCCACTATCCTTTTCAATCAGAATAACAGACTAACATGTCCTCTTCTCAAATTTCATATTTCACTTTACTAATTCACCACTAATCCTTTATGGGTTCCGGAATAGCGTACTACTCGCCAAAAAAGCGCTTCAACACCCCATCGGGATAACAACTGCTATATAAATGCAGACCTTGATCCCTCTTCAATCCCTCCCCTTCCCTTCTCAATCCAAATAACTGACTAACCTATCCACCTCTCAAATTACTTTCATATTTCACTGTAGTAATTCAACACTAATCCTTTATGGGTTCCGGAGTAGCGTGCTACTCGGCGAAAAAGCACTTTGACGCCTCATCAGGGGTAGTAAGCGATATATAAATGCAGATACAATACAATACAACAAGGCAGAAGGTCATGTTCCTTTATAAGGTCATGGACTTCTGAGGTGACCTGCAATCTCCTTTTAATGTATGGCAGAGGGTATTTTATTCCTAACCATCACTTTTCTCACAAATTGGTTAAATCCTTAGTGTCTTTCTCTTTCATACGAAAGTAATAGCATCTATGCAGACATGAAGAATACGAGTAAAATCTGTAGTGCGAAATTTAAACACACCAAAAAGCAGTTGTTTGTTGTTTGCAAAAAATGTATTACTGTCAGTTTAATGTAAGTCAAATAAAAAAAATGCCTATAACTAGAATGTACAGAAATATGCAGATATTTTAGCTTTTCTGTAATGACTTACGGTGTGCAAAAAATTACCATGTTGCCATAAATATCTTCTTTCTGTTGATCACTAGTCATTGTAGGAAAACAGATCAGAAGATTGAAACCCCGGTTTTCATTGTTTAAACTGCAGTTGTAATTATGATGTGCTATTTCGGACTTTAGAATTTATTTTGGTGTTTTCTGCATTGATGTGCACGACACAAACTCTGTCACACGTTCAGAGTCAATTTGTGACCATAGGAGCAAAGAAAAATAAACAGGACGTCACAGGAGCTGGCAACAGAGATCGTACGGTCTGGGTTTCATTTCGTAATGCGCTTGACGCTGAGGTGAATGGAAATCCATCATCTTTCCTATAAATTAGACTATTTTTTCCCCAAAAGCTTTTCCTTTCAAAACACAGCTGCTATTGAAACGGAAAAGATGGCGGCGTTGTCTGCAAAGGATGCGAGTAGGGCAGGTGGAAAATGTTATTAGTGGCTGTCATTCAATGCTCTATAAAGAAACATGGAAGCTCTTCACGAACTCGGAAGGATTACGTCCAGAAATTGTGAAGCTTCAGCACTTTCGAGCATGGTCTGACCTCACGTGCGCCGAACAGGCCCGACCGGCACAACAAGCCACGCGGCCTGGATGTCTGCTGCTTGACCTTCGAGAAGGGATCGCCTGAAAATAGCTGTACTGTAACTTGTTCTGAAATAACTCTGCTTGCTTCGGGCAATCCGGGTCAGGCACCTCAAACAGCGTCTCTGAGGCGCCGAACCACAGTCAGAGGTGGGAAAATTCCGAGGCTAGGAATGTACCCTCAGCCATGCCTTAAGGTATGTCAGCTGGAATGGCGGCAAATGAGACAACACTACTTGAAAGTACAGAAACTACACGATTCCCTTTGAGAACAATGTTTTGTGAGGTCAACACAAAAGCTGATATGCTGAGAAACGGTGACGTCGACACAAAAGAATGTACGTGCAATCTTAAGTGTTTCTGAGTATGTTTTCGAGGAGGGGTTACGTGGAGGTGTTTGTTTCTGCATCACACTTCATTCAGACATTAATGTTTCGCATTTTTCAGAGGTTGTTGTAATGGGTTTGTTTAGTCGCCCATTCATTTGCAGTCATGTTAGGAATTTTAGTTACCACTGGTTGTGAATACTTGCTATCTTGTGTCCCATCCCTCCTTATTCAATTTTTGACTTGTGCCTTTCATTTTTGATTAATTGTGCATCACAACCATACCTTTTCTTGCAATTGCATCTAAGTCTAAATATTATTTATTGGTTCCGTTTTTCTCCTGGTTAACTTAAAACAGTTTTTTACTGGCAGGGCAATTCTAAGTATTAGAACATTGGAATGTTGAGAGCTGCACAGAAGAAGATGAGGTGGCTCAGGGCTTATAATGCCTGGTATTAGCCTTCTGCTCTAACATTCCAATGTTTGTCTTTCTCCCTTTTTTTTAATTTAGTGTATTCCATCCTCAATGAGTGGAATCTTTTGATTTGCCTTATAACTCTTCTGCCTCGGGTTATACTGATTGTTAAGGGCCCTCTCCTGTGGCTTGGGCCTATACCTTGGTTTTAGGGCCTTTAACAACCATTGTAGCTCTCAACAGCAGGCTATAAGGCTACATTATGGACGAATATAAAACACCAAAAAACGTGCTACCTGTTTATTTTTACCCAGTGCTTAAGTTGTGAAATAAATAAATAAGTGACATGGCCCAAATCTTTGCTCAGAAGACAGTGACTGATGCTGTCGAATGTTGGGGATGGTGAATACCAAGGCTGTGGAGTATTACATTCCACTTTTGTGCCTCATTAATTAACCACCAGACACTCCCTGTCCCTTTATCTCAATCCTACAGGTTATTTTCCTTCCCTGCTTTCTCCCTTTGTTCCAGTTTTTCCGTCTTTCTCTTCCTCCTTCTTTCCCACTTTTATGTTTCCCTCTGTCCTGCTCTGGATCAAAGTCTGTTAAGGAAAACCAGCCTTGGATTGCTGTGCAGAGAGCGGTCGCCACACTGTCCGCCCTGTAATGTAACCACATTTGCATGGCAATCTAATAAAAACAAGTGGCACTGAAAGCGATCACGAAAGCCATCGCCATTGTAAAAAAAAAACACTCCCACTAGTGGTGCGCGCGCACGCGGGCCACAGCGAGCCATATGTTTTCAATTATCACGCCCGTGTCTGGGCACAATAATTGAAACCACATGGGCTTTGGTGCACGTAACAGACACCAATAGGCCATGGGCGGAGCAATGCACCCGCCTTTAGCCTATTGCCTGCTCTGTTTAACCCCTTCAGTGCCCATGACGAGCTGGACTCGTCATGGGCCGCGGTGGCGCTGTGCCCATGACGAGTCCAGCTCGTCATAGACCCCGCCCGCTAATACAACGGCCGGCACAGGGCGGGGAAAGGGGCGGGCACTGAAGGGGTTAAAAAAAACACGCACTCAAAGCCCAATAACGGAAGCCAAAACTAAAATCACACGCACAAGCCTGTACAATTCCAGGGTCCGTTTCGGAACCCCGGACAAAAGGACTCTCGCTGCGCGAGCAGAGCTGCGCACTGCATCGCTAGGCGCGAGACCTAAAATAGTATCGGTGCCCAAAAATGAGTGTCAGTGGACCTCACTTGCAATCACAGGCTCAAATTAAGCACTGTTTTTACCAAAGTCATAGGAGGTTCCGTGTGACACCATGCCACCAAGGAACTGGAAAAGACTTGACTCCCTCAACTAACAAAAAATTTGTAGAAGTATAAAGGTTTGTATAAGGTTCGTAATCTTGAAGTGGTGACCCTTGCATCTATTCTTGTGCCCAAAAGTGTCAATGGCCTTGGAAGTTCCAGAGGGAAGTGAGTTGCCCAAAATAATGTGTGTTGGAACTGGCCTTCTCTGCAGAGTCACCCCCAAAACTTTTGCCTTTACCTTTCACTTTTTTCTGAATTAGTCTTTGTTGGCCTTAGAACTCTGTGCACTTTACCACTGTTAACTAGTGCTCAAGTGCTTGTCCTCACTCCCCTAAACATGGTTTGATTGGCATGTACCTAACTGGTATATTTAATTTACTTGTAGAGTGGTATACCATATACCCATGGCCTGTAAATTAAATACTACCAGTGGGCCTGCAGCTCTTATTGCGTCCCACACTTAAGTGGCACTGTAAAACATGTCCCAGGCATGCCATTGCATCGTGAATACAGTGTTGCACTGCCATGTTGACTTATCATATAAACCCCCTTGCCAAGCCTTAAACTCCGCTTTTATTACACATAAGTCATCCCTAAGGTAAGCCCTAGGTAGCCCATAGGGCAGTGTGCTGTGTAATTAATAGGTTGGACATGTACTTTTAAGTTGTACATGTCTGGTGGTGAAAAACTCCCAAATGTGTTTTTTATTACTGTAAGGCCTACCCCTTCCATAGGATTACATAGGGGTTTCCTTATTACATCTAATAGGCTGTAATTTCTAATTGGGAGCTAGTAGATATTTCATGTTTTGTACCTATGAAATTAGAGTGATAAACCCTCTTTAATTGTAAAGTCGGGTTTTTCATTACAATTTTGAAAATGCCACTTTTAGAAAGTTGGTATTTTCCTGACTTCAGCCCTTTGTGCCTGCAGCCTGTCTTAGGGCACATGACTAAGTGTAGCTGACAGACCCTCAACGGGCCATCTTCTGGCAGGCTGTATGGAGCAGAGCTGAGCACAACCCCACTTGCACCTGAATAGCCTGTGCTCTGCCTTTACACAAAGGGACTAACAACCCTGTATTGTCACTGCAGCCAACGTGAAGCCAGGGCAGGGGAGTCAAGAAATTCCATGCACTTCAAAGAACCTTTCCAGAAGATTCTCCCACCTTCCAGAAGAAGGGCACCAGGATATAAAAATAGGACCTTCAGACCACTCTTCAGTTCACTACTGGACCAGCAGAAGGACTCTCAGAGGACTGCCTGCTGCTGTGACCTGCTGTGCTCTCTGCCAGACTGCTGCTGTACCTGGAAGGTCTGCTTTGCTGCCTGGACACGGCCTTGAACCCGCATTGAACCCGCAGATGCCAACCCTGCGGTTGAGCCCTGCAGCTTCGTCTGCACCCAGGACTACCAGAAGTGACTTCAAGGGCTTCCTGTTCAGAGCTACAGGGACATAAAAGACTCCCACCATCTTAAAACCGCACCTGGGCCAAGCCTGAGTGAGACGTAAGCCCCCAAGAGGTGTCCCATCAATCCTGGAAGATTTCTTGCGGTGCTAAACGTGCCCTCATGGCGCATTTCCAAAACTGAGGACAGACATAATTTATCCCAAAAGTGCTCTGAGAATCAGGAGAAGATCGGGTCCAACCTGCTCGCCTATTCGCCCGAGGTGCATCGCCTGTCAAATTGACTTTACGTCATCTCCCTCTACGTTCTCCTCCATAGCAGCAAATCTGTTTCAGCGGTCCTTCGCAAAAGGGGTATCCGACCTCGTGGAACTGTCTTTGATTACAGTACTCTGCTTCGTCCCGCTGGAGTTTTATGACTTCCATTTCGGCGACTAAGTCAACTTAGAAAACGTCACCAAGGCTTCGACCCAAGGCCATCTGACGACAAAGCTCCCTCCTCGGACACCTCATGCAGTCTTGCCCCGCTGAACTTTACCTTCTGAGACATTTTTCTACAATAATTTTTCAAAGTCCGAAGGTAAGCGCTGACCGAGACCCAATCCACTTCTTGCATTCGAACGGTGCTGTATCGCGGTCAGCCTTAACTCTCGACTTTAACCCATTTCTAAGGATTGGATTTTTGGTGATTTGGTGTCAAATAACGTATTTAAATGTACTCTATTTTTCTAAATTGATATGAGATTTTTCATGTGTTGTGTTTTCACTTTATTGCTTGTTTGTGTGCTGCATAAATACTTTACACATTGCCTCTAAGTTAAGCCTGGCTGCTCTTTGTGCAAAGCCTCAGGGTTACGAATGCAACAAGAACAATTGATGGACAGAATGCAGAACAATGCCATACATTCACCCCAGTACAGAGATCTGGGCCTAAATCCATCGTTTATTTGCTCCCCATGCCATTCCAGTTTGAACCCAGCCATATGCAAATCAGTCTTGATTCTGCGCCCAATGGGAGCAGTCCATCCCGAATTGCCAGGCCAGGTCCTCCCTGGACTGGAAACAAGCATTCTAGGACTGGTTTCGGGGTTTTGCCCCCTATCAGCCAGGATAACTTGACTCCAGTGGCATGGAGAGCACAGGACCCACGTCTGGGCATACCCGTCCCACTCGGGGTGACAAATGCAAAAAGAACAATTGATGGACAGAATGCAGAGCAATGTCATACATTCAGTCCAGTACAGAGATCTGGGCCTAAATCCCTAGGGGCTTATTTACAAGCCCCTTGCGCCACTTTTGCATCACTTTTCCCATGTTAAAAATGACGCAAAAGTGGCGCAAGGGCCTTGTAAATAAGCCCCTAGTTTATTTGCTCCCCATGCCATTCCAGTTTGAAACCAGCCACATGCAAATTAGTCTTGACCCTGCGACCAATTGGAGCATTCCAGCCTGAACTGCCAGGCCAGGTTCCTGCCGGACTGGAAAAAAGCATTCTACGACCAGTTTCAGGGTTTTACCCCTCATCAGCCAGGATAGATTGACTCCAGTGGCATGGAGCCCATGGGACCCACGTCTGGGCATACCCGTCCCACTCGGGGTGACAAATGCAAAAAGAAAAATTGATGGGCAGCATTCAGAACAATGTCATACATTCACCCCAGTACAAAGATCTGGGCCTAAATCCATATTTTTCTGCTCCCGTGCCATTCCAGTTTGAACCCGCCATACGCTAATCAGTCGTGACCCTGCGCCCAATGGGAGCAGTCCTGCCCGAACTGCCAGTGGAGGTCCTCCCTGGACTGGAAACAAACATTCTAGGACTGGTTTTGAGGTTTCACCCCATATCCATCAGTATAGCTTGACTCCAGTCGCATGGAGAGCACGGGACCCATGTCTGGGCATACCCGTCCCACTTGGGGTGACAAATGCACAAAGAACAATTGATGGACAGAATGCAGAACAATGTCACACATTCACCCCAGTACAGAGATCTGGGCCTAAATCTATCCTTTTTTTGCTCGCCATGCCAATCCAGTTTGAACCCAGCCATATGCAAATCAGTCTTGATTCTGCGCCCAATGAGAGCCGTCCAGCCCGAACTGCTAGGCCAGGTCCTCCCTGGACTGGAAACTAGCATTCAAGGACCGGTTTTGAGGTTTCACCCCTCATCCACCAGTATAGCTTGACTCCAGTCGCATGGAGAGCGCAGGACCTACGTCTGGGTATACCCGTCCCACTCGGGTTGACAATTGCAAAAAGAACAATTGAAGTACAGAATGCAGAACAATGTCATTCATTCACCCCAGTACAGAGATCTGAGCCTAAATCCCTCGTTTCTTTGCACCCCATAGCATTCCAGTTTGAAACCAGCCATATCCAAATCAGTCTTGACCCTGCGCCCAATGGGAGCAGTCCAGCCTGAACTGCCAGGACAGGTCCTCCCCGGTCTGGAAACAAGCATTCTAGGACCAGTTTCAGGGTTTTACCCTTCATCAACCAGGATAACTTGACTCCAGTGGCATGGAGCGCACGGACCCACGTCTGGGCATACCCGTCCCATTCGGGGTGACAAATGCAAAAACAACAATTGATGGACAGAATGCAGAACAATGTCATACATTCACCCCAGTACAAAGATCTGGGCCTAAATCCATATTTTTTGGCTCCCCATGCCATTCCAGTCTGAACCCAGCCGTATGCAAATCAGTCTTGACCCTGCACCCAATGGGAGCAGTCCAATACAAACTGCCAGGCCAGGTCCTTCCTGGACTGGATACAAGCATTCTAGGACTGGTTTTGAGGTTTCACCCCTCATCCACTAGTATAGCTTGACTCCAGTCGCATGGGGAGCACGAGAACCATGTCTGGGCATACCTGTCCCACTTGGGGTGATAAATGCACAAAGAACAATTGATGGACAGAATGCAGAACAATGTCATACATTCAGCCCAGTACAGAGATCTGGGCCTAAATACATAGTTTTTTGCTGCCAATACCATTCCAGTTTGAACCCAGCCATATGTAAGTCAGTCTAGACCCTGCGCCCATTGGGAACAGTCCAGCCCGACCTGCAGTCCAGGTCCTCCCTGGACTGGAAACAAGCATTCTAGGACCAGTTTTGGGGTTTCGACCCTCATCAGCCAGGATAGCTTGACTCCAGTGGCATGGAGAGCACGGGACCCACGTCTGGGGATACCTGTCCCACTCGGGGTGACAAATGCAAAAAGAACAATTGATGGAAAGAATGCAGAACAATGGCTTGGCAGTTCGGTCTATATTGTTCCCATGAGGCACAGGGTCAAGACTGATTTGCATATGCCCAGGTCTAAACTGGGGTGGCATGGTGAGCAAAGCAAAAGAATGATGGATTTAACCCAGATCTCTTGACTGGGGGTGAATGTTTTGATTTGTTCTGCATTCCGTCCATCAATTGTGTGTCTTTTGCTTTCTCGCCCTAAGTGCGCCGGTTACTCCCTGACGGGGGGTTCCGGGCTCACTGTACCCCGAAACCGGTCCTAGGATGCTTGTTTCCAGGCTTGGGAGGACCTGGCTTGGCAGTTCGGTCTGGACTGTTCCCATGAGGCACAGGATCAAGACTGGTTTGTTTATGGCCAGGTCTAAACTGGGGTGGCATGGTGAGCAAAAGAATGATCGATTTAACTCAGATTTCTTGACTCTGGGTGAATGTTTTGATTTGTTCTGCATTCCGTCCATCAATTGTGTCTCTTTTGCTTTCTTGCCCTAAGTGCGCCAGGTATGCCCAGGCGTGGGTCCCGGGCTCACCGTGCCCCTGGATTTAGGCTATCCTGTCTGATGAGGGGTGAAACCCCGAACCCGGTCCTAGGATGCTTGTTTAAAGTCCAGGAAGGACCTGGCTTGGCAGTTCGGTCTGGACTGTTTCCATGAGGCACAGGGTCAAGACTGACTTGCATATGGCCAGGTCTAAACTGGGGTGGTATGGTGAGCAAAAGAATTATGGATTTAACCCAGATCTCTTGACTGGGGGTGAATGTTTTGATTTGTTCTGCATTCCGTCCATCAATTGTGTGTCTTTTGCTTTCTCGCCCTAAGTGCGCCGGTTATTCCCTGACGGGGGGTTCCGGGCTCACTGTACCCCGAAACCGGTCCTAGGATGCTTGTTTCCAGGCTTGGGAGGACCTGGCTTGGCAGTTCGGTCTGGACTGTTCCCATGAGGCACAGGATCAAGACTGGTTTGTTTATGGCCAGGTCTAAACTGGGGTGGCATGGTGAGCAAAAGAATGATGGATTTAACTCAGATTTCTTGACTCTGGGTGAATGTTTTGATTTGTTCTGCATTCCGTCCATCAATTGTGTCTCTTTTGCTTTCTTGCCCTAAGTGCGCCAGGTATGCCCAGGCGTGGGTCCCGGGCTCACCGTGCCCCTGGATTTAGGCTATCCTGTCTGATGAGGGGTGAAACCCCGAACCCGGTCCTAGGATGCTTGTTTAAAGTCCAGGAAGGACCTGGCTTGGCAGTTCGGTCTGGACTGTTTCCATGAGGCACAGGGTAAAGACTGACTTGCATATGGCCAGGTCTAAACTGGGGTGGTATGGTGAGCAAAAGAATTATGGATTTAACCCAGATCTCTTGATTGGGGTGAATGTTTTGATTTGTTCTGCATTCCGTCCATCAATTGTGTGTCTTTTGCTTTCTCACCCTAAGTGCACCGGGTCTGCCCAGATGTGGGTCCTGGGCTCTCTGTGCCCCTGTATTCTGTCTATCTTGGCTTATGAGGGGTGAAACCCCAAAACTAGTCCTAGGATGCTTGTTTCCGGTCCAGGGAGGACCTTGCTTGGCAGTTCGGTCTGGACTGTTCCCATGTGGCACAGGGTCAAGACTGATTTGCCTATGGCCAGGTCTAAACTGGAGTGGTACGGTGAGCAATAGAATGATGGATTTAACTCAGATCTCTTGACTGTGGGGGAATGTTTTGATTTGTTCTGCATCCCGTCCATCAATTGTGTGTCTTATGCTTTCTTGCCCTAAGTGCACCAGGTAAGCCCAGATGTGGGTCCTGCCACTGTGCCCCTGAATTCCTGGCTGATGAAGGGCGAAAGCCCGAAACCGGTCCTAGGACGCTTGATTCCCGTCCAGGGAGGATCTGGCCTGGCGGTTTCTTTCCGGACTGTTCACGTTGGGAATAGGGTCAAGACTGATTTGCATATGGCCAGGTCTAAACTGGGGTAGCATGGTGAGCAAAAGAATGATGGATTTAACCCAGATCTCATGACTGGGGGTGAATGTTTGAATTTGATCTGCATTTCATCCATCAATTGTGTGTCTTTAGCTTCAGGGTTAAGCAAAGGTTAATTCAGTGACTTTTTTGGTAGACCTTGCAGGCGATTGTGGCTATTGCTTGACAAGGGCTCACACCCTCGTCAACCAGCAACCCAATTTATTCACAGTGTGTATATTTCCATTTTTGTGTGGGCTACTGTTATTTGTCAAAATATTGAGGACCGAAATATCGACTTCCGAAAATGTTGTGGTCTAAATATTGAGAAGCACTATATAGTGAAGGTAAGTATGCATATGTTAAGTGTAGATGAACTTTCTTCGTACCATAAAGATATATATATATATATATATATATATATATATATATATGTTTGAAGTACATATAAGTGGAGTTGAGAATAGTAAATCTATACTTAGCTCTACAAACTTACCTTCATGGTATTGTGGTAGACAATATTTTGGCCACAATATTTTGGCAAGTCAATATTAAAATTCTGATAAAATACCAGTGCATAGAGGATACGGGTCCCAGTTTTGTTCACTATTTATCCCAGTTGTGTTCACTGATAACTGTAAATGCATAGCTACGAGTTCCAATTTCCTTTTATTTATATTTTCAGAAACTTTGTTAATTTCTTTTTGTTTTAGAAAGTGAAAACAATTTACAGCAGAAACATATAGTAGCACTGGAGTATACCTTTAATTTCTTATTGAATGTTAAGAATGGACTATGATCATCTAAGGTACATTAGCCCAGAAGCATTCTAAAATCTGATTCTACCCTCAACAGGATAGACACTGTTGTGAATGTGAGGTGGGCTCCTGGCTGGGGTATTAAGTCCATTGTGGGTTTTTTCACGGATCCCATATCTGTTTCCAATTTCCATGGGCAGCCTCTAATTTCATATACCATTTCCTCAGCCGTCTTTGTTTGGCCCATATTCTTGCACCATCTCGTCTTTGTAGGCCTGAGTTATTTCCCCGTTCTCATCTCATGCCTTGCTTGGCGATCATTAGCTCCAAGGATGAGTTCATTTTTGTCGGTGGATGCTGGTGGCACTCACTGGCACTCATTTAAGGGTGCAGGACTTTTTTGGGCAGCCCATTAGTACTGTATAAACAGTGCAAGACTGGTGCTACCTTGTTTAGACAACACTAATCGGCTGTCTGTCACTACAGCCTGATAGAGCGAGAGCAAAAGAAAGAGAGAGTGAGCGAGGGAGAGAGAGTGTGGGTGTGAGATCGAGAGAGGTTGAGTGAGTGTGAATATGTGAATCAGAGCCTTACATGAAGTGGCTGTTCAGTATTTAAAAACAGATCTTCAAACGGGCTGCTACCGGGCGCTACCTTTCAAGTACCTAACTTTGCAAACAAACACAATGATTTCTTTATTTTTTTAAATTTATCTTTTTATTGGTAAAAAACAACAGACACATGGATATTACAGAAGTCGACATTTTGACATCACAGCGCCAGCGTGTTAATAGCATCTACATTTCACATATGAGTCTTGGAACTTATTACAGAATCATTAGTATGATAATGTGATACATTCGCTGTTATATTTCGCGGTTTTTTTCATGTTGAATCCATTTTTTTCCAAGAGCCTTTTCTTTTCCTCTTATGTTTTTGCAGTTTTATCTTGCATGTAACTTGTGATGAGTCTTCTAATGATCATGTTGCTAACCGAGTTGCCTCTAAATGGTGGGGTTCAGTTCAGGAGGTTGATGGGTGTTGATGACAGCATGACTCTAAGCAGTGCTTGAAATGGAAACATAGAAGTGCAGGTACTCTGTACCAGTGTATCTGTTTGTTTCTGAGAAGTGCCGGTACTCTCCCTCTCAAAATAGAAAAGTGCCGGTACTCCGTACCGAACAGTACCGGCCCAATTAAAGCACTGGCTCTAAGAGCTCAGGAGCTTAGTTTGAAAGCAATGTGAGTTTTGGACCCTGCCAGTCACTGGGTCATAAAGGTGTTCTTACTATATGCTCACTGAGTCCTTGGCCTCACTGCAGAGTGAGCAGAGTGATAATCACGTATGGGCCAATAGAGGCTATGACTCTATGGGAAAGTCTATGAAACAATCACAGCACTTTTGAAATATTTAGGGCCAGATTCACAGAACTAACTTAAGACAAAATCCTAAACTTACTACCATTTTGGTATTCACAGAAGGCACTTACTCATTTTGGTATTCACAGAAGTTAGGAGTCCTAACTTTAGGACTCCTAAATGCCTTCTGTGAATACCAAAAGTCTTGAAGTTAGGATTTTTCTCACTTTATGAGTAGTAAAGTTAGGACTCCTAACTTTAGGACTCCCAAATGTCTCCTGTGAATACCGAAAGTCTTAAAGTTAGAATTTTTCTCAGTTTAGGAGTAGTAAAGTTAGGACTCCTAACTTTACTACTCCTAAACTGAGAAAGATCCGAACTGTAAGACATTGGGTATTCACAGAAGGCATTTAGGAGTCCTAAAGTTAGGAGTCCTAAATTTACTACTCCTAAACTGAGAAAAATCCTAACTTTAAGACTTTCTGTATTCACAGAAGGCATTTAGGAGTCCTAAAGTTAGAACTCCTAACTTTACTACTCCTAAACTGAGAAAAATCCTAACTGTAAGACATTCGGTATACACAGAAGGCATTTAGGAGTCCTAAAGTTAGGAGTCCTAACTTTACTACTCCTAAACTGTGAAAAATCCTAACTTTAAGACTTTCGGTATTCACAGAAGTCATTTAGGAGTCCTAAAGTCAGGACTCCTAACTTCTGAGAATACCGAAATGAGTAAGTGCCTTCTGTGAATACCAAAATGGTAGTAAGTTTAGGAATTTGTCTTAAGTTAGTTCTGTGAATCGGGCCCGGAAGGTGTAAATAGAAAATCTTTCTAGTAGGGAAAACCCCCTGAACAACCCCTGTTCCCCCCTTGTGCGAAACAGTCTCCGTCACTTTGCTTACTTGCTACAATCTAACCTTGGCATTCTTTATGCAGGCTGTTGGAGGTGTTATTGAAGGAAGTAGAGGAAAATGGGTGGCAGCATCCCAAGAAACATTTTGGGCACCTCCACTTACACTTTTACAAATTAAGCAACGCTAAAGAGCATAGTGTAAGTTTGTTCCTGGTTAAGTATTCGTCAGTAGGAGTGCCTGATATGAGGACTTGCAGTGTCATTGAGACTGTCGTGTTACACTGCTGAGAGTTACTCTGATATGCTTGAATGCGTCTGCAACCCCTTATTCTATTCAGGCACAAGTCCGCACTCTTTAATTTTGAGGCACCTGTGGTTTGTGACTAGGCCCATTTTGTATAACCTGGTCCTATTACGGTATGGTTTGTGTACGGTTTTCGGCTGCATCAGTCATATACCTGCTCTTATTGCCACTTCCCTCAGATGCATCATGACAGCCTCCCAGTCAACAACATCCATGGGACCAATAGCTCTCTCTCATGAGGTTTTAATGGGGGTATAAGCAGTGAGGTGTGTATGTTATTAGCGACTTATGCATGACCAATATCGCTCCCCTGATGCTTTACGACATCAGCAATAACCATTTCCCCCTTTTTGACAATGCATAACAGCATCAGCAAAAAACACTGGTAACGCCAATAGGTATTCATCGACAAAGCCAAAAGGTAAGATCTATTGACTTTGCCAGTGCTTGCCTGAGATGAATTGTGGCTTCAGTTTTAAGTTTTCTGTGTTGCCTGACTATAGTAAGACAAGCTACAGAGAGGCAACAAAATAAAGGAGGCCTCCATCCCTGGGCCTTACTCAAGTAACTTCCCCCCCTGGCCATCTCCAACACCACAAGGACCTTATTTTCCTCATTCATGAGGAATATTGGTACTCATATACTTTGTTTGGGGTTACATTTCCGATTTAAGTTGTGACATGATCAGGTTAGACATTATTACTGCCTTGTCTGTTTTCCTCTTAACAGTCCTAAAAAACGGATAAATAGCATTATACGGGAGACAACGTTGCCTAATTGAATCCACAAATAAGTCTCTTTTCTCTCCCTTTACTCGCCCCTTTCTATGGTCCCTTCCCTTCCTGCTACTATCTAGCGCATATGCCTTGTCTTATTCCCGATACATACCAAGCCTTGCCCTTAACTGGTACCACAGCGGTCTCGAGGATGTAAGGAGTTCCAGGACTATATCAAGGAAGACCCGGACTCGGATTAATGAAGATTACTGATAAACTATCGGGCAGTGGGATTTCTGCCTTGTGCATCATACCCACACTTATAACGGGCTTGGGTAGATGGTAGTAACGTATGTGGAATCAGTGTTTGCCTCATACCCACAATTATAACGGGCTTGGGTAGATGGTAGTAACGTATGTGGAATCAGTGTTTGCCTCATACCCACACTTATAACGGGCTTGGGTAGATGGTAGTAACATATGTGGAATCAGTGTTTGCCTCATACCCACACTTATAGCGGGCTTGGGTAGATGGTAGTAACGTATGTGGAATCAGTGTTTGCCTCATACCCACACTTATAACGGGCTTGGGTAGATGGTAGTAACGTATGTGGAATCAGTGTTTGCCTCATAACCACACTTATAACGGGCTTGGGTAGATGGTAGTGACTTATGTGGAATCAGTGTTTGCCTCATACCCACACTTGGGCTTGGGTAGATGGTAGTAACGTATGTGGAATCAGTGTTTACCTCATACCCACACTTATAATGGGCTTGGGTAGATGGTAGTAACGTATGTGGAATCAGTGTTTGCCTCATACCCACACTTATAACGGGCTTGGGTAGATGGTAGTAACGTATGTGGAATCAGTGTTTGCCTCATACCCACACTTATAACGGGCTTGGGTAGATGGTAGTAACGTATGTGGAATCAGTGTTTGCCTCATACCCACACTTAGAACAGGCTTGGGTAGATGGTAGTAACGTATGTGGAAACAGTGTTTGCCTCATACCCACACTTATAACGGGCTTGGGTAGATGGTAGTAACATATGTGGAATCAGTGTTTGCCTCATACCCACACTTATAACGGGCTTGGGTAGATGGTAGTAACGTATGTGGAATCAGTGTTTGCCTCATACCCACACTTAGAACAGGCTTGGGTAGATGGTAGTAACGTATGTGGAAACAGTGTTTGCCTCATACCCACACTTATAATGGGCTTGGGTAGATGGTAGTAACATATGTGGAATCAGTGTTTGCCTCATACCCACACTTATAACAGGCTTGGGTAGATGGTAGTAACATATGTGGAATCAGTGTTTGCCTCATACCCACACTTATAACAGGCTTGGGTAGATGGTAGTAACGTATGTGGAATCAGTGTTTGCCTCATACCCACACTTAGAACAGGCTTGGGTAGATGGTAGTAACGTATGTGGAAACAGTGTTTGCCTCATACCCACACTTATAACAGGCTTGGGTAGATGGTAGTAACATAAGTGGGATCAGTGTTTTGGGGCTCACTGCCACGTGACCAGACAAAGTGGTGAAATAGTGTTGAACTTAGCACACCTCATCTTGATTAAAAGTTGGAATAGAAAAATGCATGTGCTGCATTTACTGACTATATGTACATTATGCTGGACACATGCCTATGAGGAGAACGTGATGCGAGGCTGCTCAGTATCAAAGACATGAGAGAGGCCACTATGGCAGAGGTTTGAGACATGTCAGTCTATCTTAGATATGCGTCTGTGATCAGATCCAGCGATTGTTGATTGCTTTTCTTTGAAAGGTAACGAGGCGCGTGATGAGGGCTGGAAAGAGCCACCCAATTCATCTAGTAGGGAATTGTCTTTATCAAAATGATAGTAGGTTTCGTTTTAGTCTTGATGCCTCAGTTTGTTCAACGTGCCACATACCTGGGATGAAAACAATTACCCTTGCCAAAGATTGCCAAAGATCATGTTTAAACGGATGGTAGTTTGTGTGTTTTTCTACAGGATCTCAGGTATATTATGGTATGGTATAACTGTAGTTTATTTTTCAATTGGTCTGGCTCCTTTCCAAAATCTGATTTGGGGGACTTTGTGTTTTTGACTCGATTTAATAGATTTTCGTCAATATCTCAACAAATACAAAATTTAAATCATAAGTAATAACATTAGAGATGCGACATCATGCCACCCACCCACCATCGCACCACTCCATCAACAATCCATGATAATTACAAGGTATTTCAAAAGTCCACACAGCTTCATACAACATAAAGCATGAGCCATCTCCACTCTTATATTTGTGTATTTCAGCATCTAGTAGTCTAGTAGCCAACTCTCAGGTCGAGGACGATAACCTTGGCAGCGAGCCCACACATTCCATATTTGGATATGTTTTCGGGGACATCCTTTGGCAATGTACATTGTTTTTCCCTATTCATACAGAAATCGAACCCTTGATGCCGGTCCGCCATAGAGGGAAGGCTCTTATCTTGCCAGCTATGAGCCACATCCCTCTTAGCCACCATTAGCCCCAACCAGAGGAAAGGTAACTTGTAGCACTTAGCATCTAAGTCATCGGTTATATGCAAAAGGATCATCTTCAGGTCAAGCTGCAGCATCCAACCCAGGACAGAACTCAAACAGGAAAGTATAATTTCCCAATATAGGGTCAGTCCCGGACACCTCCATGTGGTTGTATGAAATACCCGTCCTGTGTGCACCCAGTGGAGGCAAGAGGGGGAGGCCACTACACCCTTCTTCTACAATCTATGTCCTTTGAGGTATACCCAGGGACACTGGAATTATGCGATTTTGCGGCCGCAGCGATTTCTCATAATTGTAGATTTGCCGCATTTGCCCCGCAATCCATTATCTGTCACATAATCTGCCGATTTTAACCCCAAAAAAATTCTAGCTCAAATGGTTCACAAGTTAGCAAAAACACAGCAACACGTGTAGTTATGAAGTGGAAGGTCACCTTTCTGTTGCTTATTGCTATATTCGTGTGTTAAACTTTTACTAATGATGTGCAACCAATGCCCAGACAGTGTTAACAAGTGTAAAAAAGACTAAATAACAATGTAATAAGATGACAAAATGTGCAGCATAATGCAGCATAATTTGCCTTCTTTACGCATAATTTACTCGACCTTGCCACACAATTTGACCCTCCCCTGCTGCATAATTGCAGTGGCCCTGCGTATACCCACTTGATGTACTTTAGTTGTATGAAGCGTAACCAGGCCAATGGGCCTTTATTAGAGTCTTAAATTTGACTCTGGCCTCAGGTGGAAGCTAGTGCATTCACCTAAGGTATTACTTGTTTAAGGGAGGGATGCCACTAAGGGAGAGGCATGGTGATTCATTCTGCTCTTACTGTGGTCACTTGAAGAGCATTTGTTGCCATATTTTATCTTCCGCATTCTAACATAATCAACTTTAGCTGTATTACTCGAAAACCATAAAGATATACCCAAAAATTTACAACCACACTTGCGTCCAGACTGCAAAAGATTGCAATTCTAGTGTGGGTTCTGACCCAAAAAGGCCTGGATAGTAGGGCCTCAAAACACATCCTCATGGTAGACTGAAAGACTCATCCAACACCCACCTTCAGACCCTGCAGCATCAAACTCTCCCAATGTCTCTAAACTGGGGCTGGGGTTCTCGATCCTCCTCGTTATGTAATCCAGTTAGGTTTTCAGGCTAATCAGAGCAAAAATTACAATACATTGCATCTTTTCTTCACTTAGTGCAGTGGTCTCACGCGGGGGTACCCGTTTGAGTAAAATAATGTGGTCTGCCCACTCCTCGTAAAATAGCTAATAATATTCAATTGTAATTTCTAGGGAAGAGGTGTGGCGCCGCGGCCAGGGCGACTGACTCTGGAATCTGGGGATCGCGGTTCAATCACCGGCGGCAGATTAGCCCAGCACCATGTGACTCTGGGCAATAACTTGCTTAATCTTCCAGACGGCCCCCAGTGCCTAGAGACCCTTACGGGTGATTGTTTGCGCTTTACAAATGTGGATTAAATATTAATTTCAATTGCATTTATATAGCGTTTACCACTCCTGACGAGGCGTTGAAGCACTTTTTCAATGAGTAGCACACTACTCCGGAACCCACTGTTGAATAGGAGCAAGTAGTAGGGTCTTGAGGGAATTTCCTCAAGAAATGCAGCCAGAAAAATAGATGTTCTTCTTTTTCCTTTGCCACAATGAATGTATAGCCTGTGATGCTATGAAAGCGGACCAGATATTTCAAGTGAGAACAGAGGAGGCATCTTGAAAGAATATTCTAAATTCGATGTTCTTTTTTTTTCTTACGATATATTCAGTATATATGGAAATTAAAATATTTTGTAAATTAGTGACTTTGCAAGGCACTGGGTACAAATCAGCCAAAACATCACAGAATTGGCATCTAATGTTGCCTTTCATTTTCCTGAATTTACATATTTGATAAAGTTCCGTTTACCTTTTAGAAGAATACCTTCGAAGCACATCAGCGATTGCCTCTTGGTATACAGAGTCCCAGTGCTCCGCACCCCTATAGGCACTCGGTTCGGTTCATAAAACTTTATTCAGTTAGTTCATAACATCCATAAAAGAACATAAAACATGTTATAAAAACAACATAAAACGTATCCTGGTAACAGCATAGTAAAATAAATATCTAGCAAATAAAAAAAACACATATTAAAATGGATAGTACATCATTGCCTTGTGATCATTTCATCATTCAATGATCAAAGGGCCCGCTAATACATAGCACTATTCTTCAAGTTAATGGCCTTCAAGATAAAAAGAGAAACATTAAAACACATAAAAGGATCATTTAATGCAAGCAAATACTCCAGGGCAACTTTGAAAGATCTAATGTTCTGGGCAACAAGAATAGGTTTGAGATAAAAACGCCAAAGATTCAGATAAAAGTCACGAAACAACAGAAAGTACAATGTGTTTCTCTTACTCTGACCATTACATCATTGGGAGAGGATGTAGCCTTACGGCTAGAGCAGTCGACCTCGAAGCTGGGGAACCTCGGCAACGACGCTCAACATCCTGTGATTCTAGGCAAAAAAAAGTTAATGTGTTCATTTATAACGAAACTGGTGCACGTGTAAAGCGCTCTGATACCCGATGTCTCGGGTCTAATTCGCACTATATAAAACAAAAAAATAAAAAAAATAAAAGGGTCTTATCTGAAAGACAAGACTTCATATAAGGAAAAGCCACTAAATGATACACAATACTAATTTGGAATCTTGTCAGAACAAAACGGTGCTGCATGTCAGTGACACAAGATAAATAACTTTTACAACCCTCCTCTTGGGCGAGTGACATGTAGAAAACAACAGGCAATTCCATCATTTCCGTGCCCATTCGCCGTCCAGTCTATGCTGCAAAAAGGTACCTTTGATAGTCTTCTTGGTGAGTGATAAAACCTGGGTGGGGTCTGATCATATGGACAATTTGAACAACGTACTAAGAGAGGAATTAATATAAGCTAGCCAAGGGATACATGAAACGTTATCCAGGGTTAAACAGTCTAGAATTATTGATTTCGTAAAACTGGTTTCCTCTTTTGCCCATAAAGAATACCATAATAGCAAGGGTCTTACCAAAAGCATATCTTCCAGGCACTGTAGGTCGACCTCCTGATGTGCGATCGATCGTAGTTGAAGCGGAAGTAGGTAGGCATAATAACCGTTTTAGAAAACTATTTTCCTCAACTTGCAGGGTTGTTCTGGGAGCATAACCCCAAAGGCTGGCCCCGTATGTGGCAGTAGCCACCCCTCTAGCCTTGTATATTTCCACCATTTCTCTAATGGGTCGGCTACCTAGTTTGGATGAAAACCTAAAAATCTCTTGAGAAGTTCTTCTTATTTAGGATTCGGTAACAACTATTTGTTGTGCCCAAGAGCCATTACCTGTAAAAACAAACCCCCAAATTGCAAAAATTATTTACTTTGGCAATTGTGGTAATATCAACAAAAATAAGTTCTACATTGTTTATGTGCGAAGATCATAGTAAAAGTTTTAATTTTATTAATCACCATTTTTTTGGAAGACATAAACTCCCCAATAGCACTCAATTCCTGTAAAACAACCGGTGTCCAGGATAACAAAACAGCGTTGTCAGCATGTAACAACACTGGTATAGAACACCTGGCGGCACAGGGAGCATCAGCTTGCAAAGACTGCAGGGAATTATCCAACCCATTGATGAAAAGTGAGGACAGTAAACGGGCTAGAACAAAGCCTTGTTGAATGCCCCTCCCTACTTTAAAAGGTGGGAGAGCATTCACCCTGAGAACCAAAACAAACTTTAGTAGATAAACTCTCATAAAGGCATGCAAGGAAACCTATGATTGGCTTGGTGGTACCAAGAGAGATCAACGATGACCAAAGAATGGCATGGCCAACTAAATCAAAGGCGCTATTTAGGTCTGCAAAACAAAGGTAAAGAGCACCTGGTTTGGCTCTAGTGTATTTCCCAATCTACAACTCTAGGTTAATGCATTGCACTATGGTCTCTAAACCCAAACTGCACTGGTGATAAACTAAAATATTCTTGTACTCATTCCTCCAACCTTATCAGTAGGATCCTACTCATCACTTTCACAGAGGAATCCAGGAGTGAAATAGGATGATAGATTTTAGAATCTGATGTATTGTCCTTTTTGTAGATAGGTACAATTATAGAAATGCCTCAGGAAGGTGGGATCAAATCGAAGGAAGCTACATTAAACACTCTTGTAAGGATGGGCCCCCATAGATCAGTGGCAGATTTAAATACATCTACTAGCACCCCATCAGGTCTAGGGGCCCGTTCCCCGGCACTGGCCTGCAAAGCTAAAAAACCTAGTCAGTAGTAATATCCAATGGGAGGGTTCCCCATCTATGCATCGCCTCACAAATTTCAATGCCACTGTCTCTACTACTCTGTTTGAAGATTTCAGAGAAATGTGCCACGCAAGCATCACAGGAAACAAAGGAGAAGAACTCGGGGATAGTATAATTTTTTTTAAACGGTGCATTGACAGTGTCCCAGAATAACTTATTATCATTGATTTCTACAGCTAAGGTCAGTTTTGTCCACGTCTCTTCCTGCAGTACTTTCTTCCTTGCAGCAAGTCTATACTGTAGACGAAGGGACTTAATAACCATAATATCCTGGGGGAACTTCATGGAGCCTGTTTCAGACACCGGGAGGTCTGGGCACAAGTATGGTCAAACCATCCCCTATTACTGTCCCTAGTAATATTCAATGAACATGTCAGGCATGACTTAATGGAACTGGTAATATGATTTCAACTATCCATCAGCAAATTAAAAGACATGTCATCCTGTAAACAGTAACTTATTTCAGTAAAATTCCTTGATACCATTTTTTGGTAGTATGCTATTGGGATCAAGGCCAGCTCACTTAATTTGTACACGGTAAGGCTTATTTGGCATCATATTGTTGGTTAAGGGGAATGATTCACATTTCTTACCCCAGAAAAGGAAAGGTAATATGATGGGGTCATGGTCACTTAATACGGACTGCACAATGCTAGGGGTACCACACTTACCATTTACAGGGGCAGATACCAATACATGATCAATAACTGTCAAGGAGTTTCTTCCAGCAAATGATGGAATTTGCTCGCCATGGTCATCACATTCAGACTTCAGTAACTGTAGATCATGGTTGGGAATGATGGAATTCAATGCACCCCATACTCATTGTGGCAGAAGTGAACGAGGCCCACCACTTCCTGTGTAATATATCCACATATACGTGTTGCAGGTAAAGGGCAAGCCTGGATATTAAAGTTCCCAGCCCGTATAAAACAAAATTAGTATGAGTATGGCGTAGAAAAGTTTCACGACCATGATCAAGTGCTTCAGCCGTACCACTGTCTGTAGCTTCAAAAACTTTGTTATAAAGGTTTACCAGGAGCAGGTCTCGCCCCCTCTTAGTACTTAACCACAGCAATTGGGAGTGTGGACCCACCGAAGAAGTCTTTTTGACAGTTACAGGGAGTTTATTGGAAATAGGAATCTGAAGTCCTCCTCTGGCCTGCCCAACATGGGAGGGTATAGCACCCACAAAGTGGGAGCAAAACCCCTCCACATGGATCGGGTTAGTACACCAAGGGGCAAATTTCCTAGCAAGTGATGTAGCGCGGTGTTAGCCATCTTGGCTTAACGCTGCACTCCTCCACTTCGAATACGCAAGGCTGCACCGTATTTGCAAGGTTTGTTGCAGCCCTGCGTTTCCCTCTGCACTAGTGCTAATTGTAGCTACCTAGCGCCAACGCAGACACCCTAGCACCATAGTGCAAGGCTGCCTGTGTTGTAGGGGAAGATTATTAATGTGCAGGAAGGTGTCCCTTCCTGCACATAAACAATCTGAAATGGCATTTTGAAACTTCTATGTGTGCTGCTTAATGCAGCACACATTGAAGTTGCAAAACGTAATTTTTTTAATCGATTGTTTATATGCAGGAAGGGTCACCTTCCTGCGAATAAACAATCAATGGCCTTTTGCAGTTTCTATGCGTGCTACACAATGCAGCACACATAGAAACTGCAATAACGAGAAGGAATGAAACATTTTTCCTCATTGCGCCTGTTGAAGACCAGGTTTTGCCTTGTCTTAATTTTGGCATTGCTCCATATTTACGCTGCCCTTGTAAATATGGGGCAGCGTCAAAATCAATGGGTGTTGTGGTGGAACGCCCACCACAACACCCCTTGTCTACCCCTTTTATGCTAAGTATAGCATGAAAGGGGGCATTATTTACAAGGCTGCATTAAGCCGCAGCCTTGTAAATAAGGCAAAGCCCATATCGCTCTGGGAACGTCACTAAAAGTGACATTCCTGTGGCCATAGGGGCTTGTAAATAGGCCCCCAAATTTCTTGGATACAAATAACGCCAAGCCGGATATAGTATTAATCCAATCGATGTTTCCTTGCTTATCCATTAGCCCGCCTACGTTCCAAGTTATGAATTTATAACACCCATCCAGGGAGTGATAAGTATCACCTGTAATAGACACATTAGTGTGTAGGCAACTTGAGCAATGTTGCTAGCTAAAGACTTATGTTTACCCATATTAAATCCAGTGCCACCCCAGAAGTGCCTACAAAATCAACATTGGCCATTTCGACAACATAGTGCTCTCAGGATTATCTTCACCACACTGCAAATTATTGTGCCTGCAATAACTGAGTCAGTCATTTTCTTGTAAAGACTCAATACTTGGTGCCTGTTAAACACAACCAATGGGGAGCAAAAAAGGGAGTTGGGCCCCAGCACTCTCTGCAAGTTCCATGCAGCATTATGCGTTTGTACAGAACTCTGTAAATGTTGATAAAAAAAGCCCAGAGGAAATAAGGCCATATTCCGTACGAACGGGGAGGGCGGCACTGCCCTTGCAAGAATTTTCCCAGTAAAACTAGGGTGTTGAAAATTAATAACTACAGAATACCCCTTGAAGTTTTGTCTTAAGGGCCCAATTCACCCCACTGTTCTGGTAAACAAAATTTGATGCGCTCTACCTGATGGGAATATACAGTTCAAGCTAAACCTGTGCACAACCTTGTTCTTTAGGTATTCAGGAGTTTCACTGACTCCTGATTTCAAAGGTGTGAACATTAACCAGGACATCCACATAAGGGCAGCAAGCTGGAGGCAAGTTAATCATTCCAGGATCACAAGGAGGCATTTGGACATTAGAATCTGTGTGGTTCGCTAATAAAGGCTGAGACTGTGTGCCAAAAGAAGGTGGTTGGTTCGGGTGGGAATGAGCTATAGAAGATGTCTGCACAGGGAGCCCTAAATCTGCCCCCTGTGTACACTCAGAGGTCTACCACAAAACAGAGAAGGCCCTTGGTAACACCCTAGCCAACTGATGGGCTGGGCCTGAGTTAGTAACAAGGTTATCCTGCCCAGTATTAGATGGAAAAGGCTCAACAACGCTCACATTTGACATGTTTGCATTTGACATTTTCGGACAAAAGGAAGTTACATTTTCAGTTTCACCCTCCAACCTGTCCAACTTCTATTTAAGCGGCGACAATACGTCTTTAATAGTAGCTATTAATATGCTCCAAAAAGGGCCCCAAAAGGATTCATCCAAAGGGATAGGTTGGTTATGAGTCCCAAAACAAGCAGGGGAGGGGGCTTAGGTTAACAGTTACTGCCTTTTGGGCCATTCCTTTTATGTTTTGCTGTGGGTGAACGAGCTAAAGAGTGTAGAGGCCATGGGAGAAAAGCTGCCACAGACACAAAAGGAGATTGAGGGTAATAGAAACATCCAGGGGTATATTCACAAGAATGTGTGAAAACTACAGCAAGAGTAGCTTAACGCAACTCTCAACATCGCAGCCCATTGCGGGAAAATTACCCCGTGTCAACGTGCAATTCACAACAAGGCGGTACCGCGCGATAGTCTGCTGAAACCACGGACAATGTCTGCGATACCACCACCTCGATGGAGATAAAAACACAAACCACAACACCAAAAAACCTGCCATGGGCCAAAGCGTGATGAGGAAATCAGCGATAAGCAGTGCCAGGCTGGCAACACACACCTGGCAGATGGGAAAAATCACCATAAAAGTAGAAAAAACACCCAAACACAAACTGACCAACACCCAAGCACCATGGAGGCAGCCGGAGCAGGCGCAGAGGACGAGAGCAACCCCACAAGCACCCCGTACGACAAGCCCGGGACCTTGGGGACAGGGAAGGGCAAGGTAAAGAAAAAGAGGAAGACGATGTTCAGTCCGCAGGCGAACAGGATCATAGTCCCGGAGGTGATGGAACACCATCAACAACTGTTCGTCACCTCCAATGTGTCATTGGGCACCAAAACTGGAATATGGCGGGACATCATGGACAAGGTGAATGCCGTCGGAGAGCACAAGAGGACAATGGACGAGGTCAAGAGGCGATGGAATGACACCAAGCGGAACACCAAGGAGAAACTCGAAGCCAACCAGAAGGCAGCAATACAGACTGGAGGTGGGGGCCCAGCGCCACAGCTCGAGCTGGATCACATGGAGGAGCTGGTGTCGACAGTCATCAGTGTGGATACTGTGGCCGGAGTCAGGGGACCGGACACTGCTCGACAGGACCAGACTTGAGCGGCTGGCGGGGTCTTAGGTTTACGGTAACGTTACTACAACGCAACCGACACTAGTTTTTAGTGTATTCCTACCCTGGCCACATTGTCTCCACAGCCTAATGGGGTTGTGTGTTCTTGGTATACACGGCACCACACGTTTTTAGGGTGCTGTATGTGTGGCCACCATTGACACCTCTTAGAGGTTGTGGCCACCACCAAAAAGGTGCAGGTAGCCGTATATATTGGTCCTGAAGAATTGCCATTTAATATAAACCCAGGCAAGAAACATGTTGACCTCTTTTATTTCTGTAGCACATATTACTCATACACCTAATGGTGAGAGATGTGCGGATTGTTTTTAATCAGGGTGTTGACCATACTTTATTAAATTTGTTTGAAGAGGATCACCTACCCTGTTTTAGTACACTTACCCTTCACTTCACTTGCACCTACACCATTTATCCTAATTAACTGTTTTCCCCACACACCTACTCACCGGCGTTTGGAAATAAAGATCTCCGACAGGAAGACCCCTCGGGGTGCCTGATCGGGCATTGCACTGCCGGCCCGATAAGGAGCAAAGACCCGGTGATGAAGCAAGACACCCGCTTGTTGGGTGTGTGAGGGTCTTCTTTTCCAGAAGGAGTACTTTCTACTCCGTTCAATCAGACCGTTTTCACACCATCACCTTGGGACCTAGTGATTCTAACACACACTGCGTTATCATCAGGAACTGCATACCCTTTTGTTAATATTGATTGTTGGGCATGTATGCTGGACCTACAATAGTACTAAGCTAGTTTATTATTGTTAAAGCCCCTCCCTTCCCCCTTCTTGTTTGAGGACTGCTCGACAGGACACAACACAACACAACCGCAACAGGGTGAGTGACCACCAGGTACTGGGGGGACGGGAGGAGATGGCCATGATGGCACACATGCACAATCAAGCAGAGCACAGTGCACACCGTCATCGCCCAGATCCATAGACTGTCACAATGTACAATGCCATGCTGTCTGAATGTCAACATGTACCATGCGGCTACATACATGTGGACACATTGCAATACACCATCTCCCGTTCACATTGCAGGGCCAGCGTCAACACCCCCTGCAGACCAGTCCCAGCCACTCTTCACTGATGACGAGGACAACCCCAGCATCGACCCCAAGCCCTCCTAGACATTATTGACATCATACGCGACTCACCTAGAGGATCAGGGCTGACCAGCTGCATCGAGGAGACCCCACCTACCACCCAAACCACCCAGCAGGAGGCACCCACAGCCCGCCAGTCTCCCAAGACCCCCAGGAACAATACATGGCCTTCCAACGCCGTGTGCTGGAGGCCCAGAGGGAGACGGCTGAGCAGGTGCAGGTGGGGTTCGACCTCATGGCTACCAAACTAGACGCCATCCATGGGTTTCCAGACCCGCTCCAGGGCCTCCAACGAGCCCTGACTGACATTGCTGGAGTCCTGGTGTGCAGAGAAGAACACCTGTCTGCTCAGAGGGGCTCCTGCGATAGCAGCCGTGAGCTGGCACACATGCATGGCTCATGGAGGACATGGTGCGGATGCAGGTGGAAAGGATGGCAGCCACCGCTGTACATCAGCGAAATGTAGCTGGGAACTACCATGCCCTGCAGACTATCATCATAGCATTGCTGCCACAAGGCGTGGCACTGATAAATGCTGCTGACCCCACACTGCTGACCCCACACCATCCATAACTCCACCCCCTGGTGTGTCAGTGCCCCACAGTGCGGCAGGCTTATCCACTCCGGCATCTGATGTGTCACTGCCACACAGTGCGGCCGACAACCCTCCTCCGGCCCCTGATGTGTCAATGGCACACAGTGCCCCAGCTGGTACTGCAACACCCACAGGTGGTGCAGAGCACACATCCGGGGACGAGGACGTGGATGGGTTTGTGATCAGGAGGCACTAGCTTTCATTTCCGCCTGTTCCTGCCGCACATGGCCCCATGACCTTCCACTGACCCCCGATACACTCCGATACACTCACCTTGGACAGCGACATGGACTGCCATATCCTGTATGATGACCAATGACATGGCGACCAGACTGCGGACTGTACCCAACCTTTTCCGCAGTACTTGTCATCTCCGGATGGACTCTGGCTGGCCCTCCACGGGCCCATATTGTGTAGTGTGCTCGGCATGTGCAATAAACATCCAGTGACGCGCTGCTGTGTTATGTCGTTCATCATTCATGTATGAATGTGTGGGTGAATGTAGGGACAGTGATGTCCCTTGCGTCAATGATGCTCATCCTGTGGGATGCCAGTCAGAGGGTGCTACATTGCATATTGTGTACCGTGTCCGGTGAACACTACAACAGGGACACACCCATCAGTCACTTCCATGTCCGGACATGGACTGAACAACGCCCAGATCCCACGAGTCATTGTTGCAGGTCCTACGCTGGTCTGACGTACGGCAGGCCAGACCACTCCTCTTACGCTCTGAGGGGGACCCTCATTGCTACCCGTCGCAGGCGTACTCGCTGGTGATGTGCAGGTCACTGGTCTAGTTGTCAGCATGTCACAGCCACTCCCTGAGGGCAGCTTTGCACGCACACCACACCCATCCGGCACAGGCGTCACAGGCCATGTGACTCACATAAGGGGCCGACGACGTCACATTCGCCTGTGGCGGTGGTGACTGGATGACGGACGCTCCACGGTTCTCAATCATAAAGGACCCATGAGTTGTGCACAGGGTTAGTGGCACCCGAGGCCTTGCGTCCGTCACGGGCATGCCACAAGGTGGCGCTGACTGGGGTGGCACAGGGTTAGTGGCACCTGGAGCATTGCGGCCGGCACAGGCACCCTTCAACGGGTCGGTGACTTTGGGTGCACTGAGTTAGGGGCACCTTGAGCTGCTGAGCGGGTGTGCAGCCTGCGATGATGCCCCGTCTTGGCGGTCCGGACAGCTCAGGTTTTGTGTGCCCTGCTGGACCGCAGTGTAGGCCAGAGCCAGCGGGCAGCGCGGGCCTACCGCCACGTGGCGTCACTTCCGGGATCACAGAGTTGGTGGCACCTATTGGGCTGAGCGGGTGTGCAGCCTGCGATGAGGCCGGGTGCACTGGTATGTCCTCTGCCATGGAGTAATCAAGACCCAACACCAAACGTGAGACCGGGTGGCCCGCGGAGCAGGGTGGCATGGTGTGGAGTGTGACATGTCCACGGGCCCTGGGCTTGTGGCTTGCAGCGGCATGTGGTGGGACCTCCTGTCTGCACGCCGGTGGCGGAAGGTGAGCAGTGCGGCCTGGGTGTGCGTGGGCGGGCATGCTCCGATGGGCGGCGGGAGGGGCTGGGGTGCCTCTGTCTGGGTGTGCGTGGGCGGGCAGGCGATGTTGTCTTGTGCAATTGTGTGTACTGTGCCAAACATGTATCTGAACTCTGATTCAGATGATGGGTCTGTCTCAGATGTGTGACCTAATGGACTGCAATACATGAATGCAAGTGGCAGCAGGTAAACAGTGTGGCCTGGGTGCGCAGGGGTGGTGCTCTCTTGCTCTCTCTCCCCCTCTCTTCTTCTCTCTCTCTCTCCCCCTCTCTTCTTCTCTCTCTCTCTCTCTCTCCCTCTCTTCCTCTCTCTCCCCTTCGCTCTCTCTGTCCTTTGATGTGCGTAGGACACACCTTCTCATCATGATTTTTGTCTTGCAGGCTGTGACCTACGGATTGGCCCGAGGGGAGCCGCAATTTGTCTTCATTTCATTTCAGTGTTCTTTTTGATAAAGTTTGACTTGTTGCTTCGGAAATGAATGTGTGATGCTCATTTTTGTAACGACACATGCATGTCACCAGTTGTGATTCTGCGACATCATGCAGGTAATTTTGTACGTGATTGGGTGTAGCTGATGTGGCATGTCTTTGGTCGGGGGGGGTGTGCCGGGGAGGGGGGGTCCTGGGGGTGGTTTTGGCGGGTGTTGTTTCCCTTTCGGCCCTCCGGGCTGCATGTTCAGTTGCCCGGGTGCATCTGTTGTTCTTCAGGTGTGGCTCTGGGCTAATCTCCCTTTGGTGGTCCAGGCTGTGGTCCGACTTAGCACCAGGTCTGAGCAGGTGTTATTTTCCTGCTGCTAATGCGCCTTATCGCCTGTTTCGTGTTCTTATCGCAGTTCTGTCTGGTTGTTGTGAATATTGTGTAGTGGTGTTGCCGCGGCTTTGGGCACGGGAACGCCTACTCTGCATCTCATTAGTGATCGTTGCGGGGGTCTTCTGTGGTGATGTTTTTGACGGCTTCTATCGCAGGTAAACCTGGTGCTGCGGCCTGTTAACACCAGCTTTGAATGGGGCGATCGATTTATCGCAACTTTGGCTGCGATAAAGTGCCGTTAACTCGGCGATAGCTCCTTGTGAATATCCCCCCCAAAGTATTGGTGATACTTGTACCATGCTTCTCCAATGGCTCCCGCCCCTTGTCCGGTCTAAGCTTGATATCCTCAATAGTCACAACATGATCGCCCAGCAGAGCCATGCCCAGGGATAGGCAACGTCCTGCCAAGTCTAATTCTTTTGAAATAACTCCCACAGCATACACTAGAAATTAGTCTATGTTGGTACAGTTTGTGGTACTGGTCTTATCTGCTGCTGTCTTAGCACTTCCAATCTTACGCTTACCCATACTGCCAGGTAAGTCCAAAAAGACCCCTTAAAATGGAAGAGTTCAGGCCTCAACCCACAAGGCCCCTACTGATCAGCACTGAAGTGAAGGTAGCAAGCTAAGTATTACAGTTCAGCAAAACAGGGACAACTTACACAGTTACTTCAAAGCCCAAAAAAAGTCCAGCCAATTATAGGACAGAATCGGAATGCCAACGCCGTATTTATCAGCCGAGACCAAAGAAACCAGGACCAAGGGAGCAGGCCCAGCCCAGCCTCGTTCGGCCATGAACGGGTGTAGATGGGCCCGCTCTTGGCCCGCTCTTCGCCCGTACATGTCCCCGGGCGTGACCCGCGGGCGTCCCACGCCGCGGGTTGAATCAGCGCCTTTAGCGCAGTGGCAAGAGTTTCCCCATCTCTTGCGGCTGCATGGGTCTCTTGGGGAGCCTGGCCCCAGTTCGCACACTTCAAACCCTTCAAAGGCGCGTCTCATGCCCGTGGGTTGAATTCAATGATTTTAGCGAGATGGGAAGTGTTTATCCACCTTCTGCGGCTGCACAGGTCTCTGGGGGATGGAGTCGGGCCCCAGTTAGCCTTCGCTACAAGGTAGGGCACTTCAAAGGTGCATACCGTGCCGCGGGTTGAATTCAGTGCTTTTAGAGTGATGGCAAGTGTTGCCCAACTCGTGCGGCTGCACGGGTATCTGAGGGATGGAGTCCGGCCCCAGTCAGCCTCTGCAATCAGGTAGCACTTCAAAGGCACTCATTTGGGCTCCTTTGGGTGCGAGTTTGTCCCACAGTTTGAAGACCACCTAATGTGTGTGTGTGGGGGTGATTTAGGCAAGAGCTTAGCCAGAAAAATAATATTCCTGCACTTGGAATATTATCTGTAATGGTATTGAATGAGTTGGTGATGCGAGTAAACCCAGCACTTGTTTGAGGAAGATGTTGGGAGGGGACATCTTTTTTTATCTTCATCCTTCCATCCCTTGGTCCTTCCTCTATTTTTCACCTAATTTGCTTCTATCCATCCTTCCTTCTCTCCATCTTTCTTTCCGTTTTTCCCCATCTACCCGTTCTATCTTTTTATCTGTCTGTCTTTTTCCCCCCTTCCCTCCATTCACTCCAGCCTCACCATCCTCCTTTACTACATCCAGCTCTCTCTCCACCCTTCCTTTCAATCTACTCTCCATTCTTGGCCTTATCAGTCCTTCTCTCCATCATCCACCCATCATTCTCTCCATTCTTTCTTCATTTATGCAACTTTCTATCCTCTTCTCTTTCCATCCAGCAATCGTTCTCTCCATATATTCAGTCATCTTTGGGCCCATCCATCAATACGTTTATCCACCCATCCCTTCAATCTAAACCACAACTCCCCATCTATCCTTCTTGTTTTGTAGGGTTTTCTACATTGATCCCCTTCTCCCTCCCGTCCTTCCCTGTATGCTTTCTTATTCTATTTGTTCCCCAAAACCTCATCCCATATCTCCTACATACCCTCTGAGGCCAGGGGTGGCAAAAGCAGTGGCAGGTGTAGCAAAGGACAAGCCATGGCGACCCCTAAATGATGTCCATGTTCATGACGCCCTGAGTGTGGGGCTGGTTCTGCCTAGCCATCAAGCTCAGTTGCAGTGCTGATGTCACTGGACGTGTGAGGTCATAGTATGGGGCTGACTAATCAGATCAAAGTGTTAGGCAGAGCCATCTTGCTCCAAGTGGGGCTCCCTGTTTCCACCTTACTGGTTCTTGGAGGATTGTCAGAGGTGATTATTTTGAATGTTTGCTGGCCATTTTGTAGTGTGGACTAGATTTTTGTTTCTGTTGACCTCGCGATCCCAGCCTTGGGGACACGTTCGGATGAGTTCTTAACCTACCAATGAGTTTGGCCATTTTGCATGATGGACTAGATTTTTGTTTCTGTTGACTTCGCGATCCCAGCCTTGGGGACACGTTCGGATGAGTTCTTAACCTACCAATGTGTTATATCCAGGACTTTAAATGGAAAGATAGAAGTGCAGGCTTCTCCATATTTTAGAGTACCAGGTTGCACCTCAGAAGTGCCCGTACTCTCCCATTAAATACATTACAGCAGCGCTGCGAAGTTCAGGTGCTCTCCCTTTCAAATTAAAGAAGTGCACAAACTGAGTACTGGACAGCACCTGCCCATTTAAATCACTGGTTGTGTCGGTCTCGAATCTCACTCCTGAGGTGAAGTTACTGCAAAGCTTGCCGAGTCTCCCCCCTCTTGCCTCCAAATGTCAAGATGTAGAAATACCCTAGGGGCACGGCGATCATGTTGAGCACTCCGAACTGATTTTTATTTGTTTTAACATTTTTTTAAATTGGTTTTTAAGGCATAACACAAGGCATAGGTCAACATTACTGCATTAATATTTGTCATACATATTTCAACAACACACGTAGAACAGCATTTAATAGTTCAATGTGCATCACTCCAGCCTGATATTATTTTGAAATCTTCTTGTGTGTCTACCAGAATTATTTGTTGTTTTTATTTAATAAAGTAAGGCTTAGATCAATGCCACAGTGGTGTATTGAACTTTCCAATAGAGAGGGCCACCCAAATCTTGTACCCGCCCCGTGGCCCGGAACTTGCAATGACAAACAGATATGAAATGCTGACTAGACTAGATAATAACAAATGACTCCGCACTGATCAAAGCAGGGCTGGAGACTCCAGGGATCACCAGAGTGGCTTTTATACAGGTGATTCTATAGCCAACTAGATAAAGCTGCAATCCCTGAAAGCCCGTACACTTTCCGTGCAGGCATCCTTCATCCACTTGTTGGTAGTAGCTAATTGCGATAAGACTATTAGTGAAGACTATTTTAGTACCCCCAATAGTGTATCAACCACCTATCTGGTAGAACGTTCCCCTACAGAAGGGTTTGAGTTTGCAACCTGGAACATGAATGGACTAGCAAACAAGGCTACAAATATTAATTGGGTTAACTCAATTTCTCGTTATAACATTATATGTCTACAAGAAACCTGGGGCGATATTCATAAGGAGCAATCGCCGAGTTTACGGCACTTTATCGCAGCCAAAGTTGCGATAAACTTATCGCCCCAATCACGAGCTGGTGTTAACAGTGCACAGCACCAGTTTACCCGTGATAGCAGCCGCAAAAAACATCGCCACAGAAGACCCCCGCAACTATCGCTAATGAGATGCAGAGTAGGCGTACCCGTGCTAAAAGCCGCAACAACACCACTCCACAACATTCACAACGACCAGCCAGAACTGTGATAAGAACACAAAACAGGCGATAAGGCACGTTAGCAGCAGGAAAATAACACCTGCTCTAACCTGGTGCAAAGTCGGACCACAGTCTGCACCACAAAAGGGAGCACAGCCCACAGCCGCATCGGAAGGGCAACAGATGCACCCGGGCAACTGAACATGCAGCCCGGAGAGCCGAAAGGGCAACAACAACCGCCTCCACCACCCCCAGGACCCCCCCTCCCCGGCACCCCCCAACCAAAGACTTGCCACATCAGCTACACCTAAACACGTACAAAATAATCCGCTTGATGTCGCACAATCACAACTGGTGACATGCATGTGTCGTCACATAAATGAGCATCACACATTCACTTTCGAAGCAACAAATTAAACTTTATTAACATGAACACTGAATTGAAATGAAGACACATGGTGGCTCCCCTCAGGACAATCCGTAGGCCACAGCCTGCAAGACAAAAATCATGATTAGAAGGTGTGTCCTGCGCACTTCAAAGGACAGAGAGAGAGCGAAGGAGAGAGAGAGGAAGAGAGAGATATAAGAAGAGAGGGAGAGAGAGAGAGAGAGGTGAGAAGAGAAGGGGAGAGAGAGAGTGAGTGAGAGAAGAAGAGAGGGAGAGAGAGAGAAAGACAGAGAAGAAGAGAAGGGGAGAGACAGAGAGAAGATGAGATGGGTAGAGAGAGAGAGATAAGAAGAGAGGGGGAGGGAGGGAGGGGAGAGAGAGAGAGAGAGAGAGAGAGAGAGAGAGAGAGAGAGAGAGAGAGAGAGAGAGAGAGAGAGAGAGAGAGAGAGAGAGAGAGAGAGAGAGAGAGAGAGAGAGAGAGAGAGAGAGAGAGAGAGAGAGAGAGAGAGAGAGAGAGAGAGAGAGAGAGAGAGAGAGAGAGAGAGAGAGAGACCGACCGACCGACCGACCGACCGACCCCTGTGCACGTGCCGCTACAAGCCCAGGGCCCGCGGACATGGCACCCTGCAGCCCCGCTCCGCAGGCCACCAGGTCTCACGTTTGGTGCTGGGTCTTGATTACTCCATGGCATAGGACATACCAGTGCCCCCCGCATCATCGCAGGCTGCACACCCGCTCAGCCCAGTGGGTGCCACTAACTATGGGATCCCGGAAGCGACGCCATGTGGCGGTAGGCCCACGCTGCCAGCTAGCTCTAGCCTACACTGCGGGCCATCAGGGCACACAAAACCTGAGCGGTCCGGACCGCCAGGACGGGGCATCATCGCAGGCTGCACACCCGCTCAGCAGCTTAAGCTGCCACTGATTCAGTGCACCCAAAGTCACCGTCCCGTGGCAGGGTGCCTGTGCCAGCCGCAATGCTCCGGGTTCCACTAACCCTGTGCAACCCCAGTCAGCGCCACGTGGTGGTAGGCCCATGACGGCCGCAAGGCCTCGGGTGCCACTAACCCTGTGCAACCCCAGTCAGCGCCACATGGTGGTAGGCCTGTGACGGCCGCAAGGCCTCGGGTACCACTAACCCTGTGCGCAACAACTCATGGGCCCTTTATGATTGAGAACCGTGGAGCGTCTGTCATCCAGTCACCACCGGCAGAGGGGAATGTGACGTCGTCGGCCCCTTATGTTGGCGGAGTCACATGGCCTGTGACGCCTGTGCCGGATGGGTGTGGTGTGCGTGCAAACCTGCCATCAGGGAGTAGGTGTGACATGCGGACAACTAGACCAGTGACCTGCACACCACCAGCAAGTATGCCTGCGATGGGTAGCAATGAGGGCCCCCCCTCAGAGCGTAAGCAGAGTGGTCTGGCCTGCTGTACGCCGGACCAGCGCAGGACCTGCAAAAATGACTCGTGGGCTCTGGGCATGGTTCAGTCCATGTCCGGACATGACTGATGCATGTGTCCCTGTTGTAGTGTTCACGGGACCCGGTACACAATATGCAGTGTAGCAACCTCTGACTGGCATCCCACAGGATGAGCATAATTGACGCAAGGGAAATCACTGTCCCTACATTCATCCACACATTCATACATGAATGATGAAAAACATGACACAGCAGGGCATCACTGGATGTTTATTGCACATCCAGTGCACTTCTGCAGCTGGAGCGGTACAGGGCAATGCCGAGCACACTACACAATATGGGCCCGTGAAGGGCCAGCCAGAGTCCATCCGGGGATGACAAGTACTGCGGAAGAGGAAGGGTACAGTCCGCAGTCTGGTCGCTGTGTCATTGGTCATCAAACAGGATATGGCAGTCCATGTCGCTGTCCAAGGTGAGTGCATCGGAGTGTATCAGGGGTCAGTGGAAGGTCATGAGGCCACGTACGGCACCAAGCAGAAACAGACAGGTGGCGGAAATGAAAGCTAGTGCCTCCTGATCACAAACCCATCCACGTCCTCGTCCCTGGATGTGTGCTCTGCCCCACCTGTGGGTGTTGCAGTACCGTCTGAGGCACTGTGTGCCACTGACACATCAGGTGCCGGAGTGGATATGTCTGCCGCACTGTGAGGCAATGGCACACCAGGGGGCGGAGATGAGGATGGTGTGGGGGCAGCAGCATTCATCTGTGCCACGCCTTGTGGCAGCAATGCCATGATGATGATCTGCAGTGCATGGTAGATCCCAGCTACATTTCACTGATGTACAGTGGTGGCTGCTATCCTTTCTGCCTCCATCTGCACCATGTCCTCCATGAGCCTCCACATGTGTGCCAGCTCACGGCTGGTATCGTTGGTGCCCCTCTGAGCGGGCAGGTGTTCTTCTCTCCGTGTCAGGACTCCAGCGATGTCAGTCAGGGCTCGTTGGAGACCATGGAGCGGGCCTAGACACCCATGGATGGCGTCCAGTTTGGTGGCCATGAGGTCGAACCCCACCGCACCTGCTCAGCCGTCTCCCTCTGGGCCTCCAACACACAGCGTTGGAAGTCAGTGTGTTGTTTCTGGGGGTCATGGGAGACTGCTGGGCCATGGGTGCCTCCTGCTGGGTGGTTTTGGTGGTAGGTGGGGTCTCCTCGATACAGCTGGTCAACCCTGATCCTGGAGGTGAATCACGGATGATGTCAATGATGCATTCACCTTGTCCACGATGTCCCGCCATATTCCATTTTTGGTGCCCAATGACACGTTGGAGGTGATGAACAGTTGTTGATGGTGTTCGCTCACCTCCGTGACTATGATCCTATTCGCCTGCGTACTGAACTTTTTTCTTCCTCTTCTTCTTCTTCTTGTCCTTGCCCTTCCCTGTCCCCGAGGTCCCGGGCTGATCGTCCGGGGTGCTTGTGGGGTTGCGCTCATCCTCTGCGCCTGCTCCGGCTGGCTCCATGGTGCTCGGGTGTTGGTCAGTTTGTGTTTGGGTGTTTTTTCTACTTTTATTTTTCCCACCTGCCAAGTGTGTGTTGCAGGCCTGGCGCTGCTTATCGCTGATTTCCTCATCGCACTTTGGCCCATCGCAGGTTTTCTGTGTTATGGTTTGTGTTTTTATCTCCATCGAGGGGGTTGATTCGCGCACATTGTCCGTGGTTTAGGCAGACTATCGCATGGTACTGCCTTGTTGTGAATTCCACGTTGACACAGGGTTATTTTCCCGCGATGGGCTGCGATGTTGAGAGTTGCGTTAGGCTACTCTTGCGGTAGTTATCACACGTTCTTGTGAATATACCCCTTGGTGTGTAAGTCCGGTACACGTGGAAGGATATTCCTCACACTTCTTAGTAGCTATAAGATCACAAGCCGGACGAGCAAAAGCGGGACTACAAACACTTATCTCCAATAAAATATCCATCAATGTCAAAAAGGTTGCATCTGTGGGCTCCCCCACACAAATGTTGTGGTTAAGTAAAAAGGGGGGGGGAGGGGAAGACCTAATAATTGTAAACTTCTACAATAATCTCTTTGATTGTACACAATGTGGTAACAGCTCTTGATCATGGTCTAGAATCTTTTTTTATCTCCAATTAATACAGAGTATGTTTTATTGTGGGCTGGAGATTTTAATCTACAGGCATGCGGAGTATCCAACAACAAGGCATGTGGCCACATATATGAGGATGGAGAGGGAAATGATCACTTTTGTCATAACGACTATGGGGAAGCACTAAATCAGATGATCACTAAATATGATTTTCAACTTCTTAGGGAGGGCTGTGGTCCGAACGGGGATTTATCCCCAACCAGTGGCGGCTGGTGACATTTGAAACTGGTGAGGCAAAAAGTTATTGTCATACTGCACTTACGGGCTGTTACCGGGGGTTCTACCCCCTAGAAAAATTTGAAAAAAGAGTGGACAAATGGTGCATTTTCCAGCAGTTTTCTAAATGCCGTAAAGTGTTAAATCATGCTGCTGAGCTTTTGTATTACACTTTGGTCACCAGTTAGTTTTGACATCAATCCACGATGATTGCTATATTCTGAAATCACATAACTGCACTGCATTTCTGTTTGAGATAATCTTCAATACCCAACTACAAAGTGCAGACACATGCACTTGCTCAGGATTAAACTGAATATCACTAGTGAGGTTTCAATTAAACCTAGATTCTCCCGAGTATATTGTCAAGTCGCTAAGTGTCAGCCTGTGGCAGTTGTAGATAGTATAACTAGAAGAAATGAGTTCTAATCCTGGCTCCCTTCCCATCACATTGTGTAACCCTGGGCAAATCACTTTATCTCCCTCTGTCTTAGTTTTCTTATGTATCTACTTTGGTAATGCCCACAAATGAGTTAGATTCAACTATTAAACAATAGATTAAATAATGGTAATTTTTCTAAGCACGAATCTCTAAATAAATTGTTTTTTTACTACTATATTGGACAGACCAGTTACAAATGGCTTTTGTTTCATCTAGTTACAATGTATGAGTTGATCTACCCGAACCTATTCATGTCCTACTGAATTAAACGGGTATATTTTATTGGTGAAATAAAAATAACAACTAAAACAATTTGATGCCAATGATCGGTTCCAAGTTGAAATTGGTATCAACTGGTCTTTTCTTCTGAGCATAGTAGATGTCACAAATCTTATTGCGTATTGATCAACTGGAACTTCTCCTTAACCGCTTATCTGCTTATTGATCAAGTGGGCGGGGCCGCGTCGGTCAACGGACGTGCGCAGCACTATGGAGGTAGTGCTCGCGACGGCCATTGGCCGACAGAAGCAGCGAAGGGGTTAGAAAAAACATGTTACTGTTGTGATTCACACGCGGCATCTGGTCCTGTTCTCACTGAGATCGAACGTTTTCACTATAGGAGGCATTTCGAATTGAAGCCTGAATGTTCATCCCTCGTACAGAGATTTTGGTCAGCCATGTTTCATATCAGGCAAAGCAAAACTTGAAAGTGTTACTACTTCCCTGCCAAGAAAGTGTCTGCCCTGTCCACGAGGGCTCAGAAAGCCACGAAAAGGCTGGCCAATTTGACAGGGGAACACAGTGGCCCATCACTTTTGCCTTGTTGCCTCCCAGCTGCATCAAGCTGCCTTGAGCTGTACACACCAGGGCTACTTGTCCCATGTCTGCATCCGTGCAGGGAACACAGCACTCATTAGACCTACTCACACATATGTGAAACATTTCCATAGAAACACAGAGTCGTGGCACTGGGGACTTGCAGGAGGCTGCAACTTCGCCTATTTTTAGCGCTCGTTAAAATACATGCATTCTTTCCACCCAGCAGGTGTCCCAGGGGCTAGGAATTTATCTTCACGGTTAACTTAATGCTGCCATACATCGGGCGGTCCACCAAAATGTGTCACTAGAGTGAGGGGCTCCTACCGGTCTTTTACAGAGCAACAAGGAAGTATCCGAACAGTAAAGTGATGGTGGAAACTAAAACTCATCTTTTACATATATGAAAACCTATATGTGTTTGCGGTGCCCAGGGAGACGTGTGCAAAGGCAGGAAAGGGTTTGAAGAGAGAACAGGTCCTGCCATGTTTGCGGCACCTGTGGCATGCGGGGTACCAAAAACAACAAAGCATTTGTGGAATCACCGATGTGCGCTATTCTGAAAATAAAGACAAATACAAAGATCGAATTTTAAACAAACTACCAATAAGCTGAACGCACTGAACACGTTTTATTTTGCAAATGCCGTCAGTTGAGTGAAAACCACATTTCCATCAGCAAAGGGGGAGGTGTTTGGGTAGGAACCGGAGCCACACAAAAAAAGTTGCTTCTAAAAATAAATTTACGCACAACCGCAACATCGAACTAAATTTTTCTTACACTCCAGCAAATACAACGAAACTTACTAAATAAACATTGTGCTGTCACTGGGGTTACCTCTTCCGTCTCCGTTTAACACATAAAAGTAACCAATATGGGGTACGAGAAATACAGCAAGTGAGAGAATTGCTGGGTCTATTGACAAACAGTGGCACCTGTTCTCCCACTGTCAGGACTGCGCCAACAAACCAAAACGCTTATGGATTATGGCGCACCCTAAATCCAACAAATGGCGCAAAGAAAGAATACTACTTTGATGCCTGAAAGACGGAACAACAACACCCTCACCTACAGAAGACTGGAATATAGTACACACGAAGTGTCTGTGTGGCGCAGTGTGCTCCGACGTGACGTCACGGACCAGTCACGCTTGCGCCTGCAACGTAGAAATGGCCAATCACTGTCTGAATGGCTTCATAAGCCATGATAGTGATTGGACCAGCTTGGTTACAAAGTGCCCACGCTCAATGCCCAAAGCTCAGGACTGCGAGCCAATCTAACATGATTGGCTTGAGTAGGGGATACTCCCCGCTCATTAGGAGACCGGGGGCTGCGGCATGAAACCCTCAGTCTCCTAATGAGCAGGCTAGACTGCGCATCTTCGGACTGATCGGAAAAATGATCAGCCCAAAACCGAACATGCGCACTCTCAAGTTGCTGCTGCGCTACACCTCCACCACCACTGACCCTTGCAGCATGTTGTGCCTGCAGTGCGTGCACGGGTGCCCCACCCCCTTCAGAGGCTGAGCCAGCCATTGCGCGCTTGTTGTCACCTGACTGCCTCGGGCGTGGCCCCGTGACCCGCCGGGCCATCGGATTAATTATTCGAATTTGAGTGGCAGTGACCCTGGAGTAAGTTAAATTAACTTAAATTGTTTAAGTTAATTTAGTCACACACCAGCACTGATTGTGTAGTGGGGCAACGCCCCAGCGCCCTAATGGACGCACTGCCGCTGGCCCCAACCTTTATAGGGAGAAATCTATACTCCATTATAGACCATGTATTAGTGTCCGCCCCTGCCATTTGCATGTGTGGCAACCTTAGTGTTCTACCCTCTTTATTTAGTGATCATAATCTGCTAAAACTAACTTTCTTCTTTTGGAGAAAAAGGAATGATGTATTTGATTTAGCAAACCACATTAACCCGGTTAGGACAAATAGCGGCTGAATTAAATGGACGGGTGTTGACCCATGCTTAATTATGAGGAAAATAGTAGTTTCCAATCATAGGGAAATTACATACTGTCTCCAGGATGAAATCACCCCACTATTAGTGACCGAGAATTTCTGTACATCACAAATTCCATCAAATCACTTCTAACAAAGAATCCTGGGCCTTTATGCAACAAAAAAGGGGTGGTTCGATGGTGCTTGCACTAAAGCCTTACAAGTCTTAAAACATGCCTTGTCTAAATCAACACAAGACATATTAACCATCCAAACCCCACAGTGTGAGTACAAAATAGCTATATCCGCCCGGAAAATGATAATCAAGGCTGAGGCATGGGAAAACCTGGTTATCTCTGCAAAAACCAAGAACAAGAAACTTTTTGGGGATACTGTAAACGCTCCCTTTCTGAAGAGTGATAACATCCCAGAATTCTGTTCTTTTGTCTCTTCAGATAACTGGGTGAAATATTTCTTAGAAATGTTTAACGATAACGGGGAGATGATGAGAGTGTTTGAATGGAAGACATCTCCCTCTGAATATCACTAATGAGGAAGTCCTCCAGGAAATCCAGGCGACTGCAGGGGGGTGGGCCCCAGGACCGGATGATATCCCAGTTGACGTGTTTAAATCTGGCCCTGTGTTATAGGGACCCATCTTAACTCAAGTGTTTAGCTCAGCTGCCACTGATACAATCCCAAAGACATGGGGAGAGTCGAGCATCATACCCATATTTAAACAAGCATTTGCAATGCAATAGGTCTCGCATTTACGTGAGGTTTAGCTATTGGCATTGTAAATGACTAACTTGTAAATAAAAGGCATTGTCATTACAATGCCAATAGCTTAAACTCGCATAAATGCGAGACCTATTGTATTGCAAATGCTTGTTTTATTTTGATAGGGAGAGTACCGTCACTTCTCAAGAGAGACGTAATGCTTTTATTTGGAGAGTACCAGCACTTCTCAGAAACAAGCAGGTACTCTGTTACAGAGTACCTGCACTTCTATTTTTCCATTTCAAGTACTGATTTGTAACAAAAAGATATAAGGGAAGAGGATGTGGTCTAATGGCCAAGGCGGTTGACCTTGAAGCTGAGGAATGGGTTTGAGTCTTGGCAGGGACCCTATACATCTTGTGATTCTGTGCAAATCACTTATCTCCCGTGTCTAACAAGAAATTAATTTGTCCGTCTGTAATGTAACTGGTTCTCATGTAAAGTGCTCTGATACCTTCGGGTCTAGTTTGCGCTGTATAAAACTCATAAAAACAATAGATGTCTTTGTCAGACATTATTGTAAGCTTTTTTCAGTGATAAGCGAAGGGAAAGTATAGACTGCAAGGTTCCGCTGGCCTAGGAGAATTTCTACAGCATAAAGAATGGCACACATATGCCCATTAAGAAGCCGGCCGCTTTGCTCGTTTGAGACAGGTGTCACCCCTGCAGCGTTTACAGCATATTTTGTGAGGAATTAAGCTAGCGCCATAAGAAGATGCGAGACGAGGGTTTCCCAGGGAGACGGATGCCGGGAAGCGTTGCTGCCTAGTCTGCGAGAAGCCTTCTTCTTGGGCACCTGCCAGCGTTGCTGGACCGGGCTCCAGTCCTGAAAGGTACAGTACTGCACGCTGCAGCAACCCCTCCGGCGCACCAAGGGTTAACGACACGCCGTGTCGGTCGGTCCAGAGCTCCATTCCTGTAATTGGAGACATTATTTCCTTGGCGCACCTGACAGACCTGACCTGCTGCAGCTCCGGTGTTAGCAGGGGAAGAAGTTAGCGAGCACCATCGCGCGTGTCTGCAGCTTGTTTATATGCATCGTGGTTTCACCTGAAAGCGCGATGCAAAAATAAACACGCATGGTCTGAAGAGACGCCGTGCGCGAGCATGAGCGAGCTAAATCTCCAGTCCGGATGGGCGGGGCCTAAGGGACACAGGGCGGACACCAACCCCGCTTCCAGAAAAGCTGGACACAAAAGCAACGACAATAGATCTCGCCAAGGCGAAGCAGCGCATGAACTGGCGAGTCCTAAAATGGGGATAAAACAGACGCTGGAAATTATCGTCCAATCTCACTCTCAGATACTGCCTTGAAAGTGATGATCAGGGTTTTGCTGTTAATACTCGAGGAATGGGCATTCGAGTACTCGGTTTTAACCCCAGTGCAGTATGGGTTCAGGACACGACTTGGGACCATTGAGCAATGCACTAACCTAGAGCTACTTATCGGCAAGTATACTATGACAAGGCAGGTACCATATATTTATGCTTTGCCCATGTAAGTAGTGCATTTGATCTGGTGGATCATAATTTACTCTGGCCAACCCTGATCTCTATGGGATCACCAAGGGCGATTATTGGGTTTCTCTCTCGTCTGTACGAGAATTTAACTAGCCAAGTGCGTTTTGGCCCCCAGGGGGAATGTTCATCCAAATTTAAAGTGGGGTGGGGATTTGGCAAGGATGCCTGTTAGCACCAATACTATTCTCTCTTTTTATTAACCATTTTCAGACAATTCAGGCCGATGGCCCAAGGGTGACAGGTTGTCCGATACCCATTTTATTATATGCGGACGACGCTGTACTCCTAGCAAGAACTTCGGTAGGCCTCCAGAGACTGATTGACGCATTTTCAGCATTTATGACGCAAAGGAAAATTGTAATTAATAAATCCAAAACATATACCATGATCTGCGGGCATAAACCAAAAACCCCCCAAAACCTTTTTTATTGAGAATACCCCAATTAATACTGTTAATTCCTTTTGCTATCTTGGTATTTTATTTTCGGATAACTGCACTTGTTCCTAACATATTTTAAACACTAGATCTAAAATGAGCTGGGCAATCCAGGGAATTTTTAAATTTTCTTCCAAATTAGGGAACCAACCAATTAATGAGATGGTAGCAATATATAAAGCTAAAGGAGCAAGTATAGCCCTTTACGGGGCAGGGCTTTGGGGCCATGTAAAAGCATAGTACTGCAAATGAAAGAAAATTCTTTCTTAAAACGTTTGTTATATTTACCGCCATCTGCTGCAAACACTATTGCACATCACGAGGTCGGTCTCCAGTTTTTAGAAGATCTCCTATTGGTTAGACCACTGTTATTGTGGGACTCAATTTGGAAAAGGCAAGAAACCGCTTTTACTAAATCGATTATTTTAGATTGTCTTAATTTGCATGATGCACTAAAATTTCTGTGGCTACTATATATTAATTCCTCTTTAGAAATTTTGTATAAAATATCAGTATGATCAGAGACATCAAAAATATTGTCCCATACAAAGAAGGAGATCAGAGACTCCTATTTTCAATATAGGTTGGATCTGAGATCAAAGGGTGAGCAGGAGAAATCTACTGTCGCCTTGTACAAATCGTATAGCTTAGAGGAGGGTGCTAACAATTATTTGTCATATGTGACCAATGTCCAGCACCGTTTTGTGCTACTAAGATTGAGATGTGGCACTGTTCATCACCTTGTAGCATTTCTAAAAATGTGGACCCATCCATCTGATGAGGTACCATTTCAGTACGATAACAAAAATAAACAAAGCACATTGCACTTTATTTTGTTTTGTAATTTTTATCAGAATTTTATGTGTTTTTATCTTAAACCATTGCTTGTCGCCCAAAACACTAGGTCATAAAGTAGCAATGAAATTTCTAATGACACTAGGTGACCCCTTGATATGTTATAACATTGCCCTGTTCATCTTGAAATCAATTAATGCGAGGAAAATTATCCCACTATAGTATAAAAGAATTGAATTGATTTTATTAACTCCGTAGCTGATTTCCTTTAAAGCAATAATAATGTCATGTCTATTTTTGAAGCCTAGTAACATGAGAATATGTCTCGATATAATGTAAGAAATTAAATGATTTTAATAATTGTGATTGTATTTAATATGTTTGTACTTTTATGGCTACCTCTTTTGATAGTCGAATAAAGATTTAAACTGAAACTGAAACTGATAAAGTAATGATGCTGGTTTAGTTGCTGTTATTTAGTATCTAGTTGGTAAAGTAAAGTAACCAGCGCTGTCACCCTCTTGAATGCAGTTTGCCTTTGGAGTGCCCGACTTGGCCCTGAAGGACATCGCCTGCAGCCAGACCCTCCTGGACCGCTTCATCATCTTCACAAGCCGGCGGGGGATGCAGTCGGTGCAGAACGCGCTGTGCGTGCTCTCTCAGCAGAGGCTGCAGCGCATAGAAGATGTCTTCTACGCGAACGTTGATTTCTTTAAATTGTTCCGACTGGTGAGTGTAACATGTCAATGTGCATGTCAGGAAGGCTAGGGGGCGAAACAGCTGCTTCTTTTTCTCACATATCTCTCCTAAGTACTTTGGATAGGGTTTTGTCTGACTTAAATATGTGCGAGTTAAGGGCTTATAATGGTAAAAAGATAATAAGGCTAAGCCGTAACCAGATTTCAGCTTCAGGAAGTGAAGTGCTTTGGTGAAGTATGGTCTTTTTTTATGGGAGCAGGGTTGCTGTCTTTGCAGAAAGTGTTCATACAGGATGTGCACACCGACTGCGCGGTACACTGCAATGTGTAATTTCCCCCTGCATTTCTGCAAGCATTGATAAAGCCAATCGTTTTGACTTTTTTCCTTAAAAATTGTAAATAGTAAAAACAAGCATTGGCAATACCAATAGGTCAGTCTTTTTAAAGGGATGTTGTATGGCTATGCGAAGCATAACAAGTAAATAGCATCGGATTATATATGTATTTGTGTGGAAACAACTGTAGAAATGTTGTGGTATGCTATATTGATTTGTATATTGCATTAATCACCCGAGAGGGCATCCAGGCGCTTGCATAGGTGTGTAGATTTGTGGTCCCCAAGGTGCTAATACAAAGAGCCAGGTCTTTCGCTTATTGCGGAACTCAAGAAGTGAGGAGGAGGCTCTGATGTGTTGATGTAGGTCGTTCCATGTCCTGGGTGTGATGTAGGAGAATGATTGGCCTCCAGTTTTGCTTTTGTGGAAGCGAGGAATGTGTGCAAGTGAGAGTGAGGCAGAAAGGATGTGTCTGGTGGGTTTGTGAAAGTGTATGTGGCTGTTCAGGTATTCTGATCCTGCGTTGTGTAGGGCTTTGTGTGTGTGAAAAGTTAGAACTGGCTACGTTTGTGAATGGGGAGTCAGTGAAGCTTCCTGAGGTGCGGTATGATGATGTGAGTTGTTGCGTCCTAATAATTATTCCAAGGGCCACACTTACCACTGGCCCGCAATATTAAGTAAAAATAAGGAGCAGTTGGCAACGTGGAAGGTTCAAACGTTTATTAGCCACCACAGAACTCTATATAGAGGAGCCTCGTCGATCCTCACCCATCAGGTGCGCCGAGGAAGACTGCTGGCTCCTTGACAGTAACACACTTTTATACAATATCAGTACAGTATACAAAACCTTATACGTGGAAAAGTACCAGTTAGTCCTGGCGCTCCTAATGAGCTCATGCCTATTTCTAGTTTCGGTTACACATACAAAGGGTTACTATCTTTACAGAGAAGGTCGAAAGGGTGACTCCCTTCTCGTCCCAGGTCTAGAGGAATTTGCTTGATACTCCCTTTTAGCAGATGTGACCTTGCTTCTCAGCAACTCAGCCTGTCTCCTAATAAATGCATGAAAAGGGGGGAGCAGAGGGTGTGCGGAAGAGACCATGTGATTCCCAAGCGAAAGAGCCGCAATCCAAGATGGAGGCGGTTCGGTTCTCGGCCCTTTTTGTCGTGCTAAACATATGGGGATTTCGAACCTTTGAATACACCATAACTAATCATACTATCATTAGATATACTGCGCTAATCATACCATAGTGACTTGAATACCTCAGAACGGCCCTTTAGCGCAGCATAGCTAATAACGGGGTCAGTCTTCAAAAATACCCTCATCGATCTGCATTAATTCATGCATCTCCTTCTGAGCCCGCTGGGTATCTATTCTGGTTTGGATGGGCTTGGGCCTAGGGATGGATCGGCGAACCTGAGTAGCGCAATATGCACAACAAGCAGGCCCGCACTGTAGACAGAGGCAGCAGGTGAAAATGAACCCTACTATTCCCAAAAGAATCATGAATAACTTCCATCCCCAGGTGGTCACCAAATCCCAAAACCACCCGGACAAAGACCAAGTACCAGTCTCGGTGTGAATTTCAGAGGCTAGCCGATGCAGTTTCTGGATGGCTAAATGGACAGAAGGGGCGGAGTCAGGTATATATACACAACAGGAACTGCCGATGACTCTACAAGCTCCTCCGCGATCAGCTAGGATAACATCTAAAACAAGACGATTTTGAAGGGTCACAAGCTGGGTCGCCTGGAGCTCCACTGTGATATTAGTTAATATTCCTGCAGTAGTATTAACCACCCCTTCCACCACTCTAGATAGCCTCCTAATTTCTTTACTAGTGAGTATGGGTCCCCATATGGGCAACACCCCTTTTATGATATCAACGAATTGTTGGGCTGGAGTGTCAGTCTGGTCAGTGGCATCATTACTGGCGGTTTCAGCTTTCAGGCTCCGCCGATTTAAGGAATGAGACTTATGATAATCAGAAGGAGCTATGTAGACCGGTGGGTAAAGGAAAGATAAGTAACACCTACCTGCCCATCCTCTGGGTAGCCAAGTGTATGCGTTTTCACCGCACACAAAATAAACATTGGGAGGGGTGAGCGTTGGGGGACTACTGAACGTCTGCAGTCTATAAGTGTAATTACATCTACTATAACCTACAAATAAATGTCCAGTACCCTGCACGCAGAAGGAGGAGGATGTATTCAGTACCGGGACCGGAATGATTTTCTCATCTGAGACATTTCGCTCCTGGAAATACTTGAAATACTCAGTAAAGTTAAAAGTCATGAAATCCAATACTTCATCCCTCAACCAGGTATCATTTTCATGATCAGTGTACACGTTCATGCAGGCGGTAGGATCAAGGGTACCATCCGTTCCCTCAGCATTAGGAGTAAAACCTTGGTGTTTCTCTATATAGGCTAGAATCAAGGCATAATCCTTCTCTGAGAATCGACGTTCATCTATAGTGTAGTGTTCATATAGCATGGATAACATTTTGAATCAGGCTTCGCAACTACCTAAATAAGATAAGGGCATTGATATAAACAAATCTTGCTTATGCATCACTGACGGGAGGAGACCACAGACCCAACAATCAGTAACATTCGTGGAACTATGAGTCTGGTGCAGCATCTCAATGAAGGCATTATGTACATATGTCTGTCGGTGCCTTTCCTTATGAGGGGCAAAGGTCTGGAAATGATGTTCCTTAGGAGCAGGGGTAGACACTATCAAGGTGTGTACAGGATGGCGGAACTCTAGATATATAAACAAACCTAAGCATAGTACAAATGATACAATCAGTATAGAAATGAAAACAATTTTAACACGCAAACTCCATGAGGAGAACATTGGCAAATGCGGGGGAATGGTACGGGGTACTATGGGACGCCCTTCTTCAGGGACAAAACGAGCAAAAGGGTACATTTTCTCACTAAAAGTCCAATATAATCTCGGGAAAAGGGGGCTACAAGCAGTCCGACCTGCCGGAGGGTGCTTCTTTCCTGTGTCCGTATAGAGCCTCACAGGCAGACTCCTATCGTTCAGAGAAACCAAAAAGGTAAAAAGATAAAAAAAACTTCTCGTGTTGGGGTCGCACTTGACGCAACCCTTGTTGGAAAGAAACTCCACCTGGGCCCCCACCAACCGATCAATGTCTCTATCTTCGTTCTGAACAGAGCTTTACTGAAAGTTCCATGCTCTCAACGAGTTCAGTCCAGTGTTCTACCAATCCTCAGGTCTTTTGCCGAGGCCTCCAACTTCACTCGCCAAGGCTAGACCTGGGATTCTCTATTTCCGGGGCCGCAGGTGATATCGATCCCGACCAGGGGTTTCAGGATTCACAAACAAAACGGGCACAGTGGGGTCAGACGAGGAGCTGGGCTCCCGACCAGATGCCTCGCTTTGGGCAATTGGGTGGCCACAAAAAGGGGTTTCCAAGCTCACAGCACTCTCCCCTCGCCCGTCAACCTCTCTGCGGGTGTCCAGGGAAAGTGGTTCTCTAGTGCTGGGTTCGCCCTGAGTTGGCAGGCCTTCCTCCTGGTCAAGCTGCTCCCTGGGCAACGGGAGGGGAACTCTCTTAAGATGGGAGATATGGATCCAGTGCTGCTTCCCCTCGACTTTCACCGCCGTTCGCGTGGCCAGGAGCACCTGGTACGGCCGGGACCAGCGTGGATCCAAACTCGACTTTCGTTGGTAGTTTCGAACCAAGACCCACTGTCCAGGTTCTACGCTGTGTCCAGGACCCTCCGGCAGGGGCTGCAGTACGGCAGATATCTGTTGATGAATGGAATGGAGATCTTTAGTCAAAGCATACAAATAGTCAGTCAACATAGGATGGTCAATGTCCCTGAAGGATTTGGGCCGGGGTACTCCCCACACGTTGGCAGGTCTGCCAAAAATTACTTCATAAGGGGAGATACCGCTCCGGGAATGGGGAGTAGTTCTCACGGACAACAGGGCCAGGGGCAGGAGATCAGGCCATTTTAATCCTGTCGTGTCCTGAAGTTTAGCCAGTTTCAACTTCAGAATCCCATTATATTTCTCAACCAGGCCCGCTGACTGAGGATGTCGGGCTGCGTGAAACTTCTGCTGGATGGACAGACCCTTGCATACATACTTAACTAAGTTAGCATTGAAATGTGTCCCGTTGTCACTCCAAATCACCCGTGGCAACCCATATCGAGGAAAAAACTCTTTTACCAGAGCTTTCGCAGTTGCCAGGGCAGTATTTTCCTTTGTGGGATACGCCTCCACCCATTTACTAAAAGTACAAATCACCACTAGCACGTATTTCAGATTGTTAACTCGCTCTAGCTGTATGTAATCCATTTGGAGTACTTCAAAAGGCAGAGTGGGTGGCGCAAAATTACCCGCCAGGACGGGAATACTAACCCCAGTATTATGCTGGAGACAAATCATGCAGTGCTGGACCAAGTTCCTAGCCGTCTTATGGATATTAACATTATACCAGACAGGATCCAATGTTGCACAGATGCCCTGAACTCCCACAAGCGAAGGTCCGTGTGCCATGGTTACTACCGCATTTACAAATGCGTTTGGCAGTAACCATCGACATCTCTCTGACAAGTCAGTCCAACATCCATTCTCATCAAGCCTCCCCACCTGTTCTCGCCAGTATGTCAATTCTTCCGGGGTCACTTCCTTTTGTAGCTCTTTTACACTATCTATGGTGTTGTTAAAAACCCCTGCTTCTATCATTCTTGTTACTACAAACATGGAAGTGGTGTCAGACTGGGCTGTTTCCTTGGCGATTCTATCCGCAAAGAAATTTCCCCTCCCCACATCATCAACTATAACCTTGTGTGCACTGCATTTGACTATGGCCAAGGTCTTAGGCAATGTTAATGCGGCTAGTAATCGTTCAACTAATGGTCCATTCTTTATTTTCTCGCCATGAGATGTCAAGAATCCTCTTTCCGCCCATAACCTCCCGAAGCTATGTGCTACACCGAACGCGTACTGGCTATCGGTGTAGACATTTAGCCTTAAGCCTTTCCCCAACTCGCAGGCCCTGAATAATGCAACCAATTCGGCCGCCTGGGCCGACCGGTATGGTATCTTTGCTGCCTCGACTACCGTTTGCAGGGTAGTGATCGCATAAGCCGCAGCTGTCGTACCATCCGGTAATCTAAAACAGGACCCATCAACGTACAATTCTCCTTGGGCATCAGATAGTGGGGTGTCAGTTAGATCTATCCAGCCCTTGGTTTCTTCTTCAGTTCGAAAGATACAATCATGTATGTCTTGTCCACCGTCTCCCGAAGGGAGGGGTAACAACGTGGCAGGGTTCAAATTAACACATCTTTTGATCGTTATATGAGGTGCAAACAGGGTCAATTCGTACCCTGTAAGACACGCACTAGTTAAGTGCTGCGTCTGTGTCCTGTTTAATAATACGTCCACAGCATGAGGCACCATCACTGTCAGATCCGTATTCAGGACTAGCCCTTCCGATTGTCTGATTGCTATAGCCACTGCCGCTGCAGCCCTCAGACAACTGGGAAGTGCTCTGGCGACATTGTCCAAAACCGCCGAGAAATATGCACAAGGCCTTTGCTTACCACCAAAGTCTTGTGTCAACACTGAAAGAGAACAACCGTCCACCTCATGCACGTAGAGCACAAAAGGTTTCCGGTAGTCAGGGGTGCCAAGCACAGGAGCAGAGCAAAGAGCAGTTTTCAGAGCGGAAAAGGCAGTCTGGCATTCATCAGTCCAAGGTAAAGGTTCATGCACATCCTTCGTAGTTAGATACAGGAAAGGTTTAGTCAAGAGAGAATAGTTAGCAATCCATTGGCGACAGTAGGAGGTTATACCAAGCAAAGCGCGGACATCACGTTGCGTGCGAGGAACAGGCATGTTAGTTATGGTTGCGATGCGCTCAGAAGTCAACCGTCTTCCCTCCTTCGACAGGAGATGACCGAGATAGGTCACCTCCGGTCGACAATATTGAAATTTAGAGAGCGACACCTTGTTACCATGCGTAGCCAAATGCTGTAGCAGGGTAACCGTGGCATCGCGGCAACCATGTTCTGTATCAGAGGCCACAAGGAGGTCGTCGACATACTGCAATAGGACATTACCTGGCGGCAATTGTAAAGAATCCAATACTCTCTTTAGGGCTTGGCTGTAGATACTAGGACTTTCGGTATACCCCTGGGGGGCGCGACAGAATCTAAAGCTGCGGCCCCCCAATGAGAAACCAAACAAATGTCTACTATCTGGATGTATGGGAAAACTAAAGAAAGCATTCTTCAAATCAACCACCGAGAAAAATGTTGCAGTGGGAGGAAACATGGTCAAAATGGAATTAATGTCTGGTACCACAGGATATTGGGGTACCACAATCTTATTAATCTCTCGCAGGTCAATCACAAATCGATAGGTATCAGCATAATCAGGGGACTGGTGTACAGGGGCTCGTTTAAGAATCGGAAGAATAGGGCTGTTGCAGATGTTGGAAGTCGTTTCCTCCACCACCCCTGTTTTAATCAGATCAGAAATAATGGCCAGTAAAGCGCGTTCTCCCTCGGGGGCTATTTTGTACTGTGGGATCCTCGGCAATTTGGCATTCTGTTTCAAAGTGATGGACACCGGGGGGATTTGTAGGAACCCTACGTCAGTGTCCCCCAGGGCCCAAAGATCCCTCGGGAGTTTTGCAAGCTCAGGGGGTAAGGAGTCCGTTTTAGAAAAACATTGAATGGAGGGGATAGAGGTATTCCTAATGGTCAGGTAAACTCCATCGGGGGAGCAAAAGATGCGGGCATGCAGTCTTTTTAATATATCCATACCCAGGAGATTTTCCCCACACTGGGAGGTGAGGAGGAAAGGCGATTCTATTGTTACCGGCCCCAGAGTAAGGGAAAGTGGCTTAGAAATGGGGCTCACCACCGGAGTTCCAGAGAACCCTACGGACACATTAGTCTGGCCAGACAGAGCGGCCCCCGGGACCAGGGCACGTGAAACAGAACTGTTCATAGCCCCTGTGTCAACCAAAAACTTACCTGATGCATCCAGTAGTTGTGCATGGACATAAGGTCCAGCTTGATCTATCGGGATTGACACATGCCCCTTACTCTGCCCTTGGCTGTCCTATGCTTGAGTATATCCGGAGCCTTCGTCCGTCACACGTCCGTCATGGTAGTACTGCTTAACCTTGGCTTTGGTCAAAATAATTCTGACTATTCTCACCTCGGGCTGCCTGCTCTTGTCTCGTGTATCCACCTCGGTGCCCACTCATTCTTCCCCGTCCCCGACCTCGTGAAGCAGTATTCTGCTCATACAACAACGGGCACTGTGCTCTCCAATGCCCCTCCTCTTTACAGAAAGCACATTGATTTATGCCTAGATCCGTTCGCCCAGCCGTTTGCGTCGGTCCCGCCCCTCTTGGAACGAAATTCTGCAACCCTCTTCCTCTTCCTCTACCCCTCTCCACTTGCTGCAGTAACACTCGAGTTTTCAAATCTTTCGACTTTCTTTCTGTCTTATCCTTGCTCTCATTTTCCCGATGCTCATAATACTGAGCCATGCTTAGTATTGTGGAAGGCGTGGTGGTCGTCCAGGTACTCTCAGCTGCCTGCAACCGGGCCGATACCTCAGGTAGCAGATTGGTTACGAATCTATTGACAAATAAGCGCACACCCCCCTCCGTTGCCAGGTCCTGTCCGCTGAAATCAATGAATACTCCCTCAAACCTCGTGAAAAAATCGGATACACTCTCATCCTTCTTTTGCTTACAAGCCGTCAGTTTATCCCAATCTACTTTCCTGGGTGGGATTAATGAATGCATATAGGTTATTATTTTTTCAGGCAAGGTCAGTATCTCAGGTCGGGGCTTGTTCCCTGGTTTACGATCTCTATCCCAGTTTCTCAGTTGGTCCCATGTCCCACCAAATTCCGTAACATGGTCCTGGTCATGTACCTGGCGCCAAATGTCCACCGGTACTAATAAGGCAAAGAATAATTCAATATCCGCCAGCGTCATTACTGCTGATGAGGCGGCCTCGGTCAGTTCCTTGTAATATGCAGTGGGGTTTTTTCTAGGATCTGGCAACTGGCTTTTTAGGGATAATACCTCACTCCGCTTCCAGGGGGTATAGACCCATTGTTCCTGGAACCGGGCGTCTATTCCCGGGCGGGTAACGATACCGTGGGCATCCACCACCTCAGCAACTTCCGGATGGAAGATAGGGTGCACTTCTCGCATAGGGAACTGGGAGAATCCGACGGGAATGGCAGACTGCAAACGAGTTCTATAAGAAACCAAAGTCTGCACCTTCCCATACACCTCTTCCGGCGTCAACTGAGATTTGTGAACCTGATCAAGAATATCATATAATATAGCCGGAGCTCTCCCTCCCTGGGGTACCTGTTCCCATACAGAAATAAGACGGTTGGCCATATGCTCCAGGGCATGCTGTTGCATCACCGGTTCGTAGTCTTTCATGGTACTCCAAATATCAGAAAGAGTATAAATAGGATGCCGCATCCACTGGGACGCTTGTGTGGCAATAGTTTCCCTTTCTTCCGTTCCCAAGGCAGAATGAGTGAACAACCTCCTACCCTCCGTTAGACTGGCCGGATGTATCGGAGTAGTTACAGCTGTTACCGGCGTTGTACTGGCGGAGGAGGAGGGCAGAACAGAAGGGGAAGACATCGACCCCGGCAACAGCTGAGGGGTCCCGGCTGCAGCTGCCGTCAATAAATGCAAAAACAATAAATTAGGCAGCATGGCCATAACTTCAGACACAGATGTCGGCAACCGGGAGAGGTTCGGCAGGGGGGGAGGGGTGGAAGTGGCCGGGGGAGCCGAGGCCCCCAGAGACACATTGGGGGCCGGGGCCGAGGCCCCTGACACCTCCGGATATATCCTCTGCGGTACATAAGGGGGCGGTGGCCTGGTGTCCAATAAATCCTCTATTTCATCTTCCGCATTCGGACGGGTCACATAGCTCTTATTAACCTTTAATCTAAATTCGCGATTCATGCAATCCAATCCCTTTTCTACTCTGTCTCGGTCATAGGCCATAGCTTTCTGAGTAACATTCTGTCCTGCCTTGGCTCTAGCTACTTTCTCTTCCCTTATTCGCCGTTGTTTGGCCTCCTTCTGCCATGCAATTAGAGCATCGAACATAGCCTGCCTACTTTGCCTGGAAAACAGTTGTTCCTGTAGGAACGCAATTTTCTTCTCATCAAACGAACCCGTCTTAGGCCATCGTAACTCCTCATTTCCCTTAGTATACTTATGCCACAGAGTGCAGAACAATAAGGGAGAGATCCCATGTTTGACATACATAAAATGGCTAGGACTGCCCTCCGGCGGGGCGGGTTGGCTCTCAGCTAATCTGGAGTCACTTGTTCGGCAGCAGCAGCCAAAACAATTCAGTTTGCTAAAACAGGACATTTTGGTTAGTTTTTAGACATGTACACACAAAACAACGATCAACACGAATCATACATAATATACAATCGGTATTAGAGAATCAAGCCCGTCGACTCTGGTTCACAGTTCAGACACCAAACTGCACACGGGATTCCGGTCACCCTTCCGGCTCACCACTAAGACCAGCTCCCAACGAGGACTTGCCCCGTCAGGAGTATGCCTTGTGGCTACCCAGTCTAGGTCACAGGTCCTTCCACGTGCAATCTGTCTATATTCCTCCGGCGCGCTGTTTTAATCAAATCAATACGATCTGTACGTACATCGAGTCAAACCACTGTAACGCTAACCCAACCAAGCAAGGCACCACCCTCCGGTGCGCGCCTTCAAATCAATGCACCGCTGCCCAGCGCGAGCTTCAAACAAATGCAGCCAGTGTTCAAATAAAAAAATGCATCGTTCTCAACGAATGCTCTTAAATCAATCAAATAGCACACCGTCCTCAACGCGTGCTTCAACAAAAATAATGCACCGTTTACAACGCGTGTGTCAAATCAAATCAATCTATACTCACCGGGTGCACCCAGATACGAATGTTCATTCTCCGCTGCCAACTTCTCCCGACCAAATCAGTCCATTTTCTGGGTTAAGCCCGTAGGACCCCGGTGAAGGGTGACTAGCAGCAGGGGACGTACCGAAAAGTCGCGCAGGGTGGGAGAAATCCTCAGGCTCCTCTCCCGCCAACCGGTCAGGACGCCCCCAATCCCACCACCCGAGTACGGGGGGGGGAAAGACCCTTTCACGGGGTCCCTTCGTGGTCGCCAACTCTTGCGTCCTAATAATTATTCCAAGGGCCACACTTTCCACTGGCCCGCAATATTAAGTAAAAATAAGGAGCAGTTGGCAACGTGGAAGGTTCAAACGTTTATTAGCCACCACAGAACTCTATATAGAGGGGCCTCGTCGATCCTCACCCATCAGGTGCGCCGAGGAAGACTGCTGGCTCCTTGACAGTAACACACTTTTATACAATATCAGTACAGCATACAAAACCTTATACGTGGAAAAGTACCAGTTAGTCCTGGCGCTCCTAATGAGCTCATGCCTATTTCTAGTTTCGGTTACACATACAAAGGGTTACTATCTTTACAGAGAAGGTCGAAAGGGTGACTCCCTTCTCGTCCCAGGTCTAGAGGAATTTGCTTGATACTCCCTTTTAGCAGATGTGACCTTGCTTCTCAGCAACTCAGCCTGTCTCCTAATAAATGCATGAAAAGGGGGGAGCAGAGGGTGTGCGGAAGAGACCATGTGATTCCCAAGCGAAAGAGCCGCAATCCAAGATGGAGGCGGTTCGGTTCTCGGCCCTTTTTGTCGTGCTAAACATATGGGGATTTCGAACCTTTGAATACACCATAACTAATCATACTATCATTAGATATACTGCGCTAATCATACCATAGTGACTTGAATACCTCAGAGTGTGGCGTGGGAGGTGAAGAATGAGTCTTGCAGTGGTGTTCTGCATAATCTGGAGTCTGTGTAGGAATTTTTTGGAGATTCCGGCGCAGAGAGTGTTGCATTTGTTCATCCTGCTGGTGATGAGTGCTTGCGTGATGGTCTGTCTGGTGTTCAAAGTTTTCGCAGCATTCATTGGATGTGGAAGCAGGAGGTGCACACTGAGACTTGAGACTTCATGTTGAGCTTGTCCTCGAGGATGATCCCTATATTTCTTGCGTGGTCTGTGGGTGTTGGTCCTAGCTATGATGGCCACCAGGTGGAGTCCATTAGGGAGGTCTTGTTACCTAATGCCAGTACTTCCATCTTGTCAGAGTTGTTCTGCAGGCAGTAAGTGTAGGTTAAAATGGCAGATAACAGTTGCACTGTCAAGTCAGACCTTAAAAACCATGTAGGTTAAGGACTACCCTTCTCCAATCAGTGCTGCTGCCAGGGAAAAACAACATAAATAATCTAGTTCTCAAAGACACTTTAATAGCATTTTAATGTTGTGTGTACCCCTGAAAGTTCAAGCTTGGGAACATGGAAGGAGGGAAACACTTGAAACACAAGCTGAATGAAACACACAAGGGGTCAGCAAGGGACATAAAGCACCAGCAAGCTCCACACTTGCACTGTGAAGGTGTTCTGTGGTCCGGCTACAGCCCAAAACCGAGAAGTCCACACCTCACTCAACTGCCAATCACATAACAGCTTCTACTGTTTGAAGCAACACTTCTGGGAAGACACTGCCTTCTGGCGAGACAGGTCACCCAAGAGCTTGACTGCACTGGAATATGTGAAACAGGTTGGTTTCATGACACAGGTACATATCACAGCAAATAAAATTCCTAGCCGTTGCCTTACAAACTAGTATTAAGCCTCACAAAACAAATTAACTTTTAAAAAATACAACCACCCACCCTTAAAGACCGCCCTTTAAAATTTGTCAAGCATCTTCTAAAAACCTCTCATTCAAACCTATGTATGAAATCTCACAATCACTTCACCAGCCTCCATTTCTTGTATATTTCAACTAATTCGTAATAAACTCCCATCCCCATACCCTAACCCCTCTCAAGGGCTGATCCACACACACAGCAAAGCAATTAACCAACCTGATTGTGGTCTATAAACAATCATTATACCTGTCATTCAGACTGCACCCGATCATCAGCGATAAATTACAAAATCTTCCTCTAGGCACCTATATTACTGCCAACTTTCCCCAACTGACCTGCCTTAATGTCATTGCTTAATCACACCAAAGTTACCAACGTGCTGCCCAAACCTACCCACATTGTCCTCTGACACTTCACCCTTTCTAGACCTGCCCCTCCTGCCCAGAGGCCAGTGTCCCCTTAGTAGTCCCTAGACTGTTCCACCTGCCCGAAAAGCCCAGGGGGCAAAGCTTCCCTGTCGCCTGCTCCCTTTCCCCATCGGGAAAGATGGGGCACCCCAAGAATTGCACTACACTGGAAAATGTGAAAAAGTGAACTATAACGGGTCAGGCAATTAAAACCCCTGGCCATTGTCTTACAGACTAGCATTATCCCTGCCTAAACAAATCCATTTCTAAAGAATACACACTTCACTCCTAAAGACCACCCTTGAAGATTTGTGAAATAACTCCCCAACGACTCTTGTTCAAACCTTTGAATCACAATCTCCTCACAATCACTCCAACAAACTCCAATTCTTGTATAACAGAACTCATAACAAACTCCCATTCCTCACCTTTATTTCCCTCCTTATTTACCAGCTGCATACCTGCCAAGTCACACGGTGGCATCGTGTGACACACAATATCGGCTCCCATCAGGCAGTTTCCCGGTGAGGAGCCGACATCACACAGTGGCAGGGAAAACCAGCTGAAAACCACTCTAAATTTCGAGCTCGTTTTTCCGAGGCATTGAACTGCTGGCGTCCATTAAGGGGTGTGAAACCACCCCGGGACATCGGCACAGGCCTCAGTAAGCTCTTCTTTTTTTTGGGGGGGGGGGGGGGTTCAAGGGGGCTTGGAGGTGGGGTGGGGTTCAAAAATGCCTCATAGGTATTTCTCAGCATGAGGCCCCACCCCCTTCAAGGGCCCACCCCTTCCTCACTGTGAAGTTGTTCTTCAAGTTGGCAGATATGCATCTGGAATGATCAGGGACACTCACCAGAGCCTGCTGTCCGGATGGTATCCTGCTTGTGCCTTGCACTAACTCCCTCCTTGTGAATATATTTCCCGTCTCGGTCTTTCTGTGCACCAATGACAATCTTCTGAGGCAGCAACATGCCAGCACCTATATTGCACAAAATGGAGATTTTGACGTCCTTGCATTCAAATGGTATAATTTGCTTTTCATTGGAAATGTAAGAAAATGTGAAAAGATGTAAGGAATCTGTGATGGACGCACCACTTGTTTCCTGCCAAGGAGTCACTAACTGAAACGATATATTCCAGGGCCTATTTTATGATGGGACCAGAGCCTGTTTTTGTGTGGAGGTGTCAAGTTCAAACATATTACTTAGAATTTCTCCAAGTTGATACATCAACTTTAGAGAGGCAATCACAGCTCACTGTTTCCTACTTGTTCTGCTTAAAGTTCGCTCCTTAACTCAGAGAAAGTAGGTGTTTGAACTTTAGACACCTTGCTCGACCCATCATGATTCAGCCTCAGCAGTTTCCCTGTAGAAGTGCTAAAGCTCCATTACTCCAAAATACAGACAAATGAGGCAGGATGAGCTACTCCCACCTCAGCTGGGACAATTGGAAATCTCTGGTATGGGCTGCCTGGAATTGGCCTTATTATCTCAGTGCTACAGAACATGGCCGCTGAAATGTTAGAACTCTTTGATTGTGTGTGCGTGATTTGCTGCCCTTTACACTGGGCTCTTACAAGGCTTCTGCACGTGTTTCAAGCTTGACCTGATCACTATCAATCCTTTTTTTTGCAATTTTATATAGCGCTAACTCGACCCGAAGGTATTGGAGTGCTTTACATGAGCACCAGTTACATTACATAAGGACACATTCATTTTTGGTAGCATGGGGAGATTAAGTGAGTGGCCCAAAATCGCAGGACGTTGAGCCGACGCTGAAAGGCTACTTGTCCTTTTCCCTGGGTAGTATGCAAACAAACAACGCGGACAAGTCCTTAGTAGGTTTTTGGTCGTAGTTCATGACCTGTACCTTCTTCGGGGAGCGCAAAACAACAGATAGTTGTTTTAGGAAACCCCTCACCCACCTACCTAGTAGGTGGCATGCTTCATCATCGGGGCCCAGCTGGATTACCGAGTGCAATCCAGCTGTGCTTCAACGCCTGAACTACAGCGGAGCGGGTTGTTGAGTGAAGAGTGAAAAAGTGCTATGTGAAGTGAAATTCTGTGATACAAAAGTCTCTAGGAGATGCCCTTGTAAAAGTTTTAATGGAAGGGTCTTAGGACATAGGTAAAAACATCATCGGGATATATATGAGGTTTTAAAATGTACCTCTCTATCCCTGTGAAAGTGTAGGTCTACTAGTTTCAGCCTTCAGGTGTGCTCAGGTGGCTTTCTTCAGGACCTAATCTAAGTGTGTGGCCAAAAAAGGAGATATAAGACCACTCTGGTGTATATATCAGCACACGCCCTAAAGTACGCTGTGAGTGTGGTGGGATCTTGTTACTTGCAGATCCTGTACGGGGAGTACTTGGACTCTGTTTGAAAAACGCCTCATGGATCCCATCATACAATGCTATAACCAATTCTGACTATTTGTCTGGGGCTACATATCATTGTCACCTACGTTATGGACCGAATCGCCGGCGGGATCATGTCTATTGTGTGTGTACGGATGTGTAGACAGATCATGTGAACGTACATGGGTGCAGATGGATCCATGTATCTTGATGCTGCTCTGCTTGGAGCTACTCTTCGTTGCACATAGTGAGCTGTAAAAACGGGCTTGTGACTTTGCAGGTCACTTTCTTCTGCCTGTTGGGCAACAAAGCACTATGAACCACTGTGATGGGTCAGCACTTCCATATAATACCACAGGGAATCCAAGTTCTACAAAATTACTGTGGTGCTGGTTTTTGTGCACTTGTGTGTCTTACTCCAGGGTTCGACTATTCAGAATGCCTCAAACATGACATCTTTCGAATGAAGCTGTGATCCTGACACTGCTGGCTGTAAGATAGAGGCATTACAGACAAGCTCATAACTTATGTAAGAATAGAAGTGAGCTATCTCAGAGTGAGGTATAATATGGGGAGAGGATGTGGTTTAACAGCTAGGGCGACCGATCTCAAATCTGTGGAACCGGGTTCGAGTCTCGGCAATGACGCTCAACATCCTTTGATTCTGGGCAAATCACTTAATCTCCCCATGCCTAACAAAAATGAATGTGTCCAAGTGTAACGCACCTGGTGCTCATATAATGCGCTCTGATACCTGATACCTTTGGGTCAAGTTTGCGCTATATAAAACTCCGGGGAAAAAAAACATGCGGTAGCACTGAAAGTAGAGAACTAACATGCACATTCCAAGAAGGGAGACATCTCAGAATCAGGTAGAACATGTGGTAGCACTATAACAAAAGGGTGAGATGCACATGCCAAGAAGCATACCAGTCCAGTATGAGGCATAACATGCTGTATCACTGAAAATAAAGGGGTTGACATACACATTTCAAGAAGTGAGCAAACTCGGAATAAGGTTTAACATACAGTAGAACTGAAATATAGGTATAGGCAGGTGGTATGCAAATTCCAAGAAATGAGCCATCTCTGAACGAGTTATAACATGCGGTATCATTGAAAATAAAGGGTTGACATACTCATTCCAAGAAGCGAACCACCCCAGTACAGGGTATAACATGCACTGGTAACAAAGGGGTTGACATGCACACTCCACGAAATGAGCCATCTCTGAATGAGGTACAACAATGTAATAGGACTGAAAATAAAGAGGTTGACATGCTCATTCCAAGAAGTGAGCCACCTCAAAATTAGGTATTACATGCAGTGGCACTTATAATATAGGGTTGACATTCACATTCCTAAAAGTGAGTCATCTCGTAATGAGATATAACATGCAGTGGCACTGAAAATAAAAGAGTGAAATGCACATTCCAAGAAGTGAGCCAACTCAGAATGAGGTATAACATGTGGTAGCACTGGTAACAAAAGGGTGAGATGCACATGTCTTGAAGAGTGTCAGCCCAGTACGAGGTATAACATGTGGTAGCACTGCTAACATAGGGGGGTGACATAAGCATTCCAAGAACTGATCCATCTCAGAATGAGGTATAACATGCAGTGGCACTCAAAATAAAGGGGTTGACATGCACATTCCAAAAAGTGAGCCATCTTGGGATGAGGTTTAACATGCAGTAGCACTGAAAAATGGAGGTGGTAAGCACATTCCCAGAAATGAGCCATCTCAGAATGAGGTATAACGTGATGGCCTTGAAAATAAAGGGGGTTACATGCACATTCCGAGAAGCAAACTACCCCAGTATGAGGTATAACATGTGGTAGTTCTGGTAACAAAGGGATTGAATGCATATATTACAAGAAGTGAGCCATCCCGGAATGTGATACAACATGCAGTAGTACTGAAAATAAAGAGGTTGACATGCATATTCCAAGAAGTGAGCCATCTCAGAATGAGGTATAACATGCGCTAGCACTGGAAATAAAGGGGATGACATTCACATTCCTAGAAGTGAGCCAACTCGGAAGGAGGTATAACTTGAAGTGATTTGTATCAATAGGAGAGAGAGGAACAGGAAATTGGCTAGTTCACTTCCCCTTGGATATATATAGATACAATCAAAAAGAGCTAGCTATTAGTTAGGAACTCATGTAGTGTGTGTCAGAAAAAAACAAATTTGTTTTTTATGAAGCCCCTCACCCACCAACCTATTTGGTGGCATGCTTCATCATTGGGCCCCACCCAGGGCACCGAGTGTGCCTCGGATGTGCTGCAATGTCTGTTTACAGCGGAACGGATTGTGTTAGGTGAGTGTGCAGTGATGGTGTTAAGGGTGTAGGTTTAAAAACTGTCCTAAGGGTCCCAAAGTCTACAAGGGTAATTTAATTGAGGGCCCTTGGCAGTGTTAAAAGCAAGGCTGCGGATGTGTGTGGAGATAACTATGGACTCCCACATCCAATGTGGCCAACATGTTTCAGCCAGGCCTTGTGGTAATTCTGGCTTTCATCAGGACCTATGTGTGAATGGTGAATTAAAAAGGAGGTTTACAGAATGTATTAAAGCTCCTAAGTGACGCACAAACTAAGGTGCGATATTTGTAAGAGGATGGTTTCCTCTAGTTTTGTACCTGTGGGGGTAAAAAACAGACAAACAAACAGAGAGACACACATGCACAGAAATAAGTTAGCATCAGATTAGGCACCATTATACTTGTGTGACTTCATACCGTTGTACATGTGTAGTAATTGTAATAAACGCGGAGGTGTAATATGGTACGTGTCGGCGCGTGATTCAGATATGCCGTATTGGGAATATGCGGTACAGTGCTATAAATTCAAATAGCGAAACAATATATCTATGTACACTTTGTGGCAGAGGTGCTGAGGGAGACATGGGAAACATTCACTTCTTACTCTCTTAATAAAAGAGTCAAACTCCATAAGTTCCTGGAGGGGGTCCAGCTTTCTGTCACACTCTGGTGGTGTTAAAAAGGAGAAAGAGAGAGTGAGGCGTGACCATGTTAAAGTCACGGAAGCAATTCCCACAGTCAGGGTGTTGACAAGAGTATCCCCCCATTTTCCCCACTTACTTCATCACGGCCCTGGGACCCGCAGCTCAACCTACTTGGCCTTCACAGGGACTCCTTCGGTAATGGTAATGCTTTTCGCCAGGGTTTAAATATCTTCCTGGTGCTGCAGCTGAAGGCAATTTCCGGTTCGGCGCGAGTAGCGTCTGGGGAAGAAAAGAATGAAAACAGACGACAGACCATACCGCACATGTGTATAGAGTCATCAGCGGCTTCTAGTGTGTGATGACTATCATTTGCGTTAACTAGTTGCAGTGATTAGAAATAATAATTAAAAAGTCAGCAGGTTGGGCTGGGTTTTGTTACATGTACCGGGCCATGTAGTTCTAAACGAGGCTGCCCGGAGCATAATAACCGGGTTGATCCAGTCTGGTAGATTGGGAAGTTTGGCAAGAAAGGAAAGACAGACTACAAGATTGTATTTCATAGTGTAAAGCATTAACTGGTGAGAAATTTCTTTGCGCTAGGTAAACATTGGTGTGTAAAAAAGTGTGTTTTGCACATAATATATTATGCATAAAATACATTTGTGTATCACAAGGATTATGTCCCAAGAGAAACATATATTTATGCAGAGGACGGAGGTGATTAAAGGAAAGGTATCATGAAAGAGGGCCAGCTTTGCTGCCAAGCATGGCGTTTGGTCGTAATGCTAAGCTGAGCATTGTCACTTTCTTTGGTGTCCATCTGAGGTCCTATGTTTGGGAGGCCAGTATAGTATGTCCCACAATATGATGATCATTACACTTGCCGCTATGATCAATTTAGGGTTCTGGAAGTTACAGGTCGTCCGGCTGAACTTAGTTATGAGATTTAATTGTTGAGGCTGTTCCAAGGAATATTGTCATTTAATCCTTGGGTATGGGTAGAAAGGCGGTATATCCAGCGTTGTTCTTTTGCTAAGAGGAATTTGTGATTGTTGGCATTATGATACGGTATGTGTTCTATCACTGTCCATGACATATTGTTTGGGGTGTGACCTTCCTGTAGATAGTGGTCTATTAGTTTGCTGTTGGTCTTTTTGCATCGATTGGTGCTACGATGCTCCACGATTTTCATCCTCACTTTCCGTGTTGTCATGCCGACGTAACGGAGTCTGCAGGGGCATTCAATGAGGTGTATTGTATTGGTCGAATTGCAATTTTTGTGTTTTAGTTGATGCCATATCTTTCCTGGTTCTAGATTTAGTCCGCGTTTTCTACCTTAAAGTCCAGTGTATTTGACTGTAGTAGAGATATAAAAAAAAGCATTGACAAACCCAATAAGTCTTGCATATGCCTGGACAACCAGAACAAAGGAAACAAGGGCAACGCCGAAGCAAAGCAGTGATAAACTATGGGCGGGCTCGCATGTGAGTCCACTGTGTGTCAACAGCAGCAGATCTTGCTCAGCAGCAAGGGCATTGCCGCCCCCAGTGCAGGCAGAAACAACTTTGTAGACAAAGGGAAGTAGCATCCTGCCTTCATATAATGCCAACGGGTTTTACATCGCAACCGCACTTTTGCATCTATGTGCCTCCTTTTTCCAGCCTGCTTCCTCGTTTCACTGCTGCCTTCCATATCTGACCCACGCATATTTTAAATGTCTTCAGAATACATATATGTTGCGATACCGCTATTTTTCTTAAAAAAACAAAAACACACTTCCTTTAGTTGAACTGGAGGCTGAGCACGTGAGTTATTCCACAAGACAAAATCATACACAATGCAGCAATGTCTGAAATGTCAACAAATAAGACTTGTGCATTTTCCTCAAGCAATCTGCTTAATTGCACTATTTATCTACACACTATTTTCACAGCTCAAAAGCGTGTCACTCTAGCAAGAGTGCACCGAGCGTGTCTGTAAATAGCGCTAAATCCAGAAATAACCAGGTAGCCGCTCGCGCGCCCCCTGCACGTGTCTTCTTGAGATGGGGGTTGCTTGGCCATCCCATAGCCATACTGGTGGGCTGTCAATCTTGTGTAGAGCGCGAAAGCGCTACCTATAACAGAGCTGGTTGTCCTTTAAACCAGCCCCCGCCGTCTCAGTGCCCTTACCAGGCTGCCTACCAGTAAACACTGTGAGCCTGTTTACCAATCATTGGTCACACAGACTTCCATGGGTGGGCGTGTGTGCATCTTTACAGCCCCGTCCTCATGCTGCTTTGCCCTTTTATATGCCAGGCTCTCTTTATTTGGCCCTTTTCTTCTACGATTGACCCGGTTCTGAAAAGCGTAGTGTCGCCCACTTGGATTCCTCACCTACTGCCTAGCCTATTTGCCTCCTACTACGCCTACGACGGCTGATAAAAAAGGATTGGAGGTAGAGTTAGCTCCTCCCCCTCTGCTTCGGCCCATCCCCTGCTGCCTTCTTCTGGCGCGGAAATCCGTCTGCTCCCCGCCTTCCTCGCTGCCATTGGTTGGGCACTGGGTAAGTCGAGGGGAAGTGAGGGTTTAAAACAAGTTAGCCACACGTCTCTGTCTCATCTCATTAGTGGTTAGAGCTGCCGACTAGGTATTGGGTAACTGCGTTCTAGTGCCAGTGTCGGCTGAACATCCGTTGATTCTGGGTGAATTCCTTAAATATAAACCTAATCTTGTGTAATGTAACTGTGCTCACACACTCCAGTGCACTTGGGCTGAGGTAGCGCTATATAATCTTGCAACAAAAAAAGCATTTGCAACGCAATAGGTCTCGCATTTGCAAGACTTTGAGCTACTGGCATTGTAAATAACAAACGTTTTATCTATGTGTTGGTTTTTAAAACATATAAATAAAAGACATTGTCATTTACAATGTGAACAGCTTAAACTTGTTTCCATTCAGTGCAGTCAAACAGCAGCTCCACGGTACTAGCTTTCATGCAGGCAATTTGGAAAATCTCAATTAATCATAATGTCCCCTCAGTTTTCACTCTTGATCCCCTAACATTCAGCCGCATAGTTCTCTGTCCCTCCTCCACCTTTCTCGGGGGAGGCCGGCCCTATTTCCTTCCATTATTCTTCTCATGGAATTCTGCAGCCCACATGCCTGCTTATAACAAGCATTTGCAATGCAATAGGTCTCGCATTACTGAATGTTTGAGCTATTGGTGTTGCATTATTATTAGCAATGCCAATAGCGCAAACTTTAATAATGCGAGACATATTGCATTGCAAATGCTTGTTAACACCGCCAGAGTGTGACAGAAAGCCGGACCCCCTCCAGGGACTCATGGAGTTTGACTCTTTTATTACGAGAGTAAGAAGTGAATGTTTCCCATGCCTCCCTAAGCACCTCTGCCACAAAGTGTACATATATATATTGTTTCGCTATTTGAATTTATAGCACAGTACTGCATATTCTCAATGCAGCTCATTTGAATCACGCACTGAGACATACTGTATTACACCTCTGCGTTTATTGCGATTACTACACAGGCACGACGGTATGAAGTCACACAAGTATAATGGTGTCTAATCTGATGCTTACTCATTTCTGTGTACGTGTGTCTCTCTGTTTGTTTGTCTATTTTTTACCCCCACAGGTTCAAGACTAGAGGAAATCATCCTCTTACATATATCGCACCTTATCGTGTGCGTCATTTAGGAGCTTTAGCACATTCTGTAAACCTCCTTTTTAATTCACCATTTACACATAGGTCCTGATGAAAGCCAGAATGAACACAAGGCCTGGTTGAAACATGTTGACCACACTGGATATGGGAGTCCATAGTTATCTCCATACACATCCGCAGCCTTCCTTTTAACACTGCCAAGGGCAAACCATCTCAGAATGAGGGATAACATGAAAAAAAGAATTTAAATTCACAGTGCAAGAACAGATCCAGCTCAGAATGATATATAACGTGATGGCACTGAAAATAAAGCAGTTGATATGCATATTCTAAGAATTGAGCCATCTCAGAATGAGGTGTAAGATTCTAAGATCACATACACACAACTGTGACTTCAATAAGCTGGCTAACCAGGTGAACTGTCATCAGAACACTCTTTACTTACAGTGCTTATGATTGACATTGCATGAAGTGCTTTAAGAACTAATCATCTGTATGCTGAGGAACTTTGAGTATCTGTACATGTTTGCACTGTTACTCTCAGGATAGAGCAGCGAAGTGCATAGAACTGAAGAACAAAGTTTCACTGCTGGAGCATTGTGCCCTAGGTCCTGAGCGCCACATCCAGGGGCAGAGTTTGGGGGCTCTGGCGTAAGGCAGCGTAGCAAGTCACCTTGCTGTGCTGCCTTATGTCAAAGTGAAAGGGCAGGAATGCACCATATTTATCTAATATAGTGCATTCCTGTTTTCCCCCCTGTGCTAGCACAGTTTCCGCATCCTCGCGCCAATGTAGGCACCCTTACACCATGGTGCAAGGGTGCCTGCGTTGTGGACAGGATTGTTTTTGTGCAGGAAGGGGTACCTTCCTGCACAAAAACAATCCTGGGAGGCGTTTTCCTCTTTCCATGTGTGCTGCAGAATACAGCATGTTGGGCCTCCACTGGGATGTGTACGTTTTTGACGCATCCCCAGGTTTACTTGGTCTAGTATATCCGGGAAAGCATCAAAATCCATGGGTACTGCATGGAAACACCCACCGCAAAGCCCATGGAATGCCTCCCTAACTCAGAGTAAGGCAATGCAGTGATTTGCGCTGCGTTGATTTACAACATGTCTATGATGCCATTCAAAGCCTTGCAAAGTGGCTTTGCGTGGCCTCATAAATATGATTTTGTGGTTTGCCCCGCCAGAGTGTCACAAAAAGTGATGCTACAGCTGCGCAAGGGACTCATAAATATGCCCCCCAATGTCTGACTGGCCACAAAGCTCTGGCACAGTGCACAGGTCAGGTCTTCCTCCCAGATAGCACACCGGAGTAGAGTGAGTGACAGGAAGGGCCTTTTGAATTGGTTACAAACAGCATCGGGATCCATCTGATACTGTCAGACCAATTACCCGATTAAGGAAAGATTCTGGGAGTGTTCCACCCCACCCTCCCTCACCAAAGATATGGCCCTGATTAAGAGAATATTATACAGACTACATCAGTTCGCTTGTTCAAGTGTTCTCTGGGATATCAGACTGATAGGAAGGAGCTCCCTGACATAAACTTGTTGAAAATTGGTTTGAATTTTCCTCCCTCACTGATTGGTTGAACAGAGTTGTCAACATCACAATATAAAATAATGGACGAAGTGTTGAAACGTTTCAAATACTCACCCCAGATCTGGGTTTAATCCATTGTTATTTTGCTCACCACATCACCCCAGTTTGGACCCAGCCATATGCACATCAGTCTTGACCCTGCTTCTCACAAAACAGTCCAGCCTGAACTGCCAAGCCATGTCCTCCCTGGACCGGAAACAAGCATCCTGGGACCGGTTTCGTGGTATCACCCCTCATCAGCCAGGCTAGCTTGAATCTAGTGGTGCAGCGAACAAGGGACCCACATCGGGGCATAGCCTTAGCCACTAGGTAGGGCCCCCTTTGTTTCCTCTCCGCCACGGTTTTCATGAAGAACGAACTGCATTGAGAATCGTGGTGGAAAGGAAACTTGTAATATGCTTGGCGGGACCGCAGTGGTTCGGTCAAGCATATTGCTGCTTCTACATTCCCGCACCACCACCAGGAAATGATGGATTCCCTGTTGGCTGCGGCGGGGCAATGGTGGTCTGACTGCCCTAATTGTAATAGGACGGTCCGTGGACCACCAGACTCATAATTAAGACCTTAGTGTTCCATAAAACACCAAAATACATATATAAAACAACTGTAAATAAATAAACGAATACAGCTATGTGATATCACCTAGTAATGTTATTGGTATCAAAGTCCATATCCATTTCTCTGTTATCATCAGGCTAAGTGGTGTGACTTCACAAACTATTATGTTGGTGAAATGATACTAGTCCTAAGTGTTGCCCTCTATATCTAAAACTTCTACATTCTATGTGGATAATTCGAAGGAATTTGATTAACAATGCCGCTTTACTTTGAGAAATTAGATGAACATTGAGAGAATGGAATTATTTTATATTTTTAAAATGATCATTGTTTTATTAATTTTAGTATATCGGAAAATATTTAAAAGTTTTAAAAGGATTATATGTTTAATAATCAAATAACAATCTGAGACTATGTGTATGAAATGGATTGCTTGATTTGCTGTTTTGTGTATTTTTTTTTTCTTTCTTTTTCTTTTTATGTGCTTTTATGGTAAAGTTAACCGCAATAAAGTTTATTACAACAACAAAAACTCTCACAACTGCTCCAACCCTCAACCATGTCCACGAGATGTGCAGGGCTCATTAGTTCCTCTTGACGTGGCCTGCTTAATAAATGCTAAAATACAGTGTCTGCTTCTTTGCATTTTAAATGTTTTGCTCTGATCTAGACTCCCTTCAATTATGGGACACGTTTACAAGAAAGTAGTAGAAGCAGGAAGTACTATTTCCTCTCATTCCACGTAGAGTATAAAGAATTTGAAAAAATGTCCCTTTCCTTTCTAATTGTAACTCTGCGTACATGAAACAGAGTGCTGGCCGAACTTTCTGGTACTTTTCTGTGCCGACAAACTTCAAAAGCTGTGCCTCAGATGAGATCTGATAAGGGACTCCAGCAGCTGTCATTAGGCCAAGTAAAAAAAAAAACGACAGTTTTTCACAAACAATCATCTGTCTGTGTTTGGCATCCAAATCTGCTAATGTCATTTTACCTTCAGGCAAATCCATTGCCCGGTCAGGGTGTTTTTCTTTTTTAACCCTAGCAAAGGAAATGAGTTAGTAATTCATACAGAGACATTTTACATTTTTAATAACTTTGAAGGGTCTGCGACTGACTACATGAGCCTGTTACTGCAAGGATTTGCCCAGCACAAAATTAATTGCTTCTGTGCTGTGCTTTACCTTCCAGTTCGGAATCTCTGATCCCCCGCAACCAGTTTAACCTATCAGAGCATCTCCCTGCAGCAACATTTGCTCCCTACCTGGGTAGCACGTCTACTTATTTTCCTGGTCTGCGAAATTCATGGCAGGTCCCACCCCAAATCAGACATTCAAAGGAGACCAACACCCACCCATGATTGTCAGGTTGTCTTCTGAGCTCCTCAGAAATGCCTTGAACACCCACCCAATGGGAGGGTGCTTTCTCAGGTGATCTTTGATGCCATTGGTCCGAGCAGTTCACATTCCTTTGGGATTGGCTGCTAGTGACCTAGGTAAAATTGTTGTATGCAAATCCCTGTGGGCAGACTTAGTTTGCACTTCAAGGAAACCATGGAGAAGGAAAGTTGTGTTTCTGTAATCCCCCTCTACAGGCCTTGAGTCGTACCTTCTGCTGCCAACCAAAAGCTGATAGGAGTCTCCAGCAGCCATCATTAAGTTGTCGCCAAGGACAGTTGTTCCTAAGATTATGGAGTGATGGTGATCTCTGTACCCCCTGCAGGCCCTCAAGGACCCCCAACTGTGCGCCAACAGGCCTAGACAATTGGTTTGAAGTGTGCTCCAAGATGTGAATACATGTAGTAGGGCCACATTTTATCCTTTCTGTAGGAATAGGGAATAAATAATGATATTGCTTATAATTCACGTTCTTATTGTTTATTTGTTACATAAGGATTATACTAAGGCACTGTGCTGGCAGGCCTCAATTCCACCGACTATTTCTATGGAAGTTCTAAACCCTGGATGAGGTGGACTCACCTCACATTTTTCCAGTACCAGAACAAAGAAACCTGCACAACTCCCCTGGAGCCAGTTTGTCAACCCTATTCATTCCTACTCTTCATCTCAGGTCACTTGTTGCTCACAGTCATCCCCTGACAGGAACCGGGACCTCCTGTTATACATTTACTTTTCTACCAGTAAACGACACCACTCTTATTTCTGGAAGCACTGCTGGGATAGATCCCAACCGCTGTGGAAAGGCCTGATGTATGGCTATCACCTTGCTGTGGAGGTAAATGAGCCAGATGAATGCTCCAAGTCTGTTCGAACCCTTTTCAGAGGGTCACGAGACCAGTGGTGGCTGGCACCCCAAATATTTGGTAGGGCAACCAACCACTGACCAGCATGCTTTTAAGGTCTGGGGTTGAGGCTGATGGCAGTGCAAGTTACAGTGCTCGTCAGTGAGAAATACATTAGAAAAATAAAAATGTACTTACCACTCTGCTGGCTCGCCTCCTCTGGTCTGAACTCGAATTAGTTGAATCCTCTGCACCAATCCAGATGATTATATTCAGCAGCATGAGAGCAGCACCAGGATTGGCTGGAGCAGGCAGCCTCCGCGCTCCTGCCGGCATTAGATGCATGTGCCTGTTCTCTGCCCAGCTGTCTGAGACAGGTGAGAGGAGAGGTTTACACTGCATATGTCAGGCTGGCCGCTGCATGACAGCCAGCCAAAGTGACGTGCAGTGTAAACTGGTGGAGTGAGCACCACTCCCCTGCTGCCAGTCAGCAGCAGTGGCCCCGCCCCCAATCACCGGCTCGGGCTGGGGAAAGGGAAAAATTAAATGATATTAAATTCAATGTATTACCATTTTATTTTTCTCTTTTGTGGCTCTGGCAGCAGGGGAACGACGCTCCTCTACCCTAATGGGGGTGTCTCTGCTGCCTAAAGCACTGTCTGCGCGTTGATTTTATGGAGTGTTATTTACTGAAAGTCCACAAGAAAGGAAGGTGCACTCTAAGTGAGGTCAGTCGGAAAGCGAACGTTATCCACAAATCTTCTCTTTATTTATGTAGTTTGGTTAAAACCAGCACACAGCCAATGCGTTTCGTTCCCTAGTGCCACAGGAACTTCGTCAGGGCTTATTCGTGATGTATCAGGACGTATATAGCCTAAATGCAGCACAGATTGTCATCAATGTGCAACATCTCCAAATAGGATCGTCTCTAAAGTGTAATCCAGTAAGATGTCAAGTGTAGTTCACTCCTTCGAAACGTCAATGTTAAAAGCGTATAAAATCATACGAACGCTATACCTTGGTTCCCCTGGGTTCGTATCAAAATTATGTGTGTCTACATGTATGGGAAACCCCAGGACGCGCGCAATGGTCCTCTGTTCTGGACACAGGACTATGAGAAAGGTGTCTGTAGATGATATTCCTCGTAATTTATAGAGAGGGTCCCAATTAGCAAATGAACCAGAGAGCCCCAGGGTGTTCAGAATTCCTTAATGAGCAGTATTTTGCTCTTATTACTAGTAAAGGGTCCCGGTCGGCATGGTGACCGGTGAAAGGGTAATACCTATTAATACCTATTACCCTTTCACCGGTCTCTGAAATTGACATCTCGCAGCAGCGGATGCCGAAAGTGGTTGCACTCGTGCAAAAATATATGAAACTGGTGGGACTTAATGTGCTTGACCTTGGTCTGCTGCTGTATGCTTTTTTGTGTTATTTACTGGGTCATACTGAATCTAAATTTCTAACTCCCTCCATCTACTGGAGTAGTTCGTCACTGCTCATCCTTGCTACCTCAAGTGCCTAAAGTGAGTAACTTGGATATCCATTTGGAGTGCACCAGTATTGTGGCCATGGGACTCCAATGGTAAGCAGTATCCTTTACCCACAGGATACTGCCTAGGAACCACAGACTTGCACAAGAACCTTTGTGCCAGTGCATTGCCTTTTCCTACTGGCTGTGTCCCATGAAAAGCGTGACATTTGTTCTGACGCATTGATTTAGTGTACGCAGGGACACACGCATGTGCTGAAAATACCTGAGTCCGTCTGACTGGTATGCTCTCGGTGTGACATCCTCGCCCTTAAAATCTGCTACTTCACAGTTTTGCCACTCACTACATTGTTTCTTCTTTGTCATGAATAGCTAAGTGAATTCAATGCTTGTTGCTGGAAGATGCTCCCCAAAGATAGACTCAACTAGAGGTCACTAGGCTGAATCACAGCTAAACTGCCTTTCATCCTTCTGAATGTAGTAAAATGTGTATCATTGATTGCGGTAAAAGTAACACCAGCAGTGTTAGGAAATGGCAGCAGTAGAGAATGAAGCACTAAGCAAAAAGGAAAGTTATCATAAGCATTATTATTACAGGCAGCCTCTCTGCCATGGTTTATCTTGCATTTCTTTGTCTGTCGCAGGCGGGAGCTTTTCTGTATGCTGGAAAAAAACATTTTCCTGTTTGCTTTTCCTGTGTCCTGGAGCAAGGCCCATTCAGTGTGTGCTTCATTCTAGTTTTGGTTTCAGCCAGGTTTAGTGTTTCTATGTATAATCAGTTGAAATGTGCATTTACAAAAGAAGTTGTAACTATTGTCAATGCTCAATACATTTTAGTTACATTTAGATACACACCATCACCATAATCACTTGATGAATCAGCAACATATGGGTATGTGACATTTTTCTACAGATGCATAAGTGCATCTGTATGCATGGCCCAAACCTTATGGACACTCAGCAGCACCATCTGAAAAGATCAAGAGTATTAACTTGGTTTCACAGAGCACTTTTGCACCACACTGCTAAAATCCATTTCCAATGTAAAGGTATTCAATTTATCGATTTCAGAAGGATGGAAGGCTAAGGCGGCCTTACTGTGATTTGAAACTGCCATCTCAAAATCTTGGAAGTCAGTGGTGAGCATTTAACTCACTGATGGATGAACATGGCACACAAAGTCAATGCTAGCCAGTGATGCATGCTGTAATCCACAAGTTAGGAGTTTGATTCAGCCGCACCCAACTCAGCCTACCACCCCTCTGAGCTTTGCAAATGTCAAAACATTACATATGCCAGTAATAATACCTGTTATATAGCTCGCTTTGGAATGGCAGGAGTGGCATATTAGGTGTATATAAAAACAACTAAAAGTATCACATATTTTGGAAAGCCTGTCTGATGTGTGCTATAAAAAGCCCTGTCTGATGTGTGCTATAAAACAACCAGTGTTTCATCAAAGATAGCAGGGGGAAATGCACTTACACTTCGCACTGAGGGCCTCATTTAAGAAGCGTGATGCATCGCAAGGCAAAAACAGGGATGCGTCACTTTTTATAGCAATCATCTTAAAACACCAAACACCATGGATTCGCCGCATTTGCAATACAAAGCTCCGAGGCACCAGGATTTACAGATACGTCAGGAATTCTGGTGTATCTGGTGGTGCAAAAATGACATATTGCTGGAGTGTGTCGGAAAAAGGATGCAACTCCAGCAATGTGTCATAACCCATGGGCGAGTCCCATGTCAAAAAAGACCTGCGCCAGTCCTTATGCCTGTTTAAAGCAGGTGTAAGGATTTTGAAGCATTCAAGTCTTGGAGGAGGCTTAGTGAAATCTCAAAAATCTCACTACGCCGCTTCTACGAGGCATTTTTATGGGGAAACAACCACCCTGCAAACATTGTACCTGATGCAGGTATAATGTAGCGCATGCCTTTACAAAGTGATGCATCTGTCTAGATGTGTCACTTTGTACATACGGCGCAGTGTGGCGTATTGATTAAGTCGCCGCAACCTCACAAAATAAAAGTGACGCACAGCGGCGCAAGCCCTTTATTTGCATCACCAAAGTTAAGAAAGCCCAGTGCAAAGTCTTGTTTTGGGATTTACTTTCCATCGCAAATCAGGATTTGTAGTGGAAAGTTGCCTAAAGTAAAGCAAAGTAGCACTATGAGCTACTTTGCATCAAGGGTGCGTCCCATGGGTGGGACATGGCCGTTCCCATACAACCAGAAATGGGACTTGATGTAAATCCTTAGCCTCTAACATGTGTGGGTAGGACTTTGCACCCAAAAATTGTGCCTTCTCGAGGCAGGCATAACAATTGAGTAAGTTTAAAAAGTCCCATCACTTTTCCAGCTTTGCATGTGTGCTGCATTATACAGCATACTTTAAATGTTGGTAAAGCATTAAACTATGATAAAACATAGTTTTTGTACTGGAAGAGTATCTTTCCAGTACAAATCTGATACTTGACAAAATGCACACCCCCTTGAACTGTGGTGCAAGGGTGTGTGTGTTGGTACATGGCAGCCTAAAGTGTGCCAGCTCTGGGAAAAAGAAAAACATCTCCGTATCTGAATAGATATGGAGCTGTTTTTCTCTCTCACTTCGACACAACCCAGTGTAGCAACTTTTGTTGCTGTGCTGTGTTGCGTCAAAACGTATTAAATATGCTCCCAGGAACCCCAACAAAACTTAAACAATGAGTAGTTCATCTAACTGGGAGAGCTAGTAGGTAACAAACAGATACAGAGAAAAAAAAATGAGATGAAATACGGGAAGCAGAGTGAGAGTGGGAAGGAAGCAGAAATATGGGTGAGGAATACCAGAAGAAGGGGAAAAGAGGAGGAAAAGAGCCGAGGGATGTGGAGTCAAGAATAGAGTGAACCAGGAGAGATGTGAATTGAAGAAAGAAGAGAAAAGAAGGAAAAGGAGTGCAAATATGCAGGCACAGCACAACCAGATTATTTTTTTTGCATCAAAAGTAAACTAGAACACGCTCATTGTATAGGCTGAGCACATGAATGACTCTTTGCTCTGGTTGTGTAGTACTAAAGTGATGCAAACCAGTGAAAGGTTTTCTTTTGGGACTTACTTTCCAGCACAAAGCCTGTTTTGTGTTGAAAAGCAGTCGTAAAGTAATACAAAGGAGCTCCTTGTGATACTGTGCGTCATGGGGACGTTCTTTGAGTGGTATATGGCCATTATCCTGCAACCACCCATAGATTTTGATGCAAAGCCCTACCTACTAAAAAAGGTAGACAGGCACTTGCATCAAAAATGAATGCCTCTTAGAGGCAGGGGAAATTTTGAGAAAAGTTTTATTTTCTCAAAACTTTCCCAACTTTGCATGTGTGCAGTATGGTAAAGCGCACACACAAAGTGGGATCCATTTAAACTATGTGTAAGCATAGGATTTTGTACTGGAAGGATAGCCTTTCAGTATAAAACCTATGCTTGACATTATGTGCACACCCTTGCACTATAGTGTAAGAGTGTATACGTTGGTGCATGGCAGCCTAAAGTAGATATGGCACTGTTCTGCTCTCTCCCTTTCACACATTGCAGCGCAGCACCTCTGGTTGCAAAACTTAATTGCACGAAAAGTTCGGAAATCTGTTCCTTCATCTGTCTGTTTAGGCCCAGACTGGAGAGTGATTGCGAGGGGCTGCACTAAAATACAGAGCGGTCTGGTCCTTTTAGCATCTGCTCTCCCTAGATATGGTAGGACAGCTAAGAAGGTTGAAGTGATTGCTGCTTTATAACTGGCTTGGACTTCAGTTTGAGTAGTGAACCGTAAAGAGAGGATGAGAGACTGCTGTGACCCAAAAACAAGCGTGAAACTGACGATATAGGTCAAGATACAGTTTTAGAGCATGGTGGAAGGTGGATGCTTTCTACAGGTTAACTCCTTCCTGTCTGGTTTTAGGCATATCCAAGCATACCAACCAGAAGCAGTAGCTACGCTCATAATGCACTTACTACATGGATGGAGGAGCAGATATATTGAGCACTCGGTGGCCATAGTAGAAGCCAGGATAATTGTGCCAACCACTGGTTGAATAGTAAAATACAACAATAATCAGGTTTTTTTTTTTTTGTAGATTTATATAGCACGAACTCGACCCAAAGGTATTGGAGCGCTTTGCATGAGCACCGGTTATGTTACACAAGGACACATTCATGTTTTTTAGTAGGCACAGGGAGATTAAGTGATTTGCCCGGAATCACAGGATGTGGACGCGACCCCGAGGCTCGAATCTTGGTTTCCAGCTCCAAAGTCGGCAGTCTAGCTGTCAGACCACATCCTCTCCCCAAGGGTTGAGTCTGCCAGGCAGGTATCTGGTCCCTGATGCCACTGCACCTGCTGCACAGTTGAGAGCTACGCACCTGGTCCACACTGCTGACATCTAGCTAGAAGCTAGGCCGTAAATGTGTTATTGGAGCGCATTTCTGGTCGGTGAGGTCTGCAAGCTCTTTCCAAAGCTCACAAATGAGTGGCAATAGTGAACTTCTGCCTTTTCTCCAAACAAAAATTCTGTGGGTTATTGAAGTGATTATCATAAGAAATGACTTTCGACCCTGATAACCACACAGAAAGTGAAATTATGCGATCATTTACCCACATGGTAGCATTTACTTTACACAATCTATTTAAATCTACACGCGGCAGCTGTTAATGTAACTCACAGCTAACTTGGCTGAATAACCATCAGACAAGGCTCTAGCCCAATAGACTCCTTTAATGTGTAAAAGATTGCTTTAATGAGAACAGATCACATGCCTGATACTTTAACCTAAAGTATACCAAAAAGTGATGGATGAAATGCTTGAATTAATCTCAGCCACTGGTAATTACTCTGGGCCGTATCCCAATCCATTGTTATTTTGCAAACCATGTCACCTTGGTTTGGAGTTGGACCCAGCTATATACAAATTAGTCGTTAGGTGCAACACTGCACATTTTGTGGTAGTATTTATGGATTCATTATTTTGGCATTTTTACACTTGTTAAAACTGTCTTGGCATTGGTTTCACCCCATTAGTACCAGTTTGACACCCAAATATAGCAATACGTATCAGAAAGGTGGCCAGTCTACCTTTGCAAATTCGTTTATGTCAAAATGTACAGATTATGACACAGGTGATGAATTACATGGCTTTTGCGGCAGATCCATAATTATATGGCAAATACAGCTGCTGTAAAATTGGCATAATTCCAGAGACCCTGACCTATGCGGAGGAAATGCATTGCTTCTGGTTTTACAGTTTAAACTGCATGCCATTGGATAGACCAAGAGCGGTGCAGCTCAAATTGGAACAGGCATGTGAACGCTCATTCGATTTATGGTAGATGATGTCCAACTTTTCGAACCAGTAGCTTGCCACCTAGATACAAACTGCAGGGCTAGCATTGATTAAAAAAAAAAAAAAAAATACTGTTCTGAGACAGCAGACACAATAACATCATACACTCATACGCCTCACCAATTTCAAGGTTTACCTGCCGCCACTGCCCAATTATCCCTAACCTCACCCCACCCAGCCAATCAGCTGCCACTCCCCCCCAACAGCCAGCACCATCCACATGAAACAACTGGGGGCAGAGAAGGACAGGCCTATCTACCCTCCCTCCTTCCCAGGTATCCCATCTACTAAAACTTCACAAAAATAGACTTTATTTTAAAAGAGCATTAGTCAAATTTGTTAAATCTCAGGGGGTGCAAAGGAGGACAGGCTGGGGGGCTCCTGATACCATGATCTACACCTAAATGACAGCATTGCTTAGTCAGGCAGCAGTTTCCAGTCAGAGTCTTAGCTATCATGATGCCCTCACCACCCCTTACAAGAGCACCTGTGGCGTGGCAGAGTCCTTAGTTATTATCCTGCCCCTTTTGGGAAACACCCTACTACACTTTTATTCTGTTGCACATGGATTATGATTTTTCCGTCAAAATCAACCCTTAGTAAAAACTAGGACGCTGGTTCACCCACAACTGGGGCATTGCTATCAATAGTGCGGCAGATGCAGTGGCACCGGTCCCAGAAGTATGAGTGGCCCACTTCTCCCTACTTATCCGCCTCTTCCCGGATTTTCAATACAGATTCTTAAAACTCTTCTCTTCCAAAGACACTTCTATGAATAATCCGCCTCATCCCCGGTCATGACCCTGATTGCCACATGACACTCACGAGAGTTCAATTTTGTGTACTTGTCTTACCTTAATCAAGCCCCCTTTTTAGGTCGAGCCTAGACAGCGCATGCGCTGTCGCAAAACCTGTAGTAAATACAATATCGAGGGTAATTTCTCCTGCCGGTTGCCATTGGTAAACTGTGGCATTGCTCTTAGCAGGCTTATGGTTGGCCGTGGATGCAATACGTCACTTCAAACAATCAATCAATCATAGCATTTATAAAGCGCGCTACATACCGTGAGGGTCTCAAGGCGCTAAGGGGGGTGGAGGCTGCTACTGTTCGAAGAGCCAGGTCTTGAAGAGTCTCCTGAAGGTTAGGAGGTCTTCGGTCTGCCGCAGGCGGATGGGAAGGGTGTTCCATGTCTTGGCGGCGAGGTGGGAGAATGATCTGCCGCCGGCGGTCACTCTTCGGATGTGGGGGGACGGTGGCGAGGGCGCAGTCTGTGGAGTGGAGCTGGCGGGTGGGGGTGTAGAGGCTGAGTCGGTTGTTGAGATACGCTGGTCCGGTATTGTGAAGTGCCTTGTGTGCGTGGGTGAGGAGTTTGAAGGTTATCCTCTTGTTGATAGGGAGCCAGTGCAGGTCTCTCAGGTGGGGTGTGATGTGGCTACGGCGATGGATGTCGAAGATCAGGCGTGCAGAGGCGTTCTGGATGCGTTGGAGCCGTTTCAGGAGTTTGGCCGGGGCTCCTGCGTAGAGTGCGTTGCCGTAGTCCAGTCTACTGCTGACGAGGGCCTGGGTGACCGTCCTTCTGGTTTCGGTGGGGATCCACTTGAAGATCCTGCGGAGCGTGCGGAGGGTATTGAAGTAGGAGGAGGAGACGGCGTTGACCTGCTTCGTCATGGTGAGGGTGGAGTCGAGGATGACCCCTAGGTTGCGTGCGTGGTCGGTAGGTGTAGGGGGTGCTCCTTGTGCGGCTGGCCACCAGGAGTTGTCCCAGGCCGAGGGGGTGGATCCGAGGATGAGGACCTCCGTCTTGTCTGAGTTCAGCTTCATTCGACTGTTTCTCATCCAAACGGTGACGGCCTTCATCCCTTCGTGGAGGTTGGTTTTGGCGGTCTTTGGTGAGGTAGAGGATCAGCTGGGTGTCGTCGGCATAGGAGATGATGTTGAGGTCGTGCCGCCGTACGACGTGGGCGAGCGGTGCCATGTAGACGTTGAACAGCGTTGGGCTTAAGGATGAGCCTTGGGGTACGCCGCAGATGATCTCGGTGGCTTCGGAGCGGAAGGGGGGGAGGCGGACGCTCTGGGTTCTGCCGGAGAGGAAGGAGGTGGTCCAGTCCAGGGCCTTTTCCTGGATTCCGGCGTCGTGGAGGCGTGTTCGTAGTGTGTGGTGGCAAACCATGTCGAAGGAGGCTGACACATCTAGGAGGATAAGGGCAGAGGTTTCTCCGTTGTCAAGCAGGGTCCTGATGTCGTCGGTGGCGACGGTGAGGGCAGTTTCGGTGCTGTGGTTATTGCGGAATCCAGACTGGGACGGGTCCAGGATGCTGTTCTCCTCGAGGAAGCTGGTCAGTTGTTTGTTGATGGCCTTTTCGATGACCTTCACGGGAACGGAAGCAAGGAGATGGGTCGGACGCTCTTGAGGTCCTTGGGGTCCGCTTTGGGTTTCTTGAGTAGGGTGTTGAACTCTGCGTGCTTCCATCTCTCAGGGAAGGTCGCTGTCTCAAAGGAGATGTTGATGATTTTCCGGAGATGGGGCGCGATGGTGCTCCTGGTTTCCACTTCCATTTTTCCGGAAGCAGCACCGCCTAACTTCAGTTTTCGTCACTCTCGTAGTTCATGTGTCTCCAAGAGGAACTTTCTTTTAGGATTTTTCCAGCCCAGCCCAGCCTGCTGAGTTGCACAATGACACGCACATTTGCATACATAATCAGCACGAAGCTCGTCACGAGCGCCGCGCTGTTAATCATACATAATCAGCATGGAAAGGCACTGCTGCCTCCGCAATGCTACCGCAGCGCCCCACTGTCCTCGCCGCCATGTTTCATGGGTGAATCGTACAGCTGGTCTCAGGCTTTGCCCTGCAATCGGTTGCGATGTGCTCCTCCCTCAAAGTAGGAAGCATCAGTGGAGCCCAAAATACTGGAACGCATAGTCCTGTCCCGATACACATGACCGCAGTGCACAGCTAGCCTTACGGTATGAACATATTGAACAGAAGATCGTCAACAACAAACATAAGCCCGAAACAGAAGCCAGCACTAACCGGCAATATCCTTGGTCCGTACCTCATTGATGCGAAGACTGATATTCGGAGCAGGGTGGATTTGCAACTGGCTTAGGAGGCAGGACTTCCCACTAATGGTTCGGCAAAGTGCATTACTCCAAACCCACTCATGCTGAGTTATGGTGATGTCTAAGTGCAGTCTGTTGTTTTTGTTAAGTTTGATTTGAAATTGGCACCGCTGCTTAGATTGCGCACGCCGGTTCATATTTCCAGCAACTGCAGCCACATCAGAGCCGCCAGTTACAGCAGCCGCACCCCCACTACCGGGAGCCGCAACCCCATTTTGCCAAAAACACACAGCTCTTTGAGACCGAGGGCAACAAGCCCTAGCATGTGAATGACAAGAGGGGCATGCTAGCAAAGCCCAGTGCCGCAGCCAAGCGTTTTCCATTTAGTTGTGAATGCCGTCAGCAGTGTTCAGATATGGCAGAGGAGAAGGTGAATACAGCTTTTCACGTGTGTTAGGAAGGGCTCCAAGCGATGCCTTTCGGTGGCTTATCGGCCATTGTGCATGGTGTAGCAGGTAAAAATGTACAAACGCTCACATGCTAATGTGCCCCCATGTAAACTTTATATTTTATGCGCCTCTGTTGGGGGCATGGGGAGGGTAATGGATTTTAATATATCTATTTTACATGTTGTGTAGCCTATTAACTGAATCCTAGAGGCTGTAAGGCATGACAAAGGCAGTGCATTTAGAGATGGGTGAGCCAACAAATAAACAGGGAGAGCCGAGGGAAGGGTCTGCCTTGGATCTTGGATCCCGTGCACGACCCGAACGCTAAAACTATTTATTCATTTATAGCGGTATATATGTACCTTTCCATAATGGAACGCCGAACTTCTGTACTCTAAAATGGTGAAACATAGCTCAAAATCGCTTGCTTTATTAGTCTATCTTCAGTGTCAAATCAACTTCGTCACCCTGCCTCGCCTCCTTTGTTTATTTGGCTCTTTTTTCTAGATGGCTTTCTTATAAGTATAGCGTGATCAGGCAGTGTGTTTTTTGGCTACAGTGGGAACATTCTGCTGATGCATACAGGTTAAACGTTGTTTTGGCTCTGAATAGTTTCAAATCAAGGCTTGGCAAGAACTGTTTCTGTGCCCTGGAAGTGTTTTACTTGCAATCTTAGTGCTAACCACAGACCTACCTGTTACAAGAGGTAATTTCTCTTTATTCTGCTCCTTGTATATCCATGGTGGTAATTCCACCAGATTCATGGCAGCCGCCCAATGTGGTGTTAGAAATCAGGTGAGATTAGCACCATTATACTGCTTAACGTTATTAAATACCCAGAAATAAAATAATCAGGTAACTCTTGTTCTTTTGGACTCAATATGTCCATACCCTTCATTTCCCTTTATATAATGAAGCATTCTCGCCTTGTCCATAACGACTGCATAGTATCGATTTGCTAAAAGAAATCCAGGATTGCTTTCGACTGTATCCAAGTAAGCCATATTCACCAGTATGATATTCACCAGTATGATATTCACCAGTATGACATTCACCAGTATGATATTTTACTCCCCGTGGTAGGGTTTGGGGATTGTAGCTTCACTCCTAGGGGCGTGCAGGGACCCAGGGCAGACCTCGCGGGCCTCCCGTTACCTTGGGACAAATCTGACGAACATCTTCAGAGCAGAGCATTAGAACATAGCGCCACTCGTAACCAGGACGCAGTGCATTCTTCAGAGCAGAGCTTTAGAACATGACGCTACTCGTAATCAGTAAGCAGTGAATACGTCAGCATTAAGCATCGGAACATAACGCTACTCGTAATCAGTAAGCAGGGAATACGCCAGCACTGAGCATTCGAACATAACGCTTCTCGTAACCACTGGCAATGTATATTTCAGAACGGAGCATTTAGAACATAGCGCTTCTCGTAATCACTAGCAATGTATACTTCAGAACGGAGCATTTAGAACATAGCGCTTCTCGTAATCACTAGCAATGTATACTTCAAAACGGAGCATTTAGAACATAGCGCTTCTTGTAATCACTAGCAATGTATACTTCAGAACGGAGCATTTAGAACAGCGCGCTACTCGTAATCAGTAGCAATGAGTACTTCCGAACGGAGCAGTTCACGGAGCACAACGAGCTGCGCGAAGCGAGCCTCTCGTACTCCGGTGCAGTTCGGGAGACACAAAGTTCCGGAATAGTCAGTGGGGAACAAGGGGCGAATCCCTCTGAGGGGTCTCTCTGTCGTGGTGACCAGGGGGACTCCCACGGAGAGGGAACCCGGGCTCAGGGTGCGGTGTGGCTCCCAGCCTGTAGGCGGCGCACCGGGGTCAGTCCCGAGCCTCCGGGCTTACTTTGCTCGACGTCGGAAGGCATCCACACCGGCTCCGAAGTCCGCAGGCGATCCTGTTGCGACGGGGGCCGGCCACGGCCTCACGCACCTTCACCACAGCTGCGACGGCAGCGACGGGGCCCCGGGCTTCTCCTTGGGCCTCGCGATGATGAGGGGCACTCTTGCGGCCTCCGGGCCGCAGCGGTGAGCGCGCTTCAGCCTCCACGCCACAGGGGAGGCTCAAATTAAGCTAGGGGCTCCGCGCTTAACGGAGCGCGCTGCCGGGGATCCCAGGCCAGGTCAGGGAGCGCAGGGGTTACAGCGCTAAGACCTGGTTGATCCTCAGCGATACCACAATCGGTTAGGTATGTAGTTTCAAGGTTCAGTCTGGACACGCAGTCTCAGCATTCAGTTCTGGCAATCAGTTGCTCTTGAAAGTCTTGATGGCGCAGATGTATCTGGCGCCCTTAAGGGGTTCTGTTACAGGGGGGTAGGGGGTGAGTTGGCGACTAGGTCCTTCCTAGTCAGGCTGGGCAGAGGCTCCCTGGGTCCTCCTACTGCTGGGCAAGATCAGTGGGTTTCACAGGATCCCTCACTCACTTAAGATGCAGCACCTAAATCCTGTCACTCTCAGAGGCATAAGTCCCTGGCTATGCCCTACCGCCTACACTCCTGCATGGATTCTCCAGCTCTGCTTTACCCCACTGGCCAACTGACTAGAAAAAGTTCCCCCTCTCACTTATGTATCCCTAGGTCAGGTGACCTCTAGCCAAGGCGGCAAAAGTAAAACCACACCTCCCTTCTAGAAGGTTCCAGCACATTCCAGGAGCTTCCCCATTCTACCTCTGGGACAAAACAAGGCGGGCTGGTGTCGCAAGATTGTTGTGGTGTTCCAGCCAGCTCCTGGCAGCTAGGGTGCTACTAATAAAGACCACTCTGCAGTAGCAGGGGCCTGTGGCAGCCATCTTGGGAGAAGGGAGCACCTGCACCTTAACACTGATTGGCAATGAAAAGGCGCCCGGAGACCTAAGTCCAACATCAAAATGAGGGTGGAAAAAATGAGGCACAATCAAAAATAAATGGGGAGACCACCCTAGGGCTGACCGGTCCAACAAACACGCTTTCTTTTAGATTAATTGTAAAACACACAATTACTATCACATCCATCCATCCACTACAAAACACATAAGTAACAAAGATTTACATTTACAACGCCAATAGCTCCAACTCTAAACAAGCATTTGCAATGCAATAGGTCTTGCTTTTACACGAGTTTAAGCTATTGGCATTGCAATGCCTTTTATTTATGTTTTTAAAACGAAAACGAAACGTGGCGGTGCGGGAGCGGGGGAGGGGGGGGGGTGCAATGCAGTGTTGTGATTGATCGGAGCGCCGTGTAAAAGGGAAAAGGGAGGCCCGAGAGGGCCAGCCAAACAGTCATTGCGCACTTAGGAGGGTTCTACCACTCCTACCCTGCTCCGCAGCCTCACACCCTTACGCAAAGCTGCCGTAGCAGGAGGACAAACTAAAATTATAATAACATTAAGTATTTTTTTCCTTTTCCTGCGCAGATTAGTGGGGCGGTGCTCCTCTGCCTTAGTGGAGGAGCCACCACTGTAATTTACTTTGCTCTATTGGCGCTATGACACCTCTGGGTAAAGTGCGCGCTATATAAAAATGCATAAATAAATAAATAACAAATAAATGATTATTGCTGTTTTTTACTAGCCATCCAGTGGGTGTAGATGCATATTATTCCTCTCTAGCATAAGGGACCAGGGCACCCTAGCGTCCACACCGCCCCCCAGAGGTGGCAGACGGGAAGGCTTGCTGGCAATGGGAAGGGGCGAAAAGGCACACCTTGTTTCTGAAATGTCCGCCGATGTCGGGTTGAAAGGCCTTGAAGCTGCACATAATAAAAACCTCTGCTAATGCATTCCTGAGACAGTTTCTTTCACATATTTCTGCACCAGCCACCCCCCTCCCCCACCGCTCCAATCTTCCTCCTCATGTTGAGTTGATTTTGGCAGGAAGGCATCAGGAATCATGTCGATGTCAGCAAAGCCCGAGAGCGGGTAATGAGATACAGGGGAAGGCTTTGAAGCCTGCTCAGCTATGGCGGTTAAACGGAGCCTCGTTCTGGAACACGGCTGTTATCACAGCTGCCTGCGCAGTTGCCCTGTTTATGCCTCAGCAGTAGTTTGTCTTGTTTTAGCCATCTGCACCTAGACAGTTCTTTTCATCCGGAGTGGAAGTGGAGTCGAAAATCAGAATCTGCATTTGATTTAGCGCTTCGTACTTCACTTCTGCCTTTTCTGAGCACTTTATACCCTGGGCTGCTGGAATTATGTGGCAGGAGAGGACAAAATTACGCGGCAAAGTTGAATTGAAGCATTCGACAAGAAAAGGCGAATTATGTGCCTTAATGCAGCACATTTTATGATAGTATTACTACATCACTTTCTGAGTAAAGATTTCACCTTGTTAGTGCCAGTGCCAGTTAAACACCAAAATAAAGCACCAAGCCACAAAAAGGTGAAGAGCATTACACTGCAGAACAGCACATGCTGCTGCGCTTTTTGTAACTTTTGATCCGTTTAACCTAGAACCTTTTTTTTGGTTAAAATCTGCAGATTATGCAGCAGAGCATGGACTATTTGACAGATGCGTCAAATCAATAATTATGCAGAAAATGCTGCAGGCATGAAATCGCATAATTCCTGTGGCATTGTTTATACTGTATCTAATTTGCTGACTTTGGTAGGATGGAAGGCCGAGTCGGCCTTGGTGGGATCAACCGGCAGGTAACAGCAGGTAGCAGCCGTGGATGTCAATTTATTGAGTCATCTTGCCAGCTCAAATGGAAGGTTCTGGTATTTGATGTTGGAGGACGGTTCATTTCATCAGGGTGGATCAGCGTACTGGCTTAAACAGTAATTTAACATAGTAAACACAATGGAGAAAACTTTTCAGAGCAGGGATGTATAATACAGTTTACTAGGTTAGGTGGATAAATAATTATTGGCTTAATCTGGAAACAGTTCCTGGGAAACAGCTCCTAGGATCTTTGCCTCCAGGTGACTGGAAAAGCAAGGATACCACTGTATCAGTACAGAAGATATTAACAGTATCACAGCTTAAGCCAGGGCTGTCTCGAGGTACTTAGGTATCCCAAATAAGGTACATTTTTTGATTTCCAGTCCCTTTTCTTGATACCGTTATAGCTTCACCATTGGTTAAAGGGTATATGAGTAAAGCTGCTTGGGAGGTAGGGTGCATAGGTGGCTGCCTGTGTGACCTATGCATAGAACAAACCTTGCTTAAAGGACATTCTTACAGGAAAAGCTCCTGTCGCTTTCTAGCCGAAATTCAGAAATCCACCTGCGGTGTTCCCATTGGAAGGCATATTTGAACTCCTTTCTCGAGGATTTCTGATTGGTTGCTATCACTTCCTTCTTCCTCCTTATTGACCTAGTAGGTCATACTACTTACCTCAACCAGGCTTTTGTAGGGCGCAACTACTCACCCGTAAGGGTCTCAAGGTGCTGTGGTGGGTTAGGGGGGTCTGCTGTTCAGTCGAATAGCGAGGTCTTGAGGTCCTTCCTGAATTGAGGCAGAGATGGTGATTGCCTGAGATGCAGAGGAAGGGAGTTCCAGGTCCTTGCAGCGAGGTAGGAGAAGGATCTTCCTCCAGCGGTGGTCCTGCGGATCCATGGGATGGTGGCTAGGGCCTGATGGGTGGAGCGAAGATGCTTTGGGGGTGTGTGGAAGGAAAGGGGGTTGTTGAGGTATGTGGGTCTGAGGGACAAAAATCCTATGTGCCTGTACTATAAGAATCCTAGTATAGGCCTTTCTTTTCATACTGCACACCCATGGCATTCCTAGTCTGTCCGTAAGAAACGCTGACTAATTCAATGGGATGACATAGGATTCAGTATGAAAGCAGCATTACGTTATATCATCATTTCAGAGTTCCTGCACAAATATTGTGCACATTCTTGAAAATAGCCACTATTCTACTTTCACAGCAGATTAAATATGCAACATTCTTTTGCGTTCTGAGGCTGATGGGGGCAAAGGAGCCACTCACACCTTCAGGCAAATTGAGTTTTTTCTGTTTTCTATTTGTGGTTCTGCTTTATTTACATGACACTTAAAGCCCATAACTAGGTAAGCACCGTAGACCAAGTGTGAAGTGATTGTTCAAGATCAGAAAAGGAGATATTCTGCGTGATACTATCTTACCATGTGAGTTTTGGGCCAATTATCATCTCATCTTCAGTCTGTCTTTCTAAGAGGACAGTTTGCAGCAAGCCTTGTCACCTCAGCTAGTGACTCTCTTGATGCAGAAGGCTTCCTTTGGCATTTGAGCTTCACATGGGAAATTTAGCAGATCATTTCCCCCTGTCCACTTGTAACAGCCACGCCACTGTCGCAGTCCTCCTGGGTCTATTCACAGAACTAACTGATGGTTGCATTATGGAGTGGTGCTTGTGTGGCCTGATAGCAGCCGTGGGGGCAGTGTAATCGTCAGCAGCCTGGTTCTTGCTGCACAGAACGGAATGGGTGAAATAAGCTTTACTATGCCACCACATGGAGGATCCTCATTTTGACAAAGACTTGGGTTAGCACCTTTGTTCTTATTGTTCACTGTATATGTGAAGAGAAGAAGTTTGGAAATTATAGTCATAAATGCCGTGTGATCACACAAATGGATGTCTCGTTTGCAGGCAAAACAGGGTTTGTCCTAACATTGCTTGTTAACTTGACACGATGGGCTGGCCTTGCGGATAAAACAGATGTGTCTGAAATCCAATGGAGAAATGAAACAGACATTAATGATAGTATCTTAGTGACCTGAAGAAGGCTCAGTTCCCCTAATGATGTGCACCGAAACAGTCTTCCCAAGACGTGCTCTTTCACTGCTGAGTCATTATGCGCTCTCATGCCCCAGTTTGTAATAAACATGTTATTTTAATCTCCGGCAGGTGCATGGGATGTTCCTTTCCAACCTAGGATCGCATTGGCTCGTAGCTTTATATTATTGATCATGGGATCACTTTATACAGATCTCCTGTTAGTATTGGTAGTTAATTTCCTTATACTTCGGAATGTACTTGTTTAAATTCAGGCCTGCATTGCCTTCTTCAAGCATGTTTTTCCTCTTTTCTCCAGTTGACTCTTATTTAGTGACATTTTTAGTACATTTTGGGACCTTATACTGCTCATAAGTGTATTGGGTGTTGGTATTTGAATCCAGTCTGAAAAGCAAATGGCTGATACTGAGCGATAGGTGACATTTAATTACGTGCACAAAATGTCAGAAATTTACAAAATTTAGCATTACACAATTTCGCATAACTTTTGTCCTTTCAGGAGACTGATTCAAGCAGATAGTGTCTTGCCGAGAGTCATTTTCTGCTGGAAATAATCTCCTGTGTGTAGTGTATTTTTAACTTGTAGAACCTACTTTCACCCTGGGTCTCTTAGCAAAAGTGACACAATTTTGCAGTAGAAATGTTTAGTCAAAGAAGTGGCTGAAAAGCAATAATTTTTAACTTCTACCAAAAGAGCAGATGTGAAGATATGGTTTTGAAATGTAGGTGCAGATTATTCCACATTACCTATTAATGCCAATATTGCTGTGCAGCGACATATCTTCGGCTGTAGTTGTAGAGTGGGCTGGGTTTTCCCCATCTTGACTGTGCTCTTAGAAATAACAGTATCTCCTTTGACTTTTTTCATGCATGATATTGGTAAATCATTTCATACCATTGGCTTAATTTTGCTGCACCGTGTTGTGTGAAAGGGAGAGAGCAGAAATGTTACATATTTACAAACATATGGAGCATTTATTCTCACTGTGTGCTGCTTAGCACCAATGCAGGCACCCCTACACCATTGTGCAATTGTGGCTGTGTTACGGGCAGGATTGCTTTTGTTTTTCCTCCACAAAAACATTCAAAGAGTAAGTAACGAGGAGAAATGCTTTCTCCCCATTACGCCTCTGTTGGTAAGGCTCACCATTTTGGCACAAACCTAGGTTTTCAAGGCTTTGCAAATCTAGGTTTGTGTCAAAATACATGGGTGGATGCATGGGAACGCCCATGCTCTGCACATTTAGTTCCTACCTAACACAAAGTATTGCAACGCAGTTGTATGTGCTGCCTTAAGTTACCTTATATTTACCAAACCACGCAAAGTGACTTTGCATATCTTAGTTAGTGCCAAAAATTATTGTACGTCTGGGCTGCGCCACAACATTGACGCAATCCCAACGCAAAATCATAGTAAATCTGGGCCCATGTCTCCGCTGGTCACCGAAGATCTGCAGGACCACCTTTTTCCTTTTCTTGTGTCCAAAATTGTTTCTTTGCATTTTCCACTTTTATATATTTATTTGCAGGGTTGTCTAGTATTGGACCACACGTGCCAAGTTTTTAGGATAACTGCTGACTGAGTAAACTGTTCCATTTCCCTGTACATACATTTATCTTGTGGGTAATGTGATAACTTGGCCTTGCTCCTGCCCCCGTGGACCAATGTTGGACACCAATGTGCTCTTAGTACCGTGAGACTTCATTAAGACTAAACATGGTTCTGCTACATAAAAAGTTTCCTGCATTTTCAGTTATTATGAAAATGTGGTTGGCTTTCTAATGGCTGTTGTATGTCTGTATGTGGTATTTGTATACTATGAACCTAGCCAAAATGCAGCGGAGCACAGAACCAGAACTGGGTCCTGAGAGTGGAAGTTAGTTGTGATGTAGTGTTCTTTAAAGAGGTGCGATTTCTGGGCTCTCCTGGAATGGATCAGCGTTGGGTCAACCCTGATGGATATTGTAAAAAATTGGAATATTTGTTGAAGGAGGTGGGAACCCACTCACCCCCTTCAAACAAGGGGTCAGGTTGAACCACTGAAGTTACTAAATAAAACTGTGCTTAACCCTCTAGTAGCTTGACACAAAGCAGTTAGGCTTCACCTAGAAGCAATGTGTAATGTATTTATGCAGCACTTAAACAATAATTAAGTAAAAGCACAGCACAAGAAATATCCCAATCCAATTTAGGAAAAAAAGAATATATTCATAAATAAAATGACATCAAAACGTCAAAAATCCAATTAGTAGAACCGGACGTATAAATTGTTATAGCACCAAAAAGCACAAAGCACCAACTGTGATGTCTGTTCCCTGTAGATCGGGTCGAATTCTAAAGTTAAGGATGACCGCAATGAAATTTATCGTCTTACTTTGGAGCTTTTATGGAGAAAAAGTGGTCTTCATCGAGTCGTCGGTGGAGCAAGCTGCAATCTAGATCTGAAGCAGGGCTTGATAACGGCATGCTTCAGAATAGCGGGGTCCCAGTGCGGTCGTCGACGAAGGCAGGAAAGCTACCAGCGGGCAAAGTGTGAAGTCTGCGGCCAGGAAAGCCTGGATGTTGATTGGATGCTGCTCGCAGTTGGTCCTGGACAAGCCCTGTATGTTTGAACTTTTCTGGATGTTGGATCTTCTTCAGTGGGGCAAACCAGTAGGTTGAGGCTGGCCAGCGATTCAACGTCAATGGCTGCAGCTTTGACAGCGAGCCGACAGCAGCGGCTTTGAGCAGGAAGCCTGTCTCCGTCAATTCTTCAGGCAGAAAGTTGGCAAAACGTTTTCCACTTCTTGCAGTTTGGTGACAGGAGGAGTGCACTCTAACACCAGCCAAGGTTCCAGGGCCTGTGGGGCATCACTTGGGGGTTAGGACTTAGGACTCAGCCCTACAGAGTCCAGCACCAGGGTTCAGGACAGGTCCAGTTGGAACTGGTCTGATGTGCAGTGGCAGGGAGAGCGGCATCTGGAACCTTGTTGTATCTTTGTAGCTCAAATAGGAGGTCAGCGAATTGACCCTTAGGGTCACTTCTGGGGTCTGGGTTCAAGGCAAGCAAGTGCAGTTTTGCTTTGGGTTCTTCAGCCAGCAGGCAAGTACTTCTGATTCTTCACAGGTCCAGGAGTGTTATGACAAGATGTATGTGCCCACATTTATACCCAGTGCCAGCCTGTGGGTGGAGGGCAATCCTTTGTCCACCCCCTAAACCAGTTCTGGTCTGTCTCTTTCCTCCCACTGGGTTTGGAGCCAGGCTGAAGAGAGAGAAAAAAAGTCAGACATCCCAGGTGTGAGCTTTATCTGCCTGTGACAGTGTAGGCATCCTTTGAAGCGCAGGAAGGAAAGACCACAGCCCCCAGGCCATCCTGTCAAAGGAGGAGATTATTACTATTAAAATTAGTCCTTGAAATACTTTTCTAGCTATTCTCAAACTGAATTTAGCACTTATTAAATGTAATAGTGTAAACTAGTGTTAACCTTCAGTAGAGCCAGCCTTGCTACAGTGAAAAAGGGCTTTGGAGGTTTTTCACTGCCAGGATATGTAAACCAATAAATATTCATGTCCCACATTTAAATATTATGCACCCTGCCCTACCGGCATCTAAGGACTACAATAGGAGTGACTTATAAGTATTAAAAATTAATGCTTAGGCCTGACAAAAGATGTATTTTGCTAGGTGGAAATGGCAGTTTAAAACTGCACAACCAGGCTAAAATTGCAGGCCTGGAGACAGATTTTCTGGGTTTACTGCAGTGGGGGCGCAATGAGTGCTGCAGCCCACTAGTAGCATTTAATTAACTGGCCATGGGTACAGGTTGTACCATATACTAACTACGTATAAGCAAATTAAATGTGGCAATTAGGTGTATGCCAATTTTACAATGTTTAAAAAAGGAGAGAACAAGCACTTTACCTCTGATTAGCAGGGGTAAAGTACACAGGGTTCTATAGCCAACAAAAATAGGATTTAGTAAAAAGGCAAAAAATCCTGATTGACCCTGCATGAAATGCGAATTTCCAAGACATGACCCCCAGCCCAAAACTAGGGTAGACTAACAAATCATTTGATGGGCTTCCCTGCTCAGGTGATATAATATGGATAATGCGCCGCCTCTGCAGTAGCACATTTCTGTTCTATGCCCCTCTGAACCTATCTGTACCCCTCTGTGACCATCCTCTTGCACCACAGGGCTGGCCCAAGGAGAACCCTTATCCTCATCTGCGTAAAAGGGGCGTTCCATGGGTGTTGCTGTGGGTGTTCACACGCAACATCCACAGATATGCAGAACATGGCAATTCGTTTTTTTGTAAAAATGCTAACCCTCCCCATTTCCATCCTTCCTCCATTGGGGACTTGTCCTTATATGTTTGTCTATGCAACTGTAACTAAATGTAACTATGCAAAACTGTTATTCTTGTCATCCCTGACCTCGGAGACCTGAGCAACATGGCTGATGCCTGGGTGGAGCTGCTAGACAGCTATAGAGGAGATCGGCCCTGGTTTTCCCCTTCGGCCATCACCTACCCAACTGGTCATTGGGCACGGTTCTCCTTCTCTCCCCGCTGTGTTTCCTTACTACTGTAACATTGTTTTTTGTCTGTGTTTTTACTATGCTCTTGTAACAGATGTAATTTGTATTATGTAACTCAATGTTCCTCCTGTAAAGCGCTCTGATACCTCCGGGTCTAGCCAGCGCTATATAAAACTCAAATAAATAAATAAAAATGGAACTTGACACATCCCCAGATGTACAACATTTTGCAAAACTGGGAATGTGTCAAAATCCTACGCCTCCACAGGGGAGGTGTATTAATGGTGCAACGAGCAGAAATACTTTTATTTCTCCCCTTTTTCCACTCTTTCAGTATGCATAGAAAGAGGAAAATGCATTTAGTTATTGTTTTTGTGCAGGAATGTATCCCTTCCTGCACAAAAACAATCATACCCGCAGCGCAGGCACCCTTGCAAAATGACGCAAGGTTGCCTGCGCTGGTGCATGGAGGCCAATAGTGCAACCGCGCAGGGGAGGACACAGGGATGCGTTGTATTGATGTTAATACAACAAATCCCTGTGCTTTGAAAATGGCGCAACATGGTGCAACTAAGGGCCACATGCATCAACGAGAAAACTGGTCGCAAACGGGCAGATTAGCAGAATCTGCCCCTTTGCGACCGGTATTTTTGCATTTGGGATGCATCATCCCAAATGCAAAAATCGCAATTTAAGGAATCTCTAAATAGCGATTCCTTAAATTGCGATTGCATTTAAGGAATCCCAAATTGAGATTCCTTAAATGCAATGCATTAAAGTTACAAAATTAGTGATTTCGCTAATAGGGGGAGCAAATTACCATGAAGTTGAACTTCATGGTAATTTGCCAAAACTTTGAAAAATGCACTTTTGTGCATTTTTCAAAGTTTCATGTTCCACACACACATGCCTTTAGAGCATGTGTGTGTGCAACATATGTGCACAGATCAATTTCAGGGGTGCAATAGGGTGTCATTTTGACACCCTTGCACCCTTGAAATTGCATGAGCAATTTGCGAGTACATACTGGTACTCGCAATTTGCTCATGCAATCTCCAATTCATTCCTATGGGCCTAGAGGCCCATAGGAATGAATGGGACGGCATTCCTTAATTGCGACTCGCAATTAAGGAATTTGTAGGAATCGCTATTTTTATAGCGATTCCTACATGCATGGGCTTTTGCAATTCCTTAATTGCGATTCCTTAAAAATCGCAATTAAGGAATCGCAAAAGTCTTTGTTGATGCATGTGCCAGTAAATGGCTTGCTGCACCGCACCATTTTCATGTAGATGAGGCCCTCAGTTCTTAAATGATCAACTATATTGTTCCAATTCAAGGTCTCCCAGTGTACCTACTCTGTGATCATGACCCTCTTCCTACACATCAGGTCTATTTTTGCCCAAATTTTGAGTACCGTAAAATGGGTTAACTGCCGGTATAAAGATCTATATAAAAATCTAGGCCTTTGCGAGGTTGGCGTGTTTACTGCTCTGTCAAGCCAGCTGTCTCTGGTACTTTCCTGTCTCTCGTGGAGCTTCTTGGCTCACGTTCAAGCGCTTCAGGGGAGTTTTGATAGTTCTGTCTTGTTTCCCTTGGATAAGCTTCAAAATTCTAATGCACTTGACCGACCGAGGTAACGAAAATAGTGTTTGGGAGTATGAAAACAAAATACACATGGACGATGCAATCAAACATGAAAACAAAATCCTTTTATCGAAAAACATAGTTTCTAAAAGAATGACAAGGAGAGAAGGCTAGGGAAAACAACGCACTAACACCGTGCCCCATCACAGTTCGTACAACCCGAGCGGAAATGAAAGGCTTGTCGCAGAGCCTGGGGCCTAAAAAGAACAGGTGTTCCATTCAAAGACGCTGGTATGAAACACGACACAAATGATTATTTTACGATTTTATAAGCTGTATGTTTTTTTAATGTGTTTTTTGGAGTTCAGCACTCTTGTTTACAGGAAGCTAAAACTCCAAACAATTTGAAAAATGTTTCCTCTGCTTTTCTTAGAATCTGTGTGACAAGCTGGGGGCATTTACAGAGGGAGGCTGTAGTGATCCTTTGTGGCTCCCATACCAGGACATTTATGGTCCTGGCATTCACCACCCTCTACTCCTGAATAAATCCATTCGCGGATTACCAAATAGGCAAAGTAGGCACTGGCCTATGGGCCCCACTCCTTGTAGGGGTCCTGCGACAACATATCAAAATAATATTGATTTGATCTTGAAAGAACATTACAATCAAGCGTTCTTAAATATTGTTTCCAAAAGATAGAAAAAAATTAATCAACTCAAAGAGACGAAAACTTTACATTAAAGACTCAATAGAGAAAATACTGTATTAACGTAATGTATCCATTAACAACTGAAAGTACATAAACTAGTGACATCAGATTCACATAACTGTTTGCTTCTTAAAAGCTCATTTTCAAGCAGCTGTCCGTTTGTAAAACACAAATTCAGTGCATTGGGTATTAGGAGATAATATGCTAACTCTTTTGTAGATATTAAACGTGAATATTGGTCTTGTCACCCCCAATTTGTTGACAATCTTAAACCTATTGGTAGTACATGAGACTGTTCCAGAGTACTTTAAAGGGATTGGTGTTCACTTCTTGAAGAACACTGGCATTTACTAAGAAATCATGCAGCGTGGCACAGCACATAAAGTTGCTGTGCTGCGTTGCGTCCATGGCAGGGAGCAGTACAGTGACACATCTGTGAAGTTTTGGTGCTGTTCTACGCTCCACATGCGCTTGTGCACTCTATGCTGCCATGTGCCAACGCAGACACCCTTGTGCCACCGTGGTAGGAAGTCTGAGTTGTGGTAAGTATAGCTTTTGTACAGGAATGGATTCCTTTCTGTACAAAAACTATGCTTTAAGGCATTTCCATCTTTGTATGTATGCTGTAGGTCACCTGCAGTGAGGGAAAAACTTGGACAAATGAAAATATTCCTCATTGTTATGCCTGCCTCACGGAAGCACAGGGAGTTTGGCATAAAAGTGCAGTAGACTTGGTGGTGTGCCACTTTTCGCCATTACCTGCTCCTGAGTGATTACAAAAGCGCCTGCCGCAGAACTCTCATTGAGAGCCTTTTTAGAATTTACAAAGTACGTTTGCTGCATCAGACAATATCAAAACCCAAACCCGCCCTCTCAAATCTTCCCCAAACACATTTACAGAAGAAGGAAACCCCAGGTCAGGAAGCAGGAAAGTAAGGGCCAAATGTGTAAAAATTAGGAAAAGCAATTTCTAAATTGCGATCCTTATGGGCCAGATGTACGACCCTAACAATTTGCGAGTCGCATATGTCATCGTTTTGCGACTCACAATTTGCGACTCGCAAGTAGGAAAGTACAACAGTGTCTCAGGCACTTTTTGCGATTCCTAATGGTGTCGCAAATTGCCTGCCTCATTAATATTCATGAGGCAGGTAAAATTTGCGACCCCATTAGGAATGGCTAGCACTCCCAGGGATGGTGGCCTGTTGGGGTCAGCAGACCACTGTGCCTCTGACTGCTTTTTAAATAAGGCAGGTTTCTTCCTTAAAGGAAAACGGGATGCATTAAAAAAAGTAAAATGAAACATTTCTGTTTCATTCATTCATTCATTCTCAGCCCTGCCGCCATTTGTCGGAACCACAAGACACGCCCACTTGTACTGGCCACGCCCCCTCTTTGCACTCTCCCCACTTCCATAAAGGATGTGCTTTAACCGGAAGCGCAGCGGACGAGCGCAGCGGGCGCGAAGTTTGCGCGCCGAAGGCGCGCTTAAGGCAAGCTCGTCTGCGCTCGTCCGCGCCGAGACCGGGCCTAGGGCCACCCCCCTTGCCCGACTTATCCCGGATAGTGAGACTTATAGATATAGTAGGGATACCCTGATAATGCTGGATCCACTGGCCGGCAAAGCAACCTGCCCACGTTTAGCCCCTAACACAACATCCAAGGATAAGAATCACTGCCCTAACTGCCTAGTTTGCCTGCCACATATCAACTCCCGCCCACTCGAACCATTATTTAAATCTGACCAGGCCTCAGGCAACAGGCACATCCCGCTAGACAAGACATCGTATACAGAACAAGGACATACACCTAAGGGAGAATTAAAAAGTGGGTTACTAAATGTTAGATCCCTCCCAAAACATGCCACTGAGATACAGCTGCTGATCGAATCCAGCAACCTGGATATTCTGTTTCTAACTGAAACATGGACGGTGGCTGGACTAGAATCAGAGCTGGGGCCGGCATGCCCAGTAGGGTATAAGATTGTTCACAAACCTAGGACTGAGGAACGAGGGGGAGGAACGGGAATCATTTTCAGGGAAGATTTGAACATTGCAACATTGGACATTGATACGGTCTCATGTGTTGAAGTTCTTGGGATATCGATCAAGCATGATTCAGGCCATTGTCTTACTGGCCTAATCTGCTACAGGCCACCGGGGTACATTAATGCTATGCAACAGCAGGAATTGATCGCTGCCATTAACAACCTGACAATCTCCCATAGCAGAGTATTGATATTGGGAGATTTTAACCTGTGGACCAACGGCCAACTAGACACGGCCCTTTACAACATCACACAATCCTGTGCCAACTTAGGACTAAAACAATGGATAACCACCCCCACACATAGGGAAGGAAACATTCTGGACCTAATCTTCGCTGCAGAAGATCTTATAACCATGGGAATAATACAACCAGTAGGATGGTCAGATCACCATCTCTTAATATTCAATATCCACACTCTGGGTAATATAGGACTGGCAAACATGCAGATCAGGACCTTCATCAGTCGTGACTGGAAGGGACTATTAAAAAGAAAAAAGGAAGAGGGGACTGACCTCTTCCAAGTGGGGACCTTGTTTAACCCAGAGAACGATATTACCACAAACTATCGGCTACTATGCGATGAGGTAACCAGGAAACTTGATCATATCGCACCGATGAAAGTAATCAGAAAAAGAGGCAACCCTTCCGCGCCCTGGTACACGGAAACACTGAAAGAGCTGAAAAACGTATGTAAAAAGGCGGAAAGGCACTGGAGGAAAAACTATATAGAGCAGGATAGACTACTCTGGAGGCAGACAATAACTCAGTACAAGAAAGAGATTACCACAGCCAAAGCAAACTATTTTGCAGATCTAATCTTAAAAAGATCCAACAAGTCACGTGACATCTTTAGGATAGTAAAAGATCTGTCCCATCCTGAATGTGCTAATAGCAAAATCAAGCCCTCACAGGAACTATGTGACGGTTTGGCCTCCTTCTTCCAGGAAGAGATTACCAAAATAATTGAGGGCATGAAGGATGCCCCCACCTCAATGCAGCGTAATAGCAGCACGGAGAACGGGAAGAAGAGCGAAGGAAAAGAAGGACACCCCATGCCAAAGGCTATCTTGGATAAATTCGAGACTCCGACAGAACAAGAGTTTGCGCATACAGCCCTAAATATAACATCGGGATCCCCACTGGACCCCCTACCTCACAAAATAGTAAAGGAATTTGGGGCGGAACTCTTTCCAGTACTTCGTCATCTATGCAATCAATCCCTCGACACAGGTATCGTACCGAAAGAATGGAAATTGGCAGTTGTCACCCCCCTACTGAAAAAATCAAACTTGGACCCCAATTGCCATAAGAACTATCGACCTATATCGCTCCTGCCGTATCCAATTAAGATCATGGAACGGCTGGTCAGTAGATCTTTGTCCCTCTTCCTGGAAACTAACAACATCCTTGAAGAGGAGCAATTCGGTTTCAGACCAGCCCATGGGACCGAGTCAGCTCTGCTGATGGTCCTGGACAACCTGCGAATGAGGGCGGACAGGGGAGAACCAGCAATCTTAATTTTGCTGGACCTGTCTGCCGCATTCGATACGTTGAGTCATGACATCCTGCTGACAAGGATGAAAAGCTTTGGAGTTGAGGGAGTTGCGCTCGATTGGTTCCGCTCTTATCTGACGGACAGATGGCAGGCAGTAGTACTCCCTCCATACCAGTCTGAGTTTGCTACAGTTCCACACGGGGTCCCACAGGGGTCTGCGATCAGTCCGATCCTTTTTAATGTTTACATGCAACCCCTGATGGGCATCATCAAGGCTCACGGCATTAGCGTGATCAACTATGCGGATGACACGCAGCTGATGATTTCTCTTGATGGTGTTCATGCAGATTCACTCGAGACCTTCCACACCTGCATGCTGGAAATGGCATCCTGGCTAAATAGTAACTCACTACAGTTCAATAGTGGTAAAACCGAGATAATGCACTGCAAAGTAGGTAGAATTGCTAGAAGCCTGCCTGCTGACTTTTGGCCTCTGGAGTCAGGGGAGCTACTAACTCCAGTAAAATCAGTGCGGAACCTAGGGGTCAGCTTTAATGACAACCTGAGTCTAGAGACCAATGTCAACAAGCAGGTGAGCAGCTGCTTCGCCTTAATGCGAGGCCTTCGAAAGCTGCTGCCCCTCCTACCAGCACAGACTAGAGCCACCATAGTCAGGAGCATTATTCTCAGCCGCCTGGACTATTGTAACGCTCTGTTACTGGAATCTCCTGCTTATTTGATTTCCAGACTTCAGAGCATCCAGGCGGCAGCAGCTAAAATGGCACTTTCCCGAGGACGAAGATCCTCCACCACTCTTGCACTGGCTGAACTACACTGGCTGCCCGTGCATCAGAGGATCCTCTTCAAATCTCTATGCACTGTCTTTAAGGCAGTGCATGGAGCGGGCCCCTTACCATTACAAAATAAATTTAAATGGTATGAACCCACTCGGACCCTTCGATCCTCCTCCACTAATCTCATCAGTATACCTAGGATCAAGAAAGCCACCTACGGTGGCAGAGCCTTTAGTATAGCGGCAGCCCATCTCTGGAATAGCCTCCCTATTGCTATTAGGAAAACAGGCGAACTGATGGCATTTCGAAAAAAGGTAAAGACATGGCTATTCCCCAAAGTTTAATTACCCCAGAAACAAACTGATCATCCTACTCATGATGCACATCTGTCTCAGTTATACTCTCACAGCGCCAGGATGCCCGTAGGGTTGCAGAGCGCTTTATAAATACCATAAATAAAAAAATAAAATAACATTTTTTAAGAGTAGACAGTAGTCCCTGGGACCACTGCCTACTCGTAAAAAATATGTGCACAACTATTCACAGAGGGGAAGGGGGTTTGCGAGTGGCTTACCAAACTGCGAGTGTTAGGCGACAGCAATTGTGGTTGCAAAACAATCTTACATTGAAGTGCAATTCGCTATTAGGAAGGGACAAACCCTATTTTGCGAGTCGGTAAAAGGTTACTGACTTCCAAAATCGGGTTTGTAGATGGGGCAGACTGATTTTGCGGTTGCAAACGGGCTGATTTCCCGTTTACGACCGCAAAAAACGGTCATACATTTGGCCCTTAGTGAATTGCAATTTGGAAATCGCAATTCCAAAGGTACTAAAAAATACATTTTGAAATAGCGATTTCTAGGGGCACACACATTGACCTACCTCATGAATATTAATGAGGTATGTTGCAATTTGCGACTCTCTAGAATTCACAGCAATCACAGGGATGGAGGCCTGCTGGGGTCAGCAGGCCACCTGTCTGTGATCACTTTTTTATAAAACTTTTTTCTTTGAAATGCAGCTCGTTTTCCTTAAAGGAAAACAAGATGCGTTTTAAAAGAAAAATTGAACTTTGATTTTTAAATCTCAAAGATAAAGGGTTTCTATGGGAAGTAAGAGTGGTGGGGCAGTGGGGGGGTGCGAGGGCTGGGTGGGGGTAGTCAACAGATGACAGGATATGTAACATTAAATACAAAAAATAATAAAACCATTTACCTTGCCCTCACTGCATCGCGATGTTCCAGAGCTTTCAATGGGCCTCTGGGCTGAGCGACAGAATCTCAATGTACGTGGACGGTGTTCTGTTGCTTTTGGATGACCTGGAGTTGTCGGGACATAGAACCCTTAAAATGTTGTGTATATTCGGAATGTACACTGGGCTTCACATGAACATAAATAAATCCTCAATCTATCACAAAGCTCCTTGCCCAGTGGACATGCTGTGGGCAGAGGGGATACCAATAGACTCTGATGGGTTCAAATACTTGGGGACTTTTTTACACACCATGCACCAATGTCCTTTGAATTAAATTTGGTGCCCCAACTGAAAGGCATTGTGAGGGATGTTAAATTCTGGTCCACTCTACCTCTATCCTTTCTGGGACGTTCCACTATCTTTAATATGGTATCCTTGCAGTGCCTCTTATACAAGCTACAGAACCACCCTTACCCAGTGGAAGGGGCCTTTTTTAAGCTAAACTTTTGCTCACAGTCATGAAGGATTACAAATTGTCTGAGATTTAGTAAATGTCCTTACGCAATTTGCCCCACCCAATGCTGGCAGTGTAAATGGGATGGGAAGGTCACCTTGGTCAAACGGATGCCTAAAACTGAACTCCGAGAAGACTGAGGTCCGTATCCTCGGACCCTCCCCCACTGCATGGGACAGCTCCTTCAAGTGGATCCCCACCCGAATGCAGAAAGACCGTCACCCACGCACTCATAACCAGCAGATTGGACTACGATAATGCCCTCTACACAGGAATCAACAAAACCCTGCTACACAAGCTCCAAACCATCCAGAACACCGCAGCCAGACTCGTCCTCGGAACCCCACGGCAGGTGCACATGACCCAACACCTACGAGGCCTAACCAGGCTCCCCATTGAGAAGAGAGTAACTTTCAAGCTACTCACCCACGCCTACAAATCCCTCCACAAAATCGGACCCACATACCTCAGAGAAAGAGTCTCCTTCCACGTACTCAAAAGGAACCTCTGCTCCGCCGACCTCACCCTGGCAGAGACCCCAAGCATCCGCAGAACCAAAACAGGCGGAAGGGCCTTCTCCTACTTCGCAGCAAAGACCTGGAACGAGCTCCTTGTCAACATCAGACGCTCCCCCACTCTGCACACCTTCAGGAGGAGCCTCAAGACCTGGCTCTTCAAATGATCCAGAGCTGCAACTACCCCCTCCCCCCCCCCAGCGCCTTGAGACCCTCACGGTGAGTAGATGGCTCTACAAACCCCTGATTGATTGATTGATGATTGGAGGGTGTCCCTAGGGAGGTGGTAATAGCATCACAATTTAGACTGATACAGCTGAAAGTACTCCATCGGGTCTACCTCACTACGGCACATTTACATCACATGGGCCTGATAGCCGCAGTGAACTGCTTCAGATGCAATAACCCGCAGGGGGATTTACTCCATACATTCTGCCACTGCCCCACACTCTCACTTCTGCAACAGCGTCCTGGGACAGTTGGAGGGGGTACTGGGCTGGCCTATTCTCAGGCATGCTAAACTCATCCTTTTACACATCACTGATGACATAGGGGGTAATCGGTAACAGAGGGCCTTGCTTTGGTTGGGTTTGATTGTTGCTAAACGATATATTGCGAGGGCCTGGAAGGACACATCGGCCCCTCTAGTGGAAACATGAGCTAAGGGCATGGACCACTGCATGAGGCTTGAGCGCCCTATTTACTTGGCAAGAGGATGCCCCCAAAACACTATAAAATTTGGAAGGCGTGGGCGTGACTCCGGGACATAATGCTGGAACCGTGCACAGACAGGCCATGGTCTACTTTCGGAGACATACTTGAATTCAGTATCAACACAATTGAGGCACACATGGCATGAGACGGTCAGGTCTTGCTGCATAACCCAATGGTATTATGCCATTTCTCTCTGCACTGTTGCTGCTCCGTTGTTACACTGTACATGGTGTTGTGCTCTGTGCCTATGCCGAGTGTGCAATGCCGCCACTCACTTAGTATGTAAAAAACAATAACAAAGTTACAAAAATATATTTGTATATACATATATAGTTACTCACATGAGGACGAATGAAATTAAACACGCACAATATAATAATGATGCTATCTCATCAGTGAGCAACTATTTCTGGCATTGGTTGTTCCAGTGTAACCTGAGATGCACACCCGTCAAGTGAGTTGGTTTGATCCAAGTTTGCAACCCGCTGGTGAATGGGTAATACATTCTACCTCTTCTAAACCTGTGCTGTCACTGACAAGATGGTGGAATTTTTCTAGATCATTGGATGATTTGCTGTTCTGCATAATTCGCTGTCCATGGGAGGGAGGGGGGGCGTGGGGAGGGTGTAGATCAGAAGGGACGGATCGTTGACGCTGACACCATGTCTAGAGGGAGGGTTGCTTTCATAGAAAAGCATCTACCCCTAAATTGACAATACTGAGTTGAAGAATCGTACTGTAGGCGCGCTTGGCTACGTCCATAGCAACAAGAACTCTGTTTCTGATACTTGCCAAATGATACCATTTAATTCTGTTATCTAGAACATGTAACATTACTGTCAAAATATGTTCTACATCTAAATAAGAGATGTGTATGTTTGATGGTGTATTCCAGTTTGGTTTTACGCCATAACCCTCTCTTCCAAATTCCATTTTTTATAATCAAAGTTAGGCAACAGTGTGCCTGACCCTTCTTTGCCCATAATTTGTTTTCTAGATTCAGATCTTTGCGGTAAGGTCGCACACGCTTTCCTCCCCGTGCACTCTGCAAAGCGGACTAAATATTTTTTGGGGATCACACTAGTCGATTGCAACACCTCTTGGCCACTTTACACAATTATGCAATAAACAACTCACTAACAATGAACCAGGAACAAAAACGGTGTTTTTTTATCAAGAGTTCTTATGCCAGAACATGGTTTGCTGAAGGTCAAAAACTGATAGAAACTGACACTTATAAGCATTTAAGCGTTTATTTTGGCTGCCCCTTGCTTTGGCAGGCTGGGACTGAGCAGAAGCAAAATGCACTTTATTCTTTGGGCGGCGCCCTGTGTTCTTTTAATGGGCAGCTCGTAGGCTTCTCAATGCAGCCTTAATTCCAGCTTATGGGGCTCATACAGTTGCTTTACTTGTTTTTGGGGATCTTCTTTGGTTTCCAGAATGTTATTCATTGTTGGAGTGACTTGAAGGGCCTGCCTGAAGCCGACTAATGGGCAGTGATGTAACACAAAACGATGCCCAAACCCCCACCCGCAGAATGGGATGAGGGGCCCTGAGCCTCCCACATCATTGTCCTAGGGAGGAATGAGGGGCCCCGGGTCCTTGGTGTATTGGGGCCACCCCCTACGACGCAGGGGCTGCAGGAGCCTCTGTTACGTCCCTGTTATTAGGCCTAAAAAAGGAACACATTTAGGAGCTTGTTTACCAGCCCCTTGAGCCGCCGGTGCATCACTTTTAATATGGGAAAAAGTGACGTATCACAGACGCAAGGGGCTTGTAAATAAGCCGCTTAGGGCCTCATTTATGGGTATTTTGCCGTAGGGCAGCGCAGCGCAGCAGGCCTTGCTGCTGTGCTGCCCTACGGCAAAAGAAAAGGGCAGGAATGCACGGTATCTACTAGATACGGCGCATTCCTGTCCTTTTCCCCTGCACTGGCGCACAATGGGCTGCTATGCGGCAACGCAGGCACCTTTGCACCATGGTACAAGGGTGCCTGCGTTGCGGGGATGATTATTTTTGTGCAGGAAGGAAAACCTTCCTGCACAAAAAAATCACAAGAGGCTTTTTCCTCTTTCTATGTGTGCTGCAGAATGAAGATATTTCTCGTTGTGCCTCCCTTATGCGTCCACTGGGGAGGCGTAATTTTTTAGAGCTGCCTCAGGCTTACGATTTCTCATAAATCTGGGGTAGTGTCAAAAACCCATGAATGTTGATGGGAATGCCCCGAGCAACACCCATGGAACGCCATGGGCACATATTTATAAGGCCATGAAAAGCCACATAACATGTCTTTAATCAATCAATCAATCAAAGACATTTATAGAGCGCACTACATACCCGTAGGGTCTCAAGGCGCTGGGGGTGGGGGGGTGCCGCTACTGCTCGAACAGCCAGGTCTTCAGCTTCTTCCTGAAGGAGAGGTGGTCTTGGGTCAGGCGCAGGTCGGTCGGGAGGGAGTTCCAGGTTTTGGCGGCCAGGTAGGAGAAGGACCTTCCTCCTGTAGTCGCCCTTCGGATGCGGGGGACGGCGGCGAGGGCGTGGTTGGCTGATCGGAGGTGGCGTTTGGGAGCGTAGAAGTTGATTCGGCTGTTGAGGTAGCTCGGGCCTTGGTCGTGTAGGGCTTTGTGTGCGTGGGTGAGGAGGCGGAAGGTGATTCTTTTGTTGACGGGGAGCCAGTGCAGGTCTCTCAGATGTCCGGAGATGTGGCTGGTTCGTGGGATGTCGAGGATGAGTCTGGCTGAGGCGTTCTGGATCCGCTGGAGTCTCTTCTGGAGCTTGGCGGTGGTACCGGCGTAGAGGGCGTTGCCGTAGTCCAGTCGGCTGGTGACGAGGGCCTGGGTGACGGTCTTCCTGGTCTCGGTGGGGATCCACCAGAAGATCTTCCGTAGCATGCGTAGGATGTTGAAGCACGCCGAGGAGAAGTTGTTGACTTGCCTGGTCATGGAGAGGGAGGAGTCCAGGATGAAGCCCAGGTTGCGTGCATGGTCTGTCGGTTTGGGTGCGGTGCCCAGGGCGGGAGGCCACCAGGAGTCGTCCCAGGCGGAGGGTGAGGAGCCCAGGATGAGGACCTCCGTCTTGTCCGAGTTCAGTTTCAGGCGGCTGGTCGTCATCCACTCGGCTACCTCTTTCATCCCTTCGTGCAGGTTGGCTCTGGCGGCGGCGGGGTCGTTGGTCAGGGAGAGGATCAGCTGGGTGTCGTCGGCGTAGGAGATTATGTTGAGGTTGTGTTGGCGTGCGATGGCCGCGAGGGGTTCATGTAGACGTTGAAGAGGGTGGGGCTCAGTGAGGATCCTTGAGGGACGCCGCAGATGACTTCGGTGGCCTCTGACTTGTACGGTGGTAGACGGACTCTCTGTGTTCTTCCGTCGAGGAAGGAGATGATCCATTCCAGCGCCTTGTCCTGGATTCCGACGTTGCTGAGGCGCTGTACTAGGGTGCGGTGGCAGACAGTGTCGAATGCTGCGGAGAGGTCTAGGAGGATGAGGGCCGCTGTTTCTCCGTTGTCCATCAGGGCTCGAATGTCATCGGTGGCGGCGATGAGGGCGGTCTCGGTGCTGTGATTGGCTCGGAAGCCGGACTGTGAGGGGTCGAGGGATCCATTCGTCTCGAGGAAGGTGGCCATCTGCTTGTTGACGGTCTTCTCGATGACTTTGGCTGGGAACGGGAGGAGCGAGATGGGGCGGTAGTTCTTGAGTTCGGTGGGGTCCGCTGTGGGTTTCTTGAGTAGAGCGCTGAGTTCGGCGTGCTTCCAGCTCTCAGGGAAGGTGGCGGTGTCGAAGGATGTGTTGATGATGTCTCGCAGGTGGGGTGCGATGACAGCGTCAGCCTTGTTGAAGACGTGGTGAGGGCAGGGGTCGGTCGGTGACCCGGAGTGGATGCAGTTCATCGTGCGGATGGTGTCTTCGGTGCTGATCGGGGTCCAGGCGTGGAGGGTGGTGGTGAGGGGTGGTTGTTCGGGCTTGGTGTGCGATGGTTGGTTGTTGAAGCTGTTGTGTATGTCAGCGATCTTGTTGTGGAAGTATGAAGCGAGGGAGTTGCAGAGGTCTTGCGATGGGGTGATGTCGTTGTTTCCTGCGCTGGGGTTGGATAGCTCTTTCACGATGTTGAAGAGTTCCTTGTAGTTGTGTGCGTTGTTGTCCAGCCGGTCCTTGAAAGCAGTTTTCTTGGCGGCGCGGATCAGCTGGTGGTGCTTCCGGGTGGCCAGCTTGAAGGTGGTTCTGTTGTCCGGTGTAGGATCCCTTCTCCAGACTTTCTCGAGGGCTCGGCAGTTCTTCTTGGAGCTCTTGAGTTCGTCGGTGAACCACGGGGCTTTCTTGCTGCCGGGTCTGCTGGGCGGGGTCCTCAGCGGGGCGAGTTCGTCCGCGCAGTTGCTGATCCACTTCGTGAGGTTGTCGGCGACATGGCCTTATAAATATGCCAGTGGCACATTGCGCCGCCGGAACGTCGAAAAAGTGACGTTCTGACGGCGCAGTAGTACTTAATTGGCTGGAGCTGCAAATCAAGTCCAGCGAGGGCTCTAGGCATCAATCTAGTTACCAGTAGGCCCTAATGGATATGATAATAATCACATTCAGTAAAAGTCTGACAATTAAGTTTTCAGAAATATCAGATGTGGTAATAATCCCATATTCTGAGTTTCTGGGGATTAACATAAGGATTTTGGTGTTTATCACATAAAAATCCACATGTCTCAGTAAAAAGCATGGCTGTCCCCCTTGTTAAATTCTGACAGCTTAACCCGCCAGAGATTAACAAACGCTGCTGTCTTTATTGCCCCTGGTGGCAATTATGAGACACGAGAAACATCGCACTACTTATAATTGTGATCCCTGCGCAAACAGGGTTTTTGGTGCAGGGATTACAATTTAGGGGCTGCTTGTAAACATGATACAGATCAAGTTTGGACCTCTAATCGGATGAAAATGGTGAAGAATTGTAATGGGCCACTATTGGTTTGAACTGAACAATGAAAAGTAATTCATAATTGTTTTGCTTGTCTAAACTGTGGTTATTCTTAATATCTGCTGTATGTCTACCTAAGTATAATAAACAAAGTAAAAAAAAAAGTTTGGGTCTCTGCTGAAAAACACACAATGCCAAAAGCAACACGGTAGATACGCCAATGCTGTGTACTGAACCAGCCTAGCTGGTATATTAAAAAGCTTACCATCACAAACCAAATCTAAGAATAACTGGCAAAGCCAGTAGGTCTCACCTTTTTGTCCATAGGCTGTACCAATGCATTTTGATGATGATGTGCACCCTCCTGAAAGAGCAAAATGCAAATGCACAGCAGAGGTAAAGAAAAAAAGAAGACAAAGGCGCAATGATGCTACTGCTGTTGCCTGTCGCGTCATTCTATAGGCACATGTGCACACATACAGAATGTCGCAAATGCAATTTTCCTTTTTTATACTTAATGATCCAAGATGGTGGACAACACTTGGATTAGTAAATAAAAACATGTAAAAAAAAATCAGAATGACAGTGCTAAATACAAATAAAAAAGAGCAATAGGGTTGGGGTGGCAACAGAGGAGCAGGTGGACGGAGCTGATGGGGAGAGTTAGGTAAAAGCAGCATGAGACAGAGAGAGCAGCAAGGGGATGGGGGAAGAAACACACAATGAAGAAAACAACTGGGAGGACGTGGGTGGGGGAGTTTGATGGGGAGGAGCACAGGAGGGACAGAGAAAGCACCGCAGGAGGGCGATAGCAACACAGTGCAGGGGGAGAAACACATGAGGGAGAGAGCATCATGGAGCTTGGGATGTAGGGGACTTTGGGTGAGAAGTACATAAAACGAGTAGCACGTGAGGTAGCGACATGGAGCCCAGGACAGTATTTGGCACGGAGAAAAGCCCAAGTGGCAGAGAGCTAGAAAACACATGCACTCTCATGGAGTACTTAACCAAAAAGAAAGACATAGTTCCCTAAAAGTGAACAGTGGAAGAATACAAATCAGCCAATCAAAAGGGTGGTGAAGAGGTTATGTCCCAGCAGAGGAAGAGACACATGAAGAGGAAGTCAAGCCTTTGAAGAAGAAACAAGCTAATTATAGTGACGATGAGCCAACTAGTTGTAAACTGTGGGTGGTATAAGCCCTTACTAAATTCACAATAGGTCTTTTGCATTCAGACAGCTTGCACTGTCTGGTAGGCAAGCCCTTAAACTTTTAAATATTATACATTTCTAATGTGGCCACTAACATTTAAGATACCACATTTAGCACCTCATGTTGCTTGAAACTAATGGAGCATGGGCCTTTGTTCCCCAGGAATAGAGATTGTGTTGGCTTTATGAATCAGGAATTGCAAATTATACCCTACATTCTACGGTTGTAGGAGTTTGCAAATAGTAATGTCAGGGCTGGGACATGGACCACTGCTCATATCAATTAAAACATCTATAAAGTATATTTTATGCCCTTTAAATAATAATAGGGATAGATCCTTTATTTTGGATATGTTGAAATACATTGACGTCATTCTTGGAACTGTAAACTGAATTTACTGATGTTGTAAAGTTTAAATGGTTAATTATCAATCTTAAATAAACAAAAAATAAATAAAAAATCAAATTGAAAATGTTAATGGAGCAAGTTTCACTGATGATGTTTATAGGCATGGTGGGTGATAGATAAGGTCCAAAGAAAATATTTAAGGTTGCAACTTTGGTTTCGTTTTTTCTGCAGGTTACAAATGTAATCTCACCATTATAATAAGTTAAAGCTATTAAAAACGCAAAGAAATTTAAAACTCACATCTATTGAGAGCTTCGCCGATGACAATTTGTTTTCACAATGATCAAAGTCTTTCTCTTAAAAGAATTGAATTGAAAATGTTATAGATTATTGATATAAATGCCTGTCTCTGTTATTTATTCTGTCTTTTAGCTTCCCACGGTGCTTGATAGTAGGTCCCCCGGTATTGATCTACATTTTTGGGGTCACGTCTTTTCAAACATCTCAGAATCACTACAAGAGGTAAGTGTTCTGTTAACTAAATTGAAACAAAACTGAGTATGTAGGTCCAAGCTTAGGCTTGACTTCAAGCAAAATCAGTAAATTCACTGAACAAAAATGTAGTCCTGAGGTTTTCAATCCTCTGGAAAATAAAACAAAGTAAGGCTTTTCCAGACATAAACAACGAATGTGTGTGAGAAAGACTTGTGTACCATGAATATCAGGAGAGATTATGTTGTATGTTTGTTGATCATCATGAGAACCAAACTTTATTCCACTTTGTTGTGGGATGACAAGCTCAATTTTCAAAATAAATCAAAATAAAGAAAAACAAAACATTTGCAAAAGCAAGAAAAAACATATGTAAATCCTGGCATTCATGACTATGAATGCCATGTTTCCAATATACAGTTATTCTCTCCATTGACATTTTATAGCTCGCAATTTGGCCCCTCAATCAACTTAAATTTCATTACCTTCTCATAATTTGCTTCCTGCATCATGAGGTGTGTCTACCATCTGGAGTTAGCCACCCACAGCCTACCTAAAGACAATATTGGACCCCCTCTACTCAGAAACCTCCTGTTATGTCTGTCTCCTTTGAGAGGCCGTTATCATGTGTCTCCTGTCTCTGCAAGGGGGTCTTGTTCAGGCTTTTCATGCGTTTCTGTGGACCGGATTGTTTTCCTGACCTTTGCTGAATTCCTAACTCACTGTCTGGTTCACAGCCTGTTTTATGCTGGCACTGAGAGCGCCCACGCCATTCTGATGGAAAACCCTTTCTGAGGCATAAAAACATTTAGCAAAACTAAGAAACGCACGTGAGCGAAGGAGAAAAAAACAGTTGGGTATGCTGTGTGCCCAAGGTCTTAAGTGTGATGAAAAAAGAAAGGTACGAAAAGTGAAACAGGCGTAAAAGGATAATATATGGGAACGCCGCACCAAGGGTGTTGTTGGAAGTGACCAGTCTCACCCAGGCAAGAGAGACTGGGTGTGGACCTTTCTTGTGTGTGCTCTCTGCTGGGCTTGCGACTGGCGTGTGCCTGTCTGTTGAAGTCCCTTTTCTGGAGGAAAGGGGAGTGCCGCATTTCCCTTTATTTTCTTCCTGGGGTACGGGCTGGACTTGGGATTTCCACTCTCTTCTGTGCACCTCATTTTGGCGTTTGTGTGACCCAGTTGACCTGCTTGGCTTTTTTGGGGCTTTGTGATGCTCTTAAGATGTTTGATCCTGCTCTTCGCCCCTAACTTATGGTTTTGGGTGTTAGCGTTGTTCTGCATGGTGATGCTTTGCAACACTGAATGACTGTTTATACTGCATGACTCAGGGGGTGAGCCTAAGCCCTCTTCTAAGTAATCCTACTGGGTTCGGGACCTATGGTATTCCTACCCTTTGTGCAGTACTGAGGCCCCTACACTGATAGACAGGTGTTTGCCCCTCATATGTCCTTGTGCGTGAGGCTAGATTGAGTTTACCCCATGCTCTCTGCTGGCCTTGGGTCTTGCCGGATATGTACCCTGCCTCCCGGTCCCGTGGTTATGTGCAACCCTGGCCCATGTGGTACCGGTTCTGATATTTGTCCTTGATAGCTTACAACATGGCACCTTCACTAGGATAAAGTTGCATACCCCACCTTTTCTGCTGCTGGGATGTGTGCTGGCCGAATATGTGACGTTACAACGGCACATATTACATCGCGGTAGGTAACAACGCGGTTGTTACAATGACCGCGTTGTTACCATGCGGTCATTACAACGCAAGTCGTTTCTATGACTTGCAGCAGATGGCGCGCTGGACTTAGGAATAGTATAAATTACTATTCCTACTCCAGTTAGCGCAACAGCAGGGAATGTGTTGGATTTAAAATCCAACATATTCCCTGTTGTTGCACGCCACCTAGCGCAAGTCGTAGAAACAACTTCCGTTGTAAAAGCACGCGTGGTAACAACACGGTCGTTGTAACAACCATGTTGTTACCTACCTGCGGGGTAAGAACAGTGTTGTAAACGCTGTTTCCATTGCTGGTCTTGTGCTTCCAACTATTCTCTATGCTCGACTGGGGATTACTGAATATGTGCTGCATATCCCTGTTTCATGTCTGGCTCTGCGCCCCTTACCTCTTTTCTGGGCTTGTTGGTGGTTTTTGTGGTCTGGTTCTGATGTTTGGCTTGTCACTACTTGCCTCTCTGTAGGTGTGGGGTAGGATTGGGTTTACACTGCTGGACTGGGGAGTTTGCTGGGTTTGACCACCTTCAGGTGCACCTGTTGGACTTGAGCTTTTTAGGACATGTATCCTGACTTCATTTTCCTGGACTCAGCTGACTTACTACCATCCCTTTTTCTTGTTGTTTTTAGAGTTGAACATTAGTGATGGTCCTGTTCCTTGTGCCCTGCACTGCACGCATTACTGGTTGACCAAGTGCTTGTGGAATAGGGATTTGTCTGCTTGTTGCATCTTTCATGTTCTACCCTACAAGCCCAACCCTTTACTTTGGTGTGTGGGTTGACCAAGACACCTTGTTGTGTATTTTGCTTGGGTTGGCATCCTATGCATGAGTTGCTCCTTTGCTTCTTTTGGCCTCAAGGCTTTTTTGCAAATAAGACATCATATGAGTGGGACCACTCCTTCCAGTGTGGCACTCCTCTTCCCATTCTTTGGGTGATGTTTGTATTTCTGAGGTTCACCGTGCTGATATCAAGTTTTGATATGCCGTGGCCCAGGATCTAAGTGCTTTTGTTTTGGTGATGCATGGTGCACTGATTGGCTTTCTGTTAACGTCTGCACTTGCTCCCTCTTGGGCATCGTGCTTGTGGATTGCATTCTCTCTGATTTCTCCTTGTAGATTTGGCTTTTTCCCTTCACTGCTGGTGAGTGCTTCTGTCTTCTTGCTTTGGCTTCGACTCAATCACACCCTTGCAGTTGAGGTTGATCTTGGGGTTTTGTGGAAGATCTGTTCTACTTCTAACCTCTAACTGTGTATAACCTGTGAAGGGTTTTGTAATGGTACACCAGGCTAGCACCTCTTCTTTCTTTTGTATGGGTTATTTGCGCCTGGAGGAGTGGGAGGAGGGCTGGGTTGGGTCACTGTGGCTCCTCAGTTTTATTGGTTCTTACACTGGAGCTTCTGTTTAAGTGGGTTTTGCTCTCCATGCTTATTTGGCATGTGGCTTGGTAATGGCCAGTTCTATGGACTTCTTCTTGGAAGTTGACCTTTCTTGGGACAATTTACCCTGATGGGGGTGATCCCCTTGCTCTTTGGTGGGCTTGCCAGACTTGTGTTAATTTATTTTTGCAGGTTGGTTTGCTCTGGGTTATTCCCTGCTCTTGCAAAACCTTTTCTTCTAAACCTAACTGTCGTACAGGGCACTGTCTGGAACTCAGATGTGGGACTTGCCGTTGTCTCTCTCCTTCCTCTTTGTGGATCTGCAGAATGGTGTCCTCATTCTTGGAGTTGGATGCTCGTATCCTTTTTGATGTGATGCTTGCTCACCTTGTACATCATGCCCTTTGCTGGTCTTGGAGTATTGATTTCTAGCCCTTTGGACAATCTTGCTGGCTTTTATTTTTGCTGGCCTCCCTCCTTCTTATTTTGCTGTTTGCCACTGGGTGCATTGGATGGTGTGGGCTGCCATGTCTTAGCCTTTTTCCTCTTTGTCCTTCAACACCCCCACCTTCTCTGTTACAATTCTTTTGAAAGGGTTCTGTGGCTCTGCTTTTGTCCTTTGTGGCTGCCTCCTGCTCCTGAAGTATCATAGGTTTATTGGTGCCTTGTTTGATGATCCTGCCCTTTAAGGTCTGTGCTGCTTGCTAGGTCTTTGCTGTAGGGGGAGACTTCCTCCTTTGCTCCACCCAACATGTTTTGATGAATCCTTCTTTTTTGCCTTTAGTGGCTTCTCTGGAGTTCAGTGCTCCATACTGTCTATTGACCCATCAAACATAGTGCATATGATTTCCTAGAAATGCTTATTCCGGTTGCTGCTTTATTTTTTGTTGGGCTTGTTCGACCTAGATTCTGGTAGTTCCACACCTCTGATCCTAGTTGGGGTGGGAGCTTGATTTCCCTGTTGCTGCTTTGCCTGCTGTTATGTGCCTTGTTGAGGTCTACAGTCCCCTTTCTCCCCCTTTTTGTGTATGGTCTGATCACATGCTTTACCTGGTGGTCCAAGTTTGGCATTTGGCAGGGGCTGCATCAGCTGTTGGATGTGGCTTTTGGTTCCTTGTTTCAGGTTATGTAGTATTTCTTGGCCCATCTTCCTTGTATTGTGGAGATTCTACACTTGACTGGGCTTGTCTTTGTTCTGGCGTTGGTAGGTGCACCTTGCTTGTGCTTGTATTGAGTCTTCTCTGATTATTTCCTTAAGTGCCAAGCTAGGTCTTGCCCTTTGTGCTGGTGTACTTCCCCTATTTATTTAATTGCAAAGTTGTATATAGCGCTGGCTAGACCCGGAGGTATCAGAGCGCTTTACATGAGGATCAGAGCGTTACAGGTTACATAGTTACATCAATTACAGGTTTCAAGTAAGGACATAGGAGAAAACAAAAACATGAGATGTGGGGAGGGAAGGAAACACAACGTTGCGACAAGAAAAACAATGTCAGATGTCCGGCTGGGTAGGTGTCGGCCGAGGGGGGAACCAGAGCCAAAATAACCTCTATAGCTGCATAGGACAGCTCCACCGGGCATCGGCCAAGGTTGCTCGGGCTCCGAGATAAGTACCAACAGTTATGGTATCCGCCCAGGGGGCATTGTCAAAGTTCCATCGAGAGGCACTGTCCCTGGTGTTACTAGGAAGCGCCGTCCTCTACGTTCTCCAGCTGGACCCCAGGACAAAAGTGGTGAGAGGAGTGGTGGAAGGGACAGATTCTAAGTCGGCAGATTGTAGGACAACCCATCGTTCTTGCCTTCAAACCTCTTGGCGGGGTTGAAGCTGAAGAGGAGTTGTGCCTAGAGATCTGATCCTCATCAGACTTTAATCCTAGGGACTATAGAGGTTTTTTTTTAACCATGGCATGTGTTTTCCTTTGGACTGTGTTATAACTTTTTATGTTTGGAAACTGATTTGCTGTTCTGCTGTCTTGTTGGCGAATGTTAGCACTGCTTTTGGATTCCCCTTTGGTAACTTGCCCATTCCTATGTGCTTGTGCCCTGTTTTGGGTGTGATATAGTGCCAGCTTCTGGCTTCACCAAGGGTGCTTCAAGTTGAGTTTCTTCTGGGACTCTTTATTTCGTGTCTTGTATCTGGGCTGCTCATTTGGGGTTATTGTTCCTGCCTTCCCATGTTGATGGGGCTCGGTGACATTCTCTTCCATGGGCTCTCGTTTTTGCTTGAGCTGGGAAGTGCCTGTTTAGCTGTAGGGTCTTTGTGATGGTGTCTTTTGGTCACTTCTGGATCCTGACCTGCATCACCAGTGGAGATTTACTTATTGCTGTGGTATTTGGCTTCTTTGGCACTCTTGTTGCTGCTTATGACCTTTTTTGCACATGTTCCCTAAGTCTGGGTCGTTGTTCCTCAGGTTGCGCAAGTTTTGCCCTCTACTTTTTTGGCTTCTAGTTTTTGTTGGCTTTCTTTTGCACTGGCACTTGGGAGTTTCTTGGCCTTCTGAGAGTGCTCCTGCCTTCTTTGTGACTGGACTTTGCCATTTCTGATGGTTACTTTGATGAGCGATTGATGCCAGTCTTGCCTGCTTTGGTATATACCCTTATGACCTAAGGTCTGGATCGAAGAAGTGGTGAGTTCATGATCCTTCGATTATTTACCGATAATGCCATTCCTCTGATTCTACTCCTCAGCCCAGTCCTTACGATGTAATGTGTCTGAATCCAATATCAGTGTTCTGGACTACTTCACCTTCCCGGCAGTTATCATGGTCCAAGCTCAGGAATCAGCTTGCAATGGAGAGACTTGCTGCAACAGTTCATAATGTTGCAAATACAACTCGATTTGTAGTCTCTTCCAAATATGTGTCACCAAAGACCAAAGTGGACTTCCACAATGAAGATATCAAACTGATGTAATCAGGAAATTGGGCATTCTCAGACATCCCAATGGGCCAGCAGACTCAAAACCTTTGAAATGATACATTAACAAATAGACAGCTCTGCCATATAAACTTGGACTCTGTATGTGCTGCAAACTATGTTTTCAAATGTCACAAATGCAACAACGAACTAGCATCTCTATAATTATAATCCAACGCAGCCGACGAAATGTAATAAGGATCTATTTACTTATACGGCCACCCTCTCTCCTCCTCTTCACCTTGTCCACTATTTTGCTAGTCATGTTCTTTCTGTCTTGAAACTGAAAATAAAGGTATTAAAAAAGAAGCGCCTTATAATAGGGGTGGTGAAATGCGTATTTCTCAGTCTGAACTCTGCTGCGTCTGGACTCATCATATCGCGTATGTATCTTACTGTGCTACATTGCTTCTATATTGTGTGGAGCCACACGATGTAGAAGGGAAATCAGATTAACTATTGGACACCATATCTGTTCTTGTTTACATTCTTTTAACATTATAACCCACTGCCCTTACGAGAGATGATGGGGTAGATAGGCCTTAAACACAGAAGAGGACTTCATCGTTAGGATTTGTAACTACAGGGCCTGCTGCATATGAAAACATTTATATGTGTATTGTAACCATGTCAATAGCTGCTAAGCAATGTATGACTGTATGAATATATATATATATATATATATATATATATATATATATATATATATATATATATCATCATCATCAGTCTTTATTCGATTTAAAATGAATCATAAAAGACACATACATAAAACGAAGAGCATAATATTTTTGTGTCACAAAGTACAAGACATCAATAAATACATTAAAAGTTATTTTAAAAAAAACATTAAACAAGTCAAATTACTGACGAAAGGATGAAGATAGTTAAAAGGACTCACGGACTACAATAATATATTAATCACTAGATTATAAAACAAATCTTGAAGCAAAAAAAAGACCTGAGCCCGAATTTTAATTTAGGGGACTTCTAGGGTGTGCTTAATCGCTTTTCGCCGTAGAGACCACGCCCATCCCAGATATTTAGCTAGGGCCACAGAAATAATTGTTAAGGAGCTAGTGCGCAAAATTCGTAGTGCCACAGCACTGCTCCTGGTACCTAGGATCTTACACATGGGAGAGAGCCAAACACGCCTTGGGATAATAAATGCCGGGCAGACAAACAGAAAGTGGGCAATTGTTTCTGTTTGTACCCTACAAACAGGGCATGATTTCTCCTGAGCCCTAGCCCATTTTCCAGACAGAGACCGAAGAGGCAAAGAACCAGCTCTGAACTGGAATAAAAGTTTCCTGTCACCAACGTTAGCAACCAGATCCCAGTATGGTTCTAGCGCAGGAGTAATTTTAGCCTCTAGGTAACAACCAGACATCCCGGAAGCTCTACTCCATGCCTGGAATTCGACTCTTTCCCAATATGCCATTTTAAGGGATCTTTTTGATGGAAACAGAGCGGCCGCCGGGTCACTCCATAACCCCTCCATACCCATGTCTTTCAGTATCTCATGAAGGTTCTTCAGCCATCCGATTTTATGGAACACATCTGATTTTATAATGTCCATAAGACCGTTAGCGTAGTGGGAGAGCTCAGGAGTAGTCCAGAGTCTCCGCCAGTATAAAAAAGGTCGAAGTTTTGCAATATCTAGAATAGACCTCCTACCTAACTCATACCTAAGAGGAATCAGAGGAGTGCTCTGGGGAAGACCAGTTATACTTCGGAAGAATTTATGTTCGACACTGGATAAGGATGCTAACTGATCAAAACCCCATAACTCTGCCCCATAAAGCACAGAGCTTAGGGCCTTGGCTTCCTAAACTTGTAGCACAGGGTTTATTGGTTTTGTGAAAGATTTAATTAATTCCCAACTTAGGGCACCAGATAACTGTTTAAATCGCAAGGTGGCCATTTCAATATGCTTGCGCCATTTGTTATTGTTTGCTATGTGCATACCAAGGTACGTGAAGTTGTTAACCATCTCAAGTGGCTGCCCATTCATGAATACCTTTTTCCCGCGAAAACTAGGATGGGGGTTAAAGGCCATGAATTTTGTTTTAGCCACGTTAACCTCCAGACCATGGTCGAGACAAAAATCATCGAACACGCGCAGGGCTCTTTGCAAACCACTCGAAGTTTTGGATATAATGAGCGTATCGTCTGCAAACATCAATATTGGATTGGTAACTCCAGCCAACCTTGGGGCATCAGTGTTTACACAAAGCATGTGATCAACTATCCCGTTAATGTATAATGAGAAGAGCGTGGGTGCCATGGTACAGCCTTGGCGCACACCACGCTCAACCGGGAACTCGGGAGTAACCTCTCCTGGCCCACCCCACTGGATCCTAGCGTAGTTGGACTCGTGCAGTCGCATAACCAGTGTCAAAGTTTCTTTGGGGAGACCAAGTTTTTCCAATACTGCCCACAGCCGAAGACGAGTATATAATATGAGGGGGGATTCAATAAGGTTTTCAGAGGCCGGAATCTGGGTAATACTTATATAACAGTAAATACCTCTGACACCATGGATCACAATATCACTTTGATCTCAGCAGATCTATTTATTGACTGCGAGTTGAATATAATTTCATATCTTTAGTTGATTTGGTGAACACTTTCTCAATGTGACAAACATAAATCTCCAAATATTCACTTTTTCGACAATACAGTGTGACAACAAAACACATATATATCACAAATATAAATTTCTCAGTGTGACAATGAAATAAATTTCACTTTTCCAACAAAACATTATAACGACGTACATAAATGTGCAAAATTGATACATAAATCGAAACAGTACTCAGATATCCTCTTTGTTAGATAGAGTGGCATATAAAGTCATTATTGCCTCCACGTTATATGATTGGTTTGGTCCTAGAGTGTAATTAGAGAAAAATATATTTTCCCAAATTGAAGCTAGAGAGCGTTGACTAGATATTTGAGTTTGGCTCTTCACGGGGCGTTATTGTATGGTTTTATCCCCAATATATTTTCACGTTCTGTTAGCCGACGCGTTTCGACCTTTCCTGCTATGGACCTTTTTATTGCCTTTCTAAGGTCTTCATCAGGGCTTGGTTATTATTCCATGGGACATCTTTTTCTGAAAAAATCAATAATATATTTTTGTCATAAAGGAATGTGATATTAAAGTGGTTTTTAAGTGTACTCTGTTAATTTTCTGAGCATTCACTTAATTGTTTGATTAAAAGACTGGTTTAAAAAGGGGAACTTACGTGCTGTCAGATAAGAGTTGCTTGCGCTATCTTTTACCTGTAAAAATACAAGGGAAATATTTCTGTGTCACTGTCAGCTTTCTGACGCTATATATTCCGTGTTTAATGAAGTTGTAACCTTACATTTTTCCTTTAATTATGGCTTCACGTACCTTCCCTTTCCTTTTGGAGTTGTACTGTGTAGGTCTTTTGAATATTTACTGGCTTCTTTGTTGATCTATTGGATAAAAAATGGGGTTGAAAAAACTAAGTTGGGCGTTTATGTGCAGACTGGTTTTAATAGCTAATTACCCCGTTTGTGATATCTCATGCGTGGGTCTATGGACACCAGTTGGTGCTCTAATGCGGCTTTTACAAGACGTGCCCGTTGTCCTTTGTTATGACAATTTGTGCGGCGAATTTTTCTGTCCAGTTGTGATCGGCATGCATTCGATGGTACAACTAGACTGTGTTTACAACGAGAGACCGTGTTGTGCAGAGCTGCCGTGTTAGGTTTCAAAATAACCTGGTTTGGTGCTTTGCGGGACTATCAGGCACACGTGATATTCCATGCATCCGTGCAAATTATTTAGGAGACCCTGAATTGAGTTTTTCTGTCCAGTTGTGATCGGCATGCATTCGGTGGTTCAACGGGACTCTATTTACAACGGGAGGCCATGTTTAGTTACAAAGTAACCTGCTTTGGTGCTTCGCGGGACTATTGGGCACACGTGATATTCCATGCATCCGTGCAAGTTATTTAGGAGTCTCCGAATTAAATCGTTACAAGTATTGTTCATACCGGTTTGGCTCTTTGTCGGTCAGGGTTGTTTCCTCTCCTCTGTACTCTTCGTCTCTGTCCTTCGTCGTTCAAGCGCTTCCTTTCTCGGAAGTCGGTGTTGATAGGAAGCGTTTTATGGTTGCCATGACGTCACCACGTATGCGTTGCGTTGTTATGGCAACGCTTTGTTCCTGCTTCTGCGGCTGCTTTTTTCTTCGTGTAATTTATTGACAACTCCGAATTGTCCTCGCTATCGTTTTTGGTCGCGGTGTCCTGTGTGGGGGTTCTGCTGGTGTGGGATTTGTTTTGATGTTCCTTGCTGTCTGATGTTATGTGCAATATAGTGGCTTCTTTACTGCCCACCGGTTGCTTGATTTCTCAATTGAGGACCTTCGAATTTGCCTTTGAAATTGACCCTTCTTTGTCGCTGTTTCAAGGGCGCCCTTCGCAGGGTGTCTTGCTTGTTCTTTGTGGATATCCATATGTTCAATTTTTAGTTTGCATTTTCGCCCTTCGTTGCACTTCTAGACTTATCCTTGAAGTTTTCATAAAAACCTTGTCACTATCGTCTTTTTGTTCTTTTGGTTCGGGGAAGGTACGGGGTGTCTGAGATGAACCTTCAACTCCGCTTCTCAGAGAGGAATTTTATGTTATTCTCCTTCTAGGTGATATGTGTTAATTCTGTCATTTCATTCATTCCGTTAACAATGGTTCCCAGAAACATAATCATTTTTGCTTCACTTTTGGATAGGATTGCATCAATGTTGGTCCCTCGTATGTGGCGGAGGACTGTCCATTTAAGGTCTTTCGGGCTGTGGTTTTTTTCAATGCAGTGATTGACCATGGGGGCGGTCAGTACTTTACATTTTATCCTGGATCGATGTTGGGAAATGCGATTTTTGATTGGTTGTGTAGTCTTCCCAATGTAAGCCAATGGACATGGACAGGTGATACAGTATACCACATTGTGGGTATTACAGTTTGTGAAGTCTTCATGTTTGATGTATTTTTCTCCATACGTGAATCTAGTTCCTTCTATGGTGCTGTCGCAGGAAGTGCAATTGCCACATTTTTTGTGTCCTTTTATGGGCGGAAGTGAGAGCATGGATCGTAGATTGATTTGTGGTTGCCTTATGGTCGTATTTGCTCGTACCAACTTCTCTCTGATGCTCATATTTTTCTTCAGGGCAAATATTGGAATCTGTGTGAAAGATGGTATACTGTTTATTGTGTGCCAGTTTTTCCTGATGATTTTTTGCATTTCTGTGGTCTGACCTGAGAAGGTGGTGACACATACAAGTGGTGTGGTTTTTTCCTCTTTCATGGTGGTGAGAAGCGCATCTCGTGGCGTGTACCATGCTCGCTTCAGCGCTCTTTTCAGTAGTTTTTTTGGGTAATTTCTCTCCACCAGTTTCTCTAGTAATGTTGTTGCGTTCTTGAAGTAGTCTTCTCTTTTGGTGCAGTTTCGCCTAATCCTTAAGAACTGGCTAAAGGGTAGGTTCTCTCGTAAATTTCTTTGATGAAAGCTGGAGAAATGCAGGAAGGTGTTTCTATCAGTAGTTTTTGTGTACAGTGTTGTATAAATGTGTCCCTCTTCGTGTTTGATAAGGAGGTCCAAGAAATTCATTTCCACGTTGCTGTGACTGACGGTGAATTGAATGTTCGGATTTCTATCATTCAGTCAAGTCACGAAATTCTCAAGTTGTTGTTTGTTGCCTCTCCACAATAAAAACACATCATCGATGTAACGACGCCATATTTTGATATGGCCGTCGTGTGGGTTATTGTTGAAAATCCATTTCTCTTCATAGAGGGCCATAAACATTATGGCCATCTCTGGGGCAAATGGACAACCCATCGCGGTGCCCATAATCTGGAGGAATTGAATATCATTAAAGGTGAAAAAATTGTGCTTCAGACATATTTCCGCTAGTTGTATTAAATAGATGGTGGGTACGTTGTGTGGCCTACTGCGTTTGTCCAAGAAAATTTGCATGGCTTCCAGACCTGCTTCTTGGGGGATGTTGGAGTATAAACTCACAATATCAAGGGTAACCAAGAGTTCTTTTTCCTCTTCAAACGGGAAATCCTCCAAAAAATTGATGGCTTGCGTCGTGTCTTTAATGTAGCTGGGAATACTGCAGACTAAAGGTTTTAAAAAGGTGTCCACATATTTTGCCGGTCTTTCAAGAATAGAGTTAACTCCCGAAATAATCGGGCGGCCTGGTGGATTATGAGAATCTTTATGCACCTTGGGGAGAACATACATTAAAGGTGTCCGGGGGTTCTTGTTTATTAAAAATTCTGCTTCTTTTTTGGATAGCCATCCTTCTTCCTCTCCAATGTGTATGATTGGAGTGAGTTTGTCCGTGATTTTTCTGTTCCAGTCTTCTTTTGTCTTCCGATAATATCTGGGATCGGCTAGTTGGCGCTCTACTTCTAACTCGTATTTTTCTCGGGGCCAGATGACAATTCCACCCCCTTTATCTGCCGGCTTTATGATAAGGTTTGTGTTTGCTTTTAGTTGTTCCAATGCCTTATTTTCATCTTTGGTGAGGTTCCATTTAGTGAAAGTTTTCTTTTTCTCAAGAATGTTCAGGTCTCGTAGTACATTTTTTTCAAAGGTTATGAGTTCTGTAGGCATGTTGTTGGTACTTGGGAAAAAAGTGGAGGGATTTTTCAAGCCTGAAAAATTTCGTGATGCCGTTGATTCGTTTTCGGAAAAAAAGATTTTTAACCTCATTTTACGAAACAGTTGGATTATTTCCATCTTGGTTTGGATCATGTCTGGTTTCACTGTGGGAATGAATGATAGACCCTTTTGTAATACTTGAATTTCATCCGTATTTAAGATGTAATCCGATAGATGATAAATACAGTCTTGTTCTCTCGTTACCACCGATACACGTTCCTCCGGGTGGTGATCTCCCCCTGGTATTGGTTTGGGTGGGGGTTGAACCATCTGTTGGCTCGTGACCTGCCTCGTGGTCGATTGCTTCCTCTGTCTAAAAAAGGAGCAGGCTGGTAAAATGGTCTTTGTTGGTTATTTCTGGGTGTAAACGACCCCTCACTTTCACTCGATGTTCCAGAGGATGATGTGCCGTCGGAGAATGTGAGGAAACGTCTCTTGCTCCTCCCTCCGTATGTTCTCAGTGCTACGGTGTTTTGGGGTTGTTTGTAGAATTCTTTCTCCAGATAGGGGTAAACTCTAGTTTCAGCAAAGTTGGTTATGTCTTTTTGGAGTTTTATTCTTTTGGCATCTTCTGTGTTTTTTTTTAAAGTTGCGTTTTCCTTTTCCAATTTAGACAATAACGCTTGTGCGTTTTCTATTGCTGTGTTTGTAAGAAAAGCCTCTTCCAGTTCTTTAATTAGTTCTAGCTCCCTTTGGCTTAATCGTTCTGCTGTTTTGATGGAGTGAAACATCCAGTCTCTAGAGCATTTGGTTCCTATGTGGCTAAATCCTTCCAGGTATTCAGGTACGTCTGTAAATATAACCGGTATGTTTTTGACTTGAAGCCCGGATGGTATTGTACCGGCTCGTAGATGTTCCAAGAGGACTTCGCCGTGTAGAGCTGTCCTTATTTGTTTTTTCTTTAGTCTTGTTATTTTTTCTAATTCTGATTGTTGGGCAACGTTTGTGGAATTGTTGCCTAGATTGAATGTAGATGGACGTTTTAGAAGTTCTTCGATATCTTCCTCTCTGATACTCAGAGTTTTTGGTTCTATCATTTGGCCCGTTTGGCTTAAAAGCTGTAGTGACTGGGCGCCTTGTGTTCGTGTGTGTAAGTTCCACTAGGATGTTTGTTTCTGTGGTGTGCGGGATTACATCACCACATTGACGTGTTCACAAGTTTTTCGTCACTACTATATCTCTTGTAACTAGGTGACGGGAGTTTTTGAGTTCTTCTAGGTAAGTGGTTCTACCTGAACCCTTGTAGGCTTGGTGCCTACTCAAAAGGCGAGTATATAATATGAGGGGGGATTCAATAAGGTTTTCAGAGGCCGGAATCTGGGTAATACTTATATAACAGTAAATACCTCTGACACCATGGATCACAATATCACTTTGATCTCAGCAGATCTATTTATTGACTGCGAGTTGAATATAATTTCATATCTTTAGTTGATTTGGTGAACACTTTCTCAATGTGACAAACATAAATCTCCAAATATTCACTTTTTCGACAATACAGTGTGACAACAAAACACATATATATCACAAATATAAATTTCTCAGTGTGACAATGAAATAAATTTCACTTTTCCAACAAAACATTATAACGACGTACATAAATGTGCAAAATTGATACATAAATCGAAACAGTACTCAGATATCCTCTTTGTTAGATAGAGTGGCATATAAAGTCATTATTGCCTCCACGTTATATGATTGGTTTGGTCCTAGAGTGTAATTAGAGAAAAATATATTTTCCCAAATTGAAGCTAGAGAGCGTTGACTAGATATTTGAGTTTGGCTCTTCACGGGGCGTTATTGTATGGTTTTATCCCCAATATATTTTCACGTTCTGTTAGCCGACGCGTTTCGACCTTTCCTGCTATGGACCTTTTTATTGCCTTTCTAAGGTCTTCATCAGGGCTTGGTTATTATTCCATGGGACATCTTTTTCTGAAAAAATCAATAATATATTTTTGTCATAAAGGAATGTGATATTAAAGTGGTTTTTAAGTGTACTCTGTTAATTTTCTGAGCATTCACTTAATTGTTTGATTAAAAGACTGGTTTAAAAAGGGGAACTTACGTGCTGTCAGATAAGAGTTGCTTGCGCTATCTTTTACCTGTAAAAATACAAGGGAAATATTTCTGTGTCACTGTCAGCTTTCTGACGCTATATATTCCGTGTTTAATGAAGTTGTAACCTTACATTTTTCCTTTAATTATGGCTTCACGTACCTTCCCTTTCCTTTTGGAGTTGTACTGTGTAGGTCTTTTGAATATTTACTGGCTTCTTTGTTGATCTATTGGATAAAAAATGGGGTTGAAAAAACTAAGTTGGGCGTTTATGTGCAGACTGGTTTTAATAGCTAATTACCCCGTTTGTGATATCTCATGCGTGGGTCTATGGACACCAGTTGGTGCTCTAATGCGGCTTTTACAAGACGTGCCCGTTGTCCTTTGTTATGACAATTTGTGCGGCGAATTTTTCTGTCCAGTTGTGATCGGCATGCATTCGATGGTACAACTAGACTGTGTTTACAACGAGAGACCGTGTTGTGCAGAGCTGCCGTGTTAGGTTTCAAAATAACCTGGTTTGGTGCTTTGCGGGACTATCAGGCACACGTGATATTCCATGCATCCGTGCAAATTATTTAGGAGACCCTGAATTGAGTTTTTCTGTCCAGTTGTGATCGGCATGCATTCGGTGGTTCAACGGGACTCTATTTACAACGGGAGGCCATGTTTAGTTACAAAGTAACCTGCTTTGGTGCTTCGCGGGACTATTGGGCACACGTGATATTCCATGCATCCGTGCAAGTTATTTAGGAGTCTCCGAATTAAATCGTTACAAGTATTGTTCATACCGGTTTGGCTCTTTGTCGGTCAGGGTTGTTTCCTCTCCTCTGTACTCTTCGTCTCTGTCCTTCGTCGTTCAAGCGCTTCCTTTCTCGGAAGTCGGTGTTGATAGGAAGCGTTTTATGGTTGCCATGACGTCACCACGTATGCGTTGCGTTGTTATGGCAACGCTTTGTTCCTGCTTCTGCGGCTGCTTTTTTCTTCGTGTAATTTATTGACAACTCCGAATTGTCCTCGCTATCGTTTTTGGTCGCGGTGTCCTGTGTGGGGGTTCTGCTGGTGTGGGATTTGTTTTGATGTTCCTTGCAACCGAAGACGAGGCACAAGGTCAAAGGCAGCTCTCAAGTCCACAAAAGCGGCATAGAGGCTGCCCTTGCCCAGCGTCACCACCCTCCAGTAGAGCTGGACAAAACGGAAAGCCTGGTCCACTGTGCTAGTTGACTTACAGAAACCTGCTTGGAAGGGGGACAGGATGTTATTATCATCAATCCACTCCAGTATCTGATTCAGGACCATCCTCCCGATCACCTTCTGGATGGAATCTATAAGGCTAATTGGCCTATAGTTGCCTTGGAGTGTCTTATCTCCCTTCTTTAATACAGGGATTATAACTGCCCCCCCCCCCCCCCATGACTTAGGAACGGGCGCACCTACAGCCACAGCATTTGCCAGTAGGGTAATGTACTTACTCCAGCTGGCTTTGTTGTAAAGAAAGACATCAGGAGGGACCCCATCTGGTCCAGGAGCGCGACCACTAGCAACAGAGCCCAGGGCCATCAAAGCATCTTGTGTACAGAAGGGACCCTGGGAGAACAGAGCATAAGTTGGGACCCAGGCGAAATTGAATGAGGGGTTACAAGCGTATAGCGGTTTAAAGTATTTTAACCACTCCTCCGGGGAAACATAGTTAGAAGGGCTATCAGGTCACCCTCCTCTATCCCACTTAATGATGTTCCAAAATATCCAGGTATCTCTGGTGTGGCATGCTTCTTTTAAATCGAGCCAATGTTGCTCGTCCCAATTCCTTTTGGCCAGTCTTACAGCTTTTTTGTGCAGTAGCCTGGCTGCGCGAACACAATCATTGTGTCCACTAGAAAGGGCTATGGTCAGATTGGCTCTGCTTTGTCTACAGATGTCATCGTGCCATCTAAGTCGCTTAAATGGAGCCTTGTTAGATTTCCTCACAGGCTTCATAAAATGCGAACTTATTCCGTCAAACAACGTGTCGTGAAGTTCAGTGGCTACTACACTACCTGGCTCATAGGCCAGCATGCCCTCAAGCTCCAGTGTGGTACCGGCTAGTTTGTTATCTATATCAGTAATAGCCTTATCGTTGATCTTGAGCTCGCGCCACTTAAGTCTACGCATGTCGTTTGAGGGAAAGACTTCGGGTGGCCTGGATACCATATCCTCAGCTGCTGGATGGCTACTCTTCCACCATTGGTGGGTTACACAAATAGGGTTGTGATCACTCTCAGCTCTAACCTCGACCACCATGTCTAATACAGATCGCCATAGCTTCAGGCTGCAGAGAACGTAGTCAATCCTACTAGAGTGCCGACCATTGTCAAATGTGTTGGCCCCTTGTTTATCGCCTGGCGTTCTGCCATTCAGTGCCCTCAGTCCTTGCTCATAACAAAAAGCATTGACCTGGACAATAATCTCAGACCACCTTTTAATAGGGTCGAGGTCAAGCTCAGTTATTCCTCAGAGCTGATCTTCCTCTGGATCAACACCCCACCCGAGCTCAGGATCCAAGAGTGGTTCGAAAGTGACGTTCAGGTCCCCAGCGACAAGCTCTCCCCTCTCGCCTGAGTGCTGGTCAATGAGGGATATATATATTCACTTAAAAAACCATGGGTTTCACACATATTATAGTTAGCTGGACATTTCCCTCGTAAAAAACCAATGAAATTCCCCCATTATAGTTAGTGCAGGCAACTATAACTCACGCGACCGCAATCCTCTGCTGATGACGTCAGATATTACATCACTGTATTTAGACACCTATTTACCCATGTCTTCTTCCATTAATCTTTAGCTATACATATATTACAAATATTTATTTTTCAGAAAGACACATATGTAATCAGTGATGTAATATCTGACGTCATCAGCAGGGAAATGTCCAGCTAACTATAACATGTGTGAAACCTATGGTTTTTTAAGTGAATTTGCAAGGTTTTTTAAATGCTAATTCCTAACTGTAACGTGTGTGAAACCTATGGTTTTTAAGTGAATTTGTACGGTTTTTTAAATGCTAAGTTATTAATATATTTTTTTTCAGGTTTTTCACCGTGCACGCACCGTGCGTGCACGGTGCGCTACGCACACCGTGCGCGCGCTGTGGGCACCGAGTGCCCACGAGGCGTTGTTCATGCCATGCGCGCACGGTGCGCGCACCCCGCGATTTAAAAAAAAAAAAAATGTTTTTTCACCCTAGGGGGTCCCTCAGTGGCCCCCTGACAAAGGCTAGGGGGTCAGGAACTCCCTACCCTGCCCCCTTTTCACGTTCTCCACCTTTGTTTTTCACTGCCTCAGACTGCGAGAGACAAAATGGCGGCAGACACTTCCTGATTTCGACCGATTCGAATGTTTACTGACATCTAACAACCAATCAGAATTGCGCTCGCGCACGGCAGGGTGCGCACACAGTGTGCGCACGGTGCGCGCATATAGATATTGATATGGTTTTAAATGCTATTTTCTCAGGAAATACTGAACAGATTTACACCAGACCTGCAAAAGGCACTTCCTTGACCTTATGGCTACCTCTCTGCCAAATTTCAAGTAATTCTTTTCAGCCGTTCGGGCTGTAGCTGCGACTAAATGTCCTATGGAAAAATACATGGGGAAAACGCGTTTTGGGACACCCCTTTTTCTCAGCCCCCGCTTGACCAATCCCCCCGAGACTTTCAGGGTAGGAGCGGAGCGCCCCACCTATTTTGAAAAATTTGCGAGGATTCGTCAATCGGCGCCAAAGTTATTCAAAATAGAATTTTGAGATTTCCTATGGAAACTCGGTCCTAACTATAACTATCTACTGGCGACCGCCAGTAGATAATATTTATTTATTTATTTTTATATATATATATATAGGTAGTTATAGTTAGGACCACGTTTCCATAGGAAAACCTCAACATTCTATTTTGAATAACTTTGGCACCGGTCGACGAATCCTCGCGAATTTCTCAAAATAGGTGGGGCGCTACGCTCCGCTCCTACCCTGAAAGTCTCGGGGGGATCCGTCAAGCTAGGGACTACCTCTCTGCCAAATTTTGAGTAATTCTGTTCAGCCGTTCGGGCTGTAGCTCGTTCTAAAGGTCCTATGGAAAAATGCATGGGAAAAACGCGTTTTGGGACCCCCCTTTTATCTCAGCCCCCGCTTGACGGATCCCCCCGAGACTTTCAGGGTAGGAGCGGAGCGCCCCACCTATTTTGAAAAATTTGCGAGGATTCGTCAATCGGCGCCAAAGTTATTCAAAATAGAATTTTGAGATTTCCTATGGAAACTCGGTCCTAACTATAACTATCTACTGGCGACCGCCAGTAGATAATATTTATTTATTTATTTATATATATATATATATATATATATATATATTACCTACTGGCGGTCGCCAGTAGGTAGTTATAGTTAGGACCCCTTTTCCATAGGAAATCCGCAACATTCTATTTTGAATAACTTTGGCGCCGGTCGACGAGTCCTCGCGAATTTCTCAAAATAGGTGGGGCGCTACGCTCCGCTCCTACCCTGAAAGTCTCGGGGGGATCCGTCAAGCGGGGGCTGAGATAAAAGGGGGGTCCCAAAACGCGTTTTTCCCGTGCATTTTTCCATAGGACCTTTAGAACGAGCTACAGCCCGAACGGCTGAACAGAATTACTCAAAATTTGGCAGAGAGGTAGTCCCTAGGTCAAGGAAGTGCCTTTTGTAGGTTTGGTGTAAATCTGTTCAGTAGATTCTCAGAAAATAGCCTTTAAATCAATATATATATCTGAGCCCGCTTACGGTACGCTTACCGTACGCTTACGGTAAGCGTACGGTGGCGTGCGCGAGCGCGATTCTGATTGGCTCTTAGATCTTAGTAAACATTCGAATCGGCCGAAACCAGGAAGCGGCGGCCGCCATTTTGTGTATTTCACTCTGAAAAAAAAGAGTGAAAACAAGGAAAGGGGGCAATGAGGAGAGTTACAGACCCCCTAACATTTGTAAGGGGGTCAAAGAAGGACAGAAAAGTACAAAAAAAACATTTATTGATTTTAAAAAAAATCACGGGGTACGCGTACGGTAAGCTTACGGTAAGCGTACGGTAGAAAAAAAAAAAAATGAAAATCAGATTTAAGTGTTTAGATATTAGGGGGCTCTAAAAAGAGCCGTTGTGTTTATGAAATGATTTTTTAGTGGTACCTACAAGTAAGTACCGATGCAGAGTCTAAGGTTCAAGAGGAAGACTCTGTTCCCTTCATCATTGAAGTGCACACCATCTCCTCTATAAATGTCTTGCATGTCATAACGCAAGTTGTTGTGGTAAATGGCACCCATACCATAGTCACGGAGGAAAGCAGAAACAGATTTGTTGACGTGCTTTCTTGCTTTGTCATCGCACCGCGTGCCCACCGTGCGTGCACGGCACTAACTGCGTAAAGTGGGCGCGCACGCCACGAATGGCGTAAAGTAACTTAGCATTTAAAAAACCGTACAAATTCACTGAAAAAACCATAGGTTTCACACACGTTATAGTTAGGAATTAGCATTTAAAAAACCTTGCAAATTCACTGAAAAAACCATAGGTTTCACACATGTTATAGTTAGCGGAAATTTTACTGATAAAAAACCAATGAAATTCCCCCGTTATAGTTAGTGCAGGCAACTATAACTCACGCGACCGCAATCTTCTGCTGATGACATATGTGTCTTTATGAAAAAAAAATATTTGTAATATATGTATAGCTAAAAATTTATGGAAGAAGACATGGGCAAATAAGTGTCTAAATACAGTATTAGCATCAGCAGAGGATTGCGGTCGCGTGAGTTATAGTTGCCTGCACTAACTATAACGGGGGAATTTCATTGGTTTTTTATCAGTAAAATTTCCGCTAACTATAACATGTGTGAAACCTATGGTTTTTTCAGTGAATATATATATATATATATATATATATATATATATATATATATATATATATTACCTACTGGCGGTCGCCAGTAGGTAGTTATAGTTAGGACCCCTTTTCCATAGGAAATCCGCAACATTCTATTTTGAATAACTTTGGCGCCGGTCGACGAATCCTCGCGAATTTCTCAAAATAGGTGGGGCGCTACGCTCCGCTCCTACCCTGAAAGTCTCGGGGGGATTCGTCAAGCGGGGGCTGAGATAAAAGGGGGGTCCCAAAACGCGTTTTTCCCATGCATTTTTCCATAGGACATCTAGACAGGGCTACAGCCCGAACGGCTGAACAGAATTACTAGAAATTTGGCAGAGAGGTAGTCCCTAGGTCAAGGAAGTGCCTTTTGTAGGTTTGGTGTAAATATGTTCAATAGATTCTGAGAAAATAGCCTTTAAATCAATATATATATCTGAGCCAGCTTACGGTACGCTTACCGTAAGCTTACCGTACGCGTACGGTGGCGTGCGCGAGCGCGATTCTGATTGGCTCTTAGATCTTAGTAAACATTCGAATCGGCCGAAACCAGGAAGCGGCGGCCGCCATTTTCTCTCTCGCACTGAGAGTTAGGTTGTTTAATTAAAACCAATACACATGTAAAGGAGCTGTTTTGACAGCTCACACACACATAGCCATGATGAGGGAGTCCCCCAAGACCCCCCAAGGCCAAAAAAGCCATTTTTATTTTTTCGCTAATTTCGCCGATTACGCTTACCGTACGCGTACGGTAAAAAATATTTTAAAAAAAACACTATCCACACTCTCCCCACCCCCTGTGCTTTTGGTGGCCGCAGGCCACCAAATGTGCAGGTCTTATCAGAGGTGTAAAAAAGCACAATATTTTCAACAAAAATAATCAAAGAAAAATTATCCACACTCTCTCCACACCGTGTGCAAATGTTGCCCGAAGCGCACCGTTTGTGCATGGCTTATAAGCACCGTAAGCACAGTAAGCACCGCGTGCTTACTGTGCACGCACGGTGCACGAAGCGCACCGTGCGCGCACAGAACGAACTGCGTTAAGTGGGCGCGCACGCCACGAATGGCGTAAAGTAACTTAGCATTTAAAAAAACGTACAAATTCACAGAAAAAACCATAGGTTTCACACACGTTATAGTTAGGAATTAGCATTTAAAAAACCTTGCAAATTCACTGAAAAAACCATAGGTTTCACACATGTTATAGTTAGCGGAAATTTTACTGATAAAAAACCAGTGAAATTCCCCCGTTATAGTTAGTGCAGGCAACTATAACTCACGCAACCGCAATCTTCTGCTGATGACATATGTGTCTTTATGAAAAAAAAATATTTGTAATATATGTATAGCTAAAAATGTATGGAAGAAGACATGGGCAAATAAGTGTCTAAATACAGTATTAGCATCAGCAGAGGATTGCGGTCGCGTGAGTTATAGTTGCCTGCACTAACTATAACGGGGGAATTTCACTGGTTTTTTATCAGTAAAATTTCCGCTAACTATAACATGTGTGAAACCTATGGTTTTTTCAGTGAATATATATATATATATATATATATATATATATATATATATATATATATATATATATATATATATATTACCTACTGGCGGTCGCCAGTAGGTAGTTATAGTTAGGACCACGTTTCCATAGGAAATCCGCAACATTCTATTTTGAATAACTTTTGCACCGGTCGACGAATCCTCGCAAATTTTTCAAAATAGGTGGGGCGCTACGCTCCGCTCCTACCCTGAAAGTCTCGGGGGGATTCGTCAAGCGGGGGCTGAGATAAAAGGGGGGTCCCAAAACGCGTTTTTCCCATGCATTTTTCCATAGGACCTTTAGACACAGCTACAGCCCGAACGGCTGAACAGAATTACTTGAAATTTGGCAGAGAGGTAGTCCTCAGGTCAAGGAAGTGCCTTTTGTAGGTTTGGTGTAAATCTGTTCAGTAGATTCTGAGAAAATAGCCTTTAAATCAATATATATATCTGAGCCAGCTTACGGTGCGCTTACGGTGCGCTTACCGTACGCGTACGGTGACGTGCGCGAGCGCAATTCTGATTGGCTCTTAGATCTTAGTAAACATTCGATTCGGCCGAAACCAGGAAGCGGCGGCCGCCATTTTCTCTCTCGCACTCTGAGTGGGGCAGCATAAATGAAGCCCAAAAATGTGTAAAGGGGCAGTTTATTGAGATAATATTCACCCAGCAGTGATATACGGGCCCCCAAACAACCCCCAAGGCCAAAAAAAAATTTTTTTTTTTTTTCGAAAAATCGCCGATTACGCTTACCGTACGCGTACGGTAAAAATTGGTTTAAAAAAAAAAAAATTATCCACACTCTCCCCACCCCAAGTGCAAATGGTGCCCTAAGGGCACCATTTGTGCATGGCATATCAAACAAATGAAAATAATAAACAAAACATTTCACAACGATGCGCATAATATGTCCCCCATGTGCGCACGGTGCGCGAAGCGCGTCGTGCGTACATGGCCCATCCCGCATAATGTGACCACCGTGCGTGCATGGCACTAACTGCGTAAAGTGGGCGCGCGGTGCGCGAAGCGCACCGTGCGCGCACGGAACGAGCTGCGTTAACTGGGCGCGCACGCCACGAATGGCGTAAAGTAAGTTAGCATTTAAAAAAACGTACAAATTCACTGAAAAAACCATAGGTTTCACACACGTTATAGTTAGGAATTAGCATTTAAAAAACCTTGCAAATTCACTGAAAAAACCATAGGTTTCACACATGTTATAGTTAGCTGTACATTTTACTGATAAAAAACCAATGAAATTCCCCCGTTATAGTTACTGTAGGCAACTATAACTCACGCGACCGTAATCCTCTGCTGATGACATATGTGTCTTTATGAAAAAAAAATATTTGTAATATATGTATAGCTAAAATTTAATGGAAGAAGACATGGGCAAATAAGTGTCTAAATACAGTATTAGCATCAGCAGAGGATTGCGGTCGCGTGAGTTATAGTTGCCTACAGTAACTATAACGGGGGAATTTCATTGGTTTTTTATCAGTAAAATGTACAGCTAACTATAACATGTGTGAAACCTATGGTTTTTTCAGTGAATATATATATATATATATATATATATATCCCATTGCCCAAGACGGCAAATAATAAATCTGTGCTTGGATTCACTGTTTGCAGTGGAGGTTGTTTCTACAAACAATTTCCTTATTATATTTTTCAGACATTTTGGAATACTTGTTTTCAAAAGCCATAACCACCTTTTGCTTTTCTTTAGCAACTCTGGGCACGAATTAGAGTTTGGCAGATGGGTTTCTCAGCCGCAAACGTGGCAGATATATGACAATTGCTAAAGGATATAAAGCACTTAAAATAAGGCGTGTGGGATAGCTGTCACATTTCTGATGGAGTATCCAGTACCCCAAACTTTAAATCAGTCCTTAAGGCTGCATAGCAAAACACTTTTGGTGGAGCCCATTGCGCCATTCTAAAAACGCTTTAGCATTCTTCAAATTTAATGTTACTATGTGAAGCACTTGCTTTCTCCTCTATACTTCAGCAACTAACACAGAGGGCCTCTCTTTTTTCCTCAGTTATCTCAGAAGAAGAGTTTTGAAGACCTGCTCTATGTGCTCCAACCAATCATACAAGATGGCGGACCCGGCTCATTCAGTCAGCTGTTGAGCTCCCTCTCTGATCTCTTCTGCGGCTATCCCGAGGGTGGTGGCACACGGGTCTTCTCCTTCAACTGGTATGAAGACAATAACTACAAGGCCTTCCTTGGCGTGAACTCCACCAGCAGGGAATCCACTTACCTCTATGATACTACGACCAGTAAGTGTGCTCGAAAGCATTCCATTCTCAGCAGCAACAAAATTAATAATATATGGATACTTTTTGTGGTAGAGGTCAGTGGCAGCCGACACAGATAAAAAATGGTAGGGTGGGTGGAGGGGATGCGGGCGGAGCTTGGGGGGCGTTAATAATAAATAAAACAAACCTGATGCTGTGGGCCGCCTCACACCTTGGTGCTCCTCTGCTTCCTGCTCCCAGCAGTCCCTGGGACAGCATCGGAAACTCCCCATTAAATCCACATGCTGCTCTCATGCTATATGACCAAGCATGAGAGCAGCGCAGGGATTGGCCTGAGCGGGCTGGTTTAACACTTGCTCAGGCACAGGAAGTCACTGCTTCCAACTCATCTGTACAATACAGCTGGTTTGGAGAAACCTAACGGTGCATGTCTGTTTGGCTGGCCTAAGACGGCCTGACAAATGGGCATGTGCACTTAGCAGTGACCATCACTCGCCCCCCCCCCCCCCCCCCCCCGCACGCTGTTCCTAGCTGCACTGCCTGTCACTGGGTGGGAATGGCTGGACTGGGGAACTAAAAGCAGCTGTGGCAGAAATGTTGAAACTGCCCGGCTCCCTTTGTCTCCTCGCACCTCCTCTGTTTCTATCCATCCATTCTCTTGCCTTTTCTCCACTCTCTTCTCTGATCTCTTTTGCTCTACCTTTCCCCTCACTCCTGCTGTTTCTCTCTCTCTCTCTTTTGAAGCCTCCCCATGCCTGCTGCAAATAACCTCGTGGACCCGGTGAGAGGCACCAGGGGAGCGGCCCTGGGCTTTCAAAACCAGCCTCCATGGGCCCAATCACACCTGGGAAATGCCCGGTGGAATAAACGGTCTGTCCGGCCTGTGCACGTTAACATTTATCAGGCTGTGTTTAGTGGAGAGCAGTAATGAGCACGCGTTACTGACATGCGCGTTTCCTCATCTCTTGCGTCATCTAGCTCCATTTTGTAACGCACTGATCCAGGGCCTGGAATCCAATCCTGCCACCAAAATCGCCTGGAGCGCCGTGAAGCCACTGCTGATGGGAAAGATCCTCTACGCGCCGGACTCCCCCGCCGCCCGGCAGATACTGAAAAATGTAAGGCTTGGCGACATGTATGGTGTTAAACTATATACTATCTTATTAACCGAAAATGGAAAACTTCACCATATGTGGGATGTATAACTGACTACATTGTGTCCTTTCCCCCCCCAAAAAAGCAACGCTTTTGTGGTATGTATGACGTAAAAACTTCAACAGAAATGCAAGGTGTCTCTGTATGCATTAGGTAGAAGGCATTCTACCATCTTAACAAACATATGTAAGTAATCAAGATAAATATGATGGGAAACTGCATTATGTCCTTTCAACAAAAAAAATAAGGCGTTGCGATTCGTGGGACGCATAACGCCTTTTATCTTGTATCTAGTGACGTCATTTGGTACGCTAAATGAATATTGCTTGCCTCACTTAAACGGTGCCCGGTTAATGGAGCTCAGAACGATGAAAACTTTCATGGATGGCGTGGGATTCAGTTTACACAAAGATCTCTGCAAGGGTGTATTAACCCAATAAACCAATTTAACGGGTCTCAACAAAACAGAAATATGTAATTTAATCTGATAAGGTTAATAACTTAATATGGCATTTGTATCAACAGTGCCATAAAGACGAGATACAAAAAACGGAATGGTGTTTACTGCCGTCGGACAACCTAGTTTGTCATGTGTTGTTTTTGATCGGTGTAAAGTTGTAGTTGTATCTCTGTCAGTCCCACAGTTTGGAAGACCTGGTTTGAGGACTTCAGAATTTTAGCCTCTTTATTTTTTTGCAGTTTTATATAGCGCGAACCCGACCTGGGGGTAGGGGATCACTTTGCATGAGCACCAGTTACTTTAAAGAAGGATACACTATACTTTTGCTAGGCACGGGGAGATTAAGTGATTTGCCCTGAACCACTGGATGTTGAGCCCATGCTTCGATTCGAACATCGAGGCTCATTAGGATGGCGGGCGGACCTGAGTCGCCCACCAACCCTGCGGTGTTTGGACCGGACGCCAGACATGCGGCGGTCCCGCACCACTAATTAGGATGCGACTGCCACCATGGCGGTTGCATTCTGCAGTTTAACATTGCGGCGGGTGCTGCTGACAGAGGCACTAGCCGCGATGTTAAAATCGGATGTCTAGCATTTCACTGCACCACATGGCAGGCACCACACGGTGCCTGCCACTTGGTGCAGTGAAGGGTACCTCCCAAGTGCACCCCACCTCCCCCAGACACAAGGGGGGCCAGCAATGGGCCCCTAGATCCAATCCCCACCAGCCTTTCCATGGCCGCATCACCGCCACGGAAAGGCCTTTCATTTCCCACATCCTAATATGGCGGACGGTGCCTGCTAGGCACCATCACCATATTAGTGGCCCTGCTCCACCCGCCAGGCAATCGTTACTATTGCCACTGGCGGAAAAGCGGCGGGCGGACTTTGCGTCCGCCGCAATACCCACTGCCATCCTAATATGGCGGTGGGTAAATCTCATTGTAATGGCGGAATGATCGCCACTGCCGGCCCGGCGGTGGTGATCGTTCCGCCATCGTAATGAGCCCCCTGGTTCCTCAGTTCCAAAGTAGGCTGGTCTGACAATTACGCCACATCCTCTTCCCGCTGCACAGTTAATTAACCACTCACTGCGCGTGCAGAAAGGAGTCTTCGCCCACTGTGAAATTATCAGCAGGTGTCCTGACTTATGATGTCATCAGCCGGGGCCATCTGCAAATCCAGATGCATAAAACGGCCATTGCAATTCAGACGTGAAGAGTAAGGGAGGAAACGTCAGGCTGTAGCTTACAGAATGTGCAAATCAAGTGCAACGTGGCAACGCATGTCTTCTTAAGCACAGCTGATAATTATCCAGTCTAGCCTGCCAGCGCCTTTAAAGCTGAGCCCCAGGTGCTTGGCTTTGCGGTTATTTCCTAGGATGCACCCCATTGTGCCGTTAATTTATAAACAGGTGTTATTTGGCAGACAGCTGCCATCTGCTATAGGACCTTGAAGCAGTGCCGCAGGCTGGGACTAAGGAGGCACACAGAGCCTATACGTTAGTGTATACACTTTAAGTCTTAGTTATAGGGCACAGGATAGGTTCAAAGGTAACGAACGCCCCACCAGGATCTAGATGACGTTTGCTTAGTCTCCAAACCAGCACTAAAGCATGTGACTGTCAAGAGGGGAAACACGCACTCACAACACTCCACACCATGAGAAGGAACAAAGAAACACAAGGAATGAGGCCAAAGAGGACCCCCCCCCCCCAACCCCTCACCCTACCCTCCCAGTGCCGCATAGAGACTTCTTGGCTTGCAGTTGAAAAAGCCCACTCCCTCTCTGGCCTCATTGCAAGGTGACAAGATGACAAGAGGTTTGTTGGAATAGTGCTTAATTTGAGCAGGTAGTTTCCGGTGCTTGGCATCGGCACTTAATTGTCAACACCGACGCTCGTGACAAGGTGCTGTCTCAATAATTTAGAGATGACCACACCAACAGTTAACTAGTAATTCAATATACATTAAAAATGACAATTACCTGCCGCCCAAGCCATTCTTATAGCTTCAGGGGCCTGGAATAGTCCAAATTGTCACACTTTTGTAGGAGTGTGATGGTTAGTAGTTGTGTTGTGACTAGCTTTGGCAGCACTGGCAGAGAGGAAGCATCAATGGGCTCCTGACAAGAGCCCTTGCATTTTTTTTTTTTACAAGTTAAGCACTGACAATTATGAATGGTATCTCCCACTCTTCCAAACTCCAGGCAATATATATGTTTCCCTCGGAATGTGAAATAATAATCAGGATATGGGGATACTGTGTCTCTTTCCACAGCTTTTCCGATTAAGGGAATTTTCTGCTCCCTTTTAGCATCTGTTTGGGAGCGGGGGCCATGACGTGCTGGGAGCGGTTCAGAGGAGTAGGGGGAGGGCAGATTCGGGCTGCAGATGGGGAATTGCACACTCCCCCTGTGCTCCCGAAGGGGAAGTTGTAGACTTGGCTGGGCTGTGCCTGTGGCCACTGCCGTGGGGTTTTATAAGTGGTGGGCTTGCATTCATTGAAACCGGGCCGGCGTTCCTCCATCAGACTTCCGGTTCAGAACGCGTACCCGGCATCAGGATTCGATCTGAAGCGTACTCGCTTAAGGGTTCGACCACATAGTGACTTTATTTACACTGGTGACTCCGGACAAGGGAGGAGATGTGGTCCGTCGTCTGCGCTGCCCACTTTGGTGCAGGAAACCAGGGTTCGAGCCTCGAGGTCGCGTCCACATCTTGTGATTCTGGGCAAATCACTGAATCTCCCCGTGCCTGAATATGTAATGTAAATACGGTTCTCATGTACAGCGCTTCAATACCTTCGGGTCGAGTTCGCGCTATATAAAAGATGCAACAAAAATGACTCTGGATTAGTCAATGGTCCTTATTAAAAGGTTTGGAATATACTTGCTTGACGAATATTGTGAACACACAATTTGATATATGATAAATTGGCCAGCCGGGTCGGAAGTATAACCGGCGCAGAGGTTACTGAATTTAGGACCAAAAGAGCCTTACAGCCCTGAAGAAGTCGAGGGGTAACCTCTTTACAACAAAACACGTGTTGGCTGGGCCTTGTTGGATTAAAGACAAACAAGACGTTACTCCTATTTCTTTTGTGTGCACTTACTGCACCGAGGGACTTTCAATTTGATATTAGAGCGTGTGCATAGGATAAGAAATTGGTATTAGGGGCAGTAGGGCGGTGCAACCTGTGCGGTCGCACTGGGCACTGACCTGGAGGGTAGGGGGCACTAATCTCATGGGAGGGGCACTATGTTTAGCGGTAAGGAAGATTTAAAATCACCTGCTGCAGAGTTTCTTGTGCATTCAGTTTTCACGCAGCAATAAAAATGTCCCCCTCGTGATGAATGTTCCTGTTAGAGGGAAAAGATCCGAGTTTTGTCTAGTGGCAGTTTTGAGTCATCATAAAGTAACGCAGAGGGTTAATATACCTGCTGCAAAAAACAGATCTGTATTTTGTGTGGATAGCTGAGTGGATTAGTAAAGCCAGCCTTTACCAGCGCTTTAAAACAAATGAAATGTAATTGAGAGAGGGGCTTTGGAGAGATGAGGTGCACTTTTGCTGGATGGTAATCAGCCGCGGCCCGTGCTGATAAGAGCGGTGGGGCTGGGTGGGGGGGGATTTCGACAGACGGCGACGAGGGAAAAAGTAATTATTTATTTAATTTTCCTTTGTGGTCGTCTGTCGAATCCCCACCGCTCTTACCTGCATGGGCAGCAGCTGATGGTAAAGGGAATCTGAGGAGGAGGCCATATGGGGGGTGGGGGGGGGGGGGGGGGGGGGTGCAAGAAAGATTGTCGCACTGGGCGCCACCAGCACTAAAGCCAGCCCTGATTAGGGGTGAGGAAACTCTTGACCACTAAGAATCAGACAGGGATTTACCCTCACTGGGGGTACCATTACAGCCGACTCAGAATGAGCATCAGTCTATAACACACCTCTCCTTTTTACAGACAAACAAACCTCAAACAGGGTATGAGATGTGCACCACAACAAACGCACAGTTTAGCAATTGAACCAAAACTAACTTAGTACAATGGAATATCTGTTGCATACGCTCAGAATAAAGAAAGAAAAAACATGCAGGTACAGGGAACCACAGACCCTCTACCATCATTCAAGTACGGAGAAACACCACACAAATTTATGGGCACCACAGTCTCCCTGCGGCTAGTTAAAATCACTAATGGAATAACAGTATTTGTATAGGAAATGGCAGAATCCCGCTGTAGGAGAGTAGGATCTGCACTTATGTTGCCCCCACTTTTTTTCTGATGTTAACACTGGTTTCTGGCTATAGTCTGGCTGGGTCCCTGCTAATCAGGGCCCCAGTCTCCCTGGTCTCTCTAAATGACTTGGAGTGCATATTAGATGCACTAGTGATTGGATACTGTGGTACCTTATGAGCCCCTAGTATATGGTACCTTAGGTACCAAGGGCATAGGTAATTTACAGGCCTACCAAGGGCTGAAGCATGTATTATGCCACCCCTGGGAAGCAGACTAAATCTGACACCACAGGCCTGCTACTGCAGCCCGGGTGAGGTAGTGTTAGCACTCATCACAGAGGTATAGGTTCCTATATCTCACCATACACACACATATAAACCTATCAGTCACCCCTAAGGCAGGCCCTATCAATCCTGAGGGCAGGGTGCTTGGTTTACAATGTGAGGAGGTGCCTCTGCCTGAGCAGGGACCCTCTGCAGCTGGCAGGGTCTATTCCCTGTGGCTGTTTGTGGATGCGGTTAAACCATATGCTCTTAAGTGCATTATAACCTCCCGGTAAATGCTAACTTTGGAATGACTGCATCAAAACATGTCGTGTTTGGTGTCAAACAACTTGGACTCATACCCCCACACCAGTAACTGGTGTGGGAGTATGATCCCACCCTCCCAGAGGGGACAACATGTACCCACTGTGGAAACACGGTAGAAATCTGAAAGAGCCCTGGCATCACAAAATGGATGCCACCAGCACAGACACTGGGCTGCCCTCCTGCTGCTGACTGAAACTCGCAGTGGAGGAGGCCCAACAATAGGCATCCTGTCACAGGGAGGTGTCACCACCTTCCAGACAGGATTTAGTGTATTGGAGCTGGGTGGGTGCACTCCTAGAGTGCTTTGAAGTCCTGCACTGGGGGAGCAATAGGCTCCTCTGTGCATATGCCAGCTCAAACCGGTACAGGGGCTACCTGCCCCTGCTCTGGCGTGAAACTGGACAAAGGGGAGTGGGTGTAGTCACCCACCCCCCTGACCCTCCTAGAGGAGTGGTCATAGAGCTAGTCCCTCCCTTTCTTTTACTATAAGAAAGGTAAACCTTGCCATTGCAAATCAGATATCCCTGGACGATGCTCTACGAGAAGAATCCTGGCCCTTCGATGTTCCACTACCTTTGGAAGATGGAAGAGTCTCCCTTGGAGTCAAGGAATGACTCCCCTGCTTGGTAGGCAATAGAAACTTGAATCAATGGTCGCAAACGTTCCCGCTCTTGCCGGAGTCCAAAGTCCCTGCAGCCCTGGAAGTGGATTTCCTGACTTCTCGACGGCCATTGTGAGTCTCCAGCAGAGCTGAGGCGAGTGGACCCCACGAGTGATGAGGAACAGCAATACCCGGGTACCATGCATTATTGTCAAGTGCAACCCCTTCACGACGTTCTACGAACTTGTGCATTGGACCACATGTGTTCCAAGCCTCCAGCAGGATTTCCCACAAAAATCAGAGGCCTACCGCATCCCGAGTGACTGTGGGCTCCTGTGAAGCGAATCCTCACGAGGCATCTTTGCAGTCCCTTGCCAGCTGGCTTGTGGGTCCCCTGAAGATTTCTTCATCAAACCAAAGAGCTCACCTGATTGCTCCAGGCCTGTCCTGACTTACCCTTGCTGGGTAAGTCCCTCAGACCTTGCTGGTCTGCACCGCTGACTTTCTTCAATTTCCACAAGACTTGCTGTTGCCAAGGTTTGTTGGCTCCAATCCGGATGCTGACACCTCAGTAAGCTGCAGACTTTGTGGGACACTCCGAATCTAGTTCCTGTCCATCATCGAGGCCTCCTGGACCTCGTGGCTGAAGAGTCAAAACACCCTTGATCACCCGACTTTCGTGGGCATCCATCTTCCTGGCCCCGGGTCACTGGCAAGTGACTCTGAACACGGTCCCTTCTGCTTTCAGGTCTTCTTCATCTTGAATCCAGCCTTGGATTCCACCGGACACTTCTTCAGTCTTCACAAGCAGCAAAACTTCTTCGGCTTCCATAGAAAACGACGACGCGACCCGACACCAAAAGACACCTATGCACCCGGCTTCCCTGGATGAGGTAACTCGTGCAGTTCGGTGCTCCTGTGGGTGTTAGCCCTTGAACTACTTACCTTGTAAGTGACTTGCTTGTAGACTTCCTAGAAGTACCCTTAAACTTTAAAAATCCAACCGTGACTTGCTCCATTGAAACCAATAGGGAACCCGCGTCTGTGTTCTCACACTGCACGCGTCTCTCATGGGTCTTTTACTTACCTGCCTTGGGTGGATTAGTGAAGCCCCAGTGATTCTACAGGCCCTAGGCCTTGTCCCCTTGCAAGTCGACTTTCCTAAACCTCTTTTTTAGTATATGGTCTGGTACGCCCCTAAGGCCCCAGCCATATTTGTGCTTAACTTATTGTGAAACGTGGATATTTGCATATGTTCCTGACTTCTAATCTCATAAAGAGATTAGCAGAGTGTGTCTAGAAATAAATACATATATATTTGATATATATACCTGTGTGGTGTCCTTTCATTTGGTGATTCAAGAGATTATAAGGTAAAACAAGCTGCTTTACATTACTCTGAGACTTAGCATGAAGGCTGCTCTCCACAGCTACCACTAGGATAGCTTTCTTTAAAAGGTTGTCTTAAACCTATCTACCATAAGAGTCGAATTGAACTGGTGCAAGGTGGCCACTATAACTAGTGACCAGCATATGCCAGGTCAACTTCTCACACCTGCCCAACATCAAAGCAACAGAAAGTCGGAACCACTGAACCTCCACCTCTGGAAATACAAAACAACGCACACACACACACAAACACACACCTCCTACCACTCCGTACCTATACCGAATTTAAGAAGACCCGGGACCTAATTTACAAACTTTTGACGCACTGCAGCGCAGCAGGCCTTCCTGATGTGCTGCCCTGCCTCAAAAGAAAGGGCAGGAATGCATTGTATCTACAAGATACAGCACATTCCTGTCCTTCTTCCCTGCGCCAACGCACAAACAGCAATCGTGCGGCAGCGCAGACACTCTAGCGTCATTTTGCAAGGGTGCCACCGTTGAGTGGATGATTGTTTTTGTGCAGGAAAGGACACCTTCCTATACATAAACCATAAACGATCATTAAAGGCGTTTTCCTCTTTCTATATGTGCTGAAGAATACAGCACGCATAAAAAAAGGAAAAAGCGAGGAGAAATTAAAGTATTTTTTCCTCGTTGTGCATCCTTGCACCTCCCCTGGGGAGGCATAGGATTCTGACGCATTTCCAGGTATACAAAATGATGTAAATCTGGGAATGCGTCAAGTTCCACAAATGTTGCATGGGAACACCCACAGCAACACCCATGGAACGCCTCTTTCACACAAAGTTATGCATGAATGGGAAACATATTTACAGGGCCATAAAAAGTCACGCAGGGTGACTTTACATGTCCTTGTAAATATGGAGAAGCCCATTGCGCTGTCGTTGCATCAATAAAAGTGAGATACCGGTGGCTCAATGGGCTTGTAAATAAGCCCCTTGGTGCTTAATTTGTGAAATAATAAAGCTCTGCTGAGAACCCCGGTGCCGGCGCTACAAATATCGGGGGTGCTGAATACCCAGACCTTGTAGTCTTGATTCCACCTGTTGTCATTTTAAGTCACCACCAGGTGCTCCCTGCTCCTTTATCTCACACTTGCAGGTCCTGTTTCATCTCATCTTTCTTCCTTTATCACTGTATTTACGTCTTTCTCTTTTTTTTTCTTTACCGTTTGTGTTTTCCTCTCTCTTGCTTTCGAGAAATGTCTGATGAGGAAAAATAAGTCTGGTTCCCCAAACATAAGTGCCAGCGGGCCCCACCGGCCAGTACTGGTTCAAATTAAGCACTGACAACCCTTCACATAGAGAACCGCAGAATCCTTACCACTGAGAACACATACTGAGTTGAACAACATTTAAAATACAGAGAACCAGAGAACCCTTACCACAGAGTACAAGTACACATGAAACAACAATTCATGAGGGGGTAAACCCAGAACACACAGTAAACAACGTTTACCCCGAAACTTTTTCCCCGCTTGGAATCACAACGCGGTCGTTACAACGACCGCGTTGTGATTCCGCATACCATTACTCCGCAAGTCGGAAGAACGACTTGCGGAGGGGGGGGGGGGGGCAGGTGTTGGATTTAAAATCCAACACCTTCCCTAGTGTCCGCACAGACTGGAGTTGGAATAGTAAATTATACTATTCCAACATCCAGCGCCCCCCCTCCGCAAGTCATTGTTCCGACTTGCGGAGTAATGGTATGCGGAATCACAACGCGGTCGTTGTAACGACCGCGTTGTGATTCCAAGCGGGGAAAAAGGCGGCGGAATAACGTCGTAGATTCAGAACACACACATGACATCACACTCCAAGCATATCTCTCACTTTTGCATTATGCGTCTCTTTCTAATGGGACCACTCAGCATACCAACCCAGAAATAGACAGAAGTTTCCTAATTCACAGACTCAGTGGCCCAAAGGACAGATAACTTTCCCCTTCCACACACACACACCATATCCCCTATGTAAGCAAAGGAAGGCCACTGAGTCTGTGGGGTCTTTGTGGATTTCGTTTCTAGGGTACAGGTTAGTGACTAGTTCAAATCAACATTCAGCCTAGATGCAGTGCACCAGCACCATTTACACCAACACTCCACACTGTGACAGCACTAAGCCAGACACCAGCACTCTGGAAGGTATGCACAAGGAGGGCATCGCAGAACACAACCCGTGCTCTGTCCACAGCTACATTCATTAACAACTTCAGAGATGTTTCTGCCCATGATCCAGTGCTTAATTTTAGCTGGTGCTTTCTGGTGCTCAGCACTGGCGCTTACTTGGTTTTCGGGGCTCGGCACCGGCACCTAATTGTCAACACCATACTTGGAACAGTCCACCACATGGTAGCTCTGCCCATTCAATTTAGAGATGAGAAGAATAATGGTAGGTTAGGACTACAATATGCATTAAAATTGCTAATACCTGCCTCCCCAGCCTGTCCTTTAGCTTTGGGGACTTGGAATAATCTGAGCTGTCGCATTTACATGCGAGAGAGATGTTTAGTAGTTGTTTTGGCAGCGATGACAAGGGCGATGGGCGGTGCAAGCTGCGGTGGCCTCTTGGTCAGAGCCCTGGCACTTAATATTTTACAAATTAAACACTTCCATGATCGTGCCAAGGATGAATATCCTCCTACAGTGACTTGAAATTCTCAGACTGTGTATGACTCAGTGTGTTGATTATTACATTGACCTCTTGTTTTCAGTGAGTGATCCCAGCAGTATCTGTGGAGGTGGTTACACTTCCGGATTGCATTTCCCATGAGCTCAGCCACTGATATCAATCATATTCTGTTATCTCATGCCCAGGGGCTAAAATAGTCTAAAACAAAGTATAAGCACAGGATGAATGCACAATGCGGGCAGTGTTTCTGCATCTGGTCATTAAACCAGGCCTGGAGAGATCTCTCACCAAAAGAGGGGGAATGCCTCTAGAAACAAAGAACCAGACAGGCTGCATTTGAAACACAACGGCTATGAAATAGTGGTACACCAGGACTCATTTGTCAAAGAAATATAGAAGTGATAGCAAACTAATTTCTACAAACAATGTCAAATATTGTGTCACCAAAAGACTGGCCTAGCTACTATATATGCCATTCTGAATTAATAAACAATATTATTAGACGCAAATAATCATGATAAAAGGTAGCAGAATGACAAAAAATGTGGTAGGTGTCCCCAGTGATCACACAGAAAAAGTACAATTCTTTTCATTACGCTATCTTTGCGACACCTTGTATGCGCCATATTTACAGTACGGCGCTCCATGTTGACAGGGTTGACCAGCTATGTCAGGAATCCTGACGGATGTGTTGGCGCAGTAATGATACATTGCTGGAGTGTGTCACAAAACAGATGCAACTCCAGCAATGTGTCATTACACATGGGCGAGTCCCATGTGAAAGGCCTTGCGTCAGTCCTTACGCCTGCTGTGAAGCACGGGTAAGGATCTGACGCAGTGACGCCCTAGAAGAGTTGCAAATCTCATAGATTTCACTGCGTCACTTCTACTTGGCTTTTCTACGTCGGAACACCCACCCTGCATACATTATATCTGACGCAGGTATAATGTAGCGCAGGGGTATACAAAGTGGCACATCTGACTCGATGCGTCACTTTGTAAATGTGGCGCTGTGTGTCTCATTCTTTACGCTGCCACAGCGTCACAAAATGTGACACAATGACTGCGTAAGCCCTTCATAAATAAGGGCCGGGGTGCAGAAACACTGGACCAGTTTTACTGGATCAGCGCCCAGTAAAACCACAGTTGGAAAGAGGAGGAGGCTACGGGCAAAGGTGCCCACCCTGTCCAGCACCATGAGGGGAAGAAGACAATGCCCCCCAGCCAGGCCACTACCTGTCATGACCTTAGATGGCCTCTCCTTCCCTCCATCTCTATGACCCACACTAGCCCCTGATCCCATATACCACCTGCTCAAACCAGGGCCCTTTGTGACAAAAGTGCTCGCTTTCCATTACGCTTTCTGCTGGACCAACCCTATCGACCGTCAAAATATACTCTTATACCCCAACAATCCAGGTAAGCAAAAGCAGCCTTGCTGGTCGCAAGTGACTATCAGAAGCACACTTTCCCAAAGTATTGCAGGACTGGACTTAAGACAGTGCATTATACTATCCTTGAATACTTATCTGAAAAGTTGATGTATACCACTCTCATGTGAAAGGATTCCGCTCCAAGAATATCTGGGGAGAGTTTGATTTTCTGTTCTGCTTGGTCCATTCATATCTCGTTCCCGGGGTGGAGGGGCTGTCTGTGTCATCACACACTGCGCTTCTGCCCTGAGCCTGCCACCCCCCCCCACCCGTGGTGTCTGTTGGAGTGATCTCTGACAAACCCTCCAACAGTCACCCTATCAATACATTCATGAGATAAGGCACTGTTTTTGGTCATGGCTGTGTAATTTAGTGTATGACAACCTGTTGTAGTGTTGCCAGATCTCTTCTGGTTCCCAAAGCATGTTTCTAGGATTGGGCTTTCATTTGCCGTCCGGCACATGGTGCCTCGGGTCACTTTGGTGGATTCAGTTCGACTCACAAACCCAGAAATAATGAGTTATAAGAATACAATGCAGGCCTGGGAGCATGGCGCCCTACTGACATAGACTAATCTGGCTACCCTACCAGCAACACGCAGAATTCATTCTCGCGCCAGCACTGTACCACAAACTTTTACAATGTTGTGGTGAACTTTGTGGAGAATGCCTTTCGGCTTGTCAAGTTTTTGTTTGTTGTGTTTATGTTTTAGTGGTGTTAGCTCAATCCAAAGCAGCCATGAATAATTCGTCATTAGGGGTACCGGTGCCCATATAGCTACACTAATTAGGTGGTAAGGCTTTCATTTAACAACTCAGCGAGTTGTAAGTTGTAATGTTGCTCCATTTCAAATTGACAAATTGGACTAAAACACCAGAAAACCATGATTTGTTAAGGAAAAGCCTAGGACTCCAACTGGGGTTGCATGGTGAGCAAAAGAATGATGGATTTAACCCAGATCTCTTGACTGGGGTGAATGTTTTGATTTGTTCTGCATTCCGTCCATCAATTGTGTGTCTTTTGTTCAGGACTCCAACTGTGGCATCTGGTGAGAAGGAAGGACCTGGGAACCCTAATCTTAGGAGGCAGGAAGCTCCATTACTTCCATACCACATTTGATAATGCGCAGTTGAAGTTATGTCATTCTTTGGGTCAGGCACATATCCTACGAAGATCTAAGGGTGTGTTCAGTTGCCCTGTGGTGGACCATTTGAGACCAGGGCCTGATGGTCAGAAAGGCTTTATCCATCCTGGGTCTGTGGGGGACTTCTTTGAAACATAAGGCCCTGGGTATCTTGCCTACTGGAACACGAAGCCGTCAGTTTAGTCAAGCTGCTGAGTTCAGCACTATCCGGAGTCTTCTTGTGAAGTGTTGAATATTCATGTGATCCAAGGTTACGGTTGCCACGTCATGCTGCGTCAGAATTGTAGTTGCTGATCTAGGGGCTTATTTACAAGCCCATTGCGCCACCCGTATGTCACTTTTCCCATGTTAAAAATTACGCAAAAGTGTCGCAAGATGCTTGTAAATATGCCCACCTAGTCTTTTATTTGACATCCTAACGTTTTCTGGGAAAGCCACTTTTGGTTTGCTCTAAATGAATGGATTGCAATACATATTCCGCCTAATAGCAAATATTTTGGTAAATATAAAAACAGGGAATTGAAAACAAAGTTTCTTGCAGACACAAGTGGGACAGTAACTCTACCTAAACTGGTCACCTGGCGCTGGTACCATAGTTTATTCCAAAATGTCAGTACAAACAGAATGGTGAGATGCCCATAGTGAGCCCTATAGTCACCTCCGCAGATTGATAGATGAGAGAATCCAGTGGTAGTTATATTGGCCTTGTATATGTTACTCCCGTTGAATAATTTAATTTTTAGCAGTTGCAAGATGTTGCTAATTGTGATTATTTTGTTATAAAGAGTTCCCCAGGAGGAGGAGGTGACAGCTTTCACATGGTATATATAATAGGTGAGACTTCAACCAGTTCCTGCCATTTTACTCAAGAGCACTTTGCATGCTGGGACTTGTAGGTTCATCTTTGGAATGAAAATTAGAGCTCACAACACTAGATTGGAAATGCTACTGATTAAAGGCCGTGTTTGGCTGAAGGTGTCATACATGGAGTAGTTCCGTTTGACAGCTCTAGCGTAACTGTTAGCAGAGAACTGCCGGCTTTAGAGCTAGGTAAGTAGGGTTGAGTCTCGGTGTCCTCTCACCATCTTGTGCTTCTGGGCAAATCACTTAATCTCCGCGTGCCTACTATAAATGAATTTGTCCTTGTGTAATGTAACCGGTGCTCATGTAAAGCGCTCCAAAACCTTTGTGTCGAGCTTGCGCTTTATAAAACTGCAACAAAAAAAAATGCATGTTGGTACTTGTGGACCAATGCTTAAATTGGGGGAAAGAAAGACTACAAGTCCCTGAATGCTCAGGGTTTTTGGCTGAAAAGCGAGGCCTGGCTGAGTCACATTTTAATGAATGTGGCCGGTTGGCAACTATGCTATGTGTCTGTGGGAGGCTTTGTTTCGCACACATTTGTTTGGTAAATGTATAACACGTTTTATTATTTGTTTTGGATGTTGACAGGCAAACAGCACATTCGAGGAGCTAGAACGTCTCCGACAAGTGGGGAAGACCTGGGAGGAAGTAGGGCCGCAGCTCTGGCACTTCTTCCAAAACAGTGTTCAGATGAATGTGATCCGCGTAAGTGATGACACAACAGGAAAAAGTACTGTTCAGAAACAGACTGTTTTTCTTATGTTGACTTTTTTAAGGATTAACAAGTATTTTTGTTTTGGGGTTTTAATAATACGGGACTGAGGGTATTAACTAAGTGCTGTATAGAGTAGATGACAACGATCTCAAGTTTCGCAGAACTAGGCGTTAGTAGTTCATCCACTCCAGGTTTCTTCCTTTGCAATCTGGTGCTTGCTGTCCTGATTGAATACTTAAATAAACAGAACTACAAGTCCCAAAATACAAAGCCAATAAAAGCCTAAATTGGATGAGCTACCCATGCATCGACCTGGGAAACTTGACAGTTCTGGTAGAAGGAGATGGTTTATCGAGGACTGTATAGATACAGTTGTACGTGCCCCATGTCATCTGGAGCATCTTTACCATGCCCTGCTTTCAGATCGAGCCTGCTAGGCAGCATGTGCACTGTTGGTTGCTAGACATATTGTTGCTTACCAAGGGCGTGCCAGGGCTTGGTGCCCAACCTCCCCCATTGCTTACTATTGGTGGGTTTTCCTGTCACTCTCATTTGCCTTCTTGGTATTTGTGTCCCAGCTTTTCACAGCTGTGTTTGTCCCTCCAATGGAGAATTCCCTGTATACCATCTCTTTTGATTGACCATCATCTATTATTCCAGTGTTTGCTTTTCAAGCACTACTTCTTTTCTGTAGAGTTGAGTAGTCCATGAGAGTGCATGTGTTTTCAGGCTGTCTCTCTCATGTACTTCTCTCCCTCTGCACTCCGTGTTGTTCTTTGACACCTGTATCATTCTTGTCAAACCCCGAGGGGAAGGAGAGGAGCTTTTTTTAGAGTGGTCCAGCACACATTCTCCCCAAGTATAGTAAAATTCTAAAATTCTAGTGAGTGTGTTGTTTCACACGTTTGTTGTTTCACAAGTTCAACAAGTGTCAACTTAATTCAGTGGAAGGAAAAGTTATGTGATCATAAGGGGTATCCTTAAAAGGATGCAATAGCCCTCACCCACTGGAGTGGCATGCTTATCATTGGGCTATGCTCCTCACTGAGTGAGTGCTGCAATACCCAGCGGGCACTGCAAGAGGGCTCTTTCATGGAGATCGCTTGTTCTCCCTGCCCGGTATTTGCCACAGCAAAGGATGGTGCCCTTTTTGAAAGATTATGAAAGGGGTGGTCGATTAGGTGGAAAGTCACTTAAAATTCCTGTTCAAAAATCTTTTATTCCCAGTGTATGTCTGTGCCATGATTAAAACATAATGGTGAACCAAATAGGCATAGTGATGGACATGTGCATGCCCTGGCGGCTAAACAAGGGTCAATGGCGATTCTTCAGGACCAGAAAAAGGAAACCCTAATCTATTGTTAGGTTTCAATATCATGAAAAATAAGTGCCCCAATCATATATGACAGACAGACATTTATCGAATCTCACTTAAGAGTCCTTTGTGCCCCTAGCTGTAATTTTTACCGCCTTAGGGTAACTCTGGCCCACTTCCCTTAAATCAGCTAATCTGTGCGTCGAGAGCATGGTGAGAATCCTACTCTGCTTCTGTGATCCCTTTGAAGACATCTGCATGTCCCTGTCCTTGGTGCGCTCTCTCATGTGCCTCTTCCCTTTGGCTTCCCAGGCCCTGCATGTTTGCTTTGCCCACCCGCGCCCCTATCCCTTCCTTTTGATGCTTTGATCCAACCCTGTCCTCCATTTTGCTTTCTCCAAACAGTCATGTTGCTTTCATCAGCCCTCCTGCCCTCTCTTGTTTTGGTTACGCATCCTGCGTTTCTTCCACGTCGCCCCACCCTCCCCAGTGTTGCTTTGCGTCTCATGCTGCTTACGCATGCCTCCAAACCTCCCATGTTGCTTCCTTGTCGCATGTTGCCTCAGCCCTCATTGCTTCCATGCCACCTACTTAAAAAAAAAACATGCTTTCACGCCTTTTATTTTATTTCTAGTTATTAATTTAACTTGGGTCGGTAACTAAAAAGGTACCAGCGTAATTTTTCAGGAGCATACGTGTGTGGTGTGCTTGCCTGCAAAATTATTCATGCGGCCGCATCAAAGGCTTTTTTCTTTTTGTTTTTTTAAACTTTAGCCATGCTGCCCAGCATGGCTAAAATACATTGGCAAAGCCAATAGGTCCCAATGGTGAGGTGTATTGGCTTTGCCAATGTGTGTTTTTAAAGCGAGCAGCCCTTTAGCATCAGGATGCTCCTTGTGGAGTGACAGTTTTGCTTTACAAATGCAATATTCATTCATTCAATTTGCATGCTGACTATAATTTCTATTTTCAAATTGGAAGCATAGGCCTACGAGTACCAAGAAGCAAAGCGCTGCTGGCGAAAAAGCCAGAACAGGATGATGACGCTGTTGATGATCTGGGGCAATTGGGCAACCTTGTACAAATTAAAGACCAAAGTCACAGCATTCGTTGGTCTGAAAAGGAATGTAAAACGGTGTGTTAATAGCAGGGTCTAAGTCTGGCTTTCAGGCAGGGCAAAGAATCTGGCCCTGTTGTGCAGGGCTTCAGTCTCCAGTGTTTTCAACTCTGACCCTATCACATGCATCGAGAGTGCTGCTAAGTTTCCCAGGTCCAGGCGGTAAACTGAGCAGTCAGGCCATCCAGCCACAAACGCGCAAAGTAAAACCTTAAATCTGTCGCAAGAGGTTTGAGACGTCGCATTGTGGGGTAATTTGGCGGCAGTTTATTTTCATATGATCATAAATCAAGTTATCCGTCACAGGTGGGAACATCTTTGTCAGACAAAACCTCAGGTTTTGAATTCACAAATATTTTTCATATATTTGTAGCCTCGTTTTCTGTTGCTGAGAGGGGTGTCTTTGCCCCTTTTTGTAGTCGGCAGATTCCTGGCTTCAACTTGCTACCAGCAGTCAGTTTGCTCCATGCGTCTAGCCCCTGGCAGGATTTTGGGCTGCAAGGGCTGAGAGTCGTTATAGGGTGCCCTTTTCTCTAAACCCTGACTGCCCTGCCGCCTGGCAGCACAGAGCCGGCTGAGTATCATTCAGTCCCCTCTGGGCCACCCGAGCCCGGGGATTTTCTATTCTGTGGTATTCTACCGCCACGTTTTCGACCAGTTAGGTCGTTTTTCATGTTTTCGACCAGTTGCCCCCTGCCTAGCCTTGTCAGGTCATTCATACCCGGGTGCTTTATCTCCATATCTGGCTTCCCACTCTTGGCCATCAGCTTCTCCATGGTGGGGACTAGCTGCTCAAACTTTACTCCTGGTGAGCCCTTTCACCGTATCCTTGTGCCTGACCAATGCTGTGCTTCTTCCTTCTATACTTGCATCGCCCACGTCTGTGTTCCCAATACATAATAATGTCCTATAAACCAGACCGTACTCTTTCCTTGGCCACCGATTATCAAGAGAATGCAGGTAGGGAGCACACACTTGTCTGAGTCACCCTCTATGTAGGATTTGTTGTCTTGGAATCTCATCTGCCCACTCTTATGACCCTGCCTTTGTTCATGGCATGCCCAGACACTGTTGTTGCAGCACCTATTCTAAAGGAGTGTGTGTTGAATTTGAAAGCTGGGAGGCCTGACTGCCATAGCTCCATGCACATCACCTTGGCAAACTGAGATCTACTGAGAAATAGCTGATCCTCAAGTATGGAAAGCGGGAGTCTCTCTTCTAGTCTGACTGGCACGTATACACTGATGACGCAAACCAGCCAGTTTTCAGGTGTGGCAAGCACTTTAGGCTGATTGCTTTCCCTTTCTCCAACTGACCTGTGTTGGATTTCCTAGTTCTAAAAAGCATGCTTATGGCCCCTATATTTATGTTCTCAAATGTTATGCACTAGTCGGTATTGGAAGATTGATTATTAGTAGGGGTGAGTATTCACCCACCACTAGCAATAAGACCACCAACACAAAATAAGGTCGAGACAAGGTCTCAATAAATTACTCCCTTGCTCAACTCTTGATAGCTGGCAATGAGCAGGCATGCTTAACTAAGGAGACAGGTGTATAAAACATTTAAAAACACCAATACATTGAATAAGTAAGGCACAACACACATTAAAAATCAAATCCACAACCAATATATGAAGATAAGAAATATTTTTATGATTTAAATGACTCCAAAACAAATAGAATCAAATTTAGGGAACCAGAGATATGATTTTTTACAGAATAAACACTTTCTAGTGCTTAACCCCTTCGATGCGCGTGACGGAGTGGTTCCGTCAAGCGCGTCGGTCGCGCTGTGCAGATGACGGCACCACTCCGTCACGGCCCCGCCCGTGCAAGAACCCTTCAGCACAGCGCGGTAATCCGCGCCGCGCTGAAGGGGTTAAAAACCAATGGCACCAAATTTGCACATCTTGTTGCGCATGAATGGACAATACTAAGGTTTAAGACCGACCATGATGGAGCGTGGGTTGGATACACTGAGGGGTAAAGCCCAGTCAAGTTTTTACCTTAGCACTTAGTCGTTTTTCTGGAGTTTTTTCCCTTGTTGTCGAGCGGGGCATTTTGTTAGGCTGGTATTCGGATCAACAATGGCGGCTTGGTATTGTGTGAGGCCTCGGTGAAGTCCTGAATGTCTTGAACTCCAGAGTATTCAGCTGGATGATCCTGAACTTCAGGCCAGGTCATGGTTTGAGATAGCCGGCTTGACTCTTGATGTCGAGTCGGTCACCTTATGGAGCTTTTATACAAAAGCTCTCACAAGTTTTCCAAACTTCAGGAGGTGCTTCCTTAAGTTCATTTTGAGGGTTCAAAGTATCCCCAAACAAAATCCAAAGTTCCAGAGTCTCTGAGTTGCTCCTCGAAAGTTGAGACTACAGTTCCCACAGTGCTCCTGCCAAATCCTCTAAAGTCCAGCTGAAGGTGGTCAGATGGGTTCTTCTAGCTGGAGATGATGCAGGTGGAGCTCTTTTAACCTGTTGCTTGGAAAGAGTCCACTCCTCTTTTGGAAGCAAGACAAAGCCCGAAGGCTCTAGTTCCTTACGGTGCAGTAGGTGCAGTCTTTCAGAGTACAGTCCTCTTGGTGCATGCCAGAGTTCTAGCAGGGCAGTCCTTCTTTTTCTTTTAGTTTCAGGCAAATAATTTGAGTTGCTGTGAAGCTCTCACATATTTATCCAGTGGTCTGGGGTGACAAGCAGTAGGACACCTCTGACCAATGGGGTATAGGGTACCATCCAAAAGGGTGACAATTTCCTCCAAAGTGTGGCATATTCTTGTCCCACAAAGCACTGTACTTTAAAACGCAAAATAAAAAAAATATTTCCTGGTGGTAAGATCTGGCTAAGGCAACTTACTGATTTCCTTTAACACTCCCCTTCCAGACCTCCTGCAAATTCCACTCCTGGTGCTGCCATCTGGCTGGGAGGTGCAGGAAGATAGGATAGGCCTGACTTGCATCCTTACTGTCCTGCTCTCTTGGAAGACCAGTTTGTTTACCCAGCCCACTTCCTGGCCTATTCTCTGCAGCTGCAGATCTCCCCCAGTCAGATAACCTTTGTCTCTATGCAGGCCACTTATCACCTCATCAAAGCAGTTTAGCTCAGCCTGTCTAGACTGGCCAATCAGCTGAGGCTGCTTGAAGGCTGGATTTTGGCTCACAGAAAAGAAAGTTCTATAACTTCTTTTCTGTAATAGTTATGATAAATTCATAGTGGCAATTTTTTTTTATTTATCATTACTAATCTTTTAAATCTTTGAAACATTATTTTTTCTCAATTCTGTCAATAGTAACGCTGTATTACACTATTCCCATGTTAGCTTATGGAGCTAAAATGCTACAGTGGGGAAAAATGAATTTATAGTCTTTTCCTCACCAGGGCATACAGAACATCTTTTAAAATGTCCCTGGTTATTTTTACAGGGCACCCTACCCTACCCTGGGGCACCTAGAGTAGACATTACGGGTGACATATGTAAAAAAATAAGGTCGTTTAATACTTTGAAAGTACCTTTAAATCCAAAGTCAAATTTGCATATAATTTCAATTTAAAAGCAGCTTGCAAAGAATGGTTGACTTTTAAAATGAAAGTAACACAGCAGTGCACACTTAAGTGCATTAAATCTGCTGGGCCTCTAAACCTACCTGCCCAACCAAATACTAGGGACTTACCCATATACTTTTTAATCAGATCACTGGCCCCGGGCACAGTCAGAGTTAGTTACTACCAGTTTCAGTCAAAATATGGGGATGATCAGGGCAAAAAGGATGACTTTCTCACAATCAGCAACTAGTGGATGGGGAATAGCTCACTTTCCCTTATGGCTGCAAAGAAAGACAGAGAAAGGGTTGCCCTCAACAGTGCGGCCTTGAAAGTGGTATGACAAACCCACTCTAGGACTCTTAGTAGTACTGTAAACCTTTAAAAGTAAATCGGAAGCCTGTTGTCTTTTGCTGGCAGCTGTAACCACCCCCAACCCTTCATGGCTGCCTGTGTGTAGTGGCTGTTAGTGGGGTGCTGACTAAACTCGATCTTATAGACAGGTCCACTGGCAGCTCTGCAGATAGTAACAAAAAACGTATTTCTTTTCTAGCTCAAGTGGTTCAAAAGTTACTAAAAATGCATCCACGCGTGTTGCTGCACACTGAAAGGTGCTTGGCAAAGCTGGACTGGTCACGTTTTTGCTGATTATTGCTATATTTCGGTATTAAAATGGTGCTAATGAGGTGCAACCAGTGCCTAGACAGTGTTACCAAGTTTAAAAATGATGAAATAATTAAGGAAAACTATTTTAAAATGTGCCACATTAGGCTGCATTATTTGCATTTTCTTGCCACATAATTTACGCAACCCTACCGCATAATTTGACCCTCTTGTGCCGCATAATTCCGGTGCGCTGCTGCACAGAGGTGTACCTATGCTCAGGATCTCACCTTACCTTCCTGGAATGCCCCCTCAGTGAATTCATTGACTGTCGTTTGTAAATTAATCCTCGCCCTATGTCACTCAGCTCTGTTCTCTCTTGAATGCCTCCAAGTACTTATGGTGCCTCGCCACCACCTTCAGTGCCAAGGAGTTTTATACCAGTCAGGTTAGTCCCATTATACTAGCATCCTCAGTACCCTGGGGAATGGAGTCATCTCTCAGGTTGCACTTGGAGTGAGCTACCTCCTGAACTGGAAAACAGAGAGGGCATCTGCCTGGAGTTATGGAGGTAATGTGCCTCACTTTTACCTCCATATTAAACCACAGTTGGGCTCTGATTAGGTTCTTCATTAACCATAACTCCCATGGACACTTCGCCATGTCAGTGTTTTCCAGCTGTCCCACTGTACAATTGGCTGACCACATCATATATTTTTTTGTCTCTTTTCTTTCCATATTTGTATCCCTGCCATAAATGGGAAATAGCCCATGCATTGTAATTTTCGTTGTCAGACCCCTAGCCTTCCATGTTGAGGACCACTTTTGTGCGCAACTTGCAGAGCCCAGCATCATTTTGAAGCCATCTCTGGTAGCAGCATTGGTATTGGTGGAGAGCGCTAATTCCTGTGATGTGACTCAGGGCTGACTCCACATTAGGGATCCATTGAACTGGCCCAAGTATTCTTTCCAGACCTGCATGACGTAACTCACTCCATCTCCTAGCCTCTCACCTCGCACTGCTTGAAAGGGAGAGGGCAGTACTGTGCCATATTTAGCATTATATGTATCAATCCTGTCCTCTTCTTGCACTGGCGCTCAATGTGCTGCCTTGAGCCAACGCTGGCACCATTGCGTTTTGGTGCAGGGGTGCCTGCGTTGGAGGCAGGAGTGTTTTTTGTGCAGGCAGGTGTCACTGCCTGCACAAAAACAATCCCCTGAGGCCTAACGAGGAGAAATAAATATTTCTCCTCGTTACACCGCCCCTGTCTACCACTAATGGTAAATCTGTGAATGAGCCAAAATCCATGGGTGAATGCGTGGGAACACCCGCGCTCCACCCATGGAACACCTACCTGGCGCAGAAAACAAAAGGCAGCAACTTGAATTGTCCTGTGTTACTCCAGATTTAAAAAGGCAGAGCCACAAAGGTGGGCAGGCATTGCCTGGTAAATCTCACTTTAGTGTTGCATTACCGTTGTGTTTCCTTGGTAGGTGCAAGGGCAACGCAGCACTATGATAAATCTGCCCCTACATTTCTCAACAACCAATAGGTATATTTCTCACCCTGTGACACTTGGTAATGCGCCAAACAAACCTCCTTGATGTTGTCAGAGTAAAAAATATTTCCATAAGAACCACGTTTTTTTGTTATACATACATATCCACTGATAAATAGTGTAGCCCTAGTACTTTGTTACACTGGTGCTCATTGGCGCAGCACGAGTTTTTGGGGCGACTACCTATGGCTGTTGCGGTTTGGCAAGCGCTGGAATTGCCAGCACCAACCCCCACCCTGCTCTTACAAAAAACGCTGGGACCGCCACAGGCGGCAAAGGAGCCACTGCCTGCTTGGGGAGGATAAATTGAGTGCAAATGAAGAGCAAACAGTGTATTTGTTAATACATCAGGCTATTAACAGTGGACAACATTTTGATGGATGTAAAGACCATTTTGTGACAAATGTAGGGATGTGCCATCCACATGGGTTGAACTAAGGGTTTTCCAGAGCAATGCGTTAGGAGCGCACCAGGTTCGAGAATTACAAATAAAAGTAAATGAAAAAGGTTTGGGTGCGCTGATTGCATGCTTGCCTAATACATCAGCGGCTGATATCGAGTCAAGGGGCAAATGGTGCACTTTTTAGCACATTAGGCAAGAATATTGGCCAAAAACTGGTAGAATTTGCAAACTGTTGCGGCTGATGCTCCCCAGAGATCAACTACAGGGCCCCAGTGTTGGATGTCGACCAGTGGCGTAATGCAAAATATTCTGCCCCACCCCTTTCAGAATGTGATGTGGGGCCCCGGAGTATCCCAAATCGCTTAAATACACATTGACCTTTCGCTGAATGAGGGCCCCCTGAGGGTTTTGGGCAGCCTGAAGGGTTAGGGACTCCTTTATGCCACAGAGGCTGCCTGGGACCTGCATTACACCCCTGATAAGGCAGGAACATTGTGCAGTTTGCATCAGCTGCACCTCACATGCATTTTACATAGACAGGACTAAATAATATGTGCTGCTACCTTAGTAGGAAGTCGGGCAGCCCAATCTCGCCTATCTTAGCTATGCCAATGAGTGATAGTAGATGAAGCTGGGTTGTATATACTTAATGCATTGTGATGTAGTGTTCTTTAAAGAGGTGTGTCTACAACTTTTGCATCCTGCATTACACAAACAGGCACACATGCAACAGGACACACATAAGCACTTTAAAACAGCTTGGCTTTTTATTCTCTACTTTGGGCTTCAGTCAGTCATGTAATTAATTATTCACTTTCAGTGCTCGTACTTTTGACAGCAAGTCTATCCTTTGGGAATCATCCCCACAGTGCTAACAGTGATGTAATTAATGCCGTCTGCCATGGCAAGTTTTTATTGTTGCTGCATCCTTTGAAAGGGCTGTATATGCCAATAAGGCAGCCATCTTTGAACTGCTAACGGTGGTAGTAAAAACTTGTAAAAAATGATGGATTGACTGAACACACTCCCTTAAAGGGTCTATTGCCAAAGGGTGTACTTCTTTCTTGTGATGCTTACAGCATCGCACAATAAGGTGGTATGTGACATGCACATGTGAAATGATCTGGTAAGCCACGTGCCCCATTTATTTTCAGGATACCATAAAGAACCCCATGGTCAAGGACTTCCTGAACAGACAGCTGTCAGACACAAGATTGTCGGCCGAAGACATCATAAACTTCCTTTACAATGGCCACGAGGACGACCGTCCACAAGGCGCCAGCAACTTCGATTGGCGCAACGTCTTCAATTTCACAGACCGCACCGTGCGGATGTTCAATCACTACATGGAGGTAAGGTATTCTCAGGTGGGTAGTACAGAATGATATTACACAATCTGAAATCACCACATGCAAAGGACATTTGTCAGTTTGTGCGTTGAGGGGTTTTGTAAAGTGCTGAATATGCCCTTCTGGTTACTAATGTTACTTACACAGAGATGCATTCTAAGGGTTAATGAATCGGTGTTAAAATCCTGAAACATGGATATAAAAGGACTTGCCCAAACCCACATTAAGTTTTAGGAGACATCTGGCAGTGTAACTTATAAATAAAGTTTTGGCCCCATAGCCACTAATGTACGACTTTAAATGCATTAACTATTGTTGCGAACATAGAGCCTGACCAGTTACCACATCCGCTCTTACCAACCAGGGGTTGACAGAATGGCACAGTTTCCTGGAGAGGAATGATGGAATTTGGCAGTGTTCTTCCACGTCTGGCAATTTTGTGCAAGACACAGGGTAAAATTGACTTTCCCACCACAAAGAATCCGAAAAATATTAGGGACGAATTAACAAAAAACAGTAGTAAAGCTGCACTCGTAGTACCAAAGTTGGACTGGCACTGCGAGATAGGCCAGCTTGAAAGGGTCAGTGTGTGGGTTTCTATTGCTGTGCCATTTTTTAGGAGCACACAGGTATCACGACGCATGTGTGCAACGCTGATTCCATATTTTAATTTACTGATCTGAGAGGGATCAGAAAATTTACAAAAATTAAAAGAAGTAGCACAAAAGCACTTTTATATATAAAGCAGAAGGGCCAACAGGAATTTCAAGGCTGACCCAAAAAAAAAATTCATGCGGCAGAAACCCTCCATCAGACGTCACACCGATACCGGTGAATTCAGACACAACTGCCCACACTGTGTGCATTTTCCCGGTATTTCAGGGATACATTTATTCGGAAAACCATGTGGGAAAATTACAGCGCACGTGAAGTGAAGCAGACTTCATTCAACACCACAAACACCAATAGCTACAGTATAACCAATCTCATCTAAGACACACCGCGCACAATCCAAAAAACACACTTTTAGGTACAAATCCGAACAAAAACAACTCAAACATGCAACTATCTTGTTATTATGGTACCCAACAGCGCATGCCTCCACCAGCTGTTTAACACACTAACATCCCGCCAGGTAATGGGCATGCACGCTAAACCACATCTCTCTGGTGTTACACAAACTCATTCACACTACTGATAACATCTCCACAAATCGAATCAAACTCCAATCTGAAAAACACACAACCTCCCACCAATTCAGAGTAATCCCTGGACCACTAAAAACGCTGTGATGCTAAAGTGAATTTCAGATTGCGCGCTATACAAGTACCAAATCACAACAACGGGGCCCCACTGAACCACGAGGTTTCCATATTTTGACACAGATACATGCTAGAAGTGACTTGCAGCTAGAGATATCAAAGGAACCTGATGAAAAACAAATGTTATCTTTGCAATGAAAAAACTTTTGACACTCAGGTCTATAGCGACACACGGCAGCTATGCACGATGCCTGAAATCTCTTAGTTAAAGTCTGAATATATATTTGTCTTTCAACAATGTGTCATCAACAATAAATTAGACATAATAAGACTTCGACTTTGCCACTAAATTCTGGATAATCATTTTACAAGGGAGTGCTTGTGGTTGTGGGGGGGGGGGAGGGGCGGGGGTCCTAAGAATAATAACAATGGCGATAAGATTTCTTGTTAAATTAAAACAATGAAGTACTGTGTAAAGACCATGTTCATATATGCATTGTGAGGTGGGTTGCAAGTTGTGCAAATAACTGTCTCATGACTAATGGATGCCATGACAAAGTAGCAGACCACACCACGCCGAGTCATCTGATTTAACCAGATGGAGGCAGCCTGCTTTCAAAAACCAGATCCGTATTTATGGGTATAGGTTAGTCCTAAATGTTGTCAAAATCCAGTGTTGAATTCTCGCCATGCCACTGGATTCAAGCTGTCCTGGCTGATGAGGGGTGATACTCTGGAACCGGTCCCAGGATGCTTGTATTCCGGTCCAGGGAGGTCCTGGTCTGGCAGTTCAGGCTGGACTGTTCCCATGAGGAACAGAGTCAAGACTGATTTGCATATGGCTGGGTCCAAACTGGGGTGGGGTGGGGTGGTGAGAAGCTAAAAAACTATGGGGCAGATCTACAAGAAAGTACCGCAGGGCGGCAACTCAAGCCCTTTGGCTGCGCCACACTGCGGCACTTTCAGAGCACAGGAATGTGACATATCTACAATGATATGTCGCATTCCTGTGTTCTCCCCCGGGCTGGCGCTCTAAAGCTGCCATGCGCTGGGACAGGCACCCTTGCACCATGGTGCAAGGATGCCTGCTCCATGGGGAGATTGTTTTTGTGCAGGAAGGGGCACCTTCCTGCTCAAAAATAATCACTACAGGCATTTTCCTTTTTCAATGCGTGCTGTAGAATGCAGCACGCATTGAAAGAGGAACAAGCATTTACAATGCAATGGTCTCGGCAATATTATAGGTAGAGCTATTGGTATTGCTCATTATTTTTTTATTATTTTTCTATCCCTAAATAAATGGCATTCTCATTTCTATTGGCATTAGCATTTTTTTTGCATATGTGATACCTATTGCATTAGCAGAGAGAGAGTGAGATAGTGAGATAGAGAGAGAGCGTGAGGTATTGAAATAGAGAGTGAGGTAGTGAGAGAGAGTGAGGTAGATAGAGAGTGAGGTAGTGAGGGAGAGGGATGTTGTGAGGTAGTGATATATAAGCATAGAGTGATGTTGTGATGTAGTGAGATAGAGAGAGAGGTACATGCACCAGAGTGAGACAGAAATAGATAACACTCTGTCACGGCAGCGCTCTGAAGAAGTCACGAGCGAGAGAATACGCCTTCAGGCGTTTTACTTCAGCGACCAGCAAATGAATGAGCAAAGCTGCTCCATACTGGAAAGCACATACACACCCTGTGATTGTGGGCAAATCACTAATCTCTCCTTGCTTATCAAAAATGAGTGTCTCCTTGTGTAGTGTAACTGGTGCTCATGTTAAGCGCTCCCTATGCCTTCGGGTCGAGTTTTTGCTATAGAAAACTGCTAGAAATAAAAAACAAATCTGGATCTGTAGAAATTATAGCTAACTAAACGTCCCAGGAGGGGAAGGAGGCTGCCCAATCAGCCTATTCGGAGGAGTTGGACGTTTTGAGCTACTGTAACTACCTCATGCAGTTCAAGCATCTCAAAGCCCAGACTTGGAGAAGTGTGGGGATTTGGCAGCCAGGCCACTGCTTCTCTTGGCCCTTTTTGAACAGGGTAGCTCATGCTGGGCAGAAAGTAGGTGGGGGCGAGCTCTCGGCCACGTGTTCAGCAAACATGACCTTGAATGTATATTTGAACCAGTCAGTCATACCATTAGTCTGGGGAGGAACACTAGTGCAGTGAGGATTAGTGACCTGATAGGCATACCAGTGGGTGTGCATAAGGTGGCTGTGAAAAGGAGGGCTTCAGTTGAGTCACCGCTGCAGCCCCCTCTGGTAATCATAGCCTACGCATCATTGGCTGTAATGCATCTGTAAAAGAGTGCAGGCGACTGCCCCATAGGACCTGAGAGCAGAACTGACTATGCTCAGGAAGGATCCATTATTTCTAGAGGATCGAAATTCGAGGGCTGGTGCCCGTCAAATAAAAGATCATAACGAAAACCAATACCCAAGAAAGCCTCTGCTTGTCAGCCCAAACTGCCTAAAGCAATGCAGGGAGGTAAAATATTACAAGCATTTGCAATGCAATAGGCCTCGCATTTACAGGAGTTTGAGCTATTGACATGGCAAATAACAATCCCTTTTATTTTTGTTTTTAAAATATAAATAAATGGCATTGTCATTTACAATGCCAATAGCTTAAACTTGCGTAAATGCGAGACCTATTGCATTGCAAATGCTTGTTTTTTATGTCACTGATTCTTTATTTGCTTGAAATATTTCCCACTCCTGCATGTGGACATAGGTATGTCAGCTTGTTTGTAAAGATGTTTTTGCACTGCACCTTTTTGTAATGTGCCATACCCAGGGCCGCTAGAATTATGCGGCAGGGGAGGGCCAAATTATGCAGCAGGGTGAGTAATTTTTTTTTCTCCAAGAAAGGGCAAATTATGCGGCGTAATAATGCAGCACATTTTGTGAGTGTTATTTAAATATTTTGTCATGTTTACACTTAACACTGTCTGGGCATTGGTTGCACCTCCTTGATACCAGTTTAGAAGCCAAATATAGCAATAAGCAACAGAAACGTGGCAAGCAGTATGTGTTGCAATGTTTTTTTGTAACTTTTGAACCAGAAACTCTTTTTTTTCAGCAATCTTCAGATTAGGTAGCAAATGATCGATTATGTGGTAAATAAGTCAAGCCCATAGTTATGCGGGAACGTCCACGGCGTCGAAATGTCATAATTTCAGTGGTCCTGGGTATAGATGGGCCACGGTGATGGTTTATTTAATGCCTAGGCAGGCTTTACACACACAGGTGCATGTAAAGTAAAAGCAAACCCTCTTTCTCTCCTAATAAGCCATCTCTCAGTGCATACTAACATTGTCCATTACAGGAAGCGAGGTTTATTCTCAGAGGATACTCAGTGCGTGTACTAACAGCATGGCCCTCTGTGCTGCAGACAGACGCTGCTGTCGACATGTTGCTGTTTTATTTTCCGGAATCGCAGAGCCTGATTTAGAGGGCACCATTGATTCTTGAAACAATCATCGGTGGTGGGTCGGGGTGATTGTTATTAAGGGACCCAGAGTCATTGCAGTCCTCAGTTGATCAGAGCTATCTGAGGGCGCTCTCCAGAAGGACTGATATCTACATAAAGCCATGTCACGGGGCCCAAGGATCCGCGGTCACCACCAGGGGCCCAACACAGTTCAAGAGGCTCAGGCAGCCCCAGGTTCTCCATCGTCTCAGTGGCCAGTGGAGCAGGACTGGCGTTTCTGTGTAATACAGATAAGAGTTCGACTGAGCTTAGCTTCCGGTCACCGTTCTACACGTACACGGCCAGAGTACGAGTCACATTACAAGTCACTATCAAGATTCCAAATATCCCAGCCTGCATATGATCGACTTCCAGTTCAGTGTGCAATAAACGTATATATAACATATTAACATGTGTTCATAAAGCGCGCAGGAGGCATCCATGACGGATGAAATATGTTTGGGTATATATATTTATACACACATACATACATTCATTAATTACTGAGGTACAAACGACGAATTTGGGCTCATCACCGCAGTACAGCAAACGTGACACCAGAAAGACCCTGTTTTGCGGCCTCTCCACTACCATTGTTGAGGGAGGATAGGGGGGCATCTCTTGAGTCGTGAGCCCTCCCCATATTTGATACGATAACAAATAACATTACACTCTGTGCATAGACGTGTGCCTGTACCTGTGTGTCTGCATCTGTATGTGTGTGCGTGTGTCTGTAGGTAACAGTGTTAGTACGTGTGTGTGCATGCATGTGGGTGTGTACGTGTCTGTGCATGTCTGTGTGCGTCTGTCTTGTGTATATGTGTGTGTGTGCATGGATGTGTGTGTACGAGTCTGTGCATGTCTGTATGCATGTGCGTCTGTGTCTTGTGTACGTGTGTATATGTGTGTGTGTACGTGTCTGTGCATGTCTGTATGTGTCTGTGTCTTGTGTACGTGTGTGTATGTGTGTGTGTGTGTGTGCGTGCATGTGTGTGTACGTGTGTGCATGTCTGTATGTGTCTTGTGTACGTGTGTATATGTGTGTGTGTGTGCATGCATGTGTCTGTAGGTGTCTACAGAGAGTGACGGCGAGACAGAGAGACATGTAAACACAGAAGTGCTGAGTATGTCTGCGTGCCTGCGCAAACATCGAAAGGTGTAGATTACAGTCTGATAACACAGCGGGGTGTTTCCCTCTGAAGCCCGGGGTGCTTGTAAACGATTGCAGATCCTCTCGAACGAAAGATGAAGGCGAACGAAAGATGAAGGCAAAACACGTCAGCCATTATGCACCTTTTGTTATGATTAGAACATGTTAACGTGTCCGTGAGATTGATGCAAAGGCTAGCGCCATTCCTTCGAATGACAGAAGTAACGTAGGTGCCTTGTGTATTTCTTTTAAGGTTGAAGTGACCCCCACATTAAACTTTAATCCTCGTGGTTTCACGCAGCGCCAGGGTGCAGTACTACGATTTTCAAAATATAGCTTTAGGAGAAATGCTATTGGGCCACCGCGGTGATTTAAAGAGACGCTTAAGAATGTACGTTACGGGCTACTACGTCCATGACGAAATCTGTACTGAACAAGCGCGGTACTGCAAAGGCAGCCCCATGATTATTTTCGCATCGCGCAAAAGTGAAAGCGCGATGCGAAAGTAAACACACTGCTGACTTTGCTAAAGCCGAATGGAAAGACAAGAGCAAGACGATCATCAGGGGCAGACGAGACGAACAAACAGGCAAAATGCCTTACCTATACGCACAACAGCAAGAAGATCCTCACGGCCAGAGGATAGTGAAAAAATGGCGGATGGAAGCTTCGAAACTTTTTCGGATTCGGGGGCGTGTTCCTGCTGTTTTAAAAGGGCGTGGCTAAAAAGTGGAAAGAACAGCAAGGAACACGCCCCCGAATCTGAAAAAGACGGAGCCTATTTGGAGGGACGGCTTTCTCCTCCAATGGCGGGCCTCCGTTTAGGAAGCCAGCCAATGGAGGAGAGGCAAAAAGAGAGGCGGGCTAAGGAGCCACTCTAGGAAACATTAAATCTCCGACTTCCGGTTCTGCCTTCGGCAGACCGGTAGTCCTCGACCTAAAAAACAAGGAGAAATGAAAACATTTCTCCTCGTTGCGCTAGGATTTATTGGTATAGGTTAGTCCTAGATGTTGTCAAAATCCAGTGTGGAATTTAAATTAGAATTACTTTTAATGTCCATGAAACAAACAAGAAAAAACGCCATGGAAGGACCCACAGGCAGTGTGAGTGGGAAGAATTAGTACCTGAATTACATTAGGAGCAGTGGACTGGCACTGATTACGTTGAATCAATCTGTGCTTTGTCCCTGCTCCATTGAAAGAATCGGAAGTGACGCTTGACCAGCACTGACCAATTAAGGAAGCTGCAAAAAAGAGAGACACTGCAGCCAACAAATTGTAAGCAATAGGATGCTCCAAGCCCTTTTTGTAAACAATAGTGTCTCCCAAGCAAGATGCATGCACCAACGCATGCTCTCGTAGGCACGACCTTCAAAAATGCCTACATGCTATCTTTTTCAAGCTTGCCCATCTGGCAGTGCCAGGGTGGCACACTGCCCGACAGGCCAGTCCAACAATGAGTAATACTACTGCCAACCATGTTCAGATTTAATATTTATTGATAGTCAAAAACCTTGGCAGTACTTGGAGATTCTAGACATAATATTTTCAATGACATGTGACATTTTTATATGTTGTTATTTCCCCAGTGCAAAATTGTACACTGTACAATTGTGCACTGGGGAAAGACAGGCAACTGCACTTTTTTTTCATTTTATTTTTATTCTCTTAAGCTAAAACAATGTTTCTCCATCAAGAAACCTTTCCTTTAAATACCCACCCAGGTCTAGAGTGTCCATTCCTCTTCTCATCCTATAAAGGGATTTTCCCCATCACTTTTCAGAAGCAAATCTCTGACCACTTCTTGGGTGGGAAAGGGTTTGTCCACTCTTCATCACATGTGTAATGTTTGCTACGGAGCAATTGTACTCAGTCGCAGCATACAATGACAGAGTAGTACATGTATTTTGGCCTGATGCATTTATGGATAGAGGCAAGGTGTAAATCATCTATTTTCAGCAGTAAACTTTTTTTATTGCTCAAAATGGCTTTGTGCTAAAAAAAAATCCTTTGTGTATTTCCAAGGACATTGATTCACAAAATTACCAGGGGTCCCTTTAAATCACCCGTTGTATTATAAAGTTGACTTCTTGTCCAACCTCAGCCTATTACCCCTCAAAATCCTAATTTGGGTTGCTGAGGAGCTAAGAACAAAATTGTGGAGCTTAACCTACAGGACGTAAATTAAGTTCTTGGACCTGTGTTTATTTTCTGTTGCTGTCTCTCCCTGCCTGGTCACTGAGACCATGGGTACCAAATGCCTAACAAGGGGTAGCAGATGCTAACCTTCATTGAGAACCATGTCTGTTGTGCATTTCACCTGCTCAGATTGTATAATGCAATTTGTGAAGTGCCTCACGTACACCCAATCTGATTGGACAAATCGCCAACTAAAAAATAATTTGCCTACTTGAATTTCAAATGGAGGAGTTTATGACTCCAAACTGGAGATCTTGAGTCTGACTCAGGAAATGCTAATTCTAGGTAGAACATTGAGTTCTACATGCTGGATCTCCTTCGCTATAAAAACAAAATCCAAGCCCGCAAGCTATGTAAGGATTGAGGCCAGGAATTATTTACTCAAACTTTGAAATTTCCTGACCTAAATCATAGAAATTCCTGTCTTCCGACCATAAAAGTCTAGCATCGTAATAACAAACAAAAAACAGGATAAGAACATGAGGAATGGCTGAATGCTGTATAGGAAGAAGACTCCAAACAAATTAATTCTGAATAATACTCCAAATTCATCTATCTGTAAGGACTCCATAACAACTTCTAGAGTATTTGTGATTCAAACATTGGATGGGAACCGCAAAGACTCCATGATATGTCCAGTAGCATGTAAGAGTGACCTAAAAAAAAGTGGCTTATGCAATACGTAGTGGAGGTCACTTGTCTGCAGATGGGAATTCCAAGTCATCTCCAGCCAACTTCTACCTCACCTCTGCGAACTCCAGAACCATGCCCCAAATCCAGGTTTACATTCTATCAACGGTTGTCTCTCAATAGTCCCCAATGAGTAGTGAGGGAGGGGTACACTGACACCACAGTAATGCTGTGCTCTGCTAGTCTCCCAACTAGGCCACAGTGCACAAAATGGAGTGAGAAGCCTCCCCAGCCACATATGGATGCCAAGGTTGCATGTTGGAACCATGCAATCATTTACTACGCCTGCTTTAATAACATGGTCTGAATCACAAATGCGTGTTTGCAACGCATTCCTTGACCATGCATGTCTGTACAATGACTTGCCTAAGAGAAAGCGCTGGAGTTGGAATAGTTTAATTTACTATTTCAATTCCAGTCTGTGCAACAGTAGGGAAAGTGTGGGACTTAAAGTTCAACATCAGTCTAACAACCAGGAGCGGCCCATGCAGGTAAGAGAGGTGGGGTGGGGGGGGACTCGACAGTCGACGATGAGGGAAAATTGGATAACTATTTAATTTTCTCTTATTGTCGTCTGTCGAGACCCTCCACCCCCCCCCCCTCCCCACGCTCTTACCTGCACGGGCCACTCCTGCCAACAACGCTTCTTCGTAACAACTTACGTGGTAAAGGAATGCGCTGTGAAGACGCATTAGTGGTTCCAACCGTGTTGTTTAGGCACAATGTGGTTCGAGATGCTTAGTAAAGGCTGTGTCCCGGATGCCAAGCCTTCTCTCCCACTTCACCAGAATAACGGGAGATCCTGGGGTTGTCCCATGTACCAGGGATAAAATTAGGCATTCAGGTTAAGCTCTGACCACTGCTCGTGGAGGAAGGGACCCTGCTATCTTCCAGAGTGGCTCCCAGTGTAAGTTGCTCCTCCACTTGCTTGAGTCTGTGGTCTTGGAGAGCCCTTCTAAGCATTGGCTCCTGGACATTGACTGGTAATTCTAGGAGTCATCCTGGGTGCGGGAGAGCATATACACCCTGCTGCTGAGTGTTTGAGGGATCAGCAATGAATAAAGGTGGGTGAGCAAGAGAGCGGTTGAGCAGTGACCAGGGCTAAGCCTATACTCCTTCTTGATTCTCAGGCCGAAAGTGAGCCAAGCTTTTTTGACGCGTATGACGCTTGCTCCTTTCATGGCAAACATACTGCATTTTAGACTTTTGCTAAAGGGTTTTGGGCCAGCCTCCTTCAGTCTTTTTGTTATTTTGCCATGGACTCCTCAGCCACTGGCTTTCTACTTTGTCATTCACAGCCCAAAGCAGTATTTTGGTGTCAATGTTTTTCTATTGGTTCGTTAGCTGTATGTTTCGGTCTCCATTCGAAATCATGAGAGACTATTTTCAGTCTATAAGCCGTCCCCTAGTTCTCTTTAACAAGGACTAACACAACAATCTGAAAAAGGATACTACAGAAAAGGACGATCTTTTCCTCTGACTTTATTAATGTTTTGTTAGCCATGTTGCAGAAATAATAGCGCTATGACGCAGTCAATGTTGTGCCAATCATAACGCACTTTTTTTTTACTTTCAGCCACGTTGCACGTCAGCTGCGCTGTGCAATGTGACCAGCAAAACATTGACAGAGCAAAAAGATCTTGCATAGGCGAGACCTATTGGCTTTGCCAAAGCTTGTTTTGGTCTGGCTTAATACCTCTTTAAAATATACCGACTGGGCTGTGACTTCGCCTTTGAGGAACATTTCTTTCTCACCTCAGGCTGTTGGCTGTTGACTGTTTGGTGCATCATTGCACATCCTGTGGAGAGTTTAGTTTACTGGAGGAAGGCCTCTTTTACAGAAATCTAAACTACTACATATTAAATTATTTATCTCATCGATGAACTGTATACAGGAAGTCGTCGTTGTTTGATGGGGTTTCAAAGCAATAGACTGTTTTAATGTGTTAGTCAGATTTAAAGTGCAAGCCAGGCCTCTTGGCTTTGTTCTTCGTGGAGAACACTTCTCAGCTCCTGGTTCAAGGCCCGTGTTTGTGATCTATAGTGATAATGTACCGAGGTTTTGTTCATTACCTATATATTTTCTCACACTCAAGGAATAAACTATTGTGTATTGGTAATCCGGTGGTATGGAGTGTTTGTGGCTCTACCTACTGTTATCGGCGGCATGTGCTGTGCCAGGGGCCCAATCGGGCTGTTACTTTATTTCATGCAACTGCAGGCGGCGGCCACAAATGACCACAAAAGGGCATCAGATTGCACCAAACGGAATTAAAAAACGTGTTGCTGGTGAAAGGGGGAGTGTCCAAGTATTGTGTAAATATTGTATATTAATTTTGTTTTACATTTTTATGTAAATAAATACGGCCGGGGTTTACGACCCCCTAATCCAAAATCTTCTCATGTTATTATCTTGATATTGATAAGGGAGGAGGGGCTCTAGGTAGTACCTGGCCATATCAATGCAGAGCCTTTGTGGACATGTTGGGGGAGGACGTAGAACAAACCCCTGCCTGACATGCGGGAGCCAGTCCCTGTTTTTGGGAGTCTAAATGCAGACAAGCGTTAATATTTCGCCGTGAATGGCTTTTATGACAGGAAAATTAGAGACTTTATTTTGGGAAGGGGTGAAAAGAAAACTCGTGTATCGTTTATCAAGTTTGGGAAGGAAACTCTGGACTTGATATCCATTCTCATAAGAGGGAGTTCCGGTCATTGCCCAAAAGAGAGAAGAGCTAAACCCATGGCAGAGATCAGAGGAACACCTGGCCATCAACCAGCTTGAGAATACATCTGATGGCTCACGACTGGAAGTAATATTTTAAACACACACAGTGGTAGAGCGCAAAGTGACGGCCCTCACCAAATGCCACCCCCCACCCCGGAAGTGCTCAACCACAAAAGATCGATGAATAGACAGTGACATATGCGCACCTCATTATTTTATAAAGGTGCCAAGCTAAGCATGGCACCCGTGAGAAGGGGGTACCTGATAGGTGGTGCACTAATACTTTGAACTCACTCCAGCCAGTGGAAGTCTTTGAATTCCGGGCCTTCTCTGTTCTCTGAGCATTGAATCCGCGCGGTGCAGGCACTGCGGGTCGCGCCAATCCTAAACAAGCTTTAAAACCATTTAAAAAGCATGTCTGCTCGAGCTAAAACATTCAGAGCCAGCAAGCATTGGCAAAGCTGATCGCTTGATACCTAATGGAGACCAACTGGGCCTGGCGTTGGCTATATTTGAACCCCTTATTTCTTACAAGTGTTGGTGAAAATATTTAAACTGATTCTCACCTGCAGGTGATCTCTCGGAACGTGATGCTTTGGAGTTTGCTATAGTATTGTGGCGACAATAATGGGATAATCTCAGCTTTACGTACTGGTGGCATCAGTCGCGGCCTGATTGGCCACCCAGAGGGTAGCCCAGGTGCACTCTTGTCCCGCTGTTCTGGCCTTTGAAGAATTCTACCATTGAAAGGTGAAATGAGGAAAAGGGGTTATTGAAGTCGCACAATACAGTCACCGCCTGCAAGCATCCTACACACATCATGGCCACATGAAATAAATCCGCGGAGAAAAACTATGCAGACAATTCGGATCTAAGGCTAATTTCTGTAGACCTCGATATTGGAGAGGATAATCTCCTCTGTGATCTTGAAAGAAGTCCTCCTGAGCCCCGCCACACCGGGAGTACCACCCCGCATGATCACTTTAGTTCTGTTCTGCAGCGTAAGCAAAGTGCCGCGGCTTCTTAAATTGGCTTAGTATGGCCTTCTCGTTGATGAGGGATAAACCCGGACAGCCCACTGACTCTGCCACACACAAGGTCAGTCCCAGTTAAGCTGCGGATTACCTTGGAGAAACACGTTCTCCAGTGTGGAGTCTCCGCTGGTCGGCCTAGCTTGCAGATGCGCGCCAAATACACAGGGCCAATAAGAGCCGAAGAGAAGAAAAAAGAATGAACCGTATTAGCACTTAAGAAGCAAACAAAAAAGAAGCCTGCTGAAATAGCCAAGTACTAGAGATTGTCATTACAGACTCCATCTGTCTGACACTGACAAAGCGGGCACTGTTTTTCTGGGCGCCACATCACACTCTGAGGACACAGTATGTCAATTTATTGTCCGCTGGTAGGAGACAAAATGCCAGACATTAAAAACCACATGCGAAGTCTGCACAACATGTGGTTTGTCTCAGAATGCAACAACATATTATTCAAAGCTCAGCAAAGGCATCATTAGGTATTTCAAGATGTCTGCCAAGGGCGGTGCAGGCCGCTGCAGCGCCTACTGATGTGCAGTAATTGTTGGTTACTGACCTTAGGTCGATGGTGAAGTGTATGGGAACAAAGAAAACTGCCTGCTCCGGTCTGCGCAGCGAGCTTCTATAACCCTCTTCATAGACTTAGAGATCTGCTGTGCTTAGGCCTGGCGATAGAACTGGAGCCTTGTGATCATTGAGGTCCCTAACTCTTTATAGTTTACACTTGAAAACGTGACTCAGGTTGCCTGACAGGGTGAGCAAATTATCTCTACTGCTGCCTTGGATGCAAATTAAATTCTAAATTAAAGATTTGCGCAACCGATAGTTCAAGGGAAACATATTACGGGTGTAGAACAGGATAGGAATCTCGCAGTGGTCACAAATTCCAATCCAGGTGAGATTTTGTTCAGCCTGCCATCCTTCCAGAGTGGACTAGACATGCTGCGACTTCGCTCAAATGTACGTGAGAGCCAATGTGGAAATGCCTTGATGACAGAATATTCTGGAAGGGTACATTATTTATTGAAACTATTTATATAGTGCTGTGTGGCTCTCGCGGGTTACTTCAGAGAGCTAGGTAGAATACAGAAAGGGGGAGCAAGAATCCAGTTAGGGATGGGAGGGTTCCTGTTCTTTATTCACTGTCCCTGGAGTTGTGGGGTTGAGTTGAAAGCCTGCAGGGACAGTTTAGTTTAAGGCATTAGGGTGTAGTTTGGTCCACGCTGAGGCGTGGTTCCTTAGTCTGTATACCTGAGCTCTCACGGACCTGTCCCTGTGTTCGTTGCCTCTGTTTGCCACGTGGCCAGCTTGTGCAAGCATCCCCGGCCTCTGGCCCTGGAAGCCTTGTGCATGAGGCGAAGGCCTTAAAACGTCATTCTTGTTAACTTTTGGGAACCAGTGAAGTCTATGTTCAGGCTTTATGTGATAACTGAGGGTCAGATGTACAAAAGAATTGTACCCACTCTGTCTGTGGGGAATTCGTGTAAGGGCCTAGGTTTCCACCGGTATCACTCTAACTATGTCTGGCCAACTCAAAAATAGGTTGTTGTCGATGGCATCGCAGACTGGGGTCTGGCAATGAACAGTGTTGTCTTTTCTTTTGTGAGACTGTGTGTGGGGGGGGAGGGGGTGTCAGGTGGGGCCTGGTCTGGGACTGACCTGTGCTCTCAGGCCCAGCTCCCTGCTCTGCTGTTTTATTGGCTGCGGACCACGACTCAGTAAACCGGGGTCAGTATTTCTGCACCCAGTAACCCCCATAATATGCCCTCTAGAAACGACATTTTTGTACAGTGTAGCAGAATGTCCCAACCTACCCCATAGATCGACCCATACACACAACCTTCTTCCAAAACCTCGCTTCCCTAGCACTCCAAAATGGATACTAGAGAAGCAATGGTGCTGTGACCCCGGTGCAAGCAACGACAATAGGACCCATTGCTCCTTGGGTAGGTAGCACAGGGGCCGCTGCACCTGCTGCTCTGATAACAACCACGCCCTTTGAAGGGGTGCATTCTCTTGTTGCCTAGCGACAGTCAGCGAAAAACAGACTGCACACACACGGAGGCCTGCACCAATGCATCCCGCAGGCCTTTTGGAAAACAACCCACGGCTGGCCTGCACCCCAAAACCTTCAAGCACTCTCAACCAAGCTTAGTTCGCTAACGACCAAAGTGCGCCATTGGCTTCAGTGATGATGCATTGTTATTAAATTCCTTAAAAGTTCAGTTGGCGATAACACAGAACAGAGAAAGTCAAACACCGCAAGATGTTTGCAATGTTTTGAGTTTAATAAAGGTTAGTTATTTTGGCAATTCAAACAATGTCAATATTGCCGCCCACCTACAGTGGATAAGCATGGGGGGAGCACCCAGAGAGAAAACGGGGAGGAGTGCAGAACGAGGAAAGAGTTTGGGAAGTGCTGTTGGCAGAATGCCCTGAAGAAATAAGAAAGACAAAATAATATAAAACCAAAAAGGAAAAGATGCAGGGAGCGAGAGCGGGTCTCCACGGGAGGGTCGTTTCCAGTAACGCTGTCGGCAAGATGGCTCCGGTGAATTACGTGTTTGCTACTGACTGGCCAGGGGCGGACTGCGAAAGAAAATAGGCCCGGGCACCGAAATAAAAAGTGTCACCTATTAGCGAATCGAGCTGCTAAAAAGGACAGATTTGCAAATCATCGCAGTTTTAAACATGTAAAGACATACTGTATAAGTGTTTTGCAAGGAACATGCATGCATTTGAGCTTGTTAGAGGCGATGATCGTGGTGATTGTAGGAAGGTGGAATCTGACTATATGGTTGCCCCCAACTTTTTGCCTGGTATTTGAATGGTTTTTGACTAGTCTGGCTGGGATCCTGCTATCCAGGACCCCAGCCTATCTGCTTCTTCTATAAACTGATGTGAGTACCCTAGGTACCTTCCAATTGGATACTGAGGACAACCTATCAGCCCCTTGTAGATGGTACCCTAGGTACCCAGGCCATGGGTCCCTCCGAGGCCTACCAGGGGCTGCAGCACTTATTGTGCCACCCCTGGGACAGCCATACCAAATGACACCACCAGACCACTACTGTAGTCTGGGTAAGGTGGTGTCACGATGGTTAGTAATGACGGACAGAGTTAGACACCACTAACCGTGTTCACAGCAGCCAGCAGGAACGATGATGTGCTGAGAGTCCTCCCAGCTCTCCGAAATGATAAGCCCCACAGTGCAATAACACGCAGCTATGGAACTCAGCACCCCGGGGAAAAAGGGAAGGGGACAAAATAAGAAATGTCACTGCCTGGGGAGCGTCTGGCCTGAGGCTGCTCTGTGCTCGGATCCTGATAGCGGGAGCACCCTACAGAGGGGACGAGAAGAATGAACACAAGCATAAAACTACTATACTGACTTTCACTCACCCGTCCATGCTCTTCCCCCACCCAAGGTAGACACCACGGCACTTACAAAATCCAGACAGTAACAGCTTGAAAATATATATCCGGTTTTCAACAAAATAAGGAAAGCGGTCCACTCTCCACTGGTAGCTCCTTATCCCTGGCAAATGTTTCTAAGGAAGTCTGTTTCCTCGAGTCCTTTCCGAGGAGGATGCTGTTAGGTGCACAGCAGGGTCAAATGAGGACGAAGGGGGAACTGCCCCAGATACGGGCACGAGAGTCTGTACCACCAGGGCAGGGGATGCGGGATCACGATAGAAAGGAGAGAAGGGATCAAGAAGCAGAGGAAGATTGTTGCTGTTGGAACAGCTCCGACAAGCGAATCTCCTACTGAGGAATTACGGGCTCTTCGCAACCTCAGTGCGGGAAATACGACTATCACTGGAATATCACGAAGGAAACTGGTAACAAGGATTTCGGAATCGCACACACTCAGGGAGAAAGTACTTGCGTGTACGCGGTCAAGGATTCTCTGCAGTCCTCGGTGATCGGAATGTCTGGAACGAAGTCTCAAGAAGTTGCAGAGGCGGTGTTTCTGGATTCCTCCGCGGGAAGAAAAGCATCCGCCCCGTCTTAGGAAAGCAAAACGATTGTCAAGCACCTTCTTCCTGTGTAGGAGGTGCTTATGAGGGTGTTTGAATCTGTGTCTGCCAATCAGCTGGGAGAAGTCCCGTCCCTTGGCATTCTGGGAGTTGTAGTGCCGCGGGCCCTTTTTCCATTAACTCCCGTGCATTCGTACCTGAAAGGGAGTGCGGGTGTGATTACTCACTGTGCTGATGGTAGGGATATGGGGAATCGTGACAGAACCCCTCCTGAAGGAACGCCGACTCGGCGGTCGTCCAGGTTTCCCAGGATTGTTTTCGTGGAATTGGTCTATTAACTCGGGGCAATGGAGATTCTGCTCAGGTTCCCATGTTCTGTCCTCCACCCCAAATCCTTTCCAATCTACCAAATATTGTACCCGTCCCCGAATCAATTGGGAATCTAATAACCTGTTAACTTCGTATTCCTCCTGCCCATCTACAACAATTGGAGGGGGTTGATCTAGAACTCGAATGTTGGCTGCACAGGGTTGGAGAAGGGAGACATGGAAAACTGGGTGTATTCGCCAGGAAGGGGGCAATGCCAATCTTACTGCTACAGGGTTGATGATTTCTTCAATGCTGTATGGGCCTATGTATTTGGGTTTCAGTTTGTCGATGCCTTTCAAATGTATGTGTTTTGTAGCTAGCCAGACCTTATCCCCGATTTTATATTCAGGTTCTTTGGTTCTTTTCCTGTCTGCGAATCGTTTGTGAGCTGCTTGGGCTTTCACCAGGTTGTTTTTTGCCTCTATGAGGATTGCCCTGAGATGAGCATGGTGTTCTTGGATGCTTGGAAGGGTCGATTCTATGGGCCACTCGAAGGGGAGCATGTTTTGATGGTGTCCCAATAAACAAAAGAACGGAGAGCATCCCAATGTAGAGTGTTCGGTATTATTATATGAGAATTCCGCTGTCCATAAGAGCTCTACCCAGTCCGTGGCATTCTGCATTGTATAACAGCGGAGGTACTGCTCTAAGGTTTGGTTTAAGCGCTCAGTCTTGCCGTCTGTTTGGGGGTGGTAACTGGTCGAGAGTTTGGCTTCTACATTCATCGACGCGCAGATCGCTTTCCAGAAGCGGGAGGTGAACTGTGTCCCTCGGTCTGTAATGATCACACAGGGAATTCCATGGGCTCGTACTACATGTTGGAGCATCAAGTTAGCCAATTCGTATGACGTAGGGAGTTTTTCCAGGGGACTAAAGTGTCCCATTTTGGTCAGGTGGTCCACAATCACCAGTATCGCCGTATATCCCTGACAAGGGGGCATTTCCACGATAAAATCCATAGATATGGTATGCCATGGGCGTGGAGGAATTGGGATGGGTCGTAACTGTCCTGTGGGTTTCGCATGCACGGCTTTACCCTGTGCACATACGGCACAGGTTTTTACGTAGTCTCGAGTATCCGCTTTTAATGTTGGCCACCAGAAGGAACGTTTTATCCCTTTTATTGTCTTCTGTATTCCCATATGACCTCCCAAGGCCGTATCATGAGCCCATGACATCACTTGCTCTTGTAATTCTGTCGTGGGGATATACAGAGCGTGTTGAACAAATAGCAGACCGTCATTTTCCGACCTTGTCTCTGGGGCATTCTTTAACCAGGCTTGTGTGTCTATCTTGGTCAGGGATGCCTGGATTTCGTTCAGGAATCGGTCTGCTGTGATTACTGCAATGGTGGATGTCTCTACAACTCCATCTCCCAAAATGAACGGTGTTTCCGTGAATGCTTCCTCTAAGTCTACCTCCTCGATAGGAAGACGGGAGAGGACATCCGCTTTCCCGTTTTGGGGTCCTGGCCGGTATTTTATAATGAAATCATAGTCTGAAAAGAAAAGAGTCCATCTTAATTGGCGAGGGGTTAGTGCTTTCGCTGTCTTTAAAAAGAGCAGGTTTCGATGGTCTGTATAGATTTCAAACGTATGATGAGCCCCCAACAGATAGTGTCGCCACTCTTCACAGGCCCTTTTTATGGCCAATAGTTCCTTATCCGATATGGAATAGTTGATTTCACTAGGATTCAGTTTCTTCGAATAGTAGGCCACTGGGTGTAGTTGCCCTGTCTTGGGATGTCTTTGGGACAAAACACCTCCAATGGCGTATTGTGATGCATCTGTTTCCACTATAAAGGGAATTTGAGGGTCTGGATGGCGCAAGAAGGGAGCTTGGGTGAATTTCTCTTTCAGACTTCGGAATGAGTGTTCTGCCGCCTCACCCCAGACAAAAGGAGCGTTCTTTTTCAGAAGATGTGAGATGGGTTGGATGGTCTTCGAAAAGTCCTTTATAAAACGCAGGTAATAATTCGCAAAGCCTAGGAAGCTTTGTACTGCTTTGACGTGCTGTGGTGTTTTCCACTGTATGAAAGCATTGACCTTGCTCGTATCCATTTTGAATCCCTGGGCGTTTATTATATAGCCCAAAAAGGCGACCTCTTGTACGTGGAATAGACATTTTTCCAATTTTGCGTACAAGGAATGCTGATGGAGCCGATCCAGAACTGCCGTAACGTGGGTAACATGTTCTTGGAGTGTGGTGGAATACACGAGAATATCGTCAATATAGACCATACAAAAACTGTCCAGATATCCCCTCAATACTTCGTCCATGAAGTATTGGAACGCTGCTGGGGCGTTACAGAGCCCAAACGGCATCACCCTGTATTCAAACAGGCCGAACTTTGTTCGGAAAGCGGTCTTCCACTCGTCTCCGCTCTTTACCCTCACCAGGTGGTATGCTCCACGAAGGTCGAGTTTGGTGAAATAACGGGCCCCTTTTATTTGGTCTAGGAGTACTGGTATCAAGGGTAATGGATAACGGTTCTTCACCGTAACACGGTTTAGCGCGCGATAATCTATACACGTGCGGAGTTCGTCGCAATCCTTCTTAGGTATAAAGAAGAGGGGAGACGATGCAGGAGAGGATGAATGTGTAATGAATCCTGAGGCTAGATTCTCTTCCAAGTACTTCTGTAAATAGTGGGTTTCAGCCTCCGTCAATGCATACACCCTACTGCATGGAATATCCGCTCCCGGAATCAGCTCAATGCGGCAGTCGTAGACTCGATGTGGAGGGAGTCGCGTCGCAGATTGTTTATCGAAGAGGGACTTGTAGTCAGCGTATTCTTCTGGTAGCAGGGTTGCGTTAACATAGGTTTCTGGGGTGCTTGCGCTAGCTACTAGCCTTGCCTTGGTGTTCTCGACGGAGCCGGAGGGGAATTTGTCATGCGTGCAATGTTCCTTGCAATATTGGGAGTTCATGGTAACTGTGCGGGCTGCCCACTGGACTTCAGGATCATGCAGAGTTAGCCAGGGCATGCCCAAAATGAGACAGAATTGCGGTGCATCAATAAGGTCAAACTGTATGCATTCTAGATGGTTCTCCCCGAATTGCATTAGTAACGGTGGCGTATGTGAGGTAACTGGTCCTGATGTTAACACGGAGCCATCGACAGCCTTTACACATTCAGGTTTTTCTTTTCTTTCGCTGGTTACTCCTATTTTTTGAGCGTAGGCGATATCCATATAGTTCCCTGTTGCCCCGGAATCCAATAAAGCGTCTGTTTTAAGGGGTGAACCACGGTTTACCCATATGGATACGGATACATTCAGGTGAGCCACTGCGGGTTGTAGGGTATTGGCTATGACGGAGGAGATCTGGGTTCTTCTTCCGCCCGGTCCAGTGATCTCGATCTGGTTCGGGCTCTTCAGTTTTCCGCCGTCTCTTTGGTTCCCATCACTGCAGGGCTTCTTGGAGACAGGCTCTTTTCGGGAAGCTGTGCTCGAGCTCTACATTCTCGAATGAAATGGCCTCCTTTTCCACAGTATAAACATAATTTCATCCTTCTCCGTTTCTCTCCATCAAAGGGATGGTCCAGCTAGCGGCGTTTCCTCCCATATACGACATCATGAATGCTGTTTTTGCAGTGTCATCTGGAAGACAGCGGGTTTACACAAGAAGTGCAGCCTGCACTGATTTAAAAAAGTCTCAAACTTCTTTGGTTCACCATAGAACCTTTCAGGGGGTGCCAACGGGATACTAGGATTCTGAATCACACGAACTGTAGGTCCTGGATCACTCGACTGTACAGGTCTCGAAGACATGGTGAAAAACCCCCACCTGCCTGTTCCTCTCTGGCTGGAGGATGTGTGGTGGCCCCTGGAGGGGGGAGCGTTGCTTCTCTAATGTAAGGACTTCTCCTCGTTAGACCTGCCACCTCTCTACGCAGGGTCCCCATTTCTTTTCTGAGGTCTTGATTTTCTAAACGCGTAGTTTGCACCTCTACCTGTAGCGCATTTAGGCTCTCAAGTAAAGAGGACAACACTACGTTCGTGTCCATCGTTCAGGCTGGTCGTCGATTCGTGGGCTTGACAATCTGTCACGATGGTTAGTGATGACGGACAGAGTTAGACACCACTAACCGTTTTCACAGCAGCCAGCAGGAATGATGATGTGCTGAGAGTCCTCCCAGCTCTCCGAAATGATAAGCCCCACAGTGCAATAACACGCAGCTATGGAACTCAGCACCCCGGGGAAAAAGGGAAGGGGACAAAATAAGAAATGTCACTGCCTGGGGAGCGTCTGGCCTGAGGCTGCTCTGTGCTCGGAACCTGATAGCGGGAGCACCCTACAGAGGGGAAGAGAAGAATGAACACAAGCATAAAACTACTATACTGACTTTCACTCACCCGTCCATGCTCTTCCCCCACTCAAGGTAGACACCACGGCACTTACAAAATCCAGACAGTAACAGCTTGAAAATATATATCCGGTTTTCAACAAAATAAGGAAAGCGGTCCACTCTCCACTGGTAGCTCCTTATCCCTGGCAAATGTTTCTAAGGAAGTCTGTGTCCTCGAGTCCTTTCCGAGGAGGATGTTGTTAGGTGCACAGCAGGGTCAAATGAGGACGAAGGGGGAACCGCCCCAGATACGGGCACGAGAGTCTGTACCACCAGGGCTGGGGATGCGGGATCACGATAGAAAGGAGAGAAGGGATCAAGAAGCAGAGGAAGATTGTTGCTGTTGGAACAGCTCCGACAAGCGAATCTCCTACTGAGGAATTACGGGCTCTTCGCAACCTCAGTGCGGGAAATACGACTATCACTGGAATATCACGAAGGAAACTGGTAACAAGGATTTCGGAATCGCACCCACTCAGGGAGCTAGTACTTGCGTGTACGCGGTCAAGGATTCTCTGCAGTCCTCGGTGATCGGAAGGTCTGGAACGAAGTCTCAAGAACGCCGCTTCGGTGTTCCGAGAGGAACCTCGAGGAAGTTGCAGAGGCGGTGTTTCTGGATTCCTCCGCGGGAAGGAAAGCGTCCGCCCCGTCTTAGGAATGCAAAACGATTGTCAAGCACCTTCTTCCTGTGTAGGAGGTGCTTATGAGGGTGTTTGAATCTGTGTCTGCCAATCAGCTGGGAGAAGTCCCGTCCCTTGGCATTCTGGGAGTTGTAGTGCCGCGGGCCCTTTTTCCATTCACTCCCGTGCATTCGTACCTGAAAGGGAGTGCGGGGGTGATTACTCACTGTGCTGATGGTAGGGATATGGGGAATCGTGACAGGTGGTGCTTGCACCCCTTACAGGGATATAGGTATCCTGTATCCCACTTAATACAACACATGTATCCTCATAGGTCACCCCTAGAGCAGGCCTTGCTAATCCTACAAGGCAGGGTGCTGAGATATGTGTGAGGGGGGACCCCTACCTGAGTAGGGCCCCTCTGCAACCTTCGTAAAATCATTGCTGGGTTGTTTGTAGTGTAGCCATACCATATACTCTTAACCACATTATAAGTATATCGCGATAGCATGATAACTTGAGAATGGCTACACAGAACCATATCGTGTTTGATGTCAAACATGTAGGAATCATACCCCCAATCCAGCCATGGGACTGAGGGCATGATCCCCCCCTGCTAGAGGGGCGATATTGGAAAAGCGGCAGAATTTAGACACTAATTTAAAAGTGCACGCGTAGTTCAAAATGGATGCTACCCGCCACCCACACGACTCTGGCTGCCTGTTGCTGGGCAGAACTCCAGCCACGGCAGCTGGACAATAGGGATCCTGTTGCAGGGAGGTGTTCCCACCTCCCCAGACAGACAATGTGGATTGGAACTGGGTGGGTGCACCATAGGATACCTTTCAGAGTTGCAAGTAGGCTTTTCCAGTGCCTACATTCTGCATACACCGCCTGGAACCGGTTCAGGGGCATCCTGTCCCCTGCCCTGGCGGGAAACACACAAAGGGGAGAGGGTGTAGCCACCCTTTTCCCGCATGACCTCTCATTGGTGGGCTCTGATCTGGACACTCCCCTAATCTTTGGATAAAGGTGAATACAGGGTCCCCGGAGCCTCAGATTATTCTTGAACTTCACAGTCTTGACCTACGACTTGCTGCCGCACAGCTACCTGAAGAAATCTCCCTTGGGGTAAAGGAGTTACCCCCCTGCTTGGCAGGCACCTGAAACACTGCAAGTGACCCGGTTGGAACCTCGCTGCTCCTTTGGACATCGACGACTCTTTCCTACCTTGAGGTGGGGTTCCAAGCATCCCAGAGGCCAGTGAGTGTGCACAGCAAAGCTCTGAACCGTGGACCCCGTGGGTGCCGAGATCCCCAATACCCCAGGACACCGGCCACCTCTTGCACAGCACCCGACCCCGACAAGTGGGGAAGTTGTGCTTTGGCCCATTTTTGAGCCAACCTCTCAGCATCATCTATGCCAAAGATCAATGCCCTAGCCCGCTCCGGCGACCCGTGGGCGCATCTTTACGCACGCCAAATTGCTGCCTCCCGCGGTCCCTTGTCTCTCAACTTGTGGGCCCTAGCAGAAGGCAATCTTCGATTGCAAGAGTTCCCCTGGTTGCTCCAGGCCTGCTCTTCAGTCTCCTTGCTGGAGACCTCGCTCAGACCTCGTGGGTCTGCACCAGTAGCTGCTTTGTGTTTCTTGCGTGGGTTGCGGTTGCCAAGGCTTAGTGGATCCAATCCGGACACTAACACCGCAGCGACCCTCATCCTTTGTGGGACAGTTGCTTTCCAGAAGCTGGCCTTCCTTGACACCTCCTGGACCCCGTGGCTGACGATCCAAGCTATGCCTCTTCCTCCTGGAAGCACCCGACATTGAAGGACTCCTTCTCTTGAGCCCCCTGGTCACTGTGCCGTGCCCCAGACTCTGTCCCCTCTGCTTTCAGGTCCTTCTCTACAAGATCTACATTTTCATTCTTCACGACAACGACAACGCTTTTGGCTAGCAGCAGTTCTTCACGTTTTGCCATTGAAAATCAGCCCGCGACCCGACATCGAAAACGACCTATGCACCCGGCTTCCCTGGGGCAGGTAACAGTGGTACCTCGGTACTCTCATGGGTGTGAGCCCTTCAAAAGCTTAACTCTAAAGTGTTGAACTTGAACTTCTGCTAGAAGTGTTTTTAAACTTGTAAAATTCAACCGCGACATTCTCCATAGGCTATAATAGAGATCCCGACAGTAACTTTAGTCACTGCACGCGTCTCCCGTGGGTCCCCTTCCTCACTACCTTGGGTGGTTTCACAAGGGGCCAGCGACCCTAAATGCCCTAGGCATTGTCTGTAGAATTGTCGTGGTTCTTATACCACTTTTTTGATATATGGTTTGGTCCCCCCCTGGGGCCCTGTGATTCCAGTGCTATTTATTGTAACTATCAATGCTTGTTTGAATTGTATCTTCACCTCTAGCCTCATAAAGAGACTAGTGGGGTTATTCCTAGAATAAATACATATATTTTATGTATATACCTGTGTGGACTACTCTTTCATTTGGTTATTCAAGAGGTTCTCTGTGGTAAAACAATAAGCTTAACACTCCTTCAAGACTTAGCCTGAAGGCTGCTCTCCACAGCTACCACTAGGATAGCTTTCTTTAAAGGTTGTCTTTAACCTATCACCATAAGAGTCGAATTGGACTGGTACAAGGTGTCCCCTATAACTAGAGGACAGCATATGCCAGGCCAACTTCTCACAGTAATAAACAGAGAAATCATCTTTACAATCCAACCCAGCAGACCCGTCAGATCAGCACTTCGGGTACTGCCAGGTTGCCATGTAGGCAGATTCACTGGAATTATGTGATTGTGTGGCTGCTGCAACTTTCGCATAAAAATAGATTAGCTGTATTTGCCACATAATCAGTCCTCTGCCGCATAAACTGCAGAATTAAAAAACATTTTTCTTGTTTTTAGGTCAAACGGTTCAAAGTTACTAAAAATGCAGCAAGGCGTGTTGCTGCGCAGTGGAAGGCCCATTGCACAGTTGGACTGGTCTCCTTTCTATTGCTTATTGCTATATTTGGAGGCTAAACTGGTACTGGTGATGTGGAACCAATGCACATACAGTGTTACCAAATTTAAAAATGATGAAAAAATTAAATAATGCTATAAAAAATGTGCCGCATTATGCCGCATCATATGGCTCTTCTTGCTGGTAATTTACTCAACCCTGCCACATAATCTGGCCCTCTCCTGACGCATAATTCCATCGGTCCTGCATTTAGGATAGTCTGACCGTGCTACTGGCATCTTCTGGGAGCTCCAGTTTAGAGTCCTGGCAGAACAAACTCGGCGTTCCAGCCTTCTAACGCTTATTCGTTGAGTATCATTACGTGTTATATGGAGTCTGGTATGAAACACCATATTAAAAAAACATTATTATCCAAATAAGAATAGGGGACATCGATTGAAAATAAAATTCGACTGCATAACCCTAAACTACAAATAATACGTTTAAAAAAGGTGACATTCTTAAATTTGACAGAATGATCAAGAACATTTATAAAAGTAACTCGACAAAACAATAACCTCGTGAAGTTGTTTCAATCGTGAAATGTTCCTCCTATGACACTATTTAGTGTTTTCGCAGTCCAAACTATGTTGTGTGCGTTTGTGTGCTCTCTGTTTTATGATTTTTCGAGATTGCGACTCTCAGTTCTTCTAGGGCTGTGGTGCATTTGGCTTTTGCGTACCACAGTTAGCCCAAGATGTGAAGCTTGTGGTGATCTCACTACCATGTTCTGCGGTTGTCTCTTTCACAGACATACCATCATTTTAAAAATAGAGAGCGGGAGATTTTGAAAGAAAATCGGGTTAATGTATTCTCCCCATTGGCTTATATTGAAGCAGGGGCAATTTTAGGCAGTAGCTAGCTAAATTAAATCCATACTAGGCTTAAAAAATTGGGAGTCTCCTGCCTGAATCAGGTCTGTTGGCATGCATTCTCACTGACATGGTACATGGCGGTCCCACCTGCAGTTTATGGTGGTCTCACCAGCACAGTGTGTGTTGGTCTCACCAGCCTGATGTATTGCAGTTTCCCTAGCTTAGCTTGCATGGGTCTCACCATCATGGTGTGTGACCATCTCTCTGGAATCGATGTGTGTTTTCATCATCATGGTATGTGTCAGTCTCAGCATTTTGGTGTGTGGCAGTGTCAACAGTATGGTATATGCCTGCTAACGTCTAGCCCACTCCTTAGCTCCTGGGTCAGTCCGTTAGCTCCTTGTCAACCTTTTAGCTCTTGAGTCACCGCCTTTGCTTCAGCCCGCAGTTCCTTGGTTACCCTGCTAGCTCCTGGTCAGCACCTTAGCTCCACAGTAACCTCATAATCTCCTGGTCAGCACCTTAGCACCTGGGTCGCCTCCTTAATTCCTGGCCAGTCCCTTACCTCTTTGGTCACTCACTTGCTCTTGGTTAGCCTCTTAGATCGGTTGTAGCACCCCTTCGTTCCTGGTCTCTCTTAGCTCCTGGTCACTAAGTTAGCTCCCCGGTCACCCCATTAGCTCCTAGTTGAGCTCTTACGTCAGCCTTCTAGCTCATAGTCTGCCTCTTAGCTCCTAGTAACCCCCTCAGCTCCTGATCCACCTCTTAGCTTCAGCTCCTAAGTTCCAGGATCATCCTGTTGCTCCTCGTCACCCACTTAGCACCTAGGACACTGCCTTAGGTCCTGGTCAGCCCCTTAGCTCCTAGTAAGGATCTCCGGAGCCACCTCTTAGCTTCAGCTCCTAAGTTCCAGGATCATCCTGTTGCTCCTCGTCAGCCACTTAGCACCGCCTTAGCTCCTGGTCAGTGCCCTAGCTGCTTGGTTACCCCCTTACCTCCTAATCTACCCCTTTGGCTCCTGAGTCACCTCCTCAGCTCCTGATCAACCACTGACCTCCTGCATCATCCCATTAGCTCCTCGGTCTCATGTTTTATTCTTGCTCTGCTAATGGGCCCTGTTGCGCAATTGTGCACTTTCTGATTTGCTTCTGATGGTGCATCTGCAGCGCTGGAGCTGCATTCAAGTTAGAGCAGTCAAAAGCCTAGGGCATCACAAGTGAAGAGGACAAGGTAGACACAAGAAGCATCATCTGTGGTCCTGTAGGCAGGGAGTGCGCTCAGAAATGAGACTTCACCCAAGGTGCTAGTGGTCCTTCCAGAGGCCCCTTTCTTGGGCACCGCTGCTACCGCACCCTGGAGTAATACATTCTTTGGAGTGGGGGTGCAGGGGAGCATGCTATGGTCATCCTGGTCACCTTAATAGTGAATGGATAAGATGGCAGAAGGCAGAATGGGAAATAGAGATGATTCCCAAAAGACTGATGTCTTGACTTCTGAATAGGCCGGTCCCCCCTTATGGCAGTCAGGTGCGAACTGATTTGTCAGTGAGTGGTGCATAATAGAGCAGACTGCGACTCCACAAGAGATCCTTGTGAAAGGTTTAACATACCTTATAATACTAAAAGTATGAATATAAAGAAGTGGCCTAAACCAAACACCTCTATCTATGTATGTATGCATGTATTTTGAGTTTAGGCCTAGAGAAAACTTAAGCAGTTAGAGCAGCCTTTTGTCAGGCAAAAAATGATACTTTTTTCCAGCCGGCAGACAGAAAAACTGCCATGCCACTGACTCTTGGTCGGACCTAGTGTTAGGTGATGCAGTGGAAGTTGTTGCATCCATCTTGAGTGTGCGGTGGGATACTCATTGCAGTACTTGCATGTCTGCTTCTTTGTAGTGTTCTGAGATGCCATGATGGCTTTGGATTGCTTGTAACATAACCAGACTGTCTAAATTGGCAATGTGAAATGCTATTCAGGGAAATGTGCTTCTGATTGTTTCTGTATCATGCTGGCATGTTTTTGACAACTGTTCTTTTTCCAAGCTATCAGTTGGCTGCTTTCACTTTACTTGTTATTTTTGACCACCCATAAGGTACCACAGTGCTCCCGCGGAACCCATACAGACATTGGTGGAGTGTTACAGGGTTCCCGCATGAGTTTTCCCTCCAGTTCTATATCCAGTGGAACCGGGTAGGTACTGAGGGACAATGAAGTATTCACAAACTTCGAGGTCACTAGGAAAGGACATTTTTTAGTAAGACCATAGGGGGGGTTTATATCAACCTATAATAATGGTGATAGTTCAAGCTTTGTAAATACATTTCTTTATTTTTTTAACAAAGTACCATGGTTCCAATGACTCACACAAAAAGCACTTCTGATTGGTTCCTGGCTCTTTTCCTGACTCTGCTTGATCTCTGTGACTTAACAACCTTGTTAAAGAGCTCCAGCATTTTTGTTGTTATTTTTTGAGGTTTTGAAGAGAAACATAAAAAATAACACCTTTAGTGAATGAGAAGTGACAGCTTGAGGTGGTCCGTCAGTAAGGGGGGCCTCAAGAGTTCACTGTGTTTCACTCCTTCTGTATCAGAGAAGGTTAGGAAAAAAGTCTGCAAAGACATTGACTTGCAAGTTATGCAAGAAAACCTTCAGCCATTGTATGGGGAAAAAGTACAGTTTAGTGGATGAGTAAAGTGCAAAGTAACTGTTCACTCGACTTTGTGAATCTGAATGTAACTACTTCAATACTCCTAGACACTGCCCATTTTTCCACTCTTTGTGAAGTGTGTTTACAAGAGGTTAGACGTAGATTCAGCTCCAATTTATTTTTCAGGATGTAAAAGAGGAAAGTAAAGATCCTCGTAGATGCAACATTTTGCAGCGATCTGACACCCAACTCCAAACAATGATAACATTGTACGACACGCACTGTACTACCTATGTTGATCTGCTCCTGCCTGACACCCAACTCCAAACCGTGATAACATTGTACAACACGCACTGTACTACCTGTGCTGATCTGCTCCTGTCTGACACTCAACTCCAAACCGTGATACATTGTACAACACGCACTGTACTACCTGTGCTGATCTGCTCCTGTCTGACACTCAACTCCAAACCGTGATACATTGTACAACACGCACTGTACTACCTGTGTTGATCCGCTCCTGTCTGACACTCAACTCCAAACCGTGATACATTGTACAACACGCACTGTACTACCTGTGCTGATCCGCTCCTGTCTGACACTCAACTCCAAACCGTGATACATTGTACAACACGCACTGTACTACCTGTGCTGATCCGCTCCTGTCTGACACTCAACTCCAAACCGTGATACATTGTACAACACGCACTGTACTACCTGTGCTGATCTGCTCCTGTCTGACACTCAACTCCAAACCGTGATACATTGTACAACACGCACTGTACTACCTGTGCTGATCTGCTCCTGTCTGACACTCAACTCCAAACCGTGATAACATTGTACAACACGCACTGTACTACCTGTGTTGATCTGCTCCTGTCTGACACCCAACTCCAAACCGTGATAACATTGTACAACACGTGTGCTGATCCGCTCCTGTCTGACACCCAACTCCAAACCATGATAACATTGTACAACACGCACTGTACTACCTGTGCTGATCTGCTCCTGTCTGACACCCAACTCCAAACCATGATAACATTGTACAACACGCACTGTACTACCTGTGCTGATCTGCTCCTGTCTGACACCCAACTCCAAACCGTGATAACATTGTACAACACGTGTGCTGATCTGCTCCTGTCTGACACCCAACTCCAAACCATGATAACATTGTACAACACGCACTGTACTACCTTTGCTGATCTGCTCCTGTCTGACACCCAACTCCAAACCGTGATAACATTGTACAACACCCACTGTACTACCTGTGCTGATCCGCTCCTGTCTGACACCCAACTCCAAACCATGATAACATTGTACAACACGCACTGTACTACCTGTGCTGATCCGCTCTGTTTCATTAAGAGCTTTAAAAAACCTTTTTGTGGAGCAGGGGAGAGCGGCTTCAGCTTAAGTCTGAGTTCATCTTTCCCACGTCCTTCAGTAATTACTGAAACTTCAAGAATTTAAAGCTCCACAGCTATGTACACATTAAATGATTTTCCACAGTTTTTGGACCCACTTGCAAACTTCATTTTGCATATTTTCACGGGTTACTAATAGAGCATTTCACATACTTCTTTTGTGGTTAAATTGCAGTTTCTACCTCTTCAGATATAGAACTTGTATTCTTCATTCATGTTGGGCAGATGAGTAAAGTGGAACCTAAGGGCCCAATTTATATGTCGAGGGATGGCCTTAGTTCGGTCCCTCTGGTGGAGGGACTCTCTGTAGAATTTATAAATGACCATCAAGCTGGTGGTCATTTATAATGCATTGGCAGGAACCGCTGCCACAGCGACTCCTGTCAATCTTCTTTGTTGTTTGGTGCAGGGCTCCATCAAAATGATAAAGCCCTGCATCAAACTGTTTTCTTTTTTATTTCCAAAAAGAAAATCCCAAAATGGGGTTTTCTTTTTGAAAATAAAAAAAGAAAATGCCCCCTCACCGTGGGAGTCATCTCCCAGGATGAGGTGGCAATTATTCCTTTTCTACGTCCACCCGTCCTAAGATATAAATCGGGCCCTAAGTCTGTACTCCAGCTTCAAAAGCCAAACCTCAGCCTAGCCTAGCACCAGCCCATTCTTCAGCCCCTTTGTTAAATATATTTGCAAGGGTTTCCAAGTAGAGTGAGCTCAAGTTTTGTACTCAGGATCTAAGACAGAAAAATAAAGATGACTGGATGCAAACAATTAAAGCTGCCTGACACACTCCCCGAAACCATGCTGACTTTTTAGAATACGTACTTTACCTCCTTAAAACCCATGATAGTGTGCTCTGTTTGATAATAAGTTTTCAAACAGGTGTGGTAAAAGGCAGAGATAAGCTACTTCAGTCTCAGTTTGGATTTTCCTTTCTCGTCAACTGCACTTAGCACACAAACCACAAGAAGTTAAACCTCTACACCTATCTATACATTACATTTCAATAGTTTTTGGGCCTAATTTCAGACTTTAGCATTTTCTTGCAAGTTACTAACAGAGTATTCCATATACTTTCCAGTATTAAATTACTGTTTTTACTTCTTCAGTTGTATTTCTTGTACACCCTCGTCATGTTCAGTGGACTACTAATGTGAAAAGTGAGTTTTCAGTCCACTGTGCAAAGTGAATCTCACCACTTCAGTAACCCTAGCAGCAGTCCACCAGTCAATGTCTTTGTGAAGAGTGTTTCCAAGAGTTTCCATGTGGATTCAGCTCCAAATTCTTTCCCAGGATGTGAGAGAGGAATGTAAGATGTCTCTGAAGGTAGTATTTTGCAGCTGTCTCACAACCAACTACAAACTTCATTATGAAGTTTCAGACACCTATGTTTGAAAGCAGGGTTGAGTGATTTCAGTTTCAGTCTGGATTCTCTTTCCTCACCCTCATGGATACCACAAAACACGTAAAAGTCTACCACTGTCTACACATTAAAACTCTTTCAGTAGTTTTTGTCTCTACTTTCAGACTTCATTTTGCATTTTTCAATGGTTGATAATGAAGTATTCCACATACTTTTCGCTGGCTTAAGCTGCTGTTTCTACTTCTTTAGATACACCTTCTCACAGTGAGCAGCCAAGTATTTGCAAAGTAACTGTTCACTTCAATTTCTAAAGGCAAATCTCACCATTTCAGTAGCCCTGGCAGCAGCTCACTTTTCACATTCTGTGAAGTGTGTTTCTAAGGGATTCCACATAGGTTCAGCTCCGGTTTAATTTTCAGGATGTAAGAGAGAAAAGTAGAGATGTCTGTAGATGCAATATTTTACAGCTGACTGACATCCAACTCCAAACCATGCTTTCCTTGTACAACATGCCCTGATCCACCTTGAACACTGTGCTGATCTGCTCTGTTTGATTATGAGTTTCCGCACACTTATGTTTGGAAACAGGGGCAGGCGACTTCATGTTGAGTCTGAATTCGCCTTTCTCACCTACTGCAGTCATTATGCACACTACAAGAAGTTAAAGTTCTTGTATTCATTAGACATTAAATCATTTTCTGTAGTTGTTTTGGTCTATTGTCAAACTTTATTTCACATGTTTTCCCAAGCTATTCATGCAGTATTCCACAGTGCTCTTGTGGTTAAAGTGCTCTTTCTACTTGCCCAGATGTAGTACTTGTATACAACACTCACATTTAGTGGACTCCACTTTCATAAACCAAATCTCATCAGTTCTGTAGGCTATGTTGTAAAGTGGATTATTAGTACTGGTAAATGTGCATCTACCACTGGCAATAAGTCCACTAACACAGTTTAGGGCTCAGAATAGGTCTCAGAAAATAATTCCCATGCTCAACCATTGGTAGCTTGTCTACAAGCAGGCAGTCTTAACTTCAGAGACAGGTATGTAAAGCATCCAAAAACTCCAATTCAGTAAATCATTTAGACACAACACACAATAAAAATCCAACACCAACTTATAAAAACAGGAAATATTTTTATCTTTAAAATGACACCAAAATGAAAACAAATCCACTGTATGAACCGGAGATATACATTTTTAAAGAGTTAGCACTATTTAGCACATAGAAACCTATAGCGCCTATTAGGACATCTGAGCACGCTAGACTGGGACAAAGTTAAAGTTTCAAGCCGACCGCAACGGAGCCCTGGGCGGCTTCCCCTCACAGTGGGCCTCGTTCAAAGTTTTACCTTGTCAGTCAGACTGCAGGGCCTGGTTGGTGCAAATCAAACTTCCAGCATGAACCGTACAGTTAGCAGTCCTTTTGTTCAGCTAATGACTTTAAACCAATAGCAACAAACACCATAGTTAGGACTCCCTCTTTATCAATCAATTGACAAAACAAATGGCAGCTACACCCTACTTTCCATACTGTTCTACCTCACTAACAGCAGCCAGTGACAAACCTAGGACTATAAAATACCCTTTTCCCTCTTAAACTTATACCTTACACAGTCTTCTAGAACACTTTCAATTCTGCTGCAGACTCCTCTGTGTTTCACTTGGATGCTAGTGTTATTGTTCGGTTCTGCGTAATGGGCCATTCCTTTGTCTTTTGGGCTCTGGAACATTAAAAAATTGAGGCATTGACAAAGATCTAGGTTTTCCCAAAGTGGAAATTACATGGATTGTTTACAGAAGGATTGTATGGCATCGACTACTCCCTACATTGGAAAGCATTTCAAAGCCCCCTGATGTCATGAGTGTGCAATGCAGAGGAAACAATTTGGGCAACATCACGGAGGTAGCTCTCACAATTGAAATACAGGGCCTTGCAGGCTCTGCACAACCCCCTGCTGCACATGGCCAATCCCCCTGCAGATGATCAACCCGCTGCTATACACCACATTTGACATGCATAGTGAGGTGTTCACAGCAAGTCTAGAGAATTTCCAGCGTAAGGCTTTCGTTAACAGGTGGATGTTGTTTCATTAGCCACGGGCTCTGAATACAGTGTTTCCCTCAAATGGAGAGAGGTGCCCAATATGTAATTCTGATGGAGACTGGCTCTATAGGTTTTGCTACTGCAGCTCCCATAACCTTTTATGGGTAAGGCTATTTAGCGAAGTGAGTCAGGCCATTGAAGAAAACATCTATCTCTTACCGAAAGTGGCTTTTTTAGGTCTGGTAGACCGAAGTTTTCGTAGAATCCCGAAAGCCGGGAATCTTATTTTTATAGAACATTGATGAAGGTCATTAATAACTACCTTATGTAAGTCCCCGGTAGGAACCAGTTTCCAGCAATGGGAGACAAAAATGAAGAAAGTTAGCCAATGGGAAGCCTGGTTTGCTAGAATGAATAGGTATAGTACTTACCGAAGAAACTGGGGAGAGTGGGCTTGTAAAGCATAGGAGATGGAAATGTGGACATCGGTATAGACTGGAATGGAAGGCTTCCGCATAATGGGTTGGGGAGGGCCAGCTAGGCTGAGTTCTCTCCTAGGAGGGAAAGTGATAAACCGATACAATGATTGTAGGGAGATGGCAGGGACATGGGGGGTAGACGGCACTGGAGGGGAGATATTTTTTTGAATGAGGGGGGATGTTCCTTTTCTTTTACTTTAGTTTAAGACACTATATGGACGGGTCATGTCCTAAGAAAGGCCTGGGGAGGGACAAAGGGGGTGGATCTGATAGATTTTATGGAGGATTTTATTGTGGGGAGGATTATGTAATCACCTTATCTAATAAAACTATTTATTTAAAAAAACACTCCAAAAACAAACGTAAGAGGTGTTTGTACATCAACTCAAGTATTTAAAGTGTTCTCATAAGTGGCAATAAAGAAAAAGGAGGCTGTGTGTAATAAAATGTTTGCCTGTGATCAAACAGTGTAGACAGGGAGGAAGGCTGGTATTGACTCAAGGTTATCTGCTTACACATTTTGAAATTTAGCCACCAGATGTATATCTATGTCTCTAACATGCCTGTTTTACACCAAAGGTCACTGTTTTGTCTTCAGTTCTTGGCAGCAAAATCAACACAGACATAGCAGACCCAACTCAGGGCCGCAGACCCAAGTACCAAGCCAAGAATGCATTTATTTGGGTGGTGTCACACCCCAAACTGCCCCACTGAAGTTACGCCCCATAGTATAATACACTCTATTAAAATTGGAATTAAAAATTCTGTTGCATTAAGTGTCATGATGGGTCTGAACTTGTCAAATCCTGGCGAATGTGATAAAATCAGTAGCTTGGATTTTATAGGCTGCAGTAAAAGCACAGGCTCAGCATTGAACATCCATCGTCCTGCCATTTCTAAGGCTAGCTTTGACTCATGTGTCAACAAGTACTATCTCAAGTGATTGAAAACATTAGAAATGCAGGTTTAACTGAAAACAAGCACTGAAAAAACCTATCAGTCTAACCGCAATGTTGTGAACTCATGCAAACAGCATGTATACATACCTGTGTTTGCATATGTTACCACAATAAAAGCAGACCTCATGCATGTATAAGAAAAAGAATTGAATGTGTGAAGATTCACTGTCTGTTTTTAATGCAAAATAGTCCTACATGTATTGCAATTCAAGCACTCAGTAGAAGGTGGAATGCTAGTCTTAACAGCCAGTAGCATGAGGTGAGTGACAAATACTCCTCTGGGAGGAGCCAAAGACCCATTTGTGTATTTTAAAGAATTGGTAACAATGAATAGAGCCTGGCGCACCCCTTGACCTTACTGACCTATTCAACTCTACAGCAATTTCCAATTTTCCTTGACGAAGTTATTCTGAGACCTGCAGACCAATATTTAAGTTCATAACCACTTACTTTGGCAATGCCACTCTACTGGAGCCAGGCCCCTCTGCTTCTTGATTGGAGTATCCTCTTAGTCACACCCTAATGCACACATTCCAGTCACTAAAACCTGGTCACTTGCATGATGTCTAGTCACTATAATGCGAGGGGTAGTGAAAGTGGCATCATAAACCTTTTGACCCTAATAACATCTCAAGGCGGACCGCGTGCCATACCTTTAACCTTTTAGTAGCCTCCTATTTACTGTTGACGGCCTAGGGCAAGGGCAAGTGATGAAAACTACAGAAAGTAATTGTAATTGTATTTATATAGCTCTTACTACCCCTGACGAGGCGTCGAAGCGCTTTTCGTGAGTAGAACGCTGCGATGGAACCCAAAAAGGATTAGTGGTAATTAGTAGAGGGAAATATGAATTAATCTGAGTGGTGAACATTTGAATCTGCTAGTCGGATTGAAACAAATAATGGAGGGATAGAAGAGGGAAGAGTATAGAAAGTGTTTATTGGAGATCATAGCAGTAGGAGGAGGTTTGGGAAGAGTAAGGAGAGATGGAGGATGGAAGTGTCTCTAGAAACGGATTAGGGAGGACCTAGTAGTAAAATGAGGTCTCAGATTCGTCTAAGGATGGGTACATGAGGCTTTGGGGTGATACAAAAAGGGATAGGGGAGGGTAGAGTCTAGAAAGGGGAATTTTGGATATCATAGTATCAGAATGGGTTATTTTGGAGATCATAGTAATAGAATGAGGTTTGCGATGAGTCAGAGAGTGGAGGTAGAGGATATACTGAGAGAGGTATAGAGTGAAACGTAGGGCAGTGCATTGGAGAGATGCAAATGTGTTCTTTTTAACAGTACCACTAAAGTAATAAATACATAGATACATAAGTACATGGAAGTTATACATGTATAAGGTAGGTAATATATCAAGTTTTAAGTTGTATTTAATGAACTCAGTCTTTCAAGTGCTGCTGTACTTTAAGCTAATTTGTGGGTTTTTTTCTTTTCAATAATTCAATATTTAACTACCCAGAAGAAAATGTATCACAATTGTTAAGTGTTTGCTAGCATCTTACCAATTACTAAGAGGCCTCCATACCATCTCTATTTGAGCACTCTTTGGTTAAAATAATGTGTGCATCCTTACATTCACTCCACAGGCTGGGTTCTTAGATGTACATGATTACTTTCTGATCCTTCTGCTGTCTCTGTAACTGTAGGGACCAGTGGTAAGAATGGCAGTGCAAGTGTTACCAAAAGGCAATCTTGGAGTAGGAGCTGCTACCCCTAGCTTCTCCTAATTGACATGCATGGTCACTTCGGGCCATATTTATGGGCTTTTGCCGTAGGGCGGCGCCCGCAGGCCTCTCTGCTGCGCTGCCCACCGGCAAAAGGAAAGGGCAGGAATGTGCTTTATCTATGTGATACAGCGCATTCATGTCCTTTTCCCCTGCGCCGGCACACAATGGGCTGCCCTGTGCCTACGCATGCACCTTTGCACCATGGTGCAAGGGTGCCTGCGTTGCGGGGCTGATTGATTTTTTGCAGGAAGGGACACCTTACTGCACACAATCAATCCATTCAGGCGTTTTCCTTTCACCCACAGCAACACCCATGGAACCCCCCTTTCACGCAGTTTTCTGCGTGAAAGGAGCACATATTTATAAGGCCATGAAAAGCCACGTAAAGTGGCTTTACGTGGCCTTATAAATATGTGGTGGCACTTTGCACCACCAGAATGTCAAAAATGTGACATTCCAGGGGCGCAAAAGTGCCGGTAGGGCCTCGAGGCCCTTCATATTTAGGGTTGTTAGAGGGCAAAGCAGCCTGTTGCAGATTTTGAACATCTTGCATAAGCTGCTGGGTACAGAGATCCACCCTGTTCACTGGTTATCCGCAGTCGGCTAGGCATCAGGATGTTGCTAGTTGTGGTTGGGTTTTGTTTGGGGTCAACTCAGACCTGAATGAGGGAGAACTAATCGATCTGTAACTTCATTAGCTCATTTGGAAGGTGACCAACAAAGAAATGCTCTGTCTATGAATCTCCCCACTTTCAATTCAAAATGTTTGCAGACAACACTCGGTTATACATGTGGGTTCAATCTGAGTAAGGGTTCCAATTTCAATAAGCCTATGCAACATGCAGACGTTTGCTTAAACCAAGATATCCTCTGTCTAACCAGAACTAAAACTAGGTTTAGATTGTAGGTGACGTCCACATTCAGCAGGCCATCAACAGTAGGGTGGCTTCCGTACCCACAGGGATGTAACTTAGTGTTGTCTTTATACATGTGGCTTAGAAGATTGTTATGTTCAACAACATGAGATAAATGGAATGTACCTGTTGAACCAGTCATGTCTCATGCCACATAACACCAGGGCCAGCCTTGAACATGGGCAAGCTGGGCCGAGGCCCAGGGCACCTTAGGAGTGGTGCAGCAGGGAGCTGTCTGACTTAAATATTCTTTCTGTCCAGGGTGACGATTTGCAGCTGGCCCTGCATAACACAGTGCTTTATTTGTTTTTTAAAAAAAGTGCAGGTGGGGCAGAGTTGTTTCTGGTGAGCCCACTGCCAGCACTGCTGAACTCCAGGATTGCCGAAATTCCAAGATTTTTTTGTCTTGATTCCACCTCATACCTCTTTCTTCCATGACCTTGTATTTTCCATCTCGCACTCACCTGCAGGTTATTTTTCATATCTTCTTTCGCCTTTTATCATGTTTTTCCGATTTTTCTTCTTTTTCCCCTTTTCTGACTCTCTATCTTACTGTGGTTCAAAGTCTGATGATGAAAAATAAGTCCCTATCCATGAAATGAGTGCCAGTGGCCACCATCTGAATCCCATACATACCATCCAGGATGCCCAAATAGATTTTTTATGAAAGAAACCTTTTATTTTCCTCCTCTGTCTAAGCTAAAAAATATACCACATTGATTTTCGTCACACACTACTTCCCATGACGATCCTGGGTACAGCTAGAGCAGCGGCGGCTCCTCCGCAATGGCGGGGGAGCGTCGTCTTACTGCCTGGCTCAGAGCCAGCAATGAAAAATAAAGCGATGTTCTTGCATCGTAATATTTTGCAGCGCTGTAGGGAGGGGGAGGAGGGGTGCTACGTGCACTCCACTCCCTAAGTGCTCTTGTGTGTTTGGCCGGCCGTCTCAGGCCGACCAAAACACACATGTGCAATTAGCGTTTCCCCAGCCGAGCTGCATTGAGCAGCCGGGCTGGAGAAACCCCACAGACTCCCTGGCCTGAGCAGAGCGTCTTTCTAGCCTGCTCAGGCCAATCCCTGCTCTGCTCTGCAGCACAGTAATTGGATGGGAGTCTGTCCTAGTGGCTGCTGGAACCAGGCAGGAAGAGAGGCAACGCAACGCTGGAGGCGACCGGCAGCTAAAGGTAAGTAAAAAAGTATATATAGTATTTCTACCCCCTGTGTGACCACTCCTGCGCGACCCTTCCTGCGTTCCCTCCCTCCACCCGACCACCCTTTGTTTATGGCGGCCGCCACTGAGCTAGAGCTTTTTGAGATTTTGCAGTCAACTAGGCTTGTTTTGTTTAGATCTGCCATGCAGTTCCTAGATTTGCTGTAGCTGAAGTATCTCGGAGGTGGCTGCAAAGTTATATAAGTTTTGTGGGGGCATATTATCAAGGACGGCGTTAAAATTATTGCCGGTTTAGCGACAGAAAACTGCAGCTAAAGCGGCGATAATGTGCTTGATAATATGCCCTGGAGAATTCCAATAGAAGCCCACGTTCACAACAGAACATGGACTTCTATTGGAATTCTCAAGGGTATATTATCAAGCTCATTATCGCCGCTTAAATTTTAACACCGTCCTTGATAATATGCCCCAAAGTTCTTTAGAAAGAACCATTGGTCCTATTTGAGCAAACGTCGACCTGCAAAACACATATAAGCGCTAAATAGCAATAACACTGTTGGTGGTGTTGTTTTGTTGATTATACAGTCCTCCTTTTTTCCTACTTATTATTATTTTTATTATTTTTGATAAAGCGACAACACATACTCTAAAATAATCTTTTGGTATTCTTCATCTAACCCAGACAACTGGAAGGACTTGAAGTCACCTTAAGAAGTCATGTTATAATCTTGTTCTAAATAGTGACTCTCTCAAGTGAAAGGTTCTTGTATTTGAATTTCGCACTACAAACAAAAGAAGGGAGACAGATCTTAGAAGGTGTATAGGCAAATGTTTAATACATTTTCAAGAGCATGAATATAAAAACTCATTTGCATGTTGCAAGAGGTTTTGGACACGATCCTTCTATGGACTGGCATCCAGTGAAGCGGCTGTAAATAATATGTTCTTAATTCGTCACACTTATTCCCTTATTACAAGTGACCCAGGTAATTGGGATATGTATGGTAACTCCTGTTACCTAACATATCACAATTAGGAGGAGTTTGGCAGCTAACACCACACTCCAGAACTTTTTCTCTGATACATTTCAGCAGGACAAACCTGTCACAATTTATTGGATGACAAATTCCCAGTAGTTATTGGGACAAGCGGATTTTGCTGCTTAAAGCATCAAAACTGCATGTTATTCCTTATTTTGGGAGCAAATTCCCAATTGGGGGTTATTTATCGCAACTGATCAACTTGGACCCAGTGGAGTCGAATTTTGTCAGATCTGATAGATATTGCCCCATACACTGGGCCACTCATAATAAGGGCCTAAAAGCTTTCTGGCTGCTGAATTGTGATTCCACTAAAGGAGTCAAACTCTCTCTTCTGTGGAAGACCTAAATATACCGCATTTCCAAAGTCAGTTTGAGATTTTATTAATGCACTGGCTGATAGAACATTGTGGTAAGCTCCACTGCTCTTATAGGCGATAAAACAAGATTTGAAACCCAGGCCAGAGAGATAGGACTTTATCAGGATCTGCGTATCCTATAGTGCCAGACGATTGGTGGGTTTGAGGTAAGAAGGAAGGCCTCGGTGATTGTGGCCAAAGGCAACTGTTCCTTTTGCACAACTGTTTTTTTGTAAACACGAATTCCATTTTGACCGGATTATGTTTATAAAACATTGCTTCTTACACACTTCTGATATGCTTGTCTTCTTCAAGGCTACCGTCCACCTCGGTCTCTCACTCTGTTCTCCTCATCCGCAGTGTCTGACCCTGGATAAATTTGAAGGCCTCGCTGATGAGTCCCATTTGGCCCACGAAGCGCTTTATCTGCTGGAGGATAACAAGTTTTGGGCCGGGCTGGTCTTCCTCGACATGTACCCGTGGACAAACAAGCTGCAGCCACACGTGAAGTACAAGATCCGGATGGACATCGATGTTGTGGAGAAAACAAACAAAATCAAAGACAGGTTTGTATTTGTGGTTGAGAAGATAACCCTGTGGAAATTTAGACCTTGGTGCGGCCCTGCTTGCCCGTCAGGTCAGCGGAGGCCATGCCGGAGAAAGACATGGCCTCTGCCGCCCTGGTGGAGAATCCGCAACAATAAAATGCGATCCCTGGTCCCTGCGTGATCTCATTACTTTCTGTACATCCACCAGCGAGGCGGATGCACAGAAGGTAGAGGGGTCTGCTGAGTGGGTGCCTTGTTTTGGCCTCACTCAGCAAACGTTTTTGGTTTTCAAACACAAACCTTCAAAGGAGAGGTTTGTAACACCCCAAAAAATCCCCCTGATGCGCTCAGTGTTTACACGATACCGTTTTCTATCCATGCAAGGAACATCTAAGTATGTAATATATGCAGTATATGTAAATGAATTGTGGCGTTACCATCACTGCTCAAATATACCAGCCACCACTGAGAGACCTTTCCCTGTAAATATTTCCATCCCAAACAGTCGATAATTGAATGCAGCAAATTTGTTCATGTCTGATAGAAATACTCTTCGTCTTAATTAAATACAAATATATATTAATAGACTAGGGGTGTCCTTCGTGAGGGCCAAACCCAAGGCAGATTTTCTGAAAATCCCCTGGCCGTGTATTAATTCCTATTAGACCCTATTGCAAGTGTTCGGAAGGAGATGACGTGTTTCATCCCACCAGTTAAATTCCTATACCTCGAGTGAGATATTTACTGGCTGCAATAAATACCTTGTACTCTGAGTCTTCCTCTGGAAAATGAGGAATTTGGTCAGCTCTGCACCAAATTCCTGACGTATCAGAATTGAGCCCAGGGGACAGAATTTAACAGCCCTCTCACAAATAGGTCCTTAATGTGAGTAATCTATCCCACATGGATATCCTGAAAATCTGGAATGGATCCGTCCATCGTAAACCATGTCTAGACAACTATGAAATAAACATTGCCTCTTTAAAAAGGCAAAACTACTAGTACCAGAATGCAATGCAGAACTGGAAGAGCTGTTCACACGTGGCAAATTGGGGTCTCTGTAACATAGTGGAGCTGGTTTATTTTGTTTTAGTGCAACCAAAGTTGCTGCACTATGTTTCTTAAGGAGGATAAAGCCGCAAAAAACAAAAAAAAATGAAAATATGTATTGAAAATGGCCTGCTGCTGCTTACTACCTCTGTGCAGAGTAAAGCAACACAGAGATTTTTGCTGTGTTGCATTGCTCCAGATTTATGAAGCCACTCAGAGCCACGCAAAGTGGATTTCCGTGGCTTTATAAATCTGTCATAGAGGTTTGCGTCGTGCATGTACCATGTTATGTGGTGCAAGCATGACGCAAACCTCTCTTAAATATGCCCCTATTTGCGCTGACAAAAGGGTATCTTTTGGGATGGCAGGTAAATACCCTTACAAGAAATTGAGCCACTTTGAATCTTCCCAGCGGAAACCCTTAGTAAATCTGGCCCACCGTGATTGAGTTAATGATATAAAGGAATGGCTACAGCTTTGAGATACTTTGGTAGACGTTAAGAAATGCTCATTCTCATCCTTGCCAGTTCACTTGTTCTCTTGCTCCTCCAGGTACTGGGATCCTGGCCCCAGGGCTGACCCCGTGGAAGATCTGCGGTACATCTGGGGTGGCTTCGCGTACCTGCAAGATATCATTGACCAAGGGATTATCAAAAGTCAAACCAGCAATGACAAGCCCCTCGGACTTTACATCCAACAGATGCCATACCCCTGCTTTGTGGACGATGTGTGAGTATTAGGGAAGTCTATGGTGTCATCCTGTATTGAGGCAGACAGCCAGCAGATGTCTCATCCCTGCTTTGATAATGAAGTGTGAGTGAAATATTAGTGCAGAGAGATTCAATGAGGAACTGAGCCTTGTTTTCTTTTTATGGTGTGTAAGGGCAGGCCACAATCACACCATAGAGCCTCTTTGATGGTAAGGAGTAGACCACAGTGTACTGCGTGGTGTGTAAGGGCAGCATGCAAAATCACAGAGACTCGGTGAGTGTCTGTGTCGACAGCCAGCCATCTCACTATAGAAATTCACTAGGTAAGGAGTGCAACCATGGCAAACACAAGGAGATGATGAATGGAGCGCTGAATCTTTTTAGACACTCGCCCCCAGTCACAGATCTAGGTTGAATCCATCATCGTTCTTTAGCTCACTTCGCCACCTCAGTTCAGACCCAGCTATATGCAAATCAGTCTTGACCCTGTGCCTCATGGGAACAGTCCAGCCTGAACCGCCAGGCCAGGTCTTCCATGAACCGGAAACGAGCATCCTGGGACCGGTTTCGGGGTAATACCCCTCTTCAGCCAGGCTAGCTTGAATCCAGTGGCAAAGTGAGCAAGGGACCCACGTCTAGGCATACCCTGCCAACTTAGGGCGAACAAAGCAAACACAAGGAGATGATGGACGGAGCGCTGAAACTTTTCTGGCACTCACCCCCAGTCACAGATCTAAGTTGAATCCATCATCGTTCTTTAGCTCACTTTGCCACCTCAGTTCAGACCCAGCTATATGCAAATCAGTCTTGACCCTGTGCCTCATGGGAACAGTCCAGCCTGAACCGCTAAGCCAGGTCTTCCCTGAACCAGAAACAAGCATCCTGGGATATAGCGGGGTCTGAACTGAGGTGGCAAAGTGAGCTAAAGAATGATGATGGATTCAACCCAGATATGTGGCTGGGAGTGAGTGTCTGAAAAGTTTCAGAACTTCATCCACCATCTCCTTGTGTTTGCTTAGAAGTGCAACCTTGCCAACATTTTGTGACCAATAAGAGTTTTCAGGTCTTAAAATTACTAATTAGCCAAATTGATGTCTCCAGAAATGATATCATGCATGTTACTCAAGAGGGACCTGTCCCACCTCAAGTCCCAGCACATGGTGCAGCCACTCTGCTAAGAATACAAGGGATTTTGGGCCTGGTTTAGAGTTTGGGCTTATTTCAGTCATCAACTTTTATAGAATGCTTTTTCAGTTCTGTTTGTGCAATCTAGCGGATCAAGGCCACACCTCTGCCAGTTTCATCAGGTGATCTGCAACCCTTCCTGCTGCTTGACAGTCCAAGCTGCTTAGAAAGACTGTATGTATAAAACCTATCCTCAGGGTGGTAAATTCAACCACAACATATTTAAATGCCCTTAACTCAAAGTGCCAATTCTCCACACACCCTCATGCCCATGTCCTCTGCTCCTTTCTTTTCATTATGACTCTCCTCTCACTGTCGTGTCACCTACCCTTCCTCTCCCAATTATCCTTTCCTTGACTATAAATCCCCTCTGCCCCTTCTCCCACTTGCTTTTGAGCTTTCCTAGTCGTCCTACCTCTTCTTCATGTCCCCCACCCACCCACCTCTTCTTCCTCCCCCCACTATGACCTTACTCTCCACCACCCCAGCCCCTCTTACTTCATTCATGCCTTTCCCTTCCCTTGTACCTCTAATTACCCCAATCTGTCCCCATCATTCTTCGCTGCTCTTCCATAAGACCCCGCTCATCCTTTCCTCCTTTGCACCTTCACCAGCCCGCCTTTCAGATTGTCACTAACTATGACCTTCTCTCCTTTCTATTTATTTATACTTAAAATCCTGCAATCAGTGCTTAATTTGAGCCGGTGGCTTCTGGTGCTCAGCACCAGCACTTTTCATGAGGATCAGTTAAGGACACATTCATTTATGGTAGTCACAGGGAAATTAAGGGGCAGATTTACAAGAAAGTGACGCATCTATAGAGATGCGTCACTTTTCTTGCGCCACCCTGAAAAATGCTTGCGCCACCTTGCATGCGCCGTATCTACAATATGGCGCACCATGGCGGAAGAATTGACAGATGCGTCAGAAATTTTGACGCATCTGTTGGGGCAATAGTCACACATTGCTGGAGTCGTTTCGCAAGCACGACGCAACTCCAGCAATGCATTTTGTGGCCTCTACACTGCGTCACTCCTTACGCCTGCTTCAAGCAGGCGTAAGGTTTTGACGCAGTGGCGTCTTAAAAGTGACGCAGTGAAATCTTGTAGATTTCACTGCGTCACTTTTACAAGGCTTTCCTGCGTAGTAACGCCCTCCTGCATACATTTTACCTGACGCAGGTATAATGTGACGCAGGGCTTTACAACGTAACACATCTCCTTAGATGCGTCACGTTGTAAATAGGGCGCATTGTTTGCGCCGCTGTTGAGTCAAAAAAAGTGAGGCAATGGCGGCGCAAAGAGGCGCAAGGGGCTTGTAAATCTGCCCCTAAGTGATTTGCCCAATATCACAGGATGTTGAGCCAACGCAGAGACTCGAACCTTGTTCCCAGTTCTGAAGCTGGCAGCTCTGGCCATTACACCACATCCTCCACCCCCACTTTCATGGTTAGTAGTCGGTTCTGTTTTAGGCAGCGCTAACAAGAGAAATGGGCTGGTGCAAGCTGCCGCCTGCCGATACCCCCTGCACTTATTATTTTTTACAAACTAATGTGCAAAAAATATCAAAACTTAAACCTCCACTTGTGCTCTGTTTTGTTGCATAAAAAAACACTGTTGTGTTACAGGAAGAGACATGGGCAGTGCATCACTGCATCACCTTATCTGTTGAAGGTGGTGCGACTCTGCCTTAAAACTGTGCCTAGCTGTGATGACAATATATTTAACATGCATTTGCAAAGCCAATGGGTCTCTCCTTTTGGATCTATTTGCTTTCCCAGTACTGTTTGGTGGGGAGTTGTGGGGGAGAAAGCACACCATGGAGAGAGCAGCATAGATCACAGGGGGCAGAAGAAGCACACCAGAAAGAGAGCAATGGGAAGTGCAGGGGCAAGGGAAGCACACATGGGCAAGAGCCACACAGAGCCAGGGTATGTTCAAGGAGTTGATAAATTCATGAGGAAGAGAGCAACATATGGTGGGATGTTTTTGGGGGTAGAATAACACAAAGGAGTCTTCAACATGGAGTTGAAAATTTGCAGAGGAAGAAGCACACGAAAGATAGAGCAACATGGAACACAATGGATGGGAAACCACATGAGGGAAATAGCAACATAGAGGGTGGGGCAGCAAACCATTCAAGGGAGAGAGCAGCAGAGAGCAGTGTGAGTGACGCACATGGGGGAGAGAGTAACATGGAGAGCAGGGGTAGGGTAGTTTTTAGGGGAGAAGCACACATTGGAGAGAGCAGCAATGTTTGCGTGGGCAGAACACGAGATAGAGAGCAACACGGGATGGGTGTTTTGCAGCAGAGAAGGGGAGTATAAGCACAGGAGGGAGAGATCCACAGTGGTGCTGAGCAAGCATACTAGGGAAGGAGCAACAGGGAGCACCAGGGCAGGTGGATATAGAGGGTGGAAAAGGGCACAAGGAAGAGAGCTGTAATACATATACTCTCATGAAGTGCTTAACCAAAATGAAAAAAGGAGGTCCTTAGAAATGGCCTGTGGATCGATAGAAATCAGCCAAATAAAAGTATGGTAAAGAGGCGGTGCTCCAGGGAAGGCCTAATCACAAAATGGGAAAAGGAAATCCATTGAAAAAGAAGCAATCAGATAAGAGCAACAGTAAAGCTAACCAGTGGTAAGCAATGTGTGGGCTATAGGCCTACAGAAGTTCTTGGTAAGCCCATGTTAGAAATGGGGGTCTCTAGTTGGCAAGGGTTTGCACCTTTGTCCAAGTAGGGACAATTCCTTCTAGTCAGGATAAGTGAGTAACACTCCTAAAATAACCCCTGCTCACCCCCTTGGTAGCGTGGCACGCGCAGTCAGGCTTATCTTAGAGGCAGTGTGTAAAGCATTTGCACAAAAGCAACAGTAATACAGTGAAAACACTGCAAAAGGACACCACACCAGTTTTAGAAAAATATTTTATATACTTCCACAATACAGTACTTAAAAAGGTATACTTTGCAAGAATACTTGAAAAACATAGTTCGTACGAGTCGGTACCTCAGTCCGGGGCTACCGTGATGCAAAAAACAACAGAGTCTAACAGTTCCAGCCGACCGCGTCGGTACGGGCCAGCGAAAGCGTGAACAGTCTCTGTAACAGTCCCTTTCTCGTTGCAGCTGACACGTTGGTGCGTGCCGGTGGTGGCAACCGTTGTGGTTGCGTACAAAATGGAAGCGGTGCGGTGTCCTCTCGATGTGGTGCAGGCAGCGGCTTGGTGACGATCGTCCAGATGGCGTCGGTGAGACCAAGGCTTACAGTGCAGGGCAAGAAGGTGCTCGATGCGGTGCTGGCAGGTTGCGGTGCAGGCGACAGAGCTGGTTAGCGGGAGCTGGCATTGTCTGGCCCAGACGGCTGTGTGGGATGAGGCGGTGCATCGTGAAACTTATGAGCGGTGTCCCCAGCCACGATGCGGTCACAGGTGTCGAAGTCAGCAGCTGCGACGGCGTCGGCGAGACCAGGATGGCGAAGTGAAGCGAGGCGTAGCGGAGTGCGGTGCCCACAGGTCAAAGTGCAAGCAGCGGCTTGGTGGCTGCAGCGGTGTTTGTCATCGTCGGTGAGACCAGGGTTGCAGTGTGAGATACGGACGGTGCAGTCTGTGATGCCACCAGGACACAGAGCTAGCGACGAAGTCAGTGATGGAGTCGGTTGCTTTTCCCTTCTCTGTGGCAACTGAAATAGCGGTTCCAGAAGCAGGACCCAGAGGTTGGTGTAGTCTTTGCAGTCCCTGAGACTTCAGAGCAGGAGGCAAGCTCTATTTCAGGCCCTTGGAGATACTTAATAAAGAAGTTGCAGAAAGTTCAGTCCAGTCCTTCCACTACCCGAGACAGAAGCAGCCACTGCAGGCCAACACAGCAAAGCACTCAGCAAAGTGGTCCAAAAGAGTTGTAAAGTTCTGGGGTTTGGGCCCCAATATTTGTGCCACAAACTCCTTTGTTCTCTGGAGGTAGAGAGTGTCTGTGCCCATCCAGAACCAATTCTGTCCTCTCTGGTGCAGCCTCCGGGCAGGAGGCGGAGACAGCATTGTCAGAGGTAGACTAGGCCCATTAAGGTGAAAAGGAAATTCCTCCCCCTACCTTGAATACAGCCCAGGTCTATTCAGCCCATCCCTGACCCATCTAGAATCTCTGGAGCCACTGCTCCTCCCCAGCCCCTGTCATTCCAAAGCCAGATAGTCAAGCCACAAACCCAGCAGAGGCACACTGGATGGCTGAGCACGAAAATACCTACTTTCTAAAAGTGGTATTTAAAAGATGCATCTTTAGATGAGTTCAGGCATACTAACCTTATTTTTCTACCTCATTTCCAGGTGTAGTTATGTTTATAAGATGTTATAAACAAACTCCCCATTCTGTCCTATGGGAACAGGTAGCCTTGCAATAGTGAAAAACGAAATTGGCAGTAATTCAAAATCAGGACATGCCACACACACCAGGGTGTGTCCTACCTTTCACATACACTGCACCCTGCCCACGGGGGTACCTTGGGCCTACCTTAGGGGTAACTGATATGTAAGAAAATGGAAGATTAGGGCCTGACAAGTGGGTACACTTGTCAAGTCGACTTGTCAGTTACAAACTGCGCACAGACTCTGCAGTGGCAGGTCTGAATTTCCTTTTCAGGGCTACTCATGTGGGTGGCACATCAGTGCACTTTACCAGGGGCTGACTGGTAAATCAAATATGCCAATCATGGGAACCAATCCATAACACAATTTACACAGAGAGCATATGCACTTTAGCTCTGATCAGCATTGATAACGTACCCAGAGTCCTATAACCAACAAAGACAGGTCAGGAAAAAATAGGAGGAAGAAGCAAACAGTTTGGGGATAACCCTGCAAAAAGGGCTATTTCCAACAGCCCACAATAGGTCTTTTACAACCAAACAGCTTGGAATGACAAAAAAATTACTTCCAATCTTTCTGTTCAGGGAACCATCGACTGTGACAAGAAAATTAATATTCAAAAAGACTGGCATGTGATTTTGTGAAAGTCGCTGGCGGTAGTGAAGCACCGCTGCGCCATCATGCGCTACAGCAGTGACTGACAACGCAGAGAGACGTCACAGATAGATAAAGTAAATGCGAGAGTTATCAACCTATATCAGTAAACTCAGAATTCATGGCTAATGGTTAGGGCACTCCGCAGGTGAGCTCTTAGCATAAACAGCACAACAAGTGTGTGCAACCCGCTCCATTGACTACACGTGATAACCAGTCTTGTACTCATTTCATCTTGTTGGCTGGGCCCTTGCCTGCAATGCTGTGATTGGTTGCTTAGGCCAACCTATTCTACCATGAACCTGCTTGTTTTAAACTTTTCATTGCACTTGAGCACTGTGTAGGTTAGGCAACCTCCAGGCCTGCTCATATGATAGGATATCACCAGGAGCGGCTTGTATTAGGGAATAGAGGCAGGCGGGTGAGGGGGCTAGGGAGGGGGTAATGAAGGACGACAGAGATAAACAAACAAGCATTGGCATAGCCAATAGGTCTCGCCTTTGGGACCTTATAAGTGTTTAGCCATGCAACAGTTGCATAACTAAACACTTATAAGGTCCCAAAAGCAAGACCTATTGGCTATGCCAATGCTTGTTTTAACTGCTGCAATCTATTGAAGCCTCACGGAGAAAGTGATCGCGATCAAACATCAAAGCGGCTGCGCGGCCGCGAAAGTGAAAGTAATCGCGGTAAAGCGCGCCACGCGCGCCCGCGCACATGCACTGTAGCTCTAGGCTGGCCTGGTAGCACTTTTTGGAGCCCTCACAAAATGTCTCGCCAGACCAGCGCATGCGCTGGGTCAGGCGAGACCTAAAAAATAAAATGTACCTGCTGCCCTCAGCATCACATCGCGCTCTTCTGCTCCTCTCTGCCGCTGCAGGCAGGCACAGGCTCCCAGTCTAACCTGCGGCCAATCCTGAAGCTTCTCTCATGCATGAGTGCAGCTTCAGGATTGGACTGAGCGCCGATGATGTGCGCCCCAGGACAGACTGGGAGTCTGTGCCTGCTCTCTCTAACCCCAGCAATGCAGCTGGGGGTGGAGAGAGCTTCACTGCACATGTTGTGGCTGGCCTGAGACCGGCTAGAAACCACATATGCAGTGTAGATAGAGCCCACCACTCCCCTCCAGCCTATCATCACCCTGGCCCTGCCCCAAGGCCCGGCAGAAGCTAAATAAAACGATAATAAAACGGGTATTAAACCCGTTTGATTATCATTTTATAAAAAAAAAATTAAAGTGCTGGCAGGGAGTCTGTGCTCCTCCGCCATAGCGGAGGAGCCACCGCTGGATGTGACTATGAAATCAATGGGCGGTAGGTCTACTGGAAAAACAGTAGCCTGTTGTGTAAATTGGAACAGTTGACAGGTACAGGAATTTACTGTGCTGGGTGTTTACATGGTAAACAAGGGCGACCCATGATTTGAGTGCTAGAATGTGTTGGGCCTGTACTTGGTGTATAAATGCTGTCTGTGATCTCAATGTTGAGACTCACTAAACCAGAGTTTAGGGGCTGGGGTGCAATCCATTTGCTTGGCCTTTAAAAGGTGCATGTGTAAGGGTTGCCTTCAATAATGACAGAGACTCACCATGGGGCTGAAAATCACTAACTGTACATGATGTGGGAATAACATCAGCCTATGATCCTATTGCAGAGACTTATTAGGGGTTCAGGGGTGCCCTGTTTGCACTGGACCTTCTGAAGTGAGTAAAGGAAGAGTTAACACTCACTGCAGGAGCTACCTGGGGTCCAGTGGTGCACTGCATGTACTTGTACTTGGCCTTTTGCATGGCCTGAGTGGTGAGGTGGGGGTCAAGGGGGGTGACGGGGGGGGGGGTTGGGGGGGATAAGTGGGGATCGAAAACAAAATTAAAATTCACTTACCTGATCTCATCAAATCTCTCCTCCATCTCTCCCACGTCGTGTTTCTTCCCGGAAGCGCCCAGGGTCCCCTGAGCCAATCACAGTGCTGCAATGCAGCGTTGTGATTGGTCTGAGCGCCGTGGTTCAGTGCTCAGACAGGGGCTGGGGGCCTGGGCATGCTTTCCACCCAGGCTGTAATGCAGCCTGGGTGGAGAATATGCAAAGTGCACATGACGCTTTGGCCGGCCCAAGACGGGCGGCCAAGGTGGCATGCACACTTTAGAGTGCAGTAACCACTCCTCCCCGACATCATGGGTGCCAAGCCCCTCCTGTCACGATACTCAAAATAAAATGATAATAGCTTCAGTTATTATCATTTTCTTTTTTCTTTTACATTGCTCCGTGACCAGTGGGGTGACGTCCCTCCACCTTAGCGGAGGAGCCACCATTGATCTCCCTGGAGATACTTATTGGGGTCTGTGGCGAGCTTGTTTTATTTTATTTATTTATTTAGAAGGTTTTATATAGCGCTAGCTCCACCCGAGGGTATCAGAGCGCTTTACATCAGCAATGGAAGTACATTATAAAAAAAACAAATAAACTGTGCTTCCTGTACTGGGTCTGCACATGGTGTGCAAGTAAAATTTCTAATCTAACTGCAGGGAGACTCCCTATGTGCAGGACAACTGTAATTATGCAGCAGGGGAGCACCAGACAATGCAACAGAATTGACTTAATTATGCAGCAAGAAAAGCCAAATTATGCGGCACAATGCAACACGTTTTATGATGGTATTATGTCACTATTTTGTCTTTTTTTTTTACACATGGTAATACTATCTGGGCAAAGATTTCACATCATTAGTGCAGTGCAAGTTTAATAACAAATACAGAAATAAGCAACTGAAAGATGACCAGTTAACCTTTACGAAGGGCCTTCCACAACTTTTGATCCATTTGAGCTAGAAACAAAAAAATGTTTTGTTAAAATCTGCAGATTATGCAGCAGATGATGGATTATGTGACAAATGCATAATTATGCCGAAAAAACCCACAGCCGCAGAATTACATAATTCCAGTGGCCATGCCTATGAGTCTGAGGTGCACTGCCTGTAGGGCAGTCTGTTCCTGGTATGTGGCTATGGGCCAGGGACATGGGAAGTTTTGGAGGGCCTTGGTCAGCAAACATGAGTGGACGTGTGTGTGTGTTTTCTGTGTGTGGATTTTCTGTGTGTGTGTGTGTGTGTATATGTGGGTTTGGAGGCTTTGCTGGGTTTTCGGTTGCATAACTATGGGCATCCCGGGATGTCACCCCAGACAGAGGGTGTGGAGGTGGGGCGAGGGGGGGGGGGGCGCTGCCGCATAGCCTTTGACGGGCCTTAATTGACATTGTCTTTGATCTGCACGTGGAAGAGAATTCTCTGGATTTTCGACCTTTGAAAGAAAGACCCCAGGGCCTGCAACTCGCACACAGATATGGGAACTGGTTTGAAAAGGAAGTTATTTTCCAAATAATGACGAGTACTAGAAAGAACCATGTGTTAGCTGAGGAAGTTTATGGAAAGAGTTTAGCAACAGATATGGAAAAAATGTAAACATGAACATCAGTCCCTTTAGAAATGGAATGTGGCATCACTTAGGAATGCCGTATTTGTTCTTAAACTCCAGTTGAACCTTCTACGTGAAATAGGAATCATGTCTGACATTTTGCTTGCACCCGAATTATTTTATAAAAAACAATTTTCTTGGTATTGCATATTTTCACTGTATACACAGGGGTTTGAAGCGATATCAGATGGACAACGAGAGAAAAGTTCTTATGCTTGAACCCCTGTTTTTGACAGCTAGCCATGTATGCTTTTATGTTGTGTATTCCACCCCACATCCAATCCCCCTGTGCAGAGAGGACGTGGAGTGGTCATGCACAACACAACTTCACCTCATGAACAGTGGAAGCTGGCATCTAAGGGGCCGGGTGCGCACACAAAAATATTTTTTAAAAGACTTACATGAATCGACATCCGACGTCCTCCGCTCTGGAACAGTTCAAGAACAGGATGCAGTGTGGGCACCAATCCTGGTGTTGCTTTCATGCTGTGAGAGGAGCGCCCTGATTGGAGGGAGCAGCCTTGCTCGCCTCTCTAGTGCACATGTGTGGCTGGCCATCAGAAGACGGCTGGCCAAAAAGACATACACACTTTGAAAAGTGCACAATCAGACCACTCCCCTCCCTGCTGCTGTCATTCAGCAGCGGCCAGCCCCAGTCCTAACGCTGCGTTCAGGACGGGAGGATGAAAACTAAAATGTTAATGAATTACCATTTTTTATTTCATCTTTGGGGCTAATTAAAGCGGGGCGACGCTCCTCAGCTCCAATGGAGTAGCCCCCCTGCTCACTAAACTCCCTCTCCCTAACTCCACGTGGTGCCCAGCCACCCTTACATATCACCCTTCTTAGAGTCTTGCCCTGAGTGAAATATTTTTAAAGGGTCCCAGCATGTCTTTCAACACTCCCACACCTCCCTTTGCAAACCCCTCTCCATTCCAATATTAAAAACCCTCCCTGGCTTTATACCACCCTCCCCACCATCCATTCTCTCTCCACTTGAAGCCTCGCTTTGGGCTTTCAGACTGGAGTGGCGAGCTCACACAGGGCCACACTGGACAACACTTCATTGTGAAGGGGTCTTCAGAGACTTGCAACTGACAAGGGAGATGGCGGCTGGTAGACACTCATCCCTCTGGTCAGTGAAGACCCAAGAGAGGGGAAAGAAAGTGGGTGAGACTCCGAGGCTCCATTCCACCACTGTGCTCCGGTCGGGCGAGGCGGGACCACTGGGGGGAACGAGGCCTTCCCCTGGTGAGGTCACAGCAGAGGAGAACAACTTTTGATAATCCGCTGCTGTGACATGGCTGTAGTGAGTAACTGGTTTCATTTTTAGGTCTCGCCTGAGACAGCGCTGTAGCGCTGCTCTCACGAGAGCTTTTGTAAATGGGGGATCTGGAAGTGCAAACGAGTGCTTTCAGGCCTCCAAATACAGTGCATGTGCGCCGGCCTGGCGCGCGCACCATTTGGAGGCCTGAAAGCACTCGTTTGCTTTTACTTTCGTGGTCCGCACGGCAGTAAAGATCGGCAGTAAAGATTGCAGTCTCTTTGTTCCCAGCATCAGTGAGATGCAAATGAACCAACAGCGTGAGGCCAAAGGTCTTATTTTTTTTTAAACAAACCAGGTCACTGCTACAGTGAAAGGAACAACAAGCATTTACAATGCAATAGGTCTCGCATTTACGCGAGTTTGAGCTATTCACATTGCAAATAGCAATGCCTTCTATTTGTGTTTTCGTTTTTCAAACATAAATAAAAGGCATCGTCCTTTACAATGCCAATAGCTTAAACTTGCGTAAATGCGAGACCTATTGCATTGCAAATGCTTGTTATTTAATGTTAACTTTAGTGCAGTATTAACTAGACGTCCCAGTACAAAGTGTGACAGATGTCTTTTTGTTTTTTGAACTAAGATCACTTTACATACTGGGTCTTATAGGAGAATGGGGCACATTTGTGGCCAAGTCACTCAGCGCAGCAAGTCACCTTTCTGCACTGCACTGCGTGACAGAGAAAGGGCATAAATGTGCCATATTTAAGTCAATATGTTGCATTCCTGCCTTTTCCCCTGCGTAGGCGCTCTTTTGGCTGCCTAGTACCAACACAGGCACCCTGGTACCATGGTGCAAGGGTGCCTGCGTTATAAGGATGATTGTTTTTGTGCAGGAAGGGACACCTTTAATCCACTGCGCTTTTTTCCTCTTTCTATGTGTGCTGCAAAGTGCAGCGCACATAGAAAGAGGAAAAAATAAGGAGAAATAAATATATTTCTCACTGTTATGCCTCACCTGGGGTCTACCACTTCTAGTAAATCTGGGAAGTTGTCAAAATCCATGGATCTTATGTGGGAACGCCCACGCAACACTCATGGAAGCGCCCCCTTAGTTCAGAGTAATGCAAGCCTGCGTTTTCTGCAGTGTTGCAGTACTCGAGATTTATGAAGCCACTCAGGGCCACGCAAGGTGGTCTTGTGTGGCTTCAGGAATCTCATTTTTAATTTGCGTCGCTCTTGCACCATGTTGCGTGGTGCAAGAGCTACGCAAAGGGGCTAATAAATATGCCCTAATGCTTATACCTGGAAAAGTGAAACTGCAAGAATAAGAAAACAAATTGTTGCTGGCTAAAAAGTCAGGACTGGCTGATGGGGTTACCAATAACGTGGGCCGCTTGATATGGGCAATTTGATAGCAAAGCCACTGTTTATTGCACTTGGGGCATATTATCAAGGACAGCGTTAAAAATGATCGCCGGCTTAGCGGCAGAAAACTGCCGCTAAAGCGGCGATAATGGGCTTGATAATATGCCCTTGAGAATTCCAATAGAAGTTCATGTTCTGGTGTGAACATGGGCTTCTATTGGAATTCTCTGCGGCATATTATCAAGCCCATTATCGCCGCTTTAGCGGCAGTTTTCTGCCGCTAAACCGGCGATAATTTTAACGCCGTCCTTGATAATATGCCCCTTGGTTCCTAATTGTGAATTAAACTGAAATTAACAAAAGACAGCATATAAGCAAATTCTGCAGTAACCGAGGAAGGTGCCAAAACCATCTTTTCACGTAATTCCTGCTCACTGAAGTTGCACATTGGTCCACGAGGGATGGATTCATGTCAGATTTGCAAGATATTCATAAAGGACACATTTACATCGACTTAATCTGAATCGAACTCATTTACATAGTCAGAGCTTAAAACTATAAAAGTTTGGTCTGGATCTTACAGTCCCTGTTATGTCTCCTCTGAAACTCTGCCCCAATGCTCTTATTCAGCTCTTGCAGACACATGAAGTATTTCTCAAGATACTTCACTGAATTCCTATCAAGGAGAGAAGCTGTTAGAAGGCACCAGCTCAGGGTCACAAAGAAGCCATTCACAACAAACACGCCGATAACCGACTGGCTCCTTCTCCACTTAAGACTCCAGGGCCCTTGGGCTACTCCAATATGAACTTGATTGACCCTTGCCCTTTCAATTTACTACCACTGGTGGTCGAAGATTGTCCATTTATAGGTCTTTTCTTTAGAATTTGCTATGCCAAGAAGTCTAAGGCATTAATGCAGTGCTTAACTTGTAAAACATGAGGGTAGATGCCTAAAGTGTTTTGTATGAGCCTGCAGCCAGAGTCGCTGGTTGCCAGGGCTGCCAAATACCAGTTCTGCCTAGTCTTGATTCCACCTCATGCCTGTTTCTTCCACCATCCTACACTCCCTCTCTGTCTTATTCTTGCATCTTCTTTTTCATTCCTTCTTGCTCCACTTATTGTTATTTTCCTATCTTTCTCTTCCTTCTTCTCTTTCCACTTCCTACTTTTCTCTATCTTGCTCTGGAACAAAGCCTGATGATAAAATACAAGTACCGGTCCCCGAAAATGACCCCCACCTGCAAAAATCAAGCACTGCATGAATGAACCAAAACAGCCCAGAAAACCAGTCAAGAGCCTTGAGCACGTGTCATGGGTCAGGGATGTCCAGTGTAGGTCTAAGAAGTTGGGATCCATTGCAGATTTTCAAGGTATACACATAAACTTTTTTTGTATACAATGAAACTAAATGTAACTCATTACATGGTTGTTAGTAATCTTAACAAGCATTGGCATAGTCAATAGGTCTCGCATTTGGGACCTTATAAGTGTTTAGCCATGCAACAGTTGCATAACTAAATACTTATAAGGTCCCAAAAGCGAGACCTATTGGCTATGCAAAGCGCCCGTGCGGCCGCGAAAGTGAAAGTGATCGCGATCACGATCAAACATCAAAGCGGCCGTGCGGCCGCGAAAGTGAAAGTAATTGCGGTAAAACGCGGCGAGCGTGCCCGCGCACATGCACTGTAGCTCTAGGCTGGCCTGGTAGCACTTTTGGGAGCCCTCTCAATAAGTCTCGCCAGACCAGTGCATGCGCTGGGTCAGGCTAGACCTAAAAATCTGAATGAATCTGGCCCCACTCTGGCCATTCTGTTGTTGGACACGACAAACAACTTGTCCGGTCATCTTAACCTCTTACAGAACGAACATGGTTTACTTTTCAAATTTCCTCCCATTTATGGTAGAAGTTTGCCCATCGGTAAAAACAATCTGTTTTATATTTTATTTGTTGCTGGATTGCCTGTCTCTAGCAAAGGTCTTAGAATGGAAATTGGACAACTAACACATAATTCAAACATCAGTGTCACTTATCTTTCGCCCTCTAGGCCAATTATAAATTATTAATTCTAAGCCAGATACACAGGCAAACCTTCCAGTCAAAATTTTTACTTATGCCTGGAAAAAGTAATTGACTGCATATGTCTGACTCACAAAGAAACACAAATAAATGCATGCAGTGTAAGGCTGCATAGACCAATCACTCATGCATCACCTGTGCACCAATAATTTTCAAGTTAGGTTACTAAAGTGTGTTACCTTGAGGTCTGGTAGAGTAATGGTCAAGGAAACCCTACGCGAGTGTGGTAAACATCTTTTTTACAATATATTTAATGGAAGTATTTTAAATAACATAAAATCATACCTTAAGATAATACTTATACTAAAATCAACTATGTAATGACTTACTTATTACTGATCCTCAACACAAATCAATACATATTTACATGACAAATATATTAGATTAGAACACAAAATATAGTTTTGCAGAAAAATAGGGAACAAACAAAACTAAAGGTTAAGGTGATGTCAAGATAGTATGCTTATGTTTTGGTATTTGTAAAGGGCATTGTTCGCTTGTAGCTTCTTGGCAATCTGATTGCTTCAGTAATCGTGGAAATACAATACTTGCGGTACCTTACGTTTAAACAAGTGTGTCTTGAAGGAGTTCCTGACTTGGGACAGGGAGCCTTAGATTCAACGAATCAGAGGAGAGAATTTGTCTCTGCGGCAGCGATAGAGAAAGCTCCATCTCCATAGGTAGTGATGCGTGATTTTGATAGAAACAGCAGGACTTACGCTCTGACTGCAGGGATTTAGCTGGTTTGTACCAAGTACATTTTGCACACATTAAGACTGGGACCTCCGGGTATTCTACTCTGTGGACAATTGTCACAGTCTTAAAAGTAGACTATTGTGAAGAGGGAGCCAATGGAGGTTCCTTAAGGTGGGAGTGATGGAATCAAACTTTGCATTTATAAAATGTGCAGCAGCATTCTGTAGAAGTGGAAGTTAGGTCATTAGTTTCTTTGAAGATGGTAGAAGAACAATTTTTTATGCTCTCACACATCCACCCATGGATTTTGGCGCATTCCCAGACTAACCATTACTGGTAGATCTGGGAATGCATCAAAATGCTATGCCTCCCCAGGTGAGGCATAACGAGGATAATATCTTTTTTTCTCCCTGTTTTTCCCCCTTTCTACACGTATTGCATTCAGTAGCATTCGTATAAAGAGGAAAAGCCTCTCACGATTGTTTTTGTGCAGGAAGGTGTCTCTTTCTGCACAAAACAATCCTGCCTACAATGCAGGCACCCTTGCACCATGACTCAAGGGGGCCTGCATTGGCGCTAGGCAGCCAAAGTGCGCCAGCGCTAGGAAAGGACAAAAATGCACTGTATAATGTTAAATATGGCGCGATACTGCCCTTTCACGCAGCGCAGCATGGCGGCTTGCTGTGTTGCGTTGTGTGAAAGAATGATAAATGTGGCCCTAATTGTTTTTAGCTGGGTCGATAAATACGGCAGGAAAGATAAAAGTCAGAAGTGATTGGGGTCTTTGGTATCCAAAGATGCAGCGGCTTATCAATTGTGTGCCGCATTAGTACCAGGATCAATGGTGGCGCAGTTGAAGATTAGTGAATGAAAAAGGCTAGGTTTGCACATATGTGGGCGGGCAGGCGTCCAGAAGTGTTCTTGCAGGACAACTTTTTATAAAATCTCAAGTAGGATGGTCTCAGTAATTGATCAAAAACAGCAGAAGGAGCATCTGTATGGCATCTGCTGTGATGTTACTTTTTACTGAGCGAATTTTTCCATGAAAGGATGATGCAAGGTTTGTGCAAAGTTGTGAGTTGAGGGGGTTATATTAAATTGACAGGCGTCGGTTGCAATTCATGAACTGCTCTGAAAAGCTCTTTAGACATGTTTGGAGAATTTATTAAACTTTCTGAAATGTATGTTTGTTTTGCCTTCTTCATTTTGAAAATGGTACTCTTTCATCTTTTATAACTTTTTCTTTTCATTTTCTGGCTTTCACATCAAAGAAACACAAAGAAGGAAACAGTACTGTACAGAGATCATCAATGAATAAAGAGCATGTGTCTTTTACATAAGAACCTCATTATAACTGTCTTTTCCCAACTGGTCACAATACGTCCAAACATACATCACTTACCACATCTGCACCAGAGCCCCATTCCCCACCCCACCTTACGCTATCATTTACATCAGTCACTTGCATTAATTGAGTACCTTACCATACTCAATACGTACACTCAGTACGACTGCCAGACGTCTCCTGGGCGGCGTACTCCAGTTTGCACTATTCCTCCGTCCATTTGATGCTATATGCCATGTCCCTCAGCTATGCCCCACCGTATGGGGTTTAGGGGCTATCCAGCAAAATATAAGATGTGTATTTTTTAAAACACATTTTCACTCAGGGGTATCTTGGCACTGAATAGCATATGTTTATTGTTCCCCGACTCAATGGTACTCATTTTATTGACTTCAGAAGGATGAAAGGCTGAGTGGGCCAGTTCAGATTTGAACCTGTGACCATGAGGTTGAACACAGGCCCTTGGAGTGAAGGTAGTAGTCCACTAAGCCGCCAGACCAACACATTACCTCCACTTTGCCAGTTGCAAGGCCACTGAAACTTAGTGACTCAGCAAAGCTACATTTGGGGCTGGCAAAATATTCAATTCTACTATTTCAGATAGTACCACAAACACTTCTGACCAATATGGAACACTTTTTAAGCAATGCCCGGCATATGTAACAAAACAACATTGAAAGCCTTACATATTTTGCATTTGATTACAGTTCCTATTGTGAATTTAGCTGCACGTTCTGGTGTGTAGTATAATCGATGCACCATTTTAAAATGTATCAGGTTGTACCGATGATTAAATGGTATGTCTTGAACCTGTGGACAACAGTATTTTCAACTCATATCTAGTTCCATCTCCCAGGCCTTTCCTCCTGCATAATCTGGCTCTGCCTCTATATGATACACCTCATCTCGTATAAAGACTATTGTCCTGCCCCCATCTCCTCTGTATCAATTTTTACAACATCTCCACAGATGGGTATGGGAAGTCCACCAACACCGATCACGTCTCATGTCTTAATCAGTGATAGGGCAGTATGGCCAGGGCTTTGTTACTACCTTTCTCTTTCAATTCCTGCAACATGAAGGTGTCCTCTGGAAATGGATCACCCATTACCTTCACCCCATTCTTTGTGAAATGTCCACTGAAGTGTGCTCCATCAGCGGTTGAGTAAGAGATTATTCAGTGTGGCCGAACAATGCCCATGTGTTCCGCAAGTTCCCACCATGCCCAACACGTGATCTCTATAACATCTATCTCATCTGAACGCAATTCGGGTTTCTTCACTATTACATTGGAAAGCGAGTGTGGTCTAGCAGTCGTTTTCCCCACCTTAACATGCGTTAATGCTTTTTCAGCTTTGTACCAGTATTTGGCATGGTGTGGCTGCACAATGAAGTAATACAGGTAGGGATCTGGCACCCCTAGTGCCCTTTCTTTATGTTTTGCGTTAGCACTTCCTTTTTATTACATAGTTACCCTCCACCCTGTATTAGCTGAGTTAACAGTTTCTAGACTTGTCAGAAGAACTCCTTTGAGAGGGACATGGAGATATTGACAAACAAGAATGAAATTTGCAGCAGGTTCACCATTTTATTTAATGATACTCAACTCAGCATTGACAAGGGGAGCTTTAGCCAATGCTTAACTCTTGTCTTTAATTCCACCATAATCACCCCAAAATTCCACCTCACTAGCTCCAGGGCATTAATAGCAACAAATATCCCAAGATGTTTTACTCCCTCAGGTCTCCATTGTAGTTCATATTCCCCTTCCCACAAATCAGCTTAGTCAGTCAATGGGAACATCTCAGACTTATCCCAGTTAATATGTAACGCTGAATATCTTTCAAATCTTATTATATATCTGATTATTGGTGCCACATTATCATCAGGGTTCTGAATATAAAGTATGATGTCATCTGCATAAAAATGACACCAGTAGTGAGCCAGATCCAACACAAATACCTCCACGTGTGTGATGTTCATGTACCCAACAAATAAGCGGGCTCAATGGATAGAAATAAGATAAGAGGCGATAAAAGACACTCCTGACGGGTGCCCCTCCTCACAGGGAACGTATAATTGTTCATACCATTCATATATCTGCTCTTGCTATATCTACTGGGAATGACCTTTAGCATAAACCGAGGCTAAACATGTAAATTCTGCAATATATCAATGGCAGATGGCAGAAGTCCCCCCCCAGGAATGACAAAGGAGGAACATTTTGCAAACCATGAAGGTTTAGTAACAAATGAGTAAATTTACAATCTCAAATATAATCAGTTAAGCATAATTCAGTAGTCACCTGAATACAGCATGTTTGAATATAATGCAGGCAATTTGATTCAGCAAATGAACTACACATTATTTAAAACTGCATACCAAAATGAGATGAAATTCTGTTCCTATAAAGGGAAACTCTCTAATGTCAAGCTAGAATGTGGGCAAGTCAGAATATTTTGAAGCAGCCAGTGTAAGCAAATATAGCATTAAAAGTAGAAACACATGAAGGTTTCAAACAAGACTTGGAGAAATGCATGTTCTCTAGAAAGAATGTTTGAGATAGAGTGATAGGGGACATCCGCCTGCAATGTGGACAGGGGCAAGTCTCGCTAACTAAAGCCAAAACATACTAATAAGTGGTCAAATTCAAGAGAAGGTGCATGTTCCACAGTCTTCACCATAATAAGAACCAATGAAAATCAGTGTTCCCAATGTACTTGGTGTCAAACTCCTTCTCAAGTATATTCTATCATCACAGCCTTCACAATATCCTGCAAAGGAGAATCCTCCTCCTCTGCCTCCTCTCCCATTTAGGTGCTGAGAATCATTAATTGCAACTAAATTTACCTTCACACAGCAAGTTAACAAACAAACAGTTTAGTGAGAACATAGTGACTCTGGTGCCTGAAGCAAAAGAAATTATGCACACCAAGCAAAAGAAAAATACAAAGTTTACTGTGTAATCCAGGTGCAGGTATGACTGAATTTGTTGAGTGGTGTGGGAAATGTCTCTGATTTGACATTGGGGAGAAGGAAGGAAAACACATAAGAAGAAATCTGATTCAAAATAAGATAAATAAGGAATTATTCTGATTTTGAAACCCTAGGTATGCACAATTCACTCAATGAGACCTAGTTATAGAGATAGTAAGACAGGTAAGTAATTTACACATGGGGCTCCAGAGCCAATGGTCAATTATCCAGGGTGTAGCTTAGAAGAATGCAGAGGCAACACTTGCAGCTACTTTTGTTAGTTAGGTCCCCTTTGTTTCCCTTATCCCTTAGCACATTCTCTCTTGTATGATGTCCTCTTACTGGAGGTTTTCTGTCCTCTCCTGCAGATTCATGATCACATTGAACCGCTGCTTCCCCATCTTTATGGTGCTTGCCTGGATCTACTCGGTCTCCATGATGGTGAAGAGCATTGTGCTAGAGAAAGAGCTGCGCCTGAAGGAGACCATGAAGAACATGGGTGTCTCCAGCTCCACCATTTGGTACACGTGGTTTATAGACAGCTTCGCAGTGATGGCAGTGAGCACCTTTCTCCTCACTGTGGTAATTATGGTAAGTGGAAGGAAATCTTGCCTTTTCTATTTCCCCAATACAAATGTGTGTTAGTGGTAACACTGATATTGATAATGATTTAGCTACGTGTGGAGCATATTTCTTGCCCTTCATGCCAGGTATAGAGGAGATCATTAGATGTAAATTCCTCTGCTGTCACATCCTTTAATGAACTTTCTGGTATGTCATTAAATATGCTATTTTGTATTTATTTAGGACTTGCCTACTGCTGACAGAACAGCATCTTAATTTCAGTTTAGTTTTATTTGTGAAGCACACAGAAGTGTCAGATGTTACGAGTACTAGTTAGTAGTAATATGTGTCATGGGGATATCCTAGATGCACTCTTGGAGGTTGGTAATTTAGGTGAAGAAAAACAATAAGTCACATGAATAATCCACGACCAACACTTTGAATTACCTGCTCAGATGTCCCAACAGTTGCTACAGTTATCTTTCATTGTTTTGCCCACATCCACTTATAAACATCACCATCACCGCCCGGGACACAACGTAGATTGATGAGCACCCATGAGCACTGCAAGGTGACTGCACGGGGCACGCTGGGGCAGAGGAGCGTCCCGCAGCTCGTGGCAACATAGGTCGAAGCTCTGCAGTGGGGCCTGAGTGGGAATTGGCGGGGCCTGAACTAGACCGTGGTTGTGGCACATGGTCAAGGCGCAGGGCCTGGTCCCCGAAGCAATACCCCTGATGGGATGGACAGCCAGAGGTGGAGGTCCGTGTGCCGTGCCAGGCAGCTCACCATGGCCCATTTTCAAAATGGTCTTGCTTCCTCCTATGCTTTATCAGCTTCAAAATTTCCCCCACATTATCCCAGCATCCTGGTTCCGACAGGTTAGCACAGTTTTAAACCACTTCTTATGGAGTGGTGGCGCGCGTTGCCCTCCAGACAAGTTACCAGATCACGTATTGCGGCTGTATTGCCGTTGCTGATGTGCAGTCCTACCATTTTCCCTCTCATTTATTAATCTTTAATGACTGGTGGTATTTCACTCAAGATGATCCAGCACATTTGATGGAGAGATGGGTAATGGGCAATGACCCACTCCTTGACCCGGTGGTGGCTGGTGACATTTGAAAGTGGTGGCGCGTGACATTATTGTTGTACTGCACTGCAGCGAGCGAGCGTAGCGAGCGAGCTAGAACAACCTATTTGGGGGTTCTTCGGCCAAGAAAATTTTGAAAAAAGAGTGGACAAACGGTGCATTTTTAAGCAAATTTGAGGAAGCAGGAAGGTTAATAAAGCAATTAGTGCTGAGCCTAATAAATATAGATCGGGCACTGCACCTCCTTTCCCCTCACTTCACTTCACACAGCTTTGCTCTTGTTGCTGAAAGAGTACAGCACCATCTCAACAAGTCTGACAGCCAATCCTATTGGTGCTAGAAAATGTGGCACTTCACAATCTGAACCAGCAACCCCTGTACACCAGGCAAAGCATACAAGCTACAAACAATGGCCAACCTGAAGCATGCATTAGTAAAGAATTAACATGTAATATCAAAAGAAAGTCAACTTTAAAAACAGAGCGAATGACAAGTCCATCCCTCATTTTCACACGTAAAGTCAAGAGAAGTCCAGTCCAGAGAAGCACTGTACTTGGCACTAGAGGCAGGCAGTCGAAAAAATGAATATCCTGAGCGGAACCAAGCCATAGTAAATCACGCAGCATATAACATGTACAAATATGACAAACAATTGATATAAAGGAAGCAGGCATTCCATTTGTGAATCATTCAGAATGCCCGAGAATTTCGGATGCCGGGAGGAATAGCGGACCTCTATACCTGCATTTAGCTTCTCAAAATAGTTTTTCTTTAATTGCAGCCACTGCCCATTAGACCCAGGCAGCATTAAAATCATCTGCCATGGTATGCAGGGCACCTGGGGGAGCAGGCTGGCCTCCCCCATCAAACGCTTTCATAAGACGGAAACGCATTCACTCACTTCTACATATCCTCACCCTCAATCACACTCCGGTCCTGATGAAAACCCGGCAACCATGCCCCTCCAACTACAGAAACCACATCAAAGCCAGTCTATGGCACATTGTACACTCCACAAACATTAAAAAGCAATAACAGTGGTTCTTCCGTAATTGACGTATGTGGAAAATATTTGACCATTGAACATTCTTTGAACCAAATATTATTAAGCGTGGTGTGCAATACAAGTGTACTGTCTGCTCCTAAATTTAGGAGACGTCTTATGCTTTCGGTACATGTGGGCAATGAGCATCATTTACACGCAGACTTAAAAATGGGGTTTACATCCTAAATACATTTAAAGAGGAGCCAGGTTTGTTTAACTTCACAGCTCCTGAGTCAGTATGTATCATTTGTTTATCTCAGATGGACTCAGAAGAGCCCCAAATGGCTTACCAAGAACAAAGAATGTGAACAGCTGGGGCTGGGAAAGACGGGAGCAGTATCTAATGGGCCCAGTGTTTGCTAAGCGTTTACCCACGCTAGAAATCCTTAATCCCTTCCATTGGCCGACAGAGAACGTCAACACAAAACATATATCTCCCTAACTGTCAAACCCCTAAAATAACTCCAAGACGTCTGCTGCGCCAGCAACACCTCGCAGGAGTAGGTGGCACATCTGAAAGGTGTTGAAACATCTTCACTGTTTGTTTTTTAGCAACAGTGGCCGGCGAGGCAGCCCTAGGGCTTGAGTTTACATAAAGTGTACATTATGTTCAGATCCAATCTTGTATCCTTAGGGCTACGCCGGTTGCAACATTCATCAATCGGTAACGGACAGAGGCAGACCTCAGGCCGCAAGCCTGTCCCAGTTAGCGCCGCCCCCTTGTTGAGGATACATCATCTCTTCATCGGGAGCACCATTTATCGAGGCACGTCTCTACCGGACATAGCACCAAGTATCAGGAGATTTGCTTTCAGAAGCTGAGCATAGCATCAGATCGCTGAATATTCTCTGCGCCTCCATATGGGCCCATGAGCCTGGCTCCCTAAAACCACCCCGATGTCTTCTGCCCCCCAGAAGGCTGTTCTCTCGGTTTGGAGCTATTTGCGGTGGCATCTCGGGCAGTCAGATGAATGATATTTGGAGCCAACAGCGACTTAAAATGATTCGCTCACAGAGGACGCTTTGGGGGCATTGGACCTTAACCTGGGTTATTTTGTTCTTTCTTTGCCTGGGAGAGAACGGGCCGGCAGGTAAATATTTCATAGCGTTGATTTTGGCTTTCATTGCTGTTGTGTGAAGGGGTGTGGGTACTGGTTGTGGAATTGCAGGTGCCAACGTGGCTCTTTGTCAGATCTACTGTTTTATGATAGCCACAAACGCTTTCAGCATAAACACATCTGCAAACTTCTTTGGGCTATGCTTAACACAAAGCGACAGGCTGTCGTAGCTGCTTCGGCAATGTTAAATGAACAATCTTTTGGGTCCGTCACTGAATTTCGTGGAGGTGAGGCTACCAGTCGCGGCTCGTGGGGGGGATGTCGCGCGGGGGTGGGGGCCGGGGGGGAGTGTTAAAATAAATTAAAAAAAATTCTTATCCTACCTGAGGTCCTGAGCACGTCCGTGCTGCCTCGGCTCCGTCCGTTGGAGCCTACAGCTCCTCTCAGGCTCTCAGCCAATCCTGGCGCTGCCAGCAGCGCCAGGATTGGCTTAGGGCACGGTTACTGCTCGCCCGCCTGCCCATTAGGAGACCGAGGTTTGAGCCTTTGCTCAACCCTCGGTCTCCTAATGGGCATGCGCCAGCCAAAGCAGACACTAGTGCGCATGACTGGGCACGGAGCGAAAATTCGCTCACCTTCCCCAATCATGCGCACTTGTGCTGCTGCCTGTTGCCCCTGCCTGGTCCGTCTGACAATCATGTCAGTCAACATGACGCCGGACCGCCCACCCCCTTCAGACTCTGAAGGGGGTGGGCGGTCCGACATCATGCTGACTGACATGATTGTCAGTTCTCCCTCTGCTTCTTTGAAGTTAAGTAAACTGATTCAGTTTGCTTAAGTTCAAAGTCGCCGATGCTGCGGGCGACGCTGCGGGCGGGGGGGCTACGCCCCAACGCCCTAATGGACGCACCGCTACTGCCTTGACCTCCATTACAACGGGAGAGGACTGAGCTTCCTTCCCCCGGCGACGCAGGTAGTTATATGTTTCTGGGGATGCTGTCTCCGATGGCTAGGGTGGGTGGGGAGATTAGTTTTATATTTATTTAGTATAAAAAAAAATCTCTTTAATGTGGTGGGAAATGTATATGTATTTATTTTAATTGTAATAATTTATTTTAATTTATAAAATTATGTGTTTGATTTATGATAATAATAATATAATTTGCAATATTTTTTGTTTGTAACTCATTTTTAATTACATTGTAAAATATGTGTGTTAAATTTTTATTTTAAATTAAATGTATTCCCTTTTTTAATATTTTATGTTTTTGTTATATTTAAATATGTTTACCTATATTATTGATAATATTATGTTATTTAATATTTTTTAAATTATAATATTAATTCAAATATTCGTTTGTTTTTTATATATGTATAATTACGTTTTTAAAAGAAAGTTTATTTGTTGTATTTATTAAAATATACATTTAATTATAAAAACAATTACAAATTAAAGTTAGTATTTAATTTATGTAATTTTTTAAATTACATATATTTTAAAATCGATATTTAATACAGCTATATTATTGTAAACAATATTATTTACAATATTTTTGTACTTACCTTTTTAAGTATAGGGAGTCGATTTTTTGTTTTCCATATTTTTCGCTCGATGTTTTCTTTTTTCTTTTTTTTATTCTTTTTTTGTTTTACCCCTTTTTCTCAATATGCACATTGTATTACATATCATACATTTGTACATTTGTACATTTTTCAATCAATTTTTTTAACATCCATAATTTTACATTGTCTGGTTTGAGATTTAAACAATACAAAAATAACATAAAGCACAAAAAAAAAAAAAGAAAAAAAGGAATTTGATAGAACCTATATTTCATATTATATTACATTATCCTGCAATGCCATACTCTCCTTCCATTTCGCTATTGGTTCCCAAATTTTAAACCCTAGCCTTCTTCCCCTTTTGCCCTTACGTGCATATATTGCTTTCTCAAGGTTGTAGCTAGCTAATAAATCTGCCAGCCATATTTGCATTCCCGGGGGTATCTTATCTAACCATGCTCTTGCTATTGTCAGTCTCAAAACTGCGGTGGCCATAAACATAAATTCCTTGTGTTCAGGTCCGTCCTGATTGTCTCTCCTGAACAGAATCCTCATAGGTGACAATTTTATTCGTATACCAAGTGTATTACCAAGAAAATCTTCTACATTTTTAATCAAGGTATTCAGCTGGGGGCAGGTAGCAAACATATGAATTATATCTGTGTCCCCTGCATTACATCGGGGGCAGGTGGTGCCAGTGGAGCCTCCCCACTTAGCTATTCTAGCGGGGGTGTGATACAATGAAAATAGAGTCTTGTAGTGCTGCGATTGCAGGGGACCCGAACACAAAATATTACAACCCATGTCCAAGGATTCTTGAAAGCTTCCAGGCTCCCCCCCCCCAAGTTTTTCAACCCACTTATTACTAACTTTTTCCATATCATCTATCTTCCCTTTTGCTAGACACGCATAGAAGGATCTAATTGTACAGTCCCCTCCTATTTTTATTTTCTCCAGTACTTCATTACTGTTAAACCCCACGCTACCACCCTGCTTACGACAAAGAAAACTCCTTACCTGTAGGTATTTAAAGAAGTCCTTTCTCTCAATACCATACTTGAGGGTGAGGTCTACAAACTGGACTATCCCCTCCTCGTCCATTAAATCCCCAATCTGTGCTATCCCTTTTTGAGTCCATCTCGCCATTGTCGAATCAGCAAATACTTCTGCAGGGAAGGATTTATTCTTATAAAGCCTGACATATCTATTATATCTTCCCAGTCCCATTTTTTTTAGGAAGGCATTCCAAATCCTATATGCTGCCTCTACAGTCTTGAATCTGGTCCTTTTATGGTATCCAAACTCAACTCTGTTTAAGAAGTTATTTTCTGCCTCTGCCCCCAATACTATAGAGTAGACTTCCGTGGACATGGTCGTAACCCCTGTGTCGAGTCCCCCACCCCCAATTAGCCCCTGCATATACTGTAATGCTGCAGCCATTTGATATAGCCTAAAATCAGGGGCCCCCCATCCCCCTCTTTCTCTTGGGAGAGTCATATACCTGTAGGCCCGCCTGGTTTTCCCATGCGCCCAGATAAACCTGTTCAGTACTCTCTCTAGCAGATTAAACCACTTAACTTCAAAAACCAAAGGGATAGAGCGAAAGAAATATAAAAATTTGGGCAAGATCAACATTTTAATCACGTTAGTACACCCCATAAGAGAGAGATGTAAATTGTTCATCCTCTCCAGGTCTCTCTTCACCTTATCGATCAGAGGGGTCAAATTCATTTCTACAATCTTATCCAGGTCCGCCATTAATGACACCCCTAAATACACTGCTGAATTAACCACCCTATCATCATTACATATAGTATACCTGTTTTTTATAATCTGCGTTTTTAATCTGTTTAGACTATACTCCGATATCTGTCCAAACACCTGGGCCTCTATCTCAACCTCCTTTATAGCTAGAGTGGGGTTCGGGGTTAGAATAGCTACATCGTCTGCATAGGCTAAGGTCTTCACCGTGCAGCTATTTACCCTCATTGGTGGTATCTCTTGATTAGCTTCGAGTCGTCGCAGTAGCGGTTCGAGATATAGCGCAAAAAGGAGGGGAGAGGAGGGACATCCCTGCCTGGTCCCCCTAGCAATTTTTACTGTATCTGACAGCCCTCCATTCACTCTAATTCTTGCTGTTGGGATGCTGTAGAGTACCCGTATAGCTTTTATAAAAGGTTCCCCCATCCCACACCACCTCATGACCTGCCAAAGGTAATCCCAGGAGACCCTGTCGAATGCCTTCTCAGCGTCTAGGAAAAGTGCTGCGACAGGATCCCCTAGGATACCTGCAGAGTCGAACATAGTAACAACGGTCCTAACGTGCTGCGTTGTCCCTTTTCCAGAAATAAATCCATGCTGTATGGGGGTTACCAGCTGCTCGATGATCCCTGCCAGCCTCTTTGCTAAGATTTTAGAATATATTTTAATATCAGAATTCATTAATGTAATTGGTCTGTATGACCCTGGTACTTCTGGCGGCTTCCCCTTTTTCAAAATTACAATTATATCAGCCCCTCCCCATGATTCCGGACTGGATTCCCCTAATTGCGCTTGTTGCATTATTAGGAACATATCTGCCAAAAGCACATTTTTAAATATTTGGTAGAATTCAAGCGGAATTTGGTCTGGCCCTGCTGCTTTACCAGCTGGTAAACTACCGAGGGCCTCATTAAGTTCTTCCAACTGTAGGGGTCCATCTAATATCTCCCTATCTTCTTCGGACATTATCGGTGGAGAAGTATTTCTCAAGTATTTTTCAACCTCTAGTAAGCTCACTGGGTCCTCTGGGGTATACAGAGCTGCATAGAACTTTCTAAACACTTCCCTTATTAGATTAGAATCCATAACCATGTTCCCATATGCATCCCTAATTTCTTTTATTCCCGCTGCAGCCGCTCTCTGCCTGGTTCTAATTGCCAGCACTCACCCCACCTTCTCGCTAAGTTCATACGTCTTTTCCTTCTTTGTCAGGAAATTATCTGCAGCTTGCCTAGCCAACCCTTCCACCGCTTCAGCTTTTAGAGCTATAATTTTAAGCAGGTATTCTTCTAAAGGTAGATTTTGTGCTATGGCCCTACTTAAATTTCCTTCCTCTCTTAATAGTCTCTGCCCAACCTGCTCTCTCTTATCTCTTTCTCTCTTTTGTCTTCCCAAAACAAAACTAATTGTTTCTCCCCATGCTCCTGCCTTGAAAGTGTCCCAAACCACTCCTGGAGCTGCTGTCCCCCTATTAATATCCCAAAAACATTCAATCCAGGATGTCATGTGCTCCCTATATACAGGATCCTTTAACAGGCCTCTCTCGAAGGTCCACTGTGAGGGTTTTTGAGAATCACCGGACTGTGGTCTGAAATCACCCTAGGTAGCTTCTCCACTTGCGACCCAGAGAGTAGACAATTAGATATCAAAAAAGTAATCAAGCCTAACCATTACTTTATGTGGGGCGGAGAAGAAGGTGCTTCCATCTAAATGGGGATGTAACTTTACCCATGGATCCACCAGGGCATTGTGTGTGACCATAGCAGCTAATGCCCTAAATACTTTCCTCTTCCTACCCCGGTATATCACATCTGGACGTGTAAATGAGCTCTCTAGATCATGAATGTTAAAATCTCCACAACATACTATGGGCTCAGGCCACTGGGCTAGCTCTATATCAAGGAGCTGAAATACATCTGGATCATCTTCCGTAGATCCATAAATTGTAACAAGAGTTAGTTTCTGACCCTTAAAACATACTTCCAGAATAACCCATCTACCCCATTGATCTTCCTTCTTCTTCCCTACAACCACATCCCTTTGCCTACCCAGGACTGCTACCCCTCTGGTCCTAGTCCCCTGTTTAGTACTTGCCAACACCTTAAACCCTAGTTGCTCCAAAAGGTATGTCTTACTCGATTCTATATGAGTCTCTTGTAGGCATATCAAGTCCAATCGCACAGTTTTTAGGTACGCTGCAACTCTCATCCTCTTACTCAATTCATTAAGACCGCATACATTAATTGATGCTATCCTGCACGCCATATCGCTGATATTCGTAAATGCAACCAAAGATGAACATTATTTACCATCATCAAACCAGTTTGTGTACATCAAGTGTTTCCTACATAAGTACCAATGTGCCAAATCTTATAGTATAACAAAAAAAATTGTTGCTGTTCCCCCCCCTGCATCCACCCCCTGCCTCTCCCCCCCTGCACTACCCCCCCCCGCCCCCCTCCCCTTTACAGGCAAATAGGTCAACAGACCTATGTGTGCCCGCCTTAGGTTGTGCAAGTCGCATCCCTCTCCCGCCAAGTGCCTTAGCTATGCTGTGTTACCCTTTTACCCCTAGCCCTTTTGTCTGTGTTCAGGTGACACTTTTATGTGTGCAGATACCCATGTCTCCTAACCCCCCTTCTGCTTCCTCATTTCCTCCAAGAAAAGCTCGGCTTTAATCTCAGAAGTGAACATCCAGATTTTCCCCCTCACAACCACTTTAAGCCTAGCAGGGTACAGTAAATATGCTTCCAAGCCTAAGGCTTGGAAGGGAGCGATCATCTGCCTTAACTTCCATCTCCTCTCTACGGTAAAATGACAAAAGTCAGGCCTGGCAAAGAAAGTGTTGCTTTCAAAAGTCCTTCTGCTGTCTGGCCTTGCCTTACTCATAATCTCCTCCCTGAGCAAGAAGTTCCCAGCGTACACTAATATTGTCCTCGGGTGGTTTTGCTGGCCGCCCCTCCCTGCTCCTCCTGTGGCCTGAGCTTTCTTCATTGTGAATGGGAACCTGTGCGCCCTCTGTATTTCTGTTTCCCACGGCCACTGGGATTCTGGAAAGGCCCCCCTCAAGAGATTTATCACAAATTGTCTAACGTCCTGTCCTTCTGACCCCTCCGCCACACCCAGCAATCTGATATTGTTCCTCCTCTGTCTATTTTCAAAATCCTCCATCTTCCAGCGCATATCCTCAGCCATTTTTTCCTGCTCTGTCTTAAATGATTGCCAGCTCCCAACATCATCTTCAAGTTTGCCGCTGCGCTCCTCAACCTCTGTTACACGATCCACTCTATGTTTTCTACATTTATATTTATGTGGTCTAAATTCTGTCAGTGAACCATTTGAGACATTTCAGGCTATCACTGGTGCATTATTGATTCATTTTATTGTGAATGCGCTACACCTAAATTGGGAGCATTCCATAGGTTAAGTTTTTAGTTTGCATAATTTATGGGCACCCAATATTGTGAAAACATGATATTTCTCTTTTGGGTTCCTGTCATGTGTCTGGTTTAGCATACTCATCTTAAAAGCTCCAACAACAGTGAAACAGGTGTCAGGAGTCGTTCCATGAAGGAGTCATTCCATTAATGGCATGTTCGGCAGGGGTTTGCTTCACGTAGGGTTTTGGAAAAGTGCAATATCAAATATAAAATTATAGGAGTTATGCTAGATGCTGAAATACGTGTGTACAAGGGCTGAGAGGGTCATGTGTTTTATGATGTACCACTTTGTGTATACAACAAACAAATGAAAATGAGCTTGCTACCATACCAACAAGTTGTCACAAGTGTCTTCCACTCATGTGTCAGACAAACCAGTAGTTTTTTAAAAAAGAACCCTCACCCACCAACCTATTTGGTGGCATGCTTCATCATTGCTTTCCCACCTTAGATGCCTAGGTCCCCGTAAGGTGCGCTACAACGCCTGATTACAGTGTAGCTGTTTTTTTTGTGTGACACAGTGAATTTGTGAATGAATTTAAAACTACCTCAAGGGAATCCGTCCCTTAGGGAATTTTAATACTTTACCCCTTGGGTAGGGTTAAAAACAGTGCTGGTGGATGTGCTATGAGAAAATAGTGGTCTCTCGCATCCTAGTGTGGGTCGTGTTAGGTTGACATGTTTTAGCCAATATTCTGTGCTGTAAGAGTCACAGTGGGTTTTTTCAGGACCAAGCTAACTGCTAGGAATCTCATAGTCATTCGATGCATGCACGCAACTTTTGTTTATAGCCATGTACTGTGCTTGTCATGGACTATTGATGAAAGGTATGTTGTTAGATGGCGCAAGTGGGGCATGATGTTTTATGTTTATTGCCTATCATATTTTGTATTTGTTGAGAAATTGAGTTATGAAAATATAGAAGTTGATCAATAGAAAACCTTTATGAAGAGTAAGGGGCCTATTACGATGGCCACCGAAACGGAACACGGTCCGACTGCCGAATTTGCGGCGGTCCCGCCAGGCCAATTAGGATGCGCCGCCACACTAGCCGCATCCTCGACTTTAACATTGCGGCGGGCGGTGCTGTAAGCAGCACCCGCTGCAATGTTAAAGCCCATGTTGTGCATTGCCATGCACAACGTGACAGGCAACGCGCGGTGCCTGCCACCTTGTGCATGGCAATGATCGGGGGTACCATGGGTACCTCCCAGTACAGCCACCCACCCCCCGGGGGCCCGCAATGGGCCCTCACGGGGATTTCCTGCATGCCTTTCCATGGCGGAGTCTCCGCCATGGAAAGGCAGGCATCCTAATATGGATGGCGGTGCCTGCAAGGCACTGCCACCATATGCTGTGCCTTTTCCGCCCGGCCGGCAATCCGACCGGCAGAAAAGCAGCAGATGGTCTTTCCGTCCGCCGTGGTGCACCTCGCCATACTAATATGGCAGGGGTGAAACAGGGTCATTTAGCGGGCGGATCCCCACCGCCGGGCCATGTGGCTACAAGCATCTCGGAAATTCACAGGTGAAGCGAAGTTATGGATATAGTTTTCAATGGAAAAATAAATGAAATGTACATTTTATGGTGGCCTAAGCAATTATAACTTGCCCCCAGTGCCCTGCTCCTGACCTCATACATAGTGTCACAAATGGTATCACAAATGACATGATCAATGACATCATTGGTAACATCACATATCAACCTTGATGACATAATTGACGATATACTCATGGAGCCACAATTGTTTGTTTATTTGTGTAGGTGTTATTTTTACCTGGCATCTTTTTGTTGTGTGCTGTTATTTATTTATTGTGTTCAGACATCATTTCACAATCTGTTTTCTACAGTTTGTTCATGCTGTTTGCACTATTTAGTGCACAAACACGTCCTATGTTCATAGTACAATGTCTGTTTTTATATGCATACTATATATTCTGTTAATGCTGTTTGTACAGTGTATTCATTGTTCACACTGACTTGAAACACTGCCCGTACATTTACTTTTTTTCTTTACTGCATCTCTCACAATTTGCACCTTTTCTATTGGAGTTTTTAAGTGTGCACGGGCTGAACAATGTGATTGTGGGACTATTTACATATTTAAATCTGCCATTATCATCCGTTGTTGTAGTAATCTTACTTTATCCCTGTTGCATAATGGCCCATTTGAAAGGATGCAAAAGTCTCTTTGAATACACTTTTACTTTCTTAAAACCCTCTCTGGAAACCTGGAAGGGATTTCAGTTGCGGCCAGCGGCATGACTCACGGTTGGGGGGGAAGGGGGTATTGCGTGGGGAGGGGGTCGCTCGGGCGGGGGTGGGTCTTGGGGGCTTTAATTTAAACTAAATAGTTAAATTACCCTCACCGGCCTGGTCCGGTCTTGCGTCGTCTCTGCTCCTCAAAGGAAGCAGCCCAGGCAGCCTCCCTCCAATGGCAGTGTTGTAATTGGCTGGGACGCCGACCACACAGGCGTCTATGGGGAGGCCATTTTCTCCATGAATTGAATACAAATCCAATTCAATACGGAATTTGGATTTTTAATAAATATTAAGGAAAAGAAACGTTTAGAAAACTACCTTTTTCCTGCCTGAGGTTTCTGGAGGCAAATTTACATTAACTCTCCAGCATCTCCCAGCCTGTGCTCAGCCCAGGAAGAGGTGTGAAAGTGGTATAATACTGCTCCTAAGAGCAAACAGTAGGCTATCTTGAAAGGGCAAAGATGACTTCTCTGCGATCAATAGAATTTGCAGGGTGGGAGCTCTGGATATCCTTTGATAATACAGCGACAGATACTGCTTGGCAGGTATGTTGTTGACCCACATGTAACACTTTGGTGCATTTGGAAGGGAGAGTAGAGGTTGCCTAGACAATTCTTATGTACTCCCTGCCTGGTTGGTTAAGGACCCTGCTTTTGTCCAACCAGACTTCTGTCTCTGGGTTTGTTGTGAGTACTGTGCCTGCTTCAAACTCGATTTTTCGATGGGGAAACACTGGTGATTTCTCTATGACACTCGTACACACAGTCCCAGCCCTCATAGCCCAAGTTTAGCATGGTTGAAGACTTTTGCCATCTGTGAAATACCCTGGCACATAGCATTTTGGACCCGTTTACAGTAAGGCAAAGAGAAAACACTGACAAAGTCAGTGGGGTTGCCCCAGTAACATGTGCCCTATTGGCTAGAGAGTGCCCAGAAGCCATCTCCACCCAGTAGCTAGTTTTAGGCATAAATGTGGCACCCCAAGATATCTCATCAGAACACTGCTGGACTTGCTGAAGGGTACCAGGTGGACTGAACCTGCTACACTTGGCATATGTGACATGTGAGAAGGACCTGAGGAGGTTGAACTCCCTTCCACTTAAAATCCAAGGAAGGAAGCTCTTTAAGGATCATAGGGCTGATCCCCTCTGTGACTTTGAGAACATAAAAAAGCTGAGAAGTACATTTCTGTGAAGAATCCCATCTGATCAGTGTCCACTGGACCAGGTCTGGACTTTGCTGGTGGAAAGGGTTTCAAAACGTTTGCTCCAGAGCTTTAAAGGGATTGACTGTGAAAAGTATCCAACTAGCAGCTCAGAGTGTTTGGTATATCTCATGCAGCAAAGAGGTTTTCTTCGGAAAAGCAACAATGCTCCTTTTCAAATTGGGCCTTTAAAAAGTTTCCGAGCTTCCCTACTTCCAGGTCTTAACAGGGCCAATTTACTTGTTGTACTTGATCAGGGCCCCATTGGGGCCATCTCAAAATCGTGCCTTGGCTCTGATGTACTGCAACCATTGACTAAATCTGGCACTTTGCCATGGTACTATTTTATCTTGAATCTTTAAAATATCCATATATCTGGGTTTCTTTCATTTTTGTGTTATTTTGTTCACTGAACTTACTTTAGTGTGATAAATTGGAGTGGGATTTTTATAGTGCTGTGTCTTTAACTTTTTAACATGTTTGATACTTCTAAATGCTTTACACATTTTCTTTACGTTAAGCCTATCTGCCCTTTGCCATAGATACCAGGGGTAGAACTCAAGTTTAAATTATTGAAACCTTTGACAAATAGGACACGTTACAATGCAAAATTTACTACGCATGCTTTTACAACATGGTTTTTACACCACAACATCCATTAAAACGCATGATTTTACAACGCATGCCATCACAACGCATTTTTAGAAACTACATTTACAACGCATTCCATTACAACACATACCATTACAACGCATACCTTTACAACACATAATACTTTTAGGGCAACAATAGGGTAAGTGTTGTATAGTGTAGGGGTAAACATTACTATTCCCACTCCAATTAGTGCAACAGTAGGGTAAGTGTTGGATAGTGTAGTGGTAAAACTTACTATTCCCACTGCAGTGAGTGCAACAGTAGGGTAAGTGTTGGAAAGTGTAGGGGTAAAAAACACTATTTACACTAGAGTGAGTGCAACAGCAGGGTAAGTGTTGGATAGTGTGGGTAAAAAATACCATTCTCACTCCAGTGAGTGCAACATTAGGGTAAGTGTTGGATAGTTATAGGGGTACAAATTACTATTCCCATGTACCCCAAAACCCATACCCACCCTAAAACTTTAAAAATACCCATTACTTACCTTATAATGCGTTGTAATGGCATGCGTTGTAGTGACATGCTTTGCAATGGCATGCGTTGTAGTGACAATTGTTGTAATGGCTGCGTTGTAATGGCATGCAATGTAAAGGCTGTTGCATAGTAACAGCAGTGTTGTAAAGGTAGTGCATTGTATTGACTGCATTTTAATGGATGTTTCCCCCTTTGACTGGATCTAACAAGATAGTTACTTTATTACTATTACTTGTGGTGGAAACCTGCGCATGGTTAGGTCAGAGTTTCCATTGTAAGGCCAGTTTTTGGTTTCTTAATATCTTTACTGACATTCGAATATTCCTTTCTTCCTGGCAAGTTTGTGCAGATCTTTCAAGGAAGGGACTGAGAAGTGACATCTCCTATTGTAACTTCCATAGTAGTCTTTGCTCCTCAATACAGAAGGAATGACTGACCGGAATTACATCAGACATGGCATGAAAGTAGAACTTTACTCAAGGAACTGCCTTTGATTTATTGTAGATTTGTTCAGTAGTTTTCTAGAAAAAAGCATTTTAAAAAATGGTCCGCTCAGGGCATGAAGAGATTCAGTGTTAAAGATATCTGGACCATTAACCCGCTGTGGATTTGCAAATGCACTGAGGATTCATAGATTCAATGTAAAAAATGAAGGATTTGCGAATCTGCTGCACTCGTATTGGCTCTCCATTATAGAAATATTTCAGTTGCGGCCACCAATACTCAACTCAGAGCACCATGCTGTATTGTGTTGCCTTTTAATTGCATTTATAAAGTGCTTACTCACTCTGGGGAGCCGTTCACATGCTTTATGGTGAGTGGCACTCCGTAACCCAGGGTTAGTGGTTTATCGAGTAGTTTAGCCATTGTTGTATATTATTGATTATTGGGATTAGTCCTGTACTGTTAGGAAACTGTTTCAAGCATCCCCTCTAGCTTCTTTTGGTATATTAAGTCAATAGGAATTAGTTGTGATTACTATTGTGAGTTCACTAAAGTGAAAAATGGGTGGGCTAGATGAGGATTAGATCTTGTTAATTATAAGGAGAGGCTACACACAAGGAAAGTTCATGGTTTGTGTTGATTGAAAATTGGAAGAGTAGATAGGGTAGAAGACGCTGGATATTTTTAGATTGCAAGGAATGGCTAAATTGACTGAGTTTGTGATTTGTGAAGAAAGGCATTGTTAGTTTGAAGAAATGCAGTAGAGCGTAAAGCAGACAGGCATGCAAAGGAGCAAACTACACTCAGGCAGTAAAGGCATGCAGAAATGAAGTGTATGTAAGGAGAGGATTATGCTATAGAAAGAAAGGAAAGAGAAAAATCGCTAGTTATAAGTCAGGGTCACTTTGTGTGCAGGGTTTTAATAATATGGTGTGTGTGAAGGTTTTTTGAGATGGGATTCATCTTTGGGTGTTCTATTGGCTTTAGAGGGTGTTGTGACAGACTTTTTTTTAGGTTACATAGATTTAAAAGATAATTAGGATTCTTTTGACTTCATACTTGGCTTTTTGATAAGAAGTACAGAGTTATGTGGTATGTCCCCATAGCGAGTCCTTTGGGTTTGCCTGTTAGGATTTGGAGGAGTAGACCATCTATGGGATTTGCATACTCTATTTTATTGTGTATTTGTTTGAAACAGATATATGAGTGGCATGTTTCTAGGGGATGTGGTTCTCCCTAATATTAGCAAGAAGTTGTTTGTGAAGATTTTCCCCTGTTTTGCCTCTTCTTTGATCTTAAAGAGTCCTGTAGCAGCATCTGTCTGTAAACAGAGAGGTCAGAAGTTGAGCTCAAATAGATTTTCTGTTGGGTCACATTCGGAATCGCCATGTTTTAATCGTTCTCCTGAACACTAAGTGAATCCCAGTGGCTCTGATCATTACAGATAGTAAATTCCATATGTTTGTGGCTTGAGTGAAGAAAGTTGTGCCATCAATGTTTTCTTCTTGCAATCAGGGATTATTAAGCATGATGCCAGCCTGAAACATAAGTTTCTTGGTTAGAAATATTCGGTCATTTTTGCTTGAATATATTTTGGTCCCTTGCCTTTTACTGCCCTGTGTGTGATTCATAGTAGCTTGATAGAAGACCTTCTTTCTATTGGGAGCCTGTGTAGAGCCTTAGGGACTGGGGAGAAGTAGTCTTGCTGCTGATCTCACACATCAAATGTAATGGTTATGACCTCACAATATTTACCCCAGTAACTAACAATACATAAAAGTACAACATAATTAAAAAACACATAGATACCAAGGCAATAAATAATGTTCCAGTCATAGTTGGCTCTTCCAGTCTGGCCTCTTTCCCTGCACTCTGACAGGTCTGATATCTGAGAAACACAGGGCGGATTCACCAGGGTGGGCTGCTTTTGGTGCCGCTATCTCACTGAAAAAGAATAACTTCTTGCTCCAACTTACCTTACTCTTCTAAAAAACAAAATTAAAGGCTATCAGAGGTACAGTTTTGTTCACAGCAGTGACTGTGATGTTGGTCAGCACTGCTTTATGAATAGGCCTGGGTACAATTTCAGTTATGCTGGTGTAATGTTGCATAGGTTTGACAATTTGCATTATGCTTGTGGTATGAAATTCACAAAATTACTCTCTGAGCCCAAAATTACTCTCTGAGCCCACCTTGCGTAATTACACCCATTCATCGCAATGTACATGTACATGAAAGCAGGTGATTCTACTTTTACTGGGATTCACAACGACTCAGATTTCGAGCTGGGACTTGATTTGAGTATACACCCTTATCCTCGGGTGACTATCCTGGTGACGACACAACGGTTCTAATGAAACATTTTGTGAACACGCTATTTAATATATGAAGCCCTGATGAAGTTACTTTTGTGACAGGACCGAAACGCGTTGGCTGATGGCTGATTTTAATACTTATGCAACGAATTTTCACTAATAAAAGAAGATGATGGACTGAAATTTGCTGTATCGATTTCATTTCTGGTGCATCTTCCTTTTTTGAAGTTTATCAATCTCTAGGGTTCCCAGTGCCACTAAAAGGCGGCAAATGCCGGAAGAGGATTGCTCAGGACAATACATTTTATGTGACTCGGATTGAGGTGCAGAACCCATGGTCCGCCGCTGGTAGCTTTTTAATTAGCAAGCACACAGGAACAATGCGAACGACCAGAACATGAGTGGCTGCTGCCTGTGGCTCGTGTGTTTTTGCATTATTAGGGCAAAAGATTTTCTCTCGTCCAAATGGCAGTTTAACAATTCACGTATTTACTCGTAAGTTTCCAAAAACGATGCATAATTATACAAAAGAAAATTATGCAAATCTATCATACCCCTTGTTGTGATACAAATAGAATAGCTATTAGAGATTATGGACACACAAGAGTGATTTTTCCTAAGGAATGTTATGTAATGAAATGGGTTCTAACAACACATTCCACTGAGAAAATAAAGAGCAGATTAGTTGCATTTGATGTAGATTATTCTCAAACACAATCTAATTATTTTTATATCTCTGCAGGCTCTTCTTTTTTATTTTTCATAGAATTCAATTTTTTCATGTAAAATAAATGTATATGGTGCTGTGTGTAATGATGTGCAAAGGCGGTATTGAATTCAATGACAAGTTTGTTTGACTGACTGATTGGTCGTGGTGATCAGGGCCTTACTGGGAACCAAAACTAGCTCCGGCAAATGTTGTCATACCAGCCCCCATATTGTGAGGAGTGCGTGGGCACAACTTCAAGGAGAGTTTGAAAAAGTTCCATATCCTAATACACTTTTTAACACATTGGGCTATTTCTCATCTCTTTTTTCCAACTCATTCATTTTCTATCTCTAGCCACAAGCTCCCTATCTTCCTCCTCACACCTTCTTCATTCTGCTTCTCCTTCCCACCTTTTCTTCCTTCCACTTCTCCGTGCATCTCACTTTCTACACTCATTTTCTCCTCCATCTTCCTCCCTCTCTCATCTAATCCCGTTTCTTCCATATGTAAATAATAGCCAGGGGCTGCCCATCAACGGCCCCTCTATCACTAGAGCCACCCCTTCTCCCTCCATCACCACTAGATGTGTAAATGGTAACCGTCTTTGGTGCTGCAAGTGGTCCAGTGAGAAATGAAGGAAAGGGCCTAGAGCGTGTGAAAGGATTACTTCTTGGTGCATCCAAGTACACACACAAAGTAAAACCATTGTTGAGTATATGTTAATACACATGCAGTCTATTTACCAATCCAACACTGCCATTAAGAAACAGTCAAACACATTGTGCTTCAATAACCTACATGCAGTCGCAGCTGCTGCCTGTAAGCAGCTGTGGGGCTGGTGGAGGGATCACTATTATAAACAAAAAATTAAAAACACCTCCCGGCCGGCTGGCTGACCGGCCGGCCGCCGCCGCCTCTCATGCGTCCTCTTTAAGGCTTCTTGTAAGAAACAGGCCTCCCATGCTGATCAGCAGCGTTGTGATTGGTCTGAGTACCGTGACACGGCGCTCAACCAGGGGCTGTAGCAGTGGGCATGTTCTCCATTCAGGCTGTAATGCAACCTGCATGGAGAAGTGGGAAAGTGAACATGACTGGTTTGGGCGGCCCGAGATGGCTAACCAAATGGTCATTGCCCACTAAGGAGGATTGTACCCTCCTCCCCTGCTCTTCAGCCTCAGCTATGGTTATTAAAATGGCTACTATGCAGGTCAGATGTGATCAAGGGTTTCAACTAATTGTATTTAGGAAAAACATATGAAGTGATAAATTTACTCCACACTAGTGGGCTTTTATGCTCAATTAGCAGTGACAAAACCTACATTCAGCCAAACAGATCAACAGAAGAATGTGGCAGTGCAGGGGATTCTGCATCTGCTGCTGACATTTGCTTGTAACTTGCAAGTCTCAGAAACTAATTCCAGTGGCCCCATTCAACTTCCACGGTGAACTACTATTCTGCGAAATTAACATCTACTATACAAATTTTCCGAAAATGTAACTTTCATTGAGATTTTGGGTTCTAAGTCTAAATTGTTGTTATGATGAGGAGACAGCAGTTAGGTGTTACTAGGCCCATCCATTTCCACCCTCTACTTTAAGGCCTTAGATGGTCACTAGATTTACCCTACTCTGAAAATCTTGTTATTGACAGAGCATTCAAGCAGTTGTAATACATGACTGCACTTCTGTATGTTAGTCCTCTGAGGATTTGGTACATTGTGCTGTTTTTCAGCTCGGTAAGTGGAAAAAGGACAACTGTCCTATGTCTCCAAGACACACCTATGCTAGAAACTAAAATACATTTTGGAAATATTTAAAAAAAAACAGTACAGGGTACAATATAGCTCAACTGCGTAAGTGTAATGCCAATAATTTGAGGACAAGTGTTTTTTAATAGGATAAAAGAAAACAAGCACTGACAAAGCCAATAGGTCTCGCCAATGCAAGAGCTATTGGCTTTGACAATGTGTTTTAACCATGTTGTACACCAGTATGGCTGCTATTCAGCATGGCTAAAAGTTAGTTGCATGGAGTTGGGGGGGAAGTAGATTGGAGTGGGGTAGTTTGAGGTAGAATGGAATGGGCTAGTTTGGGGTGGAGTGGAGTGGGGTAGATTGGAATAGAGTGGAGTGGAGGTAGAGTGGAATAGGATGAAGTGGGGTGGATCGGGGTAGATTAGGGTAGATTGGAGTGGAGGTGTATTGGGGTAGTTTGGAGTGTGGTAGATTGGAGTGGGGAAGTTGGGTAGATTAAAGTGGTAGATTGGAGTGGAGTAGATTAAATTGGGGTAGATTGCGGTGGAGTGGGGTAGACTGGAGTGGAGTAGATTACTGTATTTTAGAGCAGGGTAGATTGGAGTGGGGTAGATATGAGTAGGTAGATTGGGGTAGAGTTGAGTGGGATATATTGGGGTAGAATGGTTGATAGAGGAAGAATAAAGTGGGATGGATTGGGGTTGATTGGAGTGGATTGGGGTAGACTGGAGTGTAGTCGGGTAGATTGGAGTGGAGTGGGGTAGGTTGGGTCGATTATAATTGAGTAGTATGTAATGGAGTGATGGTTGACTGGTGTTGTATGGAATGGGGTAAATTTGAGCGAAGTGGAGTATAGTGGAGTAGATTGAAGTAGTATGGGATAGGCTGGGATAGGGTTGGATAGATTGAAGTGGGGTGGAGTGTGGTATATTGGGGTAAAGTTGGGGACATTGGCGTGGAGTGGAGTAGTTTGGGGTGGATTGGAATGGGGGAGTCTGGCAGGTTGCATCAGGGTAGATTGGGATGGAGTGGAGTAGATTGAGTGGAGTGGGGTAGATTGGAGTGTAGTAGGGTAGATTGGAGTGGGGTAGATTGAGGTAGAGTGGAGTGGGATGTATTGGGGTAGGCTGGAGTGGAGTGGGCAGTTTGGGAAAGAGTGTTGTGCAGTGGATTGGGATAGATTGGAGTGGAGTGGGGTAAATTGGAGTGGGGTGGGGTAGATTAGAGTGGAGTAGATTGGAGTGGAGTGGGGTAGACCAGGGTAGAGTAGAATGGGGTAGATTGGAGTGGAATAGATTGGATGGATTATGGTAGGGTAGATTGGAGTAACATGGGGTAGATTGGAGTGAGATAGATAGGAGTAGTGTTGTTTGTAGTGGGGTAGATTGGAGTGGAGTTAGATAGAGTGGTGTGGGGTAGATTGGGATGGGGTGAGGTAGATTGGAGTGTGATGGGTTGGGTTAGGGGAGGGTAGAGTGGAGTGGAGTAGAGTGGAGTGGATTGGAGTGGCGTAGATTGGGGTAGATTGGAGTGGGGTGGAACAGATGGGGTGGATTGGAGTTTTCGAGTTTTGGGAAGAGTGGGGTAGAGTAGATTGGAGTGGGGTGAGGTAGGGTGGGGTGTATTGGGTGGAGTGAGTCATATTAGACTGGAGTGGGGTAGATTTGAGTGGCATGTGGTGATGGCAGTGAAGTGAAGTGGGGTAGGTTGGGATAATAGAATGGAATGTGGTAGATTGGAATAGAGTGGAATGGGGTAAATTGGGTGGATTGCAATGGGTAGATTGGAGTGGGGTAGATTGGGATAGAGGGGAGTGGTGTAGATTGGGGTGGAGTGATATAGATTGGGGAAGGGTGGAGTGGGGCAGATTAGGGTGGAGTGGGGTAGATTGGGTGGATTAGAGAATGGTAGATTGGCTCTAAACCGTCCAGTTTAATTTAAGTTCTCCTGGAGTGTAACAAAGGCAGTGTCAACAAGCATTGGCATAGCCAATAGGTCTCGCCTTTGAGACCTTATAAGTGTTTAACCATGCAACAGTTAATGTTGTTGCACCAAGGATATTGTGCTGCATAACTAAATACTTATACGGTCCCAAAAGCGAGACCTATGCCAATGCTTGTTTGATTTGATTATAGTTTCGGAGCTTGGGTACTGGACCTTTATCAGCTCCTAGCCCCCCCCCCCTCTTTTTCTTTGATAATATATACAACTACACCAACCAGGCCCTCCTAAGAGAGTCTTCACAAGGAGCACCACAGTGCAAATATTCTACCCCCAGGATTGACAAAGGATGTAATCAACATCAAAATTCTTGCTGACTACAGTAATCTGTGAGACTCCGTGTAAGAAAATGCCTGTCTACACATAGTAACACAATGTGACCTAATTCACTCATAAAAGCCCACAGGCAATGGTTTTCACAGTATGTTAGGCCCACTGCCTTTATTGTCATTTTTAATAATAAACAGATCAGACCTATTGCATCTGACATAACGTTTCCCAATGAAGCGGCACACTCCATTTATCATTTGCTCATCACGGTAACCAGCTCAGGCCTACTAAATCAAGCATAAGCTTTCTCCCAAAGCAACCATCAGGCAAACAGCATCTGAGGGGGTCACCAACACCAAAACTGATGCTTGCTAAATTAATCTGTGAAATTCCATATAACAAAATACCAGCCTACAGTAAGAACAATCACCCTCAATTGTCTAATGGCTTTAATAAACGCATTTCACAATAAGTCTTACGCCTACCTTTGTTGTAAGTTTTCATAATGAACAAATCAAATCTACGGTATCTGATAATGTCTCCCAAAGATGTACTCAGGCGTGCAGGCTTGATCATTCGCTTGTCACCATACCCAACTGAGGCCCCCAGTATTACACACAGGTAGGCAGTCATCAAGTCAAGCTATAAAATGACAAGTGTATACAAACTTACAGTTGTGAAACAATATACAGGCCCTCAGAAACGGGCCCGATCGGATCATTACACTGCAAATCTTTATCTTCAAGTGTTTGTAAAAGGGTGACAAACACCAAAACCCTTGCCTAATGTGGTAATCTGTGAGATTCCAACAGACAACATTTCAGTCTATAGCCTTTAACACAGTGTAACACCAATGTACCCTTAACAGCCTATTCGCTTTAACATATGATTTTCACAGTAAAGTGGTCAGGCTTACAGCCTTTGTCATAACGTTTCATAATAACCTATGGGACCAACGGCATTTAACATAACGTTTTCCAATGAACCAAGTAATCCTTCATCATTGGCGCGTCACCATAACAAACTCAGGCCTTCTGAATTTTATATAACCTTTCCCACAAGCAGCCCTCTGGCATAAATATACACAAAAACAGCTGGCAAAACAACACTGAACCCCCCCCCCCCCCTTGTGAGGATTGTCAAAGTACAAATCTTCTACCCCACAGGGTTTGTCAGAGCGGAAAAAAAGGAGGGAAAATGTAACACCAAAACCAGTCTCTCCTGCAGTAACCTGTGAGGATCCATGTGTAACAATATCTGTCTCCAGAGGTTAACACAATGCAATAATATTTCACGCTTAGAGGCCTACTGGCTATAAAATATGATATGAGTCAGGTATATTGTGTTTGCCATAAGTTTTCATATAGAATATTACACCAATGGTCTCTGGCATAAATTTTTTCCAATGATCCAATCAAGCCCCTGGCGTTTCTCACCTGCCTGTCAGGGCTACTGTGTTCCACATACGCTTTCCCGCAAGCCAAGTATCTGTATGCAGTCAAAAAATTACAACTGCCTACAAAATGACAGTAGGAAACATATACAACACTTTCACAAACAGACTAACAAGGATTCCCAAAATGTAAATCTTCTACCCCAAGAGTCTGTCCCAGGAGGGTAACCAAAGCCCTTGTCTACTATGGTAATCGGTGATATTTTCTGTAACAAAATACCAGTTACAAGCTTAAAGAAAGTATAATGAGAATCTGCCTGTAAGTGCCTATTGGCTGTAACACATGCTTTTCACAATAAGTAAATTTGGACTAATGCCTTTTTTGAAACTTTTAATAAAGCCATGATTGATGGACTGTCACCATAACTAAATCGGTCTGGTAACGATGTATTCATGAAATAAACATATTGACTACAAAGGATGAAACAGTAGTCATGAATTTGACTGCAAGTAGCATAAAGCATTACGGTTATCAAAGCTGTAAGCAAAAATGCACTAAACATGCCAAAAAGCAGTGCCATCATTTGAATAGCGATACTAATGTCCTTCTGATACCACAATCAGAGTACACAGACACATAGACATGAATGCTGTGGCTTGCTCAAAGCTGCTTTCTGTAAGCAGGACACTATTAGTGAACCAAGAGGCAAGTGAAGGCAGCAAATATGGATTGTCTCATTTTCTTTCAGTTTTATTCAAGTATTTATAATGACTCACGCAGCGCAGCATTGGTTAGTGGTCGACAACCCTTATACAAGTTACGCCCACTGTGAGGAAAGTATTTGGCGCGGATCAAACTTCATGACCATACCTAGGCAAAACACCAATATTTTTGTAATAACACCTCCAGATGGGAGAGCAGAAACAAATACTGGGAAGAAGGGCGATCGGGGTATTCAAGAAAATGGGTAAATAATCCGACCACTACCGCTTTATCAACTTCATAGTCCCATTTGTTACTTCGTGACAAGGCAGGTCTTCATCAAGATCCCTATGCCTAGGTAAGATACACCAGCAGACAGCACTGCACCAACAACCTTTATTGCTTTACCAGCAGAAGAAAAAGGAAAAGCTCTCTCAGGAAACAGTAACACCACCAAGCACACTGGTACTGAACAATCTTATTTCCCTCACTCATGTCAAGCCTGTAGTGGGAAACAAAGGTGGACGTGAAAGATGGCAGCGAAGGAAGCTCCACCAAAATCTGTCTAGGTGGTGCCTAGTAGAACCAAATTGGACATGACTCACAACTGGCAACCACGCTGCGCTGCACGTATGCACGGGTAATCCATGATTTCTTTTAACGGCCAAAAGTCATGGTGGAGGATTTGAAAACCATCTTAGCAACGCCAAAACTGATAAAAAGGTTGTAACACACACACAATCCTCAGTAGGGATTCTTGAGAAAGCAAACTGACAGCCCCCAACACGTTCCGTAACTGTGACTTTGCATTTTCATCAGAAGACAGCTAAAGAAGGAAGAATAACTCTTGTGCCAGAAGGTAGAGACAACCTGTGGAAGAAACCCTGGACCAACAACAAGATCATATGATCTGGAAAACCCTCAAGTGGGGTCACACCAGAAAACACATAACACAAAATGCAGTACTTATTTAGCCAGTGAGCATCAACTACGAGAAATAAAACGAGGGACAAAAAAATATTCACGCACCTCCAGTAATGTCTAAGGTCTCAAAGAGAGAAGCTTGTAGAGCTGAGCTGCAGATCATATACATTAGGGTGCAACAAGGCAAATTCCTGGAACCGTGTCATAGTAGGAACTGCAGTGAGAGATCACCACGCCAACAGCCCCCTAACGCCAGTAGAAAGACCCATCACAAACAACTGGCAGTTAGGCTTAGTACACTTGAGGGGATGTTTACAATTATTCTATCAAAGTGTTTTGCACTAGGTTACTCAAATTTGGTTCTGTTTTTTGGAGTCACGCTGTTAATTGTTGCAACTAAGGTTTTAAATTCATTGTTCTGCACAGGAAAACGGATAGGTCACTTTAATTTAGCCGATCAATTTGGTGCCTGTATGGCTGCTGGCCTAGTTGCTGTGCATAATTAAAGTATTGCATTTCTTGGGTCAAATTGTAGACAGCCTCATCAGCTTCACTTTAATAACAAGCGGCCGTGCGGCAGCAAAAGTGAAAGTGATCGCGATCGCGATCAAACATCAAAGCGGCCTTGCGGCTGCGAAAGTGAAAGTAATCGCGGTAAAGCGTGGCGCGCGCGCCCGCGCACATGCACTGTAGCTCTAGGCTGGCCTGGTAGCACTTTTTGGAGCCCTCTCAATAAGTCTCGCCAGACCAGCGCATGTGCTGGGTCAGGCGAGACCTAAAAAGGAGGGTTAGCTGCACTTATACATGTGTGCCACTAAATGTGACGTCCATGCACCGGCAATAAATATATGCCAGACAAAAAAATAATCATAAGGATGCAATTGGTAATGTGGAAGGTTGCGTGCTGCATGCGTCATACATTGAAACAATAAAAGCATTGTTTGCTGTTAAACCGCAACTACTGGTACTGGTTTGCATTAGGTTTTTTTTCACACAAATACATCTGTAACTAAAGGGTGCTGCAGACCTCACATAAGACGTCTCACGTCCATGAATACCCCTGATCCTGTAGCCGAGCCCAGAGGTTTTGAAAAGACTCTGTTGCTGGTCAACACAGCAGCAGCCAGTCCAGCCTGGTATTGAAACCAGCTCCCATGTGCCCTCACTCCCGGGGAAATGCCCATTGCCTGGTAGTGCCAGTCCAGTCATAGTGGTGATGGCAAGTGCATGATGCTTGTTTGGTACCGGACACACATTTCAATAAAACAGTGACGTTAAAAACAATCTGTATCATAGATTTGTTCTTTCATTTGGTATTAGGTAAGGAGTATGTTGGGACAGAAAAATTCCTCGCATGGTGGCGGACATGTACCCCGGCCCTGAGTGCCCCAGCTGCAACAACGTTTGGATAACTGGTGCTTTGTTGTCATGGGGGAACACAATTAATTCATATGTGCCATAACATAAGCCTGTGTCACAAATTGTGTTCATGTTAGACCGGGAGGAACGTGCGAAGCCCTACCCTCATAGTGGTTAAATGCTACTGCTCTTGCCAGGAGTGATGTAGCACAAGCGCAATGGTGGCAGTATACCGTGTAGCAGGCGCGCAGCGCCCATTGGGCTCAAAGAGCTTCAACCCCCCATCGTGTGTGTCAGCCCTGGCTGAGACAGCTTCCTGGGCACACACACAGCCGCACCCGAGTACTTCACAGGTCTTTAAAAGATCATTTACATGTTTACAAGGCTTTGTTGTTTTTCTCACCTTCTTAGAGCCCCTGCATCTCCACTATGCATATTACTGGAAGAGTCCGTCACCCCCCCCCAAAAATTTTTGCTAGCCCCCCACGAAATGTGGCTCTAGTTGCGCCTCAGCTGTTTAGTTATCAGTAGAAGTGATCAGGCCCTTTTGACCTGCGTTACTGGAGTGAGGCCTACAAGCTCACTCGTGTAAACTTCCGTTGCTGTGTACTTAACTCACCCTTGGCCTACATCAAGTTAGCATGAGGTGCTGTGCAGTGCGTGTGTGTTATATGCATGTGCTGGATGCAAATGTGCATTGTTTGTGGTACAATACACTGAAGATTCTGGGTTCCATTTTGGGAGGCTCAGGGCTGACTGGAGGAACATGAGGAGGTAGAGCCGCAGGCCTTGAATAAGGTGTCTAAGCCAGATGCCATTTAACGAGGTGCATGCCATTGGAAGGGACAGCCATCAATGGAAGGATGCCTGTGGCAGACCTGATGGTCTAAGAGTGAATGAAGGAAACTCTGATTAAATGGTTTAGGCTGAAGCTAACTCAATACCATCAGTGATTCTGGGACTGCAACAGAGCTGGTGGTGTTCCGTTTGCGACTTGGATTCATGGAGTATTGCATAATTGGAATGAGTGGGTGAGAGGGATGGAGGCCAAGGACTTTCAGCTCCTTAACCAATCAATGGTGACAGAGTGACTCATGGAGGAGTGCTGTACCCAACTTAGCCAATACCTATCTGATTTTGACAGGGATCCAGAAAAGCTTCACGTGTTGGCTGACAATTGATTAGTTAACAAGGTTCACAAGGGGCTTGTAAAGCATGGTTGTAAGCCTTAGGGGGAGAGAAACTCCCCAAAGACTGGTTCCATACCGGAGGGTAAGGGCCAGGGTAATGCCCATGGGATTTGGGGAGGGCCAAGGTGAAATGGGAATGGTAATGGTGTGTCCAGGAAGGAGCATCAAGAGAAAGGAGGACAGCGAATGTTCTCCAAGAGAAAGATAATGAATTACTGCAAGTGCTGCCAGGTGGGACACTTCAAAGAGGGATTGTCAGGCAAAAATCCCGACTCAGCAGCACCAGTGATAGCAAGTATGTTAAATTTTGGTGAAGGGACCCAAAAGGGCCCGGGAGCGCTCAATCTAGTAGCTATGGAGATCTGGGAGAGTTCTCAGATGTCCTGAAGCTAATTCATCCTAACACAATGGGGTTCATGCAGGAAATTAGTATAATTGGGAGGAAAGTGGCTGCCCTGAAGGATACTGGAGTCTTCATCACTATGGTTGAGAGGAGGTACCACAATAATGAGGAGATGCTCCATAATACCAAGGACACAGGTTTGGTAGCCAATGGAGAGAGCATGAATTATCCGCTTGCCAGGGTTGAGATAGACCTGGACCTGGACCTGGCTGTTGGACCTGGAGGTCATTGAAGGATCTCGTAGCATGTGGTCTTGTCCTGTGATGCTAGTGCCTAAGCAAGGGTCTACTGACTTTTGGTGGCTTGAGGACTACTGAGCCCTAAATGAGGTAACCAAAACCGAGGCGCATCCAATTCCAAAAAGGGGATGAGCTTGTAGATTGGTTAGGTGCTGCATAGTACTTGAGCACCTTGGATCTGACCAGTGGGTATTGGCAGATTGCTCTGAAACCAGATGGCAAGAAGAAGACTTCATTTTCTACGTCAGAGGGACTATATCAGTTCAAGATTACGTCCTTTGGGTTGAAAAATGCTCCTGGCACTTCTCAGCACCTGGTGAACCATTTTCTCTCAGGGCTGAAAGATTTCTGTGTGGCCTACCTGGATCATAATGCAGTGTTTAGCAATTCATGGCAAGACCTCCTGACACACCTAGAACAGGTGTTGGCTAGGATACAGAAGGCAAAACTGACCATCAAGGTGACTAAGTGTCAGGTGATGCAGTCCTCTGTAGTCTACCTTGAGCATGAGATGGGGAACGGGAAGATTCACCCGTTGGATGTGACGGAGTGGGATGTGCCTACTACCCAGACTGGGGTGTGGGCCTTTTTAGGACTCACCAGGCATTACAGAACCTTTGTGGCAAACTATGGGATTGTAGTTTCCACATTGACTGCTTTGGCCTCCAAGAAGCAACCCAGGAAAGGTACATGGCTGAGGAGTGACAGGAAGCTTTTAAGGAACTGAAGAAGGCACTATGCACTGCACCTGTACTTAAAACACGTGACTACAGTCAACCTTTCGTTGTACAGGTGGATGCCTCTAAGAAGGGAGTTGGAGCGGTGTTTCCTCAACTGGATGACAAAGGTAGAGAGCATCTGGTGGCCTTTATTAGTAGGAGGTTACTGAACAGAACTGGTTGGCTATTGAGAAAGAGTGCTTTGTCATGGTTTGGGCCTTACGTACGCTTCTCCCTTACTTGTTTGGCACCAAGTTTGTAGTGCAAATGGATCATACGCCATTGAAATGGTTGATGGCTATGATGGGAGAGAATTCCAAGTTGTTAAGGTGATCTATTTTTTTGCATGGGTAAGACTTTGTAGTGAAACATAAGAGCCGGATTGAGCCATGGGAATACTGATAGACTTTCCTGTCAGTTTTACCAATCTGACCACCCAGCCTCTCTAGCTTAGGAGTTGGTTCAGGGTGTCTTGATCTGGGAAGTGCATCTGTTGTGACAGAAAAGTCCCTTGCATGGTGACAGATGTGTATCCCCTGCCCTGAGTGCCCCGGCTGCAATGATGTGTGGACTCCTAGTGCTGATTTGTGTTGTCATGGTCGAAAATGGATTATGCGTGTGCACCTTGGCATAGGCATGTCTCACAGATTGCGGTCTTGAAGGACCAGGAGGAATGCCCAAAACTCTACCCTCAAAGTGGTGGTTAATCTGTGCGAGTTCGGTGGTGGCAGCATAGACCGTGTAGTGGTCAGTTGAAGTCAACAGGTCTTTTTTACCTGTGTCACTGAAGTGCGGATTGCATGCTCACTAATGTAAATTTCTTCTGCTGCTGTGTGCTTAAGTCACCCTTGACTCACATCAAGTTAGCATGTAGTGCTATGCAGTGTTTGTGTCTTGTGTGCATGCACTGGATGTATGTGTGACTGTGTATGGTACAATAAATAAAAGATTCTGGATTCCATTTTGGGAGATCCAGGGCTGACCAGAGGCGAATGAGGAGGTAGAGATATCCCTGCAGACAGATTTGTGGGATTTCTACATTCCTGTGAACTGAGTGGGACACACTGTATGAAGGAGAGCCAGGCTCTCCTGCACATTTCAAAGGGTGCTCCTTGATTAAGAGAGAGGTCACTGGAAGGGGATTGGGCACATTTCAGAAAGAAGATGGGGCTGGTAAAAGAATAATAAAGAGTAGGGACGAGGCCCTGGAGTAACCTTTTGATACACACATTACTGTGGCTGACATCTAGGTATGAACCTCTATCACTCGCATGGACTGTGTTGTTGTTCTATCAGACTTGGAGTCGCTCCTCTGTGATGGACTGCTTTCTGGAGGAAGGGCAGAGGAGAGGGCACTTCAAAAGGAATACAAATTTCAAAGACTCAGATCCTAAATCATATTTGGTGTCTCGAGGTGGACAATAAGAAGGGAAGCTTAAGGTCCGCAAAATTGTCAACTTTCTAGGAGATAGACAGGTTGTACGAAGATGGGATGCTCTGGTAGACTTCTGCCTGTTACCAGGAATAGACGGTGAGGCCTGCCAGTCTCCCATCTCGGTGTGGAAAATCACTCTGGGAAAATCCAAGATCATCTGCTCCTGGAACCTGGAACACTAGTGTCTGCCTGCTTGCTAATACCAGTGAGGAAGAGGAGTGCGCAGAAGGGAGTGAGGTCCAGTGGTGGATCCTGATGAGTGGATCTCTGTGGCAAGGCGTGAGAAGACGGCAGCAGCAATGATTGGGTCATTGTCAATGTCCAGATTTCAGCTGATGACCACGTATGCGAGAGGGGTCCTGCTGTGATGTTTTCTGTGCACATTGGTCTGTTGCCTGTGTGCAGTGTGTGAGTCGGCAACCCTGTTAGCCAGAGGGTTCCACCGTGACTTTTGCTGTGCTATTCGGGCCATCGCCCCTGTGCAGTGTGGAAGTCAAGACTCTGTATGCCAGAGGAGGCTGCCATGAATTTTGACAGGCGATTGGGCCATCGCCCAAGTGTGGTGAGTAAGTCAGTGTCCCTATATGCCAGTGAGTGCCTCCATGAAGTTTACAGTGCTGATTGGGCCATCGCCCATGTGCAGTGTGTAAGCCACCGACCTTTAATGCCAGGGAGAACCATCGTGAAGTTTTCTGTGCCTATAAGGCCATCACACGTGTGAGGTGTGTAAGTCGGCGACCCTGTATGCCAAGAGTAAAAGGCTTCAACCCCCACAGTTGGGCGCGGTATCTCCTGCCTGCACCATGGCCCCCTAAAAGAGGATGTGACAGTGTGTTACTTGAAATGACTTGTGCACTTACAAGTATGTAATCCGAAGTAAGAAAAAGTAATTTTTAACTGTGTGAACAGTTTTTTGTTACAGAATATTTCTTTAGTAAAACAAAAGTTATGAGGGTGTCAAAAATTGAAAGGACTAAAATGTTTCTGAAATGGGGCAGTGTAAACATACACAGGTGAGACTAAAACAAATGGTGGGAAAAGATACGTGATATTTGTAATTAAAAGCAAAAGTGGGTAGGTGGCAAATTGGTATTTGAAATGAAAAATCAATTTGGGGACTTTTTTTAAAATTTCAATATGCATGAGAACATGTTTTGGGATACAAAACTACAATTATGTTTTAAATACAGGAGCACATAATTTAGGGTAAGATAATACTATTGGAACTGAAAACGTAGCAAGTTAGCTTGAAAAAAACTTCGGGGACTATATCAATTCATAACTAAAATAATTATGTGGAGAAAACAAATTGGGATTGAAAATTGATATTTAGCTAGCAATAAAATGGTTTAGGTTAAAACAATATTAATTTGAAAGTGAACAAAACTGAACTACGAAACCAAAGCAAATTCCTATTTTATTCAAAAACTAAAAGAAAAATGATTGCTGACCAAATAATGCCGATTTTAATTAAAAATAAAAAGTTACGAAGGATTTCCTTTTTAAGGAATAATCAGTGAAAATCCTCCTTTTTATCATTGCTTAAAGTCCCACGTGCAAGCAGTAATCTATCTCAGGATTTTTTCCGGGCATTCAGCTTAAAGAAGACAAAGATTCCTGTCAGTTACTACTCCTTAGTGTGACTGTCTGGGTTTCCGTTACCAGTCCTGAGTGTGGCTCTTTGGCTTTTGTGGTCTTTTGTGGAAACTCAGAGGAGTACTTCATCTCACCGCTATCTGGTATGTTTTGTGTTGCAGGGTGGCGGGGTGTTGCACTACAGCAACCCACTGATTCTATACCTCTTTCTGATGGCCTTCACCACTGCAACCATCATGCAGGGTTTCCTGATGAGCGTCTTCTTCTCCAAGGCCAACCTGGCGGCTGCCTGCAGCGGGGTCATTTACTTCACCCTCTACCTGCCGCACATTCTCTGCTTTGCCTGGCAAGATCGCATGACATTCAAACTCAAAACCATAGTGGTAAGCGGCTTTTCCATTCCACATTGTCAATGCTGTATTCCTGCTTGTTTACTTATAATGTCAAATTCCCTAAATTATGCACAATGATATAGAATAAATTAACTAGATCAGGTTTTATCACTTATCTATGCGTATATCCACATCACCTGGATGAGGCCTATGAGCGCTTCCTCAGTGAGGTTACAATGGCCTGCCTTCTCATCGCATAAGATTGCCCACTTGGCCTACTGTTAAATAGTACAACTTCATAAGAATGACATTGGAAGTAGTAGTTTCTTCTTAATATTTATTTTCTGAGTAGGGGTTCAATACAGCTCATCCACCCAACTGTTCAACGATTTCTCACTGAGGGAACACTGAACACATTCCCTAACCAACCTTTCAATTTGAATATCCATCCCAGGCCACCAATAGGTAGAACGTATCCTTTCCTTAGTTTTAGAAATGCCCAGATGTGCCTCATGAGCTAGATCTAACAACTCTTTCCTTAAAGACACAGGGGGAACAAGTCTATGACCTCTCCATAACATTCCTTGACAATCAGACAACTGGTCTCTCACCGACCAAAAATCTTTTACCAACCACCCCCCTTGTTCCTTGTACTGCCAGCCAACACGAATATGATCCAATACATCTTGAATTGTTTGATCCTCACGACAAGCAGCAGACCACTGATTTTGGGAAATGACCTTATAATCAATTCCACACACAAAATCATGAGGTTGACCAAAACCTGGATCCTCCTGACCATCAGAGGGGTTAAAAGGGACTAGTCTCGACAGAGCATCAGCAACAAAATTTTCTGAGCCAGGAACATGCTTCACAGTAAAATCAAAACCCTGTAATCCAACAATCCACTTAGATATTCTTGGTGAAATAGAGTCAATTCCTTTGTTAGTCAAAACCTCACATAATGGTTTATGATCTGTCCTTACCACAAACGAATTGCCCCAAAGAAACTTTTTGAACTTCTTAATGGCCCAATATACAGCAAGCGCCTCTCTCTCAATCACTGAGTATCTAGACTCTGCCCCTTTTAAACTCCTAGAAACAAACATTATGGTGTTATCAGGATCGATCCCCCCTTGATACAAAACAGCACCCAAACCCTTAAGACTCGCGTCCGTAGAAATAATAGAACATTTAGAGGGATCGAAATTCCTCAGTTTGGGAGCAGCTTCCAATTTGCCTTTCAACTCAACAAATTCATTGTCACACGACTGATCCCACAAGAATTTGACACCTTTCTTAAGTAAACTTCTCATATTGTAAGTGACTTCTGCAAAATTCTTAATGAACTTATTATAATACTCCGCCATTCCCAGAAAACGCATGAGCTCTTCCTTTGACGATGGTGGAGTCAGATCCCTGATGGTATTAACTAGTTCAGCTTTAGGAGTAACACCATCAGCAGTAATAGTGTGACCCAAATAGTCAATCCTGTCTAAACCGAATTTACATTTCTCACACTTAATGGTAAGGTTGTGATTAGAGAGGCTATTCAGGACGGAACGAACTCTCGAACCATGTTCCGATTCATCACACCCATATACTAAAATATCGTCTTGATAGACACAGACTCCAGGTATACCAACTAGAACCTTTTCCATAACCCTTTGAAAAACAGAGGCAGCAGATACGAGCCGAAAAGGGAGTCTCACAAACCTAAATGTTCCAAAAGGTGTCACAAAAGCGGTCAAATCCCTGGAAGATTGGTCAAGCATGATCTGATGATAAGCGGACGTTAAATCAATTGTACTGAAAACTTTGGCACCACGCACCATGCTTAAAAGTTCAGATATATTAGGTAACGGGTATCTATCCACAAGCACACACTTATTGAGTTGTCTGAGGTCCACACATAACCTCAAAGAACCATCAGATTTCCTCGCGGCCACAACCGGAGCCAACCAGGAAGTGCCTTCCACTTCTTCAATGATACCCTGTGACTTGAGTTTTTCTAATTCCTTCAACATCTCATTCTTGACACTAAAAGGCACATTGCGTACCTTACTAGAAATAGGAATGGAACCCGGAACCAATTTTATCTTGTGGCTGTATCCTTTCAAACACCCAAGCTGATCACCAAAAACACGCGGGAACTCCTCCATGAGTTGAGACTGCAAGGACGAAATATGACTTACAGATTTCACCACCTTTCATTCTTTGAGGATTATGGAAGGAGTGCTATTAGGATCTAACATAACCTCCAAATCTTTTTGATGCCACCAACTGATGATCCTGTCACCTTTTTTAGATACATAGACCTTCCCAGAAGTGTAGCGACCTTCATATTCTATCAATCCAATGAAATACCCTCTCAACTCAATAGGGTCACCACCATACGCAGTAGGATATATATCTGCCTTTAGCAAGTTCACATTCTGACTTAGATAATCATCAAAACATTTTGAAGAAACAATCGTGATCTTTGCGCCAGAATCAAATAACACTTTTGTTCTTTTACCCTCTACAAGAATATAATCCAAAGGTCCCTCACCTCCTAACTGGACAACAATTTGACCACATTCAAAATCATGTTGATCACAAGAGTTTTCGTGGTTTATCTCATGAATACTTTGCTTTGAAGACTTGATCTTACAAGCCACAACAAAATGTCCTCTTTTTTTGCAATAACTGCAAACAGCATTTAATGCAGGGCAAGATTTATCATTCGCCCAGTGACCAGTATTGTTACAGCGGTAACATTTATTGCCCTTATTAAACTGTACACGGGGTTTCTGCAACTGTTTACCTTTAGTTTGAGACTTTGTCTTAACATCTTTCAATTTGCTATCAGGAACAGAACTCGTCTCCGTGTTAACAAATGAAACATCTTTGACAAGGTCTTTTTTGATTTCTTTTACACATTCAACAGAATGTTCAATTCTCTTAGCCACAACAAGAACCTCATCAAGAGTAGGTTCATCTTTCAACCATAACTCATCACGCACTTTTTCAGACACACAACCCAACATAAACTGGTCCCTAATCCTTTCCTCTATAAGTGTATCAAACTTACAGGTTGACGCTAGCCTTCTTAAATCTGTGACATAATTTTCAATGCTTTCTCCCTCCTTCTGCATACGTTTCCCAAAATGGTAACGTTCAAGAATCGTACTGACTTTAGGTAAATAGTGTGAGTCCAACTTATAGAATGCAGATTTCAAATTCATTGAGGCCTGCAGCTACACTTGTAGGAACATTTGGAAGGTGGTCAAATACATCTTGCCCTTCCGACCCAAGACAATGCATAAGTAAGGCTGTTTTTCTTTCAACGCTAAGGGAGGTGCCACAAACACGAGCATATCTTTCAAAAACTTTTTTCCACTTTGACCATTTTATGGGAGGATCATAAGGTGTTTGCAAAAAAATGGAGCGGCCGTGACGTTTTGCATGACTACTCTTAAGCTGACCAAGCAGGAATGAGAAAGTGTAATGCAAAATAAAATGGATAGAACGCAAAATATGTACGTATAATGATTGCACCCTTTTTTTTTTTTAGAGAAAGAAAAAAAATATTTGTAAATACTGTGTATATCTAACACAAATACTCTAGATAGCAGAATACAGTAACGGCAAAGACAAAAAAAATTAAGTAAACTCCGTTGTTTTCCAGCTGAATTCATAAAGTTATGGTAATACGATTCAACGTCGCAAAAAAAAACTACGTGAAGCTGTGCACATCAGCGTGCAAAATGTAGTATAGACGGATCCCTTTATTACCTAGAGTTTGTGCCCACAAGACTGTGCGCATCAGTGCAAATGTTGTATGTGTATACACCAAGCTGTGTATATCAGCGTTGAAAAAGTAAAAAACAAAGAAACTGTGAGTCAGCGTTGAGAATGTAAAAAAACGAAGAAACTGTGCCCACAAAGCTGTGCATATCAGCGTAGAATTGGACAAGATAAATGTGTGCATCAGCGTTGAAACGTAAAAAATGTGTCCAGAAAACTACATGAAACCGTGCACATCAGCATGCAAAATTGTAGTATAGGCAGATGTCTTTATTACCTAGAGCTTGAAGCAGTGTATCTCAGGGTTGAAAATGTAAAAAAAAAATGAAGAAACTGTGAGTCAGCGTTGAGAATGTAAAAACAAAGAAACTGTGAGCACCAAGCTGTGCGCATCAGCGTTAAGACCCGCAATAAGTAGCCTGCGAGGTATTACTGTGATTGAGGAACTGTAGATCAGATTCGTATAATCTTCGTTGCTTAGCAACCAGCCAGAAACATCACGAAAGCGCGTTCCGTCTCGTTACATTCAGCACGTCAGCACGTTACACGCGTCTCTGAACAGCGTGTCCCAGAAAGAAAGATGACGCAAGGTGACGGTGATTGAAACGCAGAGACACAGACCATGCGCCCATGCCAACGAGCGTGAGGTGTCACAGCGCGAGTTCCACAGCGCGAGCAGAGTCCTCGGGGATGAAATTTAAAAGTAAACCATCAACTTTAAAATGTTGTTCGACTGCATTCAAAGCCAAAAATGAGCACCAACTCCCATTAAATTAAAAGTACAACAGGAGAAATAAAGTTACTGAGGGTGTGTTTTGACGCTAAGATTAGCAAGACAAAAAAAACACGAGTCATAAAAAAAAACCTCAATTACGATGAAAGCGGCAGTAAATGGGTTTCCAGAGACAGTAAATAGATTTAAGCCATAAACGCTTTCCCCGGAACAATAGATGTTCTCTCACTCATCAACATCCAGTTAATTAGAAAGCGCTTAGCGCTTATTTATGGAGCACTTAGGATAGAATTAAGCCATAAATATTAAGGAACAGTCTTACTTCTTTGAAGAATGTGTAGAAAAGTTGTTTTCTCATGCATTCGCGCATGTAGATGAGATGCGTTTAAGTTGTGCTCGTCCTTGATGAAAGTAGTCGAAAATCAGTTCTTTCTTTGTAGCGAACAGAAAAGGAGTCTAGTCTTCTTGGAGTTGAGCTGCTTCATTTCCCAGTCGTCGCCAGTGTTAAATAGTACAACTTCATAAGAATGACATTGGAAGTAGTAGTTTCTTCTTAATATTTATTTTCTGAGTAGGGGTTCAATACAGCTCATCCACCCAACTGTCTCTGGCCCCTCTCAACCTCACAACAATTCTACATGAAGTCAGAGCAGTCTAGAATCCAAAGATGTCATAGAAACACATGAAATTCGTATGTAGTGAGGAGAGTCACCTTCTCACAAAACAAGGGCGCGCAGTAAACAATGAAACTGTTAAGTTTCTTCATCAATTTATTGACTTCATAGATTGAGTTTCAAGAAAATTCATCCAATAATCTCTGGTTGAAATATCATTTCCAAATTTCTTTATACATAATGAAGATTATTCTTCGTGAGCACATTAGACATCCACCCAATGCATTTCGGGTCAATCATATCTGACCCTTCTTCAGGGGTCTAAAAATGAAATGAAACAGGACCATTAAGTTCACTGTCCTAGTTAAATAATCAACAATATAAACAGTGGGATCAAAAACTTTAAAATGTGAAACAAACGCAACAAATGTGATACACGAACAAAGTTAAAAGGTAAGCGAGAGAATAACAGTAGAATGAGAATGAACGAAGCATAAGAAAAAGTTAATGTGTAATTGGAAAAATAAAGGTAACCCAGGACAGAAACCCAGTTTAAAGAGAAAGTAAAAGCATGAGAGAAATTTGGGTGTATAGTCAGAAATCTAACGGTAACACAAATCAGAACCCAAGTGAAGCGTAATTAAAGTAAAGAACCACAAACTTACTGGAAACCAAACGGTTTTCATGTGTCTAAGGCTCTGCAGTCGGCGTGAGAATTCAACGTCGAACTGGATAACGGATCGGAATAACACTGTGATTGGTCAGTATATGTGAACTAAGTCACGTGGTAAGGGAGCAGACAGTGTGGGCCAATCGGTTACGGGATCTCATGATGGAAACAGTGCCCGAGCCTATGAGAGTCTGGCTGACTGAAAGATAAGGGTGAAAAGCTGGCGGCAAGGCCAATAAAGCGGCCAGTAAAGTTCAAGCGGTGAAAAAACAAGAAAATAGACAAGAAACTCAATAAAGTTAGAATGAAAAAATGAAAAAGGAATGTAAAAATAAAGTGAAATACAAACATAATATAAACGTGTAAGTAAACATCATCATTAAGTAACATGATAAATAAATTAATGATGACAGTAAATTAAGGGACCGGATACCACTTTTCGCCAATGTAAATATGGTCTGCAAACTTAGAGAAAACAAGCATATTCTATGCGATCATTCAACCCAATAGGGTGGGAACAATTTAGCTTTTTGATCCAAAAATATTCAGTCCTTAGTCTTTGTTTTACAGGATCCATGTCTCGGCGTTGTATGATCTTTTCAAGTATTGTGAAACGCAATTGAGAAATCTGATGGCAAGCTTCAATCCAATGTGATGCCACAGATGATTTTAAATTCTTCATTCTGATGTTACTCTTGTGTTCTGAGATGCGAATTTTTACTTTCCTCTCAGTTTGACCTACGTATACTTTTCCGCAAGGGCATTTGATGGCATATACACAATTGGTTGTGTCGCAGGTGCTTGTATGGTGTAAAGCTATGGAGTAACCTTTAGTGGGGTGATTGAATTTGTTGCCAATCATTACGTTACCACAGTGGGCACAGTTTTGACATTGGAGCATACCCCGCCATTTTTTTGTCAGTTTCCTGGGTGTATTTAGGATTTCCTTGATATTTTTAGAGCATTGAAAAGCAAATGTAATTTTTTCGTCAAAAAGATTGTAAAGATCAGGCTCCATAGAGATGATTCGCCAATGTTTATTTATGATTTTCTTGATCTGCAACGATTCAGTGGAGTATTTCAATACACATACTGTTTTATTTTTATCTTTTTGATCCGTGGTCTTTGCTTGAAGGAGGTTATCTCTTGGTAACAATAATACTTTATCTGCAGATGATTTGAGCACGCTCTCAGGATATCCCCTTTGTCGATACTTGATCGTTTGTTTTTCAATAGACTTAATTAAATCATCATTGTTGGATACAATACGCTTTATTCTGATAAATTGAGAAGTTGGTAAGTGTTTCTTTAGCGTTTCAGGATGAAAACTCTGAAACAGTAAACTGGAGTTTCTGTCAGTCTTTTTGGTGTGTAGTTGAGTCGAAATCTGATTTTGATCCAACTTGACTATGACATCTAGAAATGTGATAGTTTTTTCATCTATGTGGTGAGTGAATTTAATCCGGTCATTGTGTGTGTTCAATATCGAAATATTCTCTTCAAGTTGTGAACGTGGTCCTTTCCAAATAAAGAATAAATCGTCAATGTACCGTTTATACATGATAATACCTTCACTCCACATGGTGTTCTCAAGAATATAGTCAGTTTCAAATTTGCTCATAAAAATGTTGGCATACGAAGGAGCCCCCCCGAATCCCATAGATGTACCACTCGTTTGATTGTAAAAGTTATTTTGCCATTCGAAATAACTACAATACAAAGCAAATTGCATGAGTTCCATAATAAACAGTCTTTGCGACTCATCTAGTTCACTTCTTAACAGGCTCCATTCCAATGCTTCAAGACCTTCATTATGAGGTATTGATGTATATAGCGCTATTACATCAATAGTGCACAATATATAAGATGCTCCATTTACAAGTTCGACCAAATTCAACAGGTTCAAAAAAGATGTAGTATCTTTAATATAGGTGGCACTTTTTTGGACAATAGGCTGTAAAAATGTATCCACGAATTTACCAATAGGCTCAGAGATGGACCCACAAGCCGAGACAATGGGTCTGAAAGGAGGATTATGGATATCCTTATGAATTTTTGGCAACATGTATAATTTAGGTCTTCTTGGGAATTTCGTGTCAAAAAATTGTTTGGTTTTAGCACAAATCCAGTTCATTTCGAATGCTTGTTTGATGATGTTTTCAAGTATTTGTTGATATTCTACAGTAGGATCAGATTCCAAGGGCAAATAGATGTCTTGATTTGCAACATGTTCATTGACATTTTTAATGTAGAATTCAGTGTCCATTACGACAAGGGCGCCGCGTTTGTCTGCTTTAGAAAAGGTAAGTTGCTTGTCGGCACTTAAATTTTTTAGTGTATTCCATTCTTTGGGAGATAAATTCATCTTTTTAGGTTTAGCAAATTTCATTTCTTGTATATCCGCTAATACAGATCTTTCGAAGGCTTCAATAGTTTTGTGAGTGAAGGGCGCACAAAAAGTACTGGTAGGTTTAAAGTCTTTATCCCATGTTTCCATACATTGCGGTGGTTGAATGTCTTTGAAGAAAAATTTAAGTTTCAAGGTCCTAAAGAATTTAAACAAAGCAATTTCCGTTTCTGCTAGATTGGAATGGTAGGTGGGGACAAATGTCATACCTTTATTCAGTAGTTTAGTTTCTGCTTTAGTCAACTGTTTAGATGAAATGTTGACTATGAGGTCGCTTTAAATTTCTGGCTCCTGGTCCTTTCCGCAATTTTTTGATCGGATTCTTTTACTCCTTCGTGTTGGCTTTCTATTACTGGTGGAGAATTGGCCGCGGGACTGATGTCTAAAAAAGCTGGTTGTTGGGTATTATTGCTTGCAGATGGTTTAGTGGTTGATAAAGTTGCTTTATTTAATGGACCTCTTGACCCCGAAATTTCAGAGTCGGATACCACACTTTCTTGGGATGAAGATGTTGTTGTCTTTTGTGTGGGTTGTGGTTGCCATTTCCTTTGGTTATAAACTTCAGCCCAGGTATAAACTTCTTCTAGTTTATAATCCAGTGTATCTCTGCGGTATTTTCTCACTTTTCTTTCATTGACTTCTTTTGCATATTTTTCAAGTTTCAAATTAATATCTTCCAAAGTTTTGGTGAGATCTGGAATTTTGTTGATTTCAGTCTGTAAGGTTTTGATTTCCTCTTCTAGTTCAATTAAGACTTTTGAAAGTTCTTCAACAATCAAGAGAATCAAATCTAATGAACATTTGTTCAATATCTGATACCATCTTTCAACAAATTTCTTGCTGTTTTTACATAACATTGGCTTGAGGGCAAATACTTGAAAACATCATCAAACAAGCATTCAAAATGAACTGGATTTGTGCTAAAACCAAACAATTTTTTGACACGAAATTCCCAAGAAGACCTAAATTATACATGTTGCCAAAAATTCATAAGGATATCCATAATCCTGCTTTCAGACCCATTGTCTCGGCTTGTGGGTCCATCTCTGAGCCTATTGGTAAATTCGTGGATACATTTTTACAGCCTATTGTCCAAAAAAGTGCCACCTACATTAAAGATACTACATCTTTTTTGAACCTGTTGAATTTGGTCGAACTTGTAAATGGAGCATCTTATATATTGTGCACTATTGATGTAATAGCGCTATATACATCAATACCTCATAATGAAGGTCTTGAAGCATTGGAATGGAGCCTGTTAAGAAGTGAACTAGATGAGTCGCAAAGACTGTTTATTATGGAACTCATGCAATTTGCTTTGTATTGTAGTTATTTCGAATGGCAAAATAACTTTTACAATCAAACGAGTGGTACATCTATGGGATTCGGGGGGGCTCCTTCGTATGCCAACATTTTTATGAGCAAATTTGAAACTGACTATATTCTTGAGAACACCATGTGGAGTGAAGGTATTATCATGTATAAACGGTACATTGACGATTTATTCTTTATTTGGAAAGGACCACGTTCACAAGTTGAAGAGAATATTTCGATATTGAACACACACAATGACCGGATTAAATTCACTCACCACATAGATGAAAAAACTATCACATTTCTAGATGTCATAGTCAAGTTGGATCAAAATCAGATTTCGACTCAACTACACACCAAAAAGACTGACAGAAACTCCAGTTTACTGTTTCAGAGTTTTCATCCTGAAACGCTAAAGAAACACTTACCAACTTCTCAATTTATCAGAATAAAGCGTATTGTATCCAACAATGATGATTTAATTAAGTCTATTGAAAAACAAACGATCAAGTATCGACAAAGGGGATATCCTGAGAGCGTGCTCAAATCATCTGCAGATAAAGTATTATTGTTACCAAGAGATAACCTCCTTCAAGCAAAGACCACGGATCAAAAAGATAAAAATAAAACAGTATGTGTATTGAAATACTCCACTGAATCGTTGCAGATCAAGAAAATCATAAATAAACATTGGCGAATCATCTCTATGGAGCCTGATCTTTACAATCTTTTTGACGAAAAAATTACATTTGCTTTTCAACGCTCTAAAAATATCAAGGAAATCCTAAATACACCCAGGAAACTGACAAAAAAATGGCGGGGTATGCTCCAATGTCAAAACTGTACCCACTGTGGTAACGTAATGATTGGCAACAAATTCAATCACCCCACTAAAGGTTACTCCATAGCTTTACACCATACAAGCACCTGCGACACAACCAATTGTGTATATGCCATCAAATGCCCTTGCGGAAAAGTATACGTAGGTCAAACTGAGAGGAAAGTAAAAATTCGCATCTCAGAACACAAGAGTAACATCAGAATGAAGAATTTAAAATCATCTGTGGCATCACATTGGATTGAAGCTTGCCATCAGATTTCTCAATTGCGTTTCACAATACTTGAAAAGATCATACAACGCCGAGACATGGATCCTGTAAAACAAAGACTAAGGACTGAATATTTTTGGATCAAAAAGCTAAATTGTTCCCACCCTATTGGGTTGAATGATCGCATAGAATATGCTTGTTTTCTCTAAGTTTGCAGACCATATTTACATTGGCGAAAAGTGGTATCCGGTCCCTTAATTTACTGTCATCATTAATTTATTTATCATGTTACTTAATGATGATGTTTACTTACACGTTTATATTATGTTTGTATTTCACTTTATTTTTACATTCCTTTTTCATTTTTTCATTCTAACTTTATTGAGTTTCTTGTCTATTTTCTTGTTTTTTCACCGCTTGAACTTTACTGGCCGCTTTATTGGCCTTGCCGCCAGCTTTTCACCCTTATATTTCAGTCAGCCAGACTCTCATAGGCTCGGGCACTGTTTCCATCATGAGATCCCGTAACCGATTGGCCCACACTGTCTGCTCCCTTACCACGTGACTTAGTTCACATATACTGACCAATCACAGTGTTATTCCGATCCGTTATCCAGTTCGACGTTGAATTCTCACGCCGACTGCAGAGCCTTAGACACATGAAAACCGTTTGGTTTCCAGTAAGTTTGTGGTTCTTTACTTTAATTACGCTTCACTTGGGTTCTGATTTGTGTTACCGTTAGATTTCTGACTATACACCCAAATTTCTCTCATGCTTTTACTTTCTCTTTAAACTGGGTTTCTGTCCTGGGTTACCTTTATTTTTCCAATTACACATTAACTTTTTCTTATGCTTCGTTCATTCTCATTCTACTGTTATTCTCTCGCTTACCTTTTAAATTTGTTCGTGTATCACATTTGTTGCGTTTGTTTCACATTTTAAAGTTTTTGATCCCACTGTTTATATTGTTGATTATTTAACTAGGACAGTGAACTTAATGGTCCTGTTTCATTTCATTTTTAGACCCCTGAAGAAGGGTCAGATATGATTGACCCGAAATGCATTGGGTGGATGTCTAATGTGCTCACGAAGAATAATCTTCATTATGTATAAAGAAATTTGGAAATGATATTTCAACCAGAGATTATTGGATGAATTTTCTTGAAACTCAATCTATGAAGTCAATAAATTGATGAAGAAACTTAACAGTTTCATTGTTTACTGCGCGCCCTTGTTTTGTGAGAAGGTGACTCTCCTCACTACATACGAATTTCTATAAAGACGCGGGGGGACTCCGCGTGACACTAGGAGCACCAACATAAATGCTTTTGAACTTTGCCTAAATACGCCAAAAAGAGTGCACAGGGATAACACAGTGTTGTTCATTTGTTTCTCAGTCCTTCCCATCCCTGATTGCACCACCTGCAATCATGCAACTAGACGACATTGCACAATTAACCACCAACAAAGCTGAAACACTCGGCTTCTCTGCAGAAGCAGCCCAGGAAATTTATGATTTGATTCAGGAGACCAGAAGTTTCACTCCACAAAAAACCACCACATCTCAACTTTTAAGACAGTTTGAATACATAAGCAAAAAAGAAATTAACCAAAGGATGCATGCCACCACGTTAATCCATTACCACAAAAACAAAAGAATACCCAGGGGCCTTAGGATAGCCCTCAAGCCAATGTTATGTAAAAACAGCAAGAAATTTGTTGAAAGATGGTATCAGATATTGAACAAATGTTCATTAGATTTGATTCTCTTGATTGTTGAAGAACTTTCAAAAGTCTTAATTGAACTAGAAGAGGAAATCAAAACCTTACAGACTGAAATCAACAAAATTCCAGATCTCACCAAAACTTTGGAAGATATTAATTTGAAACTTGAAAAATATGCAAAAGAAGTCAATGAAAGAAAAGTGAGAAAATACCGCAGAGATACACTGGATTATAAACTAGAAGAAGTTTATACCTGGGCTGAAGTTTATAACCAAAGGAAATGGCAACCACAACCCACACAAAAGACAACAACATCTTCATCCCAAGAAAGTGTGGTATCCGACTCTGAAATTTCGGGGTCAAGAGGTCCATTAAATAAAGCAACTTTATCAACCACTAAACCATCTGCAAGCAATAATACCCAACAACCAGCTTTTTTAGACATCAGTCCCGCGGCCAATTCTCCACCAGTAATAGAAAGCCAACACGAAGGAGTAAAAGAATCCGATCAAAAAATTGCGGAAAGGACCAGGAGCCAGAAATTGAAAGCGACCTCATAGTCAACATTTCATCTAAACAGTTGACTAAAGCAGAAACTAAACTACTGAATAAAGGTATGACATTTGTCCCCACCTACCATTCCAATCTAGCAGAAACGGAAATTGCTTTGTTTAAATTCTTTAGGACCTTGAAACTTAAATTTTTCTTCAAAGACATTCAACCACCGCAATGTATGGAAACATGGGATAAAGACTTTAAACCTACCAGTACTTTTTGTGCGCCCTTCACTCACAAAACTATTGAAGCCTTCGAAAGATCTGTATTAGCGGATATACAAGAAATGAAATTTGCTAAACCTAAAAAGATGAATTTATCTCCCAAAGAATGGAATACACTAAAAAAATTTAAGTGCCGACAAGCAACTTACCTTTTCTAAAGCAGACAAAGGCGGCGCCCTTGTCGTAATGGACACTGAATTCTACATTAAAAATGTCAATGAACATGTTGCAAATCAAGACATCTATTTGCCCTTGGAATCTGATCCTACTGTAGAATATCAACAAATACTTGAAAACATCATCAAACAAGCATTCGAAATGAACTGGATTTGTGCTAAAACCAAACAATTTTTTGACACGAAATTCCCAAGAAGACCTAAATTATACATGTTGCCAAAAATTCATAAGGATATCCATAATCCTCCTTTCAGACCCATTGTCTCGGCTTGTGGGTCCATCTCTGAGCCTATTGGTAAATTCGTGGATAAATTTTTACAGCCTATTGTCCAAAAAAGTGCCACCTATATTAAAGATACTACATCTTTTTTGAACCTGTTGAATTTGGTCGAACTTGTAAATGGAGCATCTTATATATTGTGCACTATTGATGTAATAGCGCTATATACATCAATACCTCATAATGAAGGTCTTGAAGCATTGGAATGGAGCCTGTTAAGAAGTGAACTAGATGAGTCGCAAAGACTGTTTATTATGGAACTCATGCAATTTGCTTTGTATTGTAGTTATTTCGAATGGCAAAATAACTTTTACAATCAAACGAGTGGTACATCTATGGGATTCGGGGGGGCTCCTTCGTATGCCAACATTTTTATGAGCAAATTTGAAACTGACTATATTCTTGAGAACACCATGTGGAGTGAAGGTATTATCATGTATAAACGGTACATTGACGATTTATTCTTTATTTGGAAAGGACCACGTTCACAACTTGAAGAGAATATTTCGATATTGAACACACACAATGACCAGATTAAATTCACTCACCACATAGATGAAAAAACTATCACATTTCTAGATGTCATAGTCAAGTTGGATCAAAATCAGATTTCGACTCAACTACACACCAAAAAGACTGACAGAAACTCCAGTTTACTGTTTCAGAGTTTTCATCCTGAAACGCTAAAGAAACACTTACCAACTTCTCAATTTATCAGAATAAAGCGTATTGTATCCAACAATGATGATTTAATTAAGTCTATTGAAAAACAAACGATCAAGTATCGACAAAGGGGATATCCTGAGAGCGTGCTCAAATCATCTGCAGATAAAGTATTATTGTTACCAAGAGATAACCTCCTTCAAGCAAAGACCACGGATCAAAAAGATAAAAATAAAACAGTATGTGTATTGAAATACTCCACTGAATCGTTGCAGATCAAGAAAATCATAAATAAACATTGGCGAATCATCTCTATGGAGCCTGATCTTTACAATCTTTTTGACGAAAAAATTACATTTGCTTTTCAACGCTCTAAAAATATCAAGGAAATCCTAAATACACCCAGGAAACTGACAAAAAAATGGCGGGGTATGCTCCAATGTCAAAACTGTACCCACTGTGGTAACGTAATGATTGGCAACAAATTCAATCACCCCACTAAAGGTTACTCCATAGCTTTACACCATACAAGCACCTGCGACACAACCAATTGTGTATATGCCATCAAATGCCCTTGCGGAAAAGTATACGTAGGTCAAACTGAGAGGAAAGTAAAAATTCGCATCTCAGAACACAAGAGTAACATCAGAATGAAGAATTTAAAATCATCTGTGGCATCACATTGGATTGAAGCTTGCCATCAGATTTCTCAATTGCGTTTCACAATACTTGAAAAGATCATACAACGCCGAGACATGGATCCTGTAAAACAAAGACTAAGGACTGAATATTTTTGGATCAAAAAGCTAAATTGTTCCCACCCTATTGGGTTGAATGATCGCATAGAATATGCTTGTTTTCTCTAAGTTTGCAGACCATATTTACATTGGCGAAAAGTGGTATCCGGTCCCTTAATTTACTGTCATCATTAATTTATTTATCATGTTACTTAATGATGATGTTTACTTACACGTTTATATTATGTTTGTATTTCACTTTATTTTTACATTCCTTTTTCATTTTTTCATTCTAACTTTATTGAGTTTCTTGTCTATTTTCTTGTTTTTTCACCGCTTGAACTTTACTGGCCGCTTTATTGGCCTTGCCGCCAGCTTTTCCCCCCTATATTTCAGTCAGCCAGACTCTCATAGGCTCGGGCACTGTTTCCATCATGAGATCCCGTAACCGATTGGCCCACACTGTCTGCTCCCTTACCACGTGACTTAGTTCACATATACTGACCAATCACAGTGTTATTCCGATCCGTTATCCAGTTCGACGTTGAATTCTCACGCCGACTGCAGAGCCTTAGACACATGAAAACCGTTTGGTTTCCAGTAAGTTTGTGGTTCTTTACTTTAATTACGCTTCACTTGGGTTCTGATTTGTGTTACCGTTAGATTTCTGACTATACACCCAAATTTCTCTCATGCTTTTACTTTCTCTTTAAACTGGGTTTCTGTCCTGGGTTACCTTTATTTTTCCAATTACACATTAACTTTTTCTTATGCTTCGTTCATTCTCATTCTACTGTTATTCTCTCGCTTACCTTTTAACTTTGTTCGTGTATCACATTTGTTGCGTTTGTTTCACATTTTAAAGTTTTTGATCCCACTGTTTATATTGTTGATTATTTAACTAGGACAGTGAACTTAATGGTCCTGTTTCATTTCATTTTTAGACCCCTGAAGAAGGGTCAGATATGATTGACCCGAAATGCATTGGGTGGATGTCTAATGTGCTCACGAAGAATAATCTTCATTATGTATAAAGAAATTTGGAAATGATATTTCAACCAGAGATTATTGGATGAATTTTCTTGAAACTCAATCTATGAAGTCAATAAATTGATGAAGAAACTTAACAGTTTCATTGTTTACTGCGCGCCCTTGTTTTGTGAGAAGGTGACTCTCCTCACTACATACGAATTTCTATAAAGACGCGGGGGGACTCCGTGTGACACAAGGAGCACCAACATAAATGCTTTTGAACTTTGCCTAAATACGCCAAAAAGAGTGCACAGGGATAACACAGTGTTATAGAAACACATGAGCCAGTTTAGTGAGAGATGCCATAGAAATACATGAGCTAGTTTAGTGAGCAACATTATAACACCTACACACTTTGTGCTAATTATGAGCCTATAGTCTTGGACTTTGTGATGTCACACCAAGCCCCCGCATCATCCTCTGTGGTGACTTGATTGTCCTCCCTCATCTTCCTTTTTTGATGTAGCAGCCAGCTTGCGGTTTTGCCCACTTAAGCCATACTCGGTCTTCTGTGTCCCATTCGGCCTGTGGATCATTTCTATGACGTCATACTCAAACTCATCAGTGAAGTCACATATGGTGTTTGACCTCATCCTCAGTGACGACACATTCAGCCAGCAGCTTTGTCCTTCATAAAGTCACACTTGGCCAGCATTGTCATCCTAAGTGATGTAAAACTCAGCCTGCTGTTTTGTCCGGTTAAGTCATGATTGTTCTACATAATGTAACACCAGGGACGGCCTGCCATTATGCATCACTGGCACCTGATCTGTAGGCTGCAGGTTAAGGGGCTGTTTTGATAGTAAGACGGGCTGTCAAGCCTCAAGCATGTTCACATAGCCCCAGTCTAGCAGAGGCTTCATGCAATGTGTGCTGGCTGGTTTGCCCGGGCTGATTTTGGTTTCCAGTCTGGCCATGTGTAACACTCAACTTACAGCATCCGTCACTCGTGTCACACTCATCTTGCAGCCTCGTCTTCTGTGATGTAGCACTGGGTCTGCTTACTTGTTCACTGATGTCATCCTCTCCCTTTGTGATGTCACACTCAGCCTGCGGTCCCTCCCAGTCTGATGTAACACTGAGCCTCCAACCTCATACTAAATGTGGTCACACTCAGCCTCTAACCTCGTACTAAATGAGAACACACCCAGCCCGTCGCCTCGTCCACCGTGGGCTTACTGAACTCCTGGGTAGCTTTATACAAGCTGGTATGCAGTTTATCGTGTATGGATCTGAAGGTGAGGTAGGGCAAAGGGGCTCTGTAGGAGAACATGTCAATAGAAAACAACCAGTGCATGTACAGAGCTATTGAGAGCTGTGATTTCATACCATGCAGCTATAATTATTAGGCTTTTACTCATGTTTATTGACATCATTAGAGCTTTTCTTAAGTTGGACAGGTTGTATTGACTTCAGATGATACACAGTATTTATTTATACCAAAAAGAAACGTAGGGCATTCGTGCGCAACAAGCGCCCACTTCAGCGAAGACATTCTACAAGTATACAATCTCAGTTGCTTAGTGAACAGTGCATTTATACAGGCATAAAGGTACACATATCCAACACATGAAAACATTTCTGCGGCTATTCTGGGTAACCAACCCCCCTCTTTATCAAACTACCTGGGCCCCATTCCCCACTGCAAAATTAGATGGATCGATACCATCACTCACTAGAACGTATTTAGGGTCAAGTGGGAGCTGCACCTCCAGTATATGTGAGAGTTCCTGGATTATCTCATTCCTGTATGTCTGTATGTGATGACAATACCATATAATGTGCATAAAGGAGCCTATTGCTGCTCAGTATCACAAGCATGTAGGCGTGGAAGCTCTACCCATAATATGTAATTTCTGGCAATCATAATAAACCCTGTGTAGTACCTTAAACTAGATTAGTCGAAGACGCGCCTTTGTCACAACCTCCTGGGGATGCATCAATGCCACCTCCCAGTCAATGTCCTCCATTACACCCAGGTCTCGTTTCCATCTCTCCCTCAAGTGTGTCAACAAGTTGAGTATGTTGTTGTTTATGGCCCTGTATATGGCGCATCTGCCCAGTGTTACCATCAAAATGCAACGCTCAAGGGGGCCATATTCCAGGATGTCTGCCCCGTCCAGCCCCTCTGCCCGCCAGGCATGGCACAGTTGCACATACTTAACAAATAGAGCCTGCTGCAACTCATATTCCCATTGTATTGAGGAGAATGACATGAAACTCCCATCCTCAAGTATATCTCCAATTTTAGAAATGCCAATTGTGTCTCAGTTCCCAATACTACGAAGCTTGGAGACCTCCCTCAACCAGTTACCCCTCCAGAGCTGTGTTTCTCGGGTAATGTTGCGTGCCCAACCCAACATTCTTGTACCCTATGCCATGCCAACAAGGACACCAGTGTTGCTGGTGCTAGGCTCTGAATACCACCGCCCTGTATAAATAACATAGGTGTGTGCATTTCTCCAGCCCTGCATGCTCCAGGCGAAACGTTAGGTGATCCTGGGAGGAGTATATCCAATCATTAATAATGATTAGGTGAACCGCCCAGTAATAAACCTCAATATCAGGGAGTGCCAAATCCTCATTTTATTGGGACCGTTGCAGGGTTTGGAGTGATACCCAGGGGTGTCCTCCATCCCACAGCAGTATCCTGAACCCTTCGTTGATCCTGGTGAACACTGACTGGGCCACAGGATAGTAAGTGTTTTGAAGTGCATGCAACAATTTAGGCAGAGTGATCATTTTAATATCTGTCAAGAAATTTGTATGTACTGTTCCAATATTATGTCTGCCGTAAAGCTCTGTGTGCATAGTCATGAAGACTCCTAAATAGAGAAAGCCTTCAATGGTTAATCAGAGACCCGGTGAAATTGCAGGGTTCCCGGAGAGTCATGTGGGACATATGGCACTGATTTGCCCCAGTTAATTCTATATCCTGAGTGGCCCCCAAAGCTCTCTAGCAGCTCAGAAAGGGTTGGGATAGTCATATCTGGCTCTGTCACATAGAGGAGCATGTCATCTGTGTAAAGAGACAGTTTTTCCTCTGTTGCTTCGTTGACCAAGATTTGGAACCCATCTATGCTTGCGTGCTGGCTAACCGCGCAAGCCAGGGATTTCCAATGTGAGGTCGAATAATAACAGAGAGAGGGGGCACCCCTGTCTGGCCCCCTCTCTATGGGGAAATTCCTCCGACATTCTCCCATTCACTCTGACTGGGGCCACTTGGTTTTTATCCAACACCACCACCCAGCTTCGAAATTGTGGACCAAAGCCAAACTTCAGAATTGTCTGCTCCAAGAAGGGCCAGTGGACAGCGTCAAACGCTTTCTGGGTCTCAAACAATAGGAATATATAGGGAAGCCGATGAGCCCTTACCATTGTCAACCAGATACGTGTGCAATGCAGATTATGATGGCCCGATCTACTGGTTGTAAATCCTCATTGGTCACGATGTATCAATGGAGTAATGACCCACAAGAGGTACGTTGCCAGAATGGTGGCCAGTAATTTCGTCTCTACATTTTGAAGGGCGATCGGGTGGTATGGCTCGCACCTATCTTTGGGTTTACCATCCTTGGGAAGGACCTCTAGCGTTGCCTTCCAAAAGTCAGTTGGAAGTTCCCCTTCTCTCCCTAACTGGATTCAGCAGATGCGATCCTACTAAGTTTGCGTACCTTATATAAAACTCTGCTGGGAGTCCATTGGGACCCGGTGTCTTTCTCATTCGTAATTTAGCTATTGCACCCTTTACCTCCTTTAACATGAGGTCTGACTCAAATGACTCACATGCCTAGGCTTCCAGAATTGATGTTGTGATCAAAGTCAAATATGAAGCAATGGCCTAAGAGACGTGGAGTGGTGTGGCGGCGTAAAATTGCCTGTAATACCGCTCAAATTGGGCTACTATCAAGGCATTAGTTTGAAGGTGGTCCCCTGACTGATTCACTATGGCCTGTACCCATCAGGCTTCCTGTTCCCAGCAACCCAGTCATGCTAACAATTGGCCTGTGCGTTACCTAACTCGTACAAGTGGTGCAAGCTGGCCGTCATCTGCTATTTGGCCTTTTCTTGCTCCAGGTCTTTGTATTCGGCCTGGTATGCCGCTATCTGCCTTATCATCAGGGGGTCAGTGGTCGAACCTGGGGATCAACCAAACTGCAAAATGTGGTCCTCTAGTACTTCCAGTTAGCCCTCTCCCTCCTTTTTTGGGGGGCAACCAAATTCTGAGCTCTTTCTCTAAGCACTGTCTTGAAGGCCTCCCATTGTACAATTTTGTAAACTACAGATTGTTCATTTTCTGGGAAATACAACTCCATGTCCACTCTGAGATCCATCGCCACCTCGCTGTCCTTTAGGTCCCATGTATTAAGTTTACACCCTGCAACCGCCTCACCCTGAAGGCGCCCCATACAGACCTAAAGTGGCGAGTGATCTGAGAGACCCCTAGCAAGGCATTCGGCTTGTGACATCTCGACTACCCTCCCCAGGTACAAAGACATAATTCAGTCTTGTGTAGACCTTATGCATGCCCGAGAAATAAGAATATGCCCTGTCTGTAGGATGCTGCTGACGTCAGGGGTCATAAAGGCACATTCTGTTGGCAAAGTGTGCTAGTCCAGATTGAATGGAAGATAGTTGTTGAATGCCAGAGTGGTCAATGTGTGCGGCTATCACATCCTCAAAGTCCCCCCCCCCACTATATGCAACGTAGAAGCGGATTCCAACAATATATCTTTAACCTTGGCTATTGAGGGTGCCTGCAATCGGGGCGGAGCATAAACACTCATTAACATCACAGCAGTCCTGCCCCAGTAACCCATTACCCCCACATACCACTGAGAGAGTTTGTTCATATTTTCGATACAGTAAAGGGGAAATTATTTCTCATCAATATTGCTACCCACAGGCCCATTTGGTAAATCCTGCAAAGGCCAGCATGGTGTATGCTCCTCTTTCCAGAAATGTACAGTTAGTTCCCTTTGGGTGCCTCTCCTTTAAGAGCACCAAGTCTGGCTGTAAGCGTTTTACGTACTGTGCAACTAGGCCTCGTTTGATCTTGTTGCCAAGACCATTAATATTCAATGAGAGTACTGTAAGGGGGTGGTTCTCTAGCTGCCCTGGCTGTGACATTCTGTGATGTGCAGATTAAGTGAGGCCATGTGTTGGCGCATGTGTTCGTAGGATGCAACCTGTGCCTGCTGCTGTTCGCTTTTATCGATATGGAGTGAAATGGCGAAACATAAACTGAACCCCCGGCCCCCAACCTGCCTCCCTCGCCACCCCACCAGTATCGCCCCTTGCCCTGTACCCCATCACCAGAACTAAATGTAGCAGGAGGAGAATATGAGGGGTCTTTAGCCCATCGTCCACTGGTAATCACAACCCCTCAATAACTGTTGCTAACTGACCTAACAATCAAAATTAAATGCAAAGGAGAAAGCTAAGAAAAGAAAAACGAACAAGAAAAATAGTAACCAATAGATGGTGTGAAGTACACTCTCTACGTTCAAGAGTAAGTCTTGTGTCTTATGGGGGAATGACCAACGAAGAGTCAGGTCTCTATCACACCATGATTCATCCGCCAACAGACTCCATATCTCAACTGCCTTGGTCTGTGTGTGGTAGTTCACCTCTGGACTCTGGGGAGTGGTAGTGTGGTATGTCTTGTTCCATAGTTGTTATTTCACACATCAATAGGTGACCAGACTCCGAGTCCGATGATTGGGTCCACTCCGAGAGGTCTGGTGTGGATGTTCTTCTTGGTTTGTCTTGTTTGGTCTTTTTTGTGGTCCAGGTCAGGTCGCTTTCTGTGTCTGAATGCAGGCCCGATCTGGAACATGTTCTCTGGGCAGGCCAAGGGGTTCTGCCACGTTCCCTGCCAACAAGGCCTCCTCTCTGTCTTCACGCAGTGAGTTGACATTTGGTCCTCACCCCCTTCCTTGCAGCAGGCTCTCTTGTCCCCCTTTCCCCAGAGGGGAGGACGCTCCTGCCTCTTCAGAGGTTTGAAAGAAGAGTGTTTTGCCCTTATACAGGACTTTGAGTTTCACCTGGAACAGTAACATGTACTGTAGGTGGAGGGTCCGCAGCTTCTGTTTGACTGAGTCAAATGTGCGCCTCTGTTTCTGCACCTCACAGGAATAGTCTGGGAACACCATTATCTTTAAGTTCTCATGACAGATCTCTCACATACCTCTCACTTCATGCAGGATCATATCTCTATCCTTGAAGTTCAGAAAATGGGCAATTACTGGTCTTGGGGGGGGGGCTCATGCAGGAAGTTTGGCGTTCACTGCCTGATGTGCTCGATCTATAATGAAGCATGGAGATAAATGTTCAGCAGGGAGGGAGGCCCTCAGCCGTGTCTCTGGGAAGACCCCCATGTTCGGTCCCTCGACCCCCTCTAGGAAGCCTACAAAGCTCAAATTATTCCATCTTATGCTATTTTCCCTGTCATCCACCCTCCAGACCATTTCTTTCATTGTGGCGTTGAGTTCAGTGACTTCGCTAGGGAGGGTACAGGTCGTGTCCTCTATGTCCGATATTCTTATTTCTGCAGTGGTGGCCCTTTCAGAGAGATTATGTAGATCTTGTCTGAGCAAGGTGATTTCAAAGCAAACCTCCCTTATTCTCAGCTGCAGTGCCTCCCTTGATGAGTGAATGGCTTGTAGCAGGGCTGCATTATCTGGCATGTTGGGGGCTCCCTCCCCCATGTCGTCTGTGGGCTTTACCACCGTAGCGTAGCGGTACATCTTCCCTTGCTCTGATGACTTGGGTTCCTTATCTGTGGCCATGGTCAGGAGGAGGGTATGGCGCAGCTCCTGAGGGCAAATGGTGGTGCAGCAAGGCAGTTGGGATTCCCCAATTAGTGGCCCTAGTACCACTCTAATTCCCTCTTCTCTGCTCTGTTCCCACTTCAGGCCTATCCTCCCTAAGTGTGCTGCTGATCGAGGCGCCGGATTACCCACCTCTGGTCAGTGGGTAGATGGTACTTGTAACCACTCTCACTCCCTAACAATGGGTGAAGGACACCTGGCCGTGTTTCGTCCTTGTGTATTCTCTAATGCTACGCAGTCAACTGAGAGGACCATGAACAATCAAAGCATCCGTATTATGTCCACGAGGAAGAGAGATCCCCTGAGGATAAGGATATACACAGGGTCACAGCACTCCCTCCAAGCCCCCTATTATTTCTACCTCCGGGTCACTCTGGCAACCATTCATCACCCTCGGCCTCAGTCCATGAACAGCCTGGGTAGAGGAGAGTCTCAGATAGTGTCTCTCCGTGTTGCCTCCCCGCGCTGGCCAAGTGTTGTCACCGCAATTGTCCCTTTCAGTACAAAGGGTCAGCAATGGACTGTATAGCACAGCTCAATTTGCATCAAGGCCGCAGTGCGCCCCTGCACAGGAGTCCGACCACAAACTGCTTCAGATTCACCATATGCCTCCACCAGAGTCTCAGGAGTTAACATGCAATTCACCCCTTAATATCCCGGGCCCCACTCTGGCACATCCTATGTGAAAGGGTCCCAGCTAATCCTCTCATCGAGCTTGCAGTCTCTGCCGCACACCAAACACCAAAGAAAGCCATCCCCGCTGTCCAGTCCCTGTCCCCTCATCATCCTCACGTCCAAAGCCACAGGGCAAACAACCCCCACAGGAGTGCAAGAGGGAAAAGGAGAAGAGCGACAGGACAGAGGACTCGTGCCAGCACAGCAGAAGGTGTTCATCAGCACAAGCCAGCCACCGGGGTGTAGAGAATTCACTGGAGACAGCTTTGCGGGAGGACCAACCATAAGTCGCTAGCAGCGAGATTCTGCATCCAGGCCCCATGTTTCACAGTGCTCCCATCCACTCACCTGTCACCGGCTGCTTGGCATCAACGGCACCACATCTAGCAAGTGCACCTGCCACAGTCCTCCTCACTCCACGAGGTCACCTAAAGCAAGAGATCGCCACCTGTTGTCCAACTGAAAGAAAATTATCGTGTCCATCATCCTGGTGAATCATCGCCACCAAGAACATCTAAGGAGCATCACACCACCAGAGTGGATCCAAATGGTCAAGACATCCGGAGTTCACTGAGACACTCCTGGCACGTGGGAGGCTAGTCACTCACAAACCTTCTGTGTGCCCCCGTAAACCTAAAGCCTGCCGAAGAAGAGCATATCTGACCATTAGACTATCTACCCTTGGGGTTACACAAGGCTTGGCCATGGCCCTGTTGGGAGTTCTGCAGCGACCCCTCAGGGCCGCCTACAAAAGGACCGCACAGCCCATGCCGTCAAATGTCAATCCAGGAGCAAGGGCCTCAAAGGAGTTCCTGTGAGAGGGGAATCCAAACTGGAGAGATGCATTGGCAGCAGCTTCATGACAGGCACCGGGAAGCATGGAGGTCGCAGATGGGGACTGGTCACCCAAAGACCATCTGAGGATGGCTTAGAACCCGAGTCCTGATGATGAGAGCACCCAGACTCTGAGACACCACCCATTGCGGCTGCATGAGCGACTTGGCTGTGGTCCTGTTGGCAATTCCTCAGCGATGCCTTTGTGTGGCCTACACGAGGCCTGCACCATCCACACGGTCCCATTGCAGCCCTGCAGGAAGGCCCTCCAGGAGACTCCTGTGAGAGAGGAGTCCAGGCAGGAGGGGCAAGTCTGAAACTTCTCGGTCAGCGGGTACTGGAAAGCATCATCGCCTCCAAGGAGGGCCATCATCTACCAAGGTCATCTTCAGTATTTGCAGGTTTGCAGTCCACCGGAGCCTGAGCGCCTGCAAGAAGATCTCCAATGTGGACTCCACCACCGCTCAAGATGCACTGCTTTTTGAACTGTGTAAATAGACTCCAACACAGTGAGACCAGGCCGGTCTGATCTACATTGCGGAGGCGGACCAAAGCCTCCTGACCGTGTGGTCCAGAGCTCCAGCACCGCCCGGCAGATGGCCTGAAGAGACTCATTTATGCTGTATATTGTTGTTTGTTTTCTTCATAGGTTGGACTTTTTGTTTGTTTCTTTTTCATTAAAGTTTGGGAGGGATGTAGTGTTCTGCTAAACATGTTGTAGTGTTCCCCCTAGTGTTAACCCGAACTATTCACCCACCCATTACATGTGTCACCGGTCAGGTGACCCTGCAAATACAAGGGGTCGGGCGCACGTGCCCGGCACCAGTTCTAACTAGCATACTTAAGTGTGTGTGTCATTTATTTATGAAGTATGAGGGCGTTGAGCCTGCGACATCACTGGGCACTGAAGTGAAACAGTCACTGCTCCTAGTGGGCCAGGCAGGGATCTCCGGCATCTCGTGTGGGCACTCTGTCGAATGAGAAAACATCCCTCGGTCCGTGTCACCCATCGCACAACCTCAGTCAGGGATTGCTGCACCGGGCTGCCAGCAGGGCCCTTTGGGATCAGTCTTGGCCTCTCCTAGCCACCTTTTAGAGTGAGGTGACTGGCCGCGCCCCTTAGGGCCTGTATTCGGGCCAGTACCGTTCCCAGGGTTCCTTTACTCACCCCGCAGCCGCTTCCTTTTGTCTCCCCAAGATTCAGGGTCTCAGATCGTGTCTGGGATGGCAAGCAGTTATCAGGAAAATAGCAGGATCATAACTGAGTCAGCGGAGCTAGCAATAAACGTGGCTATTCGGCCATCTTGGAGGCCACGCCCCCCAGTGCAGTGCATTGTTGACCAGGTCGTCTGCTTGGTTGAACATATTGATTTGAGCACTAGAAATAGCACTCTGGAAATAAACAATTGTAAATTATTGCACAATTCCTGCGTACTTGGGTGGAATTTTGTCACTTCACAAGTGTGTAAAGTTGAAGGGTATATCACAGAAACATTGCACTAGTGTGTAACATCACTGCACATCCATATACATACTTAATGCTTTACTTGAGTGATAGCTGTGAAGTAAATATTAATTTCTGCACACTAACGTTTGTGCACCAAAGCAAAGATGGAGCAAACTGACTTCATGTTAGATTAGAAAAATACAGTTATTAGTGGACTATGAATTCTTTGTTGAATCCTCAATAGCACATTTTAAATGATTTATGTGCAATAATTAGTATATTTTTAGCAACAGTTCATCAATTCATTTCATCAATTTTTGCCCTAGTGCGTGTTTATGTAACATGGACTCGAGCAAACGTTCCAGATTACATAGCTCAGAAGTCTCTCTTCCTTTTCTGCATTTATTGAGACAGCCTCTTGAATCTGATGATGCACCTCTGCTTTAGATACTTGTTGGACCCGGCCTCGTGGCGTGGTCCTTAACCCCCTTGGATTGTGCCTATTCCCCGCGCCAGCCTACCCGGGCCGCCCCTTCGGGCCGCCAGAGACCCCTCCCCTCTTCGAGGTCCCCCCTTGGATTGTACCTGTTTCCCTACACCGGCCTACGCGGCCCCCTTTCCAGGCCGCACAGGGATCCCTCACCCCTTCGGGGTCCCGCCCCCCTTTGGATCATGCTTGCTCCACCCACCAGCCACGCGGCCCGGCTCCCGCCGGCCTCGGCCCCAGCGAAGCCCCGACATCGAGGCAACAAGATCTGGCCAGGGGGCATCACCAGACCACTTCACCACTCCCGGAGGAGGGGAGTTTCGATGGGACCCCCACCGTCCCCCAACACCTAGGTGCGATCGTCCTCCGGCCTCCCGGGGCCTGGCGCCTCTCCCGCTGGGTGTCTGGCCTCTCCCAGCCCGGCCTCTCCGCCCCCCAGGCGCAAGGGTCCAGACATCAAAGGGCTCCAGACCTATATCTGGGGCAACCCCGCAATGGGACAGCAGTTGTATCCCGGAGTCGAGAGCCCTGCTGATTGAATCGCGGCCGACCCTACGGAGAAGAACTCTTGCTTGAGACTCTACCACGAGCCCTGCTGACTGCGTCGCGGCTCCACCTTATTGAGATCACGAAACCTCACGGAACATCGGGGCCCTGCTGACGCTGTCGCGGCCCAACCTCGCTGAAACCTCCCTCGGAGCCCTGCTGACGTCGTCGCGGCTCGAGCTGAACCAAGACACCGTAAGAGCCCTGCTGACCTGGTCGCGGCTCGAACTCCACGAACTGAACGCTAGAGCCCTGCTGACGCCGTCGCGGCTCGACCACTCCGAGATCCGGAGGCCCTCCAGCTTGAGGATAAGAACTGGGCCCCAGGTACCCTCGTACCAAGCTGCTGCTAAAGACTGTCCCGCTACCCTGTCCCTACCAAAGACTCTGAGACTCTTGTGGATCCCTCGATCCCCCCTTGTAAATATTGATAACCGTAACTTCATAAGTGCTGATAAAGAACTGCTCGTCTTGCTAAATCTCCTCGAGTCCTGTGTGGTGGTGTTACTGTGCTAGTACGTTATAGGAGAAGGACCTCTCCCGGAGGCTTCTCAGCAGCGCTCGGCTACTTCGTGCAGAGTGGGGGCCCCTCTGGGTGGTCTCTCCGACTCCCCCGAGGCCCGCCTTCCAACATTTGGTGGCCAGCGACGGGATCCGAGCCGAACGCAGTTCGTACAAGCAAGTAACCCATCCAGACGAACAGAGACCATGAGCAACCAGTAAACCACCGCGACCATGGAGTTCCAACCAGAACGGTTGGAAGAGTATACTCACAAAGAGTTAAAACAGTTCTGCAAAGACAAGGACATTGCAACCACCAGCCTAGGTACCAAGGAAGAGATGCAGAAAGCCCTGAGAACCTGGATAGAGTCCGAGGCGGGCCCCTCCCAGAACGAGGGTCCTCTGCCCCTAAATGCAGCCACACCACTCGCACCGACCCCGGCGAACGGAGGGAGAAACAGCCTGGAAACTGGCCTCTCCGCGGAGGAAATACGAGAGCGGGAGAAGGTCCGGACCCACGAACTAGAGCTCGCACGACTTCGGCTGGACGGCGAACTCCGGCTGGCCGAAAAGAAAATGGCCATAGAACAGCTACGGCTGCAGGAAGAGATAGAGGAGAAAAAGCGGCATCGAGAATTGGAAGAAAAAAGGCTGACCCTTGAACACGAGCGGGGCCTCAAAGAACTCGAACTCAAGGCCCAGAAGGGGGAGACCGGCACCCCCAGTAATAGAGACGCTCCACCCCCCACCGAAGCCAAGGTGCATATTACCAAAGATGTCGTCAAAGAGTACTATAAAAACGACGACATCCAGCAGTGGTTCAAGGCGTACGAGGTGGCCATGACCTCCCATCGGGTGCCCCGGAAGGATTGGGGTGCCGGCCTGTGGGGTCGGTTCCTTAGCGAGGGCCGAGACACCCTGCTCCAGCTACCAGAAGATGTGGTGACCTCCTACGACCATATGAAGGAGGCCCTGCTCACCCGCTACGGACTAACCGCGGAAATGTACCGCCAGCGTTTCAGAGACTGCAAAAAAATCCCCGGTACCACGTGGGTAGAATATGTGGACTTCTTCAGCAGGGCCCTAGAAGGGTGGATCAAGGGTAGCAAGGTCACCACCTACGGGCAGCTGGTCGACCTCATTATTTGGGAACACCTCTCCAACAACTGCTTTGTGGAGCTAAGACAACACCTCCTCGACAGCAAGCTGACCGAGCCGCGGAAGCTCGCCGCCGAGGCCGATCGATGGGTCAACACCCGAGTCCCCCGGAACTCGATGGGGGAGTACCAGAGAAACCCCACCGGACCTCCCCGCCAGCGCGGCGGAGGAGGAGGGTCGAACCGGAATCGGGACATCCCCGCCGGGCCACCCCGGAGTCCGCCTCGAGGGCCGCCTCAGCAACACCTCTCCCCGAGCCTAGCCCGAAGAGGGACGGCACCAGCCAGAACCGGACCCCGGCCCACGATAACCTGCTACGGCTGCCAACAAACCGGACACTATGCCAGCGACCCGGCCTGCCCCATGAACCGAAGAAGTGGGGCCGGCGGGCTCCCGCCCCGACAGCTGGCGGCTGCCGCCCTGGGGGAAGGGGAGGAGGAGGAAGAACCCCTCGACAGAGGAACCACTCAGTGGGAGCCGGCGGCCATGTCCCTGGTCTGCCTGGGCAGCCGAGAAATGGTGCCCCGAACACCCATCCCGAGCAACACCCAGAAGTACCAACAGTGGGTCGCTATCAATGGACGACGGGCCGAAGCCCTCCGTGACACCGGAGCCAGTGTCACCGCTGTCCGCCGCCACCTGGTGACCCCCGAACAGATCCTGCTAAATGTGCTATGCCCCGTCCGGACGGCCGACAACAGCGAAAGCATGTGCCAGATGGCCCAGGTCCCCTTCGAATGGGGAGGGGTGACGGGCATACTAAAGGCGACTGTCCGCGACGACGCCCCGGTGGACTGCCTCCTGGGGAACGACCTAGAGAGTTCTCCCTGGGCTCAAGTGGAGCGGCGAGAGCACCTCCGAATGTTGGGACTACCCGAATGGGCCTGCGCCACTACCCGGTCCATGGCCGCACAGGCCCCCCGCTCGTCCATGGCATCCGACCCCACCGAGCCCGAGGGGCCCGCGCCACCAACCGCCTCCAGCGAGGGAGAAGCAGACACTGATACCAGACCCACCGAACCCTCCCCAGACGAAATCGCCTCTCTCGACGCACTCCCAGAGCTTGCCCAATGGCACCACGACGGGGGTCCCACCCGAGAACAGTTCCAGCAGGAACAGAAGACCTGCCCCTCCCTCGAAGGGGTCCGACAGCAGGCATCCTCGCAGGCCAACGGTGACCAGACCGGAACGCACTGGGTCTATTGGGCCGAGGGCCTACTGTACAGCGAACAGAAGATTGCGGAACTGGGGGCCAGTCGAGTGCTGGTGGTCCCCCTCCGATTCCGGGAGTTCCTCCTTAACCTGGCACATGATGTGCCCCTCACGGGCACCTGGGTCAGGACAAAACCTACAGCCGCCTGGTGACCCACTTCTACTGGCCCCGGATGCGGAGAGACGTGGACAACCACTGCCAGTCCTGCCAGACCTGCCAAGCCAGCGGGAAGGCGGGGGGACGGGTCAAAGCCCCCCTCCAGCCCTTCCCAGCAGTCAACACCCCGTTCGAACGGGTCGGGATAGACATTGTAGGGCCCCTGGACCCCCGGACCGCCCTGGGTCACCGCTTCACCCTGGTCCTCGTGGACCACGCAACCAGGTACCCTGAGGCTATCCCGCTTCGAACTGTGATGGCCCCCGTGGTGGGCCGGGCCTTCATGGGGATCTTCTCGAGAGTGGGATTCCCCCGAGAAGTGGTGAGCGACCGGGGTACGAACTTCATCTCTAAATACATGCGGTCCCTGTGGCAACAGTGCGGGGTCACGTACAAATTCACCACCCCATACCACCCTCAGGGGAACGGACTGGTCGAGCGGTTCAACAGAACCTTAAAAGGAATGATCCAGGGCCTGGAAGAGCCCCTAAGGCGGAGATGGGATGTCCTGCTGCCGTGCCTCCTGTTTGCCTATCGGGAGGACCCGCAGAAGTCCCTGGGGTTCAGCCCTTTCGAACTGTTGTATGGGCATCCGGTCCGCGGACCCCTCAGCCTGGTCAAGGAGGGCTGGGAGACGAAGCCCCAAGATGCCCCTCCCGACGTCTACCGATACCTCCTGACCCTACGAAACCAGACCCGCAGGTTCCGAGCCCTGGCCGAAGCCAACCTCGAGGCCAGCCAGGAGGACATGAAGCGATGGTATGATCGGAACGCCTCTACCATTGAGTTTGAGCCAGGCCAGCAAGTCTGGGTCATGGCACCGGTTGACCCCTGCGCCCTCCAGGACAAATGGACCGGGCCCTTCAAGGTGGTGGAGAAGAAGAGCCCCGTCACCTACCTAATCGACCTGGAGTCCCCCCGGAACCCCCTCCGGGTCCTACATGCTAACCGGCTCAAACCCCACTTTGCCCGGACCGAACTGAGCCTGCTACTGGCAACCGACGATGGGGGCGAAGACGACTCCGAGCCCCTACCCGACCTCCTGCGGATCAGCGTCCACGACGGGTCCATCAAAGGCGTCCAACTCGCCTCCTCCCTGACCCCGGAACAGCGCCACGACTGTCAGCAGCTGTTGCAGCCCTTTGCGGCCCTCTTCTCCCTCACTCCGGGGGTGACCCCATGGTGCGTCCACGACGTCGACACTGGGGACAGTCCCCCCGTGCGACACCGAGCCTACAGAGTACCCGACCGGGTGCGGGCCTGCATCCAGGCCGAGGTGGCAAAGATGCTGGCCCTCGGGGTCATCGAGCCCTCCGACAGCCCGTGGGCCAGTCCCGTCGTCCTGGTGCCGAAGGCCGCCGCCCCAGGCAATCCCCCGGAGCTACGATTTTGTGTGGACTACCGGGGTCTGAATGCTGTTACCAAGACCGATGCCCATCCCCTTCCCCGGGCCGACGAGCTCATCGACCTACCTGAGTACTTTTGACCTCACCGCCGGGTACTGGCAGATCCAGCTCACCCCCGGCGCCCAAGAGAGATCCGCTTTCTCCACCCCTGATGGGCACTACCACTTTCGGGTGATGCCCTTCGGCATGAAGAACGCCCCGGCCACCTTCCAGAGACTGGTGAACAAGGTTCTGGCCGGGCTAGAGGCCTTCAGCACGGCTTATTTGGACGACATTGCCGTGTACAGCAACCACTGGGCTGAGCACCTGGGGCACCTCAAGGCAGTCCTGGCCGCCCTCCAAAGGGCCGGGCTCACGATCAAGGCCAGCAAGTGCCAGATAGGTCAAGGATCGGTGACCTATCTGGGCCATCAGGTGGGGAGCGGTCAGGTGGCCCCCCTCCAACCAAATGCCATCCAGGCCTGGGAACCCCCCACCACCCAGACAGCTGTCCGGGCCATCCTGGGCCTCACCGGGTACTACCGGCGATTCATCAAAGACTATGGGAGCATTGTTGGCCCCCTCACAGAGCTCACGTCAAAGTAGCAGCCCAAGAAGGTGCACGGGACACCCCGCTGCCTGTCGGCCTTCGAGACTCTCAAGACGGCGATGTGCACTGCCCCCGTGCTACAGGCCCCTGACTACAGCAAGGAGTTCGTTGTGCAGACGGACGCCTCCGAATATGGAATTGGGGCCGTCCTGTCCCAGGCAGATGCGGAGGGTCTCGACAGACCCGTGGCCTTCATCAGCCGACGGCTGTTGCCCCGGGAACAGCGGTGGAGCACCATCGAGCGAGAGGCCTTCGCTGTCATGTGGGCCCTCAAAAAGCTCCGGCCCTATCTCTTCGGCACCCACTTCCGGGTTCAAACCGACCACCGGCCCTTGCGGTGGTTAATGCAAATGAGAGGCGAGAACCCCAAGCTGCTGCGGTGGTCCATCTCGCTGCAAGGGATGGACTTTTCCGTCGAACACCGGCCCGGCAATGACCACGCCAACGCCGACGGCCTATCCCGCTTCTTCCGCCTCGACGAGGAGAACCCCCAAGGAGATGGGTGACTCTCCCTGCCTTCGGCTGGGGGGACGCCTGTTGGACCCAGCCTCGTGGCGTGGTCCTTAACCCCCTTGGATTGTGCCCATTCCCCGTGCCAGCCTACCTGGGCCGCCCCTTCGGGCCGCCAGAGACCCCTCCCCTCTTCGAGGTCCCCCCTTGGATTGTACCTGTTTCCCTACACCGGCCTACGCGGCCCCCTTTCCAGGCCGCACAGGGATCCCTCACCCCTTCGGGGTCCCGCCCCCTTTGGATCATGCTTGCTCCGCGCACCAGCCACGCGGCCCGGCTCCCGCCGGCCTCGGCCCCAGCGAAGCCCCGACATCGAGGCACCAAGATCTGGCCAGGGGGCATCACCGGACCACTTCACCACTCCCGGAGGAGGGGAGTTTCGATGGGACCCCCACCGTCCCCCAACACCTAGGTGCGATCGTCCTCCGGCCTCCCGGGGCCTGGCGCCTCTCCCGCTGGGCGTCTGGCCTCTCCCAGCCCGGCCTCTCCGCCCCCCAGGCGCAAGGGTCCGGACATCAATGGGCTCCAGACCTATATCTGGTGCAACCCCGCAATGGGACAGCAGTTGTATCCCGGAGTCGAGAGCCCTGCTGATTGAATCGCGGCCGACCCTACGGAGAAGAACTCTTGCTTGAGACTCTACCACGAGCCCTGCTGACTGCGTCACGGCTCCACCTTATTGAGATCACGAAACCTCACGGAACATCGGGGCCCTGCTGACGCTGTCGCGGCCCAACCTCGCTGATACCTCCCTCGGAGCCCTGCTGACGTCGTCGCGGCTCGAGCTGAACCAAGACACCGTAAGAGCCCTGCTGACCTGGTCGCGGCTAGAACTCCACGAACTGAACGCTAGAGCCCTGCTGACGCCGTCGCGGCTCGACCACTCCGAGATCCGGAGGCCCTCCAGCTTGAGGATAAGAACTGGGCCCCAGGTACCCTCGTACCAAGCTGCTGCTAAAGACTGTCCCGCTACCCCGTCCCTACCAAAGACTCTGAGACTCTTGTGGATCCCTCGATCCCCCCTTGTAAATATTGATAACCGTAACTTCATAAGTGCTGATAAAGAACTGCTCGTCTTGATAAATCTCCTCGAGTCCTGTGTGGTGGTGTTACGGTGCTAGTACGTTATAGGAGAAGGACCTCTCCCGGAGGCTTCTCAGCAGCGCTCGGCTACTTCGTGCAGAGTGGGGGCCTCTCTGGGTGGTCTCTCCGACTCCCCCGAGGCCCGCCTTCCAACAATACTATTTTATTTAATGTTAACGGCTACTCACATTGTGTCTTAGCCCCATCCATCCCCCAGGTTACAGCCTTCATCCAGTGTGGTAATTCACCCACATTGGTAACTTGGGGACAGGTATTGGACATTGTTTACATGTTTATGACCACAGATGGAGGGCCAAAGAGCAAGTCGTGCTCCAAAGGAGCTAGCATAGGTCCACTAATTAGGCCCACCATTAATTAATCGTTAGTACCACCAGTCGTAATACCAACTTCAAATCTTTGAAATTGCTCCAGTGAAATGAGAAGATATTGTGACGAAATTAGGAAGTTTGGGCATTAGACCAGAATTCAGGGGTTACTGTCTGATCCTCCAGACCGACTTTGCAAAGTGGAGATTCCACAGTTTTCTGAGACCAGCAGTCTTCCCCAGAGGATGACAACCTCAGGGCTAACTTGGGGTATGTTTTGGAATTAACAGCACTTTTCATAATGTCTTCTGCTGGTTTCTCTTGAACTCTGAAAACTAATTTTCAATCTCTGCTCTCAATTAAAAAGCATATTTACTAACTTCCCACATAGTTAAGTGGAATGGGAACTTTGGGTCAAAGCCGCATTGACTGAAATGTATAAACCTACAGGGTTTAAAATAAAATTCCACAAGGTTTCACTCTTAGGCATTCATTCAGCGACCTGTTATTTGCTGAGATGAGTAATCATGGTTGACTTCAGTTTTCCTAGATTACAGTGGTTGAAACTGCGAAGACTAGGTCTGGAGCATGGTACCCCAGTGATGTGGTGGCATCTGATAGTATCTGGAAGAGAGAAGGCCAGCAGCGCAGTGAGCTCCATTACTGGGGTACCAAAGTAAGCACATTCCCACAGTCAGTCCTTAAATGCAATTTATACCAATGTAGATAAACCATAGTTCTGATCTTCCTAAAACAGTCCAATACCCATACTACACTCAGAACCAAATACCACTCAAACGACAGATAAAAAAGAAATATACGTATCTCGCCGAAAAAGTGCTTCAACGCCTCGTCAGGGGAAGTAAGCGCTACATAAATGCAATTACAATACAATACTATACAATCTGCTTGAGGAGCAGCATTGAAAAAGGAAGATTCTGTAATGGCACAAGGTGTACTGTAAAGGACATTCTTTATAGAATTCTACTCTGTGATCTTCTAAAGATGCTGCTGTGGAGTAGCTTTACAGGGAGTTTTGCATGATACTGGCCTCCTTTCTTGACATAAACATAGTGGTTCATATGTACAAGCCCCTTGCGCCGCCGGTGTGTCACAAACGCAGTGTCGTGCTCCATATTTACAAGGACATGAAAAGCCACCCTGCATGGCTTTTCCTGTCCTTGTAAATACGACCCCTTTTCACACAGCACTTTGCATAAAAGGGGCATTCCATGGGTGTTGCTGTGGGTGTTCCCACACAACACCCATGGATTCTGCCGCATTCCCAGATTTACAGTGTTTTGAAAAACCTGGGAATACTGCAGAATCCTATGCCTCCCCAGGGGACGAGTAAGGAGGTGCAATGAGGAAAAAAATATTTTATTTCTCCTCGTTCTTTCCTCTTTCTATGTGTGCTGCATTCTGCAGCACACATAGAAAGAGGAAAAAAACCTCTCATGGTTGTTTTTGTGCAGAAACGTGACCCTTCCTGCACAAAAACAATCATCCCTGCAACGCACACCCTTGAACCATGGTGCAAGTATGCTGGCATTGGCATATGGCATATGGCATCTAATTGTGTGCCAGTGCAGGCGACAGCTCGGGGATATGTCATATTGTAAATATGACGTATCCCTTGCTTCAGAAGTACCGCAGTGAGGTGCAGCCAAATAGCTTGCGGCACCGCGCTGCGTTACTTCCTTGTAAATATGGCGCAAAATCTTTGCATTAAAGTTCTATGTAATTTCCTGAACTCCACCTTTCCTTTATTGCAGAGCTTCCTGTCTCCAGTAGCTTTTGGGTTTGGAACCGAGTATCTGTCTCGCTATGAAGAACAAGGCCTTGGGCTGCAGTGGGGCAACATCCGGGCCAGCCCGGTAGAGGGCGATCAATACAGCTTCCTGTTTTCCATCTTCATGATGCTTATCGATGCCTTTCTGTATTGGGTGCTGGCGTGGTATATCGATCACGTCTTTCCAGGTATGTACTGGCACCCACCCTGCTGAGTTGTTCAATTTTACCTAGTTAATATGTGATTAAACATGGGTGATTTCGACTATGGTGTACCATCATGCACTCTTTGATGCATCCCTATAACGTTACAGATAACCTCACGCGAAAGGTAACCCCACCAGGAAAGTTATTTGTTGGAAAACCTGTTCATAATTAATGGTAACTAACAAGCAGAAAGAAACAACCAGCTACTAATTAGCAATCAAAATGTAAAGGCCTATTGTGTTTTTAAAAAAATCAGCAGTCAGTTTGTGTAAGAATCAGGAGTAGTAAAGCAGGTAAAGGTGCTGCCAAACTGCAAAACAGATGAGCACACAACGCCTGACCCGGCCAGAGGGGTCGCTGTCTCAGTATTACCGAAGGAGCTACAAACATTGCTGAATGGCTTTGCACCAGGAACCTGTGCCTCGTTGAAAACTAGTTACGTATGAATCTGTTTCACTTGTAAAAGCATCAGTACCATAAAGCCTTACTGACATTGCTTTGCTTCTGCGGATAGCTGCATCTTGAAGTCACGTGGGTCACCCTTCAAGGCCATCACATAAAACTGATGGCAAATAAGAATTATCTCTATAACGCAGATGATTCTCAAAGTGGACAAAATTTATCTGTGTTTCTTGAATGTCTCTGAGAGACATTCAACACGTCTGTTAGGCAGTCAAACCCACATTTAAGGTCATGCTCTTGTGACAATATTCGGAGCTTATTATTGGCTTCACTGAGGCTAAAATTAGTGTTCCATTGGAAACTGTATGGTCACAGATTTGATGTTTGAGCAAAATACGTAAGTAAATGGGGTGCGTTGAATATCACCAGAAACGCATCATGTCTAATGGGTGAAAAATTAGGAGAATGTTTCCAATCGTTTCAGGCGGGCCTTTTGGGGATGTTGCCTACAACATCAGAATCAGTAAGGTTTTCAGTCTGTCAATGACACTGCATGATGTTCATAGAGTCTTTGATTTTCCAAAAGTTAAGAGGTAGTAGAGTTTGGGTGGGAGCTCTTGTGAGCTCAGCAGGTCCTACATGTCTTGTTTTATGCGTCCTTTGTCTGTTCACTCTAATCCTTTTCTGAAAAGGAATTCTTGGACTCCTTCCAGTCTTTTGTTATCGTTGACACACCAGTTCTTGCTGCTCTGTATTAGGTCTTAGAAGAGCTGCCGCGCCCTGCTCCAACCTCATGTCATCTCTTGGGATCATTCAAGGTGCCAATGGCCAGGGCCTTGTCTTAGTGGGATTTAGTGTGTGTGATTCTAAAATGCTACAGTGTAGTAGTAGCCAATTAAAAATGTCTTGTTATGAGCAGGGGTGAGAGGTGGGTGGAGCCAGAGAGTAGAGGAGTTTGAGTTGCCAATGGGAGGGACGATGATATTCTGAAATATAAACATTAGTGGTACTATTAATGTCTCAGTCCCATACACTGCAGTTTACGTATTTACAGGAGACAGTCAGACGTTGTCAACAGTTGTTATAACTAGTCAATAACCTTCACCAAGCACATGGGAGCAAGCCTCTGCATGTGTGCTTAAGGAGAGTAGTGTACAAAAATCACTGGTATTATCTAATTCTCCACATCATGCTCAAACGAACTGGGCCCCCAAAAAGGCCTGGGAATCAGCTGATTAACAGATATACTGTGTTATTTCTCATTGCATTGGAGAACTCCTTGGCATTACTTGTAATCATGAGGTAATTCTGCATTCTGGAATTACCAAACTGTGGTTCCGGGTGTGAAATTACTGCATCACAATTACTAATGCTGCTGTATTGTGGGTATAAGTGTTTTAAAAATGAAACAATATTGGAGTTTACCAGTTACAATACAACTGTTCTCCTCTCTATCAAACGTCAATCCACAAAGTAGATTAACAGTGCCCCTCTGTTAATCACACTGACATACCTCTGTTGGCATTATTAGAACAATAGAATGTTGGGAGCTCAATTGAAAACAGTGGAGTGCACCGGGCTTATAATGGCTGGTAGAAGCCTGGAGCTCCAACATTCCAAAGGCCTCATGGAGCCTGAGAGGATTCCAATCCCTTCTGCTCTGTGAAGCCTTTGTTTTATTTCTCACTACATTCTATTCTGTAGTGGCAGAATGTTCTAATAGCCTTATAGCCCTCTGTAGCTGGCCTATACCGGCATTAAAGTCCTGCTCCCTTGTTAAAGCCCTCACCTTTGGCTTAAGCCTTTAACACTGGAGTGGGCCTTTAATGGCCGGGATAGCCCGCTATGGCAGGCTATAAGGCTGTAGCAGAATTTTCATATTTCAAATTCATGCTAACATGCATCATCGAGAGGGATACTACCGCTGAGACATCCACTGAGCTTTCACAATGGAATTCCACTCTGACTTGTCTCATGCAATAACTTTAGGCCATTAGTCATTCCCAGGGCTCTTATGATGCACCTCTGCTGAACTGCACCAAAGAGCTCTCACATTGCACATCTATCCTGATTTGTAGAATACACTGTACTGACATGTTAACAGTGATCTCACAAACCAACTCGGAGTTATAAGATGTGATACAATCTCATTACTTTTTAACAATCACATTCACAACTTCAAAAAACTTCAGAAATATTCCGCTTCTTATCCCTCAGGGAATGTCCTGTGTTGTTTCACATTGTTTTCCTGCATGCCCTCCAGCGTTGTTTGTCGTTGTTTTACATTGTTTTGTTGCATGCCTTCCATCATTGTTTATTGTTGTTTTACATTGTTTTGGTGCATGCAGTCCATCATTGTTTGTTGTTGTTTTACGTTGTTTTGGTGCATGCCCTCCAGCATTGTTTGTCGTTGTTTTACATTGTTTTGTTGCATGCCATCCAGTGTTGTTTGTCATTGTTTTACATTGTTTTGTTGCATGCCGTTCAGCTTTGTTTGTTGTTGTTTTACATTGTTTTGTTGCATGCTGTCCAGCATTGTTTGTTGTTGTTTTACATTGTTTTGGTGCATGCCCTCCAGCATTGTTTGTCATTGTTTTACATTGTTTTGTTGCATGCCGTCCAGTGTTGTTTGTCTTTGGTTAAAATTGTTTTGTTGCATGCCGTTCAACGTTGTTTGTCATCGTTTCACATTATTTTGTTGCATGCTGTTCTGCGTTGTTTGTTGTTTTACATTGTTTTCTTGCATGCCGTCCAGCGTTGATGGTAATTTTTTCACATTGTTTTGTTGCATGCTGTCCAGCATTGTTTCGTTTGTTGCCTGCCCCATCCACTCTCCTTCTTGTCCCACCAACAAAAAAACCAGCTGTGATATGTCATAACTCTTTATATTCTAACAGCCACGCTGCTCTACAGCAAGACTAAAACACATCGGCAATGATTATAGCTATTGTAGGTGAGACCTATTGGCTTTGTCTGTGCGTGATTTAAAAAGCCTGTTGAACATGATCCAGTTTAAAAATAATGAAAAGGAATAGTTGCAAGTACATAAAAGACAATAACAGATATCTGAGGCCGTTAATGTCAGACCCACGTCACCCTTGGCCCATAGAGCCAAATGTTGCTGCAGGAACAACATGAAACTCATCATTCTCCTTCCCTGTTGACAGTGCTGAACACATCCAAGACTGGGCTCAGTTATTACGGTGAACAGGGAGCAAGAGGGATAGGCATATAATAAAAGGCACATAAGAAATGCCATCAGGTTATGGTCACGCAGCTTGTCTCATCGTATAAAGGTTCTCTTGGATACTCTGCAGTCTCTCACAAGTGATGATTGTTATACAGCAAGCAGAGCACAAGAGAACGTTTGCCCTATTATCTTACATCAACTTTAAATATATGTAGTTTTTTCATGTAAATGGATTGTGCATAAATGGTAACATTTCATAGGAAATGAAACATGCCGAAGCTGTTCCAAACCCACTGTAAGTATTGGTAATGTACACAACAGGTCTTTGACAAAAGACTGTAGGTGAAACCTAAAAAACACAGTATGCAGAGTGATGTGAGATAATAAAAAAAACGAAGTTGGCAGGATATTTGGAACAATTTGAGATTTTGGGAAACATCAATACATTAATCTCTTTTTTTTTAAAAAGTCTCCAGCAGACAGGAAATAGGTCACCTGAAACACTGCTTAAACACAGGCAGAGGAAAATATTGCCCATGGAATGCCTCCCGAGCGCCGCGTAAGGCAACGATTTGCGCTGTGTCGCCTTACTCATGATTTATGAGGCCAATCAAAGCCACGCAGGGTGGCTTTGCGTGGCTTCATAAATCTTTATAAACACCCTGTGTCATGCATGTACCACTTTGGGTCTCATTACGATGTTGCTGACACAGTTGCCGTGTCGGGACCGACCAACCTCCAGTCACCGGTCCCGACACCGCAATTAAAATGCGACTGCACATTGTGCGGTCGCATACTCCCATTTCTTCATGGGACCTTGTGCTATGGCCATAAACAGCAAATAAAATACCAGGTGGTGGTGAAATTTAAAATTGTTTTAAAGTTTTTACAAACTGATATTATGGATTTTCCCCCAAAGAGGCACTATTAAAATTATACGAACCTTTACATATCTCCCCACCAAAACTTCAAATCATATCTGTAAAACCATCCCAGACCCATGTGTTTGTGAATAGCAACTATGCACACATGTATTACTCAAGCACCCCCTCCTTTCCCCACCATGCATCGGAGTGACTCGGTGATTGTTACGGCATCAAGTTTGACGATTGATCCCTTCTAACTCTATTTCTTTTACTCCTGTTTCTGAGGAGCCAGACAGTCTATGCATGTTTCCTTTCCTTTCAGCATCTGGGGTATGCCATGACATTCTCCTTCTTCCACCTGGCCCCTAAATTAGATTTTTAATGGCTTCCTGATTCTTGCAAGGTGAGGTATCTTATTTTTCACAACAGCCAATAGCTTCTCCATGCTGTATACATGCCAAACTTTGGATCACCAAACCCCCAAAGTTGGTGAGACGTTTTGGTCCACTGCTGCAATCCTCATTCTTCTGACAAAACAGAGAGATTAACTAAAAAATAAACTTTTTTTAAACAAAAAATGATGTGTTTGAATACAAACTTCATCTCTGTTCTTTGCATGATGATGGTGCCTTGCATATGATGATAAATTAAAATGTATTAACAATAGGGAATAATTTAAGCCAAGAACATTCATATTCTGTATCAATTGATGTATGGACAGAACTACTATTGGTTTTTTTTGTTGCTCTCCCTTGATTTATTAGAACATTGGAATGTTGAGCGCTTCATTGTAGACAATGGAGTGCTCTGGGCTTCTACTGGCAGATAGAAGCCCGAGGAGCAACATTCCAATGTTGTTTTGATTTCACAGCTGTTGCTGTGAACAAAGGCTTCTCGGAGCCGCTCCAAGAGGCCTTTGTTTTTAGAAATTAGAACATTCTGCCCTCTAGGGGCGGAGTGTTCTAATAGCATTAGAGCCCTCCGTAGTGGGCTCTCCTGGGCATTGAATGCCCGCTCCCTTGTTGAACGCTATCGCCTTTGACGCTGGAGCAAGGATTTAATGGCCGGTAGAACCCGCTACGTCGTGCTCTAAGGCTAAATTAATACATTTCTCATTGAGGTGTACTCCAGGGAACTATTATATCAGGACAATGTGTAATATAAATGATTTAGGTTCTCAGTGCTTTTCTGTGATTTGTTGTTATATATCCTCTTCATGCGAATATGTATTTTGTGTGTGAATACAAAGAGAAATGAATAATGTTCCCCTGGTATATAATGTCAGCACCCAAATGTAGGTGAAAACTAAAATGGAGATGTGTCTGTGTTGTTTTATTAATCCAGAGGTCGAAGATTGAGGGTGGAGATTTTCCGAGAGCTGAACAAGAAACATTAATTCTTCCCAGACCTGCCAGGATTTCACGATTTGCCCCAAAAAATCGCTGAATTGGCAGTTTTGTAAACAGCCTGTGCTGAAATTCAGGGAATGCTACTCCTTCTTTTATTGGCTCACCGTTGACCGCTGAGCCAAATGAATGGAGACAGGCAGGCAGGCAGGCAGGAAGGCAGGCGAGGTGTTTGTTTACTCACCTGCCTCCTGCTGTGTTGCATCCCCTGCCTAGAGGCACCTGGAGTGAGCCTGCTCCGGAAGACATAAGGGAAAAGTAAAGCACACCTTGAAAACCACTGGGGAGATTTACTAAGATTTTGTGACGTGTTTGGGTCACAAAAGTGACGCAAATCGGTGCAAAATCTTTTTTTCCCTATTGACTTTCCAGCCCTAAACTTGTTTAACGCTTGAAATAACAGAAAAGTAATGTGAAGCAGCGCATAGCACTGCTTCGCATTACTTTGTGCCATGGGGCGTACCAAGGGTGGTGCTTGGGCGTTCCCATGCAACCACCTGAGGTTTCTCACGCTAAACACAATTTACTAAATAAAATAGATTGGGCTTAGTGTGAGAAAACTGGGCCCTTTCAAGTAGGTGCACGGAAGGAGAAATCCTTTCATTTCTTCTTCCTTTTCCGACTTTCCGTGTGTGCTGCACTGTGCAGCACGCATACAAAGTGGGAAAAACTTTGCATTGTGTCTGGGCATTGTATTTTGTACAGGAAGGCTATCCTTCCTGTACAAAACCTATGCTAAACTAATACACACACCCTAGCACTATGGCGCTAAGGTGTATGCGTGGCACACGGCAGCTATAATCGCGCCAGCGCAAGAGAAAGGGGAGTAGAGAGCCATATCTCTGAAGATATGACGCTCTTCTGCTCCCTCATTGTCGCGCAATGCAGCACAGCCACACAGAGGGCTGCGCTGCGTGAATGTTTTGTAAATCTCCCCTTACAGGTGCCACTTTCCAGGCGCATTATTGGGAATGTCAGAGAATTCCAAAAGAAGGACAGAAGAGGAAAAGTCGGCCATCCATTAGCATTTCTTTAAATCAGGTCCGTGATGTTTATTGCTAGTTGTTGCTTTCCAGTCTGTCAATTTATCATCGAAAATTGTCTCGCCCGGTGCTTAATTTGTAAAAACTTAAGTGCCATGGCCCTTTTCCGAAGGCTACTGCAGTCTAGACCACCCATACCCTGCCAGCGCTTTCAATGACTGTATAAACATAACACCTAACCATCACACTCCTAGAAGTGTGAGAATTCAGGCTATTTCAGGTCACACAAAGCTATAATAATGGCATGAGAGGCCGGCATTATTCATTTTCAATCTATTTTGACTTAATTAAAAATGTTGTTGTGCTCATCTTAAAATGAAAAGGACATTGTCACCATGTGGTGGACTGTCACTAGAGATGGTGCTGACAATTAAGTACTAGTGCCGAGCATCGGAAACCACCGGCACAAATTAAGAACTGGTCTCTCCCATTAACCACTTGACGATCATTTTTATCACGCTTTTTCTCTTAGTAGCTATTTTGGAAATAAACATCTGCATTATTTTCAAAATTACTTCGTGACGGAAAGGACAACGTTCCACACTACAAGTTTACAAAATAAAATAAATTGCCATTAAATGACGCAAAATTTCATTTTTTGTGCCACTAAATTCACATTTTTTTGTGCTGCCAAATTTGCTAATTATGTGGCTATATCCTGGGGGGAGGGGGATCTGTCTTGTCAATGTGTCTGCTGCCTAAAAGAAATGTAAATGCCTGCATGTGGTTAATCCTCAAATGTAAAGGCTGCTTGGAAACCGGCATTGGCTTTAATTGATGAAGTCACTTGAAGATTGCAAGGTGAGCTGTGGAGTGTGTGCTTTTAATGGAGTTACAAAGATAAAAAACGCAGGTAACTACTCTTCACTGCACCAAGCAGAATTCAATTCTGTGGTTCTTGGTTACACACACGCACACACGCATGCACGCACAACCCCCCCCTGCAGTGATCGCATTAACAATTAGAGTTTTCACAATATAACAAAGTGCAGCTCTCACTAATTAGTTTAACTTGCATGTATTTTTTATTCTAGGTGTATATTTATGCAGTTACTTGAAGGTAAAATACCAACAGGACAGTTACCGAATATTTTGTTCTTTGTAGCCACACCTTTGCTCCCCCCCCCCCACGCGCACTGGCCCAACCCACAGGATCATAATTACCAAAGTTACCAAACTTTTTTTCATGCACTTCGACCGCTGTATTAATCAAGCAGTTATTATGAAACTTCAACAAGGTCAAATATTGTGAGGTCACTGTTTCCCCAGCAGTTGCTGTCAGCAGGATTATTTGCAAACCTTTAGTTTTATTCTTAAGAATTAGGGTGGGGGTGGTGAAGGTACATCATCCTCTATAAATTGCATGCATCTGTGCCAAAGGCCCGTATACCATTACCGCTCTCAAAGAGTCTGATGTTACAAATGGCAAAGCCGTTTGCTGCTGGGAATCTCACTTCATTATATTTCAAGGAATAGGGGGTCGTTGACCCCCGATCGTATTTATTAACAAACACACATAGTAATACTCAAATATACAATTACGCAGAAATGCCAAGACAGGATTCGGTACATTTGATTCATTCCTAGCTTTAACAAAACTCTAATACATAATGTTCCTATCCTAGTCTAAACATATTGCTGATCACATTTCTGCGTATTCCTTTGGGCCTACGGCAAGGTCAACATGCTGGCCCCTCCCCCTTTAATCCAGATTGTCCTGCGCACCCCAACCAGAGTGCGCATGCGCAGGGGGCCCAGCTGACCCGGAAATACTTTCCCCCAGGCAACCCCCATACATTCAAGACTTACTCCATAAAGGGGCCATGCAGACAGCGCAGCTTACTTACGCCCGCGTGCGGGGTGGCCAACCAGCCAATGGAAAGCGTAACCCCCCCTTTGGCCCCGCACCGTTCCAATCAACCGGTTGTAACTGCCCCTGGAGTCTGGTGAGAGCCACATGTCCTTCCCCTCTGGGCGCCCCACTTAATAAGGCGCCCCAAAAGATTAGTCAATTTAGTCTGTCCAACCGATGACCTTACCGCACAGGCCTGCATAGTAGACCGACTATCAGCCCCCCCCCAAACCCAAGGTCATACTCACCATTGAAATCGGTCCAGCCAAGCTAAAATGTTGCCCAGGAATAACTCATTCCCCAAACGCGAAAGGTGCACCCCATCTCGCAAGTAGCAGACGTCCCCTTTTATGCACCCATGAGCAATTACTTGCAATCTGGGGGTCCTAAATAGCTTGTCTATCTTATTATTAATCCTCTGGACCGAGTGAATGAGAGCCTTCACTGATTCCCCTCCCCGCCACTGAAGCCTTGGTATCATGTGTGACCACACAATAACCGTACCGGGGCAGCGCCTGGCCAGCCATGCTGACTCTGACAGCACTGTTTCAAGCAGGATCCTCCTATTTAGGTGCACCAAGTCGTTACCACCCAGATGCAAAATTATAGCGTCGGGGGGAGTGTCCAAGGAAGTGAGCATGTGACCTATCCGTTCTCTGAACCTGTCAAAACGCAGCCCACCGTGCCCAAAAAAAGGAAACCCTGACACCTAACCGTTTTGCGCGCGCTGCCCCATTTCCCGCCATGAAAAAATTACTTAGACGAGAAACATACGAATGGCCAAAAACACACGCATGACGTTCCAACTTTGCGTCCGGGGAATTCACTTTTGTCTTGGCTGTGTCTTCTTCTTGGTGGCGTGTCGCTGTCTCTCTTCCTGCGTGACAGGCCGAGGGAACTGGCAATAAAACAAGAAAATAGTGCCATCAGTACCATTGTCATAGAATGTCATAACATATCGACTCGCACATAGCGCCTAAAACAGTTGGAGGCCCACCGCCCAATCTTCCGAACATCCCCTTCCCCAAGACCCCGTGCGACCGCCTCGGTGGCTGCACCTATTCTGAAGGAATGTGTTCCAAAAACACTGGGGTCCAGCCCCACCCTGCCTATCGTCATATCCAAGACTCGTTTAAATTGAAACTTTGTCAGTGGGTCCCCCCCGTGTGCATTAACAATGGGCCCCCCTGTCACTTGGTCTGTATGGCAAAAAGGCTTCCATATGTAACACCGGGCAGCAGGGGTTACCCGTTGCCCGCCGGAGAAACACTACCTGCCCCCTCCCTTCCTGATCTGTCTTTGATTGCCGAATGGTAACCTGCAATGTATCGTTATGGAAGCGTATGTCGCCAAGCTGCAGGCCTCCCCCCAGGTCCCTTTTATTCTTAGCCACCAATTCCCCTATTCGAAAGGCACCATAGAAGGCCAAGGTAAAGGCTGCCTTGAACAATAAGCATTCCATCATGGTAGTGCAGGTCTGCTCTAGCGCAGCTAGGACTGATGCCAAGGTAGTAAGACCTATCGGGCGCCTAGTGTTGGGCGCAGACCCCTGTAAGCGCTGCCAACCCTTCAATGCTTTGCGCACTACGAATGCCTGAGTAGGATCCCGCCTGCCGCTCATTTGTGCAAAAAATGAAATGGCTGCCATGTGTCTTCTAGCAGACCCCACTGTCCGCCCTTCATCCCACAAGGTTTGCAAGTAAGAGCACACCCCGGCCGAATCCGCCCAATGCCCCCCCCCCCCCTGGTCTTTCAAGAAATTGCAGTATGCCCCAAACGCCCCTTCGTATGCCTTTCTTGTTCTGGCGCTAGGCTCGCTGCATTACATTTTGCTGACTGGTTGTTTATGCATTCCACTACTGTCATGTTGTCGGACCAGAAAACAACTGCTTTGTTTCCCAGTTGTTCCGGCCAGACGAACAATGCCACCCAGATGGGGAACAATTCCAGGAAACCAATGTTTGCCGTGAGTCCAGCGTCCACCCACCACGCCGACCAACGCTGCGCCACCCACTGGATGCCCAGAATGGCGCCGAACCCCTCACTGCCCGCGGAGTCTGTCATTAAACCCAACTCCGCGCAAGAGGTGACTGGGCCGGGCCACAGGACAGAGCCATTGAAGTCCCGCAGAAATGCCAACCAAATACGCATATCCTGCTTGACCTCCTCGCTCAATCTGGTGTGGTGGTATTTCTGCTTAAGGCCTGACATTGCTTGTGCAATGGATTTTGAAAAAGGACGTGCCATTGGTATGATACGTAGTGCAAAATTTAGCTGCCCTACCATTTGTTGCAGCTGATGCAACGTTACCCTTTTGGTTTCTAGACATTGCCTCAGTGAATCTCCAAACCTGGTCACTTTATCAGTGGGAAGCCGTGAGCACCCCGTGACTGAGTCCAGCTCGATCCCCAGGAATTCTATGACCGGGGATGGTCCAACGGTTTTTCCTTGTGCTAGTGGCACCACAAAACTCTTCATTAATGCACAGAATTGCTCAAGCGCCTGACCACACACCGCGCTCCCTGGTGGCCCCAGAAAAAGGAAGTCATCCAGGTAATGCGGCACATGCCTATGCCCCGTCACTTGTCTGAAAGACCATTCTAGGAAAGTACTAAACATTTCAAAATATGCGCACGACACCGAACACCCCATAGGCATGCACATGTCTATGAAGAACTTGCCCTCAAACTGGAAACCAAGTAGGTGAAATCGCTCGGGTGAACGGGCAGCAGCCTGAAAGCAGATTCTATGTCCGATTTAGCCATCATTGCCCCCGGTCCCAATCCCCTCAAGAGTTCAATTGCCTGATCAATAGATGCATAACGCACCGAGCAGAATTCTTCATCAATGGAGTCATTCACCGACTGCCCCCTTGGCGCTGATAAATTGTGAATTAGCCTGAATTCTCCTGGTTCCTTCTTTGGGACCACCCCCAGGGGGGAACACACAAAGTTATGCACGGGAATCTTGTCAAACAGCCCCGCCACTCGGCCCAATCTACATTCTTTCTCAATTTTGGCCACCGCCAACCCAGCGTTCTGAGTGACCGACAATTGGTTCCTGCAAACTGAGGGACCCACAAAATCCGCCACCGGGATTCTAAACCCCAGCATCCCTTCTTCCCAGCCCCCCCACCTGGTGCAGCTGAGGGGAACGAACGAAAGGGCTGCGGTCTTGGCGGGTCCCTTGCCGGCTCTGCTGTCAGACCGGCCAAATGATCCAACCAAGCTATCCCCTCCACCTGATTCCATTTTAGTGTTGGATCAGATGCCCTGATGTGCCTGAATTTTTTTTCATAATCCAACCACCCTGTGCCCCCCTTTGTTGCCTGCGCCGTGCTGATCCTAGACAAGTAACAAGACATTGCGGGCACCTCCTCTGGGAAACAGTCCGTCATCACAGCCATGTAAATATTGTACGCCAGCATCCAATGCCTGATGTTTTCCTCTACCCTATACTTCAGCATTTCATTCGCCCATTCACGCGCGGGCATATAATCTTTCTTCCTCCTCATTTCTTCCCTCTCAACCTCATCTATTAAGAGTGAGAAAATGTCAATATATGTCCCCTTCCAAATTCTCTCCTTAACCTCCTGTGACAAGTGGCGTGAAAGAGATTCATAAGATGTGCGCGATTCGCCCATGCCCAACAATGGCAATGTCTGTGGCTTACCATGCGAGGGTCCCGCATTTTCTTTTGGGGCAACGACCAATGGTACTTCTTTAAGCTTGCTTTGGTCAATTAGCTGTCTTGCCTTTTCCAATGCGTCCGCCCCGGCCACACCCGCCGCACTCAAATTCAACCCCATGCCCCCAAGCCAGGGAAGCACGGCTGCTAAGCTGGAGACAAAATCAGTTGGAAGTGTTGGTACTCTCCCGGGTGTGGGGGGAACAGGTAACGAAACATTGGGCACCCCTGGCACTGGAACCCCCGGCGTGAGGATAGGATTCCCTGGTGCTGGTGGCGCAATAATTGGCGTCGCAGGACACGGAAGCAATGCCGGGACCCCGGGAACAGGCCCAACCACCGGATCCACGGGTGAAGGCTCGGTCACTGGTGGGCTGGGGGACGCGGGCACTACAGGCAAAATTGGGCCCCCCCCCCCATTCCCAGGGACAACCTGTGGTACCTTCTTTGCCCTATTCCTTTTCAGCAGGGGCGGGAAAGCTTCTCTTGGGGGTAAAGCGTCCCTGCGTGACCTCCCCGAGGACCCCTCCTGCGCATCCAGCCTGTCTGCCAGCTGCGCCATGGTGCTATCCATTTCCCCAATCTTTCTCATCAGGGCGTCTAACACATTCGCAATATTGGGGCGCTGTTCACCGCGCTTAACTTTGGGAGGCATGACTACCCTGCACACTGTTACCACTTGTCTGTTGGGGGAAACACGACCGGCCACAGCACCCACGCTACCGGAGCCTCAATACTGGCTAGCCCAGCAAGGCAGGTGAGCAACAGGCTCTAACCCGCTTGGCTCCCAGCAGTGCCGGAATGCAGACCCTGTACGTGTCCTCAGGCACGCTTGTGGGCTCCTCCCGATGTTTTCACCGAGACCGGCACTCGCTTGCTCGCTCCCGCTGAAATTCGCCCGTGTAAATCTCTTTGTAAAAGCTCTGCCCTCTCTCGAGCGTCGCCGCGCTCCCTCGCGATGCGTGATACAAAACAGGGCTTCGCCGGGATCTCGCTCGTCAATTTCACACTGCAGCCTTAACGCGTACGCGTTCTCCCGCTCGTTAATTTCACAAGCCTACAGAGGATTCAAGAAAGAAAATAGGGTTAAATATCCTCCCGAGGGAGGGGGCACACGCGACGGGTGTGCTGCCGAGGGGAGCGGAGAGCAAGAGACTGCACTTCGCGGTCCCCCCGGCTTTAAAGGTGCCAGAGGGTCCCCCACGCCCCGGAAGCGATCGGATCACTTCCGGGGCGCGGGGGAGCCTCCCATGACCCGGAAGCGATCCAATCGCTTCCGGGGCACGGCCACTAGCCAAGGCGGGGCCAATGAGACGGGCACGATACGGGGGGCACGGCCGACCACCATAATGCTGGCCCGCCTTCCTCTTACCGCTCTCAAAGAGTCTGATGTTACAAATTGCAAAGCTGTTTGCTGCTGGGAATCTCACTTCATTATATTGCAAGCAGATTTTTGCAATATGGTGGCATACCTGCCAACTCACAAGGTGCCACTGTGTGAGACACGATATCGGCTCCCATCACACGGTCTCCGGTGAGGAGCCGATATCACACGGTGGCAGGGCAAACCAGCTGAAACCCACTGTAAATAGTGTACCCCCCCCCCCCCCCCCCCGCTCGTTTTCCGAGGTTTTTAACTGCTCACGTCCATTAAGAGGCGTAAAAACACCTCGGGACATCGGCACCAGACTTAGCAATATTTTCTGGGGGGAAGGGGGGGGGGTGGGGAGGGGTCAAAAGCGCCTCGTAGGTACTTCTGGGCACGAGACCCTGCCCCGCCCCTCCTCACATGGTGAGATTGTTCTTCAAGTTGGCAGGTATGTGGTGGCAATGCTTAGCACATGATTTATGCTTCCCACACCCTTTGTACACCCAGCCCCCACTGTGTTACCCGGGTGTACCTTTGGGCCTTAACTTTCCTGGTCCAGGGAGATCAGAAGGTTCGTAGAGTGGGCGTTTCCTTCTTTTGTGGATTTCCCCATTATTCACAGGAAGGGACGATTGCACGTGCTGTTTAGTTAAGTTGTCCATTGTCATTTGTGTGCGTCACCATCCGACATTCCTATCTTTTTAGCCGACAGACACGTTTGGGGGGAGTCAGTGAGGACAATGAGGAAGGGGGGGGGGCTGCTGCAACATGCCCTTGTGATCTGCTGGAAATACCGGGTGTGGGAGGGGACCCCTCGGTGTGAGAAGATATTCCACCAGATACAGGTGAAGCCCAGCAGCATTTCACACCAGGACGGAAGCCCCAAGGGCTCACAATCCGGAGTGGTTCATCCTAGAACAAAGAGGGCACGCCTACTCCTCAGGATCTATCAAGCAACAGATATCAGCTCCCCTTTCAGATGGAAATACGTGTTCGCACCTCATGTGTAGCCTGATACACTAAGCCCTCGGGTGCCCCCAGCCTCCTGAAAGCACGTAACGATGCACGTGCAATGCTACGCAGTGGCGTTGTAAGGGTGACATAGGATCAAGAGCAAGCAAGGAAAACAGCCCCGTAGCTGCTGGTTAGGTTGTAAAATACGACATTCATTAGGGGTTAACGGGCCCCTCACTCAGGCCGCTGCACGATTGGTAGTTACGTTCTGACGTGTATTTGTAAAGGGCACCCGTGGGCAATCCATCATGGCGCTTAATAACAGATGTCTATTGTTAACCAACGAAACTCTTTTTATCGTTCTAAGAAGGATAAAAGCCTAAGTGGACCCGGCTGGATTTTAGCCTGTGTCAAACACAGGTCCCTGCAGTCCATTAAGCTACCAGACCCGACTCTTGCCTGATGCAATGAAAAGACAAGGACCACTCGAATCACCGATTTGGGGTTGAGTGACACCTACTAATGAAAGTGCTTAGAAACTGCACTAAAACACGGTATTACATGAGGCAGTTCGCGCTTTCTGCCTCTTAAAATTAGGATTTGCAACGGTCGCATGTACCGACCTCCACGGAAACGCTGAGCTCAGAGACCTCAAGCGGGCCAGTGCTGGATGTGCGCAGTTCATTCTCCTGTGGTTCTGCGTTCGCCGTGGCCAGACTCCAAGTACCAGTCCGCAAATAGGACACGGTTTGAGAAAAACAGTCACTCTGGCATTTGTGTACTGAAAAGATTCTAAAAAAAATCTGCTAACAAATGCAGTGCAGGAGAAGCACTAGCTTTCATCTGCTGTACTGGAAGCAGCGGCGCAAGACTCTCTCACATGCGTATCTGATGTACAGGAAGCAGCAGTTCAGCCTTTCTTCACATACACAGGCTTTCCTCAGTTGCACATATCTGCTGTACAGGAAGCAGCGGCGCAAGCTTTCCTCACGTGCACATCCCCACTGTACATATCTGCTGTACAGGAACCAGAAGTGCAAGCTTTCCTCACGTGCACATCCTCACTGTACATATCTGCTGTACAGCAACCAGCAGTGCAAGCTTTCCTCACGTGCACATATCTGCTGTACAGGAACCAGCAATGCAAGCTTTCCTCACGTGCACATATCTGCTGTACAGGAAGCAGCGGCGCAAGCTTTCCTTACGTGCACATATCTGTTGTATAGAAAGCAGCGGCGCAAGCTTTCCTCACGTGCACATATCTGCTGTACAGGAAGCAGCGGCGCAAGCTTTCCTCACGTACACATGCTCACTGTACATATCTGCTGTACAGGAAGCAGCGGCGCAAGCTTTCCTCACGTGCACATATCTGCTGTACTGGAAGCAGCAGTGCAAGCTTTCCTCACTTGTACATATCTGCTGTACAGGAAGCAGCGGCGCAAGCTCTCCTCAAGTGCACATATCTGCTGTAGAGGAAGCAGCGGTGCAAGCTTTCCTCACGTGCACATATCTGCTGTATAGGAAGCAGCGGCGCAAGCTTTCCTCACTTGTACATATCTGCTGTACTGGAAGCAGCAGTGCAAGCTTTCCTCACTTGTACATATCTGCTGTACTGGAAGCAGCAGTGCAAGCTTTCCTCACTTGTACATATCTGCTGTACAGGAAGCAGTGGCACAAGCTCTCCTCATGTGCACATATCTGCTGTACAGGAACCAGCAGTGCAAGCTTTCCTCACTTGTACATATCTGCTGTACAGGAAGCAGCGGCGCAAGCTTTCCTCACTTGTACATATCTGCTGTAGAGGAAGCAGCGGCACATGCTTTCCTCACGTGCACATATCTGCTGTACTGGAAGCAGCGGTGCAAGCTTTCCTCACGTGCACATATCTGTTGTATAGAAAGCAGCGGCGCAAGCTTTCCTCACGTTCACATATCTGCTGAACAGGAAGCAGTGGCTCAAGCTTTCCTCACGTGCACATATCTGCTGTACAGGAAGCAGCGGCGCAAGCTCTCCTCACGTGCACATATCTGCTGTACAGGAAGCAGCGGCGCAAGCTTTCCTCACGTGCACATATCTGATGTAGAGGAAGCAGCGGCGCAATCTTTCCTCACGTGCACCTATCTGCTGTATAGGAAGCAGCAGCGCAAGCTTTCCTCACTTGTACATATCTGCTTTACAGGAAGCAGCAGTGAAAGCTTTCCTCTCATGCATGTGTCTGGGGGATGTCTGCAAAGGAAGCAGCAGAGCCATCTTTCTTCACGTGCACATGTCCGAAGCATGCCAAGAAGCAGTAGTGCAAGCTTTCCTCACTTGTACATATCTGCTGTACAGGAAGCAGTGGCACAAGCTCTCCTCATGTGCACATATCTGCTGTACAGGAACCAGCAGTGCAAGCTTTCCTCACTTGTACATATCTGCTGTACAGGAAGCAGCGGTGCAAGCTTTCCTCACGTGCACATATCTGCTGTATAGGAAGCAGCGGCGCAAGCTTTCCTCACTTGTACATATCTGCTGTACTGGAAGCAGCAGTGCAAGCTTTCCTCACTTGTACATATCTGCTGTACAGGAAGCAGCGGTGCAAGCTTTCCTCACATGCACATATCTGCTGTACAGGAAGCAGCGGCGCAAGCTTTCCTCACGTACACATCCTCACTGTACATATCTGCTGTACAGGAAGCAGCGACGCAAGCTTTCCTCACGGGCACATATCTGCTGTAGAGGAAGCAGCGGCGCAAGCTTTCCTCACTTGTACATATCTGCTGTACAGGAAGCAGCGGCACATGCTTTCCTCACGTGCACATATCTGCTGTACTGGAAGCAGCGGTGCAAGCTTTCCTCACGTGCACATATCTGTTGTATAGAAAGCAGCGGCGCAAGCTTTCCTCACGTTCACATATCTGCTGAACAGGAAGCAGTGGCTCAAGCTTTCCTCACGTGCACATATCTGCTGTACAGGAAGCAGAGGCGCAAGCTCTCCTCACGTGCACATATCTGCTGTACAGGAAGCAGCGATGCAAGCTTTCCTCACGGGCACATATCTGCTGTAGAGGAAGCAGCGGCGCAAGCTTTCCTCACTCTACATATCTGCTGTGCAGGAACCAGCAGTGCAAGCTTTCCTCACTTGTACATATCTGCTGTACAGGAAGCAGCGGCGCAAGCTTTCCTCATGTACACATATCTGCTGTATAGGAAGCAGCGGCGCAAGCTTTCCTCACTTGTACATATCTGCTTCACAGGAAGCAGCAGTGAAAGCTTTCCTCTCATGCATGTGTCTGAGGGATGTCTGCAAAGGAAGCAGCAGAGCCATCTTTCTTCACGTGCACATATCCGAAGCATGCCAAGAAGCAGTAGTGCAAGCTTACCTCACTTGTACATATCTGCTGTACAGGAAGCAGCGGCGCACGCTTTCCTTACATGCACATATCTGCTGTACAGGAAGCAGCAGTGCAAGACTCTCTCACATGCGTTTCTGATGTACAGGAAGCAGCAGTTCAGCCTTTCTTCACATACACAGGCTTTCCTCACTTGTACGTATCTACTGTACAGGAAGCAGCGGCGCAAGATTTCCTCACTTGTACATATCTGCGGTACTGGAAGCAGCAGTACAAGCTTTCCTCACTTGTACATATCTGCTGTACAGGAAGCAGCGGTGCAAGCTTTCCTCACATGCACATATCTGCTGTACAGGAAGCAGCGGCGCAAGCTTTCCTCACGTACACATCCTCACTGTACATATCTGCTGTACAGGAAGCAGCGACGCAAGCTTTCCTCACGGGCACATATCTGCTGTAGAGGAAGCAGCGGCGCAAGCTTTCCTCACTTGTACATATCTGCTGTATAGGAAGCAGCGGCACATGCTTTCCTCACGTGCACATATCTGCTGTACTGGAAGCAGCGGTGCAAGCTTTCCTCACGTGCACATATCTGTTGTATAGAAAGCAGCGGCGCAAGCTTTCCTCACGTTCACATATCTGCTGAACAGGAAGCAGTGGCTCAAGCTTTCCTCACGTGCACATATCTGCTGTACAGGAAGCAGCGGCGCAAGCTCTCCTCACGTGCACATATCTGCTGTACAGGAAGCAGCGATGCAAGCTTTCCTCGCGGGCACATATCTGCTGTAGAGGAAGCAGCGGCGCAAGCTTTCCTCACTCTACATATCTGCTGTGCAGGAACCAGCAGTGCAAGCTTTCCTCACTTGTACATATCTGCTGTACAGGAAGCAGCGGCGCAAGCTTTCCTCATGTGCACATATCTGCTGTACAGGAAGCAGCGGCGCAAGCTTTCCTCATGTGCACATATCTGCTGTATAGGAAGCAGCGGCACAAGCTTTCCTCACTTGTACATATCTGCTGTACAGGAAGCAGCGGCGCAAGCTTTCCTCATGTGCACATATCTGCTGTATAGGAAGCAGCGGCGCAAGCTTTCCTCACTTGTACATATCTGCTTCACAGGAAGCAGCAGTGAAAGCTTTCCTCTCATGCATGTGTCTGGGGGATGTCTGCAAAGGAAGCAGCAGAGCCATCTTTCTTCACGTGCACATATCTGAAGCATGCCAAGAAGCAGTAGTGCAAGCTTTCCTCACTTGTACATATCTGCTGTACAGGAAGCAGCGGCGCACGCTTTCCTTACATGCACATATCTGCTGTACAGGAAGCAGCAGTGCAAGACTCTCTCACATGCGTTTCTGATGTACAGGAAGCAGCAGTTCAGCCTTTCTTCACATACACAGGCTTTCCTCACTTGTACGTATCTACTGTACAGGAAGCAGCGGCGCAAGATTTCCTCACTTGTACATATCTGCTGTACAGGAAGCAGCGACGCAAGCTTTCCTCACGGGCACATATCTGCTGTAGAGGAAGCAGCGGTGCAAGCTTTCCTCACTTGTACATATCTGCTGTACAGGAAGCAGCGGCACATGCTTTCCTCACGTGCACATATCTGCTGTACTGGAAGCAGCGGTGCAAGCTTTCCTCACGTGCACATATCTGTTGTATAGAAAGCAGCGGCGCAAGCTTTCCTCACGTTCACATATCTGCTGAACAGGAAGCAGTGGCTCAAGCTTTCCTCACGTGCACATATCTGCTGTACAGGAAGCAGCGGCGCAAGCTCTCCTCACGTGCACATATCTGCTGTGCAGGAAGCAGCGATGCAAGCTTTCCTCACGGGCACATATCTGCTGTAGAGGAAGCAGCGGCGCAAGCTTTCCTCACTCTACATATCTGCTGTGCAGGAACCAGCAGTGCAAGCTTTCCTCACTTGTACATATCTGCTGTACAGGAAGCAGCGGCGCAAGCTTTCCTCATGTGCACATATCTGCTGTATAGGAAGCAGCAGTGAAAGCTTTCCTCTCATGCATGTGTCTGGGGGATGTCTGCAAAGGAAGCAGCAGAGCCATCTTTCTTCACGTGCACATGTCCGAAGCATGCCAAGAAGCAGTAGTGCAAGCTTACCTCACTTGTACATATCTGCTTTACAGGAAGCAGCAGTGAAAGCTTTCCTCTCATGCATGTGTCTGGGGGATGTCTGCAAAGGAAGCAGCAGAGCCATCTTTCTTCACGTGCACATGTCCGAAGCATGCCAAGAAGCAGTAGTGCAAGCTTACCTCACTTGTACATATCTGCTGTACAGGAAGCAGCGGCGCACACTTTCCTTACATGCACATATCTGCTGTACAGGAAGCAGCAGTGCAAGACTCTCTCACATGCGTTTCTGATGTACAGGAAGCAGCAGTTCAGCCTTTCTTCACATACACAGGCTTTCCTCACTTGTACGTATCTACTGTACAGGAAGCAGCGGCGCAAGATTTCCTCACTTGTACATATCTGCGGTACTGGAAGCAGCAGTACAAGCTTTCCTCACTTGTACATATCTGCGGTACAGGAAGCAGCGGCGCAATCTTTCCTCACGTGCACCTATCTGCTGTATAGGAAGCAGCGGCGCAAGCTTTCCTCATTTGTACATATCTGCTGTACAGGAAGCAGCAGTGCAAGCTTTCCTCACGTGCACATATCTGCTGTACAGGAAGCAGCAGTGCAAGCTTCCCTCAGTTGTACATATCTGCTGTATAGGAAGCAGCGGTGCAAGCTTTCCTTACGTGCACATATCTGCTGTACAGGAGGCAGCGGTGCAAGACTCTCTCACATGCATATCTGATGTACAGGAAGCAGCAGTTCAGCCTTTCTTCACATACGCAGGCTTTCCTCACTTGTACATATCTGCTGTACAGGAAGCAGCAGTGCAAGCTTTCCTCACTTGTACGTATCTGCTCTACAGGAAGCAGCGGCGCAAACTTTCCTCACTTGTACATATCTGCGGTACTGGAAGCAGCAGTACAAGCTTTCCTCACTTGTACATATCTGCTGTACTGAAAGCAGCAGTTCAAGCTTTCCTCACGTGCAGATATCTGATGTACAGGAAGCAGCAGTGCAAGACTCTCTCACATGCGTTTCTGCTGTACAGGAAGTAGCAGTTCAGCCTTTCTTCACATACACAGGCTTTCCTCACTTGTACATATCTGCTGTACAGGAAGCAGCGGCGCAAGCTTTCCTCACTTGTACATATCTGCTGTACTGGAAGCAGCAGTGCAAGCTTTCCTCACTTGTACATATCTGCTGTACAGGAAGCAGCAGTGCAAGTTTCCCTCTCGTGCACATGTCTGGGGAGTGTCTGTACAGAAAGCAGCAGCGCCATCTTTCTTCATGTGCACATATCCGATGCATGCCAAGAAGCAGCAGTGCAAGATTTCCCCACATGCACAAGCTTTCCTCTCATGCACATATGTAGTACAGCAACCAGTAGTGCAAGCTTTCCTCACACAGCCCAGTCACAGCAAAGGCAGAAGCAGTACCTCCTCACAGTGTGTCAGTAATGCTGAACACCCTTCCAAAGCATTCGTCTGACAAAAGATATAGGCCCTTATTTATGAAGGGCTTGCACCGTCATTGCCATACTTTTTGGTGACGCTGTGGCGGTGTAATCAATGTACCACACTGCGCCCTATTAACAATGTGACACATCTAGGCAGATACATCACTTTGTAAAGGCATGACCTACATTATACATGCGGCATGTACAATGTATGCAGGGTAGACGTTCCCCCGTAAAAAAGCCTCTGAGAATTGGCGCAGTGAAATTTATGAGTTTCACTACACAACTTCTACAACTTGACTGCGTCAAAATCCTTGCGCCTGTTTCAAGCAGGTGTAAGGATTGATGCAGTTCTTTTCGCATGGGGCCATGACACATTGCTGGACTTGCGTCCGTTTTCTGACACACTCCAGCAAGCATCATTTTGCACCACCAGACACTGCAGAATTCATGACGTATCTTTAAATCCTTGCGCTATTGTAAATACAGCGCATCCATGTTGTCGTAAGGGTGGTGCTATGGAAAGTGACGCATCGCCGTTTTTGCCCAGGTATGCGTCCCTTTTCATAAATGAGGCCCATAATGTGGGGCTAACCAGGAAGGGTGGGGGCCACACCTCCTGTCTAAACATACCAATGCATCCATTGGCATCAAATGAATCCTAGTGCCTTACTTCCACCTGGGGCGCTGCAACAACATGCCCCACCGCAGGCACTATTTTCCCCTTGGAATAGTAAGAGGCGGTCCCCGAGCCAACTCACACAAACTGCCCTCTCTGGCACTCTTAAAATACTATTCACTAAAGCGGCTTGAAAGTGTCAGCTGCACAAAAATATAAAACAGGATGGGAGTGAAATACCCATGGCTAACTTGCCCCAACTTGAGAACGTTGTTACCAGTGCAAAGATGGACTTCCTCAGGCACATAAACAATAAGGAACATCCATCTGTTGAAGCGCCTTGAGCTGCTTACTTCATATCGCCATGGAACATTCCGTGGCAGTATTATGTTGCTGTTGTGTAACTTTAACTCCTTATTGTCTGGGCAAAAGTTTCACCTCATTGGGACCATTTTAATATCTTCCTACAGTAATCAGCCCCAGACCGCGGACCAGTTAACCTTTGCAAAAGATGCGCCACTGAGCAGCACCAATTTTTTAAAGATATTTTTTTATCTGAGCAAAAACAGCATTTTGTGTTGAAATCTGAGCATTTGCAGGGATAATGATGGAATGTGTGGCAAATGCAGTACATCCTTAAATATGCTGAAAACACCAGAGCCGCAGATTCGCATAAATCCAGTGGCCCTGATCAGGGTACCTCATGTCAATGGGTTCAATTAAGTGGAACCAAGACTAAAGCTCCCAGAATGCAATAAGTAAGAACATAAAACGAGCAGATGCACGCTCTAGAGTTTTTGTGAATGCGGGAAGCCATGGCCACGTGACAACGGCTCTCCCATGACATCATGAGACACACCATTACTCAACCATTGATTCAGCCTGATAATTTCACAGAACAAGCCAAGATAAACTTTTGACCCTTTTGACATCTAGGGAATTGGCATGGAAGTTGCGAAAAAAAAGTGCTGTATCAAATGAAAATTAATTAAAGAAAACAATCTTCAAAATTGCATTGATTAAGGAAGGCATAAAACCTCAAGCACTGCAAAAATAAGAATTTGAAGACACGCTTTCAACACGTTGGTAGATTAGTTAAAAACAGGGGTTTCAAGCAGTATCCCAAGGGTAGATGTAAAACCCGTCGCTGCGCTTCCATAATGCCTTGTCTGTGTTTGTGTTGCAGGAGAGTATGGCATACCGAAGGCCTGGTATTTCCCGCTGATGGCCGACTACTGGTGTGCGTTTGAACCACCACCTCTCGGAGAGGGTGAGTTATTCTGGAGTTACTTTCTTGTTTCTAAATGTACCCCCGGTTTCGAGACTGCTGAGCTGGATGAAAGCAAGGCACACTAATGTACACTGACGATTGGGATGTTGGGAAACGGACTAAAAATAGCGGCAAGGATTCTGGGAATTCCAGCGGCGCGCTTTGAACTCAAGCTAGCAATAGTGCAGAACAGGCCAGTGCTCTATCACAGAGCCCCCCTTACAGACACGCTAATGAGGTGCATACACTTAATTAGAGAGAATTCAGATCTCTGTTTGATGGCCCTTAGACCTCCCCACATAGAATGTTGGTGAACTCAGCTTATAATTAAAAAGTGATTACAAGACCTGTTGGGAAGGTTTTGGGATCTGTAGAAAGAACTGCTTTGTTTATTTAAATCAAAACTTGAGTAGTTTAATTGCCACTGGACATGGGGCGCAGATAGGATCATGGAAGCACTTACCTCAGACACTTTTCTTTGAAACTCATTAATTAAGCGCTCTGAGTGCCCCAAGCTGTTTCTCAGACCAGCTAACTGTTTCTGGGGGCAGCAAGGGGTTAATCCAGTTTACAAACATTGTACTGTTTAGGACACTCCAGCTTTACGTTTTCTGAAGTCACAGGGGAGGGCTGGGAAGGGATTTCTGTGGTGTGCTTTCTATGGGGACAGACGCCCCCAGCATGTTAATTATATAGGTGATGTTTGGTTTAGGGACAGGATTTACATGGGTATTAGCCCCAATGGTGTGATTGTGTATTCAAAGAACAAATATGTAGGACGCAGTCAACATAAAAGCAAAAAGTCCAAGGCTTGAATATATCTGTGTTATTTTGAGAATTACTCTCAACTGAAGACTGGTTGTGAATTTAATTTATGGTATTGTTTACAATTTAGCCAGGGATACAATTTTCACTTGTACTCTAAAGATCGTAGTGGCTGGCTCCATTTTCATTCTTTTAACCAGTGTAAAGTCAGTAATTTGTGTAAATTGTTATGGAAGCATTTAATTGCTACCACAGTTCCTTGTTTCTCCTCATACTCAGAGCCATTAAAATTACTCAGCATCAGCAATGGAAGACCAGTTGTCTAAAGTATGTGGCAAGAAAAGGCAACAATGCCACACATCTGTGGCAGTATTATTTAGCTGTTTTGTTAATAAAAATACATACATACCTGATTACAGCACGGTGCAGCTAAACGGTGGCCAGTTAACTTATGCAAAGGGCTTGTCACTGCGCAGTGCAATGTGTGGCACTTTTTATTTTTAGTAACTTTCAATCCATTTGAACTAAGAACAACTTTTTTTTGACTGAAATCTGCAAATTATGCAGCTGATGGTAGATTATGTGGCGAGCGCAATAACTCCATTATTAAGTGCCTCAGAATTCTGTTATCACAACAGCCCTGCTCATACTCATCATCTTTGCACACAAATGGTTTGTTTCTTTAAAAACAGAAGCGTAGGCACAGTGTGGTGACTTTGGCCTACCGTGGTCACAGCTCTGCATGCGCTAACCTCGCTCTCGAAATTTTGAAGTCTTCTCTGCTCTACTGACCCTCAATTTGTTTGCAAGGGTCCCACATTCTGTGGAGATGTTCGAACCCATTGTCAGGTTCTCTACCAAATCCATGAATTTGTTGGAACCACCTCACATTAAGATCTGGGCATCCAAGTCACAATCAAAATAGATGCTGTTTGCAATAAATAGAATGATGATGATCACTGCGCTGTTCATGATATACTGATCACGAACAAAAACGCTTATGACCTTTGCTCATTGCAAACAAACACAAATGATATCTCTAGGATCACTGTAAATATTATGAACAAAATCACAATATGATGAATACAACTTGCACATGTGGGTAACTTCTGCAAGACATAAACCCAAGAACATCAGAGTACTCAATATTCAAGAGCAAACGTTTTTGCCCAAGCAACCTGCTTTTTTTCTAGCTTGGGTTTGGGGTTTTCTCAGTACCTTATAAGGTAAATATCTGATAAACCGTTGGAGCTAGTGAGAACAGATCCATGACTCTGTTGAGGAAGAGCAAATCTGGACAGGGCTAAACTGGTCACTCTGCCACTCTGGCGTTTTCCTGGTCAGTTGCAGACTAAGGGGCTGCTTTCCAGAGGAGGACTGGAGCCCATAACACAACAGTGCCCCATGGTCCCGTTCTAGTCATGGCCTCCTGCAGTATGTGGCTGATAAGAACATTTTTGCCAGAGCTGGTTTTGGTTTCCACTCGGGTCCTCGATCTTGATACTGATGTGGATTACACAGGGTGTTGATCCTAAAGGAAGTGTGTTTATAAGGCCAGGAAGAGAAAGGACACACGGAAGACAACTCAGGAGCTTTCTCTAGTTCTTCATATGGATAGCAGGCTGGAAAGACAGACACAGGACTGTGCTCAGCTAAGTAGGGTCAATCACCTCCAAATGCAGTTGAGGGACACTTCTTTCGGCATTCATGCCTGTTAGGTTGGTGATGGACCTGTGCTGAGCACCATGCCAGGTGGAGGCTAGAAGGTTCTGGGAAACTACAAAGGATCTCTACAAAGTTTAAACAAGCAAGCATTAGTTCCGGGATGTATTGTGCATATCAGATAGCAAGCCACCCAACTCTCCTACACAAGAAGTTTGTGAAATCTTGCTCCATTCACTGCGGAGGGGCAGACAGGGCTTAGTGGCACTCTTGGACAGCATCCCTAGACACCATCGACTGTCTTGGGGGCTTCCATGCAGGCAGTGTCCACAGCAGGTCAGTCCAGCAAAGCTTCAACATGGTCTCAGTCCCATTACTAATCTTTTGGAAATGGGCAGTATCTAGGTCCACTCTTAGTAAGCTCTGCAGCAGGATCCACATATCTCTGTTCTGCAGAGGGGTCCACCTTATAGTCACTGTGTTTCACAGGTGGGTAGTAGCTGACTGCCAAAAATAAGAAATGCATCTTTGGTTTCACTTGTCCACTGTTAAGATGAGACCAAGTTTTCCCACCTCTGGCCAGTGGCATGCTTTACCCGATGCCAACTTACACTGCCTTTCTGGCAGCTATGTCTGTGAGGAGTATTGATCTTCCATAATGTGTTCACCTTTGTCAAATAGGATTGTGATCAGCTAGTAACAAGCATGGCGACGATCACCAACACTCTCATTCGTGCACTCTCCAATGTTCATGATCACTAACCTGATCAAAGTCACTCAAGGATCATGAACATTTATCATTGGTTGCGAAATTATTAACCCAAAGGGATTCCTGTTACCTGAGGTTACAGGGCTTCATTTGGAAAGGGGCCAATATGCATCACTACCAGGTGCAGTGAATAAATGCTGCAACTATGGAATTGCTACCAGCAACAAATATCTACGGTGAGGAGCCAAGTGGATTAACCCCATGAGGCTATGAGGCGGGCAGACCAATATGAGTCTGGGAGTCAGGGGACCTTAATACAAACAAAAACTACAAATCCAGGAGAACTTCTAGAGGAGATGGAACAAATGCTGGAATGACAAAGCTGGACAGTCACCTTCACACCCATGGTGCAAGGTAAATTTGTTTTAGTTTTCTGTCCCTCTGTCCCAGATTCCTCTTTTGGGACTCAAATGTGTCAAGCGAGAGGTATCATATTATAACTTGGTCTGTGGTACTGCACATGTAGCCTTAAAGTGGAACTTTCTCTGGAGACCTGTTTTAGGATTTTGCATTCAAGTACGCTTCACAGTTCCTTGCAAGTAGCCTTGCCTGGGGATTTTTCCCCTTGAAAGTGTGACCAAGGGCATTCACTCCCAACCACTATCTACCTGCCTCTAGTGTTCCAAAATCCCTAACTTCCTATTATATCAAGCATTCCCTTGCAGGATGACAGCCAATGTGGCTACAGGGATTTGATAGAAGGATCCGTCTCCCCTGGTAGTCTCTTAGAATCTGACCATCAAGGGCAGGAACCCTGTATAAAGAACAGTCCACTGTCCCACAGTTGTGAGTGGTAACAATGGCCTTAAGCTTAGGAGAATACTTCACTTTTGCATAATCTGCAGACAAAGAGTTGACATTTTTTGACTCAGTTGTAAAGAAATTCTATCAAAATGTTTACTTGAGGTGATATGCCTTCCCGGCTGCATGCAGTCATTTCACGTGGAAGGATGTGTAAAGTACCAAGGAGCTCGCAACTCCATCTTCAGGCACAGAATACAAACACAGCTTGACTGATAATAACTGGAGGGCATCGCACATGCAGACTCCCCTGCAAGCCAGCAGATGTGGCAGGAAGTGGAATGGCTTTGAGTGTATTGGAACAAAGTACTGGCTTCAGCTTCCTTCACAAAGGAGGATCAGCATAAGGTTGTAGATCTCCCCTCTGTTGAGACAGATGAACATACAAAGATATCAGTCTAATTATTTTTGCCCCTGCAGATCCTTAGTTAGTTTGGCCAATCTGAATTTCCAGGATTGCTGTGGTTTCAAATGGAGATGGACCCACCATCAGGAGCTTTGGAATTTGTGGGAGCCTGCAATGAGCTGCTGGGTCTGACACTGTTTTTCGACTTGCAGGTTCCAAAGAAATACTTTAGGTCAGATATAGATGGGTCAAAGGAAGGGGTCAAAGGCCATAGAGCGTTTATTAGGTCCGAGTGAGCAGATGGGGTGCCAGGTGAGATCCGTGTCTTACAGGAAATCATCAAGATGGATATAGATGATAAGAGCAATAGAGGGAGGCATGGATCACCCTTTCCTTAGGTTTAAGAGCCCCATGTTATTATCATCAGATCATTAGTCGACAAACGTAATGATCTGTTTTACTGCTGCGTTGCTGCTCCTTGTCTTCCATCTACCCTGCAAAATATACTGGTCCTTATTACACCTCTTTCTTATGCCTTCCCAAAAGAATTATCTGGCTCTCAATTTATGTTACCATAGTAACTTAGGGCCAGATGTAGGTGGCCAAATAGCGATCGGTAACGCTGAAATTGGCAGAATTCCAGCGTTACCGATCGCTATTTGGCTGCGAGCAATGTAGGTGAGTTTAAACCTACTAGCAAAATAAGGAATCGCAAAATTGCGATTCCTTATTTTGCTCTTGCATTTAAGGAATCGGGAATTGCGATTCCTTAAATGCAATGTAAGTAGCACAAAAGTAAGTGCACTTTAGCCTTAAGGAATCGCTAATTACCACCAACTTCAAGTTGGTGGTAACTAGCGATTTCCTTTAAAAAAGCACTTTTTTGCTTTTTTTAAAGTGCCATGTGGCACACATTCATGCTCTTAGGGCATGTATGTGCGCCACATGTGCAAACATGCACATTTCAGGGGTGCAACAGGGTGTCCTTTTGACACCCTGCCACCCATGAAATAACGCCCGCTATTTGCCATTCTTTAATACCGAATCGCTAATAGTGAATATCTTCCCATTCATTCCTATGGGCCTCCTAGCCCATAGGAATGAATGGGTAGGTATTCCGTATTAGCTAATCTCAATTAGCGATTCATTATTAAGGAATGTTAAGGAATCGCTAATATTTTAGCGATTCCAACCTGCATTCAATTTTGCGAGTCCTTAATAGCGAATCGGTAAAATTTGCTATTAAGGATCTGGCCCTTAGACTCCTTTGTTTCAAGAAGCTTACGCCTTACTCGATCCACCTTAATTAAGTAATGCATTCTGCCGATTGTATGTCATAGAACTGTTTGTAAAATATCTTACTGAAACATTCTGCACAAAATATTATTTTTCAAAAATATTGTTCTGTTGGTGTTAGAACTACTAATTTCAAATGGGCAATATTTTGTAAGTGAAAGGACATGATATTTTTGTCTGATGAGATTTAGTCCACTATATTCTGGTACGAAAACCATTTTGGAGACTTGTCTCCTGAGCTCAGAAAATACTCTTGGTAATCCTATCAGGATTTTGAAAGCTGCATGGTTGCTCAACAGTTCAGTTGCATAGATGCCTCAACCAGAACCAGAATGTCCCTTGTTTACGCCCCCTTTGCCAGTGGGGTTGGCTGTATATACTTTAGTGGCTGCCTTGGGCTGGCCCATGGTATCCTGGTAAGGTGGGAGGAGAGCGAGATGGGAAAATTATGTTGGACAACCTGTCTTAACTCTGATGGCAGAGCGTGGTAGCCCTCCCAACTCCATGCAAGTTCTTCCAACCACCAGCAGCATATTCTAAGGAGGCTAAATGAAGAGAGAGAATGAACAGAATATTGGGAGCCAGGACCGTGTGCCGCACTGTGTCAACAGGTCATACTTGTGGCAGAGTATTGTTTTAGAATGCCTGGAAAAAGTGCCAAGTCCAGTTTGCTGCCTGCTATGATATCTCCAAGAATCAAGAACCATAGACAGAAAGAACAGAACAAAGCAAAGATGAAAATAGGAGCAAAAATTATCACAGATGAAGCTTCATGCTTGCTGCTGGGATAGGAGACCAGGTCTTTAATTAAAGAGAAGATCAAAATCAAACTAGAGTTATGAAAATGTTAGATATTTTTGTCCACTGTCTGCCACTATATTTTGGGGAATCTGTCCACCAGGGGTATTGTCTGTCATGTCGAGAGATGGACCCAAACCATTTTTACTTCTAAAGAACCCACTCTAGAAAAGAGATCATTAAGGGTACCTAGAAAATCCAGAAAGATCTGAACACAGTCTGACCACGCAAAACCAGTGTTACTCAAAAGCTTGCTCCATAAGCTCACACAAACCAAGGAAAGATGGTCACCTCTAATAGGAATGTCAGGAGGGCTGATAACGCCGAGTGGATTGCCAGAAGTGGAAACCAGAAGCAGAAGTCGCCTGCCTTTGGCTACACTTTTTCATGAAAGAGCTAGCTTCTCTACAGTAATAAATCACAATTTAAATTGAATTATCCATAACCGAGTTTCATGATATCAAATATCTTAAAACATTCTGATGGAAACCTAAGCTACCTTTAGGAACAAATGCTGGTGTGGCTCCTCTCTGAAGTTCAGATTTCAGGTACGTCTAATCAGGTCTCAGGACATGCACATATACTTCTCTAGCTTGTATCTTTGTGGGTTATGTGTATCACAATTGCTCTCAGTTTGTTGCAGCAAACAAGAGTCCAACAAATGTACAGTACTTCATGGAAATTCCCTGGGCGTGGCATTAGGAGACTTAAAGTCAAAATTCGCATCTGATAAGTGGCAAACTACCTGATGAAGTTCATACAGTATTATCTAAGGAAACCAGTTGTTCTCAATGGTCCATTGATGATATGCTGGACTTTCTGATGTCCATTTGTAAGTAGCTTGTGTGAGTAATCCACACTTTTTCGTTCCATAATTCTAATTGTTCTAAGTTTTCATGTTGTACCACCTATACCTTTCCCTGAGGCTACCCTATAGATAAAACATCAAGGGGTGTATTGGCTGAAATATAACGCAGTGCAGCATTCAAAGTTGTTGCGCTGTGTTGTGTGAGAGGGAGAAAAAAGGAAAGAACCATATCTACAAGGATATGGCACTGTCCTCTCTCCGCTGTAGTACAATCAGGCTGCCGAGCGACATGCACACCTTTGGTACCTTAGTGCAGGGGTGTGTGCATGATATCTAGCATAGGTTTTGTACTGGAAGGTTGCCCTTCCAGTACAAAATACTATGCTTGGTCTAAATTTTAAACTTTTTCTACTTTGTATGTATGCTATTCAGTGCAGCACACACAGAAACCAAGAAAAGTTTAGAGAAATAAAAGCGTTTTCCTTGATAATGTCAATGTCAAAACAGTGTTATTTTTTAATATAAAAGCCAGGCTACTTTCTTTAAGAGATGGGTTTTTGCTTCGTAAATCGTGGATGGTTACGTGGGAATACCCATGTACCACCCATGGAAAGCCCCCTTGACACTAAGGGACTAATTATAATGCCGGTCGGACTGGCTTCCGAGGTCCTGTCAGAGGTGGTCGGACCGTAGAAAGTCCCTTCGGAAGCGGTCGGTTCAACTGCCGGATTATGATGCAAGCATCATGTACTCCGACTGAAAGCTAAAAGACTGCCAACTCTGACAGCTTTTCTCCGACCGCCTAGATGGCGGTCAGAAACAAACTGCATCCATAGAGCTGTACAGGCATCTCCAATCGCTGTCTGGATTACGATGTGGGTTTCAGACAACCCGAACGTGGCGGCCTGACCGGCTGCCTTGAGACATCGGAATCGAAGGATTTGGGGTGCATACTCACCCCAATCCGCTTCTCTCCAGCAGTCTCCACCGTGGATCCCTTCTTCCAGGTCCCCCCTACACCTTGGAAGCAGAACCCCAATGACAACAATTCTGTGGGCTCCTGAATTCAGGTAAGTTCTTCTGCTGTATGTGTCCCCAATGGCTGGACAGTTCACAGTCCAGCAATGGGGTACTGGGTGCATAATGCATATCCTCACATATGTTATGCATGTGTGTACAAGTCATGTTTTCTGTGAGTTTTGTACCCATTTACATCAACATATTTGGGGATTTGTGCTCTGCAGTAGCTGCTACGGCTGCGGTAGCAGCGGTTGCATGATAATATGGCAGGAGGAAGCTTCCTGACCTCGGCGGTCAGAAAGGGCCTGCGAAGATGGCGGACGGACGCTCGGTCCGACCTGTATCATAATGAAGCCCAAAGAAATGCATAGCAGTGCTAGGTGCTGCTGTGCGTTACTTTCGGGTGACTTTCCATAACACTAACAAGAAAATTCAAAGGGTTTTGAAAGCAGATACTAAACACATCAGTACCCTAAGGCCTACCATGTAGGGTAATACCCTTTGTTGCTGGACATTTATAGATACAGACAGCACAGTGTTCAGGACTTTCCCTAGTAGGTCACGATGCTACAGGCTTACTACACTTTCAGTCCTGAAATGCATAATTGCATGTCCTATACCATCTAATTCAAAATGTTTTTGTTTTGGTTCTGGCCGACTGGCCTGGCAGATCAGAATGACCCACAGATAACTCCTCCAAGACAACCACCTCGTCTCGTATACTTTCAGTTGGGCTGTGTTCATTGCATTGGTCCAGGACCTACTACGACTTCCTGTTCTTCTAAAGCAGTTAACAGCAGCAAGGCCTTTTCCAGTATGTAGGTCGCGCTTTGACCTTGAAGGGGTACAGTAGGAACAAGAGATTATTCCTGTCAAATTTCACTCTGGGCTCATGCACAGTCCAGGACAAGTACAACACAACCAGGTCACTACTATAGCTATATGTTTTTGTTGTACTTCAACCATAGCCATGTAAGAACAGCTAATTACAGCACTACTATGGTGATACATTGCTGACAAAACTGCAATAGTAAGTTATTACAATGGCAACAGTGGACATTCAGCAGTTGAATAACTACATTACAACTGCAGCACTCAACTACAACACTTCACTACAAGGAGAACATTACCAATATAACTGTACAAATACATAATTATAAATGAAGCAGTACAACTACTCAAACAACATTAAGGATACAGCACAGTTTTGCACTATTGTACAACTAAGATGCTGCAACGTTATACAATTACAATGCTTTAACTAAATATAATATAGCTACAATTTTACAAATGCAACCCTACAACTACAAATTCAACTACAGCATTGTAACACTACAACAGTGATAACATTACAACTACATCACTTCACACTAAAGTACTACAGTTACAACATCTCAACAACAAACTAGACCATTTCAACTGTAACAACACAAACACAACATTGTAATTACAACACTACAATGCCAACACTGCACCATCACAGGTGCAACACTGCAGCATTGAAAAACCACCTCTACACACTAAAAGGCCTTCAAGTACACCTACACCACTAAGGCCCTCGTTCCAAGTTGGACGGTAAAGGGTCGGGTATTTACTGCATTCAGTAAATACCAATAGACCAGGGTGCAGTAGCGCCGCTACTAGGCGTGGATGGTGGGGCGGGGGAGAGGGTGGGCGGTGCGGGGTGGGCAGCGGAGGGGGAATAAAGAAAATGAAATGGACTTACTTGGGTGACGCCGGATGCTGTCATCTCCGCTCTGTCTCCTCCGTGCCAGAAGCTCCCGGACTCCTAGAATTCACTGTCCAATCACAATGCTGCCTAAGCAGTGTTTGATTGGTCTGAGTGCTGTGGTTCGGCGCTCAGACAGGGGCTTGGAGACTTAGCATGTTCCTCATCAAGCTGTTAAATTCAGCCTGGCGGGGAAGATGCAAAGTGCGCATTACGGTTTGACCGGCCCTCTTGGGCTGGTCAAACTGTCATGCGCACTTTATAGTGTGCTTTACACTCCTTCCCTGCCCCCTGCACTGGCCAGCCCGGCCCACCCCATGCCACCTCGCACCCGAGCAGAAAGGAAAACTAAAATGTTAATAACATTAGATATTATAATTTTAGTTTTCCATTTTACACTGCTCGCAGAGCAGTGTGTCGACACTCCTTGAAACCCAAAACGTTTGTCTCTGTTTATCTAGACATGTTTTAAGTTGAACTTTGTTTACAATAGTTTCACAGCCTTGAAAAAGATTCACTGCATGATGAAACATGTGCCTGCTATTGTCCAGTTTCGAAGGGTGAATATGCGAATTTGAATGTACAGAAGATCACAAAATCCTCAATATCTTGAATAAAAGTTTTGTTCAACACAGGTCCTTACTGTCTGGACCTCATGACATTTTTTGGACTAATGACTAAGTCCTATGGATTCCTTCTTTGAACTTCTCTTATATTTAGACTATTGCAACACCATACCACACCATACAAACCCCATACCACTTCTATGATCCCCAAAATAACCCTTTCCAGACTCTTCCCTGCTCTACTCCTCCTTGCATCATCTCATACCTCTTTTACTACTCAAATATCCCAAACAAGCCTTTCCAAACCCTTCCCTCTGGGTCTTCCCCCTTCACCTCCCCTTTACTCATCCCAAGCCCCGTCCTACTGCTATGAACTCCCCCCTAAAAATATTCTAGACCCTGCCCTCTTTTACCCCTCCTTTACTATTCCTTTTCAATCCAAATAACTGACTAACATGTCCACCACTCAAATTAATTTCATACTTCCCTATACTAACTCAACCCACCACCCCTGTACTCATCCCAAACCCCCTCTTACCACTATAAATTCCCCCCAAAAAACATTTCTAGACCCTTCCCTCTTTTATTGCTCTACTATTCCTTTTCAATCCAAATATCAAACTAGCATGTCCACCACTCAAATTAATTGCGTATTTCCCTATACTAATTTCCACTAATCCGGTTTGAGTTCCGGAGTAGCGTACTACCCACCGAAAAGTGATTAAACACCTCATCAGGCATAGCAAGCGCTATATAAATGCAAACCTTTTCCCTCTTCTATCCATCCACTATCCTTCTCAATCCAAATAACTGACTAACATATCCACCACTCAAATTACTTTCATATTTCACTATACTAGTTCACCACTAATCCTTTATAGGTTCCCGAGTAGTGTGCTACTCGCCAAAAAAGTGCTTTGACGCCTTGTCAGGGGTAATAAGCGCTATATAAATGCAATTACAATACAATACACTGTATGTGTCTACACATTGATGCAGCTTATTTGTGCTGCAAGCACGAGAAGGACGAGCATACAAAACTGCCCTTGATTTGCTAACCATGGAACAAAAAAATGAATTCACAGTACTGGGGACCACCAACAAGGTCTAAAAATCCTGACCTTCCTTTAAAAGCTGGATCATACTTACCAGTAGAAGGTGAAGGAGAAGATGCACAGAAGAAAGACTAAATGCACAAGACACACAGTTCCAGGAAAAAAAGTAGCTCAATCACTCCTAGAGCAAACTTTCCACATACGTTTCCAATCCAGTTATTTTTTTGCACTTTTAAATAGTGCAAACCCAACCAGACGTTATTGGAGCGTTTTACATAAGCACCAGTTACATTACACGAGTACACACATTTATTTTTGTTTAGGCATGGGGAGATTAAGGGTAGATTTACCAAACATTCATGTAAGGCAGCAAGACAACTTGCCGAGCTGCGTGAAAGGGCGAGGTCAGGAATGTGGTATATTTACCAATATATGGCGCATACCTGCTCTCCCTGCGCTGGTGCATAATCTGCTGCCTAGCGCCAATGCAAGAACCATTGCGTCATGGTGCAAGGGTGCATGTGTTGCAGGCAGGATTTTTTTTGTGCAGAAAGGGGCACCTTCCTGCACAAAAACAATCTCAGAGGCATTTTCCCCTTACTAAGTGTGCTGCGGGGAAAACAACGAGGAAAAATAAAGATATTTCTCCTTGTTGCACTTCCTCTGGGAAAGTATAGCATTTTGACACATCCCCAGGTGTGCCAGTCTTGGTAAATCGGGGATTGCAACCAAAATCGAGGGGTGGCTGCATTGCAACACCCACACTCCACCCATGGAAGAGTAACTCAAGGCAGCAGCACAACAATGCATGGCCATAGAAGGTGCCAATGGTGCACAGCCCTTGCGACTACGTGCGTGACACAAGGGCAACAGAATACTTGATAAACCTGTCCCTAAGTGTTTTACCGATAACCACAGCATGTTGAGCCGACGCCAAGATCTGAACTTCGTTCCCCAGTTCCAAAGTCGACAGCTTAGGGCCATTACGCCACATCCTGTGTCTAGTCAGAGAAAGATTTCCCCTTGTACAGGGAGGCAGCCTGCCGCGGAGGCTGTAACGAGGCAAAACAGAGCATTGCTGACTCAGCGCAGCAGCCCTAATCACCACGCAGCCAATGGTTTTGCATTATGTGTCTGATACACTGACACGTCGCCTCTGACTGGCATCACCAACACAGCGCGGGCCATGCCGGCACTTGCCCAGGCAGTGACACTGATGGAAGTCAACAAACAGAAACAAAGGGCGCCCATCAAAAGAGGCTTAAAGACTTCAAACGAGACAAAAAGCATCACCTTTAGAGCTGTCGAAAGAGACTGAACAAATAAATGTAGGGGGAAATCAACAACCGGGCAGGAAACTACACAAATGGTGCTGGATAGGACTTCCAAATCGACTTACTCTGTAGTGTCCCCCCTGATGCAGGAGATACAGAATGATAAAATATGACATTGTACTGCAGCATCAATTGCCTCTGGTATTACATTCTGTTATTAAAATGTGCTGATACTTTCGTAAGGAAATGTAAAAGTTACATTATGTACACATATTCCGTTATTACGAGGTGTCAAGATGGTACCCTCGGGGAAGGAGCCCCCCCATTCACTTTAGAGGGGCCCGCCATTCCAGCACCTGAAATTACCAATTGCGACCAAACCGAGCTCTATTTTACTGCGTGCAAAAACGCACCTGGAAAAATCACGCCACCCTCAAGCCCACCGCCACCCACCCCCGACAACAACGCGGGTGACCATGCAGCACTACCCCCCGCAGCCCTGAAACTTCCCCATATGCCATCCCCGCCCCTCCCCTGGCCTTCTGCCACGTGCACAGAGCCCACTGTGGAGCCGCACTCACATGCACCACCTGCTCAGAGAGAGCACGTGGTAAATATGAGCTGAAGAGTCTCAAGAATCAAGCAAAACCCGCTGCAAAGTACCCTGTGATCCATGTCCTGCAGGTTTCCCCTCATTCCAGTGACTTTTTCCCAGAATAGTTGGATTTTGGCGGGAAGATGCCGGTTCCTGTTTAGCCCGACTTAATCGTTTTGCCGCTTGTTCCCTTGGTTCATTTTCTCTTTTTCGCATAACAATGGGAAAGTGTTCCTAAGGTAAGGATCCCTTTAAAGGCCTGGTCCTTTGAATCAGGGAGAGCAACGATCATCTAACCTGTACGTCCCATTTGACACTTAATTTGATCTCGGGCATATTATATTATCTCCCAGCCCCCTGCTGCCATGTGATATACAGATGGGGTGCGCTTGACTAGCCAATGGGAGACTGAGCTAGAATTAAATGAAGAGATTTTTTACCACGCTTGTGCTTAAAACAGGTAGTCTTGTCTCCACTAGGCCAGTAGAAAAGGGGCCGGGCCAATCAGAAGTCACAAGAGCCCTGGAAAAATGAAAGCTAGGAAAAACCTGCTCATAAGTTAAGAGAGTCCAGCAAAGGCTGGATGGCCAAGGGCGGAGTCAGTCACATTACCGCTGTGGCTCTTGAAGGATGGTAGCGTCGGGGAAACAGCCACAGGTCGAATGAGCCCTTGAAAGACCAGTGAGGGTATGGAATAGGGAGGTGAGACTCCTGTGGATCACTGTAAGGCCTGCCGGGCTAGGGTGGATACAGCCCTAGCAGCTCACATGTACTGCGGCAGTCGGGCTGGGCGTAGTAAGTGTTGAGTCAGGCGAGCCTTTGAAAGCCTGCGGGGTTTCATATCATGCAACCAGTCATCGTGCTATATCTGAGAGCACTAGCCACTCTGGGACTGGAACTCTCCAAGTCTCCCTGTAGGGCACAATGCGTGTTCCTGTGTTCAGTGGAAGGATGATCACACTATGATCTGTACTGAGACATTACCTTTGAAAAGAATTCAGCATTCGTGGGAATCTCTTAGAGGAACTCACAAAAATTGACCTTTGTTGTGACGGGCACAAGAAATTATATCATGTCACCACCTTACACGCTAAAGTCACAAATTGCATTAGATCTCACATCCCTCAGCTTACCTGAGGATAGTGACCAAGATGATAGTCATACTTCTCCAGCTGGAAGCAGAAACCCTTTAAGGTATGGACAAAGTGGGCAATTGCCTGGGGCCCCCACCTTCTAAGGGTCCCCCTGAGAATGCAATCTTTCTATATGACCTCTATATTGTATTTCTCTATCTAAACCTCTCTCTGCCCTCCTCTACCTCTGTCTCTCTACCCAATGTCATCCTACGGCAAGACATATTTCAACCTTTTAGTCTGACCCTGTTAAAGGTTTAACATATAATTTAGTATTACTTGGCATCGTGCAGGCTTAAATTAGCAGGCACAGGTATAAAATTCAAAAATGTTCTGTACAGGGCCCCCCAAAATAAGTCTTGCCCTGGGCCCCAAATATCCTTAAGAAGATACTGGGTGGAAAACATGTTTAAACCCTTCCGCACCATTTGATCGTTTCCAGGGCCCAGCATGCCCCAATCCAGAGAGTGAAAAACACAGTCCATTGAGAAAAATGTGAGAAAGGAGAAGAGGAAACGTCCAGACTGTGAAACACTATTTTAAAAAACACAATGTGAAGGTTTTTAAAATAATTTCAGATAAAACTGAGTCGGGACCTCGTATCCTCATAGTCAGACCAAGGGAGATAAAGTTATTCTAATTGAAGAGATGCGGGCTACTGATTAAATTGTTCACTGTATTATCAGGGGCCCAGAGGTCTAATCTTGGCATCCCCACATGACCAAACTGTGTAACCTTAGGTAAGTCATATATCAGCTAACACCCTGTGTCTGCGTTCCATTATAAGCCAAACTTGGGCATACTCACCTATAGTTTATACACCCTGTTAGGTACTATATAAAAACGGAAGGTTTACTCCTAATCCCTTGCATACAGCTGCATTCAAGTAACACATATACCAAAAAGTACCCTAAGATAGCAAATCAAACACCCGATTTGAGATATTGCAATACGTACATTCATTCAATCATTCATTCCCTTGAAGTAGGCCTCTTGTTAGGTTCCTACTGGATGGAAAGAATGGATTTATCTGAACACAGGTGTTTCCCTCAGGAATTCAGAGATAGATCTTGCAGGGTCATGTTAATAGGGGTGGAGTTCAGTTTGGTAACTCCCACAAACAGGGGGTTATAATATAGAAGCACTGTATGGACATGAGAACAAAGTAGTAAAGCACTTGTGCCCCACTCCTCCACAGGCGTTTCTCGTTTACTGGCAGGTAAAGTGTATACAGAGCAGTCTAAATTCAAGGACTCTTAAATAAGCTCCTAGTTGGTGTTTTCGTCTATACAGGGAGTGACCCTTTAAGCAGCAGACATATTAATTTGTATTATATTTACAAAGTGCTGTAAATGTTTCCAAATTAGAGTTTTATATTGCATTAAAATTGCATGTCTTGCCTTTTTAAGGGAATTTTCCTGGTATGTGTCAGAAAAAAACAGCTGGAGTGCGCTTACTGTTGTGCTTCTGAGAAATCTAAGACTTCAATTTTCACAGAGATCAAAATGTAACCTCCTATTTTGAACTGGGCCCTACTATTTCAAAGGTGGTTGGGGCTAGGGGAAAAAGAAGTTTTCGGGTTAGGCCCGGGTGATGATGTAACAGTGGCCTAGCATGGGGTGGCGCGGTCCGCCCCAGGCGGCATGAGTTGTGGGGGTGGCGGTGGCCCCCCTCGCTCTTACCTGTGGCCGTCGCTGGGCGGTGGCCGCAGGAATCACGCGCACACTCCCCCCACCCCGCTCTTAGATATGGCTGCTGAGGGCGGAAAACGCAGGGGGTGCCCCCTCCCCCCCCCCCCCACGGCCTAAGGCCTAGCTTTGCCACTGTTTGTTACTCTGCATTCTAAATGATAAAATATTATTTACTATGCATTATCAAAAAATTGAAAAGTCACCTAGGTGTTTCCTAACCTTGTAAAGGAACTCTTCCTCTGTTTTCATTTCTTGTTATGACCATGGAACTTCTGATTCTATTGCAATATCCTTCTGAGGTGTCTGTAGGCCAAATATCTGAATCTTGCAAGATCCAAAAGTGTGTGGCTCTGAGCGTGAATATCTCTTCAACTAAACCAACTTAAACACGAAGAGTATTCCTTGTCAGTTCCTCCACAAAATCTGTGATTCCAACATTTTAGGACACCAGCGTTAACATTAAATGTACAACCCAAGGGTTGAAATATTGGTACTCCAGAACGTTGAGCCACCTGTGGGCAGCTGTGAAGTTTTAAGGGACTTAGTTGATGCATGACTGGGCTGGTTATCTTACCAGAAAGAATTCCACTGTTCTTGATCCGCAGTTTGTTGTTCGGTTTGGAGGAGCAAAAAAGCTAAAGATCTTACTGATTTTGGAAGTGAGGTGAGGTGTTTCTGCAAGACGTAATCGGAACTGTACAAAAATGTTCATTTTTACATCCTTTTATTGCAAATGTGTAGTATTAAAGATTTGTAGCACATTATTCAAGTCTGTGTTAAAGTACATTAAACAATGTTTCATCCCAGAAAAGGAAAAAAAAATCAAGGTTCTCGAAACCCTTGACCAATGTTGCCATCTCCACAAAGTGTATCTCATGAAGGAACACTAACCGGTTCCCGAGTGTGACTGAAACAGTGCTCTATGTAGAGACGATGCAAGATTGTTATAATTTTCATTGGGGCCTTTAGAACCATTTTATAATGACATAGAATATCCTCTCACTTCACCCCCATGCTTCTTAGAGACAGGTCGATTACGTAGTAATTGGCAGAGGAAGGAGGAAGCAATTACGATATTTTCCTTTGAGCTACTGGGGTCTGATGAAGTCCTTGTGACCTAGTTTTCCAAGAGAAACCTGTTCCTTGTTGGTCAAAACTATATTTATTTGTTTATTAAATTATTCCACGAAAGATGTATTCGTTAAGTTATGTAAGCCTCGTCCCCAGGGGAATATGTCTGGTACATTCGACCTCTCAGTGCATGTATTCTGCCAGGTTATGCCATTTCCTGTTTCGTAGAGATGGCCAATCAGGAAAAAGATTTGCCTTGATTGGACAACGCAATGTCAAATTTCCGCCTTCATGCCCATCTGCTAGGTGCCTCGCGCAGACGGTTGCTAAGTGATTGGATTTAACATTTTCATTCAGGTAACCTTATTTTCTGTATCTTTTTCCACTCCTGTCCTCAAAAGTGGATTCAATCGTAACTGAGCTGTCAGTCCATGAGCACACAGATGACTTCCTGCCCTGCCAAGAAGAAGGTAGGAGATTGAATAAGCCCTATTTGTTTATAGCATTGCTTTATATCATGCTGGGTTCTGACAGGGAAACCTGTAGATTGTTATTGATTGTTAAAGAACAGTTGCCCACACCGTGGTTACATATGTCACTCAGGGTTACTCTAATGGTGTTAATTCTTTTCAGACTTTCAATGAACAGCAGATAGAGATATAAACAATTTAACAATGTTTTTTATTAAACCAAGCAGGCTGATACTGCTCCTTGCATTGGCCAGCTAATACTAATTATAGGATAATTTACTTTTGGAGGTCGATGATGACGACCTGCAAAGGCATACACACTCCCACTGACCTGCACATACATTCCTGCCAATACAGGGACATACAGCCCCCCCAGATTGAGGTCCATACAGCCCCAATGACTGAGGTATGTGTATTCCCAGTAACCCAGTGGCACACAGTCTTACCAACTCAGGTTCACGTAGTACTGCAGTCAGGGCTTATACTGTCATACAGACTTATGTGTATACAGTCATCCTACCAACCCAGGCACATACACTCCTTCCAACACAGGCATGCACATTCTATCTAATTCAGGTACACACATACATTTCTGCCAACACAGGCATATGCAGTCCCATTGATTCAGACACATCCACCAGGGTACATTCAGTGCACTGACTCGGACACACACATGTCTACCAACTCAGGTCAATGCCCACCAGCCAAGGGATAGACAGTCCCAATGACCTGCACGCACACTCATGCCAACACGGGTGTTCACAGTGCATCAGACACCTGCACATACACTTGTGCTAACATAGGCATTTACAGTCTTCTGACTTAGGTAACACATCCCAACCAACACAGGGACATTTAACACGCATAGGGGCATATTTACAAGCCCCTTGCACCGCCAGTACATCACTTCTTCCCATATTTCCATAGTGTCCCCCAAACTGAGGTGAATACATCCCTGCTATCCCAGGCACCTACAGTCCCACGGACTCGGGTATATATAGTCTCAACTACTTAGACACATATAGTCGGGGCACAACTACTTAGGCTCATTTAGTCCCACTGACACAAGTGCATACAGTCCTACCACCTCAAGCACTCACAGGCACACCAACTCAGGGGTTCAGTCTTGCTGCCTCTCAAGTTTCTAAAATCAGCAAAATTCTCACTGTAATAATCTTGAGTGCTGAGGTCAGCAGATGGGTGGCTTGTCTTATAAACTGTGTGCATGTATCTATTGGTGTTAAAATAGATGTAAAGAAGAGGAAACAAATACTGAGTGCCCTGTGTTATTTTGTGTGCATCTAGTTAGTCTAGAGTTAGATTGTTGCGACCGACACGTGTATCGCCCAAGGGTGTCTTTTCAAAGTGTGGTTCTTTAACTGCAAGATGGGAAACTGTTATGGAATGAAAGCATAATCTAACTCTAAGACCTTCAGAAAACAATCTTTTTCATATTCAAGGTTAAACCCTGCACTTGATCCCTTGCAGACACCAAAGGCCTTGGGGCAAAACACGTGTCCAATGGAACTATGTTACTTCAGAGTAGATGCACAACCTAAAAACATGCTTGCTAGGTCTTTGTACTTTATACCATGTGTGGTTGGATATGTTTACAACATTTACGCCTAAATGGAGGGGCGGCTCAAACCAAGGCACCGGTACAACAATATAAACAGCTTTAATCATATATGGCTTTATACATTCAACGTCTACAAGCAAACAAAATACCACAAAGTGCCACAGAACTGGTAAATAACACCGCCAACTGAAAGCGACAAAAGACAGACATTGTTTTAAATAAGGAAAACATGAGTGCTCTCGAAACTGCTAATGGAGGAAGAACGGCAGTCTCCTCTTTCTTATTTTTTATTTTTTTATTCCCACACCCTGGAGCATTCAGGCAAGAAATGCTGTACATACCAAAAGTAGGTTGCCACACAGGATATTTAATAATTCGACTGGATACATTATGTTGGGGTTGGTTTATAATGGATTCTGATTCCTGCATGCAAGATAGATCCTTTGCAATTGTTTATCGTGACATGACATGCATTTATCCTATATGCTTATTTACAGTAATGTCTGCTTTTGACTTGACTCTAGGCGCATGTAGTAGGGATCCAGAGATCCATTAACTGTAATTACTGTACAATAGTCATTTTGCAGTAGGGTATACTTTAAGCTGAGTTGACTCTGGGGTCTCTAGTTTGGACAAAATCTGTATTTATGTAGAGAGAAAGGTGCTGTACCTTAGTGGAGGGGTCAAAATAAATGAAGGTCATGTACACCAAGCTGAGTTTTGCATATTTTCATGGAGCATTTTTTATATTAATGCATTTTTACAATTTGAAGCACACAAAGAGCAAGTGATCTACCCAGATTCACACAATAATTGGTGAAGAACCAAAGCTAGGGTTGGTACAGAGGCCTCAGTACCTTAGCAACGTCACCAGCCCTCCAGTGAGCTCTTGCACATTCACTGCACCCCTGCATTGTGCCCAGTGCACTGATCTAGCTTTCCTTCATTGGGAAGGCGCCGCTGCCAAGTGTCCCACATCATTGGGGCACCATACAGCCAGTCCTGGCGTTGTAGCTAACTTCGGCTTGCATTCTGGGACTTGTAGTTTTACTTTTAACATTGTAGCTGTGCAATAATAAAACAGAATTGAAAAGTGTTTCCTGTGAAAAAGTCAAGAGTGGCTGAAGTTGTCAGACCTCGCAAGACAGATACCAGAAGGCCCTGTACCTTGGAACTGACAGCACAGAAGTATGGAATCTAGGCTGCCTACATTTGTCAGTCAGCTAATAAAGCGAGGAATCTGAAAAATTCCTTGAATATTTGTCTCGCCCCAGGGGATTTGTGGTAGTGATTAAGGGCCATACGGAATGTTTTAGAAGATTAATTTTGGCAACCCTCCGACCTTTCAAAACCACCAGCCACCCCTATATATGTAATGGTGTGCTCCCCTTGCTGACTGATTGCAGGCACATTGCACCTCACCAGTCCGCAAAAATGAACGTAAAACATAAGCATATTTTCTCTTATTTTAGTTTAAAGAGTTATTTTATTTTATTTGCTGAATCCAGCGCAGGTCTGCATGTCCCTCTTGGGCGCCAGGGTTTTGGGGAGGGGGCGGGAGGCAGTGGGGGTGGTATATTCGTGCGGTGGAGGCAAGCCCAAATTAACAGTTAACATACAGTTATATACACAATTATATACACGTTTGCCCAGAATCCTATTGGGACAAGCTATGGGAATTGTATCAATCCTGTGACATCTATCTAAAAACCAGAGGTGCAAGCTACTGAGCGAAGAGATTCCACAGATGAAACACTATAGAATACTGAGATTGGTTCAGCCAATCAGGACGCTTAATACACTGTCACTGTTGTTTCCTCGCATCTTATAGTTTCAGTTCCAGAAACATTAGGTAGACAGCGGGGATAGGTATGTTTTTCTGATGGTGTTAGGCAGGTGTGAATAGGAGGATGAGTTGTGATAGCTGTATTGCCACATGATGTCAGGTGTTATCAACAGCTAATTACCCTTTACTTCAGAGGATGTTAACTCCTGTTAATGCCCTATGAAGCAGGCAGTAACACCTACTTGTAATAGAGAGTGAGCACAATCTGATAATAGATCTTTACCCTCTCAATATTTCCTCCACTACCATTTTGTTTCATAACCCAAGGCCCCTTCTTCGAAGTGTATACCTACACACTCTGGCATTCTAGTGCTTAGAAACTGACTCCCCAGAGAGATTATCACTTTCTTTGCTAGAGATGGGGGCCTTTAGCTTTATAAACATCGTCCAGAGACGAAGATGTTAAAAAAAAAAACACTCCTCGGCTTGTAAAAAGCTTGCAAGGGTTGAGCAACGTCTTTGCCAAACTAATCTAATGGGCAGCAAAGCGTTGTGCAGTAGAACCGGAAGTGGAACTTAATCTAATAAGGGAGCCTCCGCCTCGTACCTCCTGAGGGCAATGCCCAGGTGAGGTTCCTGGCAAACAGGTTTTTCGGGAGACAGAGAGAAAAAGTGAGGGAATCAGAGAGCGCGCTGAAGTAAAAGATAAGGAGTAGTGACGTTAGGAAAGGTTTAAGTCTGGTGACCTCTGTGAAGCTAGACATTTGATGTCGAGTTAATGTCTGAGAAAAAAGCAAGAAATTTAGACTAAGTAATGTTCAAGAAGACTCGCTACTTATTTCTAGCGAGAGCTTCCTGCGCAAAGAGGATAGTTGTATCAGATTTGTAAAATGGCATTCAGGGGTAGTTATTAATGACTGGATTGAGAAGGCAGGGGGCATAGTGTTTTTCAAAGGGCTACTGTTATGGAATTGCATCTTTTGAGTTGGGCCAGTACCAGTTAAGTGGACTTCTCTTATATCACATGGGCATACATTATTTTGTCTTCCAAAGGAGATGAAATTCATTGCAGGCCAGCGGGTTAGTTTGGTGATGCATGCCAGGACAGAACAATGATTCTCCAAAGTGAAAGTGAAAGGGTTTTTAGCAGTCAACAGAGGAGGAGTATTTGCTAAAGGGGAATCATGTTGAGCCAATGCTGGTTTGGGGCTAGCCCCACACTTCGAACAATCCAACATCATGACAACTCGGACAAGGAATAGGCCTTTTGCCAAGATGCATGGCTGTTTTTCACCAAGTCAAAGTCCACCTGGAACCACCTCTTGAGTGCTAGAAAGAACCCGCCATGCATAAACCTGCCTTTATTAGCCATGCTTTTATCCAGCCACAATCCGGGACCAGATATCTTCCATAATGGCCTGGCGCCTGGAGCACAGAGTGAGACCAATTACTTGCGACTGGCATTTGGTCTAAGTTCCGATACGTCAAGAAGATCAGCTCTTCTGCATAGTTTGGTAGTATTCAAAATGGATCTGCTTCAATGTCTGTCTGCCTTAGTTATAACCATGTTGTTTATGACCCATTCAAGTCACATATGTTGAGCAAAGCAGTATTGTTCGAGAGAATAAGATACAACCCTGCTCGATTAAGAGTTTTACTGAGTGCGGGACCACATCCAGTAACACCCAAAACTTTTTTCGCTGACATTTTCCACAAAATGTCTACATAAAAGGTCCTAGAATTGGGAACAGCATCTGAAAAGTACCCGGTATATCTCTGCTGGAATATTATCCTCCATTCTGAGGTCCAAAATGGTGATTTCTGGTAATTGGAGGGAGCTGGCGGCCTAAATGAAGAGCGTTGTCTACATCTTTCCATCAAACTCCCCTTAATTTGCCTCAGGCCCACTCTCCTTTCGCCTAAAGTGTGCCCTGCTCAATGGTGAGGCAAGGGAATCACTTCACCTTGCCACTGGTTTCTACACAGCTCTGATTTTCTCTGATTCCTGAAAGGTGCCCTAGATTCAGAGGCAACATTCACAGCCTGTGTTTATCCGCACATCAGTCATCATGGGTGACCAACCCCTAGGAGTCATGAAGGTTCGACTCGATGTTTCATCCAGAGCAACAGGTAGCTTTTAGTGAGAAGGATTTCATTAAAACCCGTGCCTATAAATTTGAAATGAATTCCCCATGTATAAAGTCTAAATGACTTCCACTGCAATGAAATGGAAGCCTCTATTTGCTGTTCATGTCGGAGAACAAAATAGAGGACAGAGCAGTCATTCATGTGATCCATTCAAATCTGGTAAATCTTGGCACTGCCAGCTAGACCTACTATTCCCAGGATACAGTAGGTTGTTAAATGAAAGCCTAGTTATTAGAGTAATGTATTCCCTCTTGTATGGAGTCATGTTATAACCTTATTTTCAGGCTACAATGTCTCTCCTACCATGTTTGAGCCTATCTTACACAGATGAGAGCACATTTGCCGATCTTTTCTGATAACAGTTTCTTAACGTATCACACTCTTAATATGTCCACTGTAGAGAATCAAGAATACCAAAATGAGTACGTCAAGGACGAAGAGCATAATAATGCTTGTGAGAAGAACAGCCAGGACGCAGCGGCCTGCAAGCACATAGAGAAGAAGGCGAAAGAAGAGGCACGAGAGAGAGAGGAGAAGCAAAGAAGAGATGAAGAAGAGAAAGAGCGAAAAGATAAAGATGAGGAGACTTATAAAGGTATTGTAGTTTCATTTATAGAGCACCATATACCATTGATAGGGCGCTGAGGTGTATTTGCGAATGGCTAGCTCACCACCCTTTGGGAGTGCTATAGATGGAAAAGTGTGAGCTCGTCATATGACCTATACGGGTAGTGGGTTGATCCTGTTTGTGGACCAGAGTTGTGCTGTTATCATGTGTTGTTGCTGCGCCTCGATGTAAAACTGAAGTGGAAAGAGGTGAGGCGTAGAACACATAAGCATTAGAGCAGGTGTATGTATGGTTAGAGAGCAACAGGCACAACATATATGAATGCATAGAATCACTGATTTCTTGATTATGTCCAACTTTCAGGTTTGCTCGAGATTGTTTACGTGAGAGTTAATCTGGTTCTGTGGAGATGACGGTTCCCTTAAATAATTGCGGATTTTGAGGCCCTTCTACCATTCCCTTCCCATGGCCATTAGGCCTGTTGTGATGAACTTGGGAGACTGGTGGCACTGGATGGTTTACGGCTGAATTTATTCAGATACTGTGGATTTTCGCTGTTAAGTATGTTGGGAATTTGGGGCTTTCACTGGTAACTTTTCGTCACTGTGCAAAGCTTTCATTTGTACTATGTGTTTAAAAAAAAATACTTTAAACCAGTTTTTAAGAAGGCGCCTTGCATGTAGGGACTTGTAGTTTTGCATTGATCAACAAATCCCAGGATGCAAGTCACTGTTCACTGAAAAGCCGGGTTTGCAATTAGTTGTTCCTCTTGACATGAGGCCTGCAGGCAACTCTGCCTTTTCTAAAAAATGGGTCTAATTCCCAAAGGTTTTCTTCCCTAAGGCAGGAGAATTGGTAACCTTAGCTGGCCCACAACTCGGACAATTCAGGGCAGCCGTACACGAATGTTCCCACATCACCTGTTGAGCAAGCCATTGTTGTCTCAGCTTTGAAGCTCGAGATGGTGAGGTGAGCAGTCCAGATTAGCTCAAATGACCCTGGTGTAATGGTGCAATGTGAGCCTGATGCAATGGCGTCAGCCTTAGGTCTTACAACAACAAGTGGTAAACAAATAATAGGATGTTATGTAAATAAGGAAGTCAAGGATGGGTCGAGAATGATGTAATGATCAAATTCCCGATATGCGTCTCAGAAAAGAATGTTACACCAGAGGGCCGTATTCACACGGCATTGGTGTGGTGCAAATAAGGAAAAGCATGCGTTTCTAAAGATTGGAACCTCAGCAAATCTTGGAAGGTCTGGAGCATCTTCGAGGCACACGAGCAAATCTTTACGAATTCTATTTGCACTAAGGCTTCTCTAAACCTACTCCTGTGCAAACTATTATAAATACTGAATTTTGAGTCTGGAGATGCTTCTCCAAATGGCTACAACACAAAAGAAAATTTAGGAAAAGCAATTATTTCAACAATCTTAATTATTTTAAAATATGTGCTCTGATTAAACTGCGCTTGATGTTCTAAAACTGTGTAAATGGCACAGCTCTTGCACAAGAAGCGGATATAGCTCTCAGCTAGCCAGTGCAATATAGATGACTTTCAGCCAGTCCTGGTTTTGCAGCTATCATTGCTAAACCTCTGAGGCTTGTATAGCAAAGTGAAACTAAGGTTTATCATGCTTAGTGCTGTTGCTGCCTGCAAAACGAAGAGTGGGTAAAAAGCATCCTCGTGACTTGGGGGCAGTTGCCGGCTACGTGGAGCATCCCCAAAATGACCTGTTGCTGCAGAAAATAATGAATGAATTTGGGGCCTTTATGTAATCTAGGAAAATTGTGATTAATAAATCGAAAACGTATACAATGGTCTGCGGGAAAAAGGTCCAGAAGTAAAGATTTTTTTTTAATTTGGGGCTCGCCAATAGCTAGAGTAAACTCTTTTTGTTACCTAGGGGGCCTTTTCTCGAGCAGCGGCACATGGACCTAATAGGTTTGAAATGTTAGATCCAAGATGAGCAGATTGTGAGGGGAGTTTTAGGTTTTCTCATACGTTGGTCACTGACTGATTAATGAGATGATCTATATATAAGACAAGAGGGTTGTCTACTGCTACATTTGGGGGAGGACTGTGGGGTTACACCTCTAGTAACTCCCTTCATGTAGAGGAGAGTTCCTTTTCAAAGTGTTTGCTTTGTTTACCAGCCTCTGCATCATCCCTGATTGTTCATTAAGAGGTTGGGTTGCACGTGTTGCAGATCTACTTTTATTAAAACCCTTAATACTTTGGCTTTCTATCTGGTCTAAAGCTGAAACAAGTTTTGTCAAATCAGTTATTTTAGATTGTCTTGTGTTGGATCATGCTTTTAATATCCCTCGGCTTTCTTATATATGTGAATCTTTTAGAACACTATTTAATATTTGATTTGCAAGATCCACACAGGTTTTTATCCCTTGATAAGAGTATTATTAAGGCATTAGTTTAATATAGGCAGGGACCATAAAATGTGTAATGGAGTGAATAAGCCAATAGTTTTTCTTTTTTTTGTAGAGTTTTATATAGCGCGAACTTGACCCGAATCCAACCAGGTATCAGAGCACTTTACATAGCACCAGTTACGTTATATGAGGACACACATTCATTTTCTTTTTTTTGTTAGGCACGGGGAGATTAAGTGCTTTGCCCAGAATCACAGGATGTTTAGCGTTGTTACCGAGACTCGAACCCGGTTCCCCCAGGTCTGGGTTGAGCGCCCTAACCGTTAGGCCAACTCCTCTGCCCTTTTGCATGTTGATTGATTTACAGGTTGAATCTCAATATTACTTGTTTTGGGTGAATAACATTCAGCCCCACTTTGCTCTGACTAGGTTGTGCTTGGGCACAGTACATCACCTAATTGCCTCGCCTGAAATGAAGGTACGACTGCTGGATACGATCCCTTGTCCCTGCAATGGACGGTCTCAGCAAAGCACACAACACTTTTTATTATTATTTAGTGATTTTTATGAGGATCTAAGAAGAAATTATCTTAAACCAATTCTTCTTGCACAGAATATTAGAGATCACAAAATTGCACTAAGCTATCTGTTTGCCCTTGAAGACCCCTCTGTATGTTTTAATGTTGCACTTTTGTTTATAAGGGGGTCGTACACCTCAGGAAACGTAATATATGCTAAACCTTAATACGAGGGAAGACACGGCTGTTTTTGAATTGCATGTTTTTATTCTTACCAGTGCATTTTATGTTTTATATTTGTTGATGATATACTGTATTGCTATTTTATGGCTGTTTTTAGCTGTGACAAATAAAGTTTTTGAATCAAATCAAATTGACTTGTTGCACACAACTTGATAGAAATCTGCTCATGGTTATCTTTTGTGATATTGTTGCACCCGAGTGAGGATGGCATGGCAGCCCAATGCCCTCTGGGAGTTGCAGTCGTGGTTCACTTTAATTGAACCAGTTGGACTACAAATGCCAGATTACTGTGGCTTGAAAGAACTGAAAGACCAAGACTGAAACATTGTATCTTGATGGCAAGAAGAGACCTGTTAGCACCAGTCTGTAGCCGCTAGCTTTCCTCTGACATAAGTGAGCGTTTTAGCACTTGAGGTACTGGCCTGCTGAATCATCTAGCAGGAGCTAAGAGCAGCAGTTGGGACCCCTGCCATGCTCCTTGCACCCCCTGTGGCTTTGCAATCCAACCTGACAACTGTACTTTGAAAAACTAGTCTGTCTTTAGCTTTTACTAGTTTAAGTAGCTGGTTATTTGTGCAGCTCATTTATCCATGAGGACTATTTAAAAATAAAGCCCAGGGGTGCACTAAGGGGCAAGCATACGATATTTGTCTGGCACCACTTCCTGGGAAGGTAGTTTACCTAAAATTATAAAACCTCTGTCCATCCAGAAGAAGGAAGTTTGGTATAACTCATAACTTGTTGAATTGCAATAGCATGTAACTATAAATCTGTATTTTTACTAGATGTTCGATTCGTCAATACGCTCATCTCTCACTCATTTATCCATTTGCTAAAACCTCCACCACATTCATTTCATTCAGCTTTAGTCATGCAACCAATTATCCAACACACATCTCTATCCTCCAAGCTGGCATTCAACATACAACTCTACTCCCAGCAAAATAGCACTACAAAAGTCATTTAAATTTTTTCTCCTGTTTTTCCTTTAACCTCTTTCATGTTGTGTTTTTTTAAGCAAACCCATTTTTCGAGCCGGAGCCACCGGGTATGATTGCTGGAGTCCGGGTTCAAGACCTGGTGAAAGTTTTCCCGAACACCTACAAGCCAGCTGTGGATAGAATGAACATCACGTTCTATGAGGGCCAGATCACGGCCTTCCTCGGTCACAATGGAGCGGGAAAGACAACAACCTTGTATGTACTCCTACTTCTCATATCTATCTTTATTTACTACCCAGGTGGAATTTTAGTTGACCAATTGCTAATGGTTTTTGTTAGGTGCAGTTGCATCATGGGCATTTTTAGGCCTTGGCATCATTCACATTTGGCGTAAAAGGAAATCCCACTACTTAAAAAAGAATATAGATGAAACTAAAAAGCACCATTAGACACCATTAGCCAGTTCCAAAAGAGCCTCTGGAATGTTCTCCCTAACATCAGAATATAGCCAAAAATTCAAGTGCCAACAACTGTATTCACTAGTACAAAGCCAACAGATTTTTGGGCAGTGGTTCAGTGCAGAAATGAGATAGTCTCAAAACCTCAGAGGATTTTGGGTGCGGTGTTCACGCATAGTCATGAAACATTGTTCTCTGGAGTCAACTTGGGAATGACCATACCATCGCAGGTCACTGGACTATACGCATACGCTACTCATTGATTAATTTTGTACAGCACTGACGAGGAGGCATCGTACACATGCATAGTCCTCCATTGAGCTCATAAAGAAAGCAACAAGCCGTAGAAAAGTAGTTTGTTGGCTAATTAGAATGATGCTGCCATTTTGCAAGGATACATGTCACAACCCTATCATACCCTTACTGGGAATGTGTCAATTGTCCAGTCAACGCTTGAGTGCACATTAGTTTTATATGCATATGTACGTAGAGCATACAGTGCACCTTATAAAAAGAAAATCACACATTTATTTACTTAGTTATTGAATTTATTATAGTGGTTTTACTCAAAGCACTGTATACAAATAATAATGCAAAACAAATATCGAACAGTTTTGTACTGTTATTATTTTAAGTAGCGTTTTGATTGAAAGTGCTACAATAAATGTAATAAATAAATAAATGCTTGATTTGATAAGGTATATTTTACACTGTGCACATATATGAATGCATATTAATATATGTGTGGTATGTACTTTACTTTTGACTGGAAAATTCACTCATTTCCATTGAGCACATTTATGTTTTAAGTGTTTTTGTCTTTGCAAAGCAGAAGTGAATCTTGAGTTGATGCATCAGTCAACATTTTAAAATGAATGCTTGAATTCATACATATTCAGTTATACTTGATGTGCAAAACCTGCATTGAGAATGGAAAGATTGCTCTAACACGCGACACACTCTTATGGTATCGTCCTTTGTATATGGGCCTCATCAAGTTAATATCAGCGATGATGTATTCAAACCGAATGCATTTCTTTGTAAAGCATTAAAGAAAGTGTTCCCTGGTGATGGAACAGGTATAGTTTAGCTATTCAAATATAGGCCATCTCTTGTAACATCTGAAAATAAGATTTTAAAGTAAGTTTCTTATTGTAAATCTACATATATGTTCCACAAATGAAAGGGTAGTTGAGCTCTTAAGTGATGCAAAGGGACAGCATTTTAAGTAAAGGGTGGTGGGTTAAGATTGGTTGGTACATTTTAAAGTCCTCTTATCTACGAGTAAAATCTGTTGTGTACATTTGTTGAACATGGTAAGTCTCAGAGATGGGAAACATCGTTTACATCGCATGTGATACATCGCATGCCGTTACAAAGCGATCGTTACAACGACCGCGTTGTTACATCGCAAACCATTACAACCCAAGTCGTTACGCCGACTTGCTGTAGGGGGCAGAAGGTGTTGGATTTAAAATTCAACACCTTCCCTACCGTTGCACAGACTGGAATTGGAATAATAAATTATGATATTCCAAAATCCAGCGTGCCCCCTACAGCAAGTCGTTGTAACGACTTGCGTTGTAATGGTATGCGATGTAACAATGCGGTTGTTGTAACAACTGTGTTGTAATGGCATGCGATGTATAGCGGAGGGGTAAAAATTACTATTCCCACTCCAGTAAGTGCAACAGTAGGGAAACTGTTGGTAGTGGGGGGGGGGTTGTAATAATTACTATTCCAACTCCAGGGAGTGCAACAGTAGGGAAAGTGTAGTTGAGCTCTTAAGTGACGCAAATGGACAACATTTTAAATAAAGGGTGGTGGGTTAAGATTGGTTGGTACATTTTAAAGTGCTGTTATCTACGAGTAAAATCTTTTGTGTGCATTTGTTGAACGTGGTAAGTGTCAGAGATGGGAAACATCGTTTACATTTTATTCAGCATTTGTGCATATAGCAAGATTAAAAACAAATTAAAAATATTTATACAGAGAGAGAGAAGTCGACGCAGAGTTTCGGTGGTTGAGTGATCTTTCACCTTCTTCAGGACAATCTTCTAAACAACAGAAACAATCATCATTCATTATTGTTTTCATGTGATACTGACACCAAACATATACAACAATCTATGAATACTAACAAAATTGGCAGTTGTTTAAAATCTTTTCTAGGAAAACAATGATTATTTAAAGCATTATTAACAAAAAACATTATTATCAAAGAACATACCCAAATACAAAATGCAGCCCCCAGCACATACATAATACGACACTCGATTCCTAGTGAACATTTATATACTTATCATGCATGTATCTTAATAACAGTGCCTGATCAACACATATAATCAAAACACATACCTAATAAACTTTTATAGCTAGTTTTTCTATCCCTTGACCTTCCCTTGAAGCAATTTTCTTTTTTTGCTATACGGGATTTGAGGATGTTCAACTTATAAATACCTTTATACATGGAGGAAAAACCATATATGAGGATGAGTTTTCTGCTATAATGGTCACTTCCAAAACCACATAGTTTTGTGTGTATGAATAAATATTGGTTATGATTATCTTAAAATAAAAGCCAAACTATGTTGATTTTGTTCATTCGTGCCACCGTACTGATATGGAGATTAGAGCTTCTATAATAATAATGAAAGACATTACTCTTTTCATATATGAACGTGTTATTGAAAATTAATTTCACCAAATGGGAATTAGCTTACCGTTACTCTAGGTTAATTTGCACATTACGATGAAGAATAGAAGGTATGACGATTTTCGTTCACTTACTGTTGATCAAAATAGTTTTGCTTAAAAAGAGTGTTGGGGCAAAAAAATGTTTATTAATCATCTTTATCTCTTTTTAATACCATTCGTTAGGTCACCCCCAGGTTAAATGCATGGGTTACACCTTGAGAATACTGAGAATAGATTTAATCAAGTCCTAGTACTTTGGTTTATTAATAATCTATGAATCTCAACCCAGAGTAACGGTAAGCTAATTCCCATTTGGTGAACTTAATTTTCAATAACACATTCATATATGAAAAGAGTAATGTTTTTCATAACATGCAACAGGGCCATAGTACAAACACTTGATGATGCACTGCTCTTTAAGCAACACATGTTGGCCACCTTTCTTTCATATTTGAAAATATAGTTGATTTACTCATCTGCTCATTATGTAAACACAGCAAAAAATGCAATGTGCTTCTGCTGTGGTGCAAAACCTTATTTTAATCTCCTAATACAGAAACAGCAAATGGAGACAATTGGTTTGCTATATTTTTTTGTATCAGCACAACGTGCATGTCATATAGTCCCGGAAGACATTGCTTTCTAGACTGTTAAAGATACTCAATCCGAAAGTACTTAAGAGCAGTGTTCCCTGCCTGCCTGCCTCCCCAGACCAACTGGCTTTTTTAAGTCTGTGTTCACCAAGACCTTTTGATCTTATAAGGGTTTTCAGCCAGATTTCGTCCATTATTCTGTGGTTGTGCTATTCACTTTGTATTTCCATACACTCCAGCATGCATCAAGGGGCAATGTGCCAGCCCACTCCAGCCATTGGTGGGTTTCACTGAGTTGTGGCTTGCTGCCCTTTCACAAAGAGCACATCAGCACACAAAGTAGTTCCCTTCAGTTCCAGGTAGTACTACAGCAGTGGTGTTTACAAAATCGTCTTACTTTGGAGTCCGCGAAAGAAATGTAAAGTGAATTTTGTTCCAATCTTGTTGGGGTACATGGTGTGTGAATGGAAAGTCTGTAGGATTTCATTTTTTTGTAACCCACAACATCGTGTCTGTATCTGTAAATGAACTTTACGCATTCAGCAGTTAGGAAAGCAAACAAATTGGGCACCTTTTTTTGTAATTCTGATGTGTGATTAAAACACAGGGGCAGATTTACAATAACTGGTGCATCCCTTCATATCAGCAGGGATGCGCCAGTTATTTTGCGTCACGGCAGACACCTCTTGCGCCACCATGGATGCGCCGCATTTACAATGCGGCGCTCCAAGGGGCAAGATTAGACAGATGCGTGACGCATCTGCTGCCGTAAAGGTGACGCATTGCTGGAGTTGCGTCGCAAGCGCGACACAGCTCCAGCAAGGCTCCAGCAAGGCTCGGGGTGCCTCTGTGCCTAACATGCTGCGTCAATCCTTACGCTTGCTTCAAGCAGGCGCAGGGTTTTGACGCAGCATGGCCGTAAAAGTGACTGATTGAAATCTTGTAGATTTCACTCAGCCACTTTTAGGAGGTGTTCCTGCGCCGGAATGCCCCCCCCTGCGCCGGAACGCCCACATGTGGCGCAGGGCTTTACAACGTGACGCATCTCCTTAGATGCGTCACGTTGTAAATACCCCGCAGCATGGCGCTGGCTTTGCGCCACCGCTGCGTCACAAAAGTGACTCAATGGCGGCGCAAAGATGGCGTACGGGGCTTGTAAATCTGCCCCACAGAATTTACTAGGATCAAAAAAAATCAAGACACTTCATTTGGTGAGGCGCAAATGATAAACATTCACTGAACCCTGATTTCCACACGTTGTCGTTTGTACGAAATATAGTTTTATCAGGAAAACTGTCTGGGCAACTTTTGTGCCTATTTTTTATGGAAAATGTGCTGTCTGTCAATGACATCGTGCTCTCACACGATTGCCGGCCTCATGTCCATGAAAGCTAGGTGAGTCTCGAACGTGTATCATTCTAAAAAGTGGGTCGTGGTTCTAACAAGTTTGGAAGCACTGCTTCAGAGTTCCCAGCAATTCCTCTTGTGCATCCACCTGCGCACCTACGTCAGATAAATTCGAAAAGATGGTCTGCTTTACTTCCACGTGCGATGCTTAGAAATTTCTGAATGCCACAAGGTCCCATGACGAGTAATAGGGACGAGACCGGTGTGTCACCTTTGCTTTGTTGACACACAACCAGAACCTGCACACAACATGGAAATACAATCAAACTGTTTTAGATATACTTTGGAGGCGCATTTGTGCCATCTAGTGGCTAAGTGGAAGAATGCCTGTTTTTGTAAAAATGTTAGATGGCTAATTGCATATTTCTTTCATTGTATTTTGTTGTGTCTAGATCGATCATAACGGGCCTGTATCCGCCCTCATCTGGCACAGTATTCGTCCGCGGCAGAGATATCCAAAGCCACATGGACATTATCCGGCAGAGCCTGGGAATGTGTCCGCAGCACAATGTACTCTTCCACCAGTAAGTGCTCTCCCAATCCTTGTTCTGGATAATTAGCCAGCTTTTTAAATGATTTTTTTCTCCTTAATATCCCCAAATCTATTGTTCCTCCTACTAGAATAATGTCAAGTTTTCATAAATTGCTAAGTAAAAAAATACAATCACAACAAATGAAGCAAGAGTGGGACGACCTGCATTGCACCGGTGACTGAGCAATTTTGCACTGGTGCTTGGGACATTTGGCGCCAGCATTATCAAGCAGTGGCGGCTAGCAGGGAACGGGGATGGTGGGGGGGAGGGGCGGAGGGTTAAAGAAAACTAAGAAAAAATAAAAATAAACACTTACCTTTAAAACAGCCGCCATCTCCCCAGTCGCATTCCCGCTCTTCTTGGGAGTTCCAAACCGGGAAGACCCCAGACTCTCCATAGCTAATCACAACACTGCAATGCAGCATTGTGATTGGTCTGAGCGCCATGGTTCGACGCTCAGACGGGGACAGGGACCCTGTGCATGTTCCTTACCAGTCTGTGCATTACAGCCTGGTGGGGCGTGGAAAAGATGCAAAGTGTGAATGACTGTTTGGCCGGCCCGAGACTGCCGGCCAAGCAGTCATGTGCACTTGGAGTGCACAAACACCTCCTCCCTCTACGACCCCAGCCCCGCCCTGCCCTACCCCAGCCCAGTAGCAACGAAAAACAAAATGATAATAAGAAGGTTATTATCGTTTTTTTTCCCTCTATTTTTTCTGCTCTGCGAGCAGTGGGGATATGAGAGGAAAATACAGTTTACTTTGAGGAATCGCTCGACAGGCAGTATGGAAGAGGACGTCTTTGTCGAGATTAGAGCCTAAAAATAAAATTTCTTTTGTTATGGAATCGTGTGGGGGTCATTTATTTTTGATTTTTCAAAAATACACTGCAGCTTTGAGAGTTTGCTTTTAAAAACCAAACACATGTTAAAAGTTTGATGAATTTTCGTCAATTTGGTTGTTTGTTAGATTGAACCTTCTGAATACAGAATCAATATTATCAAACGACTGCTACTATGTTATAATTCTGCGACGTATGCACTGCCACAACAATGCCAATTGAAGTGTTCTTCTTTGTAAAACCAATAAAATATATTTTAAAAAAAAAACGTTCATCAATTTGGCAGTACCATCCATCAAACTTGTTAACACTTTTACAGGAACCGCCATGACAGTGGTTCCTGTCAATGACTTGATATGACTGCAGGTCCGACAGACATCGCTAAATGCAGAGGACAGTTACTCCATCAGGGCTCCAGAGTATTTTACGCTGTCACCTTAATGTAGTACAGACTGAGCTCCACACTCTAGATTAGGCGTTAAATCTCTTTGAACAAATGAATTGATTAATATAAAAGCAATTTGGCATTCCTAATTCTATTTTTTTTTTTTAAATCTCTAAATTCCCAATGTAGGTGAACAAGCAGCTTTTCACATGTTTCCTTCTGTTTTCCAATTACCCCCACTTCAAATGTTTTAAAAATTAGTCCAGCTCAAATTGAGCATAAAATGTAAGCACCACCTTTTTGTACAAGGAGCACACTTGATTTCAAAAGGGCATTTGTTTTAGAGTATACATCAAATATATTTTAGTTATCATTTATTTAAATGTTTTGTAACACTCAACATCACTCCTTGACTGTCGCTTGATTGCAAGGAGGCGCTACATGAATTGACAGTAAGGAGCTTCTGTGTGTCCAAGGCTAGTTGGCACTGGTATCCCATGCACATGGAAATCAAACATTCCTGTAGATTTCATGAAGTTACCAGAGGGTACTGCAGTGGTATAATATTATGGTTATTATGCTTATGCTTATGATGATGATTATTATTATGATTGTTATGATTATTATCATTATTATTATTATTATTATTATTATTATTATTATTATTATTATTATTATTAACACTAATAATAATAATAATACTCCGGATAATAATAATAGTAGTAATACTGCATAATAAAAAGGCATTTGTAAATAATGATATTAGTATCAATAGTAAATAGTTATGTATCTCACCCCACAAAGGAACGGCTTCTTGCTGCTTAAGTGCTGGATTATACAATTATCCAGAAATGGGACATGTTTTATCCGTTTAGGAAGCCTGAAAGGCTCAGTCGCCTTGCCATAATTCATACCTATGCCCTTCAGATTTCCTGGCTCCCTTCAACCTGCCAAGTGACCATATTGGCACCAGTATATACCATGTCAAATTATGCGACAGAATTAGAGTTCGGCAGAAAGGTTACTCCGTCACAAATGTTACGGATATCCCGTCCACCATATTAAAAGTGTATTTATACAACGGCACTTGTAATTCGGCGAACAGGATATCTATCGCCTTTGTGACGGAGTAACCACTCCACAAAACTCTAAATGAGGCCATAGATGCCTAAATATATATTCACTGGCCAGATTTAGAAACCCATTCATTTTAAGGAAGGGTAGTGAAAGTTGCTTCCTTATTTTAATCTAGTTGTGGAGTTAGAGTTTGCAACTGACTTCAGCCATCAGAAACAATTGCATTAATCCCACATCCGAGGGAGTTGGTAGATGCCTACTGAAATAATAGTCTTGTCTGACAGCTCCTTTGTTTCTTGATGAAAGTAATTGATATTCGTTTGTGGAGTGCATATATGACTACTATAGGCTCCTGTAAACTAGCCACTCCTTCAGCATCCTGCACCTTGCGCATCAGACTAAGAGTGCCCTCTTAATTCCCTAAGGGCTTGGCAATGGGGTTTAATGGCCCTACAGAAATTAGGAGTCCCAGAGGAGCCCACAAGCAGTGCTTAATTTGTAAATGAAGAAGTGACGGGCTCCAATGTTTTGTTCAGAAGTCCGCGGACTGTCCTATCAAATGTCGGGGCTACCGAATACCACGGCTGAGTAGTCTTGATTCCACCTTCATGTCTTTTTAATCCACTACCAGACACTCCCCAACCTTTTATCTCACTCTTGCAGGTTCTTTTTCATCCCACCTTTCTCCTGTTGTCACGGTCTTTCTGCTTTCTCTTCCTCTTTCTTTACCTCTTTTGAGTTTTTCTTTCTCTTTCTCTGGGTCAAACTCTGTTGCTGAAAAATAAGTCTCCAAAAAATGAGTGCCCAAAGAGTGGATTTCCAAGGGACCGGGGAGGGGAGTGTGGGGGGGGGGGGGGAGCATGGGGGCCTACCTCCAACCACAGGCTCAAATTAAGCAATGACCAAGGATCTTTTGCGTTTCACTTGAGAGGAGATGGAGTCTTCTGGTGAAATATCGGATGAACTAAAGGCATGTCCAGGAGAATCTGGCATGGTATTCATTCATTTCTCTGGACCATCAGGGTCTTACTTGTAATCGGATGGGTATACCCCACAGTTACTGGTACTCAAGTTCCGGTAACTCCAGAGGGAGAGGGGATCGCACTCAGAACTAGGCCGTTAATGTTGTATTAAAAGCATGTAGAAATGCATATTTCAACAATTCAATTGAAAGCACACACTGTACTGGATTAAAATGTCAATCGAGGAGAAGCAGGTAAGGCGAGTGAATGTAAGCCGACATGAAGGTGCACTTCAAAAGACTTAAATAAACAAAACACTTCTGCACCAGAAGTTGTTTCAACTAGCAGATAACTGTGCTGATACTTGTAGTAATGACAATATGAATATTTTCATTAGTGCCATCTTCATCATTTTTCATTTAAACTATGGCATTGGTTCGGCTCCAAGTGCTTGTTTTGTGCCAATTGTTGCAGGTACTGTACAACAACACTTATTTGTGTGGACCAGGACTTATTTTTCATCTGCAGACTTTGATCAAGAGCAATAGAGACACAGAGAGAAAAGGGAGAAAGAAGAAGAAAGTGATACATAGTAAAACAATGACACTGGGTACAGCAGGATTGAAAAATAACCTTTAATAGTGGCATTAAGAGGCAGGCAGTGAAGAGTGGTGGAAGAATGAGGCGTGAGGTGGAACCAAGACTAGACAGCCCTGGAATTCATTGCTTCACCCTGGCATTCAGCATAATCGGTGGCAGGTTTCTAAGGAAAACGAAGCCTCTGAACTTACTATTTTTGGTACAAATTAAGAATTGTTCCCTTTCTGCAGTTGGATTTTATAATATCCACAAGATCAGTTCCATCTACAATGCATTAGTACTGTCTCAGAGCATGGTAACTCTGTTGCAGTGATCACTCATGCTTCTGCCATGTCACATGATCTGGGATTCTCTCCCTCACACTACCTTCTATCTACTTACAGGGCACAGTTAGCCTGAGATGCTCTAGTAACATCCCTGACTCCAACCCTCCTTCCTGCCTATTGGCAAGGTAGATCATCATCAGTATGTGCATGTGCCACATTATTGTATACATTATGCAACAGTCGGAGGTTGTATCTTTTTCTTCTCCTTCCTCATTTACTCTGAACTGCTTTTCATTATAAAAACCAATAAAATTTATTGTACAAAAAAAGGAAAAATAAATATAATCACAAGTTTATTTGAAACATATTTTCCACCACCAACGTTGGTTTGGTTCATATTTCACAGTTAAATCTGAGTAGTTCAGTCGTGCTTTCTAGAGACCCCTACTCACATTTACCCAGAGACGTCTGGAGTGGGAAGTGTAAAATCTGCCGCAGCTGAGTAGGTATATCCTATGTCTTGGCTGTAGGTTTGTTCAGGCTTGAAGGATTATAGTTCCCCACATTGCTCAAAACCTTATCTCTTTTCCTTACAACTTCCTTCCACAATATCTGTCCACGACGACGTTGCGAATGTTGGAAAATTGCAGACATGCAATTACTATAAAAATTAGTAGATACGGCCTCCCAGCAATGGGTGGAAATGTTACCTTCATGACTGAGACACATGAGGTATTTAGAACAGAGGTATTCTATTCTTGGTTTAAATTCCCAAATGCAGATGCATGCACACATTTGTTTCGGGCTTACATTGAAGATGAGACTCCTGAAGAATACTCCAATTATGTGGACATAGAAGCCCCATTAACATACAAAGAACATATTACATATTAATTGGTTTAAAGACACCCTCACCCACACCACAGAAAATGTGAGACTCAGTCTGCTCAGCAGAGAAGGAGCAACCTGGCTGGTTCTAGCTGCTTACACACTGCATCCAGAGATTGATACATTGCAAGCAGCAGATTTACATACACTTTACAAAGACATATTAAAACTATACAGAAACCTTCCACAGTTCGTAATGCAAACACTTACAATTCAACCTATGAGGGCTGCTCAGGCTTGCCAACTTCAAATGACTTCGACAAGTAACAGCCTACAAAAGCTGCAAGCGATAATGGGAAGAATACCCTCTAAATGTGAGCAAATGCCATTCTCAATAGCACAGCTCGAAGCTGTGCTTTTCACCATACGGGTCCCCAGAAAAACACAGAATATTAACAATTTGCTTGCCAATGTGGATAGCTCCCCCGATAGAGGATTGTACCACTTGAGGTGCAGTATTTGCTGCCGTTTATACCAGAAATCATAGTACCCTCTCAATAGCAGTAACACCAGATGGATTGAAACAAATACAGAATGAGTATAGGGCAGAAACTGCCCTGGAATTGGGGATGACAATGATAGGCAATTTTGCCTAGGTATTAACAATTATGTTAGGTAACATAAAAGGGGAGGCAGCAAGGGTGGCTATACGCCAATGCCTGAGGGAAGTTACTCCTGCGCAACAGGAGTGAGAATTGCCTAAGATTATCAAAGAAACCTATTCTTCGCTGAGATAACTTGGGCGCTAGACCTGGGAAACCACAATTAACGAGCGATCCTGATGAACAGGATAACTCAAAGCAAGCACCCGATTCTTCTAAAAAGAAATGAGATAACAAACAATCAAAAAATAATAAGCAGAATGCATCACAATCACGGGGTGGGCCTCCTCGACTAGATCCCTCTGGTAGAAAATGCAATCTTAGAAACCGTGACAATATTAAAAATATTAAAAAACCTGACAGGTATCAGGATACTGATACACGGTCCTCTCGTTCCTTTCAGGGTTCATCAAAAAACTCGGAGAGGGAAGGACGGTCAGAACACAGATCAGAAAAGCGAGGCAAGCCAAGAGAAACACATCGCACTTCAGACTACATTATCAAACAAGAATATAAACCCAAACTAAACCTCAATTTAAAAAGAAGCAGATAGCAGCCTTAAAATAAGAAATGCCCAGGCTACTGATGTCCCTACTACTGAATGGGGAATGGGCTCTGACAATGATAGACAGCTAAGCAGAAGTAACAATAACTTGCCAGAACCTGATGGAATTTCTGGTGACAGCAGCATTGAATGAGCATATCTAGGTGGAGACACCGGATACAAGAGTAAGTGTCCCACATCGTTTATACGAAATTACACTCTAAATGGAGGGAAATATACCCAGGAAAGAAAAAGGTCTCTTTTGTGAGAACCTGACATGTGGATACGATATCCTTGGTTGAAAAAGATTGGCCGCCTGAGTTCATTATGGAGTGCTCTTCAGGGGGAAGATGTAATTTTACCAGCTTTCTCTGACCTTGCTCCAGAGTCACTAAAACATTCATACTCGCAGGAGTGGGCATTATTATCGCTAGCTCCCGCACTGTACCACAATCATGTAGGGTGGGATGCTGAGTCACCTCACCATAAAATCCTATTAAAGTCTACTCCGACTCCACAGAGGCAATACCCAATAAAACATGACACAAAGAAGCAAGTCAGGGAGATCTTAGATCAACTAGAGTACCAAGGTGTGATTGAAAATTGCACCTCTTCCATGAATAATCCTTTGTTTCCCGTAATGAAACCCGACAATTCATACCATCTAGTTTTAGACTACAGGCATTTGAACTCATGAACACGAATATTTGCAGTACAAAATGCACACAGTGCCGCATTAATGAATAACATTGTGTGGAAGAAATACAAAACAACACTAGATATCTCAAATGGATTCTTCTGCCCAAATATAGCACCTGGAAGCAGATATTTGACAGCATTCTCTCCCTCGGCTCTCAGCGCTAATTCTGTAGACTGCCCCAAGGGTATACGAATAACCCCGGGTTGTACTCAGCAAGAGTAACAGAATTACTTCAAAATTGTGATGAGGAGGAATTGTCCTATGTAGATGATAGTTATCTGATGGACAATGCGTTATTGGATCACTTGCACAGGGTGAACAACATAATCTTGGGGTTTGCCACTGTGGGTTACACATTTTAAAATTTAAAAAATCTAAAATTGCCCACCTCAATGTCCTATTTTGGGATATTAGCCATCAAGTGGAGGGAAAAGCGTGGCAGCTAATCTTTTAAAAAAATTCAAAGACTCTGAAAAGTTTAAAATCCATTTAGGATTTCTAAATTTTGACAGAACATACATTTTGGATTACGCATAAAGAGTTAAACCTTTCTGTGACCTAATTAGACCAGATTTCTCAGTCCAACATTGGACACAGGAACACACAGAAATTCTCTGTTCTGTACAAGCTGACATGATAGTTTCCAAACACTTACACACACGGGTAAACACCACTAATTTCATGATCTATGTAGTCGCGGGTCAGTCAGGGTACGCTTTCCGCACCTTCAATGAAGGCGAAATGGTACCAATAGCATACAAATCACATTTGTATATGAACGCTTAAATGTGTTTTGCATCCACTGAAAAAATACTGACAGCAGTACAAACTGCTGTAGTGAGAGAAAGAGCACTAGCACAGGGGAAACGCATAATTGTTGTGAATCCGGTACCAACCTTAGAGGCTGTTACCAAAGCAAGCGTTCCAAACGCAAACGCACTGCATCTGTGATGGATACAATGGGCTAATTCTCACTACAACAGATGTAGACTACAAATTTTATTCTACATTTAAAATACAAGCATTCCTGCAGTACGAACACGAATATCATCTCCCGAATGAAATAATGCCTCTAAATAAGTATGAATTCATCATTTATACAGATGAATCTACCCTGCCTGCTGTAGGAAGTAAACAGCAATATAGTGCATCATATGCGATTGTGAAGGGACACATGCGGGATGGTAAGTTCCACCCGAGCAATACACAGACACAGTCTCTAGGAGATTGCGCGCCACAGCTGGCAGAACTAAAAGCCCTGATACTAATACGGATCGGGAGTTCCCCACACTCATTGTGTGCGATTCGTTTACTGTCTCCAGTCACACAATGAATATCTTCACTATTGGGGCCAGAGTGGGTTTAGAGATTTCAAAAGGTTGCACAATAAAACACAAGTTGCTTTGGGAAGTGGCAGAGCTTAAAATGTCTGCCACGGGCTCATGTAATTCACACATTGAGTCATCAGCGAGTTGGCGTGCACGTTGAAGGAAATTCACTGCCTGATGAAGCCACCAAGGTGACAGTGCTAACTGCTGCCATGGCTGTAATCACTCGTTCTAGCATGAGCATAGACAAACAGATAATGATAGCTGTGAACGCTGCGCGCAACAGCTAAGCCTTACCAAAAGATTTTCCACTCATGTACTCCTACAAGTTAGATGTGCTAAATATTCCGTATGCTCAAATTCCAGGAGTGGGGGATAGAATAATACCAATCATGGATCCCAGATTAGGTTTAATTCTAGCTGCACATGAGGGTCTACGTTCAGCACACCAGGTATCACTGCAACTAATTCACTACTGAAGCAGCGTTTTTGGTGGCCAGGTCTCACTAAACAGACCATGGGTTATGTCCTTAAGTGCGACATCTGTCAGCAGATGAAATGTTCCACCATAGCTCATCCACCTCAAACACCACTACTGATATCAGACAGACCTCTTGCATGGGTCTATTTGGCCCACTGCTGCCCCTTACACTCTGACGGGGCTTACAAGTACATCTTGGTGGAAGTGGATGCATGCTCTAAATTCCTGTGGGTTTAGCCTCAGCGCTCGGCTGATGCCCGAACTGTAAAAATGACTTGCAAGGTTTCATAGGGAAATACGCAATTCGCAGATTACATTCCGACCCTGGCCCTGCATTTAGCTCAGCGTCTTACAAAGAAGCCATGGGATGTTTGGGTGTAGCATTGCGGTACTCCTCTCCGTATCATCTAGAGGGAATTTCGATAGTGGAGAGGAAGAACCGGGACTTAAAGCAATCCTTAACAGTGAGGGTATTAGGCTTGGGTGGCAGTTGGGTCAGTGTGCAGTTAGAATACCGAGTTGGAAATGTCGAACTACAGAAATATCGAGTCCTAAATATCGTGAGTCAGAAATATTGACAGCAAGAATATCGCGGTCATGAATATCGATTTTAAGGTAAGAAATATTGTTTTAAAAAAAATATAGAAGTCATTAATATCATTTGCAAAAATATAGTTGTTTAAAATATCGATTTTTTAATTAGTGTTATGTATTTTAGTATATATTTTAAATGTATGTGAGGTGTATTTTTTTGTATAAGAATTGTTTATGTTTTTAAGTATATGTGTTACATTTTTAGTAGTTATCAATTTTATTTTAATTAAATTTTGCGTTTTTTAGTTTCGTAGCGGGTTGTGGGTTTATAGGAGAATAGGGTGGGAAGTAATTTAAATATACTAATTTAATGATTATTTTTTATTTATTTAATTGAGATTTTATAGTGTTAATTGTGGGAAGTAATTTATTATTAATTAATTATTGATTGGTTGGTTATCAATATTAATTAATTAATTGATAATTAATTACGGTAATTGTGTAATTTAATTAGGTGCAGGTTATGGGGTTTATATGGGTGAAGGGTGGGAAGTAATTTATGTTGAATTAATTAATAATTAGTTGGTCATTATTATTAATTAATTAATACATATTTAATTAGGGTAATTGTTTATATTTTTTCGTGTGGGGGGTATTACTGTTATAGAGGTACAGGGTGGGGAGTAAATTAATTTTACTTACTTTATAATTAGTTGTTAAATAGTATTAGTTTTTTAATTGAAAATATGTTTTATTTGCGTCATTAATTTGTTTACAGTTTAATTTTAGCTGTGGTTTGTGGGGGTTATAGAGGTAAAGTGTGGGAAGTTTATACATTTTTATGAGTTTTAATTTGTTTTTTAATTAATATTATTTCTTTAATTGGTAATTAATTATGTTAATTATGTAAGTATTTTTTTTTAATTTAGCAGTGGCCTGTGAATTGTGTGGTGTTATAGGGTAGGAAATAAAAAAAAGTAAATTTATGTAATAATTAATGATTTTGTTTCTAAATATTTATTTTTATTTTTATTTTTTATTTAAAATCCACAGTATCAAAAATACATATATACATATATCATAAGTCACAACACTGTAACAATTCAATTCATTCCCCTGTGCCAAGATCGATATCAATCCATCATAAGGACACTCAATGCCTCCCAAAGTATCAAAAATAAATACGTACAACCACATCTTGATCCAGAGGACAGAAGCAATACAAATCGATTCCCTCGAATAAATATTAATATCAACTCGTCATATGATCAATCATTGCCCCCACACATAAAGACCAACTTTTCGCTTTCTGTACCCTTTAACAGAATACAGACTAAACTCCAGATTAAAGGTGTTATAAAACCTAGCACGCCACATTTCAAAAGATGGAGCCTCAGACTGTAACCAAGTGGACGGTAAATATAGCCGCGCTACTGCCATGGCAATAAAAATTAAATAACAAAATGTATACATTGGCATCCTTTGACATAGATCCTCCCCAATCCCTAACAACATCATGGAGGCCGAGATTTTTATAGACACTCGAGTAACCTCTGATAAGAACCTTTCTATAACTTCTAAAAAATGAGTCAAATTAGCACACAAATAGAATATATGAAGGATATCAGCATTGTCTGCACCACACCGGAAACATTTCCCATCATTTCCACCCCCCCATTTCATCATCTTCGCAGGGGTGTGGTACAGATTGAACAATGTTTTATAATGCTGGGCTCTTAAATTGGCTGCCAGGAGAATTTTCCCTGCAATATCAATCGACTCCTCTAGAGAGACCGACTGTTCTCATAGCCAATTTTCCCATTTAGCATTATACTTCTCTATGTCATCCATCATAGCAGCTAACAATACCTTATAAAGAGATCCTATTTTTTCAAGACGCCTGACAGCTTCCACTATCATATGCGGTGTCATAATAGTTGACTGTTTACCTAAGAAATCCCGTATTTATAAGAATTCCCATCTCCCCCCTGCCTTCTGATATTCCAATTGCACAGGAGCACCATTTCAACATTCAAAATGCAGATGGTCGTGAGGGGACTACCTATTCTCCGCCCACTTTGGTTATGGGCAGCAATGCTCAAATCCCTAGTTTGTCTTCTGATCTGCACCTGGAGCCATGTCCAGACCAGCCATGCAGCCCAGAATCTCAAAACGTGACGGCTGCTCTGTTTCCCCTAAAGATTCTATCCTGGAATGTTGCGGGCCTAGCCAACAAATGGACCAACCCGGCCTGGAGCTCCTTTATAGGGGGCAAAGATATCTGCCTCCTCCAGGAGACCTGGGCAAGAGAAGAGGTCCCACAATCTGGCTTCGCCACATTCTCAGTACATGCGACCTGGGGGGGGAGGGGCCGCCCGTCCGGCGGTCTAGCCATTTGGGTGGCTATAGATCTGGGCTGTAAGGCCACTATTTTTCCAACCGATTCAGAAGACATTTTAGCTGTATTGTTGGAATGGCCTAATTCCCATAATCTGCTCCTGGTCAATATTTATGCACGGCCAGTGAGCATCGCACAGGAATCGCCCACTATTGCAAAATTAGCGACAGTCTTGGAAACAATCCCCGAGGACATCCCCTTTATCATTGGTGGCGATTTAAATTGTCATTACGAGCCACTTCCAGGTATATTAGAGGGGCTGTCCTCGGAAGAAGATCTCCTGTGGTCCATTCCCCCCACGCAGGCTCCGGCCGTAAGAGCTTGCTCCCCTTTAGTTTTACAAATTACTTCCCTGTCCCTGAAATTTGGCCTTAGAGCTTGTAATGGTAGGCTAAAGTCGGACATCTCTTCTAGTTGTACATTTAATCGAAAGGGCTGCGAATCCCGTATAGATTATGTCATGGTCCCCCTGTCTTCATGGACACGTGTAAGGGACTTTAGCGTTCTATCTAGACAGGAAAGTGATCACAACGCCCTCGAACTAGTCTATGACCATCCAGGACTGGACTCGAGAGGTACTCTAGGGACTGCAGAGGAGAACCCCTTGGCTCTCGCCAATAACAGGCGTAGAGTTAAATGGGAACATCTAGTCTCACACCAAGAGAAGGTCCCTCTACTTTACGCACAGGTCATTCCTATTTTTGAAAAGCTTGAGGCACTTAGAATAGAAGGAGTTCCCCAGATAATTTTTATGCAACTTGGGCAGATTCATGATGATCTGGTTAAACATCTTTCAGAATGCCTAACCCAAAAAATAAACAGTCATGGTAGGAAAAGCCCCCTCCCCTTGTGGTACAATAAAGCTTGCCGAAAGGCAAAATCCGACCTCTTAATTTCCATTAAAATGGGTAAGGATAAAGAGGATATTAGGGCAAGAAGAGTAGCTTATAAAACCCTAATTACTAATGCCAAAGGGGAATGGGAGCATGATAAGTGGGAAAGATTGACTACCTTCTTAGCCAGAGCTGACTCGCGCAAATTTTGGTGCTGTGTCAACTCCGGCCTAGAGGAATTGGTCCCGGCCACACTTTCCAATATTTCACCAAAAGTCTGGCAAGACCATTATCAGTCCCTTTACCAATCGCCACAGGATGCCCTAAATAGTACCATCTCCATTTTACATCAAGAAGGGCTGGTGGCCCCTCTTAAAGTCGATGAGGTGCGTGTGGCTGTAGTTGCCCTGGCATCCGGGAAGGCACCTGGGCTGGATGGCATCCCAGGTGACCTATTTAAACAGGAGCCGGATGTTTGGGCGCCCTATCTCACGAGCCTTTTTAATGCCATCCTTGAAGGCATGGCTATCCCTGGTACTTGGCTGGGCGCAGAGATTGTCCCAATTTTTAAGAAGGGTTCGCCTCTGCTCCCGGCTAACTACAGACCTATTAGCTTAATCGATGTCTCCCAGAAGATCTTTGGTAGACTCATCCTGAATCGCCTTCAGGACTGGATCGAAGCTAACAAGATTATGAGCCCATACCAGGCAGGGTTCCAAAGGGGGATCTCGACAACTGACCAAATTTTCCGCTTGCACCTTATCTACTGGAAAACGGTCCTTCTTGAGGGGGGCAGTTTATTCACGATTTTCGTGGATCTACGGGCCGCCTTTGACTTGGTCCCAAGGGACAAGCTGTGGGCAGTCCTAACGGACCTAGGGGTCCCGGCTGACATATTATCAATTTTGAAGAGACTCCACCATGGAAATTTTGCCAGGGTCAGGTGTGGTAGGGACGGCTCCCTGTCTGATGCTTTCCCCGTTGACAGGGGGGTCCGTCAGGGGTGCGTTCTCGCACCCACTCTCTTTTGCCTCTTTGTCAACGGGGTCATTAGTTTCCTCAACCAGCTGAGTAACACCGACGCTCCCAAGCTTGATGGCAGCAGGGTTCCCGCAATTATGTTTGCGGATGACACCCTGCTGCTCTCTAAATCTCCCATGGGTCTCCAGAGAGTCCTGGATGGGTTTGTGCGTTTTTGTACAGACCGTGGATTGGAGATCAATGCCACAAAAACAAAATATATGATCTTCAATCCACCCTCCAGAACTCGAGCACCGCCCTCTATTGGAACAGTCAGGCTAGAACGGGTATTAACGTTTGAATACCTAGGGGTGGTCCTAAGCCAGTCTATGTCATGGGACCCCCACTTGTCCAAGATGAATATGAAGCTTGTTCAGCTTGTGGGGGGCATTGCAAGGATGGCGAGGGGTTTGACGTATAGGCCGTTTGCGCCCCGCTTGCAGATCTACAAAACCCAAGCAAGAGCATCGGTGATATATGGAGCTGAATTATGGGGTCACACTATGGGGCAGAAACTCCAGACAACGGAGAATGATTTTCTCAGACGGTTGACCGCATTACCAACTAGCACTCCACTCATGCCGCTCAGACTGGACCTGGGCCTGAGACCGATTTCAGAGGTCCTCGGTCTTAAACCCCTGACCTTTTGGCGTAAAATCTGGTCGTCTCAGGATCTCTGGAAATATAGAGCCGAACTGGTGGAGATTCTGCGTCTGTGCAAAAGTACTTCAATACCATGGTTCACTTACATCAAACGTACCTGCAAAGCACTTGGTAGACCGGAATTGTGGTCAGATCCAGCACAGGCGTGCCCAAAGATTTCACGAGAGTCTCATTCCAAGGCCTACTATGAGTATCACCTGAGTCTTTCCATTTCAAGCGCCCGCGAGGGCTCTCAAACAGCATACTTCCTGGGTTTCAAAGATACATTTTATCTAGAGCTTATTTATGATGATATGGGTCCCCCCCTAACGAGGAAACTATTTATGCAATGGCGATACAACACACTGCCATTAAGGGCCTATACAGCACGCTGGGCACATACAAATCATTCTGCTCAATGCCCCATATGTTTACTCCCTGAGGAAACGGATCTCCACATCATATTTTTCTGCCCGACCTACCGCAGAGCAAGGAACTATTGGCTTCGGCCCCTTCTTAAAAATATGGGTTTCACCCAATGTGCTCCTGCCTATAGAATATTGAAAACGGACCTCTCCCCTCTAGTAGTCTTTGCAGTGGCAACATTTTTAACATCTATGTGGTTTACCCGCATGCGATACATCAAGTCTTTATAAACGAGTTTAATGCTGACGATTTTAAAATTGTATTAATGTAAATTTTATTGTCTATATTGTTTTGTAATGATGTACAGTGTTTCTTTTATGGCCCTGGTGGCCGAAATAAAGATTTGATGAATGAATGAATAAGAATTAAAAAAATTGAGTTTTAGGTAAATGGTATTTATTCGCCAAGCATGAAAAAGAAGAGCATACCCCCCAAAGCCTGATAAAAATCACCAATTTGGGTAATGCCCTTCAATCTCCAATTAGCTACCACATAATCCCAGAAAATTGATGGCAGTAGCCCTACTCCGGAGGTAGGTGTATAAAATGATAGCCATGGAATGTGCAGGTTTTTTCGCACTGTATTCCAGACTTTAAAAACTGAACCCAAAATTTTAAAGCGGGTTCTTTTATTGTATCTAACATCTATTCTTTTGAATAGGCAGTTTTTAACCTCTGACCCCAAGACCATCTGATATATTGAGGGGGGGCCTCAGCTAAATTATTCACTTCCTCTCCAGTCAGTAAAATGCATATATTTGATAAAATACATGCATAATAATAAAGTGCAAAATCAGGAACCGACCACCCACCTCTGTCCCGAGGAAGAGTCATGAAATGAGCAGCTCTGCGTGGTTTCCCTGGGGCCCAGAGAAATCTGGCACACAAAGATTGTAAATACTGAAGTTGTCCGTGGGATACTTCCAATGGAACTGCTCTAAAAGAGTACATAACCCTGGGCAATATATTCATTTTAAGGACATTAGATATGCCCACCAAGGAAAGGTGTAAACACTCCCATCTCTCTAGTGATTTTTTAACCTTGCCAATAATATCACCCCAGTTAACCTCGACCAGCTCTTTCAGACAAACCCGAATCTTAATGCCCAGATAAGTAACTTCCTTGACTGCTCTGGGATCGTTGGCCAAACTTTGGTTCGTACAAAGAATTTGTGTTTTTGACGTGTTCAGCTTGTAGCCTGAAACAGAACCAAACTCTTGTGCCAAATATTCAATTTCAGGTAAAGCTGCCACAGGATCAGATGTTACAATTGCAATGTCATCAGTGTAAGCCAAAAAACAGAAACAATCCTGCCGGACCACGAAAGGTTCAATCTGGTCACTCCGCTCCAACATGTTTAAAAAAGGGTTAATGTACAGCGCGAACAGGAGCGGGGAACAAGGACTCCCCTGCCGTGTGCCTCTGGAAATCTGAATTGCTTCAGATGCAAGCCCCATTGAGCATATCTTGGCCATGGGAGATCGATATAAAACCCGCAGAGCCTGAATATACCCCTGGCCAAACCCCATTTGCTGTAGGACCCCCCAAAGGAAGTCCCTATCAACACGATCAAACGCCTTTTCGGCGTCGAGCAAGAGCAATCCTAGGTCCCTAGACTCTACCTGCGCGATATCAAATAGGGTCACTACTCTGCTAATATGGTTCACTGTCCCTCTTCCTGGTATAAAACCGTGTTGTCTTAAAGAGACCAGGGGGGAAATGACTTTAGCCAATCGATTCGTAAGAATCTTGGCGTAGATTTTCCCGTCACAGTTGACAAGAGAAATCGGACGATAGGACCCCGGCAGATCAGATGGTTTAGCCTTCTTCTTAAATATGATGATATTAGTCTCATCCCAAGATCGCGGTGTGCCCCCCATTTGTGCTGCTTGAAAAACCGCAAGCATATCAAATTTGAGATCTTGATAAAAGGTCTTATAGACCTCTGAGGGAAGCTTATCCGGGCCTGCAGCTTTTCCGATCGCCATACTATTGATAGCCTGCTCTAATTCATCAATAGTGATAGGGCTGTCCAGCATCTCGGCTTCCTCCCGATCCAACCTCTCCAATAATAAATATTGGAGCCCCAGATCCTTAGGATGTCGCCCCACATCTTGCTCTGTGTAGAGTTCTGTGTAAAAGTTATAGACAACCTTAAGCATCTCCTGAGGATCATGCACTATATTACCCAGAGCATTCTTCATCCCATTAATTCCCTGCACAGCCTCCCTTTTACGTAGTTTCTGAGCTGGCCAACGCCCTGTGGCCTCCCTGTATTCATAGCAATCTTTTTTAAACATTTGATATTTTAACGCGATTTCTTTACTCTATAACAAATTGATGTTAGTTTTGCAGCTAGATCAGCAATATTATTACCAGCCGAAATCCCCCCTGCCAGATTCTCTTCCGCTGTTTTAAGTTTATTATATAATTCCTGAACTGCCAGTTTGTCGTGCTTTTGTTTATGTAGTCCATAGCTCAGGACTTGCCCTCGGAAACAAGCTTTAAATGTATTCCAAACAACCCCACATGACGTGGAATGCCGATTGATTTGAAGGAAGTCCTTTTTCCAGACCTTCATGTGGTCAATAAAAACATTGTCCAAAAGGTGCTTCCTATCAAAGGTAAAACCCCTTGGAGCTATATATGTCCCAAGTGCGGGGATATCCAATACTACTGGCGCATGATCGGAAGTGATTCTCGGAAACACTTGTATCTTAATCCCTGCAAATAACAAAGGGGATACAAAAAATAATCTAGCCGTACTAGCTTACTATGAGGGTGACAATAGAACGTAAACCCCGGATCTTGCATATGGAAACTGCCCCAAACATCCATCAGGCCATGATCAAACAACAAATGATAGAATGCCTAAACATCCTAGGTTTCCTACCTCTATAGTTGTGAACACAAGTTAAATCCATTCTAATTAAAAATATTTATTTGTTTTAAACGTATTTTTTATTTTATATAATATATTTGTAGGTATGTGTCATATGCATTTAACATTATATTTTTTTTAATTTGTAATATTAAATATATTTGTATTTTAACTTTGAACATATTTATATATTTTTTTATTTATTTTAGTTTTTTAAATATTTTTGTTGTTGGTAATATTTTGTTTGTTTTTAATTTTTAACTGACTGAAGTGAGAATAATAATTGGTACCCCCCGCTATCCACCACTTTCCCTACTGTTGCACTGACTGGAGTGGGAATAGTAAATTTTACCCTTCCACTATCCAACACTTTCCCTACTGTTGCACTCACTTGAGTTGGAATAGTAATTTTTACCCCTCCACTATCCAACAATTTCTCTACTGTTGCACTCACTGGAGTGGGAATAGTAATTTTTACCCCTTCGCTATCCAACACGTTCCCTACTGTTGCACTTATTGGAGTGATAATGGTAATTTTTACCCTCCCTCTATCCAACACTTCCCTTACTGTTACACTTAGGGACCAATTCCGATCCGGGTCAGAAAGCACTTCCGACCGAGCTGGAGTCCTGCAGTCCGACCGGGCGAGTACGATGAGGCCGTATGCTGCCGGACTCGGTTCGGTCGGACTCCTATAGAAATCAATGGGAGCCGGTCGTATGACGCGTACATGGGCTCCCATTGACTGAATGGGTACGTCTCGCGCAAGGGCGCCACCCAAAGTGGGTACGCGTCGGTGCCATCCGCACCGTACATGCCTGTGTTGGGGGGACCCTTGGGTCTCCCCCTGTGTCCGAGTCGTAGGGCTGTGGGTGACAGGGGGTCTGACGCGGACCCCCAAAGGCAACCACCCGGACGTTTTGCGAGCCGGACACTCCGGCTCGCACAGGCTGTCTGACGCGTACATCATACTGGCTCGGTCGTAAATCGCATCCATTGCACGCCACGGTTAGCTTACGACCGAGACGTACGGAGTAGTTCGGACCCGGAAACGACTCGGTCGGTGAATTTCACGTAGCTCGGATCGTACTTGCTCGCTCGTACAGCTGTACGAGTCAGGTGAAAAACACGCGTACGGCTCATAGTTTTTTCGGCCGGATCGCGTTCCGTGCCCTTCCGACCCGGATCGGAATGGGCCCCCTATTGGAGTGGGAATTGTAATTTTTACCCCTCCGCTATCCAACACATTCCCTATTGTTGCACTCACTGGAGTGGGAATAGTAATTTTTACCCCTCTGCTATTTAACACTTTCCCTACTGTAGCACTGACTGTAGTGGTAAAATTAAGTTTAAAGATTTTTAAATAGTTTAATGTTTTAATTTATTTTTTTATGTTTTTTTAAATAGATTTTATGTTATTGGAATACTTTTTCTTATAATTGTTTTAAACTACATACCCACTCGCTGATTCTTTTGTTTTGTTGATTGTTATAAAAAGAGGCACGGCCTGGACCACCTCTCGGCAACGCAGCGCAGTGCAGTGGCGCTTACTGGAAGCACCTGGTGGGCTAGTTGGCCCCCTGGGACCCTCAGGATTGAAGGGGAATTATTTCCCCAACTGAAAACGTGCCACAGGACGTGTGTGCACACGTCACCTCAGGCCCCATCCCCTCACCACTGTGTAAACACGCCCTGTGGCCGTTTTAAGTTGGGAGATTAAGTCCCCTTGAATCCTGAGGGTCCCTAGGGTCCAACTAGCCCACTAGGTACCTCCAATAAGCGCCACTGAGCTGCGTTGCAGTTAGGTATAAAAAGGGGCACGGCCTGGACCACCTCTTGGCAACGCAGTGCAGTGGCGCTTCCTGGAAGCACCTTGTGGGCTAGTTGGCCCCCAGGGGCCCTCAGGATTGAAGGGGCATTATTTCTCCAACTGAAAACGCACCACAGGACGTGTGTGCACACGTCACCTCAGGCCCCGTCCCTTCACCACTATGTAAACACGCCCTGTGGCCATTTTAAGTTGTGAGATTAAGACCCCTCGTATCCTGAGGGTCCATAGGGTCCAACTAGCCCACTAGGTACCTCCAGTAAGCGCCACAGAGCTGCGTTGCAGAGAGGTGTAAAAAGGGATGTGGCCTCTGAACACCTCTCTGAAACGCAGCTCCCTGGCACATACTGGAGGTACCTAGTGGGCTAGTTGTCCCCCAGGGACCCATAGTATTGAAGGGGAATTAATTCCCCAACTTACAACTCGCCAGGGGGCCCGTTTGCACAGTGGGGAAGGAAGGGGGCGGGGCCTGAGGTGACATGTGTGCAAACACGCCCTGTGGCGTGTTATAAGTTTGGCAATTAATTCCTTCTCAATCCTGAAGGTCCCTGGGGGCCAACTAGCCCACCAGGTACCTCCAGTATGCGCCAGGGAGTTGCATTGTAGAGAGGTGTTCATAGGCCACGCCCCTTTTTACAGCACTCTGCAACACAGCTCTGTGGCGCCTATTGGAGGTACCTGGTGGGCTATTTGGCCCCCAGGGGACCTCAGGATTGAAGAGGAATTAATTCCCCAACTTAAAATGCGCCACAGGGCGTGTTTGCACACATGTCACCTCAGGCCCCGCCCCCTCCCTTCACCACTGTGCAAACGCGGCCCGTGGCGCGTATTAAGTTGGGGTATTAAGTCCCATTGAATCCTGAGGGATCCTGAGGGTCCCTGGGGTGCAACTACCCCACCAGGTACCTCCGTTAAGCGCCACAGAGCTGCGTTGCAGAGAAGTGTATAAAGGGGCGTAGCCTCTGAACACCTCTCTGCAACGCAGCTCCCTGGTGCACACTGGAGGTTCCTGGTGGGCTAGTTGGCCCTCAGGGACCCCCAGTATTCAAGGGGAATTAGTTCCCCATCTGCAAACGCGCCAGGAGGTGCATTTGCAGAGTGCTGCAGGGAGGGGGCGGGGCCTCCGGTGCGATGCCGGTCTTTTTAAAAAATATATATTTTTAAGAAGGGGGGCTGTGTGGCCCCCCTTCTTTTCCTATTCTATTGGCCCTGGGGACCACATCCCCCATGGCCTGACCCCTATTTTATTATTATTTTTTTTTAAATTGGAAGGGGGCCGCGTGGCCTCCCTCCTGAGGCCATAATCAGCCCGGGGACCCCATGCCCCGGGGCATGGCCAGTTTAAAAAAACAATTATTTGGAGGGGGGCTACGTTGCCCCCCTCCTCATGCCATTTATGGCCCCGGGACCCCATCCCCCGGGGCCGGCTTTTTTAATTTTTTTTAATTCAATTAATTTTAATTATTGAGGAGGGGGCCGCGGATAGGGCCGGCCCCGGGGATGGGGTCCCTGGGGCCGGCCCTATCCATTGGGGACCATGGGGGGTCCCCAATTCCCCCACGGTCCCGCCGGCTCTCCGCATCCTGCGGGAGCTGGCATTGTTTTTCCACACGGGGAGCTGCTAAGATGCAGCTCCCCGTGTGGAAAAGCAATTGGCTTTGTTTTTTGGAAGGGAGAGCAGGTTTCATGCTCTCTCTTCCAAAAACCAAAGCAGTTTGCTATGGCAGGGCGGGAGCTGCGAGGCTTCCGCCCTGCCATAGCAAACAGCAGTGTCCCGGGGATGGGCACCCCGGGACACTGCAGGAGCCGGCCTTGAGATGTCATCAGTGATGTCATGAGTGATGTCACTGACCATGTCATGAGTGATGTAATATGTGACGTCATCAGCAGTGCATTGCGGGCGCGCGAGTTATAGTTAGCTGAACTAACTATAACGGGGGAATTTCATTGGTTTTTTACGAGTAAAATGTCCAGCTAACTATAACATGTGTGAAACCTATGGTTTTTTCACTGAATTTCTAAGGTTTTTTAAATGCTAATTCCTAACTATAACGTGTGTGAAACCTATGGTTTTTTCACTGATTTTCTAAGGTTTTTTAAATGCTAATTCCTAACTATAACGTGTGTGAAACCCATGGTTTTTTCAGTGAATTTGCAAGGTTTTTAAATGCTAATTTTTTTTTTTTCTTCTATTTTTTTAAACATATTTTTATTTTAATTTTCTTACCTTTTATAAAGGCTATGGTTAAATTTTTAAAATTCTTTAATATGTTTTTTTTAATATATTTTTTAAAATAAACATGTAAAATTTATTTGCAGTACATTTTTTCTATTTTTTTTATTATTTTTTTAGTACGCGTACCGTAAGCTTACGGTAAGCGACGGTTTACGCAACGTCCGTAATTTATCTACGCTGCTTGCGTATAGTTACGCAATTTGCGTAGCCGCGCGTACTCCGCGTGGGACGCGTGCGCGCGTACGCTACACGCGCACGTTACGCGGAAGTGTCGGGTAGTGACTGTTATGCGCATGCGCGCAAGCGCGTGTCTTTTTTACGCGCATGCGCACTTTTGCCGTAAGCGTACCGTAAGCGTACCGTAAGCGTACGGTAGGTCATGTGATCATGAAACACAACTTTTGATTGGTTGAAACTACTTTCAGTTCTAGAACTCTCCTACACCACACCCATTCCTCTCATTTCTGCTTGTGATCCCTTAGGAGAAGGAGCTGGGTTGTCTTTGTGATACGATGGCAGAACAGCAGAGCTCTTCTGAGAGTGAGGCTAGCACTAGCAGCACTGTTTTGAGGCAGAGAGCGAGGAAACAAAAGCCCTCTTATGTATGGGATTATTTTACTTTTCCTGAAGGCCAGCAAAAGGTGAATGCACCCTTAGTAACTTGCAAGCTGTGTCAGCGTGTACTTTCAAGAGGTAATCCTGACAGGAAGTATTCCTTTGGGAATCATACCATGAAGAGACACCTCAAGGATGTACACAGAAGGACACATGGTCATCTTTTTGGAGGTAACTCTTCAGAAAGACAAGCAAGTACATCCACAGCAGCTCAGCCTGCACCATCATCTGCAGAGCTGACTCCTTCTTCTGCAGGTCAGGTGAGCCCTTCATCTGTGGGGGGAGCATCTCATTTTGCTGGCCCTCTGGAAATTAACCCTCGATTTCGAAGGGTTGATATTCGATGCGCCTTTTGTCAAGATCTAATTTGCCATAGGGAGACCAGTGTTTCCCTAGTGAACAACAAAATAGATCAGCACATTTGTCGCTTTGAATAATTTTCCCATTCTTTCTTTCCTCTGTCCCTGCATGAACACAACGGTTCTTTTAAGAGCCAACCTTATCTTTCATCTTTTTTTTACATATGTTTTTAAAAACTTTTTTTTTTTTTTTTTTTACCGTACGCGTACGGTGCGCGTACTTTTTTTTTTTTTTTTTTTAAAAAACACTAAAAATCAATTATCACATTACAAGGTCCTTGAGAGACTACAATTATTATTATTGACTTACCATACCCACTCAAAAAAATATTTATTAATTTGTTTTTAAAAAAAATAGCTTTAAAAATGGTTCTAGTTTTCGAAATTTTTCTATATCAATCTGAAAAAAAAGAAAAAAAAAAGTATTAATATTTTTAAAACATTTTATAATACAGTACACATATTTACATATTTTTCAAAAAATATTTTTGCCTTATTTTTGCTGTTTTCAGAATATATTGCCTTAGTGATGCTGAATGTATTTGCATTACAGACTGAAACCTGAAAACCCCACTCGCTTGTAAATACTGTGCATGATTATACATGGCAAGCAGATGGGTGTGTGCTAAGAGTCTGCTTCTTCCCCCAAAAAATCGCTCCCCCTTTTTCCTACTAATGCAACTGTGAAATCACCAGAAAAAAACGCAATAAATCTCTGCCTGTAATTCCTATTTCCACACAGAGTCATGTTTTCACATTAGTCCCAAAACGAAATTTCTTTGCCAATTTGAAAGCACACTTACTGCTCTTTTTTTTTGGCAAGTGAAAATCACTTTTACAGACTGACACATTATGAAACCACTTTTTTGATTTTTTTAAATGCACATGTCCAAACTGCTTTTTCAGACCACCACCATGTGTAACCTGGGTGGCTGCCTACATTCCAGCAAGGGCAACCAGCCTTAGTGATGCTGAATGTATTTGCATTACAGACTGAAACCTGAAAACCCCACTCGCTTGTAAATACTGTGCATGATTATACATGGCAAGCAGATGGGTGTGTGCTAAGAGTCTGCTTCTTCCCCCAAAAAATCGCTCCCCCTTTTTCCTACTAATGCAACTGTGAAATCACCAGAAAAAAACGCAATAAATCTCTGCCTGTAATTCCTATTTCCACACAGAGTCATGTTTTCACATTAGTCCCAAAACGAAATTTCTTTGCCAATTTGAAAGCACACTTACTGCTCTTTTTTTTTGGCAAGTGAAAATCACTTTTACAGACTGACACATTATGAAACCACTTTTTTGATTTTTTTAAATGCACATGTCCAAACTGCTTTTTCAGACCACCACCATGTGTAACCTGGGTGGCTGCCTACATTCCAGCAAGGGCAACCAGCCTTAGTGATGCTGAATGTATTTGCATTACAGACTGAAACCTGAAAACCCCACTCGCTTGTAAATACTGTGCATGATTATACATGGCAAGCAGATGGGTGTGTGCTAAGAGTCTGCTTCTTCCCCCAAAAAATCGCTCCCCCTTTTTCCTACTAATGCAACTGTGAAATCACCAGAAAAAAACGCAATAAATCTCTGCCTGTAATTCCTATTTCCACACAGAGTCATGTTTTCACATTAGTCCCAAAACGAAATTTCTTTGCCAATTTGAATGCACACTTACTGCTCTTTTTTTTTGGCAAGTTAAAATCACTTTTACAGACTGACACATTATGAAACCACTTTTCAGTTTTTTTAAAAAGCCCATGACCAGACTGCTTTTTCAGACCACCACCATGTGTATCCTCAGTGACTGCCTACACTCCTTCAAGGGCAACCAGCCTTAGTGATGCTGAATGTATTTGCATTACAGACTGAAACCTGAAAACCCCACTCGCTTGTAAATACTGTGCATGATTATACATAGAAAGGAGCAGGGTGTGTGCTAAGAGTCTGCTTCTTCCCCCAAAAAATCGCTCCCCCTTTTTCCTACTAATGCAACTGTGAAATCACCAGAAAAAAACGCAATAAATCTCTGCCTGTAATTCCTATTTCCACACAGAGTCATGTTTTCACATTAGTCCCAAAACGAAATTTCTTTGCCAATTTGAAAGCACACTTACTGCTCTTTTTTTTTGGCAAGTGAAAATCACTTTTACAGACTGACACATTATGAAACCACTTTTTTGATTTTTTTAAATGCACATGTCCAAACTGCTTTTTCAGACCACCACCATGTGTAACCTGGGTGGCTGCCTACATTCCAGCAAGGGCAACCAGCCTTAGTGATGCTGAATGTATTTGCATTACAGACTGAAACCTGAAAACCCCACTCGCTTGTAAATACTGTGCATGATTATACATAGAAAGGAGCAGGGTGTGTGCTAAGAGTCTGCTTCTTCCCCCAAAAAATCGCTCCCCCTTTTTCCTACTAATGCAACTGTGAAATCACCAGAAAAAAACGCAATAAATCTCTGCCTGTAATTCCTATTTCCACACAGAGTCATGTTTTCACATTAGTCCCAAAACGAAATTTCTTTGCCAATTTGAAAGCACACTTACTGCTCTTTTTTTTTGGCAAGTGAAAATCACTTTTACAGACTGACACATTATGAAACCACTTTTTTGATTTTTTTAAATGCACATGTCCAAACTGCTTTTTCAGACCACCACCATGTGTAACCTGGGTGGCTGCCTACATTCCAGCAAGGGCAACCAGCCTTAGTGATGCTGAATGTATTTGCATTACAGACTGAAACCTGAAAACCCCACTCGCTTGTAAATACTGTGCATGATTATACATGGCAAGCAGATGGGTGTGTGCTAAGAGTCTGCTTCTTCCCCCAAAAAATCGCTCCCCCTTTTTCCTACTAATGCAACTGTGAAATCACCAGAAAAAAACGCAATAAATCTCTGCCTGTAATTCCTATTTCCACACAGAGTCATGTTTTCACATTAGTCCCAAAACGAAATTTCTTTGCCAATTTGAATGCACACTTACTGCTCTTTTTTTTTGGCAAGTTAAAATCACTTTTACAGACTGACACATTATGAAACCACTTTTCAGTTTTTTTAAAAAGCCCATGACCAGACTGCTTTTTCAGACCACCACCATGTGTATCCTCAGTGACTGCCTACACTCCTTCAAGGGCAACCAGCCTTAGTGATGCTGAATGTATTTGCATTACAGACTGAAACCTGAAAACCCCACTCGCTTGTAAATACTGTGCATGATTATACATAGAAAGGAGCAGGGTGTGTGCTAAGAGTCTGCTTCTTCCCCCAAAAAATCGCTCCCCCTTTTTCCTACTAATGCAACTGTGAAATCACCAGAAAAAAACGCAATAAATCTCTGCCTGTAATTCCTATTTCCACACAGAGTCATGTTTTCACATTAGTCCCAAAACGAAATTTCTTTGCCAATTTGAAAGCACACTTACTGCTCTTTTTTTTTGGCAAGTGAAAATCACTTTTACAGACTGACACATTATGAAACCACTTTTTTGATTTTTTTAAATGCACATGTCCAAACTGCTTTTTCAGACCACCACCATGTGTAACCTGGGTGGCTGCCTACATTCCAGCAAGGGCAACCAGCCTTAGTGATGCTGAATGTATTTGCATTACAGACTGAAACCTGAAAACCCCACTCGCTTGTAAATACTGTGCATGATTATACATAGAAAGGAGCAGGGTGTGTGCTAAGAGTCTGCTTCTTCCCCCAAAAAATCGCTCCCCCTTTTTCCTACTAATGCAACTGTGAAATCACCAGAAAAAAACGCAATAAATCTCTGCCTGTAATTCCTATTTCCACACAGAGTCATGTTTTCACATTAGTCCCAAAACGAAATTTCTTTGCCAATTTGAAAGCACACTTACTGCTCTTTTTTTTTGGCAAGTGAAAATCACTTTTACAGACTGACACATTATGAAACCACTTTTTTGATTTTTTTAAATGCACATGTCCAAACTGCTTTTTCAGACCACCACCATGTGTAACCTGGGTGGCTGCCTACATTCCAGCAAGGGCAACCAGCCTTAGTGATGCTGAATGTATTTGCATTACAGACTGAAACCTGAAAACCCCACTCGCTTGTAAATACTGTGCATGATTATACATGGCAAGCAGATGGGTGTGTGCTAAGAGTCTGCTTCTTCCCCCAAAAAATCGCTCACCCTTTTTCCTACTAATGCAACTGTGAAATCACCAGAAAAAAACGCAATAAATCTCTGCCTGTAATTCCTATTTCCACACACAGTCATGTTTTCACATTAGTCCCAAAACGAAATTTCTTTGCCAATTTGAAAGCACACTTACTGCTCTTTTTTTTTGGCAAGTGAAAATCACTTTTACAGACTGACACATTATGAAACCACTTTTTTGATTTTTTTAAATGCACATGTCCAAACTGCTTTTTAAGACCACCACCATGTGTAACCTGGGTGGCTGCCTACATTCCAGCAAGGGCAACCAGCCTTAGTGATGCTGAATGTATTTGCATTACTGAGTCCAACCTCAAACCCTTAAACTATTCTTTTTTTTTCCAGTACACCTTAATTTATCGTGAAAACATAGTCCATATTATTTTACATGTTCCTCACATTTAAATTTCTCCCAAAACAGAAAATGATAAACGCAACTTCAACAAAAAGAATTTCCATTTCTATTATTCATTTCTTAATTTACCATATACATCTCCTCTCAAACTCTAACCTCACCTTTAAAATTAGTTAGTTGTGAAAGAAATGTGGCACTCAAACAGCAGATTATCAGAGCCAGGATCTCTGTTCTGTTCACCTCTCTCCTCTCAGCAGAACCAGATAATGGCAAACTTTCCCTCTATTTTTCCACACATATACATGTAAGTTTCAAATCTCAGTGCTTCCCCCTTTTTTTCAAATGTAATCACACATTTCTATTGGTTGAAAACCAACCCTTTTCCAAAAGTACCCTGCCCCCAACTTGACTTCTGCCTAGTACCCTTCCCCCAACTTGACTTCTGCCTGCTACCATAGCAACAGCTCATGGAACACTGCTGTGTGGAGTTAGGTCAGAAGTTCGCCACACAATGTTTCAATTCCACAGAGCAAGAGTGCTTGACTTTTCAAACCTAACAGCAAATCCATAGTACTGTTCTTTGGTAACACATTTTTTTGTACCAATACAAAACATGCTTCTTTTAATTTACACATACAGCCTAGTTTTTATTCTAGAATGGTATGAAACAGCCAATCAGTTCTTTTTGTTTTGAAAAAAATATGTATGCCTCCATTTCCAAACTGTCTTTCTTTTCATATTGCCATTCTACTGAAAGACACCTCCTGAGTGCATCCAGTTCTCCTTTGAAGATGTTCACAGTGTGGATTGTAGGGCACAGCTATGTCTTCTGGAGTGAAAAGTTTGCAAAGAAAACAGATATGGTGAGAGACCTTGCTTTGCCAAATGTAGACATTAAATGGATTGGTCAGAGAGGGTTAAAGTGGCACCAATTGATGCCATTGGTGAAATCCTTCATGCAAATCCAACACCCTGACCTCATAATAGTGCACTGTGGTGGCAATGACCTAGGCACTTTGACTGGGGTAGGTCTGGAAATGCTTATGAAGGACACCTTTGCACAACTGTTTTCACTTTTCCCTAAAACTGCCTTTGTGTTTTCCAACATATGCCAAAGGCAAAAATGGAACTGGTCCAATCATTTCTGTCCGCAGATTGACAAAGCAAGAAAGCACGTCAACAAATCTGTTTCTGCTTTCCTCCGTGACTATGGTATGGGTGCCATTTACCACAACAACTTGCGTTATGACATGCAAGACATTTATAGAGGAGATGGTGTGCACTTCAATGATGAAGGGAACAGAGTCTTCCTCTTGAACCTTAGACTCTGCATCGGTACTTACTTGTAGGTACCACTAACAAAATGACTTCATAAACACAACAGCTCTTTTTAGAGCTCCCTAATATCTAAACTCTTAAATCTGCATTTCATTTCTTTTTTAATTTATTTTTTCTTCCGTACGCTTACCGTAAGCTTACCGTACGCGTACCCCGTGATTTTTTTAAAAATCAATAAATGTTTTCTTTGTACTTTACAGTCCTTCTTTGACCCCCTCACAAATGTAAGGGGGTCTGTAACTCTCCTCATTGCCCCCTTTTCTTGTTTTCACTCTTTTTTTTCTGAGTGAAACACACAAAATGGCGGCCGCCGCTTCCTGGTTTCGGCCGATTCGAATGTTTACTAAGATCTAACAGCCAATCAGAATCTCGCTCGCGCACGCCACCGTACGCGTACGGTAAGCGTACCGTAAGCGTACCGTAAGCGGGCTCAGATATATATATTGATTTAAAGGCTATTTTCTCAGAATCTACTGAACAGATTTACACCAAACCTACAAAAGGCACTTCCTTGACCTACGGACTACCTCTCTGCCAAATTTCTAGTAATTCTGTTCAGCCGTTCGGGCTGTAGCTCGTTCTAAAGGTCCTATGGAAAAATGCATGGGAAAAACGCGTTTTGGGACCCCCCTTTTATCTCAGCCCCCGCTTGACGAATCCCCCCGAGACTTTCAGGGTAGGAGTGGAGCGTAGCGCCCACCTATTTTGAGAAATTCGCGAGGATTCATCGACCGGCGCCAAAGTTATTCAAAATAGAATGTTGCGGATTTCCTATGGAAAAGGGGTCCTAACTATAACTACCTACTGGCGACCGCCAGTAGGTAATATATATATATATATATATATATATATCGTTATTTTGTACAACTATAGTTTTAACCCCCTGATATTTTTGTACTTACCTGTTTAAGTATGGGGAGTCGATATTTTTGCATCTATATTTTTTACATCTATATCTTTGACATCGATATTTTGGCAGTGAACCGTAATAACAATGTGAATAATTTCATTAGTGTCAAGTTATGCCATGTTTATAATTTTTTATTTAAACCATGGCATTGGCCCGGCTTTAAGTGCTTGTTTTGTGCCGGTTGTTGCAGGTTGTGTATAACAGCACTCATTTGTGTGGACCGGGACTTATTTTTCATTAGCAGACTTTGATCCAGAGCAATAGAGACACAGAGAGAAAAGGGAGAAAGAAGAAATAAGAGATACATACAAAAACAATGACACAGGGTACGCAGGATTGAAAAATAACCTTTAATAGTGACGTAAAGAGGCAGGCAGTGAAGAGTGGTGGAAGAAAAAGGTGTGAGGTGGAACCAAGACTAGGCAGCGCTGGAATTCATTGCTTCACTCTGGCATTCAGCATAGTAAGTGGCAGGTTTCTAATTAAAACCGAGCATCCGAACTTACTATTTTTGGTACAAATTAAGAATTGTTTCCTTTCTGCAGCTGAATTTTATAATATCCACAAGACTAGTTCCATCTACAATCCATTAGTACTGTCTCAGAGCATGGTAACTCTGTTGCTGTGATCGCTCATGCTTCTGCCATGTCACATGATCTGGGATTCTCTCCGTCACATTACCTTCCATCAACTTACAGGGCACAGTTGTTGATGAACATGCTCTAGTGACATTCCTTACTCTGACTCACCTTTCTGTCTATTGGCAAGGTAGATCATCATCAGTATCTGTATGTGCCACATTATTGTTTACATTATGCAACTGTTGGATGTCGGAGGTTGTATCTTTTTCTCCTCCTTCCTCATTTTCTCTGTACTGCCTTTCGTTATAAAAACCAATACAATTTATTAAAACAGAAAAAGAAATACATTCAAAAGTTTATTTGAAACACGTTTTTCTATTTAAAAAAGAATCTCAAAGACACATGGCAGTACAAAAGTGGGGACATCCTGAACACCCGCAACTGACTAGGCTAGCTCAAAAAGCAAATGTCCTCTGTTGATTATTAAAGGGAATAAAGGGAATGGAAATGTTATGCTCCTTTGGACTATATACAAAGTAGAAACACCCCTCATTAACAATAACTAAACTGGTAGAGAGCTGATAGTGATGTCTCTGCTGTGAAAGGTCATACAGAGGATTAGGGGTATCTTGAAGTCTGGGTATGTACACACACCCACCCACACACACAAACACACACACCCCCACACCCAAAAATGGAGTGCGTATTTACTCTTCCATCTCCATGTGCGGCCAAAGTAAATCTAGCTGTGCTTTTTGTTTTTTGATACACTCACTTGAAACTACCTAAACACCACACAGTGACTGGTCTCCGTAGTGCTGTGGTCCTTACAGAGATGGTGTTTCTCTAACTTTATCAGGGTTTATGAATACTATGAGGAATGGTCTAGTCCCCACAGCAGTGGTTAAACGTATGTAGACATATACACACTACTCCCCCAGACATCACAGATGAAAGCCCAGAGTTGTAAAATGCATGCTCTTTGTCAAAATATGGTGCCCAGAACAAGAATAGAATTTCACCCAAGCAAATATCTGTGAACATGACTTCACACTAAGGCTGACTGATGACAGAACAATAGAAATGGAAAAGAAATGTATTCAGCATCCATTTTAATAATCAGAAACTATGCATTAATATGTTTAAGCACATAATGTTGTTTCATGTTTTTAAATACTTTGTATTCAATTATCAATTATTACATTCAATACACAATGCATGAAAGATCTGGTCTCACTTTCATATTTATCCCAGCCACCTCACCCTTCAATGTCTCCAGAGCTGTTATAAGATTGGCAGGACAATATATGCATGTTATTATCCAGTATCCCAGATCAAAGTTATGCATCTCAGTAATCTGTACTTTATCTATGATGATGGGATCTCTTCAGGACTGGTCAGTGATGCATGAAGATTTCTAAATCTACATTAAACTACTGTATGAAATGCTAAACTAAGCTTTGATTAGATCCATATAATAAAGAGAAAGGTGTCAGCATAAAACTTCAGTAGAAGTTTCAGAATAAAGTATTGTGTAGCATAAAGCCATACAACTGGAAGGGGGAAAGAAATGTAAGGCGTAGAGATCTAAATGTCTCCTCTCCTAAGACGTCTAGGCATAGTGTGTGCCATTTAGAGTCACAAGCACTGCTTAATTATACTCTCGAAGATTCTACTAAATTATTGTCATGGACCCAATTAGAGACCACCTTCAAACAATACTTTCTTCCGCATGACACAATCGAAATTCCTTCTCCTTAGATGTATGTTTCTAAAACATGTTGATAACCCTTTCTCCTTTGATCCACAGATCTGTAGATGACCTTGAATTTGTGTTTCCATTCCACACAGACAATAAGCCTCCCTTCTGATCGTATTTTCTTTCACCCTTGACTCCCTTCTTGCTAGCTTATCAGTTTCACACAAAGGAGCCTTTTCTACATCATTTAGGTCATTGTACCAGACATCTGGAAAAGGGAGAAAAAAAATGCTACATCCAAGAGAACATTAACATTGAAGGTTAAATGTTTCAAAAACCAAATGCTTAAGGCCTTTAGTCAAGTTAACTGATAAAACTTCCACACGTTATATGCATGCTAATACACAAACAATTACTTTATGAGAGTAAATACATTCCTCGTAGATATGTTCCATTACATAGCAAATGCAAAAACAACAATTGGTGGACAGTATGCAGAACAATGTTATACATTCAACCCAGTACCGAGATCTGGGACTAAATCCATCGTTTTTTTGCTCACCATGCCAGTCCAGTTTGGACCCAGCCATATGCAAATCAGTCTTGACCCCACACCCAATGGGAACAGTCCAGCCCGAACTGCCAGGCCAGGTCTTCCCTGGACTGGAAACAAGCATCCTAGGACTGGTTTCGGGCTTTCAGCCCTCATCAGCCAGGATAGCTTGCCTAGAGGAGAGCACAGGACCCACGTCTGGGCAAACCCGTCCCACTCGGGGTAACAAATGCAAAAACAACAATTGATGGACAGAATGCAGAACAATATCATACATTCACCCCAGTACCGAGATCTGGGCCTAAATCCATTGTTTTTTTGCTCACCATGCCATTCCAGTTTGGACCCAGCCATATGCAAATCAGTCTTGACCCGGCACCCAATAGGAACAGTCCAGTCCGAACTGCCAGGCCAGGTCCTCCCTGGACAGGAAACAAGCATCCTAGGACCGGTTTCGGGCTTTCAGCCCTCATCAGTCAGGATAGCTTGACTCCAGTGGCATGAAGAGCACGGGACCCTAGCCTGGCTGAAGAAGAGTGACATACCCTGAAACCAGTCCCAGGATGCTTGTTTCCGGGTCCAGGGAGGACCTGGCCTGGCAGTTCAGTCTGAATTGTTCCCATGGGGCACAGGGTCAAGACTGATTTGCATTGGCTGGGTCCAAACTGGGGTGGCATAGTGGGCAAAAGAACGATGGATTTAACCCAGATCTTTTGACTGGGGGAGAATGTTTGCATTGTCAGCATTCCATCCATCATTTGTTTACTGGTACACTTTTCACCCTAAGTGGGATGGGTATGCCCAGACATGGGTCCCTTGCTCACTGTGCCACAGGATTCAAGCTTGCCTGGCTGTAGAAGGGTGACAATCCCTGAAACCGGTCCCAGGATGCTTGTTTCCGGTCCAGGGAGGACCTGGCGTGGCAGTTCAGTCTGGACTGTTCCCATGGGGCACAGGGTCAAGACTGATTTGTATACGGCTGAGTCCAAACTGGAGTGGCATAGTGGGCAAAAGAACGATGGATTTAACCCAGATCTTTTGACTGGGGGAGAATGTTTGCATTGTCAGCATTCCGTCCATCATTTGTTTACTCTAACACTTTTCACCCTAAGTGCGATGGGTATGCCCAGACGTGGGTCCCTTGCTCACTGTGCCACTGGATTCATGCTAGCCTGGCTGAAGAAGGGTGACATACTCTGAAACCGGTCTCAGGATTCTTCTTTCCGGTCCAGGGAGGACCTGGCCTGGCAGTTCGGTCTGGACTGCTCCCATGGGGCACAGGGTCAAGACTGATTTGCATATGGCTGGGTCCAAACTGGGGTGGAGTAGTGGGGAAAAGAACAATGGATTTAACCCAGATCTTTTAACTGGGGGAGAATGTCTGCATTGTCAGCATTCCGTCCATCATTTGTTTGCTGTAACACTTTTCGCCCTAAGTGGGATGGGTATTCCCGAACGTGGGTCCCTTGCTCACTGTGCCAATGGATTCAAGCTAGCCTGGCTGAAGAAGGCTGACATACCCTGAAACCGGTCCCCGGATGCTTGTTTTCGGTCCAGGGAGGACCTGACCTGGCAGTACGGTGTGGACTGTTCCCATGGGGCACAGGGTCAAGACTGATTTGCATATGGCTGGGTCCAAACTGGGGTGGCGTAGTGGGCTAAAGAACGATGGATTTAACCCAGATCTTTTGACTGGGGGAGAATGTTTGCATTGTCCGCATTCCGTCCATCATTTGTTTGCTGTAACACCATTACTTAGCAAAGCAAAACATTTTGCTATAAATGCATATAACATTAACTCATTATTATTAAATCAAAGCATTAGCAACACACAAATGTATAAATGTCATGATTACAGAACACATGCACTTCATAAGTTGCTTTAAGTGCACTTTTCTCTTGAAGGTTACATTAAATCTCATGAATATGTAAGGCTATAATATACATATATGGCCTAATCAATAGAAATGAGGATAAAGAAGATTCTGTGCCACTCCGGGACTTTCTTAGCATTACAGAACTAGTGGAACTAGTTTATTGTTGTGCAAAATAACAAATATACTCAACTAGAGGGAAACAAAGTAGGAGATACTGACAAAAGAGCAATGTATTATGGGAGAAGACGCAAAATTAAAACGAAGCATGAGAAAGAAATAAAGGGGCAGTTCTAATATGTCTAGACCATTGTTCTTCAAACTTTCTTAGTGCTTCCCCATGAAGTAAAGTAATTTTATCACCCCCAAAAAGGTAAACATATTTGTTCAAAATTATTCTATAGCATGTTAAATACTGCAAGCAAGCAAAATAATTTTAGTGGGGTTGAAGGGCACTCCCTTTAACAGATACAGATATTACTGATTTGGTGTAGTGTTTTTCAGTATGTCACAATAAATATTTGTAATGCAAAATGGTGCAAACCTGCTAAATATTTGAAGTGAGATCAGGGCATAGAGTTGGATATTAAAATAATTTTCTCAGTATAAACCCATACGTGAAATTGACAATATTGTAAGCAAGTGATCCACAAATTGGAAACTTAGTTTGAGGGTATCAAAAGAAACACTCACACATGCTGATGTATTCATAAAGCTACTGCTTCCTCTTCAATCATTGATTATGTCCATTGCTACCTATACTACTTTTGGTTTGATCTCTGATATGAATGTCAATAGTTATTCATTTAGCAATCATAAAGCACTCTCATTCCTGGTCAATTTAGCTCAAAGGGTATTAGGGTCTTGGAATCTCAAAGAAATGACAGTAAGTTTTGATAAATCAAATGGTAGAACTCATTGGAATACCAAGTTAAACGTGGAGTACGAAAGCTACATAAGGTCCCTGGTGACTAAACCAAAATTAAATAATTTTGTTTCTCCAAGGAGCCCACATTATAATTCTGTTGTCTACTTAAATAGTGAGATAACTAGACTGGTAAGAAGCCACTTTTTTCCTTTCACTATGGAAAGTGGCAAATTAATTCTTCTCCTGAAAAGAAGAAGGCAGAGATTAAAAATTGCGCTCAAGAAGGATTAGCATGCTCATAAATGTTTGAGCTAAAAGAAGCTGCCTCCCAAAAGGACACAAAGAGATTTTGGACTATGAATGGAGAAATGACATTGGGCATTACTATGCACCCAATGATGGAGTAGAGTTGCCTATGGTTCCCTTGTTCCCTCCCTTTCTTCACCATCAGTATTAGGCCCTCCATCCACGAAGGGGATCAAGGTTAATATTCAGAGAAAGAGAGCCTCTGGGCTAAATGGGGCAGATGAGATTCCCATCAACATAATTAAGAGAGTTCTCGCTATGAGCGATTATTCTCACACCTGTTTTTGTACACTGCTTCCACAATGGCCTAATTCCCCCTTCCTTGTCTGGGAGTATTCTAGTTCCTTTATATAAAAAGGGCCCCCGAAATCTCCCCTCTGATTACTGCAAAATTGTTATATTTGATATGGTAGGAAAAATATTTGCCAAACGTATACTTGATCACCTTTCAGTGTGGGTTGAGGAGGAAAAGATTCTGCCTAGAAAATAAGCAGGTTTTAGGAAGAATCTTAGCATGCTAGACAACATCTTTGTGCTGAAACTAATTGTGGAAAAGTGTGTATCTATTTGTGCTCTCCATGTATATGCTGGCATTATAGATGTTTTCCCTTGCTAGACATGCCTGGACTCCCTCTCACATTAATCAATGCCCTCCATGCCTCCACTTGGTGTCAGGTGTAATTGGGCAGAGATCAGGGCTTGTCTTCTATAATTCAAACTAAAAATGGTTTGAAACAAGGTTGCCTGTTGGCCCCCCTATTATTTTCTCACTTTATGCTTCAGACCGCCCTGAAAGCATATTTAATAGTAATAGGGATTCTCTGTATGTTGGTGGCCACTCTTTCCCATGTTTGATGTACACTGATGACAGTGAAAGTTTGGATTTGACACCCAAGGGTTTGAATAATCGTCTGGCCTCCCTACTGAAGGAAGTAAAATTATGATGTTTCATAACTACTGCTCGTCCCTGGGTTCAGAGAAGCTGTAGGTAGTAAAATCATATCCTGACTAGGGAAAATTATTTCAGACAGTATGAATGAGAAAGACCCCATCAACCATTGCTCATCTAAGGCCTTGTTGTAAGCTAGTGGTTTAAAAATATTTTATATTGTAAGCTAGTGGTTTAAAAATATTTTATAATGCAGTGGGTCGTAAGCATTTCTTACATTTGTTATCAGTATATAAGGTAAAGGTTACCCTGACTTTACTGTATGCCATAGAATCAATCAACATGTTAAAATAGAATTTCCTAGACAAGATGGAAGGACAAAACTTGCGTAAGCTACGTAACTTTAATTCGCCTGCCCCTGTACCTGCTTTAAGATTTGAAGTTGGCTTATCAAGAACCCATGTGCAGGGCTTGGCTAGTGTGATTCAGTGGGGATACCTGCTTATGAGGTGTAAGGAGAATTCATTGAGGGGTTTTATGGACGTCAACAATATTAATTTTTTAGGGATTTTAATTGTAATTATGCGCTAAATAAATTTGATATAAAGCTGAAAGAGCTGGACTCTTTCTCCTATATTCAACTTAAAAAGTTTTTTTAAAGCATTCGTCCTATCAATAAACAGTTAAATGTAAAATCTGCAAATTAAAGTGAAAATGTGAGTTGATAACCATCTCCTACCAGGTATGGGAAGCATAGGGAGTACCTGTCTTGGGACATAAAGCATGGAACCTGGTGTTTTTGGACAATATTATGCATGAATTTAATTCCTTTAAACGTGTTACCAACAAACAGGTATAACTCCAACGCAATCGAAAAACTGTAATCTTTTAATATGGGCAGTCACGATGTTAATCACTTATTATTTGTTTGTCTTGCACTGCACTTGCCTCACCATTATATTTTAAGGCGGACGTTTTTAAAATGTAATGTTAAGATGGCAGCTGAAGCTCGACATTTGCTATTTTATCCTAGGAATTAAGTTATTTGTCAAAAAGTTTTTACATTTTCTTTTATGTTTTAGATGTATATTAAAATTATTTCCAGTATCATTCTGTTTTATGTGGACCTCATTTGAGTTCCAAATCTTGAAAAAAATTGAATTGAATTGATGTTCATTCTTCCTGTTTATTTTGACATCTCAGGCACATGTGACATCTTTAGCCAATCCTGGCTTTTTAGTCAAAAGAACCAGGATTTTGAAGCCTATCCTTACAATGTTAAAAGTGAACATGCAAGTCCTAAATGCAATGTGGTTTTACCCAAAAGACCAGTACTGGCTAAAGGTGTTGCCTAAGACATGGGGCACTTGGCAGCTTTGAACATATTTATCAATTCGAACATTGCAGTTATGTTCAGTTATCTCTTTTAAAAACACACTCGGATGGATAATTGCCATGATATTATTTGTAGATCTTTCATGCTAAAAGCACTCTCAGTCATCCTCTTATCAGAAATGAGGGGGTAAGAATTGTTTTTTTTTTTAAAGCACACTTTGGTATCTACTCCAGAACATGACTAAGAAGAGACGTTACTGATTACACATAGGGTGACCAACTAGCATGGGTGCAAATTCAGGACGGTGTGTGTAAAAATTCAGGACAAAGGGTCAATATTCAGGACAGAAGGTCAAAATTCAGGACAAAACTGTGGGACAAAAGGTAAGTTTACAGACCTATCAAAGGAGGTTGCGTGATATTATGTAAATAAGTAAATAGATAACCACTTAAGTGCAATTCAGTCAGTCAGAATAACTTTATTTCGCCAACATAATGAAGGCTTAAAAGTATACTACATATATAAAAAGAGAAAAGAGAAAACATTCCACATAATTACAGTACAATAAGTTTTAAGATGCAATAGTTATAACAATTACAGATTTATAATAAAAGTTCATATTTGATTAAGTTCATATTGCAATTGATTGGATCCACAGATTGAACGTCTCTTTTTTAGAGCAGTTAAAACAAAGGATGCCACAGATAAACAAGTAAAGGGGTCTGACAATAACTGCAATTAGTAAAAGGCCACACAACATTGTTTAAAATTCATTTCACGCATAATGGGGATAATAAACCTTTTCCTTTCATTACGATAATGTTTACAAAAAAGCAAAAAATGCATATCATTCTGTATTGACTGGTTATCACAAGTACAAAATGGAAGATCGGCAGCAACATAAACATTGCCAGGGATAACCAACATTAAAGGGATATAGTTTAGACGGAATCTCACCAGGATATACCTGTGCTGTAGGTTAGTAACAAAAGTTAGGGACGTTGATTTGTTTTCCATTTGTGAGATACTCAGTACTGTTAAGTATATTTTAACTGTTGACAGCTTGACATTTAGTGTCTCCCTTCCAGTCTGCATATTAAATAATAGCTGGACTTTCAGATCGTTCTTAGAAATAGAACAGCTACTCATAGGGTCTAAAAAAAGGTGATGTAGCCCATTAGCTTTTAAGGTAGATTCAACATATCGTAACCAGGTTGTTACTCACCCCATCTAGTTTCAAGACATCCTTTATAATGTCTCTTGTCAGTGTGAGAGTCTCCTTTCGCCATATTGAATGCCACAATAATATTGGCGCCAGAGAAATGTTATCGGAAATGTAAGGGACTGTCATTTCCATATGGCATTTGAAATTGGCGCAAGACTTCAGCAATGAAAGTAACTTTTTAAAAAAATTATCTTCAATTGATTGGAGTTTTGTACATTCTCTGACTCCCCAGACGGCCGCGCCATAAGTGGCAGTAGACACCGTCTTTGCTTCATACACTGTTTTTATTACATCTAGAGGTTTTAAACTGTTTTTTTTATCAACTTAATTAGAACTCCAATATTCTTTTCCATCTGGATTGCTCTATTTACAATCATGTTTTGCCAGTTAAGTTGTCTATCAAACATGATCCCTAAATAATTAAAAGAGTCAACGACTCCCAGTTTTCCCCGTTCAGTGATAATTTGGGTTTGTTTCCGCAGTTTTGGACCAGCAACAAGGATAAAGGACTTTGAGTAATTAACTTTCAGATCCAGAGAGTTCATGTATTGCGTGTAATCCAACACCAAGTGATGCAGTGCATTACTAGTACGTCCTAAAAGTACTGCGTCATCCGCATAGAGTAGTATTGGTATCGATTTGGAGTTTATATAAGGGACATCTGGAGTGGATTCCATCAGATCAGCTTCTGCATTATTGGTGTACAGCGCGAATAGGAAGGGGGCGAGAACGCACCCCTGCCTAACACCGCTCATGATTTTAAAATGTCTGGTACATTCACCACCCCTTCCATATCGGACACAGGCAGAAGCGCCTGAATAGAAGTCTCGAATGATGTTAATAATATTTAGGTCAATCACCATTGCCCCCATGATCTGCCACAGCCTAGACTGTGCCACGCAGTCAAAGGCTGCGGACAGATCCATGAAGGCAAGATAGAGGTGGCCTTTTTTAGCTACAGAATATTTCGCTATAATTAGGCTCAGATTCAGGCACTGATCCACAGTGCCTTTCCCTCTTCTAAAACCAAACTGATACGGGATTATAATATTCTTATCCAAGGCCCATTCCTCCAACCTATTTAAAAGAAGATGACCCATTAACTTAGCAGTTGAATCTATCAGTGAGAAAGGTCTATAGTTCTTTGGAGTTGACCTATCTCCCTTCTTATAAATGGGGACAATTACTGTTGTTTTCCACGATGACGGGGCACATGTTTGGGCAATTCAAAATACGTTTATATTAGGTTGAGACAATCGTGCACTCATGCTTTTCAGTATGTGCGCAGCTTTAAGCAACTGTGCAGGTCTTTTTGTGGTATTTTACATGCTAATAATATATTTATTTTGTTACTGATGAATTGGCGAATGGACACCGTCATTCAACAATTCATCAGTATTTTGCTACGTAATTGTATTGGGGTTCAGACACGAAATCTCTATGATTAAAAAATGAACTGATCTTGTGCAATGTGGTGCACATGTTAAGCCCTCCAATGTCCTTGGGTCGAACGCACACTATATAAAACCATCAAACATAAACAAATTGTATGTTATCTGTGTGGCTTTTTGTCAGACATTTTCATACTTCTTTCAGTTTTCTGTTGATGGTTTTATTTGTATTTCGTTTTATGCATTTACATGGTAGTACTCAGGATCATGAATTTTACAATTTGGATACTAAAACAAGTATTAAAATGCCCTCCCAGCGCTTTGAAGTATAGTGAAGACAAAATGTAATTATATAAAAAACACAAAATAAACAACAGATCTGTATGCTTTACTCCCTCGAATGGAAATGTGATATATTAATTTTTAATAGCGGGTGTTCAACTTGTGCCTCCCGCGCACCTGATTACAAAGCTGACATTGTCCCATGCTCTTGGAAAAGTACGTGTGGCTGAAGCTGGAGCGATGCTGGTGGCACCAGCCAGGCTGGAGTGGTTTTTGTGCAGTCCTGCCTGGTCCTTTTACTACCTACTGCCCTATGCATTTAGAATGACAATGGGCGTGTGGGGCTGCTGTTATGCTAAGAGGGGGAGTACGAGGCGCCCCAGCAGGGAGCTGAGGCCTCTCCCAGGGGAACAGCTCTGCTCCCTGCCAGGCCCAAAATTACAGACATAAGGCATCCGTAAAAGGGATCCTCACGGGCAACGGATGTGAGGTTCAATTTACGGACGGTCCGTGAAATTTACGGATGGTTGGTCACCCTAATTACACATTAAAGAGTGGCTCACAGTCACGTTGTCATCTTTTACTAACTCTATAAACTGTTTTTGAAAAATTCTCAGCATGATGCTCATCTGTGTTCTTGAGGGACATAGCCAATGACATCCATTCACATCCGAGTCTGACCCACAGCTTGAAGGCCACCGGTCTATCAGAAGCCCCTCCTGCCTCTCATCCTGCACCCCACACCTCAGCCTGATCCTGCTTTTCATCCCTTATAACCAAGCCAGTTTGGGCGTCATGTTCATTGCGATAAACATCATCCTTTAGTTAAATAGACATCCCCAATTTCCCCTATCATTCACATTCGCCGGCTGGTATCCCAAATCATATTTGAACTCTAATGGAAGGATCAAATAAGGGACTTCTGTTACCCATCCCAGTCTGACATCGGCGCTCGCGGCGACGTCAGCAGGCCGTGCCGGAACACTACTTAGGCCGCCTGGTGACACCGCAGCGCGGGACGCTTTGCTGCTTACTAGCTTTTGGTGCTTTTTACCTGTTACGAGGGTGTCTCTGAGGGGAAGTGGAAGGCCCCTGCTGCTGGTCGCTTCTCGCCATCGTTCCTTGCTACCTGCTGCCGTGAGGTGAACGGCCCTTTACGAACTACACTTCCCAGCACCACCCTGACATCGGCGCTCGCGGCGACGTCAGCAGGCCGTGCCGGAATACTACTTAGGCCGCCTGGTGACACCGCAGCGCGGGACGCTTTGCTGCTTACTAGCTTTTGGTGCTTTTTACCTGTTACGAGGGTGTCTCTGAGGGGAAGTGGAAGGCCCCTGCTGCTGGTCGCTTCTCGCCATCGTTCCTTGCTACCTGCTGCCGTGAGGTGAACGGCCCTTTACGAACTACACTTCCCAGCACCACCCTGACATCGGCGCTCGCGGCGACGTCAGCAGGCCGTGCCGGAACACTACTTAGGCCGCCTGGTGACACCACAGCGCGGGACGCGCGCGGGCAGCGCCCGGGCGAAGCCTGGGCCAAGGGCGGGCCCGTCCTTGCCCGTCAGTGGCCGTGAGAGGCCGGGCAGGGACTACCCTTTTGGTTTTGGTTTGTACGATCGATTTGTTCATGCAGGGGTCCACTACAGTATCCGGACGCTTAAGTGTAATACTTGTTGGAGATAACTTCATTTTTACTGGGCTGTTGCTGTGCTGCCTCGTCCCCATCATGAGCAAAAGGAAGGCTGAAGGTAGGCTAGCTGGCACTCTTGACGATTACTTAACAAGGGTCGAACTTGAAATCTCTGATAAGATCCTAGCTGTAGAACGTAGGCTCTCACTGGATCCTATTATCTCCCTGTCAGGTGCCCCACCCACAGCCGCCAATGTCACTTCGGCAAGTGTACCCTTTTGTCCCGGTGCTTCTGACTCTCCCTGCACTTCTAGTCCCCCCTCCCTCTCGGCAATGGTTTCTACACGAGCAAACAAAAGAGTAGTAGCCCCTAAACTTAGCGAACCCCCATGTAAAAAAAGGAAAGGCAGGATCCAAAATAAACCCCCCAATCCCCGAGTTGCCGCGGATCTGCTACACAGATACAGTACACACTCTTCTGTTCCTCTATCCGCCCCTACAGGCACCAACAACAAGCAACCCATTGATTACCAGAGCATCGACGTCTTAAGTTCTGCACTTAAAGACCAAATAGTTACACTAATACAACCAGTCCTGGAAAAGTTAGAAATTGTGTTGACTAGGCTCAGCCATATTGAAACTACCTTGTCTAATGGTCCGCCGCTTGTGCCAACAATCACTGTTACAAATATTGAGGATGAAGTCCGTAGACCTAGTGTTAGGACTATTACTGGTCAACCTGTCTTGGGAACTAACATTAACATTCTTCCAACTCCCCCTGCAACAGGGGTACAACTTTCTAGGCCTATTGCTGCCCCCATAGCCGCCAGAAGATCGCTGATAGATCAGCAGCCCTCAGTGAACCAATTAAGGCCCATGCCTTCTAATGCAGTAGATCCCGAAGTTTTCAGAAGCTTACATCTCCCCTCTGAGGCCACCCCTTATACAGTTATTTTAGCCAATGTTCCCCAATTACCGGAAGGGTCTAGTGAGCACTGGTCCAACTTAAAAAACAAAGCGCTGCACTTCCTCAGTAGGAAATGTGGGGTACCCCATTTCTTATTTGAAGAATTTAAAATGGTCAGGCGGGTGCCCTGGGTTGGCCACACTCAAAAGGCTTTGACAGGTGATTGTGTGGTGCTAAGTTTTGGGTCCCGCTATTTGGTCGAACGTATCTTGAAGACGGCCTCATATCATGTACCCTTGTTAGATGAGATACAGATCTTACCCTTGGGCTACTTCTATAGACCTGTTAGGCCGGCGGCTCATATGCAACCACGTGCCCCCCATCGTAATTTCCATCTTGGTTCTCACCCAGTTGGGTTAAGTAACCGGTTCGCTGTTCTCTCCTCCTTGGAGGACAACGATTGACATGGGGATAGTTCTGCACAGCCCTGGAAATTCCAGTCTAGGAGCCCATTGTTTGTTAGTAGGGAGCCACAAGCTCTAATACAGCCCATTGTACCTGTTGTGGATTCCATCCCACGTACCACTCTTGATCATCTAAGCCCCTCTAGTGGTAGCCCTACAACTAACCCTAATATGGAGATTCGAACGTTAAAACCGCCAGACACCAACTGCCATCTATCACTCTCCTCCTGGAATATAGCTGGCCTCCAATCTAAAGTAATTTCTCCTGACTGGGTGGCCTTTATCGACCAGGTGGATATTTGGTGTTTCCAGGAGTCGTGGGCGGCTGACCCTATTTTTCGAGTAGGGTATATGAATTACTTTAAACCAGCCACCAGGGGCTCCAGAGGGAGACCAACGGGTGGTCTGACAACCTGGGTTCGCCAATGCGAAGGCATAGTTGCTGTGGAAGTGCCGATAGATAGCCCTGACATATTGGCCACTCGTATTACCTCTTCAAAGGGTCTAAATATTCTCGTTATTAATATTTACTCTAGGGGAATTCCCGGTGGTAAATGCTCCCCTACAGTTCTTGTATTAGAACAGTTTCTTTGTAATTCTACAAGAGACGGTCATTGGGTTGTGGCAGGTGACTTCAACACCTGTTTTGAACCACTGGGGTTAGACGATGGAAAATTATCTGAAGCGGAGGACTCCGTGTGGGGTATACCGCAATTAGGTCTACCACCTATTAGTAAATGGACCCAAGCAGCCCTCTTTCTGAAGGGGATCTGCCTGGAGATGGGGTTGAGGGCCGTTAATGGCAGAACAACATCTGACAGGCAGGGGAAGATAACTTTTAATAATGGTAGATGCGGGAGCAGAATTGATTATATTCTAGTGAACTGTGAGATGTGGGTCGACGTAGTCGATATGGTTGTGTCTGATAGATTAGAAAGTGACCATAACCCCCTGATGTTGACCTTATCGGACAGTAGCTTTGCCAAGCCATATAGTGATGTTGGAAGTGTCCCGCATGTGCAAGCTACTCTGTCTTTGGACATGAGAAGGGTTCGCTGGCCTAAAATTGCTTCGGACCCCTCTACCCGGGTCGCTATCAGGAATTTGATTACTGCAGCAACGCTTAAGTTATCTAACTGTGAATCAAGGGAGGGGATCATAAACTCCATGTCGGACATTCATAGTGAACTGTTTACAGGGCTTAAAACATTTTTTATTAAAACTGTCCCTGCCACAACTAAACTGGTTCCCAAGCCAGAAAACTCTTGGTTTGATGGTGGTTGCAGAGCCTCACGCAAAGCACTGATCTCAGCAATTAAATCTAGACACCCGCAAATGATCAGGAGCTGTAGAGCTGCTTATAAACTTGCCCAAAGCCTGGCTAAATCTAAATGGGATGAATCACGCTGGCAAGAGCTACTCGAGGCCTGCGAGGGCAGAAACATGACCCACTTTTGGCACCTTTTAAAATGGGGTAGGAACCCACATGCTATGATACCGGCTAACCATGTAGCTCCTGACCAGTGGGTCAGCTATTTTGAAAACCAATTTTTCTCTAGGGTGTTGCCTTTAGAATCCCCACGGGTCTTTAGTGGTGCTGCTCCACTAGAGTTTACCTCTAGTGAGGTAGTGTCTGTTTTGAAATCATTGCCGTCGGGAAAAGCCCCAGGCCCCGACGGTATCCCCGCCGATCTATTCAAGCAGGAACAGGATCTATGGGTTCCCTACCTTCAAACCTTAGCCAATGCCCTGGCTGGTGGCGCGTCGGTCCCGGTGTCTTGGTTTGGGGCAGAGATATTGCCTATCTATAAGAAGGGTGATCGCTCTGCCCCTGCCAACTACCGCCCGATTAGTCTCATCGACGCAGTTCAAAAAATTACTGCCCGTCTGTTGTTGGGTCGTATTACAAGCTGGATCAACGAACACGACATTCTAACGCCCCTCCAGGCAGGGTTTCGGACACATGTCGGGACCATAGATCAAGCTTTTAGGTTCATGCTTCTTTATTGGAAGGTAGTTCATTTGGGGGGGGGGAAGCTTTTTGCAGCTTTTGTGGATCTCAGGTCCGCATTTGATACGGTGCCAAGAGCTAAATTGTGGGATGTCCTCCGTGAGATGGGCAAGCCGGCTGAACTATTGAGGTTCTTAGTTATTTTACATTCTCATACATACGCACAGGTCCGATGGGGCAAACCAGGCGAGGTGACAGCGAGATTTAACGTGACCAAAGGGGTCAGACAAGGGTGTGTACTGGCCCCCACTTTGTTTTCCCTGTTTATCAATGGTGTAACTAGGTATTTTCTTGACTTTCCAACAGATGCACCCACGTTAGCAGGCATGAAAGTTCCCCTGCTCATGTTCGCGGACGATACTCTCCTTATTTCTAAAACCCGCCAGGGGCTTCAATTAGCACTGACTCGGTTTGAGTTATTTTGCCGCGACCATGAGCTCGAGGTTAACGTGGGGAAGACAAAGTTTATGGTCCTTCGTGGCACCCGTCCAGTTAAAGCCAGGGTTGATATGGGTGGCGCAACGCTTGAACAGACCTCCACCTTCACCTATTTGGGGGTCACATTTAGTGACAATTTAAGCTGGAGGCCCCAGATCGACCTCCTTAGTCTTAAGCACTCACAATTAGGTGGAGCGTTGTATAAAGAACATAGACTATCTTGCACCAAACCAGTAGCTCCGTTGATCAAAATCTATGGATCTAAAATTATCCCAGCAGTCATGTATGGTGCTGAGTTATGGGGGTTCAGTAAACTGGACCCTCTGAGGGTGGCCCAAAATAACTTTTTGAGGTCTATAGTTGGGCTACCCACATCAGCCCCACGAATTCCCTTGCTATACGACCTAGGATGTCAGCCTATTGAAGATATGACCCGGTATAGGCCTTTGGCGTTTTGGCGTCGCCTATGGACCACCCCGGAGTTATCTCATTATGCAAGGGCACTGCTGGAGGTAAAAGACATGGGGGGCTCCCATAGAATTAGCTGGTTAACAGAAATTAAATCTATCTTGATAGATATGGGTATGGGCGATCTGTGGTTTAACCCTGTGACGGCTGTTTTTCCCCCTAAAAAAGTCTTCAGGGATTCCTACTGGCTTTGGTCACAGCATAAACGTCATTCCTCCTTGACTGCCAACTCTTTGACAACATGTTACCTGTCTATTAAGGATCAACCCACTCTTGAGGCATACTGGGATGTAATAACTGAGAAGCTGGACCGGAAACTGTATCATCAATTCAGAATAGGGTCCCTCCCATTATGCTCTTTCACTTCTGGTTGGTCTATTAACGGCAATGACAAATGCCCAAACTGTAAGAATTTAGTCGAATCAGACGATCACTTTTTATTTGTCTGTCCGCTATATGACCGACCTAGAAGAGTTTGGTTGCGGCCTGTGTGTCGTGAACTAGGTGTAAGATCTGCCCAGGCTGCCAAAAGGATTCTTAAGACGGATACATCTTCCCTTGTGGTTATTGGTTTAGCTAAATACATTAGATGGGCTTGGCTACTACGGAGTAGGCATAATTCTTGTAACACTTTGCCTCCTACCACAGAATTATAGCAATTGTTACTCTCTTGGAGTCTGTTTTAACCAATTCAAGTCGTGTTCTATAACTATTTAATACCTTTTTATTCCTGTTTTTAAAGAGTTATGTATTTATAAATGGTTTTTATGGAAATGATGCAAACTATCGCATATTTTTTAAATGTATTTTTTATCTATGTCTTATAAGATGAAATATTCGAAATAAAGACTTTCTTGACTTGACTTCACTTGATATCTTTGGTATTTTTGGTGTGGACTTTGAGGTTTCAATGGTAATATCAGCGTTAGGGTTAGCTTTTGTTTTTATGGGGCTTGTATGCTCTGTAATTGAGTAAAATAGAGCATTCTGCAACACATTTTTCATTATATATTCAATTGTATTAGCTTTTAAAGACTAGTAAATGATGCAATCTTTGTTGGGTCTTTTCAATGATTACTTCACTATCACCCTCCACCATTGCCTCTCATCTCTCCATAGCCCCCTCTCACATGTATTTCATTTATTTTTGTAGCACCTCTCATATCAGTGTAGGGTGTCGGAACACTTTACATCACACACACACACATACAGAGACAATGAGACAAATGTGTATTAATCATTGTATAGACTATGTTACATTAGACAAAGGAAACTACAAAGTAGTCATTTTTTAAGAGTGTTTGGGCTGGAGAAGCACAAACTCAGGATTCAGAACGAAACAGCAGTTAGGGTTGACTTTACTAATAAGAATTTATTCCTACCCTTTTTTTTGATAATCAACTTTATTGATTTTGGAGAAACAAAGAAAAATGAGTACTGACAGCACAGCATGCAAGTTTGCACGCATGACATTGTAAAAGCATCCATTGAGAAATAATCCAGTAAGCGCAATGGTTAAGCACTTTACATGGTGAATAGGGGGGCAGCATATCGAAAGCTAGAGTCTCTCCTCACGAACCCCATTAACCTATTTGGTCTGCCCACTTGCCCCACACCCTTTGGTACTTAGCTGGGCAGCCCCTGGCCTTAAATAAGGGTTTCTCCTGAGCAGCGCACCAATCTACCCCTCGTCGCCATCTAGCAATCGTGGGGGGGGCAGTTTGCATCCAGGCCATGGCAATATCCCGTTTAGCCACCATGATGGCTGTCCCCAGGAATAGTTTGTCTGCACGGGACCCATCTAGACCGTCCATAACGCCCAGAAGAAGGCGCATAGGATCATGAGGTACATGCCAGCCCAGGATGTGTGTGAGTTCAGATTCTATTTTGTCCCAGTAGTTTGTGAGGCGGGCGCAAGACCAGACCACATGGTAGAAGTCTACTGGGTGGTGTCTGCATCACGTGCACTAAGGCAAAGCACGCAGCCCCACTCTATGTAGTCGTTATGGGGTAAGGTATGCAGTGTGGAGGTAATAGATCTGGACGAGACGGAGTCTGGCTAAGGTAGTGATAGTTTTGGGGGCCATAAGGGCATCTCGCCAGTCTTCCTCCTCAAGGGGACCCAGCCAGCCCTCCCAACAAACTCTAAGTGGGTCCATAGATGTGGGGCTGTTGTTTGTGAGGGTGCGATATATGCGCAATATGCCAACCTTCCAGAGATTCCCCATCATGACCTGTGCTTCTGGTGGACTGAACTCAGGGAGCGTGGTACCCGTCGAGATATGCGTACTTAGGACGTGCTGAATCTGTAAAATTGTGAGGCGTGTAGGGAGAAGCGACTCTGCAGGTCCTGAAAGGTCTGTATATGGTCTCCTGTCCACACGTCGCCCAGTTGGGAAATTCCAATGTGGTCCCAATGCATAAACCCCCGCCTGGCTGCCACTTTGCCGAGCCATGTGCCCTGCCAGAGCGGCGTTTGTTGGGTCAGTTTTGTTTCCCATCGTGTATGACGCACGGCTGAAAGCCAGGCCAGGAAAACCTCCTGAGTCACTGTTGAAATCGTCTTAGGGATGGGGGAGCCGTACAAGAGGGCTTGGATTCAGGGGAAGTCCATGCCTCGGAGTTCAGTTTGGTAGGCTGGGTCGGACCATCCCCCTGTGAACCAATTGTGGAGGACAAGCAGTCTAGTGGCCAGGTAGTTATTTATCGGGAAAGAAAAGCCACAAACGCTATCACGCAGGAGCGTGCAGCCATTATATTCCCCTAATTATTACAGGGGAACCGGAACCCTTACACTTCAAGAAGGTGACAGTGGATCTCAATAATCATACCCTATTCCTAATAAGGCAAATACGTTCGGCCACTATCAGAGTGAGCCATTGGGCCAGAAATTTTGTACGCCACTGGTGGCAGATAGAGTGACGCCCCGAAATAGAGCTACTTCAATCAGAAGAGGTAATCTTCGCCCTCCATTAACTGGCTAAATGAATTATAAAACCAGCCCTGATTTTTAATCATTCTGTGGGATAGTCCAAGATTCGTATAATCATATACCTGTTGATTGTAGACCAACTCTAAGGATTGAATTACAATCCAGATAAGAAGCAGGAGGCATCGACCCCTACTACCTGTGAAGCATAGGTTTAGGGCTAAGGGATCAGCCATCGTCACCTTAAAGAGGTTTTTTAACTTATCATATGTTATCGTATTTTTTTGAGAGTCCAAAAAGTTTTTTTGTCTTGAAAAAGATGGTGTTATAAGAGTCCATCGAAACGCGTCAACGCCTTGTTGAAAAGTACACAATCCGTCAAGTGGCTATGGTCAAAGATTATTCTGTGAATTGAACAGTACCAGGCACTAGCCCTTAATGAATTTCTCCACGGATGTTTACGTAGTTAATGACATAGTGTTTTTTGTCTTTGTTATGTACTCTCTTTTTTATCTAGAGTGTTGGTTTTTAGGTCTCGGGACCATCCGGTCTGCCGAAGGCAGAACCGGAAGTCGAGAGATTTAATGACTTGGAGAAGAGGGGCTTGAACCAGCCCCTCTTCTCCCCTGTTCTCCATTGGCTGGCCTCTTCAATGCTGGCCAGCCATTGGAGAAGAGGTCCCGTCACTCCGATCAGGCCCCGTCCTTTTCGGATCGGGGGCGTGTTTTTTGCAAGAAGTCTCATTCTCTCCTCCAGCCAATGGCTGGAGGAGAGAAAAGACAAACACGCCCCCGAATCCGAAAAGGACGCTGCGTTTCTCCGAGGCATTTCTGCTCTGCCTCGGAGAAAGGCGGCGGTGTGCTTGTTTGGGAGGCTACTGTTTCAGGTCAGGCGAGAGCTGCTTAAATAGATATTTTGCCCGCACAATAAACAAGGACAGGATATTTACTGGTTTGGAGGGTTCAGCAGGGACACGTCATTTGTCAGTCGCGGGAAATTAGGGGCTTTAGTGCAAGAGAGATGTTGGCGGGAACTCCGGGCATTAATTCAGAGCGTGGATGATTGTCTGAGGGGAATTACTGCGGACGGCACGCTGTCTGTGGTGAGCTGAATTCCCAAGGCCTAAGCCTGCAGGTATTGCACCCTTACATACGAACTCGGTGATCTGTAAACAAAAGGGCTTGATTAGCAATGCTCATGAGGTACAAATCCACACAGAACGGAGGCGGGGAATAGTGAGTGACGCAGTGGGAAAACAAACTGCCTTCTCTTTCCAGGAATGCAGACACTTACAAAGGAGAACCGTCTGACTCTGCCTCCTGTTCTAGATAGTGGTGCATTTAGTTAGGACGCATTGTTAATTATCACGGAATCTCCATAAACTACACAGTATAATAAAGGAGAAAATGAGAAAAAAAGGAGAGAGGTGTAGAGAGAAAAAGTAAGTGTGCACGCGTGTCACAGTCTATAACATAAATTTCTGTTTTTTCACTGTAGTGCTGTAACGCTTTTTGCTCGATTTCTGCTGATTGGTTGGTAATGTGTCCGACTAACGCCATATTCCAGACAGGCAGTGGTGTGCTTGTTTGGGAGGCTACTGTTTCAGGGCAAAGCGCGCGGTATTGTACCTGCGCTGGTAACAGCTGCACACAATGCGCCACAAACCCGTGTCCCATGCTGAAGTCAACAAAACCACACGGCCGGCCTTTTATCTGACATCGAGTGCTTGTTTGGGCTCTTTTTACGACGGGCCCACATTGTTGTCTGGCCAGCACTCAGTCTGTCAGTCTGCCTGGCCCGGCTCCCATTGTTCCCTTATCGGCACCTCTGCGCCCTGCAGGGTGGGGGATGGGTCCACACTGCTGGGAGGAGAGCTGAAGGACCCTTAGTGTAAACGCAACCTCCAGCGAGTTGTACAATAGGGGCAAAGTTACCGCAGCGCACATTGTTCTCTGTTTTTTCAGCATCTAATTTTGGCTGAAGGGAGATTAGTTCAATTTGAATCATATGTTGTTGCTCATGGTGTGAACCTCTCCATACATTATCCACGAAAGGCCATGCATTTGTATAAAAAAAATGTATCCCTTAAGTATACGTGCAGGTCAAGCGCGGTTTGTAACAGCAAGCGGGGAGGTTTGCTGCTGAAAGACTATGGGCTTATTTACAAGCCGCTTGCTGGATAGGAATCTCTACACCACTTGGTCTTTCAAGCGCCTGTCCAGGCAGGCCCGGACCCATGACCTGTCCAGGGTAATGTACACTCGCCCCATGCTCTCCAGGCACATGTAGACTAGATTCAAGAAGGGTCTCTCTCAACACACCGCCCCAGTGTTCAGCCCTTCACATTGAGAATGCACATCTGATGCTTCGGAGTTATTATTTTCTCAACTTTGACAATACCGTTTGTTTAAATTGATGTAATATTCCTTACATATCTAGTATGTACTCAGTGATCAAAGTGGTTGGGATCGGCAGGGTACGGCGTGCCCCTACTTCTTAAATTCAATCGATTCCGTACCCTTACTTCTTTGTTTAAAACATGTGTTTTAAAAAAAAAAACATAAACAAAAATAATGTCATGAGCTATGCCAATAGCTCTAACTTTAACAATGCCGAGACCATTGCATTGTAAATGCTTGTTAAATGTGTAACTAAGATTTGTTTAAATGCTTTTTTCGCAATTGAGTATAAGACACCAACAATACCATGTAATATGGCAACTGTCTTCTCTTTAAACTGTGTATTCTAGGAGTCTTTTAACTAATAAAATGATTTGTATTTTTTTAGAATTGAAGTTGTCACGATTATCTGTAAGGGATATATGGTCTCATTTCCAATGTATGCAGAGTATGTTAGTGACTGGGAATGAATGAAATAGACTAAACATATAGGGCACATAGGATTATATTTTCTCCAAAGGAAAAAGCTTTTGTGATACATCAGGTAGTATAGGTACAGATCTGTCATGCCCATGCCTCCATCGAAGGAGGGATTGCGGCAGCCATCGAGAGACATCCACGGTCTTCCCGTTCCCCACAAGAACTGTACGATCATTGTGTCGATCTCTTAGAACCAGCTTCGGGGATAATGAAAGGGAGTATTAACAAACCCTTTTTTAGCAAAATTAGGATAATGAAAGACTGGGGAAAAACATAACTTTCTAACCTACACCATGCAGTTTGCATGCAGCTCTTTGATGGCAGTTAATGGATCACTGTGCTAGATTACGATTGTAACTTTTGAACTGCACAGCAATAAAATGATCTCAGTGACAAAGCAGTAACCCACTGCGCTATGCACTTAAAATACTGTTCTCTGGTCTGCATAGTACAGTTTTTTTGCAGCAGGCATGTTAACCTTCTTCCCTACCTTAGATGAGTCAAAACTGCCACTACACAAAACTCCATCTCTCTTCAGCAGGAACATCAATCACCAGAATGATCTTGAAACTTTTATTGTTGGCTGAAAACTGCTGCATATACAAGGAACTCTGCAGCAGATGCTTTTTAAACTGCTGTACTGCTGCAAAATTGGCACTCAAAAACAAAACTGACCCACCCCACCCTTCCAGCCTTCTGGGAAATCACTGGATGCCAGTTACGACAACTTTAGCCTTGGGTCGCAGTTCTTGGCTCAAGCCGCTACTAAAGTCACACGGACAGTCACTCACTCTCAATTTGAGCCGGTGGTTTCCTGTGCTTGGCACAAGCACTTAATTGTCAACACCGGCGCTTGTAAGAGTCTTCCGCAAGGTGGCGCTGTCTGGCAAATATAGAGTGGACGACGACAAAAGTTAATTATAAATTCAATATACATTAAAAAGGACTGTTACCTGGCACCCAAGCCATTCTTATAGCTTGGGGGGCCTGAAATAGTCCGAATTGTCACACTTGTAGTGTGATGGATAGTAATTGTGTTGTTGCTATCATTGGCAGCATAGTAATGGCAATGTGTGGTGCAAGCTGCAGAGACCTCCTGACGAGAGCCCTGCAACATATTTGTTTACAAATTAAGCACGGTTACCCCTTTTGATTCACATGGGAACGCTTAGGACGGACTAGCCTATGACCTTGTTGCTTAGTGTCAAAACTGTTTTCAGGATATGCTGATAAAACCCCTGTCACCAGCTACAACATTAGGAGGCTGTGATTGGCTAGTAGTGCTGCACGATCACACATTACACGTACTTGCAGACAGTCATGTGTGTCCTTTAATTAATTGAAATGGCAATTTTCCTTTATGTGAGGGTATCTCGCCTTCTCCCTCCCTTCCAAAGTGCCAGACTGTGGGGTTTGCTTCGCCTGTAATATGTGTCCCATGAATGATGTTGTTAAACAAATGCTTTACTATCTCAAATTCTGGAAAAAGAAACCTACCTTGTCTGTAGCTGTTTATTGTTCAGTAGGCATATAGGCATACTAAGCTCCTGTGTGCATAAATGCAATGCTTTCCTGACACTGAATCCTTTATTTCAGCCTGACTGTGGCAGAGCACATCCTCTTCTATGCCCAACTGAAAGGCAAATCCAAGGAGCAGGCGGAGAAGGAGATGGAGGGCATGCTGGAAGACGTGGGCATCCCCCAGAAGAGAGACGAAGAGGCTCAGCACCTGTCAGGTGGTTACAGATGTCTCATACGAATATAGCATTTTACAACGCGGATTTTACACCGCGATACATTCATAACACAGTCGTTAGAGCGACCGTGTTGTTACAAGCAGTGCCATTACAACGCATGTCGTTACAACGACTTGCGCTAGATGGCGCGCTGGACTTAGGAATAGTATGATTTACCATTCCAACTCCAGTGTGTGCAACAGTAGGGAAGGTGTTAGAATAGTAAATCATACTATTCCTTAGTCTAGAGCGGCATCTAGAGCAAGTCGCTCTAACGACTTGCGTTGTAATGGCACTGCGTTGTAACAATGCGGTCGTGGTAACGATCGCGTTGTGAATGTATCGCGGTGTAAAATCCGCGATTTAAAGGTTGTTTCCCGTCTCATGGCAGAAATGTTTATTTTATGTCAGACTCACGTCAGATCATTTTAGCTAGTGTTCAGTTGCACTACTGAAGCATGATGTGGTTTGAACTTTTTGTATTTATTTGAATAGTACAGGTAGCTGATAACTCACATGGAGGTATCCAGTGTCATAACCTACAATTGCAGTTAGTAGGAGAGGGAACACTTGGAGAAAAAGAATGCTGAGGCATAACCACATGGGAAGGCACAAACAAACAAAAGCAGAGAAATAAGGCCATAAACCTTTCAGGATCAGATGGCACAAGTAAATGAAGAATATTAACCAAAAGACATAGGTTGAGACTGATGCTCAAGGAATTTTATCCTCAGTTAAGAACATCCTCAGTTTTGGTGCACTCCGTCACAAGGCTTATGAACAACAGCACCAAGGTAAGTGGGACGCTGTTTGATATAAAAAAGGAACAATACTTTGAGGTATGTTTTCTTAACGTGTCAGGTAGAATGCTGATTCATGACCACATAAAGTTTTTATAAAACATAGTTGGACACAAACATGTTTTTACCCTCCTCTTAGTGCACATTTCTCTGTACCTATTGCTCTGATTTCCGGTTTGTGTCTTGCAGGTGGAATGCAGAGGAAGCTCTCTGTTGCCTTGGCATTTGTGGGGCAAGCAAAAGTTGTGGTTTTGGATGAGCCAACATCCGGTGTGGACCCCTATTCCCGAAGGTCTATCTGGGATCTTTTGCTGAAATATCGCCAAGGTAATGAACTGGATGTAGGAGACGTGTGGTGAGCACATACATGGCCAACCTTGCCATTCCAGTGCTGCTGATTATTTTGTGGGTGACCTTATGGCTTGCAATGACCTAGCGAGTGTTAAGCTTCCTCATTCCCAAGCCAGTGAAATTTGATATCATGGATTTTTTTATGTCTACAAGTTAAAAGTCTCATGGATATTGCTGCGATGCATATTATATAGCATCACCCCTTCCCCCCCAAACAAAAACAAAAAACAGAATGTGAGTTTTGTTTTCGACTCAAACACATGAAACCACTGAAATACATCAGTTATATTTAGGAACGCACACAACACACAACGTAACTCACATTTGACAACCATATTGTTCTCAAGATAACTACTTATTTAATATATCTGAAATTACGAAAAATTTGTTTTGTTCATGGCGGTCGATCGTGAGATATGTTGTGTGTTATGTGGACAACCTGCTGTTGCACTCCAACCCAGCCACGGCCCATGCACGTAAGAGTGGTGGGACCATGTTGGGGGGGGGGGGGGATTGAAGGGGTTCGACAGACGACCACGAGGGAAAATTAAATAAATAATTAATTTTCCCTCGTCGTCATCTGTCAAAATCCTCCCCACCCGGCCTCGCCGTTCTTACCTGCACGGGCCGCGGCTGCTCCAACCCATGCTGTGCATGGCCTTTGGCTATGCACAGCGGGGTTGGCTGTAAAACCTTTGCCTGCAGCCAGTACCTTCCCCCGATCCTACCATGATTACCCAACCCATGCTGCACATGGCTTTCTGTCATGCACAGCAGAGGTTGACTGCATGGCTTGGCCTGTTGCCAGGCCCTGTGCACGCTGGGGCCACCCAACCCATGCTGTGCAAGGCCTTTGGCTGCGTGCAACTGGGGTGGGCTGTATCTCCTGGCCTGGGGCCAGCCACTGCTCTAACATCACAGTGGCTGCCCAACTCATGCTGTACACATTCTTTGGCCATTGGCCGCAGGGACTGGCCTGCAGCCAGGCTCTGCGTCCTACCTGCAGTGGCCACTCAACTCCAACGTGCACAGCCTTTGGCCATGTGCAGAGGGTGTTTTGTGCACACGGCTTAACCTGCAGCTAGGCTCCACACCGAACCTGCTATCTGGGAAGGAAGCACAGGGCCTGGGCCAAGGGAAGGTACTTGTTTTGCAAACGTTTTATGCAGATTAGTCGAACAATGGCAAAGTTATTGAGAAACAAAAGATGTCTTTACTATGGAATCTCAGACTTAAATATAACTTTACAAGTGCTATAACCCTGGGCCCAACTCACTGTAGATGGGCAACTCTCCTAATGTACACAACCTTGGCCAGGCCTGTTGCCAAACTACAATGCGCACTGTGCAGAAGGGTTGGATACAGGACCTGCGCCCTACCTCATGGCTTCCTATCAGAGCCAGACACCCATTTTAGTTTTTCGCTTTGTTTGCGATTGTTTTTACAGTTGTTGAAACTTCTTAGTCGAAAGGACTCATCAATCAGGCACAGATTGGCAGTCTAAGGTACCCCTGACTACTGCGAAGGGATCGTACACCTTTGGGGTTGGCCCCTTATGCTAGTGGAAATGATTTTATCACAGTGCAAAACTTGCAAATCTGAGCTGACTCATTCCTTCCAAGATGGCAGGAAAAAAAATTCTACCCTAATCCAGCCAATCACGTTTTGTAAAAAAATTCAAAAGTGATTGACATGATTTGTAATGACTCACGAATTAAAACAGCAGAGATATTTAAAAGTGTTAACCATCTATAGCCCACTTTCAGTTTTAATTCTTGTATCTCAAAAAATACTGAATGTATTTATAACAAACCTAAAAAGATTGTTAATCGTGTAAAGTTCTACTTTCATGCCAAGTTTGATGTAGATCCATTCAGCCATTTGGGCTGTTGATGTGAGCAAAATTTCCTATTAGAGCTGAAATGAGAAAACTATGGGGCATATCAGCAAGGCGAGGCGATAGAATTATCGCTGCTTTTGCGGCCGTTTTCGGCCGAAAAGCGGCGATAATTTATTGCCTAATTAGCAAGGTCACGCTAACACGTGAAACCTTGCATTAGAGCACTAATTCCTAGCGCCCAGCTTTGCATCTCTAATGAGATGCAAAGTGGGCGTTCCTGACCTGACAGGAGAAATGTCACTAAGCGACATTTCTCCTATCATCAAGCCCCACGCTATGAAGCATAGCTGCAAGAAAAGTAGCGATAACCCCTGTTATCGCTACTTTCCTTACGCCTGCTTCAGGACTGACTTAGCCATGATATCCTATGAAAGGTGGATATCATGGCTAAGTTTGTGGGGCCCTATCAACAAGCTAACGCCACATTGCGTGAGATTATCGCTGGGTTTTCAGCGATAATCTCACGTTAGGAAGCTAGCGCGAGGATTTTTATCGCTTTTGAGATAAGCGTTGCTAATAGCACGCTATCTCAGTGCTTAAAATCCACGCTAGCCGGTGATAATTATCCAAGCGCTAAGTGCGCTTAGCGATAATTATCGCCGGTTGTTGCTGATATGCCCCTATGTTTTTCACCCATCCACCCCCACTACACTGTGGCTAGCACCACTGTGTTTTTTATCACACGGTGGCGGTCGCCACTATCTAGATATAGTTAGGTAATTGTTCCCATAGAGAAAGCATTTTTGGTTTCTTTAACAATTTTTGGGCCATTTCATGAATCTACACAAAACCTTCCACATAAAAAGTTAATTTACTTTTGCTCTGTCACAGAAAGTTTCACACTGATCTTTAAAGCGGGCGCCAAGAAATAAAAGTGGTCCGAAAAATGTGATTCCGTGTTGAAAAGTTTTCTCTTTGATACAGAAAAAATGGCGGAACGGAATTGCACCAACTTTGGCAAAAAGTAAGAATTTTACTTGAAAATATGCTTTTGTGTTTGGTATAAGTCTGTTCAGGCATTTTTCTTGAAACTAGTGTTCAAAAAGGTGGGCATGAAGGGGTTGATGCTGGTAAAAAAATTAGAGATATCTGAACCGGTGGTGTCCAGAAATTCAAAGTGGATGGGTGGCTCTTGATTGGCTGTCCAATTCACAACATGGAGAAGATGTTGTGACACCTATTACAGGACTCCCAAAAATAACAATTAAAAAACACATAAGGGGGGCAAGGTGGGACAAGCATACTGGGAGCCAGAAGAGGCCACAAGGACTACTGCCTTGTCCCCCACCAACAACAAAAAATTCTGTAGGTGCACTGGGTGGAACCAGGGTATTTATTGAATAAAAAAATAAAGTTTCCCCTTGGTTGCCATTTCAAAGGGCTGACTTGGGGCTCCGATCACCTGGACCTTGGAGCACTCCATAAACCCTTGGAAGGGCAATTTAAAATGTGTATGTTCCACTTGTGGTATCCCACAGAGGGCAGAGACACCACAAACATGTTTCCACATGTTCGTGGGGCTGCCAAGAGTGTGGCAGTCTGCACAGGAGTCCCACTAGCGTTTCTTTTCAATATCACCCAGTTTTCACAAATATCAAGTATTCCTAGAGCTTGGACTTTGTCTGGGGGTGCTGTGTCATGGGAATTCATATTGATGTGTCTTAAGGCTACGTATGCAACATGTTCAAAGAAGAAGAAAAATGAATGTTCATATTTTATTGCTTATTGAAACTGATATCATTAATGATGTTTTATATGTTATGAGGAAATGTTTCTTTTTGCCTGATCACCTGCAAGTTTTCGGATGATGCTGATGGTTTTCGGCTCTGTAAGTGCACTGAGTCCTGCCAAACAGGCCTCAGTGCCAGTGTTTTGACCCTTTAAAAGACATATGTCTAATTGGTTCACCCACAATTGGTATCATTTGACTTACTTATAAGCCCCTAGTATATTGTACCAGGGGTACCCAGGGCCTGTAAGCTAAACTGTTGCTTGTGGACTCAGCATTTAATGTGCCAAAGCAAAGCACAATTCCCAGCCTGCCGTTGCTGGCTGGCAGAGTAGTTTTCAACTGCTAACTCTACTATTTAAGGTCATGGCAACACCCAAACCTTCCTTTTTAATATGTGTACGCAACACCTAAGGCAGGCCTAATATGCCCTAAAGCAGGGTGTTGCGTATTAAAATGTAGGACAAGTATTTCGACATGTCCTGACAGTAAAAGCCCCACACTGTTGGTTTTGCTGTGGAACGGCTAGTAGCTCCATTGGCAAGTGCACTGTTACATGCTGACACCTCAGCAGAGCTAATGTCTGAATTGAACTACTAAATATGGTACTTAAACGTATCAACAGAATCAATTAATTAAACCTGACTAAATGCTCAAATCAAATTTAATGTTGCCCAGATTTTTCTAGTGACCGTTCACAGTTTCACACAGGGTGTTGTCCTTGAGACAGCCTTCCTTCCTCCTGGGGTATGAATGAATCTCAGGAAGGAACACAAAGGGTCTGCCATTGGAAGAGATGTGCCCTCCTCCTGGCATGATAGCCAAACAGAGTGTGAATCCAAAAGGTGAGCTTCAAAGGAGAAGCCGCCTTTAAAGGGCAAAAGGTAGTCACGCATGAGAGGGGCTGCTCTTTCATTTTAGCAGACTGGCTGGCTTCTCAAACAGAGAGGGCGAAGCTGTTGCCAAACTGGGTTTTCTGTGAGCATGTAGCACCCACCTTTGGTGTGGGCTAGGGAGCTCCACATACTAAGAGAAGGGTTCTGTCATGTGGGGAGTGGGCAGAATGGTGCATTTGGGGCAGGCTAGATGTCGCACTTCACACAAAGTCATCACTATGTGAAAGGGGAACTGGTAGCCCATTCGCTAGTAGTAACCGCATCCCCCTGGGTAAAAAAGTGGGACCCCTGGCTCTCAGAACTCAGGGCCCGATTCACATAATTAACTTAAGACAAAATCCTAAACTTACTACTTTTGGTATTCACAGAATGCACTTACTACTTTTGGTATTCACAGAATGGATTTACGACTACTAACTTTACGTCCACACTCGGGCCGGAAATTCCGTCCCGGAGGTAGGGCTTCCGGCCCGGAGGCGGAGCTTCCAGCCCAGAGGCGGAGCTTCCGGCCTGGAGGTGGAGCTTCTGGCCCAGAGGTGGGGTATCTGGCCAGTGGCGGAGATTTAGCCATGGCCGAAATCTCCACCTCCGGACTGGAAGCTCCGCCTCCAGGCCGGAATTTCCGGCCCAAGTGTGGACGTAAAGTTAGTAGTCGTAAATCCATTCTGTGAATACCAAAAGTAGTAAGTGCATTCTGTGAATACCAAAAGTAGTAAGTGCATTCTGTGAATACCAAAAGTAGTAAGTTTAGGATTTTGTCTTAAGTTAATTCTGTGTATCGGGCCCTCAGATTACATCTGTACCGGAGAGAGAACCGAAGAAGGAATGCCCTGCTGTTGCCTGGAACCAGTAAAGAGAGTCTGCACCATAGACTGGAGTGCACCTGCTGCACCTTGGGCTAGCAAACAAAGGACTGTGCCTGTGGTGTCCTGCTCAAAGAAAACTGATCTCTGAGCCCCAGACAGAGAAGGTGACTGCAATCGTCAGTTGGCTGACTCCCTGTTATAGCCACAAGGCCATAAAATCTGAGGGAACCTGCCTTGGCAATTTGGTAGCCAAGAACACCTGATTGCTGCTGACCACTATAGGGCAGTCTGGGAGCCTGAGTCCCGACCCTCAAAATTTGTACCCCAGTCTGCTGGACCTGAGAGAGTTGTTGGAGTACAGTTAGGTTGCCCAGCAAGGAAGATACTGCCAGTTTTGCTGTAATCAGAGACTAGTAGACTAGTGAGAACTGGGTTTTGGCTGGATTTCACCTGGACTTTGAGGGACATCGAACCATAAAGCCAAAGTTGCCCATCATGTTCGTGGACTGAGGGGTGACCACAGGAAGACCCCAGCACAAGATCAGCATCCTCAGCATCCTTGAGCATCTTCAGCATCCTGCATCCACTGCATCATCACCACTTCATTGATTCCTATGGCAGTTCACCCATAGGCCCTGGAATGGAACTGGCGATTTCTTGAAATGTGAGGTAACTGTTCCACTGCACCTTATTTGTCCCTGTGACAGGCTCCTGGCCAGAGCTAGGCACCACAAGAGTGCCTTTATGGCCATTCTCAAGTTACTTGTCGTGGCTAACTCTAAACTGCATGTTGCAGTAGATTACAATGATTTATTGCTGAAAGGGATTATCTAGGATGTATTGTTTCTTTGAAAATTCACATCTCCGGAAACCTTAAGTGGATTTTTGCCATTGAGGTGTCTATTTAACCCCTTCGATGCGTCGGACGTGCGGGAGCCGTCCGATGCATCGGACAGCTCTCGCGCATCCGACGCCATGGCACTGGGAATCCCTCTGGTGAGGGCACCAGAGGGATTCTCTTTACCCCCCAAGAGCCTTGGGAGCTGGGGAAGAGCTTCCCCAGCTCCCGAGGCCCCCCCAGGGTTTCCCTAAAATGACGATCCGCGCGCACGTCGCGCTGAGGTCATTTCAGTGAAACCGAAACTGAAATGAGCCAAGAGGCTCATTTCAGTTTCCCTTTATACGTGCTCAGGGGCTATCTCAGCCCCCTAAGCCTGTACAAAGTCGGGAGAGGTATTGTTGGAAAGGGGAGAATCTTCCCTAGTGGATCCCTGCTTGTGGATCGCCCCAGGGGGGCGATCCCCAAGCAGGGATCCACCCACCAGGCACCAGGGATCGGGGAGTGGCCCCTTGGTCAAGGGCCTTTGCTCCCCCATATACATTTGGGCAAAATTAGTCTCTCTGCCCGTTCTGGGGGGCAGATGGGGCAGTAGCCCCCCAATCTGCCTCCCAGGGGGGCAGAAAGCTCACTAGATACCATGGATTTTTGTTTACATTTTAATTAGGGGCGGGGGCTGCCGAATATGAGCATGCCAATGCCCCCACCCCCCCGGCCACAAAATCATAGTCTTTCTGCCCCCCAGATACCAGGGATTTTTGTTTACATTTTAATTAGGGGCAGGGGCTGCCCAATACGGGCATGCCAATGCCCCCCCGGCCACAAGATCACAGTCTTTCTGCCCCCCCTGGGGGGCCAAAATCCCACTAGATACCAGGGATTTAAAAAAAAATTATAATTAGGGGTTCCAATGCCCCCACCCCTCCACCGCAAAGGTAGTCTTTCTGCCCCCCCGGGGGGGCAGAAAGCCCACTAGATAGCAGGGATTTAAAAAAAAATTATAATTAGGGGTGGGGGCTACCCAATATGGGCATGCCAATGCCCCCACCCCCTGCCGCAAAGCTACAGTCTTTCTGCCCCCCCTGGGGGGCAGATCGGGACAATAACCCCCAATCTGCCCCCCAGGGGGGCAGAAAGCCCACTAGACACCAGTTTTATTTCCCCCAGATTAATTTAGGGGTGGGGGTTGCCCAATAAGGTCATGCCAATGCCCCCATCCCTCCCTCCCCACAAAATTCCAGTCTTTCTGTCCCTGGGGGACAGAAAGCACCCTAGATGCCAGGGATATTTTTTTTATAGGCCGGGGGTGAGGGCTGCCCAGAATGGACATGCAAATGCCCCCCAAAGAAAACAAAAGACTTTCTGCTCCCCCAGAGGCAGATGGGAGCAATAGGCCCTGATCTGCACCCCCGGGGGGGGGGGGGGGGGCAGAAAGCCCACTAAGCGCCAGGGATTTTTTTTTATATAGGTAGGTGCTGCCCAGAATGGGCATGTCAATGCCCCCACCCAAATAAAAAAATCTAAAGTCTTTCTGCATCCCCCTGGGAGTCATATGGGGCAATAGCATCTTATCTATACCCCCTGGGGGGGGGGGGGGGCAAAAATCCCACTAGCCACTAGGGATTTTTTTCTCTCCAAAGTTCGGGGTGGGGGCTGCCAAGAATGGACATGCCAATGCCCCCACCCACCCCAAAAAAGATGCCACAGTATTTCTACCACTTCCAGGAGGCAGATGTGGGCAGTTGCCCCTGATCTGCCCCCAGGGGGGCAGAAAGCCCACTCTGCTCCAGCGAATATGCTGCCTTTTTTATATGCAGTGGTGGGGGCTAACCAGGATGGACATCCCAATGCCCCCAACGCCCCAAAAGAATAGCCACAGTCTTTCTGCCCCCCTCGGGGGCATATCATGGCAATAGTCCCAGATTTCCCCCCTCCCTAGGGCGGCAGAACACCCACTAGGCACTGACTTTTTTTTCGGAATGTGCCTACCTGTGGATTTTGGGTCCTAGCAAAGCAGGCACCTAGGGAAACATAGCAAACCTATATATTTTTGAAAACTAGACACTGAGGGGAATCCAGGATGGGGTGACTTGTGTGGCTCTCACTAGGTTCTGTTACCCAAAATCCCTTACAAACCTAAAAGTGTGTAAAAAAAACCCCACATTTTCCTCACATTTCTGTGGTGGAAAGTTCTGGAATCTGCGTGGATCCACAAAATTCCACCCACCCCGTGTTCCCCAAAGTCTTCAGAGAAAAATGGTACCTCACTTGTGTGGGTAGGCCTAGTGCCTGCGACAGGAAACAGCCCAAAACGCAACATGGACACGCCACATTTTCACAGTGAAAACAGACCCTTTTTTGGCAAAGTGCCTAGCTGTAGATTTTAAACCCTAGCTCTGCCGGCACCTAGGGAAACATAGCAAACCTATAAATGTTTGAAGACTAAACACCCAGGGGAATCCAGGATGGGGTGACTTGACTGGCTCTCACCAGGTTCTGTTACCCAGAATCCCTTGCAAACCTCAATATTTGTAAAAAAAACACACATTTTCGTCACATTTCTGTGATGGAAAGTTCTGGAATGTGTGTGGATCCACAAAATTCCACCAACCCTGCATTTCCCAAAGTCTTCCGAGAGAAATGGTACCTCACTTGTGTGGGTGGGTCAAGTACTGGCGACAGGCTAGGGCCCAAAACTTATTGAGGAGACATCAAAATGACCTATCACAAAACAACCTGGTTTTGCAAGGGGCGGTCACCTGGGTTTTTGGCCCTGGGCTCGGCGGCCATCTTGGGCAACTACCAAACCCACACATTTCTGAAAACTAGATACCTGGGGGAGTCCAGCGAGGTATGGCTTGCGTGGGTCCCCCAACGTTTCCCTACCCAGAATCCCCTGCAAACCTCAAATTTTGTTGAACAAATCACTTTTTTCTCAAATTTCTGTGTGGGAATGTTCTGGAATCTGCGTGGATCCACAAATTTTCTCCCACCCAGCGTTCCCCCAGGTCTCCTGATAAAAATGGCACCTCACTTGTGTGGGTAGGCATAGTGGCTGCAACAGGAAATTGCCCAAATCGTACTGTGGAGACTTCAAAATTACCTCTGACAAAACTACCTGGTTTTGGGGGGGGGCACCTGGTTCTTTGGCCCCGGGCTCGCCGCCATAGAAGGAACCCTGCCAAAACCACACATTTCTGAAAACTAGACACCCTATGAGGTATGGCTTGCGTGGATCCCCCAACGTTTCCCTACCCAAAATCCCCTGCAAACCTCAAATTTAGCTGAAAAAACCCACATTTTCCTCATTACGAACTCCACAACACCATAATGGCTACACTGAAAAGTGAGATGTTTGGTATCACACTTCTAAGCACATTAAACCCACACTGATGCCATTGTGGGATTTAATGAACAATGTACACAGAGGGCTTCTTAGAGATGCCCCCTGAAAAACGACCTACCACCAGTGTCCAGGCTGAGTGGCTGCTTTCAGCTGCCACCACCAGACATGTTTCTGGACCCCTGGGGTGAGAGCCTGCTGATCTCAGGGGCCTGAAACAATGCACATCCTGGGACGAGGTGCCAAGCCTCCTGCCCCAGGATGGGCAGGGTCCACGAAGGGGAAGCTTTAAAGGCTTGCCGCCTTTGTGAGATTCCCCAGGCTACTTGCTGCTTTCAGCAACTGCCCCCCACTGGTTCTGACCCCCACTTTGGGCAGGAGAACCGACAGGAAAAACAAGTGAGGAAGAGAGGTGTGCCCACCTCTGCTAACTCCCCCCACAGGTGGGTGAAGCGAGGTGAAGCACAACTCTCAGTCCCTGCCATCTTGAAGATGGGGACCTAGCCAACCAGGGAAAGGCTTATGCCCCCCTCCCACTGGAGGGGGTGTACCCACCCCAGGGAAGGGAACTATTGGTCCCAACCTTTTACCTACCTATAATGCCCCTAAATCTAGTATTTAGGGGCATCCCTGAACCTTGCTTCCTCAGACAAGAACCTGCAAGAAGAAAATAAGAAGAAGGACTGAACAACTGTGCCAAAGCTAACAAGAGGAGGACGCCCACTGACTTAGCCCCAGCCCTAGCGGCCTGTCCCCACCTCGAACCTTCTACAGCGAAATCCCGGTGTGTCCTGCAGCCAGCAACCTCAAGAAACCCAGAAGACCAGCATGCCTTCAATCCCAAAGACTCTGTCTCCCGTGAACACCGGATTCGTTCAAATAACAGACTCCAGGTCCGCAAGGATCTGCGCTTTTGCACCACTCTGCCCCCGACGGCCACGGCCCGAGTTTGAGCGGCCCAACACCAAGAGGAGGTCTCACCAGCAATCCTGACCTGAGATCAGGTGACCCCATACCTACCCCAAGCCTCCAGCTGACACCTGCAGCTTCGAACCGGAAGGTCCCCCCAACCGCAACTAGGAGCTGGTAAGAAGATCCAACCCTAAAAGGTACCCCTGCACCTGACGGCCCACGGCCTTGGCTGGCCCAACTGACGGTGCCTAACCAACCCCCAAGATCCCAACTTACCTATCCAAGAGGTGGTCACACCCAGAAGACCTTGGTCCCTGAGCCTACTGTGCTTTTGCAAACCGGACACTGCCCTTTCAAAGCTACAGGGCTTCCAATGCCAAAATAGCACTCTGCACCTGGTCACCCCAGTGCCACTGAGGGTGCATCTTTTGCGCTGGCCTAAACCTCCATTTGCCCTGAGTTTACATGCAGGAGCTTTGCTCCCACAACCCAGTGGCCTTCTCGTCAGCAGCCACCAACTGGAGATCAGGTGACCCCATACCTACCCCAAGCCTCCAGCTGAGACCTGCAGCTTCGAACCGGAAGGTCCCCCCAACCGCAACTAGGAGCTGGTAAGAAGATCCAACCCTAAAAGGTACCCCTGCACCTGACGGCCCACGGCCTTGGCTGGCCCAACTGACGGTGCCTAACCAACCCCCAAGATCCCAACTTACCTATCCAAGAGGTGGTCGCACCCAGAAGACCTTGGTCCCTGAGCCTACTGTGCTTTTGCAAACCGGACACTGCCCTTTCAAAGCTACAGGGCTTCCAATGCCAAAATAGCACTCTGCACCTGGTCACCCCAGTGCCACTGAGGGTGCATCTTTTGCGCTGGCCTAAACCTCCATTTGCCCTGAGTTTACATGCAGGAGCTTTGCTCCCACAACCCAGTGGCCTTCTCATCCGCAGCCACCAACTGGAGATCAGGTGACCCCATACCTACCCCAAGCCTCCAGCTGACACCTGCAGCTTCGAACCGGAAGGTCCCCCCAACCGCAACTAGGAGCTGGTAAGAAGATCCAACCCTAAAAGGTACCCCTGCACCTGACGGCCCACGGCCTTGGCTGGCCCAACTGACGGTGCCTAACCAACCCCCAAGATCCCAACTTACCTATCCAAGAGGTGGTCGCACCCAGAAGACCTTGGTCCCTGAGCCTACTGTGCTTTTGCAAACCGGACACTGCCCTTTCAAAGCTACAGGGCTTCCAATGCCAAAATAGCACTCTGCACCTGGTCACCCCAGTGCCACTGAGGGTGAATCTTTTGCGCTGGCCTAAACCTCCATTTGCCCTGAGTTTACATGCAGGAGCTTTGCTCCCACAACCCAGTGGCCTTCTCGTCAGCAGCCACCAACTGGAGATCCCCTATCCCCCATTGGATAAAATTGGGCCTCAGCACTCTACACCCCGCCGCCCTTCTGCGGCTGAGGGTGTAACAAGATTGCATCCTTGACCCTAGGGGGCCCCTGAGTCTAACCCCAGAACTCCAACTCTCACAACAAAGTACTTACCTTTAAACCGATAACACTATTTTCCTCAATAGGATAACATTGACTGTTTGGAGTGTGGAGTTGGAAAACCTAAAAAAATTCTTTTAAATTGAACTAACTAACTAACACAAATGCTTTTACTTACCTGTTTTCAGGAAATGTCCCATTGCAGTATCCAGGCATACTGCACTGTGTAAGAAAAGTAATCTCAAAAGTAACTTTCCTGTAATTTTACTAAAAATTCTGTACAAAGTACATGTACTGTATTCTGAAAAGTATTGCATTATCAGTAACACTACTGTAATCAAATCAAAGTATATTTACAATTTCAATTCAAACTATTTAAAAACTGCATTACTACTGTAAAGTATTCATTGATAACCTGTGCCAGACTTGCTTGGTTCTAGAAAATAAAATAACTAAAAGAATATTTGTATACAAAAACAATTGGTCGGAAGTTTAGTCTTTGAGTGTGTGAATTCATTTGCTGGCTGAGTGGGTACAACACATGCTTAACACTGTCCTCTGATAAAGCCTTACTGCTCGACCACACTACCACAAGTAGAGAGTGTGGTGCTATCTACTTTACCTCTGCCTACCATTTGGGTTCCACTGGACTCTGTGAACACGATACCTCATTTAGGTAGAGTATATACAGAGCCAGCTTCCTACACAGAAGCACTGAAAAAAGGGTCAAAGTGACTTTCTAGTTAGATGTTGACATCAGTTAAAAACTGAGAAAAAACACTAACATTCGCCAGTTATAGTTTAGTGAACTAATATCATCATCCCTGAAACTGCTGTTCATATTACTCCGTATACTCTTACATCATTTAAAAAAGAAAGCTGTTAGTAAAGGGCCATTAGTCATACACAGCATAGGTTTACTTTGTGTAGATGTGTGGGTGCATAGAATGGAAATAGCTTAAGCCCTGGAGGCGAGTGTGGTTGTGCATGTTGAAAGCTATCTGGTGCACTGTTTACAAACCCGTAAAGTTTGGAGTGCAAGTATCACTCCATGTTGAACACAGTAAGGCTGAGTGCACCTGATGTGGGTTGCAGAGGCATGTTTCGAAGTAGGTTGCGGCTTAAATCCAAAACAAATCTATGAGAAATGCCAAAGCTTCTGTTGACAATAGATTAAACAGCAGGGGATGTCTGGGCGTGAACCTATGTTAAATAGTTGTAACACAGTGCTATAGGCAAATGCTGTACAGCAAGAATATTTTTAAGGGGTGGATGTTTATTTGCAGAACTTCACAGAAGATGTTGAGGCATTGCAGATTGTTGAATAATGTAGAATGCCAAAGTGGAAAAACAACAGTTGATGGACAGAATGCAGAACAATGTCATACATTCACCCCAGTACAGAGATCTGGGCCTAAATCCATCGTTTTTTTGCTCACCATGCCATTCCAGTCTGAACCCAGCCATATGCAAATCAGTCTTGACCCTCTGCCTCCTGGGAACAGTCCAGCCCAAACTACCAAGCCAGGTCCTCCCTGGACTGGAACCAAGCATCCTAGGACCGGTTTCGGGGTTTCACCCCTCTTCAGCCAGGATAGCTTGATTTCAGGGGCATGGAGAGCACGGGACTGACGTCTGAGCATACCCGTCCCACTTGGGGTGACAAATGCAAAAACAACAGTTGATGGACAGAATGCAGAACAATGTCATACATTCACCCCAGTACAGAGATCTGGGCCTAAATCCATAGTTTATTTGCTCACCATGCCATTCCAGTTTGAACCCAGCCATATACAAATCAGGCTTGACCCTGTGCCTCATGGGAACAGTCCAGCCTGAACTGCCAAGCCAGGTCCTCCCTGGACTGCAACCAAGCATCTTAGGACCGGTTTCGGGGTTTCACCCCTCTTCAGCCAGGATAGCTTGATTCCAGTGGCATGGAGAGCACGGGACTGACGTCTGAGCATACCCGTCCCACTCGGGGTGACAAATGCAAAAACAGCAGTTGATGGACAGAATGCAGAACAATGTCATACATTCACCCCAGTACAGAGATCTGGGCCTAAATCCATCGTTTTTTTGCTCACCATGCCATTTCGAAACCCTGAAACCGGCCCTAGGATGCTTGATTCCGGTCCAGGGAAGACATGGCTCGGCAGTTCGGGCTGGACTGTTCCCATGAGGCACAGGGTCAAGACTGATTTGCATATTGCCATGTCTGAACTGGGGTGGCGTGGTGAGCAAAATAACGATGGATTAAACCCAGATCTGTCATTGGGGGGTGAATGTTTTGCCAATGTGCAACATTCCGTCCATCATCTTGTGTGTTTTGCTGTTCGCCCTCTGTGGTAAGGGTATGCCCAGACGTGGGTCCCATGCTCACTACGCCACTGGAGTCAAGCTATCCTGGCTGAAGAGAGGTGAAACCCTGAAACCGGTCCTGGGATGCTTGATTCCGGTCCAGGGAAGACATGGCTTGGCAGTTCGGGCTGAACTGTTCCCATGAGGCACAGGGTCAAGACTGATTTGCATGTGGCCATGTTTGAACTGGGGGGGCGTGGTGAGCAAAATAACAATGGATTAAACCCAGATCTGTGACTGGGGGTGAATGTTTTGCCAAGGTGCAACATTCCGTCCATCATCTTGTGTGTTTTGAATGTCAATGTGGCCCACTTAGAGGTGGTTTATCTCACACTGGTATTGTAAGCATGGCTCTAAGGCTGTATGCTTTTGTGCTCATCTCAGAAATATGTGTAGTATATTTTACCAAGCTAGGGAGGATTGTCCATAGGGACTGACAGAAAGAGTCCTACCAGAGGCAAATGCATACTTGTCAGCCTCTTGACTTGTTATTGCAGGTCATGGGAATCCTTTAAAAGGGTTATCCCGTTAAAGTGAAGGTAGTTCAAACTCTTTTTTTGTAGAGCAGTCAAGGTATTCTGTCATTTACCATGCATGGGCTTCAACAAAAAGGAATGCCTGCCTCATCGCCATTATCTCCTTTGTCTCACCAAGTTCCATCACCACAGATTACCAAGATTCCACCCAGCAAAGACTAGCTCTCAAAATATTATTTCATATTCATGTGGCTAAACAATGTTACCTCTCTTCTCACATTTTTGACCACCACTGAAAGTCAGGGTAGGAGGGAAAGGTGTTACATGTGCATGACAAACTATATGAGGAGCAAGTAACATTACTAATAGTGGGTGTAAAAGAAGGCATGTCTCAAAATTAGTTCAGGCCTGTACAGCCCTTTGATTGGACTGCAAGTCACAGTATTTTACCACAAGCAGAACAGGCAAGGCACCTTTTATCCGTCACCAGTGTTCCAGTTCAAGCACCCATGCCAAGTGAAATAAAAAAGTGATAAAATTAGTAGTGTGAATGTCCCTGGTTGCAAGTGAAACAATTAATACCGGTAAAAGAATCAAATACTAAGAAAGAGGAAACTATATTTAGCTGTTTGTTATTTTGTCAATGTTTTCACATACAAAGAGACAATTTTTAATTATACATGTTTTGGCCCATGAGTTTTATGGAAGCATTTCCTGATGACGGGTAATAATAACATAATTCATTTGAAAGTCGATGGTTAGATTCCGGTATATTAGACCTCTTACCTTTGAGTGGAGTGTAACTTGGATGTTGAAGATGGTGGAGTCGTAAGTTAGAGATTCTGAGAAGTATTTTGAGTGAAGTTGAGGTTCTATGTACGATACTGATTACTTTTGTTTCTGATCGATGAGACAGTGAATCCGAAAATAAACCTGTTATTGCTTAGTTTTTCAGGGCTTACCAATTGGGTGTTGAGGAGTGATTCTAATGTGGGGTTTGTTGAAGATGAAGGGTGACAGTACAACAAAGCACAAAAAGGAAAATAAAACCCACCTCCAAGTTATGCTCTATAATAGAGTCAGTAATTTATACAGGTCACAGAAAAAGCTTTAAAAACAAAGCAATTTCTCATGGATAATGATAAAAACATCTAGTATATACAGAAAGGAGGTGAAGGGTTCACTTCTTGGTTGGTGAACACTTCCCACTATGAATAATGAGATATTTTCGCCAGTGTTTATAAGGACACATTGGGGGTATTCCACTAATAATTAGTGAATGAATGTATGAGTGTGAGAATGCTTGTTTGAGTGATTTGAGGTCTTTGTATTGCACCTTGAGGCATTTGCTTATTTTACAACCTAAAATATTTTCTTTCTAATTTGAATATATGTCATGGTTGCTGGTTCATAGACCATCAGTGTGTGCCCTAAAGAAGGTGGGTGGTTGGCTGATCACCAGCACCGAAACGCGCATTGGCACCAGAGCTATAGCCATTGGGACACCCAAAAAAATACAAAAAAATAAGATCTGTATAAAATGTATTCTATATATGCTTAACACAAGGAAATTACATTATATACCATATATGTTATGGACACGAGGAATTATTGTAAATTTTCTAATTTGTATAAATAAGTTTTCCAGACCATTTGTGGGCACATTGTAAAGGATGTTCCGCTTCATAGCTCTATATATTAAATGTTTTTTGTAATATGAATGAAAGATTGCAATACTTTGGTATGGATGGTATGTGTGATATGTGAGTGGTGTGAAATATTTACATTTTGAAGGGTTTGAGGTCATCAAGTGATTTATCATATGTTGGTGTATTGAAGATATATGTAATTTACATAGCATGAATAAGAAAGAGAAAAAAGATAGAAAGAAAAGAAATTCAAAATATAAGTAAAGCATTTTTGAGCATGCTTCTATTGTTTTGAAAGCTTTTTCTGTGGCCCGTATATATTATGCTGACTCTATTGTAGAGCATAGCTTGGAGTTGGGTTTTCTTTTCCATTTTGTGCTTAGTTTACTTTCCTGTCCCGCTCCAATATTATCATCTGCTTCTGGGCAACCCCTTTACTATATAATCGGGTGACAGTACAACATCAATGCCTTTATGTAAGAACAATAAAATAGCGCCGTCCCCTTGGCAATGAGTTCTAGCTGTTGGAGGGTCACAAGTTGGCTCTCAGGTGTCCTGGCAGTAGTATTGTATTGAGATATGGTTGTGTTATTTGGTGACCCTAGTAATAGTGACTGTATGAGTTAAAAACAATATGCTCATCATTGGGGGCTTCAGAATGAATAAAAGTAGGTGGCACTATGTGGTCTTGTCAGTTCCCCAGATATTTAAAATAATTCTATCAGGTGTTATTTGGTATATTGATCTGCAAAACTTTAAATATGTGTTCACTTGAAAGATCAGTTCATTTATTTATATAGAGTATCTCTCTTTATTTGCACAATTGTATATTGATCTATCTTCTCTTATGTAATTCCTGCTTGCCTTGTATGATTCTTTGAATTCAAAGTTGGGATGACACCAACCATTTATTGTTGGATCAGAGATTTTCTAAAGCAGACAGTGGTTTGGGGATGATTCGGTGGTCTACAATGTGTGCTGTGTACAAAGGTGGGAAAGTCTGAAAGACTCAACGTATGGGAGAGACCGTGAAGAGGTACGGTGTGGTTAGTTGTCTGTAGGTAGTAAACTTGGAACTTCAGAGGCACTTGCAAAAAGACAGTGAAAGAAATGTGTGAGGGGAAGTGTAGATCTAACAGTGGTTGTGTGTGTGTGTGTGTGCATGCTCTTGTATGTGCGTGTGTGTCTATGTATATGTTTTCTTGTGGGCATAAGAGAGAGTGGCAGTGCTTCCTTTGGTGAATTCAGTTTCTTTCTGTCCTGGAAATTATCAATTAACATAATTTGTCATTCATTCAAATGTATGTGTTTTGCATGAGGGATATCATGTTATCAAAACGATTCCTTTTGTAATTTATCTAGGGCGCACCATTATCCTTTCCACACATCACATGGATGAAGCGGACCTCCTAGGAGATCGGATCGCTATCATTTCACAAGGGAAGCTCTACTGCTCCGGCTCCCCTCTCTTCCTGAAGAACTGCTTTGGTACTGGTTTCTACCTCACGTTGGTTCGTCGGATGAGGAACATTAAAGATCGCGGCAGAAAAGAGACTGTAAGTGCGTGTGATTCATACCCGTACCTTCCTACAGCTCCTCTGTAACAAACATTATACCCCTACTCACTATAACTCTCCCACTATGTATGGCCTCTGTACATTGTATCACTCATTGGGCTTCACTAGCATTCAGGCTCCACTACCTACTACCTACGTTCATGCTATACACATATGGCATGACATACCTACATACATACTGTCAGTATAGTGGTTTATAATATGATGTGATTGTGCAGCCTCAAACCTGAGCTATGTCCTGGGTAGCTGTGGTTCAGAGCAGTCAACTTTTAGCAAAGGAACAGGTGTAAAACATTAAGAATATCAACACAGCTGAATAAGAAGAAAATGCAACACAATGAAATTCCAACACCAATTTAAAAATTAGGTTTTATTGTTATCATTAAATAGACACCTCAATTACAAAAATCCACCAGAGGGTTCCGATGATATGAATTTTTATATAAACAATAAATCACTGCTTTTCACTGAATCCAGTAAATATTTTTAATCTACTGTGACCCATGTTTTAGGGTTAGCCAAAACAACTAACTGGGAAATGGCTATTAAGAACTCTTGTGGAGTCCAACACTGATAAGAAGCCAGTCACAGGGACCAGTCAGAACCAATTGAACAGTTACCTTGTAGTTTAGGCAGTCTCCAGTCCAATTCCAGGCCTTCTGGGTGAACCACCATGGAAGTCAATGAGAGGTCTTGATGCAAAGGATGCAGAATGCTGAAGATGGCCAAGGTTGCTGAGGATGCGGAGTAGGTGTGGGAGGTCTTCCTGTAGCCACCCCTCGGTTCCATAGCTACCAAGCTTACGAATTGCTTGCTATGTGTGACATTTTCATAATTTCAGTGTAATTATGAGTGACATTTCAGCGACTATAAGTGACACTGTCTTGCGACCTAAATCAAGCAATGTAGATGAGGGAAACATAAATATCAGAAATCACACTCATTTGAGTAACGATAAACTAAGTTAACTGCTGCAAAGCGTAAGAAATATTAACAACATCCATTTATTAGACTAGCCAATATTGCAGAAAATAGATAAAGCAGACTGGAAGATGTCCAAAATTTAATTATAATCAGCTGAGTGGCTCGCAGACTCATTCAACTGCTGCCAGCAACATGAGCAGTAACACAACTGAAAAACTCAGCAGAGACATACTGCATGACTGACAGGGGAGCAGTCAAATTCAGAATAAAGCTAGGATGGAGTACATTTGTTAGTAGGTCTCTGGGAAGGCACCGTGATTGATATGATCCACACTTTAGGTTGAATTTTTTTTATTGAGCAATGCAAGAAACAATTGTGCAACAGAGCGGGCCACACAGGGCCCCACCTTGTGTATTTGGAGTTGCATTAATACTATAAAAGAACGGTAAATAACTAACACAATCCCACCCACCTCCCGAAGATAAGGAAGAAAGAGAAAGAGAAAAAAAACACAGAAAGGACCTTTCACCCCCCCTCGGTCCATTACCCGCTATATGTTACTGCTTAGCGCCAGGCGCCGTTTGTGAAATCAGGCTTGAATATGTAGGAGGATCCGGCATAGTAAGACGCAGGAGGCGTAAGTACCTGGGGCAAGTCAGCTCCCGAAAATCTTGTGCAAGCAGGTTCAAGAATGGCTGCCAAAGGTCGCTGAAGGTTGAACCCTTCCCAGCTAAAGTTAGTGAAATCTTGTCCATTCCCAGGACATGCCACAATCGTTGGAGCCACCCTGTGTGTGCTGGAATGTGGGGGGATCTCCAGTGTATCAATATGTTCTGGATGGCTGTACCTAGTGCTATTGCAATCTGCTTCCCTCTCCTAGATTTCAAAGGGTAAGTGAGTGGGTTTGGTACCCCCAGTAGAACCTACGCAGGAAGCCGGGGAAGCTCTGTGTCGAGGTGTTTATCTATATCATCGAGTATCTGCATCCAGTAAGTCTGTAGATGTTTGCATTCCCACAAGAGGTGAACCACTGTGCCCCTCTCCCCGCAGCCCCTCCAGCAGTCAGGACTTTGTGTATTGTCTGCGTGGTGTAGTCTCTCCGGAGTGTAGTACCAGTAGCAGACCAGCTTGCTAAATGTTTCAGTAAGGCCTGTGTGACTCGCCATGTGTTGTGCCCTATAACATGCCCCCTCCCACTCTCTGGGATTGAGACTACGGCCCAGGTCCCTCTCCCAGCATGTGCGTCCTGCGTGATAGGTGTGTGTATAACAAGAGAGGAGCATTTTATACAGGTCAGAAATCAACTTCCTGTTCGAAGACCATGTGATGAGCCATCGTTCATACGAAGTGAGGAGCCTAGTCACCTGCGCTCGTTTGTCAGGGTGAATGGCCCAGTGTCGTACCTGTAGGTAGTGCAGTCGTTCGGATTCTGGGATGCCGTAATCGGCCCTGAGCTGAGAGAAGGGAATAATATCCCCTTTATCGAATAAGAGGCCTAAGCCTCGGCACCCAGCTTCTCTCCACAACTGAAAGGAAAGTGGGCCCATTCCAGGCCTAAATTCTGTATTATCGAAGAGAGGCGTGAGCGGGGAGGGGAAGGTTGTGAGATCGTGGCGTTTACTGGTCTGGTCCCAGGCCCTAAGAGTGGTGCGTGTGACATGTGAGGCATATAAATTGGGCAGATGTTGAAATTTCCGGAGAAAGGGAATCTTCATGAGGGACGTGCCGGCAACTGCGCGATCCTGAAAGAGCCAGTGTTTCTCTGACTCAGCCCGGCTCCATTCGACTAAGGGCCGAAGCTGCCTGGCTTTGTAATAGAGCGTGAGATCCGGGATGCCTAGGCCCCTTCGTTCGGTGGGAGATAGCTGACCGTCCTTTAAATTCTCGGTTTGCACCCTTGTCAAATAAAAAGAGAGAGTTCTGACTGCACCCTGTTCAGCCAGCCAGTGGGGGGCTGCAAGGGGAGTGTCTGAAAGAGATATAGAATTTTAGGAAGAATCGTCATCTTAATAGCCACAATACACTCTAGCCACGAGATCGGGTAGTGTTTCCATCTCCGCAGGTCAGTGCGGATTTGCGTTTGGAGTTGAGAGTAATTGACCGTTCTCATGGCCTGGTCAGGGCCAGCTGTTTACCCAAGTAGGGAACAACATCATCAGACTACTGCAGGGGGTGCCGAGCCTCAAGGACTCCACATACCTGGGGCAGCAGTGAAAGATTCAATGCCTTGGATTTCGTAAGGTTGACTTTGAACCCGGAAGTGCCCGCAAAAGAATCCAGTTCTTCTAAGAAGGCCCCCAGAGCCGTCACGGGGTTTGTCAGCTTGACTAAGACATCATCAGCATACAGACTTATAGTGTGGGTGTCTCCACCAAAACGGATGCCCACGATGTGGGGATGGTCCCTAACTCTTTGTGCCATTGGTTCCATATAGAGGGCGAAGAGTAGAGGCGACAAGGGGCATCCCTGTCTCGTGCCTCTGCTGATGTGGAAGGGGGCGTTGACCCGCACTGTAGCTGTGGGGAGACGATAACAGTTAAGAATGTGTGTCTGCATCTTGTCTCCTATGCCGAAGTGGACCAATGCTTGTTCCAAATAAGGCCAGTGGACTCGATCAAAGGCCTTCTCCGCATCTATAGTGAGGAGCATATAATCCCCTGGTATGCGGGAGGCCTTCTCTATGATGTGCGTAACTCTTTCCTTGTTGTAGCTCATCTGCCTCTGTGGTATGAAACCAGCCTGATCTGGGTCCACTAGTCCCGACATGTGAGGTGCAATACGTGCTGCCAATATTCCAGTGTACAGCTTCATATCAATGTTTAGCAGTGAGATAGGTCTGTATGACCCACAGTTCGTTTTGTCCTTCCCCGGCTTGGGGATGACGGCTATCGCTGCCACCAGCATGGAGGAGGGAATCGCCCCGGGTGTCGCAAAGGAATTGAAAAGCCGGGTGAGCAAGGGAACAAGTGTGGAGCAAAATTGCTTGTAGAAAGCCGCCGTGTATCCATCAGGGCCAGGCGATTAGCCTAGCTTCAAACGCGCTATGGCCGCTATGACTTACTCCGGCCTTATCTCCCTCTCGATGTGGGCCGCCTGTTCCGGGGACAGAGCTGGGAGACAAGCCTGTGTCAGATAGGCATCTATGTCCACCCTCTCTAGGGGTTGCTCATCATAAAGTTGGGCGTAAAAAGTGCGAAAGGTCTGAGTGATAGCTGCATTGTCCGTGCTCAGAGCTCCTGTGTGGTCCCTGATCTCTTAAACTCCCTCGCTCTGATGAACCTTCCTGAGCTTATGCGCTAACAGTCACCCACACTTGTCACCCACGACGTAGAATGAATGCCGCAGACGTAATGCAGCGTATTCCGCTTTGTCACTGTCAAGGGCCGCTAGTTGTGCCCAAGCTGCAGTCAAGTGCGACAGTGCATCTGCTCCAACTCTTGCACTTTTTGTGTCAAGTCCTCCCTCTTCCTTTTACGCTCTGCATTGTCTGTGGATTAGATAGCGTTGATTTCTCCTCTAACGATTGCATTTAGAGCTTCCCATCTAGCAGAAAGAGTTGTGTTAGGGTTATCATTGTGTAATAGATAATCATCCAGGGCGCGCTGTATCTGGGCAACTGTGTCTGGTCGGTGTAGGAGGGTATCGCAGAAGCGCCAATGCCTGGTCGGTCGTTGAACCTTTGGGAGGGCCAGTGTAGCCACTATGGGAGAGTGGTCAGACAGAGCTGCCATTAGGATATCAGTAGAGAGTGTGATATCTCTGAGGGCCGTCGAGCCTAAAAAGTAATCCAACCTGGCATATGTTTTGTGAGCATTAGAGTAGAAAGAGAACTCTCGTGTCTGAGGATTATGCTGTCTCCACAGGTCTGCCAGATCGAGATCGTACAGCCTAGAGAGCCCTGAGCGTGAAAGGGCACCAACCTGGCCTGTGCACTGTGCAGATCTGTCTAGGTCATTGTCGAATACCAAGTTGAGGTCTCCCCGAGCAGCATGTGGCACTCCTGAGTTGCTGTCGCCTCAGTAAGGGCTTAGTGTAAAAAACATTCTTGACCCTCGTTAGGTGCATAGATAGACCCTACAATCAGTGTGTAGCCTTCTATAGTAAATTGGTAAGTGAGCAGTCTACCCTTTATCTCAGATTCCTTCTGCACCACCTTCCCCCGAAAAGTCCTTGATGCCAAAAGTGCCACCCCTGCCGTCTTTGAGGGTCTGGAGGGGAAGAATTGTATCGGAAAGGCACGGGACCTAAGCCGGTGACTTTGGGGAGCAGGTGTGTCTCTTGGAGAAGGCAGATGTCCGCCCCCGTGCTTTCTAGAGAGGAAAGGATTGTTTTGCATTTGATGAGGTTATTGAGCCCTCTCATATTAAGTGTGAGGATTTTAATTGAGGACTGTGGCATCTAGATCTTGGAGGTGAATGTGTCGCGGATCAGGGATACTTGAGGAGCATAAGCCAGGGCAAGGCCTGTGAGGGAGGACCTTCAGCACTAGCAGGGAAACGTGAAGGGAGCTAAACTCCATGGACCGAGGGTCCCACCCAAAGAGAGAGAGAAAAGGAAAGGGTAAGCAAAGAAAAGGGGAGAATAAAAAGCCCCTAGAGAGTGGAGGAGAAAAAAGGGCACAACAGGCGCCGAAGAAAGTCAGCCATTCGGCCATCAGTCTGTCACCCAGAGATGAGCAGAAGAAAAGTTCACTGGGTTGTCGTGTGGCCAATAGTTACCCCCACCTCCTCCCCCCAACCACCTCATGCGTCAAAGGAAGAACACTTCGTTGAAACCAGGCTCAGTCACATGGTCGACGTCTTGGCCAAACCTCTGGCAGAGCCTCAAGAGTGGCCTGTTGCTCCCTCTTGATATCCATCGGGTCCGGTCGGGTTTGGCGCCGTTGCTGCCTCCATTTCGGTCGACCGTCCCCCATCTCATTGTCAGAGCGCTCACCATTGTCAGGGTCGTCTGGGATAACGATCCCCAATAGTCTGCTTGCTTCCGACAGTGAACGGATTTGGTACAGCTTGCCATCATGCCAGAAGATAAGGCGAAACGGGTGTCCCCAGGAGTAAGAGATATTGCGTTGGCGCAAAGTCTCCGTGATGGGCCGGAAGGTCTTGCGTTTCTGAAGCGTGATAGCCGCTAAATCTTGGTAGAGGATAGGCGACTCGGGTGGAGCGATCTGGCTTTGCGTCAAATCTCCTCTTTAGTGCAGAAGGCCTGAACGCAGACTAAGATATCCGCCGGGGATGCGGTCGCCGTTCTAGGTGGGTCGGTCAAGCTTAAGGTCAGTATCCAGCGGGTTGCCCAATATATGATTAAAAAGCTCTCTTACATATGTAAAGATATTGCCAGCCTCAATCGTTGGTGTGCACCCCCCAGATTCTGATGTTATGGCGGCGTGAGCGTTTCTCAAGTGAGATTGAACGTCTAATTGTTGTTCATGGATGCAAAGCACCTCCTGCTCCTTGGTGGCCAATTCGGTGTCCCGGGCATCGCTACTGTCCTCCAGAGAAGCCACTCGCTCCCCTATGTCATCTACATCTTTGCGAATATCCTTGATCTCCGTTGTGAGATCTCGTTTCACTGTTTGGAGGTCATCTCGCTGAGCTGAGAACAGGGACTCTAAGAATGCCCGTGTCACCGGCTCGTCTTTGGGAACGCCCATCTGTACCGCAGTGTCCGGCCGCCCAGTATCCACTGCCTCCCCGATTTGTGCCCGGGCAAAAAGTTATTTGAGCGATTTTTCTTTTGTGGCTGGTTTCTCTTTTTTGCCCCGGGCGGAGGTCATGCTCAGCGCCCGTCTATACTGCCGGTGCCCACCACCAGGAGTCTGAGCCCACGTCCACGATGGTCCACAGCGATGTAGCGTCACTTGGCTCTGGAGCCCCAAGTCACTTCACCCAGAGCCTACCGTGCATATGGGCACTCCGGACACTGCGGGCTCCCCCACCACGGTATAGTTTGCTGCGTCTGCATGCGCTCACTAGGGCCTCTGGCGTTTTGTTGGGAGCGTCCTCGCTATTCGGGCCTTAGGCCCACCAAGGCCACGTCGCTCCGTATGTGGATTAATAAAGCTAGTGGCCAGTCGCCAGTCCAGATCCGAACCCCACAGGATCGCAGGGGTATATTAGGGGGTATATTAGGGGGTAATTGGTGTAGATGCCTCCCCCCGTGGATGAGGGTGCGCAATTGGGGTCTGCGCAGCAGCCAATGGCCTCAGGGCTCCCTCGACAATATAGCACAGTCACTGCAAAAATGGCTGGACGGTGCCGCCAGGGCCAACCCACCGCTCACCCCACTGGCTGCCACAGCAGAGGGGGTCCAGTCCAATGGCCTCCCGCCAGAGCGAGTCGAGGCAGAGTACCTCTCCAGTGATGTGCGGGATGCAGTGCACAGCTAGAGTCCAGCGATCGGGACCAGAGCTCCTATGGGCAGGCGAGGCCTGTATGGTGCCAAGGAGGAGGCCCTGGGTGAGTCGCAGCGTTAGCAAGGAAAAATTAGGGGTGGGTGGGACTCACTGCGATGGCTCTCCCGGGCCGCTCCCTTGATTTGAGGGTGAGATTGGCTCCTGCTGGTCGGCTCCACGCTCTGCAGGTCTCAGTGTGTGCTGGCGGTTTCTGTCGGCCTGGATCCCCAACTGGAGGGTCCGCCGCTCGAGACAAAATGGCACCTCCGGCTCCGGTGCGGGTAATCGCTGCCCCAGGTGCTCCACTCACAGGTCCGGTGCGGCGGGTAGAGTCACTGACTCTAGTCGGAGTTCTTGGCGAGCCGACGCTGTTCAGCGGTCGAAAATGCAGGGTTTCAGCTACGCCGCCGCGGTAGCGTTGCTCACTTCCTCCCATCCCCGCTTTGCTACCAAGACCCTGCGGGGAAGCGATAGTACGGAGCACGGCTGCAGGACTCCGAAACCGCTCCCAGGGTGACGCAGACTGTGCCTGGTTTGCAGTAGTAGTCTGGGTCGCTTTCCATGCTATATAGGGCCTGGGGTCGGTGCTGAAGATCATCGGTCGGAGGGGAGGTGTCGAGACACGTCTTACCTCGCCGCCATCTTATGATCCACACTTTACACATACAACTGGGTAATCAGTTCAGCAATGTTTGCACTGTCCGTTTTCATTCATTTAAATAGTTGAAATTCTCTGCATTTAAAGACTCCCTAATAAATTGAAAGTAATCTGTGCCATTTAATTGGATGCCGTGAATAAATCGGACCCAGCCTACGCTATTCAACAAGACGCTCTAATAAATATACGTTCCCAATGGGAGTGGGTTTGCCGTACCTGCTGCCCTGGCCCAGACAGACTGAGGGTTTCTGGATTGAGTAGGTGATGAATCCACTTTCATGTGCTGCTTCTGATTTCTTTCCCTCTGCTTTTTGAGGAAGAGAACCTGCTGATCTGAAGAAACAAGGAGGTCTGATGAGGGGGGCTCCTTTAACTAGAAATAAAACAGCTTACAGGCCGCTTCAGAGATCAGCTCTCCTTAGGCTCCACCGAGGGGAGACACCCGAGATGCAGCAGAACAGCTGCACTCGGGGGCTCAGCACCTCAGCTTGGCTCACACAACCTCTCTCTTCCACTGACCACGACCAGTCAGACATGAGGTGATAGCAAAGTCTCACTGACCTGACTCCAAAGAACACGGACGGCGGCAATTGGCGGGCCCCAGTTGCCGCAAGCAATGACTGTGCCGAGTTCCATCACTGACTGTCTCCAGGGGCAATGATTCTGCTCAGCCCTGATTGCACACATGTAGCCATGATGTCATCGGTGAGGTCAGGCCCGGTAGCAGCCACTGGATACCGCAGGCTTGCAAGCACTCCCCCAAAAAAAGCCATGATTGTGTGCCACAGCCAACGATGGGGGATTACATACCACGCAACAGCATGATGATGCGTGCGAGCTGCACTGCCATAAATAAGTCCATGATTTCCCAGCAGCCAACTTTGAACTACGCAGCTGCCCACCGGCTTCCACTTCAGGAAGTAGGAGTCAAAACTGCCTAAACTCACTTGTCAGTCAACACTAACACACTGGGTAGCATTGGGCTCTGAGCTGACATCCTCCTAAGATGTGAGTGATATTGCGGCGCTGTCGAGTGGCCTTGAAACTCAGTGTTACATAGTAGCACATCACTCTCTGCGCAGCTGAACTGAGCCATAGCTGAGCCAGAGGTTCCTAAGCCTGCTGGCAGCACCGTATACTGCGAGCTGCCACTGCAGCTTGTATGGTGGTTTAACACCAGTGCTCTCAGCTTGACAGCTGAGGCGCTATAATGCGTGACTTTGCATTTCAGTGCAGTGATGCTTATCACCACACTGAAATGCATTAGTTTAATTCCTGATGCATGGTACTTCGCAGGGCTGCCGTCCATGAACATGGAGGGGCAACTTTGGCCTCAGGAGTTGATGTCCCATGAAGTTCAAGTGAAGTCCAGTACAAAACCAATCAATACTGCTCTACTGGTCTTTGGTTACAGCAAAACAAGTGGTTCCCTTTAACTGGCAGTAACATCTGTGCTGGGTAACCAAACTGCACTCCAATGACTCTCCCAGGTTCAGTGGCATTGGGTGCAATTTCTGAGGGTTGGGACTTGGTCTCCCAAGCTGCACTTCAGCATCCAGTGGTGGTTAGCCCTCGTGGAGCTGAGCTCTCAAGGAACAGGCTTTTCAGCTTTTTTGGCCCTGTGACTGCAACAAGGAGTCAGCCAACTGGCACTTGAAGTCATCTTCAGTGTCTGAGTCTTGGCAACAGATTTTCCTTGAGCAGGACACCACAGGTACAGGCCTTTATTTGCTAGCCCAAGATTCTGCAGGAACGGTCCATCCTTTGGTGCAGCCTCTCTTTTCTGGGTCCAAAGAACAACAGATTATCCTTCTTTGGTCTTTTCACCAATTCAGACGTAGTGTGAGGTCTGAGTGCCAGGGGGGGCCTTTTTTATACCCACTACGAGCCTAGGGAGATATTGTGACTAACTATCAAATGGGCTACCGGGTCCCCTCCCGAGTGATGATGACTTCCTGCGAAGTGTCAATAAACAAACAGCAGGATTTATACCCGTATACCCAGTTGAGACCCGGGTGAATTAGAAATTATAGCAAATAACAATGTCTCAACAGGAGTAATTCAAAGGACCGTTATATAAAACATGCACATGAATTGCACAAGGAGGTAAAACAGGGAGGCTAAAGTGGTAGTTTGAGTAATGCAAACTGTATTTTGAAAAGCAACAAAAAGAAACAAGGGCAGTTACAACACTATTTACAATGAATGCGAGAGTAACCAGTAACAAAAATCTTGTGCACGTATGTGCTCATCAAAAGGTGAACTGCGCATGTGACAAGTGAAACAGTGAGAGAAGGCACAAGATATACAATAATTGCTATATATACAAAAAGACACTTTTGTTTCGAAATAGTTTTTTACAGAATTTTTGAAAAAATTGACAATTAGGTGAACCATAGGGTTGCGCCAAGAATTGCGCTGGTGGGTCGACGATGTTTCGACCTGTAGTCATTTCAGGTCATCTTCAGGACCTGGTTACAATATTTTAATGTGCTGTACAGTGAGGAAAAAGAAAGAGAGAATAAGGAAATGGATCGACCAACCGGAAATGTAGGAATAATTAGGAAAATAATCAAGAAGAGTGGGAGAGGGTACCTGTAGGGAATGGGGACATTGTTAGGTCCAAGAATGTGCTTATGGAGCTAAGAGGCCATGAAGGAGGATTACCACCACCCAGTGTATCTGGAAACAAATCTAAGTAAAAAGGACGGTGTTAGGGGTGCTTCAAAACTGGCAAAAATAGGATTGTCAAGTTACTGCAAAAGGCATGGGGTAACAATATTAAGAAATATTTGCGAGACAATGTACCCGAAGAGGCTTAACCGCAAAAAGCCCACAGAGGGGGCCCGGAATGAGGCAGGGCTCACCCAAGGGGTGGGGACTCTGTGAAGCCCGAAGAAGTTGGTTAATTTCAAGGTGGTTGAAAGGGCAACTGCAGTAGTAAACAAAGACCGTCAAGTAGTCCGGTCGTCGTGGGGCATTGTTATTCTAGGCACCAGTGTCAAGGGCAAAATGTCCTGGGGCTAAGGGAGAAATTAGACTAGATGAAGTCGAAAGAGGGGGTAGAGGCAGGCTACAGACTGGGGGGGATAGGAGCACTCACCTTGAGATAAGTTCAAGATGGAAGAGCTGCGAAGTGTGGCATTTAGCCAGCCCAGAAAGCAATGTTCTGCACACTCCCAACATGGCAGGGATCTTCTCTTGCTGTGTGGAGCTTCCTAGTCCAACTGAGAGGTGTAGCTACCTGGAGCGCTATACTCCCTGTTGCTAGGTGAAAGTATTATGTGGTAGGGCAGGGGTGCCTTACCATGTAATACTAGCAGAATAGAGAAAGATGGACCCCAGGTACTTTCTCGTACACCTTCTCTCAGTCCTGGTAGAGTGGCAAAGAGCAGACAGGCTAATTAGAGGAACAGGTATAAGTATTTCACATCACTTACATGGATGATAATTAATTGACACAACTCAAGAGCAATTCAACACCAATTTATAAAAGTAGCTCTGCTTTTTATATATTTTTAGAACTCAAAACGAAATTGATACGTACAGGATAATCGGAGTTATCAAATTTCAAGCATTAAATAAATCAGCATTTAGCAGTGTAAAAACAGTAACGTTGCGGTCAATGGGAAAACCACATCTATGGAATCGGTTATTTAGAGTGAGTTCAACGGAATCCACTTGGAGTTAAGGTCTTGTGAGACCCTAGGCAAGTTCACAACAGCTAGAACAATTTTACCTGACACAAGGGAGCGGGGTTAATTTTTAGCTGTCAATCAGGTTAGCTGTCTTCGAATGCTTACCTTAGCAAAAAGGTACTTGCGGGTCGTGTTGAGCAACAACCTTTGAAAGTTAAGCAAGGAGCTGGCCTTGGACCAGGAGTCGCCAGGCAGATCGACTGTACCTAGCTCGGGGGACTCGAAGAAGCCCCAGGGGTGGTTGGTCGTTCATGTAGTTGGATCTCTCTTCTTTAAGTGTCGACTAAAGCAGGTAGCAGACGGACTGACCACCAGCAAGCCTTGGTACCCGTAAGTACTGCGGTTGAGGAAATCTTCTTCCAGAAGACCAGGGGAACGGTGTAGAAAGCTGAACCTCACTGAGAGTCTGGACTACATTTCCCAGAAGCCACCTGCCCATTGACTTTGAGCAGCCACTCCAGACAGCTTGGTGGACAGCACTTGAGGCCGTAGATCTAGCAGTTTGTGCCTGCCAACTGCAGGGGACTAGTACCTCCAGCTCAGGGGAGTTCTTGTGAAGTCTAGAGTTTGCAGAGGGGTTCACCTTACTTTTGGAACCAGACTCTTGCCTTGGTTGAGTCGCTGTCCAGCGGGTGCAGGGTGGCTGCCACAGATGCAGAGCTTTGTGCCTATCTTCGTGAAGTCCTGCTTTGTCGTGGAAACGGGTCTCTTCTTGGTATCGCGCCTAATCTAAGGTTCTGGTGTCTGGGGTGCCCCTTAAATCCTGAATTTAGGGGGTGTTAGTGGTCGTGAGGACTAGTAGCCAATGAGCACTTAGTCCTGTGGCTATTCTGCCCATTAGTGACCATATGCAGTGGGAGTATGTCACTAAAAGTAGTCAGAACACACTTTTTAGGCTAAATTCAAGATGGTGAAAACCATCCTCGACTATATACATCAGCTGTGACACTGTAGAGGTGTGGTCAGCCTTGTGGAGGTGCACGCCTCTTGCATAGCCAATTTCCTGCCTTCCTATGAAAAATAGAGCCTGAGGCAGGGGGAGGCTGTGTCCTCGAGTGGGGTCCTATGGTGCCGTTAAAGCCTTTGAGGCTCAACGCCGTGATGGGTCATTCACTAGCGATCCTGTGTGGGCGGGGGTGTCACAGGTCTTTTGTCTCTGGCCTCTGGGAATGGCACACACTCCTCAGCATGAGGTCAGATCTCTGTTTTGGCGGCAAACCCTCAGATGCCCACCAAGGCACGAGAACCCTAATTTAGCTTGGTGGGCACTGTCTAAAGTACTACTCAGGTACATGCTGGTTAAACTGTGACACAGCCATCATGTCAGGGGTTACAAAGCACAGTGTTTGACACCAAACATGAAGGAAATCGACCGTTCAATAATGAGCTGGACATCTGGGGATGTCCAGTGTCCAGCTCATGTTATTCTATGGAAGGTTGGTCACTTGCGGTAGGATTATTTTTAAAATACTACCACATGGCAATATATGCTTGCACATTTATTTACACACATATAAGATAATGCACCCTGCCTCCTGGGCTATAGGAGGCCTACCTTAGGAATGACTGATAAATATTATATGTCAAGGAGCAGGCTTCTCAGCTTTTATGTCCCTGTGACTGTAACAGGGAGTCAGCCAACTGGCCCTTGAAGTCATCTTCATTGTCTGGGGCTCGGGGACTGCTTTTCCTTGAGCGGAACACCATCAACACAATCCTTTCTTTGCTAGGCCAAGATACAACAGGTGCAGTCTTGACGTCCAACCAGCGGTGGCATGGAGTTGAGGTAGCGGTCACACTTTGGGACACTTATGTACTCAAACTCTTTGACAAACTACATTCACCCACTCCTGAAACCGCCTCACTGGATGACGAAACATAGACGCTGGTACTGCTGATGGACACTGGAAGAGCACAACATGACGGTGCACTATTATCACTGCCCTACGCACTAATGGGTAGCCCTGCAGTAATTTCCTTCTCTCCCCCCGCACCCACATATCCCGATGGCCAAATAACACTGATAACCACCACAGTTCTCCTACACCACCCCTTCCCCTTTACTCACCCACTCAAAACAACCCTAACCAGCTGTCTCTATAGAGTTAGTTTTGGTTTAGATGCAATACATTATTTGTTACTCTTCAGAGATGCGGGACACAGATCTTTGAACCTGATTGGCCTTTGCCATTGATACTACAACATATGATGTTATTTGAGTTGATTTTGCCCTGTTTTCATTTATTCATATGGGTGTAGTGCTAAACAGTATTGGGCTACACGTTACTTGCAATGGAACTGTGCCTATTTTTGTCTGATGTACAACACTTGGGTGTGATGTTTAAAAAGAAAAGCACTGAGCTAAATGCACTTAAAGAAGTAGGTAGGAGGTGTGGCTTACCAACATGGCCGATCGGACGTGATTCCGGTCTGCTCCTTTCCAGGACCTGCTAATTCTGCGGCATCGAGGCGTCTTCCAGGCTTGGTTCATGCCGCTCTGAGCTGCGGCTGCGGCGCTGATTACGGGGAGGCTGGCAGCGCTGTCCGGGGGCTCGGTGTGCCCTTGTTCGCGCCCCGGAGAGATAGCAGCGGTGAGGCGCTTATACCCAACATGGCGGATCCCCGACATCTGATAGCGGGAGCTCGGGCTTGCTGAATTCCCGCGGCAGCATCCTGCGGCCGCCTTTCGGCCGATCTTGCAGCCGGAGATAGCGGCGGGGGCGCCTGTGAGCCTGTGCCCCCCCGGGACCTCTGGGGATGATCTGCGCAGGTGTTTGGAGTCGCTTGGGGCCTGCAACAAGGCTCCACAAGATGGCGGATGGCCGAGGCGAGGGGCTCGCACCCGGCTGGCTCAGGCGGCTCCTGCAGTGACGGCCGCCTTGTACACTGAAAATTTAACCCCCACCCGGATCTGCGCGCCACAAACTGACTGGCAGAACTCGTTTTGAAAGCTCCAGCCCCACCGCACCAAGTGAGTCAGCATCCCTCTGGGGGGTTTTTGTTGGCGCTGCCCCAGGGGTGGATTTAGAGGGGCTGTCTGCCCCTCTTCCCTCAAGACTGCCTGCAAGATGTGGCTGAGCTGAAGCGGGATCGCACTACGTGGGGGGCAGATGATCTCCATGGACAATGTTAATGGGGAGGGCGCCTGACCCTAACATGGCTGCCGGAACATCTTCCCTAGCCTGCTTGTGACACGGGTACCGCTTGGCAGTGAAACTGAATACCCCGCTGGCCTAGTTCGAGGAGTGAGCTGCGGAGCCTTCCCGGTGCTAGCGTATTCCAAGTTGGCTAATTGAGACGGGTGGCACACGGGCATTGACCTGGGCCTGGCATCTGGAGCAGGAAGGTGGTGTGGAGTCGGGCGCTAAGGAATGAACAACGGGCTCCCTGCCAGCAGGTGTTAGATTAGTGCTGATTCCACATACCGGGAGGTGGCCGAGTGCTGACCGAGCGGAGTGTACCCTATGCCACCCAAGAAGAACCCCAGTAAAAGGGTTTCAAACTATTTTCCGTCGGCTGCTAAGGGGACGACGGAGGAAGTGGTGGCCATGGCGTTGACCCGAGAAGACCTTTTATCTTTCCTACGCGATTTCAAGCAGGAGCTGCGTACAGAGCTGCGGGCCGACATTAAAGCAGACATGAAAGCCTCCTTCGAAACCTTCCGCGTGGAGGTGCGTGAGAAACTGGTGTCGGTGCAGGCAGATGTGGGCTCCGTGGGTACACGCACACTTGATCTGGAGGCGCAACAGCAGGAGGTGGTGGGTCAGCTTACGTCTCTGGAAGAAAACACTGCTGACCTCCGCCGGCAGTTGTGCAATTCTCTCCTCAAATGCGAGGATTTGGAAAATCGCTCTTGACGACATTAGAGTCCGGGGCCTGGAGGAGGGCTGCGAGGGGCCTGACTTAGAGGCGTTCATGGTGGACCTCTTCTCGTCTGCCCTTGGGGAAGGTGGCCCGGAGGTCCAGTTGGAGAGAGTCCACAGAGTCGGCTCGCGCCTCCAAGGAGAGAATAGGCGCCCACCAGATGTCCTGTCTAAGTTTAGCTCGTTAAAGATTGAAGAACTTGTTTTTCAAAAAGCTAGGGCATCTGAAACACTAACATTTCAAAATGCTACGTGCACCCTCTACCAGGATGTCGCCCAGGCCACTCTCTTGCGTTGCCAGCAGTTCAGACCTGTTACTAAACATCTCCGGGAGAAAAACATCAACATGAAGTATCGATGGACATACCCCTTCGGGATCGCCTTCCTGTGGCACAACAAGCAGCAGCATTGCACGGAACTCTCGGAGGCGGCAGAATTGCTGGGTCTGGCGCTTCCCAAAGCTTCACCGGATCCTGGGGGAGAAGGCCAACGGGAACGTCGCAGTGGCGGCCAATGCCACTCTGATGCCCCCTGTCTCTCCCTCTCTGGTCTCCCCGCCTGTTACCTTGTTAATTTTGGCCTAAAAAAGACCTCAATAATTCGCCCAGATCCTTGTTCACCCTATTTTGAGGAGTAAATCTGACCCTTGGTTGATTTGAGGTGGATGGTTGATCACCTAACTCTTCCTCTTCACTGCTTGTATTAACTAAAGTCCAATTATAAGGGGCCCTCCTACCTTGTCGGCGACCTCCCCTCTGGTATGCCTGCTGTTGGAATTGCTCTGAACTCGGTTGGTAATATTTGTCCTCTACATAGGGAAAAGCCCACTCATGTGAGAAACGCTCTAGATTTCGTTTTAGGCCTTTGATTTTTTGATTAACCATATAGATCTTATAATCAGTAAGGTCACTCTGTATTCGAGCCAACTGTTCTTAAGCGTTGTTGATTGTGGTGTCTCTTTTTATGGATTCCTCTAAATCCACTATTTCCTTCAATAGTTCTTCACTCAGTCTCTTGGGGTATTAATAATGAGAATCAGCCAATCACAAGTACATTTATTAGCTATAAAGCTCCAGTCTAAATGGAACTGTTCATCCTCAAGAAATAATTTAGGTTCGATCCTCACTAACAGGCTAGCTGGCGCTGCACTGGCACGAAGATATTCAGTCATTAACACCCCATGGAGGGCAATACGAATATGGCGCTTCTTACTATTAGTCAATTTTCCCCATTCCTCCCTGGCTGTGTTACTAATAATCAATGGTGCATCTGGGAGTAAGGAAGGCCCGGCTAGGATCAATGCGATCTGCTCATTGGAACAACTGGTGGTACTCACCAGTTTGCTCGTTCTGTCATCATTGGCAACTTTCATTACAGAAAAAGAAAGAAGAAGTGAAAGTTTTGCCCAAATCTCAACTTCATGTGAAAAGGTGAAGAAAAAATAACATGTAGATGATACTGTCATCCATCAGCCGTCTAGACCCGGTAATGTGCAAAAGAGGAAAGATACATTTCTAAATTAAAATGAGTTGTGGACCACTATTACATACATTCTTTGACAGTGTCCACACTCAGATTAAAAGAAACTGCATGTTTAGACTATTTTATTGGGAACGGCCGACATGTTTCATTGCCTTACACAATTTGTGGAAATTTCATCAAGTCATGGGGACGCATCTCAACCTCACTGATGCTTCTTAAAAAAGTATAATGGCTGACAAACACAATAAAAGAAAGAAAGTGCCAGAGACTAAAATTATCATCCTTCTCTCAAAGTATATCTGCACTAAATACCATAATTACCAGGTGGTTACCAGGTGGTCTCCTACCAGCAACTCACAAGGGGGATTAACGTTTATCCCCCATACGGTAAAAATGCTGCCAACAGCAGCGTACCTGTGGATATATACAAGCATTACTTCACCATCATGGAATATTGATGCCCACGGCCTCTATTTGCACTTCTCACATCTCTAAGTTGTATTCCGAATATACCATTTCCCTTTACAAACAACCTCCTTACAAATACGTCTTTTGTCATGTCTAGGTGAAAGGGAACAAATGAAGGGGGTTAAAAACACCCGGGAACCGGGCCATATCTATGCGTGGTGCATCAGGGTCTCTATAAATTGTGATTGGCATCCCACTCACCCACTATTAATACCAGGGCTCCACGCCTCATTTCCATATCGAAAAAAGGTTCTCGAGTGACTGCCCTTGCCCTGATAACCTCCCCACTCACTGCAATGCCAGTGGTACGGGCTTGAGGACTCCACGGATGCCGACGACCTCATGCGCCCTATGAAGTACCAGACTCCGGAAGGAGGTCGTCTGACCCTCCCTCTCTCCCGGATGGAAATCGGTTAACACCCAATCCAGAACCGCGAGCAAGCCAGGGGAGTTATTCAATGTTTCGAAAAGTCCCCGCATATAAAATCATGTTCAAAAGCGGGCGCCATCTTACAGTGGTCGCCATCCACATAAACTGCAAATTATGTTACAAGGGAGGTGGCGCTTTTTAACCCAGTCAGCATTATCATGTTGAAATAGTTGTGTCTCTGGTGCTTTGAACCTGCAATCACTGGAGTGTTTTTGTTGGTCCTGGACCCAGGAAGTATTATCATGATATGCACTGTTGATGCTGTGCTCACAGGTATGCTGGTGCCCCCAATGTTAAGGCTTGCTGCATGACCTCCATTGCTAATACTTTAACACAAACCCAGTGGGCTTCACAAGCAGTTCCCCTGCCAACATTTCAATGACTTACAATACACACACCTGGGCTGGGGACTCCACTACAGGACCTACAGCCACTGCTGCTCTAGCAGGAGCACCGAGTCTACAAAGCACTGCCCCTGCGTGTAATCCACAAGGGTTTGGAAAAGTTCTGGCTTTGCGAAAAGGGAAAGGGTTGGGAAGAGAAAGGGTTGAGTTATCACCACCAGTTGGGGACAGCTGTGTGGATAGGTGGATGAGGGAAACTGCAAAACTCTAACAACACTGAAGGAGGTAACAATAGGAGAGAAACATACTTACATATAGGCAATAACAATACCAAATCAGCAAATGGTACAGTACTATGCAACAAACAAGGCACACAACGGCAGCCGCATAACCAAACTCTCAGATTCCTCATATGGAATGTTTGGCGTCTATAAGATCACAGAACTGGGAGAAAGATTACAGCCTATCAGAAGAGGCATGCAATCAACATACCATTCAGGAGGCACACATGACCCACAATGTCACCCTAGATATCCAACGCAGACTGAGGGGGGATGCTACTACGCACCTTTCAGTATACATGCCACAGGCATCTTAATATGGATACATCACGGATGCAGGGTAAAAATACAAAATACAATCACAGACCCCAAGGGTCGGTATACATTAGCTAGTGCACAATTGTAGCACCGGTGCCTGCTTCTGGTGTGCGTCCATGGCCCAAACTTTGGCGGTCCCCAATTCTGTCAGGATCTACATTCTATTTACCGACAATGTTTTTGCAGTTAATGCCACAAAGCCTTACCCAGTGTGGTGTTTTCAAGTAAAACCATGCGGAGGCCTGGGCAACCATCACTTCGCTGCACCCAGAAATATGGGGCCTGTATCCACTGCTTTTCCATTTCTTTGTCCATTGCAGAAGAGAACACAGGTCTGCACTTTAGCTTCGACAAAAGCTCAGCCCAAGCATGTCCATTGAGCAAGTTCAACATTATTTTTTAAAGTCCCTGAACAGAAAGTAACATAGACAAAAGCAGAAGCCTCCAAATCCTGCGGCAATACTCCAGGGGAGTGAACAACTTGAAAACAGGAGGGACCAGATAGCCAAAGTACCCGTTAGCAAGCAAGTATTTTTACAAGATAACTGACTACATCAATCCAAAGCGATGGGAGGAGTGAAACCCCACAAAATACATACAGCGGACCATCCTTCAGCGCAAGCGCTGTAGCCTGGACCTAAAAACGATTTGCTCTTGTTAGAGGTCATGTCATCTGAGAAGCATGGTTTTGTTCAGACTCAAGGGAGCAACCAGGTTAATTAAAGGCAATGCCCTTGCAGGCTTAGACTGATGCCTAAAGTACAAACAAATACAGGTATGGAACCCTGGGCTGTTCCCAAGCTTTAGGTGAAAAGCTGCTTTGTAAAATTACAAATGCACTTTACCATTACAGGAGCCTGGACTCGTGAAATGCCTTTGTCTTTTTGGTATGGGCATGGACAGCATTTGATAATCTTATGTTTCAAGATCTTACTAAAAATGACAAGAGACTATCATTTATTCTACCTTGGCATGATTGACTTTGGCTTATCCAATGCAAACAGTTGTGCTAGAAAACAGACATTTGAGGTGAGCAAGTTGAAAGTGTTGGTGGTGTTGTAGGTGTGCCCCACATAAAGGAGCAGCTTTCCACCTAAAGACTGGGAACTGCCTAGGTTTCCTTACTTGTATTTTGCCAGAATTTAAAAAAAGCCTATTCAGAGAAATGTGTGGCAGGCTGTTTTCAGGTTTGCAGGGCAAGTGTTCACCCTAGTGCTTTACGGTACAGTGGTTGATGAAAAGGGCTAATGACTGTGATCTTATCCACAACATGACTTCAAGTGAAAAGGCTAGATGACTTTGGCCCTTGTTTCGAGTGTCCTCTCAATTCTGATAGGGCTGGAAATGGCACTTAATTGCCCCATCGGAAAAATGAGTTCCGCGGTGTTTCCACAGATCTGTTCATTGTCACACGGAGATTTCCGCTGTTGATATTAAAACTTTAAAACATTTTCATTAACGAGTCGCAAGAAGTCTAACTTCAACTGTAAAGTGACAAATTCTTCACTTTGTCACAGCTCAGAGAGGACTGTTCTAAGGGATTGATTGATCAAATGCAGAAATGTGCCTTCTTCAAACAACCACAACAGAATTTTGCAGTGGCGTTATTTCACAAACAAACTTAGATGTTGACACTGGATGTCCATTTAATCCAGTTATCATACAAACATGCTGATATTAGAGTTCAAACATGGTGGAGATGTATTGGCACCAGATTACTGCACTACCTTGATTTTGAGGAATATGGTGATGCTGCAGCATTTTAGAGTGTTATATGGTCACGCATCCAGTATTGCACAGTGTATTATGATGATGCGTTCCATACCACACCATTGCAGGGTGCATTATGGGCATGCTTCATAGTCGGGAGCATTGTAGAGTGTATTATGGTCAAGTTCAAGGCTCCTATACTGCAGGATTGTAGAGTTTGGTATGGTCAAGCTCCCTATAGTGAAACATTGCATAGTGTATAATGGTCGAACTACATGTAGAGCTTTGTTAGAGTGTATTAGGGTCAACTTCCTTACACTGCAGAATTGCAGAGTGCATTATGTTTACTCTTCCTTACACTGCAGCATTGCAGAGTGCATTATGTTTACTCTTCCTTACACTGAAGCATTGCAGAGTGCGTTATGTTTACTCTTCCTTACACTGCAGCATTGCAGAGTGCGTTATGTTTACTCTTCCTTACACTGCAGCATTGCAGAGTGCGTTATGTTTACTCTTCCTTACACTGCAGCATTGCAGCATGCGTTTTGTTTACTCTTCCTTACACTGCAGCATTGCAGAGTCCATTATGTTTAGTCTTCCTTACACTGCAGCATTGCAGAGTGGGAAACATCCTTTACCACGCAACCATTACAACGCGGTATGGTTACATCGTGGTTTTAACAACGCAAGTCGTTACACCGACTTGCACTGGAGGGCGCTGTAGGATAAGGAATAGTGTGAATTACTTTCCAACACCTTCCCTACTGTACGTAGACTGGAGTTGGAATAGTAATTCACACTATTCCTATGTCCAGCGCCCTCCAACGCAAGTCGATGTAACGACTTGCGTTGTTAAAACCGCGATGTAACATACCGCGTTGTAATGGTACGCGTAGTTACATCATACATCCTTGCAGAGTGCATTATGTTTAGTCTTCCTTACACTGGAGCATTGCAGAGTGCATTATGTTTACTCTTCCTTACACTGGAGCATTGCAGAGTGCATTATGTTTACTCTTCCTTACACTGCAGCATTGCAGAGTGCATTATGTTTACTCTTCCTTACACTGCAGCATTGCAGAGTGCGTTATGTTTACTCTTCCTTACACTGCAGCATTGCAGAGTGCATTATCTTTACTCTTTCTTACACTGGAGCATTTCAGAGTGCATTATGTTTACTCTTCCTTACACTGCAGCATTGCAGAGTGCATTATGTTTACTCTTCCTTACACTGCAGTATTGCAGAGTGCATTATGTTTACTCTTCCTTACACTGCAGCATTGTAGAGTATATTATGGTCAAGCAGCAGTGCAGTATAGTAGAATGCATAGTACTCAAGCTTCATGTGCAGCATTGTATAGCATATTATGGTCAAGACTCATACAATGCAGCATTGTATCGTGTTATTGAAAAGCTTTGAAAACTGCAGCATTACAGGGCGTATCGTGGTCAGGTGTCCCTTACTGCAGGATTGCAGAGTGCACTGCACAGTGTATCGTGGAAAAGTGTCCTTTTACTGCATAACTGCAGAGTGTATTTTGGTGAAGTGTCCCTTATTGTAGCATTGCAGAGTGTATTGCGGTGAAGTGTCCCTTGATAAAACATTGCAGAGTGTATTGTGGTGAACTGTCCCTTGATGAAACATTGCAGAGTGTATAGCGGTGAAGTGTCTCTTACTGCAGCATTGCAGAAGGTATCACAGTGAAGTGTCCCTTACTGCAGTACTTGAGAGTGTATAATGGTGAAGTGTCCCTTACTGCAGTATTGCAGAATGTATCATGGTGAAGTGTCCCTTACTGCAGCATCGTGTAGCGTATCATGGTCAAGTGTCCCTTACTGCAGTGTCACAGAATGTATCGTGGTGAAGTGTCCCTTACTGCAGCATTGCATAGTGTATCGTTGTGAAGTGTCCCTTACTGCAGCATTGCAGAGTGCATCAAGATGAAGTGTCCTTTACTGCAGTATTGCAGAGTGTATCGCATTGAAGTGTCACCTGCTGCAGCATTGCTGTGTGTATTGTGGTGAAATGTCCCTTACTGCGGCATTGCAAAATGTAACGCGGTGTAGTGTCCTATACTGCACTACTTGAGAGTGTATCGTGTCCCTTACTGCAGTACTGCAGAGTGTATTGTGGTGAAGTGTCCCTTACCGCAGTACTGCAGTGTGTATCCCGGTGTAGTGTCCCTTACTGCACTACTGCTGAGTGTATTTTGGTGAAGAGTCCCTTGCTGTAGCTCTTGCAGAGTGCATCATGTTGAAGTGCCCCTTACAGCATTACTACAGAGTGTATTACGGTGAAATGTCCCTTACTGCAACATTGCAGAGTGTATTGTGGTTTATTGTCCTATACTGTAGCATTGCAGAGTGTATCGTGGGGAAAGTGTCCTATACTGTAGCGTTGCAGAGTGTATTATGGTAAAGTGCCCCTTACTGTAGTACTGCAGACTTTATCGTTGTGAAGTGTCCTTTACTGCAACATTGCAGAGTCTATCCCATTGAAGTGTTCCTTGCAGCAGTGCAGAGCGTATCGCGGTGTAGTGTCCCCTACTGTAGTACTGCAGAGTGTATTGTGGTGAATTGTCCCTTACTGCAACATTGTATAAAGTATAGTGGTGAAGTGTCTCTTACTGCAGCATTGTATAGAGTATAGTGATGAAGTTCCCTTCTCTGCAGCATAGCAGTTTGAATTATTTTCAAGTTTTCTTTTGTGTTTTAAGTGTGTCGTGATTCAGCGCCCTAAACTATAACATTGTAGAGCGTAGTATGCTCTAGCTCGAATAATTTAATTATTGTAGATTGTAAGATTTTCAAGCTTTTGTGATTGCAGTATTTTAGAATGTATTATAGTCAGCCTTCCCTTACTGGAGGTTTGCAGATTGTATTATGTTCAAGCTTCCTACACATTGTACAGCCTGCCTTGGTCAAGTTTCCTGTGCTAGAGCAATTTAGAGTGCATTAGGTTAAGCTCCCTGTCCTTCCTATGTGGCTAACATTCTTACCCTACAGTATTTTAGAGTGTGTTATTTATACCTGTTTCTGGTCAACCCCTTACACTGTAGCACTGCTGGGTGTATTACTATCAAGGCACTTATACAGTAGCAGTGCATAGAGTATTACAGTCTAGGGTCCAATACTTAAGCATTATAAAGTGTATTATTTCCAGGTTTCCTACACTGCAGCGTTGAAGAGTAAATTATGAACAGTCCTACCTTACTGCACCATTGCAGAGTGAATCATTGCCAGTCCTCCCTTACTGCACCATTAAAGAGTGAACTTTGGTCAGCCACCCCTTACTGCACTGTAGTAGAGTGAATTTTGATGAACCCCTTACTGCACCAGTGTAGAGTGAATTTTGATAAGCCACCCCCTTCTACACCATTGTAGAGAAATTTTTGATGAGCCATCTATTACTGCCCTATTGTAGAGTGAATTGTAGTCAGCAACACCTTACTGCACCATTGCAGAGGGAATCGTAGTCATCCACCCCTTACTGCACCCGATTGCAAATTGTATTATGTTCAAGTGCAATTTTACTGAGGCATTTTGGAGCATGTTATGGTCAAGGGAAGTCTGTTGTTACTGCAGCCCAGTATGTGTTCTGGTTAAGCTTCCTAGACTAAATCATTACAGGCTATATTTTGGCCAAGTCTCTTATACTGCAACATAGTAGAGTGTGTTGGGAAAGATTTCTACGCTGCACCATTGAAGAGTGTGTTATGGTTAAGCCTCTTTGTAGTGCAGCATTGGAGATTATGGTCAAGCATTTTAGAGTGCAGCATTTTGTGCTGAATTGTGGGCAATCCTCCTATAGTGTAGCATTATCATGCGTGGCATGGTCAAGCTTCATATACTGCATCATTGTATAGTATATTATGGTCAAGCTCCTTGTACAGCAGTATTGTGGTGCATATCAATGTAAAGCTTTCGGTACTGTGGTGTTGAGAGCGTTTAGTGCATAATATCTGATACTGCAGTCTACTTGAAACCACTTGACTGCTCCATCAGTGATGGTCAGAAGATGTATGGTAGTGAAATCGATGGCGCTGTTGTTTAATTTTCAGTTTAATCTGATGTTTGGTGTAATTGCCTCACCTATTTTGAAGACATTGTTTCTCCCTCCTCTCCAAATTTAGGGCTCGTGTAAATCTGATTGCTCCTGCCTCTGTTCCAGTTGTTCGCCTAAGAACACGGAAATATCCCTGGAGCAAGAATTAGACGGTAAGACCTGGAAATCAGAGATCCTATTAAATCTACACCTGTGTTTTTTGTGGGAAGCCAAGTTTATTCGTTTTAAAAGTCTGTGTGTGATATTCAACTAAAGAATACGTATAAGAACAGTAACTGTATATCCCCTAAACATGTACTCCTTATCCAAACCTAGGTTTGGCAAGAGCAGGAATGTTTTGCACACCAGATCTTGACACCTCATTTCTACAAAGAAATTCATAACAACGCGCATCCAAATAAGCCTTTTCTCTGTTTACCTCACGTCTGCGAATGCAGATCCCTAGTTCATACTTGTTAATGGATCGTCCCACCCTTTCTTTCCAGTGGTACCCACCAGTCTGTCCACACACCCTATCGGTATGCAAATTGTCCCACAGGCAGCACAGGAATCTGATCATTCCTCTCAGGGCTGGACTGCAAGATAAATTCATCTTTGGAAAATATTTTAATCCTAGCCCGTTATTGTTTAACTCTGCCTTTTGAGCAAGTATGATCCTCTTGAGTAGGATTTAGAAGAGGATACGGAAGTCCAGAAAAAAGCATAGGATTTCCAGGGAGATCTTCAGAGAAACTCATGAAATATTCCAATATGTCTGGCTTTGGCACTGTACTCAGCAGCATTATTTCCCCTCTGAAATCATTTTTTTGTCGATATGAAAATAGGGTACCACTTCCACTGGGTTGATTTTAAGTTTGTGTATGCTGAAGATTCCTTTGACCAATCCGCATTTTAAGCAGTCCTTTCAACCCCAGCGTACTAGTGTTTCAACGGTAGCCCTAGCAGGCATATGCTCAAAAGAGAATAGTAGTGGACTAGTTTGAACTCATAGTCCTCTGTTTACTACCTTACGTAGTTTTACTTCTATTGCTTTACAAATATTTTGTATCTTATCACATCTCTCACAAAAGTGAACTATTATCTTATTTTGTATTGCACCAACAGTGCTCTTCTATACTGTGGATTTTTATTGAGAAAAGTACAAGAAGCTGTCCAAGAGGGTAAACAGAAAAAGAGAACAAAAATGTAAAAAAGGAAATTAGCAAAATTACGCTTCCAAACTCTAGTGAATACCACAGAGACGTATTTGCAATCATTTTGAAGCTTATCTGCATCAAGATAGCCTTCATAGCTATTTTGTTGTTGGTTACTAATTTGTTGCACTTTCCATTGTTGGTTGTATACTTCATTTCGATTACTATGACAACCCTTGCGCTTACAAATTCACAAGTATGAGATGTAGAGTGGCCTCTAGCTGGACTGGTAAAATAAGTAACTTGCTTTGTGATCGTACTCAAGTACTGAAGTTGCATGCCCAGTAAACATGGGGAAAAAAACACCTAGCCATGTCATGTACAGTTATAACAATCACCTTGACTGGCTTCTTTATCATAGCCCTTTATTTGTGAGGGTGGGCCTCACCATTCAGATTGGCATCTCCCTTGCCTATCAAACCCGAGAAAGGTCTTTAGTTGAAATAGCTGTTTTCTTTTTTAAACTCTGCCCTCTTCGGATGAAGATTGCCTCCTGGTCCCAATCCTCATCCTATTATTTTCTGTCTCTCCCTGGAACCCGTCATGAATGGCCCATGCAGGTAAGAGCGGTGGATTGTGGGACCGGGTGGCGGGGGAGATTCGACAGACAACCACAAAGGAAAATCCAATAAATAATGAATTTTCCCATGTCGCTGTCTGTCAAAATCCCCCCCCACACCCAGTCCCACCACCCCACCTCTCTTACCTGCACAGGCCACGAGTATAAACCAATGATCTGGTGTAGAAACCAAACCCCATTCTCTTGTCTCACACTTGAGAATTACAAAAAAATGTGCTTAATTTTGGTTTCCTAACTGTTGGATGTGTACCGTTCAGTTACAGGTATTCACATGTTCTTGTGTACTACGAAAAAATCCCACCCTACAGCCTTTCAGTTCACAATTCACGTACTCCAGCAAGATTGTCACATAATTCACTTTACTTTTCATTCTCGGACTGCAGAGTGAGAGGAGTTTGTAAACACCACTCCCTATGTTAAAAACATAAGCAGTAGAACACATAGCCTGACCTTTGCCCTCTGTCTTTGAAGCACAGCAAATGTAACACAATAAATACATTTTTATGTATTGCTTGGAACTTTCACAACCCACCAAAATTGGCTCACGACCCACCAGCGGGTCACAACCCACGGTTTGGGAAACACTGCTTTAAGCCCTAAGGATCTAAGGGGCATATCAACAAGCAGGGGATAAAATATTATCGCCGCTTTTGCGGCCGCTTTCGGCCGAAAAGCGGCGATAATTTTATCGCCTAATCAGCAAGGTCACGCTAACGCCTGAAACCTTCCTTTAGCGTCAGGATTCCTAACGCCCAGCTTTGCATCTCCAATGAGATGCAAAGTGGGCGTTCCTGACATGGCATGACAGGAGAAATGTCGCTAAGCGACATTTCTCCTATCAGCAAGCCTAACGCTATGAAGCATAGCGTCAGGAAAAGTAGCGATAACCCCTGTTATCGCTACTTTCCTTACGCCTGCTTCAGGACTGACTTAGCCATGATATCCTATGGAAGGTGGATATCATGGCTAAGTTTGTGAGTCCCTATCAACTAGCTAACGTGAGATTATCGCTGGGTTTCCAGCGATATTCTCACGTTAGCCAGTTATCGCTAGGATTTTTATCGCTGATGAGATAAGCGTTGCTAATAGCACGCTATCTCAGCGATAAAAATCGGCGCTAGCCGGCGATAATTATCCGAGCGCTAAGTGCGTTCAGCGATAATTATCGCCGGTTGTTGTTGATATGCCCCTAAGTTCCGTGGACAAGTTAGTTACTTAGGACCAGATGTATTAAAGCATTTAGCATTTCTTCTCAGACCGAGTCACTATTTTGGGCCTCTTAAGAAATGCTAAATGGCTTTTTCATATGTACAAAGGCCGTTTGGGAATCACAAAATGCCATTTCTACCCAGGAGAAATTGCATTTTGCGATGCCCAAATAGGAAATCGCAAATAGGGATTTCCTATTTGCGATTTCCTAAGTGCACGTACAAAGCATTTCCTAAATCTGAAATAGGCTTTTGGGGAATGCAAACACCATTGACTCCAAGTCAATGGTAACCATGTGTAATTTAAAAAAAGGCACTCCAAAACGCTTTTTTTTAAAGTGCTACAAAGTGCACACTTGCCCAAGGAATGTTTGAGCTTTACATGTGGACCAGTTCTTTCGCGTTGCATCATGGTGGGTCTTAGGCCTTTAGTCACCATTGCTTTAGCATTTCTTAATTTGTGATTTCCTATTTGGAAATCACAAATTTGGAAATGCAAAACCATTTGTACCTATGGAACGAATAGTTTGGTATTTCCTAAAGAGCGATTTCGAAATAGAGATTCCTAGTCTGTAGGAATCGCTATTAGGAAATCTATATTTTTATACATTCCATTTTCATGCATCTGGCCCTTATCTCCTTCTGAGAGAATGTCTCCAGGAATTTGGTATGATGAGGCACTGCCAGTCACAGAGGACAGACCAGGTCCTGTGCCTGTCAATGGGTTCTGCTTATCCTAGACACGCTGGTAGTTAGAGTGCCCTACTGTCTGCATTCCTAGAGTTCTAGGAGGCCTTAATGTGGACATAATTACAACATTTTGAATTGAAGAAAGATATTTCTGTATACACGTAGCATATCTATATTACAGTTTAGATTCTTTAATCATCACTAGACAAGGGCTCATATGCACCCTGGCCCCCTTCCAGTAGACTGGTCTGAACACCCCTGGTCTCCTTGACTGTACTTCCCCCACACAAGACACTCTATTGAGAAGAATCATAAGAAACACTGAAAAATTGAACTCACAATTCTCATGACGTGGTAGCTCCCTTACGGGTACTTTCATTTCAAGTACTGACCATACTTTGCTTGTCCATGGATGCACGTGACATTACTAGTTTGCTGCCAACCATTGATGCTCTTTGAACCAAACTGAAAAAGAGAGAGACTCACATCTAACTGGCACTCTTGGCAAGTGACTGTGAAGAGGCAGTCTTTGGGAACAACCGAAAGAAGATATAGGAACTACCCATTAGATGATAATCTTGAAAATGTTCAAAAACTCTTCAAAAAGCAAAGTTTACTTTCTTTGAAAAACAGACTGTTAATGAAATCCCTGCACAAATAGCTCAGAGCATCATCAAGCCGCCTTAGAAATCAGATGAACTCAGGTGAGATGGAGTCTCTAGCTACATCTTCAACTAAATCACTGTTCTCAGAAACATGATTGACACCCCAGCCTCTACTTCAGAAACAAAAACCTACACACAGAGAAATGTATCTACTGATTGTCTATCACTCTACAGAACTTTGAAAAAGCAACTACAGAGAGAAAATGGAGTCATACCTTTAGGACCATTCAAATTACCCTGGCCCCATGAAAGATCCGGCTTTACATGGCGTGTTTCCTTACCCACTACAAATTGTCCAGGTATGGCTTTTATTTAAAAAAAATTGACTCTGACTAAATTGGAAACATTTAGACCCATAACGATCTTACTATAATATACCAAGGAAGCTAAATGTATGGTTCACCAAATAAACAAGCACATGACAACAACTCCTTGTTTTCTTTGAATCAGGCTTGAAGTATCCTTAAGTGTAGATCAAACACTCTAGCCTGTCACAGAAGGGAATCTTTTTCTTCTAGTATTACTTTACCTGTCCTCAGTATTTGACATAATCGACCACAACAATCTCCTCACTGGTCTATAAGAGAATTTAGGCTTTAAAGACACAAATACACAATGAGTAAAAAGTGTGAAGTTCATATTCAACTGCAAGAAAAAAGAGTTCCTCACTATTTCCCCCAAACAATACTGCAATCTGTAGCATCCTACAAGCCCAGGTACTCAACAATAACTACGGCACACATGGGGAATAATTTTACATGTCTAGGTTCCCCTGAGAGCAAGTCAGAACTCAACATTCTAAGCCTGCTTTCAACTCATCCCTCCAATGCATACATCACAGGCCTACGGTGTGCAGTGGGAACCAAAAGAGTACCAGTGTTCTTTACTTACAAACACTACATCTTCTGCTATGTTAAATAAAAAGTTGCAACTTTTCAAAAAAGCAAATAAATACACAAATAAATACATGTATAAACAGACAGATGATCATAGATACATATTTAATCATAATTTGTCAATTAATCATTGTGGCACCTGAATCACACGTCCTCATTGAGCCATTGGAAACCAGGAGCTGACAGTCGAAGTGTCAATTATCTGCACAGGTGAGGTGGAATCATCATCAGACACAGAGTCATCAACAGTCTGTCTGGACCCAGTCTCTACATTGACACCAATGTTTGGTGAATGATGGGCCACATGTCAAAAGTGAGAGGAATCTCTGGTAAGGGACTTCCCAGAACGCTAGGCATTCACCATGTGTCCTTTGGTGTTAGTGATAGTAAATGGTTAAGCCTCAAAAGGAGCATCAGACTTTCTTTTACTGGGTTGGCTGACAAGCACTCAATCTCCTCTTGTAAAGGTTGCATCTTTGACATGACGTAGTTTATCAGCATATATTTCCATCTTTTATTTGCAACTAAAGTACTTAGTATGAATGTCTTCCTCATTCTTAGCAGCTTGGTCATCATGGCTCTTGAGTTGCAGGGCTTTCCCATGTCATTGAATGAGGGGTGAATGGTAAGCTCAAAGTGTAGTGTTCAAAACAACTTTAAGGTTGAGCTTCTCCAATGCTGCACGCTGAACAGCTTTCTTTAGAGTACTCATTAACCGTTCTACCAGGCCATTGGCCTGGAGCCAAAGAGGAGTGCTTTTTTGATGTTTTATAATAGGGTGATTTACAAAGTCTTTGAATTCTCGACTATGTACCAGGCCATTGGTCTGGAGCCAAAGAGGAGTGCTTTTTTGATGCTTTATAATAGGGCTATTTACAAAGTCTTTGAATTTTCGGCTATTAAAGGGTGAGCCATTGTCAGGTTTTAAGATATCAGATACACCCCATGTTGCAAAGATGCCATCTAACTTTTGAGTAACCTTTTCATGTGTAGAGGATGAAAGGTCTTCTATCAATGGAAATAATGGGCGTACTCACCATCAATGAGAATAAGATGGGGTTCATTCTCAAGAGGACCAAAGAAATCAACAGCAAATCTCTCCCAAGCATGATGTGGCGATTCTGACATGTTCAAAGGGTGCTGAATAACTTGAGATGAAAGACAGTTGAATAAATTACAGGCCTTTAACTCTTGTTCGACCCTTTTGTCGAGATAAGGAAACCATACTCGGTTCGGTCGCAGAGAGCTCTCTTTGTGGCAACTATTCCTCGATGTCCCTTATGGATGACGTCTATCACTTGTTGCCATAGACTCTCTGTAATAATAATTTGTGTACTTCACAGGATGAGACCTTCTTGAGTCACTGATAGTTCATAGCTCACATTTTTTAACTTTAAATACTCACTGTCATTAGTGAGAGGTCTAGAGTACTGATTCCACGACTGGTGAGCAATAATGTCTTTTAACTTCAACATGTCACTATCTTAGCTCGTGGCAGTGACAATTTGTTCTAAAGACATGGCAGCTGGTGTGCTCGATTTAAAAATAAAATTGACGTAGGCCTCCGCTGTCTTAGATGGGTACCAGGGCACTGCACTGGCACTCTTGAAAAAGAATCTGCAGGATTCTGATCTTTCCCTGGATGATGAAGAATTGTATAATTGTATTCCTGTAACCTCAAACCCCACCGTTCAATTTGAGGAGGCATTTTGGGATTGCCAAATATTGTCAACAGTGTTTGATGATCAGTTATTACTGTGAAAGGCTTTCATATAAGAAAAAGTGGAAACATCATAAGCCCAGACCTCTGCCAAACTTTCTTTCTCATGTGCGAGTAAGCACGTTCCATTTGCGGCAGGCTTTTACTGGCATATGCCACAATATGTCTCTGGGCATTTGGCAATCCGTTGTGCTGTGCAAGGATGGCGCCTAACCTGACAGGGCTAGCGTCAACTCCAACCTCTCTATGAAGCTTGGGATCAAAGTAGGCCATTTCAGTGGCATTCTCGTTGGCTTGCTTGATTTTTTGGAAGCTCTTCTCAAACTCATGTGACCAATGAAATGACACATTCTTTTTTATAAGTTCTCATAGCGATGCACTGACTGTAGCAAAGTATTGTGTGTATCTGTCACAGTGTCTGGCCCTCCCAAGGAATAATTGTAACATAGAAATGTCCTGTGGGGGATTTGCAGTAGATAACACTTGCACTTTAGCTGGATCAGGTTTCATACTCCCTTCAGAAAAGGCATGGTCAAAGAATTTCAAGCTTTTCTTTTGGAATTCACCTTTTTCAGCATTCAGAGTTAAGCCTAAATCATTCAGCAAATGATATACATGCATAAGAGCTTTGTCATGCTCTTTCTGAGTGGTTTTGAAAACAAATATGTAATCACTATAGTTAAATGCATTTACCACAAGCTGTATGATATGTCGAATGATGTCTTGGAAAGGTTTTATCCTTTATTTAAGTCAAGTCGAGAGAAGAACTTTGCAGAAATTCATTTGAGTTATCATATCAGCAATGTGTGGACCTGGATATCTCTCTCGCTCAATCGCCTTGTTGGCTTGATGCATGTCTATGCATAAGTGTACAGCTCCTTTACTGTCTCTTTTGGGCACCACTACAATGGGAGAAACCAATCGTGTTAGGCAAGTAGAGCGTTCTATGACATTGTGTTTAATCAAGAAATTAAGTTCCTTTTCAACAGCATATTGCAAGTGAAATGCAATTTGTCTGTGTCTTTGAACAACAGGATGAACATCCTCATTTATATATAACTTTACTTTTATTGTTTTGAGTTTTCCTAACCCACGAAATAATGAAGAAAATTGACTTACAATTTCATGATGAGCATTCAAGTTGTAGTTCATTGATATCAGTCCCATATCAGCAGCAGTGTTGTAACTGAGCAAACAGGCACTTGAGGCAGTTCCTTGAAGTACATGAATGGGCACTTGTACCATTGTTTTCTTATGCTTCATCGTGGCTACAAATGAACATTGACTTTTAAAGGGCACTGCAGCAACCCATGTGTAGACTTATGTTTTTGACTTCGCAAGTTGTGGTAGTGCAGACAATTCTTGATACGTCTTCTAAGGCATGATATCTATCAACGCACCGCTGCAAATTATAAATGGTACTGAGCACACAATTATCTTTAGAGTAATCGTCGGACAATGTTTGAATTTTTTGGGTGCTTTTTCATGTCGATTTTTCTTCACTTTGAATTTTTCCTCACATTCGAGTAGTCCCACAAGTGCATGCCTTTCTGGAGTAAACATCGACATTACACAATTGTCATTGTCACTTTCACCGGAAACTGACACAGAGGTACTCTTTGTCGAGGATTAAGATGTTGATCGACTTCTTTTGATGTCGATTTACCTCAGTTGGTGTGACCGCTTGGCATTGTGGGAGTGCGTCGAATGTCGCTGAGGTAGCGTTCGGTCCACCATTTTTTCTTCATGCTGTGATGCATTTAGTTCTCTCTTTGCTTTGCAGGCCGTCACAAAGTGGTTTGCTTTACCACAGCCACTTCTTATCTGTCCCATGGCAGGGCATTTACCTTCGTGTGAAAATGACAGTCCACATCTGTAACACATTTTCTCTTTCGGTGGAGACATCTTTTTTTGTCCCTCAGGCTTGTACTTTGGCTTACTTTTCATACTCATGACTGATGCACTTTGGGCACCTCGGGCCTCCATATCAGCCGCTTGACGGTCAGCACGCGCTTTAGCGCGAGCAGCATCGAGGACTTGTTCTAAGCTAAGAGTTTCCTTCAGCATTCGTTGTCGAAAGAAATTTGACAGACATCCATTGATAACTTTGAGGCGGGTAGCTTCCTCATCATTAAATTAATTGAATTTAGAGTGCTTCACCTGAACATCCAGTCTCTCAACATATTGATCGATGGTTTCAGCTAGTCTGGCATTCTTAACTGAATATGTAGCTTTTGTAATCTACATTAGGCACTTGATTAAACTTGACATTCAAGGTTGTTTTGATTTGGTCGTACGTCACAATTCCTTCTTGTGGTATCTTTGTTATGGCTTCTTTCACTCCTTCACCAGCAATGTTTCTCAGATACTTTATAATCTTTTTATCGTCCATTTTATCTACTGCATCTATGAAATCTTCAAAAGTCTCTATCCATGTAGTCTATCTATTGCCAACATTGTGTTTTTTGGCTGTATCAATGGCGGTTTAAAGAATGCAGCTGCCGTATACGCATTGGTGGACTGTAGTAGTCTCTCAGGCCCTTCTTTTGTTTTTTAAAATAACTTTATTGGCATTTATGGATATCACTTAGACAGTGCAAATCATAAGTAGTCCGTCTATAAGCTTCCCGTAACCCCTCCACATAGTCCTTGCAGGAAGCAATGAACCAAATCTCCTGGCTTATTCAAACGTGCAGATTCAGAGACAGGGATTGACCCACAACAGTAGTGGAACCAGACTTGTCAGACCCTAACCGCATTTTTATCTATACAGGAGAAAAAAAATCTCTATACATCATTCATTTTGTACCCATGCCGACATATAACAATTTACCCCCCCCCCACACTCTTCCCCTAAACGTGGTTTTGTGTTGGGCCTGGATTTTATAAATAGAAGCAAAACTATTATGGGCGAGCATTGGTTACCCCCGAGGTTGCAATCTCCATCAACTTTCACATCCTCCCGCAGTCAATCCCCTAGGGGCGAGAGGCACCAACCCTGTAGCTGCTCCGCCAGGTACAGGCCTTCCCTGTGGCTCCCTCTATTCTGAAAACATGGATGACCAGGCCTTCAGATCATCCTCAAGTTTTGCATCTCTTCGGACACATCTCATTCGCACCACTTCCGCAGTCGCCCATTCACAGAGATCCTTCAACCATGTCCTGTAAGTGGGAGGGTGAAGGACTAAGTGCCTTCAGATCATCCTCAAGTTTTGCATCTCTCCGGACACATCTCATTCGCACCTCTTCATCAGTCGTCCATTCGCAGACATCCTTCAACCATGTCCTGTATGTGGGGGGGTGCTGGACTAAGCACCTTCAGATCATCCTCAAGTTTTGCATCTCTCTGGACACATCTCATTCGCACCTCTTCATCAGTCGCCTATTCACGGACATCCTTTAACAATGTCCTGTAAGTGAGGGATGCTGGACTAAGCCATGCGATGGCAATACGCCTCTTGGCCAACACAAGACCCAAAACAACAAACTTCCTACTCAGTTTCTTTTTTGCAGGGGATATGAGCAGTCTGAGTAACACCTGCCTTATCTCCATTGGGACCCCCCACCCGAACCCTCCTGAGACGGCTAAGTATTTCCTGCCAGTAGGAGGTCAAGGATGGGCAAGTCCACACCAAATGGATAAAATCTGCCTGTTGGGCTGTACAACGTGGGCACTCCTCCGAGTGGGCAAGATAAATAGCATGTAATGTCTGTGCGGTAAGGTGGGTCTGATGGATAAAATTATATTTTGGCAATTTAGAGCATGCATTAGAGCTAACTGTGCGAGTTCCCTCCTGGTCCTTTCCCCACTCTTTCTCCTACAGTGGTTCCTCCAACAGGGTGTCCCATTTCACCTGTACAGGAAGCCCTGTCCTTGGTAGGTCATCCAGTAGGGCCTGATAGATATGTGATTTTAACTGACCTCCCACCCAAAGAGGCATCTCCAGTGCATAGGGAGCCCACGGATGATCCGTCTAACAACCCTTTCCCAAATAATTGCAACATGCCATATATTATAAGGAAGCAATGAGGGAACGCGGGGTCCACACGTCCGAAGAGCCGTCAAAGACCTCCCATTATGGGTGCCCTATAAGAGTAGTTTTTCCCAATTATCTTCATCATACAACCAATGAGTTGAGTTGAGTTGAGCTGCTGTGTAGTAAAATTCCAGACAGGGGACCTCAAGACCTCCCTGACTCTAGGTTCCCTGTAGAGTGGTGAGCCCAACCCTTTTGCGTTTAGAGCCCCAAAGGAGGTCCACCAGTAGACTATCCAATGTATGAAAGTACTGGCTGGGGATCACATGGAAATTATTTTGCATGCCAAAAAGACAGCGTGGTAGCACTATCATTTTTATTATTGTGATCCTGCCCATAAGGGACAATGGCAATTCCCTCCAAAACCTGATTGAGATCCGTACTCCCTCCACCACTCTCCTGACGTTAAGATCTCAAAATTACAGAGCCGCATGAGCCAAGCGAACCCCCAAATATTGATTATCCAAGGTCACCCAGGTCACCCCACCACAGGCAGCTCGTCCCTCAGCACCTACCCAGGGAGAACAGCCTAGATTTATCCAGGTTAATCTGAAGGCCTGAGACCTCGCGGAACGTCTGCATGATCTTGAGCCTCATCGGCATCAAGGGAGACCACACAATTAGTTTCTCCTAGTGGTATACCCACAGTCGCATTTTGGTACTCAACGGTTCCATGGCAGCTGCAAACAAGAGCGGAGACAGAGGGCAGCTCTGTTGGGTGCCCCTGTATAGACAAAATTTATTGGAGCTCACTCCTCCAAATCGTACTCTGGCATAAGGAACAGAATACAGTAAGCAAACCCATCAGATGAAACCATTGCCCAAGCCAATCCTTTGGAGCACCTGCCACAGGTAGGACCAGTTTACAGAGTCTAATGATGGTTCGACATCTAGGAGTGCCAGGACATAGTCATCAGACAGGAGGCATTGAGCATGCCACACATTCCACACATTATGGGCGGTGCTGCGCCTTCGGATAAACCCCGACTGACCCGAGTGTGTAAGAAGGGGAAGTGGGGGAGGAGACGTACTGCCAGGACACCGCTCAGAATTGTGCCATCCATATTTAGGAGCGAAATCGGTCTATATGAGGAAGCATTTGAGGGGTCTTTGCCGGACTTCGGTATCATGACCACAAGGGTTTCCCTCATGGAGGCCGGCAAAATACTAATCTCCAGGGCCTCATTGTACACCTCTAGCAATTGGTGTGTTATTGATACTGCAAATATATGATCAAATTCTGCCGGTCGGCCATCACTGCCTAAGGTTTTTGCAGGCTTGAGATGGCTGATTACCGAAAAGATTTCTTCCCTCATGATTGGGTTGTCTAGGGTCCCTGCGACGTCCGAGTCGAGACACAGGAGTCTAACATCTGCAGGGAAAGCTTGTACAGCCTCCCTCAGAGGTTATATAAGCTCTGTATAGACCTTGCTAAGACAGGTGGCAAATACGTTGTTAATCGCTTGCTGAGTGTATATTAGTTCCCCGCAGTTCAATTGCAGCTGTAGCAAAGGGGCCTCAGAGGCCTCTTGCCAGATCATACGGGCCAATAAAGCCCCTGTCCTGTCCCCCTCCATGTGTAATCGCTGCAGGTGAGCTGTATGGGTATGTTTTTCCAGTCTGCGCCAGACCTCTTATAGCACCTCCCTTATATTGCACCACTCTGACAGTCTATGAGGAATAGGACAAGTTACAATGCAAACATTTACAATGCACGCCTTTACAATGCGGTTCTTACATCACAACATCCATTACAACAAATGATTTTACAATGCATGCCATCACAACGCATTTTTAGAAACTACACTTACAACGCATTCCATTACAACGCATACCATTACAACGCATAATATATTTAGGGCAACAGTAGTGTAAGTGTTGGATAGTGTAGGGGTAAAAATTACTATTTCCACTCCAGTGAGTGCAACAGTAGGGTAAGTGTTGGCTAGTGTAGGGGTACAAATTACTATTTCCCATTACTTGCCTTATGAATGCATTGTGATGGCATGCGTTGTAGTGGCATGCGTTGTAGTGACATGCGTTGTAATGGCTGTGTTGTAATGGCATGCGATGTAAAAGATGTTGCGTTGTAATGACTGCGTTGTAAAGGTAGTATGTTATAATGGTTATTTCCCATCTATGAGGGGCCAAAGGAAGCACCTCCTCCAGCCTTCCCAACTTGGACTCTTGTGTACTAATATCTCTCTCCACCTGATGCCAAACCCCAAAGGACGTTTTTAGACATACTCCTCTGATGACAATCTTCATGGTCCCCCAATCGTGAGCCCTAGAGGACGCGGATCCCCAATTTTCCACAAAATAATGTCCAAGTCTGACAGACAACCACTGCAAGAGGGGGTCCCCCAGAGTCTCTGCCCAGAGGCACCAGAGGGTTATTCCTAGCCGACGCGGCTTACTCCCAAGAGTCAACAAGACCAGCGAATGGTCTGAGAGGTATTGGTCCATCAATCCATCCATAATACAGTTAAAATCCCAACCAAGATCACCGCCACATCTAGATAGGGGGTTGCCGCCACCAGCAGTGTACGAAAGAAATTCAGACAGTCAACATTTGAGGCATAGACAATAATTAAACAGATCTCCCACCCTTCCAGTGTCCCATGCAGCGTGACAAACCTTCCTTCTGGGTCCACAACGTGATTCAAATGTTTAAAAGGTACCCCTGTAGCCACCGAAATAAGTGCCCCTCTAGCAAACTCCAAATATGAGGTAGCAGAGACCTGCCCCTTCAATTGCCTCCTCAAACATGGGATGCAGTCACCCTAAATGTGTATTTCTTGCAGGAATGCTATAGCCACTCCATAGCACTTCAAATAGCCATGCAAGAGATTAATTTGTTCACAGTGGTAGCCATTCTTTACAAAGCATCAATCCATCTTGTCCTACTCACACAATACCAACGCTCACACAGCCTCAATGGAGGATCCGAGACAATGCTCCAGGCATGACCATTTGACACAAAAGCTGAACTAATATCTGATTCCCAATCCAAAACGCAACAGGCAAAACATACCAAACCCACAAATCTCACCACCCCATGGGCAGTACTATTGTCTCACCCCGTCTGTACTCAGACAAATTGAGAGTCAGAGAAAGCCGTCCTATACCTCAATATTGAAAAGTAAATAGAAAATAAAACAGGAACACTAAAACAATCGACCAACCCCTTCTTCCCCCTTTGCATACTTGTGCTTTGCAAGAGGTGAGTTAGCTGGGAAGGGCATGAGGCTTACGCCCTCCAGCTCCCTCCTCACAGCCATCCACCTCTAGGGGATAAAGCCCTCCCGCCGACACAGATCAAACAGCCATGAGGGGAGAGCAAGGGTGCCCCCCACCTTTATCTCTCTCTCCCGGGTCCACAGACATAACAGTATTTTATCTAAGTCACAACCAAAAAAGAGCAAAATATATCATGTATACAGGTTATCTTTGCCTCCCCACAACCCAGCATAGAATCCACAACCATTCCTCCCATTGCCTTCCAGGTGCGGGTCTTGTGTATCTGGCCCAGTCACCATACAGTTCATAGAGGCCACAACACTGTCTCAGGATGACACATTCTCAGATTGGTCCCGGTCACCTAGCTGCTCCTGTGTACTCACATACGAGTCTGGCATCACATCAGTGACCTGCAAGGTACCATCCGGGTAGACCTGAATCCTCTCCGAAGCCACATTAGATTCTCGAGTCTTCCACCGGCTCTGTTGTCTTGGCTATGTCCCAAGGGACCCGATGCTGACCACTTTGTGGGCTCTGTCGGACACACCAGCCAGTCACAAAAATTTCCTCTGGAGTCCAACCAGTCTCTGGCCTCTTCAGCCAAAAAAAGAACATAATTTTACCCTGATGCGCAACACTTAGTTTGGCTGGGAAGAAGAGATAATACTTAAAATTGAGTTCCTGTAGACATTTTTTCACTGACACAAAGGTTTTCCTCTGATCCTGCACCTTTTGGGTTTAGTTGGAATAGATGGATATAGGATGTCCCTCAAACAATAAAGGCCCCCGAGTTTGATTGGCTTGTAGGATTGCTCTCTATCGCGGAAGCTGAACAACCGTGCTATGGTTGCTCGAGGTAGCGTGCCAGATCTGGGCGGGGGTGCAAGGGCCCTGTGCACCCCCTTGATGGTAAAGAATTTAGAGAGGTGTTTGGATGCCAGAGTGGTTGAGATCCAGTCTTCCAGGAAGAGTTTGATAGAATGCCCCTTTGCCCTATCTGGGAATCACACAAAATGCACATTGTTCCTGCGGAACCACCCATCCGAGTCCTCCATGCGGTCATCGAGATGAACCGTCTGTTTCTGAAGGAGGACAACAGTATCACAGAGTGTTTTTACCTCTTCCTGTAGGGAACTCACATTTTGTTCTGTAGTGGTCACGCGGTCTGACACTTTAAGTATATCGGCAAGCAGAAGTGTAACATCTATTGTGACAGAGTCAATCTTGTGGAACAGCGCATCTCATGACTTTTGTATCTCAGATAGTAAATCAGTGAGGGATGGGGCCACTTCCACTGCCTGTGATAATTTATCCTCACAACCACATGGGGCCACCACGTGGACCTCCCGCCTTGGGGGGACTGACTGTGTATAGTTAAGGATTTTCTTGGTCTGGACCACACAATTACCCTTCTCTCTTACCATCATCAATCCTGTGTAGTGACAGTTACCAAGCACAAGGAGCAACCAGATGAGGGGTGGCGGCAGGCGTCACAACAGGCTCTTCACCACCACACTGTTCCAACAGTTACCACCACCTCCAGAGCAGTCAGATGATCTCCACAGCAACCCTTCACTCAGCACACCCCTCATGGGCTCTAGAGCATCTAGCGTATAGGGTACCGGGCCACACCATAGCTCAGGAGGCTCAAAAGAACACCATCCAGGGATGATAGACTGATATAATGAACGGTTTATCTACAGGGTACTTTAAATTTTCCTCTTATGCCATGCAAAAGCCCCCCAGGGGTGACACAGCAGCTCCACTGCAGTGGCGCCAACACACCTCTTCACCCCGGAGGGCCAAAGCCGGATGCCTTTTCACTTAGGGCTATCCGCTGCCGCAGCAGCTCCAGTGCTTTCCACTACTAATGTCTCACATCAGCACAGGCGGTGGGGGGGTGGACGCTCCTATCCCCCCACTCACGGCAGTCTCCTCACTTCAGGTAAGCCGGCGGTTTGTAGACCCAGCGACCCCTCAGAAGGGCCCGGCAGGCAAAGGGCTTCTCCCACATAGGATCCACGTAGGCCTCTAATGTGGCCACCAGACCAGCGCCGGGCGGGTCCCCACTAGGCCTGGGCGAAAATTTCGTTCCGTTCGCGGAAATTGCGATAATTTGACATTTTCGCGTTCCGCGGAGAGCGCGAAAATGTCAGAAATTCCGGTTTCCGCAGCTTGGCGATAATTTGTTTCTTGCTCGTGCTATAAAATAATACATTCTCGCGCTCGCGCGATCGCCTTACCTGAATCCCTGCGTTCGCCGACAAGTTTTCTTGATCCGGTCGCGTTCTCCATGAGATGTTGTATTGTTTTTAGCCATTTGCGCTGTCTCGCGACAGTTCGCGCCCGCAGTGACGTCATGCATCGCGCGATCACGTCTTTCTTCTCGCGATCATGCACCGCGAGAAAACTCAAAACAAGATGGCCGCGCCCGCAAGCAACCACATGGGTAAGTTGGCGACCCGCAACCATGCAGAAAATCTTGCGAACATGCCGGAAAAAAACTTCCGCATCTTCGTGATATTTCCGCTTGTTTGCGATAATTTTAAACATTTTCGCGATAATTTGCGAAAGTTAATTTCGCAAATTCCGCCCACCCCTAGTCCCCACACTGCATGGCTGTCTAGGCTCAGCACCACAACATCTCTGGGCCCAAATCACTGGCAGTCAAGGTCTTGAAAACATATTATTTTCAATTTGCATAAGTTACAAATTCTTTTAACGTATTTAACTTTTAATGATTACAGAGAAAAGTTGTCCCATTTCCTCTAAGACTAACCCACCCAGTCCTCATTTGCACCCTGGAACTTGTAGTTTTGATCTTACCATGCTAACTGAAGAACTACATGCACCAAAATACAGCTCAAAAACCAAGAATGCGTGATTGGCTCAAAAATAAGATGGGACTAATTGAAAGCACTAAAGTATATACAAATTGAATTGAAAGCACTGTCATGCTTGTGCTGGAGGTCATTTGCAGTTCTTTGCCATGAAGATGTTCTTCATATGAGGAATCAGGGCAATGTGCTTTGGAGTTCTATTTCCCACAGTAATAACAAAAGCCACTGGCTCTTTCTTTTAGGGAGATGACATGAAGCCACCTTGTTCCCCACACATTAAAGAACTTTGGTTAATCACCTGGTTATGATCATAGTTACACTTTGGGGCTGATAAGGATGTCGGTCTGTAAGCCTCTGATCGCTCATCGAAGGCTTACCGACCAACATTCTTGATTTAAACTCCGACTGCCATATTATAAAGAAGGCGATCGGAGTTTAAACCGGCCAGTCAAGATGACTTCCAGTCAGAAACAAGTCATAATCTCTAACGGATGGCGTTTCCGGCGTCAGGATTATGATGTCAGTTTCTGACAGGCTTTTCATGTTTTTCTCTCCAACATGGAAAGCCTGTCGAAAAGCGACTTTGGGCACCTATAGCAGGTCCCCTTTGTCTCTGCGGCCTACAGTTGTGGGGTGCCTGCCACACGGTGCAGGGATTTACAGTAATTTCCATTTCTCTATGGGAGCTTGTGCTGCGGCCAATTTCCCACAACCACACAAGCCCCCATAGGGAAATTGGAGTTTGCGACCGTATCATGTGCGGTCGCATCATAATTGCAGTTTCGGACCGCCGACACGAGGTCACTTGGTTTTGAAACCACAGAGATGTCGGTCGGAGGCAAGTCTGACCGACATCCTAATCGGCCCCTTTGTGGTTATATGTAAAATATTGTTTCAAAACTAATATTGTGGACAACATTTCTCCTATGCCTTTGCCTGTATGTAAAGTAGTAGTTTTGGTTCCATTTTTATTGCAAGTTCTATTGAATACATATAATTAACAATTCTAGTAATCTGGATTTTTCTGAGCTGCATTTACATAACCGGAGGATACTTTTTTTTACTTGTAAGCACAAAATGACCCGGGATTAGGTTCTCTAGACCCCCTGGCTATGTGCAGGCAAAAATGTCAACTTATCAAACTGGCAGGAAACCTGGTGGACTATAACCCATAAGCCACCTGCTTGTTACATGAGGATGGTGCAGTCTGCGCAACATCAGTCCTGTGAGACTCACAGGATCATTGCTGTTAGTAGGTTCTAAATCTCTTTTTACCATGAATGGACACACACAAGAATCCGCACTATAAATATATTTTATTCAACAAAAGAAGTCTATTCTACTGCAGATAATGTGTATGGATAAAACTATAAAAAACAAACGAGAATGTGATAATGAAAGTGATTAGTAAGCAAAATCTTAAAAAGAATTTCAACATTGAAACTGTGTTTCAGAAATTCATTGCATGAAATGATTGAACCAGTCCCCAGTCCATCTTAGCTTGCTCCTAGCTATGCCCTCTTAGCAACAAAAAAGGCCTGTCTGAGTTTCTAGGGTGGCCTCTAACCTACATGCCTTAGCCAAACAACAGTCATGTTGTTCTATACTGAGAAGTTTATCGTGCTAGCCCTGAGAAGTCTGCTTGTGGCATTCACCAAGAATGTTTACAGCTCTGCTTGCACAAACCAAGTCTTCCAGAAAGTCAAAGGTTCTCCTCTCCCATAACACTTGTTTTTACCAGAATTATAAACACTTTTCTGATTACTTTGAAAAGAACAGGCCACACAATGATGTCAAATGCAAAAATTAGCATATGAATTCAAATAATTCGAGAAGGCAATGTGTATCACATGAATACATGTATGTGAATAACTGATGCTTTCTCAAACTACAATAAAGCAAATGTATGTTACACATGTGCAAACAATACTAAATGCAGCATGCATTTGCAAATGAGAAATGGGCACTCAAATAAATGAATGTATGAAATGCTGTTGGGGGAGTACATAGGCAGAAAACCTAGTCATTACATCATGGGCAAACTTCCCAAATGTAGGCATGCGCTCTCAATCATTAGGTAGGTGCACCTGGAGCAGATCTGAGTTGTGCATCTGATTATAAAACAAAAAGACTGTTTGCTCCTGGAGTTAGTGCATGTGGAGGAGAGATTACAGTTACTAAACTCCGAGCACTGTTTCAAACAGCCATTCGGCGTTTAACTCCACCAGGCCCCTCTGAATTTTGAAGGGTCCCTGTAAGCTCCAGGAACATTGGTGCTATCACTCAAGGCACACATTGCTGATGGCCCTTAAGGGTCCTGTTCAGAGGAAGAGGAACAAAATGCATGTGCAGACCAACAGGCAGATATGGCTCCTGTTATACGGTCTGTGTCTTTGCAAACACAACCTGATATGCCTTTGACGTGAGACCAGTGCTTAATTTGAGCCGGTGGTTTCTGGTGCTCAGTACCGGCAGCTAATAGTCAACACCGGCGCTGATAGCACAGACTCGACCCAAAGGTATTGGAGCACTTTTCATGAGCACCACTGAAATGAATGAATTTCATTTTTTTGTAGGCACAGGGCGATTAAGGGATATGCCCAGGATCATAGGATGTTGAGCCTACGCTGAGACTCGAACCTCGTCTCCCAGCTCCAAAGTTGGCAGCTCTTGTCGTTACGCCACATCTCTCTTCACTTGGGGTTTCATGGTTAGTAGTTAGTTCTGGTATAGGAGGCGCTATAGGAGGCACCTCCAGGATTAACTTCCACAACTACATAATGAGCGTTGCCGACTGGATGAAGGCCAACTGCCTTTAGCTCAACACTGATAAAACACTGATAAAACCGAAGTGCTGATCTTTGGAAACAACACCTCCCTGTGGGACGACACCTGGTGGCCTCCCGAACTTGGACCCACACTGATAGACCACACACGCAACCTTGGCATCATCCTGTACAGCAAACTCACCATGAATCACCAGATCAACACGGTTAACTCCATCTGCATCCACACCTTTCACATGCTCCAAGAGATCTTTAGATGGATTCCCGTCAACACCAGGAAAAACCGCCACGCAACCCCTAGTTACCAGCCGACTCGACTACAAGAACGTGCTCCACTCAGGAATCACCACGCAACTCCTGAGAAGAGTCCCGAACATACAGAACTGAGCTGCCAGACTCATCCTCTACCTCCCCAAACAGACCAACATCATCCCACACCTTAGGAACCTCCACTGACTGACTCCCCATCCAGAAGAGATGCCGATTCAGTCTGCTGATACATGCCTACAAGGCCCTCCATGACCAAGGACCACAATACATCAACCACTGTCTGAACAACCACCAACCCTCCAGACACCTGACCCCCCACCTCCCTTGCCCCTGCTCACGCGCCCAGCATCTGCCGAAGTTCCTGCGAAGGACACTCTTTCTCCTATCTCGCTGTCAAGCCCTGGAAAATCCTTTCCCTCCACCTCGGAACAGCATCATCTCTCGTTGAATTCAGAAAAGGGCTCACGACCTGGCTTCCGGACTGATCACAGCTGGATCCTAGTGCCTGGATGCCCTCATGGGTGAATTGCCACGCTCTACAACTTTGAGTGGTTGATTGATTGATTGTGCCAGGTAGTGTGCTGCCTCCCCACTTATGCGATTGTCCCTTTCTTGTGTTGTCACTTAACAAGCTTTTGGATGTGATCTGTAAGTGGTACAGAGGTACCTGAGAAGACTGTGAGATGTACTGCCAGCACTCCCAAATTTAGGTTATAACTCTTCACTGAAGAAAGACAAATATCCTGAAAAAGTGTCTAGAGATACACAGCATTGGCTGTACCAACAATGGTGAATATTAAAGGCTTTCAACTTAAGTAAGTATTAACATGCACTGCATTTACCACAATTCATCAGGGCAAGTTGTGTTTTGGTATGCGAAGCAGTGTGCTCCCTCCCCCTCTTTGTGTTTAATGTTAATGTTAACAGCTAAAAATGCTAAAGATCTGGCCCGAGCATAAGCTTATCACTAAGGTGCTTCAATACGGCTTTTGGGTTCAATTATTACTCACCATTCTGAGTTAGAAGAACCTGGCAGACCATTGAAAAGCTTTTGGATTTGAGGTTGGCACATATTTATTTATGTTGAGTAGATATAACTATGATTGAAATTTTATTTAAGTGTTTAGTCCTGACCTCCATAGCCTCCATTTGATATCTGTGCAGTTGTTTTTGTAATGGTGTAAAGGTTTGAGTAGCAAAGGGTATGCTGATTCTTTGGACTGCATGAAGGTGAAGAGAATTGTAATTTGGTCATGAGATCATCCACCTAATGCCCTTCAGTGTTGCCTGCATGTCTTGGTTTATCCCACTGGTGGGAGTTCCTGGAGATGCATAGATCTTCCACCCTTTTCAAATAAAAAGTAAAACTTTAGATTCCCTGTTTTTGTACACTTCCAGGTGACGTGAATGCTATCACAGAACTCGTTTACCACCATGTTCCTGATGCTAAGCTGATTGAAAGCATCGGACAGGAGCTTGTCTACCTTCTTCCCAGCAAAGACTTCAAGCACCGGGCCTATGCAAGTCTCTTCAGGGAGCTGGAGGAGACCCTAGGAGACCTGGGACTAAGCAGCTTTGGGATTTCGGACACCCCACTAGAAGAGGTAATGTGTGTGTGGTATGTGTATGTGTGTATGTGCGTGTGTGTGTGTGTATTTGTATGTGTCAATTCACTGAAAAATACAGTTAAAATGAAGTTATGGTTACAACACCAAACTTAAAAACTATTCAAATTTACCAGTTATGGCTAGGCAAACGGATCATAATTGGCATCCCTGCATCAATGATGACATCACAGATGTCATGTGAAATGAAATCTGCAGCTATGTGCGCAGCAGGGTTTGACCACAAAGGCCTGGCCATTCCCCTGCAGCCAGTCAACCTCTGCTGCATACAACCTTAGGTACCCCCTTTTTTTAACATTTGCGGTTGCCAGTCTTTTGTCAACAGCCCTATCATAGATGATGTCATCAGGGCTGCCATTTGAAATGACATAAGTGATGTCATCAGTGGTATCATTCAACATGTCATGATTGATGTCATATTTAAGGTCATAAGCAGTGCATGATAGGGGAAGTTCAAGTTAGTTTCCCTAACCATAGGTCACACATTGTTGTGACTTTTAGACTTTGTTTTGTATCCATTTTTGCAACTTTTCTGTGTTTCTTCAATGAATTTCTGAGATTATCTAAAATGTAAAGGAGATCTTGCAGCCAAAACCAACCATAACTTGAAGTTCTCCTATTTTCAGTGAATTTCTGGGGGGTTTCATCCTATACCACATGCAACTGTACCCAACCCTGTACGAACTCTGCTGCAGAGAGCCAACCCTAATGCGAATGGGACCTTCGGTCATGCTCAACAGGGGGTGGCCACAAGGTCTGCACTCAACACCATGAGTATGACCAACCCCTGCACCAGACAGCCCACCCTATGACATAAAGCCTTTCACCATGTGCAGCTGGGCTTGTCCACAGGTCCTGACCTGTGGCCAGGTCCTGCAAGCCAGCCGGACGCAACAGGCCATGCTGCTAGGCTGCCCTACGACAAAAGACATGGGCAGGAATGCTCTGTATCTATCCTGTCCTTTTCCCATGTACCAACACACAATGGGCTTCCGTGCGCCAACGCTGGCACCTTTGCACCATGGTGCAAGGGTGCTTGCGTTACGGGGATGATTTTTTTTGTTCAGGAAGGGAAGCCTTCCTGCACAAAAACAATCAGAAGAGGCTTTTTCCTCTTTCTATCTGTGCTGCAGAATGCAGCACACATAGAAAGAGTAAAAACGATGAGAAATAATGAAATTTCTCCTCGTTGTGCCTCCCTTACGCCTTTCCAGGGAAGGCATAAGTTATTGGTGCTGCCTCAGACTTACAATTTTTTGTACATCTGGGGCACTGTCAAAAAGCCATGGATGTTACTGGGAACACCCCCAGCAACACCCATGGAATGCCTCTTTCACCCAATGTGCAGCGTGTAATGGAGTCATATTTACAAAGACAGGAAAAGCCACGCAGGATGGCTTTTTGTGTCCTTGTATATATGGGGCAGAAAAATGTGCTGCTGATGTGTCACAAACGTGTCACAACGGCGGCGCAAGGGGCTTGTAAATATGCCCCTGTGTCTTGTAAAATAGCAAATGCAACATTTTTTCTTGATGTTGTCTGCCAATCTTGTGTCCCTTCCTGTACAAAAACAATTTCTCCGCTGCGCAGGCACCCTTGCACCATAGTGCGAGGGTGCCTGCATCGGTGCATGGCAGCCAATTGTGCGCCAGCGCAGTGGGGAGCACAGGGATCCGTCATATTGTTGTAGATATGAGGCATACCTGTGCTTTGTAAGTGAGTTAGTGCGGCGCAGCAAAATGACTTGTGGTACTGCGCTGAGTCACTTTGTTGTGAATAAGGCCCACAGTACTTAGACTCGCATCATGAAAAAACAGAGAGCACACATAAAAAGCTTGGGTGATTATTTCATGAGTCCCAGGCCCAGATGGATGGGTCCCAAAAGACCCCCTGTGAATAAATAATAAAAATATGCAGATTTTGTTGCATCGTTTTTGGACCCAGGCTGGGTTTGCACCACCAGCATGGCACCTGGGATCTGCAAATCCTGAAAGCAGACCCGGCATACGCTTTATGGGCAGGGACCTCAAGCCCCCGGCAAGCTTCCTGGACCTATGCTGGTCCTTGCTCGGGTTCTGCAAATGTGAAACAAGTGCAGTGGTCTCCAAGGGAGGCCTAACACATGCACATGAAGCTTGCCTTGGGTTTGTAGTTCACAGCCACCAAGGTTGCCCAAGCACTGCTGCCAATATGCACGTAAAAGAACATGCCTCCAAAAAAAGGAGAGAGTCACCCTGTATTGCCAAAAGGGACAGGGTAGTTACCAATTGAGTCAACAGACAAAATTTCCTTTTGTGCACCCCTGTTTACAGTTGTGTGAATGAAAACGCACTAAGCGGTAGTTACTTCACATCTACAACCATTTTAGTAAAAACTTTACCCACATATATAAAAATATTTAAATTATTTTCTGTCACACTGTTAGAAATGGGGGTCTCTAGTTGGCAATGGTTTGCACCTTTGTCCAAATAGGGACCCATCCTCCTAGTCAGGATAAAAGGGATACACTACTGGAATAACCCCTGATCACCCCCTTGGTATCTTGGCATGAGCAGTCAGGCTTATCTCAGAGGTAGTGTGTGAAGCATTTGCACATAACCAACAGTAATACAGTGAAAACACTACAAAAGGACACCACACCAGTTTTAGAAAAATAGACAATATTTATCTGTGCAAACAAGACCAAAAAACGATAAAAGAAGACCAACATACAGTAATCAAAAATATGCACTTTGCAAGAATACTTTAAAATGCAATTTCTTGAAGGCGGTAGCTCCGTCCAGGGCTACCGCGGTGCTGAAAACAACAGAATCCAATAGTTCTGGCTGACTAGGTCTGTGCGGACAAGCGTTACTGTCAGCAGACTCGTAAACAGTACCTTTGGTTTGGGCTTACCGCGTTGGTGCGGGCCGGTTGTGGCAACTGTCGCGGTTGAGATGTGAAGCGAATCGGTGTGGCTTGTGCTGCCCTCATGTCGCAGTGCAGGCAGTGGCTCAGTGATGGTCGTCCAGCGGCATTGGTGAGACCAGGTCTGCTGTGCAGAGTGAGGCACTGCTCGTTGCGGTGCTGACAGTTCACAGTACAAACGGCAGTGCCGGTTGATGGGAGCTGGCGTTGGTCAGCCCAGAATGTGGTGTGGGGCCATGCATCTTGTGACTTACGAGCGATGCCCCCAAACCACGGTGCTGTCATGGGTGTCGAGGTCAACGTGCAGCAACGTCGTTGGTGAGACCAGGGCGGCAGAGTGAAGCGAGGTGGTGCGGAGTATGGTTCCCACAGGTGCAAGCAGCGGCTCGGTGGCAGTCGTCATCAGTGAGACCATGGGTGCACTGCGAAGGGTGGTGGTGCCTTCTGCTGTGCTGTCAGGACATGGGCCCAGCAGCGGTGTCGGTGACGGTAAATGTCAATTCCTATGCACACACATTCAAGTAATGCGAAAGTTCGCCAGACGTAGTAGAATAGATGGAGGCAATGTCTCTTGATGAATTTCCTTCGTCTTTTAATCAAAAAACAATAACATAAGGCTGGTGCCTTGAATGCGTGTGCATAGGAATTGACATTTGTATTTCGGACCTTCGGATCCCAACTGGGAGGGTTTAGGGGTTATCCCTCACCTGTGGCACCGCAATATTATTTCTGTTTATTTACTGTACGCTCTAAGCTGAGCGCCACTACTACCTGTGTTAATTAATACCCCCACCCTGTAGCGGTGTCGGTGACGGTGTCGGCTGCTTTCCCCTCTGTGGCAACTGAAACCCATGGTTCCAGAGACGGTAGCCAGAGGTAAGTGAAGTCTTTACAGAGCCTGAGACTTTGGGAACTGGAGGCAATCTCTATTTTAAGCCCTTGGAGGTACTCAGCGACAAGTGAAGAAAGTTCAGACCAGTCCATTCACTGCCCAAGGCAGAAGCAGAAACTGCAGGCCAACCCATCAAAGCAACAAAACAGCAAAGGGGCAGTACTCCTCCTGGCAGTTCTTCCAGCTCTTCTCATTGTCCAAGGCAGACCAGGCCATTTAAGGTGAAAGGAAATCGTCTACCACTGCTCTAAATGCAGCCCAGGTCTATTTGGCCCAACCTTGACTCATCCAGGAAAGGCAGGACGCACCTCGACCCCTCCAATAGCTGTCATTCCACAAACCAGCAGAGGCACATAGGACGGCTAAGCAAGAGAATACCTACTTTCTGAAAGTTGTGTTTTTAAACACAGAACACAAAAATCATCTTTACTAAAAGATGCATTTCTATATTCTGAGTTCAGGGATACTAAACTCAGTTTCTATATCTTGTCCCAATGGGAAGATGTACTCGTAAAATGTTACCATGTTTTCCCCATTTTATCCTATGGGACAGATAACCTCTCAATAGTGAGAAAACGAAAAACAAATGTAGTTCACTTTCAGGACATGTCTCACACACACCAGTACATGTCCCACCTTTCACATACACTGCACCTTGCCCATAAGGGTACATTGGCCTACCTTAGGGGTGACTCACATGTAATAAAAGGGAAGGTTAGGGCTTGGCAAGTGGTTGCACTTGCCAAGTCTGCATGGCAGTAAACACTGCACGCAGACACTGCAGTGGCAGGTCTGAGAACAGTTTGAAAGGCTTCTGGTGTGAGTGGCACAATCAGTGCTGCAGGCCCACTAGCAGCATTTGATTTACAGGCCCTGGACCTCTCAGTGCACTTTACTAGGGACTTACCAGTAAAACAAATATGCCTTCATGGAAACACCAATCCATAATCCAATGTACAATTGGAGCACTTGCACTTTAACTTGAACAGTAGTGAGAATCTGAGGCACTAAATCAGTCAAAACCGGGAGGTCAGAAAACAAAAAGACAGAGGAAGCATGCCAAAAGATGGCAGGTCTAACACATGTCCCTTCGAGTGAAAGTAGGCAGAACTACCCAACCTCCTTGGAATTCTCTTCACTTAGGCGGAAGAACCTGGACAGACCATCAGCGTTGCCGTGTTCTGTGCCAGGGCGGTGTTCCACCGTAAAGTTTACTCCCTGTAGGGAGATGGACCACCTTAACACCTTTGGGTTCTCACCCCTCATTTGCATTAACCATCTGAGGGGCCTGTGGTCTGTCTGAACCTGACCAAACAGGTAGGATCTTAGCTTCTTCAGTGCCCAGACTACAGCAAAAGCTTCTCGCTCTATGGCACTCCACCCCTGTTCCCTGGGGAGTAGTCTCCTGCAAGGGAAGACTAAAGGCTTGCCTAGGCCCTCATCGTGCCATGCATATGGCTGCCTTTAGGGCATCAAAGGCTTTCTGGCAGGCATTAGTCCTTCCTGGGCTGCATTTTGGAAGTCAGGTCTGTCAAGGGGAAACAATGGTGCATAGTCCTTTACAAATCTATAGTAGCCAGTAAGACCTAAAACGGCTCTCACCTCTGGGTCTTGGTGGGCTCCCAAGCATGAGTGGTTTCAATCTTAGTTTGTAGGGGTGCCACCTGGCTGCTTCCTATCTGGTGCCCTAAGTACACCACAGAGCTCTGCCCGATCTGGCACTTACTGGCCTTGACCATGAGGCCTGCCCTATGCAGAGCCTTCAACACTTCCGGCGGTGCTGCAAGTGTTCTTCCCAGCTGTGAGGTAGGCGGCACTGAAATCCTCCAGCCCAGCCAACACCTAGTTGACCAACCTCTAAAAGGTGGCAGGGGAATTCTTCAACCCAAAAGGCATCACCCAAAACTGGTTGTGCCCCTCTGGGGTTGAAAATGCTGACCTCTCCTTGGTTCCCTTGGTTAAGGCAATGTGCTAGTACCCCAACGTCAAATGAATCGTGCCGAGGAACTTGGCAACTCCCAACCGGTCAATGAGCTCATCAGCTCTGGTTATGGGGTGCGCGTCAGTCCTGGTGATGGCGTTGAGCCCACGATAGTCCATGCAGAACCGTAGTTCAGGAGTGGCACCAGGTGCAGCAGCCTTTGGGACCAAGACCCCTGGGCTGGCCCAAGAGCTGTTGGAGAGCTATATTACCCCTAACGCCAACATCTTAGAGACCTCCTCTTTAATGCTGGCTTTCACCTGGTCAGTCAACCTGTAAAACTTGTGTTTCACAGGAGGGCTGTCAACAGTGTCCACGTCATAGGTACACAAGTGAGTAACACCTTGGGTCAGGGAGATCAGCTTGGCGAACTGCCCCAACAATTGGTGACAGTCACTCTGCTGCTCTGGGGTCAGTGCAGGGGAGCGGATTACACCTTCTACTGACCCATCGTGCTCCTTGGTAGACAGGAGGTCAGGGAGAGGTTCACTCTTCTCTTCCACCCCATCATCTGTTGCCAAGAGAATGCTCACTTCAGACTTCTCAAAGTGAGCTTGAGGTGGTTCACATGGAGGACCCTCAAAGGGTTCCTAGGAGTCTGCAAATTCATCAGGTAAAGGTGACATAACTTTTTCTCTCCACCACCTCAAAAGGCCCAGTCCACTTGTCTATAAAAGCCCAAGGTTTGATTGGGGCCATGACCCACTCTTTTTGGCCAGGCTGGAACTCTACCAGAGTGGCATTCTGGTCGTACCAGCGTTTCATCTTCACTTGGCTTGCTTCCAGGTTCGACTGAGCCAGTTTGCTGAAGCGTGACGTGTGGTTCCTGAAGGCTTAATACATCCTGGGGAGTTTTCCTAGGAGCTATCTCCAGCCTTTCTGGACCAAGCTGAGAGGACCTCTCACTAGCTTAAAGGGACTAAACCCTAATGACTTCTGTGGTACCTCCCTGTATGCAAAGAGAAGACATGGTAAGAGGACGTTCCACTTACTCTTTGTGGGTTCTGCTAGACCCTTTTTCATGCCCATTAAGATTTGGTTGCATCTCTCCATCAAGCCATTACTTTGTGAGTGGTAAGGAGTGGTGAACTTGTAGGTTACACTGCTCTCCTTCCACAGGGATGTCATATACTTGGACATGAAATTGGTCCCACAGTCAGATACCACCTCTCAGGGGAAAACCCCACGGGAAAAGATCCCTATTAACACCCGGCCCACCACTGGCGCTGTTGTTGTCCTGAGAGGGATAGCCTCTGGTTACTGGGTGGCATGGTCCACCAAGACCAGGATGTACCTGTTGCCCATGGCTGTCTTAGGATCCAGTGACCCCACAATGTCCATCCCAACCCTTTCAAATAGGGTTCCTACAGCTGGAAAAGGTTGGAGAGGAGTCTCACACTTCTAACCACTCTTACCACTTGCCTGGCAAGTTTGGCAAGACCTGCAATGTGCATCTGACTGCCTTCGCATTTAAGGCTAAAAGAAGTGGGGGACAATCCTGTTAAAGGTCATGTCCTGCCCCAAATGTAATTTGAAAGGCATGTTGTGAGCCAGACCCAGTAGGAAGGTCCTGAAGTGCTGGGGTACCACCAGCACATGGGTTGACCTAGGCTCAGCAACCGTAGGCTTGCTGTATGGGAGACCATTTGCCCAGTAGATCCAGTGGGATCCAGGCTGATCACCAGCTGCCAATAGGCCACCTCAGATAGGTCCCCTAGTTCAGCTACCTGCTCCCATTCAGGTACTGGGGTGTCCCCTTAAGGTCAGCCTCCTCCCGGACCGTGGGAACCTCAGTGGTGGGTTTCCCGTGACCCCTGCCCTTTCTCTTGGCAGGAACCTGGGCCACTGTTTTAGGGCCCATGTCCTTCTGATCACCCTCACCGGCTGCCATTGACCGAGTGGTCACACATGCCCTCTCCGGCAACCCAAGCATCTCCAAGTGAGACCTGAGCTCAACACCCTTCCACGAGGAATGCTCCAGGTCGTTACCTAGCAGACAATCTACAGGCATGGTAGGGCTCACAACCATCCTCAAGGGACCTGAAGACCACCCCCCACTCGAAGGGAACCTGCACCACCAGACACTGGCGCTCTGAATTGTCCACTGCAATTACTTGGTGAATGCCCCTGGGACTACCTGCTTCTCAGAGACCAAGTGACACCGGACTGAGGTCACACTGGCTCCAGTATCTCTGAGAGTCTCTACCCTTTTCCCATTGATGGTCACCCAGGCGCTGTATTTCTTAGTGTTAGCTGGCACCTGGTTTCCTGGGACCATCTCACTGTCCCCTAGTGAGGCCTGGGGCATTTCTGTGTGATGCCCACCCTCCTGTGGGTACACCTCCTCCCCAAGCGCTAAACTAGCCAACACCTTGGACTGCCCACCGGTGGGAAGCTGTGCCCTCTTGGGACACTTGGGGTCCCCATTCAAGTGCCCACCTGCTCACAGGCATAGCACTTTCGGGGGTCAGTCTCTACAGGCTTCCCTGTAGAGACCCAGTGTATCTTATCTCCTGAGGAATGGGAATCGTTACCCTGGGTATTAGTTTGGGGCCCTTTAGAGACCTCCTGTGCCTTACCCCCCCCACTCTTCTTCTGAGGACCCTGCCCTGCTTTGAGGAAGTCTCCCACATACACCTTCTTGTGGACCCTGGTACTCACCCAGTGGTCCTCCTCCATAGCAAGCTTCCAGGGGACAGTCAGCCTACTATCAGTCAAGTGCTGGCGCTTCTCTGCAAAACATAGACTAGACAAATGCTCCCATGCGATCAAATTGTAGAGCCCCTGAAAATCTGTCACATTACTACCCTTCAACCAAACATGAAGTGACCTGGAAAAAGAATCCACACATTCCAAACAAGTTGTTTGCATTAGTTTTCCTACAGGACCTAAATTTATCCCTGTACTTCTCAGGAGTGATACCATACCTGGTGAGAAGGGCTTCCTTTATGTCGGCATACGTGAGGCTCAGCCCCTTACCCAAAACTATTAAAGTAACTCTTCCTTCTTCTGGGAAAAGAGGCCACAATCCTGCTCCCCAATTCTTTGCAGGGGCCCCATTCATGTGAATTGATGACTCGTAACCCCGAAACCATCTTTATATGTCATCCCCCTTCTTTAATTCCTTGCCTACATTCTTGGGAATGTGCATAGTTCTATCTGCCTGCACTGAGGAATTGCTGCCACCATCCATGCTGGACTTACTTCTTAGCTCCAGCTTCCTAATACCACACTAATGATCCAAGATCATCTTCCTTTCTTCCATGGCTATTCTTTTGTCTTCCCTCTCATTCTCCAGCTGGAGTTTTTCCAGTTCAAACTTCCTTGCCTCCCATCTGTCCTCCAGCTTCTCTGGGGACAAGCCACTGCTGCCTGGCCTGGAGGTTTCCGCCCTTCCAAAAGCACATCCATTCTAGGAATAGGCTCCTCCGCCTCCACACTGAGATCTTTAGACTGCCCACTGGCAGGTCTGGCTGCTACCCAGGCCCTCAGCGCCTTTTGTAGCTCCTCTTTACTGGTGAGGCCCCTGTTTTGGACTTTGAGGTTCTTGCAGATAGCCTTCAACTCCTTCACGGTGTAGGTTTCTAACCTCTCCTCCTCAAAGGCCACTTCCAAGAATACAACTGATGATGCTCTTGACTCAGGCATGATGCAATGGAAAGTTCAAGTTCCGAAATGATGGGATCACAAAAATAGACCAAAAAGAAACCCAATGTGGTACTTAGTGGCCTGCGATATGGTAGTAGTGTACACCAACAACTGTAGGTCAAGTGCAAACACAAGTCTTCACCGCTGATAACCAATGTTAGAAATGGGGGTCTCTATTTGGCAATGGTTTGCACCTGTATCCAAATAGGGACCCTTATTATAGTCGTATAAGGGGAATACCCTACTGAAATAACCCCTGCTCTCCTCCTGGGTAGCTTGGCATGAGCAGTTAGGCTTATCTCTGAGGCAGTGAGTGAAGCATTTGCACATAACCAACAGTAATACAGTGAAAACACTACAAAAGGACACCACACCATTTAAAAAAAAAAAATAGCCAGTATTTTTCTGTGCAAACAAGACCAAAAACGATAAAAGACCAACATACAGTAATCAAAAATATGCACTGTGCAAGAATACTTTAAAATGCAGTTCTTTGAAGCAGGTAGGTCTGTCTGGGGCTACTTCGGTGCTGAAAACAACAGAATCCAACAGTTCCGCCCGACCGTGCCGGTGCAGACTAGCAATAGTGTCAGCAGACTCATAAACAGTACCTTTGGTTCCAGCCGACTGCATTGGTGCAGGCCGGTCATGGTTGCCATGTCAAGAGTAGCGGTGCGGTTCGGTGTGCAGTGCTCTTAAGTCGCGGTGCAGGCAGAGGCTCGGTCACGGTCGTCCACCTGCATCAGTGAGACCAATGCTGCAGTGCGGAGTGAGGCAGTGCTCGTTGCAGTGCTGGCAGGTCACGGTTCAAGCAGCAGTGACGGTTGATGGGAGTTGGCATCGGTCAGACCAGACTATGGTGTGGGACAGGGCGTGCGTCATGTGACTTCAGAGCGGTGCCCTAAACCATGGTGCGGTCACGGGTGTCAAGGTCAGCATGCATCGACGTCGTCGGTGAGACCAGGGTGGCAGAGTGAAGCGAGGCGGTGCGGAGTGCGGTTCCCACAGGTCACAGTGCAAACAGCGGCTCGGTGGCAGTTGTTGTCGTCTGTGAGACCAGGGTTACGCGTCAAAGTGTGGTGGTGCCTTTTGCAGAGCAGCAGTGTAGGTGACGTGTCAGCTGCTTTCCCCCTCTGTGGCAACTGAAACCCACGGTTCCAGAGGTGGTAGCAAGAGGTAAGTGAAGTCTTTGCTGTCCATGTGACTTTGTGAACAGGAGGCAAGCTCTATTTCAAGCCCTTGGAGATACTCAGCGACAAGTGAAGAAAGTTCAGTCTAGTCCTTTCACTGCCTAAGGCAGAAGCAGTAACTGCAGCCAACACAGCAAAGCAACACAGCAAAGGAGCAGTACTCCTCCTGGCAGTTCTTTCATCTCTTCTTCTTGGCAGGTTCATTGATCCAAGCGAGTTCTATAGTTCTGGGCCCCAAAATTTATACTCAGTTTCTCTTTGTTCTATCGGGCAGAGAGTGTCTGTGCTCAGTCCAAACCAGTTTGGTCCTCTCTGGCCCAGCTACCCGGTAGGAGGTGGAGACAGCAATGTCCAAGGCAGACCAGACCCATTCAGGTGCAATGAAATCTCCTCTCTCTACTCTAAATTCAGCCCAGGTCTATTCAGCCCAGCCCTGACTCATCCAGGAAAGGCAGGACACACCTTGACCCCCCAGTGGCTGTCTGAAGAGAATGCACAGCCCCCAAAGCCAGACAGTCAATCCACAACCTAGTAGAGGCACACAGGAAGGCTGAGTTCAGGCATACTAAACTCCATTTCTCTAGCTTGCCCCACTGGGATGAGATACTTGTAAAGTGTTACAAAGTATTCCCCATTTTATCCTATTGGATAGATAACCTCTCAATAGTGCAAAAACGAAATACACTGTAGATCATTATCAGGACATGTCACACACTAGTACATGTCATACCTTTCACATACACTGCACCCTGCCCATAGGGGTACATTGGGCCAACCCTAGGGGTGATATTAAGAAGCGTGAGGCTTAGCGATGATCCCTGAGAGACTACACAGGGAAGGGAGAAAGATTTTGAGTTAAACGCCCCAAGTGCCACAGTCGGCTCACTATCCCTCAAGAATGATGAGAGCAGATCATACGCTGAGCCAGTAATTCCAATTTCTGCCAGGCGCCCTAATGTGACTGACTGTATCAAAAGTGGCAGAAAGATCCAAAAAGACCACAACCACTCTCCCTCCATTTTCTTTAATGGATCTGAATCTCTGAATAAAAAGTATGGAAAGGTGTTTCTGCAACTAGCGCGCATTTTGGAAGCATTCTGAAGTGGTGAAACTTTGTCGCTAATCAATGGCTTCCAACCACAGAACCAAAGGACTTTAAGGTCATAGTCCTTAGATTCTGTGCCAATTGCAGCCTTCCACAGGCATACTTGCATTTCCAGTCATATCTAATATTGATATGCTGCTGTAGCACCCATTGGGTTACACATGGCTCAAGGTCACCACAGAATCAAGAATTCAATCCAGGCTTTCCTATTACAGCCTGTTGAATTTCATGTGTGGTAGTCCATTTGGTAGAACTGAAGCAACCCCACACTCCAGCTACCAGTGAGCATTGGTTTCGTAGACAAAAGTAATATCAGTGTAGCAGGGACTTAGCTGGTAGCCCTAAGCACAAGTTTATTTAGAATATTCAATTTAAGGCAAGCTTTATTTGTATGAGTTTCCTTTTGAAAATCAAAAGTGTTCATTTAGTTGTTTTTTATTTCACAATGGGCACTTTACAGACAAAATTTTCTGCTCTAGCAGGAGCATCTTAAACACAAGGGGCTACAAATAATAGAATTGTTTGTGTATGGTGGAGGGATCTGGTTAAACGAAAAGTAATATATGACAATGTTTGAAATAAGTAAAATAACTGGCAATTATCCTTGACTGCATTTCATTCAATTGTGTCTTTATCTGTGTCATTACTGATAGGAACCAATCATATGCAAATCAGGAGAGTACGGCTGAGTCATATTTCCTCTGGACAACAATACAAAAGCCCAAACATGCTTGGCCTTGTTGGGTATCACCAGTGAGGTACAGTTAGAGCCCATGTCTCACAGTGAGATATGAAATGCACATTTGGACATAGTAGTGCCACTTTGGAGACTTGGCGAGAATACAAAATGTGTTGTATGGAACACTCTAATTAATATTAGAACATTGGAATGTTGAGAGGTCCATCAAAGACGATGGAGTAGCTCCTGTCTTATAATGGCTGGTATAAGCCTTCTGCTCCGACATCTCAATGTTTGTCTTTATGTTTCTCCCTTTTTAATTGAGAACAGTCTGCTCTTAGTGAGTGGAATGTTCTTATAGCCTTTTAGCTCTTCTGCTTCTCCGGTTATTTAAGGCCCTCTCTCTCATTATAGTACCTCTCCTGTGGCTCTGGCCTATAACTCGGGATCAAGGCCTTGAGCAACTGGTATAGCCATTGGCAGTAGGCTATACGGCTATATTAATCAATGCTTTATATTCTAGATACCATTCTAGTCCATGATTCAGACTGGACACGGACTAGTATATCCGGATGAGCAGTTCTTATTTAGTTTGGGGCAAAACTAACTTACATTCGTTGGTCCCTGTCTGAACAGGGAGGGTAAACACATTGGAATCAAATGATCCTTAAGTGCTTATCAGTGGTTCAGATGGAAGCATTTCTGTCTATAAACGTCTTTGCTGCCTGATTGAGACCAGTTGATAGAAACCACTATGTGCTGCAGAAAATGGAGCATCACATTATAATTATGTATATTGCAAGCATAAATGTATAGTCTGAGTCACTGTGATAAAGTGACTTGCCAAGAATTGCACAATTCATGTGTGAAGTGTGAAAACCATGAAAACATTGATTAGCAACTAGGGGCCGATTCACAAAGTGCCTCCACATTCATGGCGGAGGCCCTGCAGTCATGGAGGAGTCTCTGCACAAGGGACAGAATCTCCGCAGTGAGAATTCTTATTACTCCGAGTTTTGAGACTCCCCTACCAGTGCGGAGGCCCTTCGCTAATCAGGCCTTAAGTATCTGCGACACAGCTCCTTGGAAAGTTCTTGTATCTCAGATTATGGTTCCTGAAATTGGCCACAATAAGTACCTTTGGGTGAGGCTTCCCTACTGCTCCCTCAGGCAAAACCATCAGCAAAGACTTAGATAAAAAATGATTAATGTTACTGAACTTTGTTGAGTCAAATTAGAATATAATACACTCTTCATACCTCTAATTATTAAAATTACAAATGTACAGGATACAGGTAGATGTACATACAGGCAGTGTTTCAGTGTAGCGCTGCACACAGCTAGGCGATGACATCAACAGATTAATAGCCTATAACGCAGCCACACATGTAGTATACACATATCAGACGTCTGGATGGTGGTTTTGCACAAAACACATCGTTTTATAAACCCATATTTCTCAAGGATAGATTGTTATATTATTTTACAGATATAATAATTTCTATGAAATACAGACATCATCCAGTGGTGACCAAGGGTCTGCCTGATTTCCTTCCTTCCAGCCAATTTGTCTGTAGGCATAACCATATGTTTAATAATGACAGCTCCATAAAACCGGTATACTTTACCATTTCCCTATCTTTAATGAGCATCCTCTCACTAATGTTAACAAATCTCAACAATATAATTGTAATTAGGATCCCTTATTAATAATAATACATTTTATTGCATAGAAAAACACAATATTTCATTTAATATAATAAAATCACTGAAAATAATGTTACCATAATGGCATGAAATAAATTAAAATTAAGTAAGTGGTACTCACACATTCCAACCGTTGGTTGACTGAATATTATCTTGTGCCATTGTTTGTAGGATGGAATGGGTAAGGTCTAAAAATGTAGTTAGTTTCCCAATAAATTGACGAGAATCCGTATTTGATGGCTTGACGTGTATTGGCAGTAGCGAATGCCGCTCTTAGATATTTCTTCCTCAAGTCGAAAAGAGTCCGACATAGATAACGGGCTCAATGGACTCCTCTTTATATACACAGTCTACCGATCTTCAATATTAAGCACTGCGGATTCCATGCGCCCTCAAATTTTGACATTGGTTTATACAACAAGCTAAATCTTTTAAGTTCAAAAAAAGGTTTATTGGAAAGATTATTATGATCATAAAAACAATACTTCATATATGCAGTTATTTGTTTATACATAAATACATGAAGGTGTAATAAAGAACATTAACGATATATAATATCCATTAAAATAGTAAAAGGATAATATAGAAGATGATATGAATACAAGCAAAGGTTCACAGAAATCGTAAATAACAGTACATGTCAAAAATACACAATTAAAATTAAAAAAAATATATATATAGATATATATATATATATGCTCAAGTTGCACCTTTTCCGGGAATTCACTCGCGGGTGGGTGCTCTTTATGTGGCGGTGCAGTCCACAAATTATCGTAGCTCCAAATCCTCTTCATATAAAGAGAAATAAGCACTCACGGGAGACGCTCGGAGGAAATTTTATTCCGAACCAAACAAACGCGTTTCGGCGAACTGCCTTCCTCGGTGTTTGTCGACACACCGGGAGGCAGACATTTTTAATACATGCGTAACATCCGTATGTCAACATAGAGAAGGGACTATACAAAGTATCATCGCAAGATGCGCCATTTTGTAATATGCAATTTAGCGATTGATCGACATTCATTTTACCAAACTGCAATTCAAAATTATGAAAAGGTAAGAAAACAAACATCGCGATGATGTTTAACTCAATTATACATCTTTTCAAATTACTGTAAACATTCCAATATGCGAATAACACGTGATTGGTTAATACACATATCGTCGCTGAACGCCAAATTTCATGCCATGGATTGACTGTGACAGTGCAGAATTGCTACTACTTTATATAAGTGTGCAACCAAACATAGTCCGTATCTGGCGATATCTTTGTTTTTCTCAAAATGAATCTAGCCGTGAGCCGTTGAGCAAAACAAAGATATCGCCAGATACGGACTATGTATGTAAAGGTCAAGCACATGAGGTTAGGTCCTGTGTAAAAAGAAACAACAAATGGTTAATACAAACAGGATGGAATATGTCACGACACATTATGAGGTCATAATTTGAAATGGAAGAAGATAATGAGAACAAACAGAACAATATACCATGACAAAATCCATTCTAGAATTCTGTAAGTAAAACAACATACTGAAAAGCTAAACCCTATTCCAATATATAACAGAAGAAGAGCTATTTAGAGATTAATGAGATCAAACAAACCATTATACCATGGCAAAAGGTAAACTAAACTTCTATAGTTAAAACAGCACACTGAGGATTTAATCCCTATTCAAATATATTCCAGATGAAAAACTATTTAAAGCGAGTGCTGAAATGTCCATCTTTTCTGGGCATTGTGCATTGAGGAAACTCTTCAGCTTTGTTGGGTCCTCATAAGTCGTGGTGTTATTGTTGAGAGTGACTTTAAACAAGCAAGGATGAAGCAATCCGAAACGAGCTCCAATTGAACGCAACGCTGGACGTATATTGAGGAATTCTTTGCGTCTATCTGCTGTGGATTCGGCGTAGTCTTGCGAGAAGAACAGTTGATGACCTGAAAATGAAATATGCTTCAGGAGCCTAACTGGGGAAAGCACTTTGAGGAGGTCCGTATACTCAAGGAAATACAATATAACTCCTCTTGGTCTTTTCGTGCTTGAGGGTGTTGAATGCAGTGGGCCCAGTCTATGAGCACGTTGTATATTGAGAGTAGTGCCCTCCGGTAGATGTAGTACTGTCGGTAGAAATTTTTGAAAGAAGGAGATTGGATCCGATCCCTCCGTGCCTTCCGATAATCCATAAATGCGAAGGTTGTTGCGTCTGTTTCTATTTTCAAGGCTTTCAACCTGTTTTTGCAAGGATGTAATCTGGGAATGAAAGATGTCTACTTTGTTGTAACATGCACTGAGAGTTTCAACATTATGTTCAACCTTGGTGACTCTTTCTTCCAATTTTCCCCATCCATCGGTTAAGATTTGTATTTTAGAATTTGTCTCTTCAACAAATGGCCGCAGAGCTCGAATTTCCTCCAGAAGGAGATCCATGGAGACAGACAAAGAAGGCTTGGGTGGAGAGGGTGGATTTTGTTTAAGGCGTTTAGTTGTTATTTTAGTAAGAGGAGAGGAGCCATTAGTCGTATTCGAAGAAGCAGCTGTTTTGGGCGTCGATGTTTGGGAGTCCTCCATTTTAATGAAGTTCACACGTGACTTTGAATGGACAATAAATCTACGATGTGAAGATATTTGCGATGAAGATACTTTTTTAACCTACCCATGCAATGGGGAGAGTTAAAACCTATACAGAAAAGGTAATGTAAAACTGCAAGGTATAACTTACGTGCGCAATTCCACCTAATAATAGTGGGCAAGGCACACTAACAGAATTTGCGTGCACTTGGCGCATGACAGAATATCAAAATATACATTTACCAATAAGCATTAAGTGAAATATAAAAGTGATATCTGTATGCTTAAATGGAATAGAATATATGTATGAAATATAAGTCACCACAATACATTACAAGAGTGTGTCTATGCCCAAGCAAACCATACCACATGCTTAGCTTAATACCATATCCAATAAATCCACTTTAAATAAAGAATCTCGTGGTACACTCATATCACATTGTAGGTTCTGAGAGAAACACAGCTAAGAAATGCAGATATTTGCACATACACATATTAGCAACTCAAGAACAAGGTAGCTGAAATGCCCATCTAAAGCCTGTTAATACAAGCGCAAGGGAGTAATGTCCAAATTCACTTTTCTATATGACTTCTAGTGTGAAACATCCATAATCAGTGAACCGGGGTCAGTAAATGAATAAAACATTGCTCCTTTCTGAAGAAATTCAGAGTGTGATGGAAATAATCTCCTCAGTGTGCAGACTGCTTTGAAGCCACAGTTCTCATTCAGTTAGTCAGGAAGCCATGTGTTTCACAGAAAGGGCATTGCAAGGCAAAGCGAGGCAATAAATCACTGCAGAATTTAACTTTAGAGTTCTTCTCATGTTAGTTCAATTTGTTAACCTCCAGAAATCTATGCTGCCAGTGAAAATGCAAACTGAAAGGAAACCAGACAGCCACCAGCAGCAGTTAAGCAGCTGTCACAGATACCTCAGCTGTGAGCAGAAAGGTTAATAAAAGGTCAAAGCTTGCCAGAAAGAAGAGGAAAATACTTCCATTTAGAGGCTCTTACATTCTGACCATAAATTATGCAGTTTTGCAGACCTTCAAGACTCTGGTGAAGCCAGAAAATCCCTCAGAAAGCCCCGTCACCTCAAGCGAGTCACAGGAATGCCGCCATCTTCCTCGGGCTCAAGCCACGCCCCCCCCCCCCAACAAGCTAAATCTTAAGTATTTTCTTTTTCAGTGTGTTTCCAGGGATGATGATTGCTAATCCTGTTTTTTAAAATTCGATTGTGTTGATAATATTATTCTGGGTGTTTATGAAACTGTAGAATATAAAGAGTCTTCAGCCTACTGGTATTCCTGGGGGTCTTCCGCAATAAAGCCTTATGCTGTGGTGGGGGAAGGGTGTTGGTCTTTGTGAGATCTATTAGTGAGGGAAGGTTGTTGTCTGCAATAATCTTGTCTCCAGCTGTGATACTTACGTTGGTTGTAGATCCGGTGGTTTGTCTTGACTTCATTAGAATCAATTGTTTTAGGGAATATTCCTTGGTGGTGAAACATTCACAAACAAAATTCAGGATAGCACTGTTGAGGAAAAGATAGTGAGGTTTGAGATATCTCGAGGCGTAATTTGCTCTGCGGAGTAGATGAACGTAAGGTTAATGAGGATCTGATCTCTTTCATATTAATTTTGTTCATATCATTATTCTTTTTATCGGTGAACACAATAGTTGCATATGAAAGAGTTGTAATAAGCTCCACATTAAGAAGTGTTAGCGTTTGGTCAATGGCTCATACTCCAGTGATGCTTGCAAATCTTTTTCTTGAATTTGACCAAAGTTCCTGATTTTAGTTTTAATCTTGTAATTTTAATAGTTCGGATTGAGGACCTGAGGGTATTAGGAATAAATAACAATATTGTCTGCATACACTAAATAGGTGATAGGCTTGTGTCCGAGCTTTGGAGGCGGGCTGTCTGGATTATCACGATATTGAGTTTAGTCAGATACATACTAAAACCCCTTATTAACCGAACCTTGCAGGCAGCAATGTCAGAAATCTGTCACTCCAACCAAACACACTAGAAGAAATGTGTTTAATAAAAAACCTCTGCAATCCATGATGAAACATTGAAATGAAATGAAAAGACATTTATAGAGGGCTACACCATGGAGTGTCCTGGTTCTAAAACTTTTACTAGACAAGCAAGCAGCCCAATATTTCCATACTGTTTTAAATTAACCTTTACTTGTTTGGAAAAAAACGTTTTTCTCATGTTATCTTCATCAAAGTAAAAAGAAAGAATATGTGATGGCGCTGGACTTAGGAATAGTATGATTTACTATTCCAACTCCAGGCTACGTTACAGTAGGGAAGGTGCTGGAATAGTAAATCATACTATTCCTTAGCTTAGAGCGCCATCCAGCGCAAGTCATTGTAATGACTTGTGTTGTAATTCCCGCGTTGTAAAGGTATTGCGGTGTGAAGACCGCGAGGTAACCGATGTTTATCAAAAAGAACAGATGATGGCCAGAATGCCGAATCAATCAAACATTCAGCCCCAGTCACGGATCTGGGTTAAATCCATTTTTTTTTTGCATGCCACACCATTCCAGTTTTGACCCAGCCATATGCAAATCAGTCTTGACCCTGTTCTCCATTAGAACAGTCCACCCCGGACTGCCAGGCCAGGTCCTCCCTGTACTGGAAACAAGCATCCTAGGACCAGTTTTGGGATTTCGCCGCTCAACTGCCAGGATAGCTTGATTGCTGGCGTAGAAAGTACGGGACCCACGTCTGAGCATACCCTTACCACTTAGGGTGACAAATGCAGAAAGAACAGATGATGGACGGAATTCTGAATCAATCAAACATTCACCCCCAGTCACAGATCTGGGTTAAATCCATCTTTTTTTGCATGCCACGCCATTCCAGTTTAGACCCAGTCATATGCAAATCAGTCTTGACCCTGTTCCCCCTGGGAACAGTCCAGCCCGAACTGCCAGGGTAGGTCCTCTCTGGACCAGAAACAAGCATCCTAGGACCTTATTCACAAAGCTTAACACCGCCTTATGAACAAGACCCCCTTTCATGCAGCACTTAAAGTGAAAGGGGCACCGGGTGTTGCGGTGGGCGTTCTACCACAACACCTATTCCTTTTTTTATGCTGCCCTCTATTTACAAGGGTTGCGTAAATAGGAGGCAGCACCAAAAATAAGACCAGGGAAAACCTGGTCTTAACTTGGTGAAATGAGGAGAAATAATTAGTTTCTCCTCGTTTTTGCTGTTCCTGTCTGTGTGTGCTGCAGATGCAGTACACATAGAAGCTGCAAATTGCCACTAGTGATTGTTGATGTACAGAAAGGTGTCCCTTCCTGCACATAACAATCATTAGAAAATGAGTAGTTGCAACCTCTTTGTCTGCTGAATGAAGCGGCACACATAGAAGTTACAAATTGCCATTGCTGATTGTTTATGAGCAGGAAGGGTTCCTGCACATGAACAATAATAAAGCATGCACCCTTGCGTGGCGCTAGGCAGCTAAATTTAGAGCCAGTGCTAGGGGAAACACAGGGGTGCGTTGCATTCTTGTGACTAGCGTGCATCCCTGCGTTTTCAAAATGGTGGAGTGCGGCGTTCGCAATTTTAGCTTCACGCCGCGCTCCGCCATTCTCTTGTAAATATGCCTCTTAGTGTGGATAACAAACAACGAGGGCTGGACGGACTACACAAAAGCCCTTCTACACCTAGTAAAGCGTTTGTAAGCAGTAGAGGCCGGCATTGCTCGTGTGTTGGGGGGGCGGGCACCAGGGGTTGCAGAGGGGGGGATTTGTGGGGGGGGGGATCTCGCTGAAATAAATAAATAAATAAATAAATTAAACTTACCTTTCCGCCGGTGTCAAGAATTCCTGTCATGCGAGGGGAGGAAAATGGTAACCAGCGAAAACGGACTACATCTCCCAGGATGCTTAGCGGTTGAGAGGTTATGTAAACAGGAGAGCTGTTACATAACTCAAGGAAAACACGCCCTTATGTAAACAGGAGAGCTGTTACATAACTCAAGGAAAACACGCCCTATAAAGGGAGGAACCGGGAGGTACAACGCTGTCGGATATTGTGTTTACACCGACGTACCTGCTTAGTGAAGAGCAGTGTTCCGGAGTGGTGCTCCAGTAAGGCAAGAACGGAGGTAGGTCGAGTCGTTACTCCCTGGGCCGTGTCTTGCCCCATCGTCACCTGTGAAGGACCCGGAAGCTCTACCGGATAACCATTGAGCTTCGCCTTTTGACTCGGCTGAGTCAAAGCGCAGTGGCGCTTTTGCTGGTTGGAGTCGTAACTCCCAGCCCGACCAGAGATACAGGGACTGCCAGCTGTAACGCACACCAGGAGGTGTTTGCCGCGTTACAGACTCGGAAGTCCACAGGATCGATCAAGCGGCTGCTCTCGGTTCAGTCTTCTTTGCTTGTGATTGGGGTATCGGTGACGCATCACCAGGAGGTGACTCCGCGTCCTGGTGCAGTCTGAGGAAGAGGTTGAGCGGCTGCTCCCTTCAGGTAGAGACCCCGGCTGGGTGTTTCCCTGACTCCTCGATTCTCCCCAACACTCTTCGTGCCCCTCACAGCCTACCGATTGGCATTGTCGGCCATTTCATTTCTGCCCTCTGTTGGCATACGCCGGGATCGGCGTATATGCAGAGGACGGTTAGGACCATCCGTGCTGTGGGCTGGTAACGTACTTAGCCTGGAGGATTCCAGTGACTATAACCTTTGTTTATTCCTTGTATTATTTTTGCCTTCATTAAAATAACTAAACCTTCACAAGTGGTTGCGTTCTCATTATCGTGTCTGTTAAACGATCCTGAGACGTTCAGGGCGTTACAAAATATCCGACCTTAATAACACTAACTGTCTCCCGGTCGATAACAGACATGGCAACACTTGATGATGTGCTGGCTGCTTTAGCGACCGTGCAAATTGAATTGGCTGCCTCCAGGCAAGAAACAGCCGATGTAAAAGCCAGACTGGATGCTATCCAATTGGACCCGCTCACGCCCAGCACCTCCCTCACGAACCAGACCCCTGCGGTAGTAGTGGAAATGCCGGTAGCCGTCCCCTTGGCAACACCAGAGAGGTACAGTGGGGATCCTAACACAGTGCAGGTATTCCTCACACAAGTGGCGCTACATTTATCGTGCAAACCAAGGGCGTTCCCCACGAGTCAGGCTCGTGTGGCTTTCCTTATATCCTATTTGGCTGGAAACGCGGCACAATGGGCCGTACCTCTGGTGAGCAGGGACGACCCCATCTTATGTGATTGGGGTGCTTTTCGCGAGGAATTCCTGAAGGTCTTCGACAGAAGGGCTGACTCGTACACGGCGGACCGTGAAATGCTTGAGTTGAGACAGGGATCCAACGACCTGGTGCAGTATCTCAACGCGTTCCGAAGGCTGGTTGCGGAAACCAAGTGGCCTGTTGCTAAACAGACGGCGCTCTTCCATCACGGGCTGTGCGATGAGCTCAAGGACGCCGTGGCTCATATTGACCCACAACCCAAGACATGTGAGGGCCTTATCAACCTGGTATTACGGCTGGAACATAGGCTAAGTGAAAGAAAGGGGGATCATGGGAGAAAAGGAAAATCCCTTCCATCCTATGTGACAGTGGGAAGTCCTGAAACTTCCACCGCATCCAAGGGAGAACCCATGGACATCGGCGCAATACGAGCGAGCCTCACAGCCACGGAGAAAGAGTCACGCCGTAAACAAGGATTGTGCCTATATTGTGGCAAAAAAGGCCACTACGTACGTGAATGCCCTGCCAAACCGAAGACGTCACGTTATCGGGCCAACCGGTCGGTAACAGCCGTGGTGGACGTACCGGCGGAAAACTAGAGGACTCCCAGACCAAAGAAGGGGCATCTCGGAGTCACTCATCCATCCCTTCACTTTCCAACTCGGTCACTAAGGGACAACGACACCTGTTTCTCACGGTGCACGTGGGAGTGCATGACCAGTGGATACCCGTTGTGGCCATGGTGGATTCAGGGGCCACTGGCATGTTTATGGACCACAACGAGGCATGCAGGCTAGGGCTAGTGCTTCTTCCCAAAGCTGTACCCGAAGACGTCTATGCTGTAGACGGAAGGCGATTGGTGACGGGGCCCATCGGGCAGCACACGGGGGTCCTTCCGATGAGATGTGGGAGGAACCATTTGGAACAAATCGATTTTAACATCATCCGAGCGCCCCAATATGGCGTCATATTGGGATTGCCGTGGCTACAGAAACACAACCCCTCTGTGGATTGGCCAACACATCGCATCGAACTGACGTCACCGTATTGCATCCTGCATTGTGGAATAAAAACGGAATCCCTTGACGCAGATGAGAGCGGGAGTCAGACGGTGGCTACAGCGGCAGAAAAAGATGTGGCTCTCCCCCAGGCTTATCACAGTTTTGAGGATGTATTTGATGAGGTGAAGGCGTAAGTGCTACCACCACATAGACAGTTTGACTGCCAGATCGACCTGGTGCCAGGGGCCAGCGTTCCCAGCGGCAGGCTGTATGCCCTGACGGAGCCTGAAAACGTGCATCTCCGGGGGTACCTGGATAAACTCCTCAAGCTAGGATTCATCCGCCCGTCCAAGTCTCCGGCCGCCTCGCCACTCTTCTTCATCCCGAAGGCTAATGGGGAGCTGAGAGCCTGTGTGGACTTTAGGGCATTGAATGCGATAACCGTAAAGAATCGGTACCCCTTGCCTCTCATCAGTGTACTTCTGGAACAGGTCAAGAAAGCTCGTATCTACACCAAGTTGGATTTGAAAGGGGCATACCATCTGGTGCGCATGAGGGACGGAGACGAGTGGAAGACCGCCTTTAAGACCAGGTTCGGCCTTTTTGAGTACCTCGTCATGCCGTTCGGTCTGTGCAACGCCCCGGCAGCCTTTCAGTACTTTTTGAATGAGGTATTCAGAGAGGAGTTGGATATCTACGTGGTCGTATATATCGACGACATCCTCATCTATTCGTCCAGTGTGGAGGAGCACGTACACCACGTCAAAGCTGTGCTCCAAAAGCTGAGGGAAAACATGCTGTTTTGTAAACTCAGCAAGTGTGACTTCCACGTCACATCCGTGGAATTCCTCGGAGTGATGCTGAGTCCAGAGGGACAGGAGATGGCAGAACGAAAGATCAAGGCGGTGAAAGAATGGCCGGTGCCCCAAAGCGTGAAGGACGTCCAAAGTTTCATTGGCTTCGCCAACTTTTACAGGCGGTTTATAGATGGATTTTCAGGATTGGTGGCCCCAATCACACAGCTACTGAGGAAGTCCAAGGAGTTTGTCTGGTCCCCTGAAGCGAACAAAGCCTTTGAGGCCCTGAAAAGCGCCTTTGGTAAGGCGCCGGTGTTGGCTCACCCCGATCCGGATCTCCCCTACGTGGTGGAAGCGGACGCATCGGATGTGGCGCTGGGGGCTATCTTGTTCCAACGCAACCACGACACAGGGGTGCTTCATCCCGTTGCGTACATGTCCCGCAAACTCAACGACGCCGAACGCAACTACCATATTGCGGAGAAGGAGCTTCTCGCAATCAAGGACGCCTTCACCGAATGGAGGCATTGGTTGATGGGGGCAAGACATGTGGTATCGGTGTACACGGACCATCGGAACCTACAGTTCATGACGGCCACAAGACACCTTTCTCCCAGACAGCTGCGGTGGATGATCTTCTTTGCGGGGTTCAACTTCCGCATCACATATCGGCCGGGGACGGAAAACCGGAAGGCGGACGCCCTGTCCCGTCAATCTGCAGTTAAGGAACCATTGCCTGCGACCGAGCATTCCATCATTTCCCCGAGGATGGTATTGGGGGTTATCCAACCGGATACTTTCCTGAGGGGAATAAAGAGAGGGATCAGGTCATTCGCATGGCGGAGGTGGCTCCTCAGTCACAGAGAATGGCAGCTGAAGGACGGGATACCCCTGAAGGGCAGGTGCCTATTGATACCCACGCCTAGGCTAAGGAAACAAGCATTCATCTGGTGCCATGACTCTCCATGCGCAGGTCATTTGGGCTTTGAAAAAACGGTGGCTAGCATGGGACGGCATTTCTGGTGGCCAACCATGAGAGTGGATGTCAGGAGGTGGGGACAGGAGTGTCCTACGTGTGCTACCATGAAGGCCGACCATGGCCGAACCCAAGGGCTCTTACATCCACTTCCGACCCCGGATAGACCATGGGATAGCATATCACTGGACTTCGTGGTGGGCCTACCGGTAGACCAGGGGATGACGGCAATACTGGTGGTGGTGGATTACTTGACGAAAATGGGGCACTTCATCCCCTGCAAGAGAGTCCCTACGGCCGGGGAATTGGCGTCACTACTCCTAAAGAATGTGGTACGACTGCATGGATTACCTAGGGTGATCGTGTCGGACCGGGGGTCGCAGTTTACTGCGCAATTCTGGAAGACTTGGTGCACTGCGCTGCATGTTAAGACCGCCCTGTCCACCAGCTACCACCCTCAAACGGACGGCCAAACCGAGCGCCTGAACCAAACGCTCAAACAGTATCTGCGATGTTTTGTGGACAAGGGCAGGGAAGAATGGGTTGACTTGCTATGGGTTGCAGAGATAGCCTATAACAACGCCACTCACAGCTCCACACAGTCATCTCCGTTCTATAGCAACTATGGCCAACATCCCAGGTTCTTGCCATTTCTACATCCGTTCAGAGAGGACAGGATTCCCGCCACAGCGGACAGGGTGGCACACATAAAAGACACGTTGATGCGCTCAAGGGCTGTCCTAATAGAGGCCAAGAGAAGATACAAGGCTGCGGCAGACAGGAAGAGAAGGCCCGGGCCACTGTACCGCACTGGAGACTACGTCTGGATATCCACAAGAAACATGAGGTTTCGAAAGAACAGTGTGTTCCATCCCAAGTACATGGGCCCCTATCGAATTACCAAGTGTATGGGTCCCGTGAACGTGAAGGTGTGCTTGCCCCAGTCATTGCGGATACACCCTGTCTTTCATGTATCATTGCTCAAACCAGCACCCTCCAAGCCGTCTGGGACACCTAGGCCGGTATGCGTGGAGTCGGAGGTGGAGTATGAAGTGTCGGGCATACGGGCGTCCAAATGGCGCAGGGGGAAGCTGTGGTACCTGGTTGCGTGGAAAGGCTATGGCCCGGAGGAGCAGTCATGGGAACCGGCTGAAGGGGTTCATGCTCCGCGCTTGGTCTCCTTGTTCCATCGGCGTTTTCCTGCCAGCGCTGGACCCGTGGGGAGCCGCTGAGAGGGAGGATGTACTGTCAAGAATTCCTGTCATGCGAGGGGAGGAAAATGGTAACCAGCGAAAACGGACTACATCTCCCAGGATGCTTAGCGGTTGAGAGGTTATGTAAACAGGAGAGCTGTTACATAACTCAAGGAAAACACGCCCTTATGTAAACAGGAGAGCTGTTACATAACTCAAGGAAAACACTCCCTTATGTAAACAGGAGAGCTGTTACATAACTCAAGGACAACACGCCCTATAAAGGGAGGAACCGGGAGGTACAACGCTGTCGGATATTGTGTTTACACCGACGTACCTGCTTAGTGAAGAGCAGTGTTCCGGAGTGGTGCTCCAGTAAGGCAAGAACGGAGGTAGGTCGAGTCGTTACTCCCTGGGCCGTGTCTTGCCCCATCGTCACCTGTGAAGGACCCGGAAGCTCTACCGGATAACCATTGAGCTTCGCCTTTTGACTCGGCTGAGTCAAAGCGCAGTGGCGCTTTTGCTGGTTGGAGTCGTAACTCCCAGCCCGACCAGAGATACAGGGACTGCCAGCTGTAACGCACACCAGGAGGTGTTTGCCGCGTTACAGACTCGGAAGTCCACAGGATCGATCGAGCGGCTGCTCTCGGTTCAGTCTTCTTTGCTTGTGATTGGGGTATCGGTGACGCATCACCAGGAGGTGACTCCGCGTCCCGGTGCAGTCTGAGGAAGAGGTTGAGCGGCTGCTCCCTTCAGGTAGAGACCCCGGCTGGGTGTTTCCCTGACTCCTCGATTCTCCCCAACACTCTTCGTGCCCCTCACAGCCTACCGATTGGCATTGTCGGCCATTTCATTTCTGCCCTCTGTTGGCATACGCCGGGATCGGCGTATATGCAGAGGACGGTTAGGACCATCCGTGCTGTGGGCTGGTAACGTACTTAGCCTGGAGGATTCCAGTGACTATAACCTTTGTTTATTCCTTGTATTATTTTTGCCTTCATTAAAATAACTAAACCTTCACAAGTGGTTGCGTTCTCATTATCGTGTCTGTTAAACGATCCTGAGACGTTCAGGGCGTTACAGCCGGTCCTGCGTCTTCTCAGCTCCTGTTCCTGCTCTCCTGCCTCTGACAGGAACAGGAAGCAGGCATCCAGTCTCCCTCCCCTAAGCCAATCACAACGCTGCAAGCAGCGTTGTGATTGGTTGGGCTGCCGCCCAGCCAGGGGCTGATAGGGTGACCATGTTCTCCATGCAGGCCGCTATGCAGCCTGCATGGAGAAGGGCAGAGTGCGCATGTCTGGTTTTAGCAGCCCGAGAGGGCCGACCAAACAGTTTTGCGCACTCATGTGTGGGATAACCACTCCTTTCCTGCTCAAAGAGCAGAGCAGCATCAACCACCCTCCCGGCTGCAATGCGCAAAGGAAACATACAATGGTAATAACCTTTAGCTATTACCATTTTATGTTATGGGTTCCTCGCACTACGAGAAAGCAGTGGGGTGATGCTCCTCCACCCTAGTGGAGGAGCTGCCCCTGTTTGTGAGCTGCCTAATATAATTTTCAACTCTTATCACAAAACTTTACTGAAAGACACTTACTGTTCCCATTTTGACAGATAGGAACCCGAAACCGCAAAACCGTGTAGCAGCAGTAATGGGGAGAAGAAATCTGAATTTTCCCGAAATGTTTGGAATTCTACTATTTGGACACAGTAAACCTATACTCATGAGAACAATTCATGGTTCCACATTTTCTAGAGAAATGTCTATCAGCATTGACAGATATTTGGGAATCTTCTCCTGAGCGTTTCTATTTAAAGTGCCTTTTTCCACTGCAAATGCAGCAACTTTGGTGGATAAATCTGTGTCACTATGACAGATAACCATCTTTTCAAACTCTAGATTGGTGGAGATACTTTTGCCAACATGTCAGATGAAAAACCTGCCACAGAGACTGATCAGGCCTTTGAAAGTAAAACAAATCAGGTTGTGTCAGGCATCAATGTTTAAGTATCTGAGTATGTTTGTAAATTGTCTACATTTGATCTGAGTCTGAGATTATCTTTTCACAGATTTTCTTGAAGGTCACTGCAGATTCTGGAGCTGGGACAGAAAATCCAGGTAAACTGGAAGCCATTTTTAGGCATTTCTCCGTTTGTGCATGTATTGGACACAAGTCTAAAATGGAAGCATCGTCTCCATGTCTAAAAGTCCTCTTGTGGAATACTGTGGGCGTCATTTGAAGTTTGGTAAAATTGGAGAATTGCAGTAAATCATTGTTTCTCCTGCCCTGACAAATGTGAGGTTTTCCCTGCTCATTTAGAGGTGGTGGAACTGCTGATTGACTGCAGGTGAGGTCATCGCCATTGGTCAATCTAAGGCGGCACAGATCTGTCGACTTCTGTACATTGGGAGGTTTTCCTTATTTAGAGAAGTCCCCCAGATTAATTGTTTCTCTACTTGGGTCCCAGCAGGGAAATCAATGGCCCCACATGCAAAGAAGGAACTCTCTCTGCTTTGGGACCATTGGCCATTTCTTTTTCTGAAACAAATCTCTGCTTTTGGGATTTATCACTAAAAAAGATTAAAGAGCCCTGCTTAGGCCAAAAAAACATGGCACCCTGCTTGGCATTCATCTTTCCCAACCGTGAATCCACCACACTCGCGATTCCGCATTTGGCAAAGGCAGGAATCTCTCATGAAGGTTGTGACTACTAGCGGTATACCACCCGGGGACAGAGGCAAAGGCTTTCACCGACCTGGCTGACCGGTGGGCCACCATTCAAGGGATAAGTGACCTCATATGTTCCTTTGTCTAAACTTTCCTTTGTGTTGGTTACCACCTTTCTCAGACACACCCCAGATGGGAAGCTTGCAAAATGCAGTGTTCATATGCGAACACTATATTTCACAAACCATCAATATTAGAAAATATATATCTTGTTGAATATTAACGTACATATTTAGGAGAAAGTTTATCAAAAACAATGTGGTCCATCAATTAAAACTTGTCCCTTTGTTATCACTGAATCAAGTTAGAAACAAGTGACAGATCTCGTTATCTGACATTTGTGGGTGCTCCTTGTGGAATGAAATGTTGAATGATAGAAGGTAATGTCAAGTTTTCCAGGGGTATTAAGTTCACTGTAATTTATGATTAAAATGATCTATTGCCTGTAATCCTCTCCAAACGCGAAACAGCCTTTCCTGAAAATGCTTATCGAAGGATTTCCCGCCAAATGATGGCACAAACAAAGGTAGTCGCTAGGCAGATTTCAGGGGCAACCACCGATCCTTTCAATTCATGGATTGGAAGGCACAGCTCAGAGTGATGTCATAATCTGTGAACTAGGATACAGCGTGACGTAATAATGGGAGCCACAGAGGAGCTGGTGACCCGTTAAGCATGAAGTGTCCAATAAAGTGAGTGAGGGGAAGTTGTGGGGTGGAGATGGACCTCTGCTCTTCTGTGGGGGAGAGGGATGGTCACTTTTAACTTCCGTCCGCTCAGAACTCTTCAATGGCTTTACATTTTGTTGTTACTCAAATCACAGTGGAGTGGATGCTAGAACAGAGGAAGTCCAGAACAAGCCTGGGGGACAATACAGCGGCAGTTGTCGACGTTGATCACAATAAAGGTAACGCAGGTGGGCCGCGGATGGGTAAACCCTGGTTTGGAAAACTTTCAGAGTAAATGAAAATACATTTAAAAAAATAAAAAAACTGCATTTGTTATTACTATGAAGCAGTTTTTCTAAAGCTGATATGGAAAATGCCAGAAAAATATTTCCTTTTGGATAATTCCCTTGTGCCCGATTCATTAAGTCAGTGCGGTCTAAAGTTTAATTTAAATCGAAATGTAATACTCTCAAAAGGTGGTTTACAAGAAAAAAAAATAACTCACAAATACTTTTTCATATGAGTAAAGTCACTGAAAGGGTATTTGGCAGGGAAGTCTGTGCGCGCCCACAGGCAAACCTGTTAGTGGGGTTCAAAGGTGTTTCTATGGCTCATTACACAAAAGAGTTAGATTATTTACTCTGTCGAGGACAGGGGTCGAACCTTGTTATGGGAGGGCAGTGTACGAGAAAAAACCCACAAATGGTGAGGCGTTGAGGAAGGGGTTCGTTCGTACCCCTATGGAAAATGATTTTGCCCATGGTGAAGAAAAATATAACATGCAGTGCTTAATTTGTAAAGTAATAAGTGCCAGGACACTGAACAGGAGGCCACTGCAGCTTGCACCACCCATCGCCCTTGTCATCGCTGCCAAAACAACTACTAACCATCTCTCTCGCCTGCAAGTGCGACAGTTCAGCTTTTTCCAGGTCCCCAAAGCTAAAGGAATGGCTGGGGAGGTAGCAATCAGTCATTTTTAATGTATATTTTATTCATAAACAACCGTTGTTCTGCTCATCTCTAAATTTGATGAACAGCGCCACCATGTGACAGATTCTCCTAAGTGCTGTGTTTACATTCAAGTGCCGGCGCCGAGCACCGGAAACCAATTAAGTGCTTGAGCACCGGAAACCACCGGCTCTAATTAAGCACCGAATTGCATAGGCATTACACTGTTACATTCACGCAGGCATAAATTCAATTATATAATTAAAAAAAAAAACATCCCAGGAGCACTTGTAGCAACTTGCGACTATTGGAGCTTCTCTGGCATACTCTCGGATTCTTTAAAAAAAAAAGTCAGACTTGTTTCAAATGTAGACAGAACAGAACCCACTGGAGTACGTTTCCGACCTCTGTGGTGAATCGGGCACAGTGAATTTGACCGCATTAAAAACTGGACTCCTACAGTTCCAACCCAAATGCCACATGGTTTACCCATCCCGAGCTCTGCCGGGTGTAGACACACATTGAGCCTTCCTTTAGTTAAGCTTCAGAGGCCACTTGCTGGTTTCCCGCCAAAATACAGAGGAAGACATATCCTGGCGCCAAAATATTGACGAGAAAAGTATATGTAGGTAAATATAGGTTTACTACACTGCCCTCCACATATATATATATATGAACCAGAAGAAAGACAGTGGAACCCTCACAATGTCAGCACCTAACCATTAATTAACTCCTAAATCTTTAACCTTTGGCATGGTGCATATGTTAAGGGTACGCATATGTGAAGTTAAGAATAGTAAATCTATACTTACCTGTATGCTGTCACTATAGTTTGGTTCTTGTTATTTAGGCGTTGGTGTTTTGGCCCTCGGATATTATTTCCTTGATATCTTGCCATACAATCGGCTTTGCTTTTGAGCAACATAGGCTCGTTAAGGACGCCTGGAGGTAGGTGCGCTTGGCTCGCTTCTGCCAGAAACGTTGGCTACGTTTGTAGAATTTTGCATGGGCACTGCCTGGAATGGTTCATATTGGTTCACTTGTAATGCTCCACCTCAGTTTCCACCATATGAAGTTTACCGTATTAACAATGATGCATGTAACCATTACAAGGTGTATGCGGCATTGATCTTTGCTGTCAGGCGGCATATAACGAATACACGGTCCAATCTGCTGTATGTGTAATAGGAATATTCTCTGTCGTTAGCATGCAATGTTCTTCATGCACTAACACAGTCTAGATTATTCATCACATCTGGAGCTGTATTATATTTTTCCTTGATTGCTCCAGGTGCCCCTTTTAATAGGTGCGCCTGACGCCGTATTAGGGTCAATGCACTGCCCCCAGGGCAGCACATTCATGTGAAAAAAGGAGCAGCTGCTTTGAGGCTGCTCCGTGTTTCACTCTGCAGGCGGCAAACTACCTGCACTTTTAGAGGGGGTTACGGGTTAGACATCCCTTTGCAGGCGGGTGCAGTGAGTGACTGCACCCGCCTGCAAAGGGATGTCTGGAGGGTCCATGGGACCCCCTTTGCCCCCTCTTGTGCACTGACAGTGCGCCTCCTGTCAGGTGGCGCACTGTCAGTGCACCTTGTGTGAGCTTCTTTGCCTTTGCGCCCACATTTGTAATACAGCACAGGCGCAGGGGCAAAGGGATGTCCTCATTTACATGGGGCCATGCCCCCATGAAAATGAGGGCATGCCCTCTTGAGAAAGCGCTGGCGCTGTATGTGTGCCAGCGCTTTTTAGCATCGCAGAAGGGGACGCACAAACATCTGTGGCCATTCTATAATACCAAAGTGCCCTGAGTGCGTGCAAAGTGGGCGAAAATGCCACTTGCACCCTTGGGGCACTTCTGTAATACAGCCCCAGGTAGCACCTCAGTCATGCCCAGTTTAGTGAGGAGCCTTAGTGGGTGCCTTTTTAGGGCACTGTCTAAGGAAGCAATTAAATTAGCTTACCCAAATTATTGGGACATCTAAACATAGCATAAATACATCATACAATGTACGGAAAAACTGTCTACCATCCACATTGAGTGCACATGTGTTCATCAATCACATTTCTACACCATTCAGCAAACCATGCGCTAGTATGTACCTGTCTTCTGTATCAGCCCTTGACTATCGATGCTGGAATGGAACCCCAGTTCCCACCATATCATTACGCAGGATAAGCACTTCTTTCATCAAGTGCGTTTCCCTTAGAAATGTAAACTGAGCTGGATGGCATTTAATAAAGGTATGGACTCTGCATCGCTTATTATAGACTTTAAGGCCGCCATAACATTCCATGTAAGGAGCTTCACGTAAGTACCCATCGCCGTCTTCAATATCTAAAGGGGACCAAGAAGTTGGGGAGAGGAGTTGGCCTAAGGGCTAGGGCGGTCCACCCAGAATCTGGGGAACTGGGTTCGAGTCTCGGCAATGACGCTGCACATCCTGTGATTCTGGGCAAATCACTTAATCTCCCCGTGCCTAACAAAAATGAATGTTCTAATGTAACGCAACTGGTGCTATGTAAAGCGCTCTGATACCCGATTTGGGGCAAGTTTGTGCTATATAAAACTCTATTAAAAAAATTCTGGGGTATTAGGGCCCTGCAGCAATCCGCACATGCACATCCTTGTCAGTATCGACCTATGCTGCAATATGCCTGATAGTACTGCCATATATTCAGTCGTTGGTTTAGAATACCTGTGACGCCGTATAGAGAAAAACAATATCACCCCCCAACTCCCTGGGTAAATGCAATCACCACCCAACAACTCGGGTCTTCCCATGACTCCCCAATAGCCACCCATACCTGGTTAAGGACACATACAAAGTAAAACAAGCATTGGCATAGCCAATAGGTCTCGCCTTTGGGACCTTATAAGTGTTTAGCCATGCAACAGTTGCATAACTAAACACTTATAAGGTCCCAAAAGCGAGACCTATTGGCTATGCCAAGCAGCCGTGCTGCCGCAAAAGTGATCGCGATCAAACATCAAAGCGGCTGTGCGGCCGCAAAAGTGAAAGTAATCACGGTAAAAGTCGCGCGCGCTCCCGCGCACATGCACTGTAGCTCTCTGCTGGCCTGGTAGCACTTTTTGGAGCCCTCTCAATAAGTCTCGCCAGACCAGCGCATGCGCTGGGTCAGGCGAGACCTAAACAACACAGGAGAAAGGAATCGCCACTAAACTAGAGCTTTTCAGCAGAGAGGCGCCAATCCCTGGGCTCCTGTAATCCCAACAGGAATCTCAGAGAGAGTGCAATACGACCTCAGCAATCCTAACAAACGGGAGGGTGTGAGTTTTACCACGAAGGCTGTCTGCACGGGGATCCAATTGTGATCTAGTGTTTTCTAAACCCCCAGGCCCTCATGCAGTAATCATAATACGAGCACTAAACTCCACAGCGCTCTCAGTGTTGAAAGCATAAGTGTCACCCGCGAGTGGTGATTCATGGTGGACATTGTAGAAACAGAATAATGCCACAGCACTCATCAGACTATAGAGTCAAGATTTCAAGGGGAAAATAAAAAGGAGGGAGAACGATGGGAGGGGAAAGGCCACACTTCTTATCAGGACTTGATCTCAGGCCGATCATTCTCCTGATCCCCACCAGAGGCACCGGGCTCCTCCTGCTCCATTAACTTCTCAGAAGGGTATCGTGCCAGTACCGAGGAGTCTGACCCAGCCACCACCTTCTCCCTGTCCGCTATTGATCCAGGACACTCCCTATCCCATGTTGGGTATCCACTGTCCCAGCGATGTCCAACCCTGGGCCCACAGGTCTACTTCGACCCGGGCACGCTCCAACCCTACCACCAACCTCCAGCCACTCCTTTGCTGGGTACAACATATATGTTATGTTTGTGGCTCTCCACTTTTGTTTCACTACTACAAAGAATTGTACCATTTTTGTTCCTCACTTCTCCTGATTTTTGGGCACATTAAAGTATGATGTCCGGATGTCCCTGTTCCTGTAATTCAGGATCTTGGCATGTGGTTGTGCCCCAGGTGGGGAGAGGATGGGGGGAGGCACCAACACTCTGTGGACCCTCTCAATGAAGACTCGTGACAGGCAAACGGATTACTGGGAAACCTTATTATATGGTTTCAGGACGTTCTCCAGAGTGCTGCCCTCGACTCGTTTAGGAATGCCCACGAAATCGGATATTGTTGCTTCAGGATCTCCATTCTGCACCCGCGAGTCAAGCATCCAGGAAGGGGGGCAGCTCAGATAGAGAGTGCTAGGTCACAGATTGGAGAGCTCAGTTTTAAGGGCTTCGACTGATCGTTCAGTCTCCAATGTCCTCTTGCTGACTTTACACGAGTCTACTTGAAGATGGTGAAGGAGTCAATTTTCTCTTCCAACCACTAAAATCTGTCATCCAGTTGGGTCTGAGTCCATCTACTGCCCGTGTGGACTGCCTCCCTCCCCCTGCACCCCAAACCCTTTTGTGCTTCCTGCATACAGGTCTATCATAGTCTGTGGAGAGTGTCTTGTGGCTCTATCCTTCCCATATTTGCACCAGCTAAGAGAGTCTGTAGGCAGTCAGTATCCATGTGCTATTTTGCACTTGCTCACCCTCTAAGTGTCTCCCCGGTCCGCACGCAGCAAGATGCCTTCCAAAGAAAGAACCCCAATTTGGAACACAGGTAGCTAAATCGCTGTGAGGGACACGGCTCACATCCAATTAGAAGCCACTGTGTACTCCACCAACACTCCTTATTGTTGGTTTAATATTAATGTCAAAGGCGACAGGTTTATCCTCCCCACATACCATCCGTGTATCCCCATCCTGATCTCCAGAGTCTTCATTCCTCACATTAGAAGCGGGAAGGGAGGAAGAAAGAGAGTCCATCAAAACTCAGACTCCCACAGGGTCAACTAGTCTCCCAGAGCAGGCCATAGCTTACCTTGCATGGCACTGCGTGGTAAACCGGGTACTCAGCAAAAGACAATGCTGCTATTTCCTTGGAGAGCCACAGAGGGCTACAGCCTCTGTCTTGTGCTTAGTGCTCCTGCTAACAAAAATGTCCAATCTCCCGGGCGGGGCATACCTCTACTCCGTAGCCCATCTAAAGGGTGGGCGACCTCCGGCTCATTATCGACTGGAAATGCCAGAAACCGGTCCTAGGAAGCTTGTTTCCGGTCCAGGGAAGGCATGGCTTGGCAGTTCGGGCTGGACTGTTCCCATGAGGCACAGGGTCAGACTGATTTGCATATGGCCATGTCTGAACTGGGGTGGCAGAGTGGGCTAAAGAACGGTGATGGATCAAACCCAGATCTGTTGACTGGGTGTGAGTGTTTGATTGGTTCTGATGCTCCGTCCATCACCACCCCCTTTTGTACCGCAGGCTCCAGGGTGGCATGCCCTACCGTGTTTCACTGGACAGGAAGCATGATTCCAAGGTATGTGTTCAGAGTCAGCATCACCTTCCCCAAGTCACTAAAGCCGCCCAACCCACAGCCGTGCTCAGTCCTGTGGTCTAGGCCAGGGTTCTCCAATGTTGGTCCTGGAGGGCCAGATCCATGCCAGATTTTTAGCTTATTTACATTTAGATAAACGTAGTTATCTTAAAAATCTGACATGGATCCGGCTCTCCAGGACCGGCATTGGAGAACCCCGGTTTAGGCAACGTGGCTCACCCCAGTGGCTGTTCACAGTGCAGCAGGCATGTTTCACTGCCCGGCGCCTCCCCTCTCCAGGCCTTGGCTCAGGAGTTGCAGCAGAGAGAATACCTTCTATCTTCATTGCTTCAGGCACTGCAGCACGCTCGTAGCGCTGTCCAGGGAAAACTACGCCCCAGTTTGTACGAGGATTATAGAACAATTTTGATGGGGGGCCCAGGAGCATCCGGTCAGCCATTTTTCCAGGCCACGTGCTGATGCAGAACTATTTAAAATACCCACCAAAGCAAGTAATGATCTTGTGGGTGCAGAACGTTAATACTGTCTCATTCCAGGTTGGCCTGGAGGGTATAACAACCAATCCAAAGCTGTAATACTTGCCTGGAGCAGTAAATGGCTTTTGTCATTCTTTAGCTCGTTGGGGATGGCACTTGCTAATTCTATTCTTAAAGACATTGCTGTAAAAATGGCAAAAGGCTTCGATAGAAACTCATCAGTCAATTTCCAACTTCCCGCTAGATCTTTGCTTCCTTTCTGATCCTAGATCATTGCATTTAGTATATCAAGAAATCACCCATGATGTGAAACCACTTCTATCCATTGAACCTATAATTAGCTTGACTGTACACATACTACACATACTTATACCTCTGTATTGTTTATTATAACTCTCTTATTCACAATTTATGCTCCCATGTCATTTATTGGTCTGTCCTCCTTGTAAATAGGTTAGATTTGAACTGTAGATGTTTGTACATTTACGATTACTGTTATTGTATATATAAGATTGCACCTGCATTATACAGCTTATTCATGTGCCGCTTTACTCACTACCTCGGTATTAATGTCCTGGATTCATACATCACATTTATATGCATATGTTTCCTAATGCTCTGTAAAACGCACTGACGGTTTTGATGCTTGTACTATCCGTACTGTGGTATTCAAAACCACTTTAAGGAAGTAATACACAGTGGTTTTACTCATTGATTCAGCTATGTTTTTTTTTAATTCTATGGGCCTAATAATCCTTAATGCACTTGTATTAAGGCGGGCATGATATCCATTAGGTTTGTCAACAAAACTCTAAACCAGGCCATATATTTCTTTCATTCCGAATAGGAGAACACAGGTGCACCTGGCTTACTTTGGAAATTACGAGGCATAAATGCCTTCCTCGCATTGGGCCACCCGAACCAGGCAAACCAACTTCCCATGATGAGGGTGGTGGTGTGGTGGTTGGCACTCTGAAAAGCATTTGAATATAAGTGACCAAATTGTGCATTTTACAGCACAATTTTCAAGATAACGTCCACAAACATTTGGTTAAGATGTATATGTGATACAGGCAATAAAGAAAATCTGGCACTGCGAGGTCACTTACCCTATCATTTTCAGATCTTTTTTAGCATCTTTCTTCACAGCCATGTATAATTTGTATTTAACAGAGTTTTATATAGCGCGAACATGACCCGAATCGGGTATCAGAGCGCTTTACATAGCACCAGTTGCATTACATGAGGACATTTTTGTTAGGCACAGGGAGATTAGGTGATTTTCCCAGAATCACAGGATGTTTAGCGTCATTGCCGAGACTCGAACCCAGTTTCCCAGATTCAAGGACGGACGCCCTAGCCGTTAGGCCAACTCCTACCCCCAATAATCCCAGTCATGACTGAGGGTTTGGCTAGAAGGGAAGCAAGAACAAATCAAATTTAATAGCATCTCACAAACGGGTGGATGGCTGAGCTAAACAAATGTTACAGGCCCAAACAACCACTATGCTACTCAATTACACAGCTCACATGATTACACAGCAGCCAGGCTGTCTCAGCCTGGGTGCATTGAGATCAAATTCAGGTATGTTAACATCAAAACCGGTTTATCAACATAGATGATGGGAGGCATCTATTTACATTATGGAAAATCAACCAGGGAACCAAAAACAGTAATGGGTTTCCTGAACTTGCGATGACAGCATCTTTAAGTATATTTTAGAAATGCAGTCATGTTATCGTAAACATCGGCTTGCTAATGCAAAATAAATACCACCATGAAATCCATCATTTTAATTTGGGTACCTAAGCTCAGTTTCCCTAACCGAAGCTTGTCATTTTAGCGAAAAACAGTTTTTTGTTCTGAAATACAAAGAATTTAATATTTAATTAAATATATTTTTGGTCCCCAAGCATCAATCCGTTTGCCATTTTCACCAGCCACTCACATATGTTACCATCACACAGGCACAAAAACCTTTTACTCAGTCCCTGCCCTCCCTACACCTCCCCATTATGTACCTCCCTAGCCACATGATGCAGGGCTCACCTGTGCTCAACAGGCTCACTCTAGCTCCCAACCTGCTGATCCGTGAGGTGTCCTAGCACCATCAGCAAGTGGGGTGGAGATTGCACAGGGATAGTTGCGGGGCTGACAGGGCACAAATGCAACCCTATAGGACAGGCAGGGGGAGCTGCAGATAAAAAAAGCACCAGGCACTGGCGAGGCAGGGACACACCCAACTGTCTGACCCTCTTGGATCCCACTTCTTCTTCTTATTGTTCGCCGCCGTGAATAGGCAGCCAATCAGAGAATGGGCCCTGAAAGCGGGCTGAGTTTGCTTTAATACTCAGGACAGGTCTATTATTCATCCTAATTCTGGGGAAAACTTTCACTTTTGGCAATGCCGACCAACCATCAGTGCTGCCTCTCGGACATACAGTGGGCATGCACACAGTTGAAGGTGCCCACCTTTGCTCGCCCAGTATGTGCCTGTGTACTGCCCTGCTCTACTTCTACCACCAGGCATGGGGCATATGAGTTCAGCAGACCAGTCTTTCAGTCAACTCCTCCCTTCTCTAGGACTGGTGAAACAAAACACAATATGCCCCCATTAGGAGCCGTCCCTGGTAGTACATAACCCCTTCTGCACTGGTTAGATCTTGCCTGGGGTCAACCATATGCATTGCTTTTCACCACTAAGGTAGTTGTGTTCATGCTTGTATTTATTACGTGATCTCCTCTGTATGTTTTTGCACTGTATAGGCACAGACATTACAAATGCACCGCAAGCAAGTGCACGAAAGCCTTCTGAAAAATGTCCAGCTGAAGACCTTCCTCAGGGGGCTGCTGGGACTGATGGCAAAGGATCCAGGCAGGTGAAGGATTACGACCTTGTTCATCAGCAGTTCAGAGCATTGTTCATCAAGCGATTCCACCATGCCGTGCGAAGCCATAAGGACTTCTTTGCTCAGGTACCACAAATTACATCCCTGACCTTGCATTTCAGAGTCCAGACTCCTTTCCAACAGACTCCTTGCTTTTGACTACTTGTGAAGCATTAACGTGTTAATTGCTAAAGTGCAGCATTGTTGTCACCAGCCCTTCTTAGGTGAACCTTAAAATGTGAATATTCCCTGTATGCGCATATAATAATAATAAACTTTAATAATAAACTTATGCGCATATAGACCTCACTGATTAATTTGCATGAGATAAATATGACTACAATTATCTTGACCTCCTCAATCTTGTCTGAGTTGGAGATCAAACTTCAACCTACCAATTTCTCCTTAAGTAAAATGCACCCTTTTCACACTGACAAATATCTTTCTTTACATAGACTGTTGTTCTTCCTTACCCAGTTCGTTGTTGACTTAAAAAACAGGTTTATTTTTGTTTGGAACACTTGGGCTGTATTGGCCATCGCTTGTTTTGGACAGAGATTTTCTATTTTATCCCAAACCCTCTTTTTTCTGCGATATAATGTCTCCCTGCAAATGACATTTGAAGTTGAGTGCATTCTCAAATAAGAACCAGGAACAAGATTTATCAAAGTATTGCATTGTCTTAGTGTCACACAAGGTAACTCAAGGACAATGCTACACTCAATTCCAATTTACCAAGACCTGCAAGGTCACCTGGCATGCTCTTGCGGTGCTTGGTAAATCTGGAGTAATGCAAGGCAGCACAAGTCCCTGCCTTGCATTACGCTGCCCCAGGGAGGCATTCTGTGGCTGAAGTGTGGGTGTTCCCACGCATCCACCCATGGATTTTGATGCATTCCCAGATTTACCATGAGTAGTAGACCTGGGAATTGTCAAAATGCTACGCTTCTTCAGATATCCTCAACAACCTTACCCTTCTAAATGATTTAGACTTCTATTTCAGAGACTAAAGCCTTTCACCGGGATGAATGTGCTTGGTGTATGCGACCTGCATGAGATCACAGTCCACCTGAAATTATGACTAGGTCCCAGTCAAATACTAACAGGACCTTTTATTGGTGCATAACTTTGTTTTGGCGCTTAGGCCCTTAGATCTTGTAGAAACTCATATTTCTGTTTCCCTTTGTGGGATTTTTGTTGTTTTAGTGTAATTTTATTAATTACATTTTTATTTATTGTTGTAAATCAGAGTGGCATTATAATTGTGTTATATTTTTGACTTTTTAACTGTGTTGGTACTTCTAAATGCTTTACATATTTTCTCTTGTTTAAGCCTGTTTTCTCTGTGCCATAGCTAGCAGGGATTGAATTCAGGTTTAAATTATCGAAACCTTTGCCTAGATCTAACAGGTTAGTAACTTTTTAACTTGGAGTGCACTACACTCCTTCCAAAAAATCACGTTCATACACGCATCAATTTATTAGTAGTTCTTCCCCATTTTGCCATCACTACCCTCTGTCCCTCCCATAGTTACTACTAATACCTAGCCCTATGTAGGTGGAGATCTCTGCACACGCTGTGTATATTTCCGTACAGAAAAGATTGGAGAGATGGAAGTGGAGATATATGACCAGAGGTCAGTGAATAGCATTTTAATGTATATAAAGTAGTACTGCTTTACGTATACATGCATGATGAAAAAGCCAAATTCCTTTGTATCTAAAGCATGAGAAGAAATATATATATATATTTATTTTTTTATTCCTCATATGACCTCTGTAGCTTAAGCAACCTCTCGATCTGATCCACCCCTGCTGCTCGTTGCTTGGGGGTACAGTCTCAGCTGATGTTCTTGCGAGAACCACCCACACAATTCACCATGAGCTGACCTAGAGGTATAATCATTGGACACTATATAGCAATCTAATCAGAATCTAAAGAGTCTAACAGATTCCAAAATAACCCAAGTTCAGTTCTTTCTCTATAAACATTAACCTTCTGGTCTAGGTCCCTAAAGTGTCCCACAGAGTTCCACCAGGCTCTCCAAGTGAGGGGTGCCGCCTGAAGCCATAACTTGCAGATCTCCCTCCTTGCCAGAAGAATCAAATAAAAAAAACAATTTATTCTGTATCCCCGAAAAGCCTGGCACCCCATTGGGCCTTGATATAGTACCAAACATAACAACAGAAGGGCGTACCTCCATCTCAATGCCCAGGGCGTCCGACAGAGTCTTACCCATATTGCCCCAGAACTCCTGGATCAAATGGCAGGAAGTGAACACATGGATATCATCCGCCTTCTGGGCCTCACATCTCATACATTTTGCTTCTCCATTGCCCTTAATTTTGGAGAGTTTGAGTGGGGACCAGTATAACCTGTGGAGCGTAAAAAAAGTGGTTTTCCTCAATGCAGCAGATTTAATCAGTGGGTAAAGTGTATCCAATGATACTCACTCGGCAAGTACTTCTCCCAGACCCGATATGGATGTTCCAGCTTCCTATCGGATGCAGCAAGGAGATGATTATACCACTGTGCTACTTGCTTCTTTTTCGGGCTCAAATCTTGTAGCTCGTCTTCCATAGAATTGTCCTTGAGGGGAAGCCAGTGTTGACTCTTACACCATGATGAAATTTGATAGTACTTAAACCTAGCGAGTGCACCGCTAGTAAGATTCCTCCAAAAATCCCAGGAAAAACATTTGCTGCCATCCACAGTGTCCTTCCAGTGCGCAACACCAGCGTCTTTCAGCAGCTGAACTAAAGCGTCTAATAGGCACTCTGGAGTTCCTGGAGAGTCCCACACTGGTGCCCATTCACTGTAATAGGAAAATCCTAGACAGAGACGGCAATCCGACCACAACAAACGCATAGAGAATCTTGAGCTGGACCTTTTTAAAAAATTTAGGAGCACCAAATTTATACATAAAGCCTTCCTCAGCCAGGTCTAGATGCATAGCTTCAAATATACTGCCAATAAGCGAGCTGTCTGGCCTAAGAAGTAGCATCCTACAATTCTTTAATTGATGCGCCCAGCAGTACAGCTGAAGATCTGGTAAGCTAATACCACCGTGCAAGAGTTTTCGCCTTAGTTTCTTCCAGGACAACCTGATTCCTATGCCTGCCCAGATAAAAGAAGAAATCTTGCCCTGTATTTTAAGTAATCCACCCTTATCAAATTTCAATGGGATGTTATTAAAGAGGTAGGCATACTTAGGTAAAAAACAGATTTTGATCACGTTGACCCGCCCGAACTGGAATAGCAGGATGTTCTGCCACCTTTTCAATAATACATCCACCTCCTTTGAGACTTTCTCTAAATTTATTTTGGGGATGTCTCCAAGATCCTGAGTTAATGTTACTCCTAGGTATCTTAACTCCTTGGAGAGCCTCACCCCTGGAGCTGCAATGTTCCAGGCCATGATTTCTGTCTTGTCATTGTTAACCTCGTAGCCTGACAAATTACCAAAAGCCTGAACTTCAGTGAGCAGGTCAGATAAACTGGTGTTAATGTTTGATGACAACAAAATCAAGTTGTCTGCATACAAGGCTAGCTTCCCCATGAACCCAATTGCAACAAGAGGGGAGATCTTTTCATTCTGCCTTAAACTCTGGCCAAAGGCTCAATATACAAGTCAAACAGGACAGGAGACAACGGGCACCCCTGCCTTGTACCACGCTCTATTGTGACTGCTGCGGACAGGCTACCATTGACCAAAATCTGGGCCTGGGGAGCTTTATATATTTTCTTGAGGACCTCCCTAAAAATATCTCCAAAGCCAAAAGCCTTCAAAGCCCTGTTCAGGTAGTGCCAGTTGACTCAGTCAAAGGCTTTTGCTGCATCAATGGTAATAATTGAGAGAGGGACACCCTGTGCTGTTGCAAGATCGATCGAGCTAATTAAGGTATAAACCAAATCCAACATCTGCCTACGCAGGAGGAACCCCTTTTGATCTTCATGAATTATCGGCCCCACGAACTTGCAAAACCGGGCATTTAGTATCCCTGCAAAGGTCTTATAATCACAATTCAATAATGATATTGGCCGGTAAGACTGGCACTGAATCGGGCCTTCCCGGGCTTCAGAATCAGTGAGATGACATCGTCCCGCCACGAGTCGGGTAAAGTAGAGGTCCCCCTTAGAATTTCGTTGAATAATTTCACCCAGATCGGAATAATTTCATTGGTTAGTAGAGTATAAATCTTAATTGGAATCACCTCTGGTACTGCAGCTTTCCATTTCTTGGCTTTACTGAAGACAGCAAGTATTTCATTGCCTGTTATGTCTTCGATAAGTGTTCTTTGGCTATCCAAATTCAAATTTGGGAGATTTTTCTCAGCAAGCAAATGGTCTACAATGTCTTCCTCTACCGCTAAATCCTCTCGAAATAAATCTTGAAAGAATTCGATAAAAGCCTGCTAGATTCCTCCTTTATCTTCCACAACTTGGAAACCCTTTTTGATCTTACTGATGTAATTGCTCAATCTATCAACTCTACTCTTCATGGCAAGGAGTTTGCTACAATTCTCTCCCTGATCAAAGTCCCTCATTTTGCTTACTTCCCACTTCTGAAGCATTTTCTCTTCCATTTTAAGTCTAAACTTCAGTTGGAGATCTTCAACCTTTCCTAGTAGCGCCAGATGCCCTTACAGCCTTTAAGGCTGCCTCAGCCACTACTATCTGCTCCTACAGGTCCACCATCTCCCTTTTGTCAGATCTAGTCCAGCCCGCAAGGGCACTCTTTAAGATCCCTCTCAACCAAAACTTAAAAGCATCCCAAACTATATACAGGGGGGTCGAATCCAGATTATGCTGGAAGAAGATAGTTTTTTCCTCCTTATCATATCAGATGGTTGTAGAAGAAGTCTCCTATTCTGAGTCCATCTCCTCACAGTACACTCTGGGGGAAGTTCTGTATTCAGGGCTATTGCCCCATGATCAGAGAGATGCATAGGTAAATATTCAATACCTAGCTCCGGAAGCTCTATAAAGGTGTAGTCAATCCTTGAGTAGTGACCATTTTTCTTACTGTAAAAGGAGTATTCCCAAGCATCTCCCTTTTTCTTCCGCCAAACATCACACAGGATAAGATTTTTTTACATTGTGGAAAGATGGGCTTTAACCCGTGGCACCGCAATCTGAGTTCTAGGGGAGGATCTGTCTAGTTTATTATTTAGAAGGACATTGAAGTCTCCACCAAGTATCAAAGGTGCTTCAAAATCTACCAGAGAAAGACAAAGATTATTTAGGGGGCTGGTATCATCTTCATTAGGGCCATAATAATTAGCCAGCGTATAGGAGGCACCCTGCGTCCTCACCTCAGCTATTACCCATCATCCTCTCTCGTCGACCTACGTCTTAATTAGCTCTACCCTGAATTTATTTGAAAGATTATGACCACCCCCTTTGAGCTGCATTGGTGATCTGAGGCTACAATCTTATCGACACATCTTTGTGTGTCAAACAGTGCCTTACATTCTTAACTCAACGAGTGGGTCTCTTGGAGCATAAGAATCCTGGCTGGGCTATCCATAAGATATTGCAAGACAAGACGCTGTCTTCTTTTAACTCTCAGGCCATTCACATTCCAACATAAAATTTCTAGACTACCTCCCCCCCGGGATCAGTTCTACCCCCATCATCTTCTTGCGTCCACCCCAGGCTACATCTACAGGCAGTTGTTAAGTCACATGAGGTTCATATTATGGATTTTTTTTATTTTCTTCCAATGCTCCCCACCCGCACACTTGCCTACCCGCCTCAGCTCCCTTCCCACCCATGGGAACCCTCCCTCACTGCTTATGGCAATTGACAATTGCCACTTCAAGCCGCAACCTATAACCCCCTAAACAAAAGAAAAAGAAAAGGAGACCAAAATTGTCTTCACCAAGAAAACTGAACCCCCTCCAAAACCTTAAATACAAACCTCATTTAGATGAGGGTTTATTATGTACCAAAAAACTGTCCACTTCCTCAGGGAATCGAAAATTGTACATCCTGTTAGCCCACATCACTTTAAAAAAAGCCGGAAATCTTAACTGCACCTGAGCGCCTAGTTCTCTCAGACTATTCATCTACTTACCCAGCTCCCACCTTCTGTCCTCCGTTACATGAGAGATATCTGACCTTATTCTAAAGGTTGCTCTTTTACCTGAATGCTCTTAAGTTTAAGAGCTACCCCCAGTAGTTGTTCCTTAAGGAGAAATGATTGAATGTATACCAGTATTTTTCTGGGCCTCTTCTGTCCGGGGTTCAGTTTAAATGGGTCTCTATGTACCCGTTGGATCTCAGCTTCCCATACAGACACAGAGGCAACATGTGGGAAGGCTTTTGTCAGAATCTCTATAACAAAGGTTTTAATATTATCTCCTTCCAATCCTTCTGTCAGGTCAAGGATCCTAATGTTGTTTCTTCTAGAGTTGTTCTCAAGTCTTTCTAGCCTTTCTGACAGATCCCTTTCCCTTTCCTTCAACCTGGACTGCGTGATGTCCTTCACTTCTGACCTCAGTTCCCCCATTTTACTCTCCAATTCCTCCATGCGATGCGCTAGCACTGACAAATTTTCCTCTAGGCTAGTGCATGTGTCTTGAGTCTTCTTTTGATTAAATTCTGAAGTTGAGAAGCGTTCCTTAATCTCCAAGGGTAACTGGCTCAACTTTCTTTGTACTGGGTCCAAGCCCAGAGCAACAAAGGGGACTGCCTCTAGAGTCGCATTTCCTGTCAGATCACCTTCCCTCTGTTGTCCTCCCTCTAGCCCCGAAGCTAAATCACTTAAAGCTGAGGCAAGATGGCCGCCGTGGTGTAGGCTGTGTTACAGCCCAGCTCCCTCTCCTGCCTGTTGGAGAAGACCTTAGAACGGTGATTTAATCAAGAAAAAGGGCTGGAAAATGCCTGTATGGGGTTCCGTGTTTAAACAAGCATTTTACTAATTTTTGAATGTTTGTCGGCGTTCTTAAACCTTTTTCTGCCGCCAAAATCTATGACGGTTGGAAGGCACTCACCGGTCGATACTGGAAAGAAGTCTTTGTTCGCTTCCCCACTGTCCACGTGTGGTGTGTCCTTCGGAGTTTTGCCAGTGGACGTGGTAGCGGCGTTTGGTCTAAGATGCCGCCAAAGTCGACGACGCGCAGTGCGAAAACTCAGGCAGCTGCTACGGAGAACTCTCTGCCGGGGGAGTCAGCAGACGGTGCGGCGGGCATTCAGCATTCGAGCAAGCCGCTTCAGAGGAAAGGGGATCGAGGTGCAGGAAAAGAGAAAGCCCGTGTAGGAAAACATGGAGGAATGACTTTGCCGGAGTTGTTTGGAAAACAGACGGATAAAGGGGATACTTTGTTGCAGCTTGAGCAGGCAGGGGAGACTTGCTCGACTCTTCCCGACATTGGCAACATTGTGTCCGGTAATCTTTCACCTTTGGTAGAATGTGTCGTTTCACCTCCATTTATCTCGGAAAAAACAGCTTTAACGGTGGAACAGTCAGTAGATGAAACCCAGGCGCCCTCTAAACCCGGCAGGGGGGTTCTGGGAGTTGTAGTATCTAATACCCCTTTTTCCAAAGAATCAACTGATGATTTTGCTGGTATAACAGCTGAAACAGTTGTAGCAGCGCTGAACAAGGACGTGCCCCTACAGGCAAGTGTTGGTTTTCAAGAAATCACTGAGAATTCTTATTCCCTGTCTGATTTTTCATCGGATGAAAGTAGTAAGGATTGGTCTGAGAATGATGCAGAAAATAGCACGGAGAATGAAGCTGATTTAAGTAAGGTCTCTCCGATCACCACAGTAAAAAAAGTTAAAAAAGGAAAGGAACATCCTGTAAATGGCAATATATCTATAGGATCTACAAAGACTGGCCCGATTTCGGAAAAAACTCCTGGTCTTAGCACAGAAAGTGATTCTGCCATACAACCACCTGATCATGGGATTACGTTGTCAACAATTTATAATACCATGTTGGATCACAGGGCTGAGATTAAAGCAGAGAATGTTCGCATGCAAGCTACTTGTAGGAAAGTGCAAAATTCTGTGCGACGAGTAATTAAGATTTGTTCGGACACAGCTCTAAGAATGACTGAAGCAGAGTCAAGAATTTCGGCTTTAGAAGACATAGTAGCTGCGCAGAAAACGGAAATGAGTACTATCTGTGATCACAAGGATGATGTAGTGTTTAAATTGGCGGAATTAGAAAATCAGGCCAGGAGAAAGAATCTTAGTATTTTGGGCATTCCAGAGAAAAAAGAAAAAGGAGCTGATGTTCGGAAATTTGTGTGTGATTTATTTGTCGAAGCTTTTCCGGAACTTACTTCATGGGACTGGTCTATAGAGATCCAGAGGGCTCATAGGATTCCTTTTAATGTGAGGAAAGTGAGGCTGGGAGAGGTAGAGAAACCTCGTGCTATTTTGGTTCGATTTAATAACTTCTTGGCTAGAGAAGCTGTGTTTGGCCTGGCTAGACCGGATAAGAAAAGACTGGCAAAAGATTGTTATTTTTTTGTCAGACCTGATTTTTGTAAGGAAACTGTGTCAAGACGTTGGCATTTACGACAATTAATATCTGGGTTCCAAGAGAAAGGTGCTGTCGTCTTTTTGCAAAATCCTGCCAAGCTTAAAGTTACGTTTAAGGGCCAGACTAGTTTTTTTTTTTCTGAGGTTATGGCTACTGAATTCCTACATTCCTTGTAATATGGGATCTAATATAAATAAGGGATCTGGTCCTTATTAAGCTTCTCCTCGCAGCTGGGGGAGGGAAGGCGGTAGACCATCTTGTTAGGGCTGTTTGTCCCTATGCCTCATATGGTGGTTTGGGTGGGTTGGGTGGGGTGGGTGGGTTGTGGGGGGTTGAGGGGAGGTTGGGACTTCTGGGGTTTTGGGGAGGTGTTGGGTGAAGGGTGTACGGGGGGTGAAAAATCATCAACAGCCTGGACACACGATCTTTTTGAGTCGGGAAATATTAATTTCCATGTTAAAGGTAAACAAATCTATAAACAGTATATCATCTTAATTACTTTAGTTAGGTATTTTGATAAGATGTTGGTCTGTAATAATCAAATCCGGTTTCACAATCTGGTTTCATGGCTAAGAAAATAAAAATGTGTACACTTAATATTTGCGGGCTAAACGATGTGAAAAAAAGAGAGGTGTTTACTAAACTTATTCAGATTATAAATGTTGATTTACTCTGTTTACAAGAAACTCATATTCCGTGGGCCAGAAGGGGCTGCTTGAGGAAACTTGGATTAGAATTGATCGCATGTTCTAAACAGACAGGAGTGAAGAGGGGAGTTGCTACCCTCATGAGACGAGGCTTAGGGGTATGTGTCAAATCGGCAGAAGATAAGTGGGGGCGTTGGGTGATCAGCTTATGTCAGATTGGACATTGCAGATTTACAGTATGTAATCTTTATGGACCTAATCTGGATGATACGGAACTCATACACTTTCTTAATCTCGAGCTAGCTCAATGGCCACAGCCTCTAGTTCTATGTGGAGACTTGAATATTCATCTCGATGCTAATTTAAATGTTAGGACAACCTCATTATATAAGGGTAGGAAGCCTCGTTTATTCACAGCGCTAAGGGATTTAATTATAGATCATGGTCTGTTTGATACTTGGAATGCAACCCATGTGGATGATTTAGGATATACTTTTTACTCTGCTCCGCACAAAAAATTCGTTAGATTAGATTATTTTCTTGTCTCTTTACAATATTTAGGTAAAATTGAGCTAGAGATTCTACCTAAACTTATATCTGATCATAATCCTTTAGTTTTGGAATTTTTAATTGATGTACAAATAGAGGTTGGACAGCATTCATGGTCTTTTGAACGAAGCCTGCTCGGAGATAAGGAATATCGCCAATTTATGCTCAAAGTGCTACAGGAGTTTTTTTTGCTTAATAAAGGTACAGCATCTATACAAATTATATGGGATGCGTTTAAAGCAGTAGTTCGGGGGGAAACTCTTAGCTTCTCTCTATCACGACGCAAACAACTGCTAAGTAAATATAAAGAGGATTTTAAGATGGTTATGTTAGCTGAACAGAAATTGGCTGAGGCAATTAGGTTGGGTAAGGATCCAGAATGCGCTCAAAGAGAACTTGCTGTGAATAGGGCTAGAGTGTATTCTAATCTGGCGGATAAAATAGCTTTAAAATATAGACAATATAAGGAGTTGGCATACGAATTTGGTGAAAAAACTGGAAAAGTCCTGGCTAAAAGATTAAGGCAAAAAGCTGCATATAACGATATAACAAAAATTAGAGATGCCAATAGGGTTTTGCAAGAAACGAGAGAGGGGGTTTTGGGGGCTTTTCAAAATTTTTATCAATCTCTTTATAAAGCCCCGCCTACTGTGATCTCAGATCATGATGGGAGGGATTATTTGTCGGGAGTTCCAACCACAGGACTTACCGAAGTACAGGCAATATGTTTAAGGGACCCAATAACGTGGGAGGGAGTTGAAAGAGCTATACTAGCACTAGCTCCGGGCAAAGCAATGGGTCCGGATCAGATCCCTTTGGAGTTTTATCGTACCTTTAGGAATATGTTAAAAAATGAATTATTGCAAGTGTGTCAACAATCTTTTTTGGGCAACTCCCCGGCTTCATGGTCAATGGCCACTATAGTAATTTTTTTGAAGAAAGGGAAGCTAGATATGGATATGGGATCTTATAGACCCATATCCCTCCTTAACGCGGATAGTAAAATTTACTCCAAAATTATTGCAAACAGATTAAATAATCTCATGCCTTTGCTGGTATCTAAGAGACAACATGGATTTATTTCACGGCGTGATACGACAGATCATATTAAGAGGATTATTTCTTTATTAGATTGGGCACAGGCTACGAGCTCCTCTGTTGCAGTGGCTTTATTGGACGCTGAAAAAGCGTTTGACCGGGTATGTTGGAAATTTCTGTGGTCAACGTTAGCTTGGAAGGGCTTTCCGGTGGAATTTATTAATGCTATTCAGGCTTTATATAAAAATCCAAAAGCAGCGCTTCGTATAGCAGGTCGACTTTCCGGCAATATCATAATTACTAGGGGGACAAGGCAGGGTTGTCCTACCTCGCCTCTGCTATTTGCCTTGTATATCGAGCCATTTTTAATTAGTTTGGATGATAATGCTGGAATTAAACCAGTCTGCATACATGATATAGCCTATAAGGTTTTTGCATATGCAGACGATATAGCTATTGTTACTTCAGATATTAAGTCTGCTCTCCCTAAGTTAATACAAGCTTCGGAAGATTTTGGTAGGCATTCTGGATATAAGCTTAATGTTGCTAAGACCCAACTGCTTCACTCAGAGTCTGGGCGTCCACAAGATATGCATTTTGAGGCGGAATCTATATATCTTGGAATAAAAATATCTGCTGATATCGACAAAATCGTTCGATTAAACACTGATACTGTAATTGCCTCTGCTAACAAAACCTTAGAGAAATTGGATAATCTTCATCTATCACTATATGGCCGCAGTAACGTTTTGAAAATGCTTATTTTTCCAAAATTTTTGTATTTATTTAGAACTATCCCTCTTTTATTTTCTATTTCTATATTCAATCGGATTGAGAGAATGTGTTCCAGGTTTCTCTGGAGTTATCATAGATCTAGAAGAGCTCTGAAAAAATGTACTTTACCTAGAGATAGAGGGGGTTGGGCAATCCCTAATTTCCAATTATATTATTGGTCTATTTTTTTACAGAATATGGGTGTTTTATTGGTTAATGAAATTTGTCTGGATGAGGCAGTAAGACCTTCAATCTATGAGATGTTACTAGGACAGGAAGCACGTCAATGTTTAGTTCGCATTATTGAACCGAGTTATTATAAAAAAACCAAATTTAAAATTGTTATAACTGTTTTTGAGATTTGGAAGAAAATTAAAAAAAAAAAAAATAATTGGATTTAGCTCTAATTTAAACTATTATACACCTTTAATTAATTGCCTTTTGTTACCAGATATCTTTAAAGACCCAATTATGCATAGATGGTATCGGGCTGGTATAAGCCAACTGGGTGATTTAATGGATGGTCAACATATAGTTTCTTTTTTGTTTTTACAACAAAAATATGGTCTTTCTCGGATAGAATTTTTTAAGTTTTTACAGGTTTGGAGTTTTTTAGATAGAAATTGCTCTGAAAATCAAAATGTGTTTCAAAAGGTTGAAATTATTGAAGCGCTTCGGAAACGACCGAGAATTGGCCATATTTATCAATTGATGATGGCTAATTACCAAGATGATATATTGATGCTGGAAGACAAATGGCAAAAGAAGCTTAACGTGCAAGGACTTGACATGCATAGAGTTATAGAAATATCTATCAAAACGTTATATAATGGATCATTAATTAGTCAACATTTTATGTCCATGTATGACTTATATTATACACCTGCTAAACTAGCGAGATGGGCACCAGGTAAAGTGAACAAATGTAACCGATGTGATTTAATCGCTGCAGACACTATACATATGTTTTTTTTGTGTCCAAAATTAAGTCAATTTATTAGAGACATAGAGAATTTCTTGTCAAATTATTTAGGTGTTCAAACACAAATATCTGCAGAACTTGTTATTTTGGGTGTACAAACTAGTAGCAGTTGTCTAAGAACGGATTTGGAGGATAGACTTTTATTTATATGCATGTCGATCTTTCGTTGTTGTATTAGTACGCACTGGCTGGATGTTGAACCACCCGTTTTTAGTTACTGGCAAGCTAAATTATTGTCTGTTTATCATTTGGAAATTGCTGTTTATAAAACAAAGGGCAAGAATAGAAGGGCACTCGGGCTAAAATTATGGTCCCCACTTCTTAATTGGCTATGAATAGAATGTTATGTTTCTGTATTGGTTATGTATTTATCTATCTGATGATATAATTAACTGGCTTATATTCAATATAATGTATGTGTCCTGGCTTTCTGATGATATAAAAATCAATAAAGAAATTTAAAAAAAAAACAAATAAAGCTGAGAATCTATTTGACGTGGGGATAGCGGAATTTAATGTCAAAGGGTCCCCTGAAACCAAAGCTCCTTGCTTTATTGTTTCCATGGCACCCTGCGAATTAAGTTTGAAAAAAGATCTGAGCGAGGGGGTCACCCTTGCAGGTACTGTGGGAGTTTTTTTCTTTCTCCCCTTTACGGGGGTAGCTTTCCCTGTCTTAGCTGGCAGCTTCCTCAGTTTGTTCTTTACCAATGAGACCCCTGATATTTGAGTGGGCTGACTATCACGCAGGGGGGAAGATTCTCTCCCAAGAAAGGTACTGGATCTTAATTTATATCTATTCCCTAGTGTTATTTCACTATCAGGGTTGAGACTAGTAGGGAGAGAAGAGGGTGTTTTATATTGTGTTAGGTGATTACTCTTGGCAATCTGGAAACCGTGTCATCACTTATATTATCCCCCTTGACCTGGTTCAAAATCTTAACGGTACACATTTTTAATGACCAGCCCTCTAGAACCCCCAATGGTGAAATACACAGTTCTGCTAAAGAACTGCCAGCACCCTGGGCTCTCACCGGGGGGGGGGGGGGGGGAGCATGTACAGCGAGTACTGGCTCTACCTGAACCGACCCAGTGATAAGGGGTCAGCACCAATGAATGAGTCAAGGCTCAGCAGGACTCACCTAGCGCTTCTGCAGCCCTGAGGAGCGCGAAAGTGGGATCACCGCACATCCAGATAGAAGGAAGCACAGACAAAAGCCGCCAGAAAAGTCCAGGCTCCCAAGCGCCTGATTACCTGATCAGCTGAATGCCTCCCAAGACCTCCCAAGTCTGAGCCAGATATCCCTCCACCACAATGGTGGCTCCGCTTCGTGTCGCTTCGTGCCTCGTAGCTTCCCCGCCAGCTCGTAGCTCACAGACCGTGCAGAGCCTGGGCTCGCGGGGAGGGGTGGGGGGGTGGTGTGGGGGGGAACACAATGTTCTCCTCTCCGAGCTGCCGCCTCGCTGTCCAGCGGCCGTGCTGGGAACACGGACGAGAAGCAGGTGGTTTGAAAATCGCACGCCTCAACCAGATCCAGGTCCACCGAAGACCCACACATGGAGGACGCGAAGAATGCGGGGCTCGAAATGCGGCAGGGAGCCCTAGCCCGTAACCAGCACAAGGGGACACAAATGGGCTACAGAAAATGGCAACTACACTCCCTCAGCTTCAGTAGGAGTCCATATCAGTGAGGTTAGTGGAGCGCGACTCGCGAAGGGCTCCTAGCTGGCCGCCATGTTCCCTTGCTTGTTCACTCCAATGAGAAGAAATATTACCCAATATTGGTCTGAAGGGTGGTTTAGCTGGAATATTATAGGGATATATTTGATATAGGGCGCAAATGCAGAACAAGCCTTTAACCATTACTACTGGCCTTATTAAAGCAAATCAGAAAAAAGTAAAAGAGCAGTTGAGGAAAACAAACAAAAGAAAACATCTCTTCAAAAAGTGAATGTTAGAAATTGGGTTTCAGGTTGGCAGAGGTATGTACCTGGTCCAAGCAGGAAACACAATCTTAGTCAGAATAAGGCACAACACACCCTAAAGTATCCTGTGATCATCCTCTGGTAGCTTGGAACAGAACAATCAGGCTTAACTTAAGAAGCAACATGTAAAGTATTTGTGCAACACTTCAAATAATAAAACTGTGAAAACACCACACAAAATGAATCCACAACAGGTCACAAAATTAGAACTTAATTAAATTAATAGAAAAGGACCAACACAGCAATAATCCATTTACTAGAACTTGAGATATTCATTTTTAAAAAATAAACTGTAAAATAGTGCTTAGAAGCAAAAAGCGCCTATTTGTGATACCTGGTCACCTTGGTCCGAGGCAAAGTCAAAGGTATAAGCAGACCATGATGGCGTGCGGGCCAGATACAGGGACCCAATTAGGCTAGCTGAACTAAAGTTCCTCCTGTTGATCCTGGTTGTGTCGATGAAGAAGCAGGTTGCAGCTTAGTTATGCACCGGTGTTCCCCTCACAGCAGCAGAGATGCATTGGTTACAAAGGCATTGGTTACAAAGTTCTTGCCTAGCCCCTCTATACTGGAAAGAGTTACTACCTTATACTCGAAAGTGTACTGATCATTCTAAATTTAGAGAGCTCCTTAAGACAGAGCTGTTTTTATGCCTGCAATCTATGCTGCGCCGATATACCCCTCCTGGGGTAATTTGTGCGTAATATGAATTAAATTAGCATAACAAAGGCGATGTGCCATTTCAGAGATGCAACAATTTCAAAGGTGATGTGTCGGGTTTCTACACACAGAGGTGATGCGCCAATCTCCACACGGCAGCGGCCATGTGTTGGCTCCATAGCAGTGGTTCAGAAAGTAATGCTCTGATTCCGAAGATAATGCACGTGTTCTGTTCCTGCAACAGCAGGGATGTGTCAATTTTGCTCAAGCAGCAGATAATCCATTGGTTCTGCTGAAGCAAACGCCTTAGGTGCACTTCCAAGGGTCCAGGACTGAGGTGGCACCAGTTGGCAATGCAGACTCACAGATTGCAGAGTCAAGGTTTAGGAGCAGGATGGATGGAAGTCCTTTATGTTGCTTAGACTTCAAATTGGGAGGCAAAATGATGGAAGTCAGAAAATGGAAACTTTCTAAAAGTGTCATTTTCAGAACTGCAAATTAAAATCCGACTTCACTATAAATTGTGATTTTAAATTGTGAGTCCAGAAACACCAAGCTTAAAACGTCCATCTATTCACAACTTGAAAATTATACTTAATGGATGCAATAAGGTAATCCATATGATATCCTATGGGAGAGATAGGCCTTGCATTAGTGAAAAACTAATTTGGGAGTTCCTCGGTACCAGGGCATGTCAAACTTAAAAGTACATATCCTGCCATTTAGGTATATTGCACCCTGCCCTCTGTGTTGCACAGGGTCTACCTTAGGGGGGACCTATATGTATAAAAAGGAAAGGTTTAGGCCTAGCAAGAGGTTTAACTTGCCAGGTCGAAATGGCAGTGTAAACTGCACAGACAGGCTCTGTAATGGCAGGCCTGAGCCGCCATGGTTAGATAGCTACTTAAGTGGGTGGCACAATCAAAGCTGCAGGCTCACGAGTAGCATTTAATTTACAGGCCCTGGCACATGCAGTTCGCTTTACTAGGGACTTATAAGTAATTAAATATGCCAACTGGTGATGAGCCAATATTACCATGTTTAGGGGAGAGAGCACAAGCACTTTAGCACTGGTTAGCAGTGGTAAAGTGCACAGAGTCCTAAAGCCTGAAAAAACGAGGTCAGAAAAATGAGTTAGGCAACAATTTGGAAGGAAGATCACCCTAAGGCTGTCCGATCTAACAGTGAAGTTGTTTTTTTAGAGAGTTCCTTATCGTGCATTCTCTCTTCCAACAGAGTATTTACCAACAGCGCTAAATACGTTAGCCATGGCTGATGTCTGGTTTTACCTGATACAAAAATCTCTCAGCACATCCCTCCACTGGCTACTTCATCTTTCAGCTGAATTACCCATCTAGCTGATTCCTTGGTGTACTGGTCAATATCAGGCTGACTGCTTTGTTTCAGAAAACATGATGCCATTTTTGACCTCATTTCAAGTGGTGGTATCACACCTGGAGTGTTAACTGTGTGATCAGACCCTGCATGACTCCAGACTCTAATCTCAGTGGTTGCTTGCCCTGACCAGCCACACTCCCACCCCAGGAACCATACCGACCCTCCCTCAGACATCTTTCACCTGCTCTGACCAGGTGGCAGATCTCAGCGAATTTGTCCCATGGAAGAGCCAGCAGAAAATTACCAGGTATTCTTAGATCTATTCGGGTGTTCCCCATTATGGGGACAAATCTTATATTTGACACCTCTTGCAACAGGGATAATGGCCCTCGTAGGTATCCCCACACAAAAATCTATCACATTTGTAGCCAGGGCTTAAGGGTTCTTTTACATTTCTCTGATATTGTCATTGCCTTGGATGGTGGTATATTTGAATAACAAGAGTACATTTTCTTTATTTTGTTCCCGAAAATACTGCATATCCAGTCACCGAGAAGTTGTTTAAGTTGTATTCTGTGGTAAAGCATTTTGTTAAATGTAGTGTTCATAACTAGGCATGAGCGGAATTTGCCTAGTTGCGCTACGCAAAGCTCCGCGAAACGGTAAAAAATCTCCGCGAGCACGCAGAAATTCCGCGAACATGCGGAATTGCTTGTTTGCGATGCTTTTTTCCTGTTCGCAAACGCTGTTTGCGTGCTCGGGGGGAAATATCTCGCGAACGGGCATTTTGAGAACGCGAAGGAGCAAAAAATTCCGCGAAGCCGCGGAACGCAGAATTTTGGGCAATTCCACGTTCGCCACGGAACGTGAAATTGCCCAAATTCTGCAAGCAGAACGGAATTTACTGCCCAGGCCAATTCATAACACTGTTAGGGGCAAATTTACAAGTCCCTATCGCCACAGGAGCGTAGCTTTTTATGGTGTTCCTGTGGCGAAAAACCCTTTGCTTTATTTACAAGGCGGCGTTAGCAACGCCTTGTAAATAAGGCCCCCTTTTACACTACACTGAGGGGCATATTTGTGATGTGATGTAATGGAGCTCGCCTTTAGCCTTCTTTTCTTAACACCGCGCTTCGCCACTTCTGAAACACAGGGCTGCACCATATTTACAACAATACGGTGCAGCCCTGCGTTTCCCCCTACGCTGGCGTTAATTTCAGCTGCCTAGTGCCAACGCAGGCACCCGTGCACAATAGTGCAAAGGTGCCTGCGTCGTGGGGAATGATTGTTTATGCACAGGAAAGTGTCCCTTCTTGCACATAAACAATCTTAAATGGTGATTTGTAACTTCTATGTGTGCTGCTTTGTGCAGCAAACAAAGAAGTTGCAACTCGTCATTTTTAAAATGATTGTATATGAGCAGGAAGGGACACCTTCCTGTACATAAACAATCATGCATGACGTTTTGCTGTTTTTATGTGTGCTGCATAGTATTCAGAATGGCGGAGCGTGGCGTTCGCAGTGTTTGCTTAACGCCACACTTTGCCATTTCCTTGTGAATTTGCCCCTTAATGTTTCATGGAAACGTTTCCAAAATATGCCTGAGTAGAAAACGTGTGAGTAGAAGTGTGCACGCTGCACAATAGTTCATCAATATTAATTTTATGTATTTGAGTACATCAGTACTCTTTCTGCACTTTTTTGAAGACGGAGACTGCTGCTTGGATCTATGCTCAGCATATTTCTCTATGGCCATCTTTAGAGGGACAAATGCATACTCCATTTCATTGCTGTTCTTTGGTGCCAGCTTTTTGTTAGGCGGAAAGAGTCCAATGAGCAGAGTCTTTGTCGGGTGACAAAATAACAATACAAACAAAAGCACTACCTTATCTATTGACTATTTTTTATTGGGCCAACAAACCACTCAAACGAGGCAAACAAAGGCATGCTATGGGTGCACTCCCCTCCTTTACAACGGCATCAGCAATCGCGAACAAAGCATAAGGCTAAGTCATAAGCGTACAAGAACTGGAAGCCAATTCATCCGAGTACACTTTGGATTCTTTTAAGTTTTCTGCCTCCGCGTTAAGCATGGAGTAGAGCTTCTCCCACCACCTGCCGAAGAAAGAAAAGTAAGGAGTCCGTAAATCAACGCAATGCTCATGCTATCACAGACCTCCTTGTGTTCTCCAATGTTTCAGGTGTCACATTAACCATATTATTTGAGAGTGGCTTTCGTACGGTTGCATTCAAGCATATACACTCTAGGAGGCATAAATTATGGCATGCATAAGTGAAGTCTGTTGTTTCAACTCTTAAAATGGCTTTGGTCAGGGCGACACTCAAGTAGGGCCTGTTCCCATTCCTTACTCGTACAGCTTTAAAAAAAATCTGAATAAAATACCCCTGCCTGCTTTGGCCTGTATAGGCAGATTTGGATTTTATCCGCAAGTGACTCTGTCCATCTATCCAGGTGTCCCTCCCCTACACCCTTACAATACCTTCAGTCTTAGGTTCCTGGGATCCTGAGTCACTGAGCCTGCTGGCTGAGATAAATTCTGTCAGATCACTTCTCCAGAGCCCTAACACCAGCACCCTGTCAAAAGTGAAACTCTGCCAGAGTAAAACATCATGGAGTCACAGTGTTATACAGTGAGAGTGAGGGGCATTAAGTGATTCACTGTTCCTCAAAGGGCTCTTTTGGGAAATATGGTCAGAGTAGATCTTATTGGAGTTGCAGAGTTCTGGGCAACTAAATAGCAATTCAAGTGATGACATTCTGTTGAACACAGAGCAGTGACACAGACCAAGGGGCAGATGCATCAATGTTGGGAAACAACCTTTACAACACAGTCATTACATCGCACTACATTTACAACGCAGTCATTACATCGCAACATCCTTTACAACGCATGTCACTACAACGCAGCCATTACATTGCATGTCACTACAAAGCATGATACTACAACGCATGTCACTACAACGCAGGCATTACATTGCATGTCATTACAACGCATACCATTACAACGCATAGTACCCCTACACTATCCAACACTTACCCTACTGTTGCACCCCCTGGAGTTAGAGTAGTCATTTCTACCCCTACACTATCCAACACTTACCCTACTGTTGCACCTCCTGGAGTTAGAATAGTCATTTGTACCCGTCCACTATCCAACACTTACCCTACTGTTGCACCCACTGGAGTTAGCATAGTGATTTTTACCCCTACACTATCCAACACTTACCCTAAATGCAATGTAATGGTATGCGCTGTAATGGTATGCGTTGTAAAGGTATAATGCGATGTAATGGAATGCGTTGTAAATGTAGTTTTGAAAAATTTGTTGTAATGGCATGCAATGTAAATGTATGCGTTGTAAAGGATGTTGCGATGTAAAAACTGCGTTGTGAAGGCATGCGTTGTAAATGTATGCGTTGTAACGTCATACATTCATCAATGTTTCACACAACGTCGCAAGACATCTTGCTGTGCTGCTTTGTGTCAAAGGGAGAGGAAAGGAATGCATCATGTTTAACATTATATGGCGTTTTCCTGTCCATTCCTTGCACTGGCACATTTATGGCTGACTAGCACCAACAAGGCACCCTTCATCATGGTGCAGCACAGGTAGAAAGGGGAAAAATTGGGAGAAGTAAAGATATTCGTCCTCGTCACTCCTCCCTCTTGAAGTCGGATAACTGTTGGATGAGGTCCCACTGAGGCCATTGTTTTTGGCAGGAAAAGCTCTGAGCGGTAACCATACACATTTCTCGGCCAGGGAAGTCTTCTTGTTGGCCAGATACTTTGTACGCCTTTGCCCTTTAAAGATTTCTACATTCTGACATAGCCTCTTTTGCGGAGCTCAGAATACTCCAGCGGGACAAGGCTACAGGCTGTTTTAGATGATGAGTCCTAGGTTAGCGGATACCTTCTGGCTGAGGGCCCTCTGAAAGGGATTTGCTATTGAGGAGAAGCTCCAAGCAGGAAAAACATATTTTTTTCTCAGCGAAGTTGCGCCTTTTTATTGATATTGTAGGTGAAGTCCATTAGGCATATGTAAGGGTACCAGGACCTTAGGGACAGCACTTAAGGGTCAGGGCTCACTCAAGCATAGGGCACCAGCATGGTCTAGTGCCGGGTCCAGTTGAAACTGGTCAAGTGGTCATTTCAAGAAAAAGACCGCTTACGGCTTGTGTCCCTGTAGTCCCATAGAAGGTCAGCTAACTGACCTTTGGAGTCCACTTATTTATGCTGGGTGTGGGTGTGAGTGAGAGTAGGTATCACCCTTCATGTGTCCTCACAGGTTTTAAACAGCAGTTGCAGTTCTTCTTCTGTTCTTCTTCAGGTCTGAAAAGTGTTCTGAGGAGGGTACTTTGGGATGCCACATTTATGGTTGACTCTAGCTAGTGGGTGTGGTGACTTCTGACTCCTCTCTAACCAGTAAAGTAAAAGTTCCCAGGGGCAACCCTACCCACCTTTTCAGCAGTTCCTGTTTACTCTACGGCAAACAATCCCACAGTGCACCTAACTCCTAAACTCGAAGATAGGAAAACCCTTTCTCCCTTGTGCCGAGCCTGTGTGCCCGTCCACAGGTGTGCCCAGGAGGGTCTCCACTGCTTTGGTTACAAAAGACTGGTTTGGGCAGTAGCTCTACTGTCACCAGGGGGAACAACCTTTACAACGCAACTTTTACAACGCACTACCTTTACAACGCATTTTTTACAACGCATAATCCATTACAACGCATGACATTACAACGCATGACACTACAACGCATTTTTAAAAACTACCTTTACAACGCATTCCATTACAACGCATAATATTACACTACACTATCCAACACTTACCCTACTGATGCACCCCCTGGAGTTAGAATAGTAATTTTTACCCCTATACTATCCAACACTTACCCTACTGATGCACCCCCTGGAGTTAGAATAGTAATTTTTACCCCTATACTATCCAACACTTATCCTAATGTTGCACCCCCTGGAGTTAGAATAGTAATTTTTACCCCTATACTATCCAACACTTACCCTACTGTTGCACCCCCTGGAGTTAGAATAGTAATTTTTACCCCTATTCTATCCAACACTTACCCTACTGTTGCACCCCCTGGAGTTAGAATAGTAATTTTTACCCCTATACTATCCAACACTTACCCTACTGTTGCACCCCCTGGAGTTAGAATAGTAATTTTTACCCCTATACTATCCAACACTTACCCTACTGTTGCACCCCCTGGAGTTAGAATAGTAATTTTTACCCCTATACTATCCAACACTTACCCTACTGTTGCACCCCCTGGAGTTAGAATAGTAATTTTTACCCCTATACTATCCAACACTTACCCTACTGTTGCACCCCCTGGAGTTAGAATAGTAATTTTTACCCCTATACTATCCAACACTTACCCCACTGTTGCACCCCCTGGAGTTAGAATAGTAATTTTTACCCCTATACTATCCAACACTTACCCTACTGTTGCACCCCCTGGAGTTAGAAAAGTAACTTTTACCCCTATACTATCTAATACTTACCTTAAATGTAATTTAATATTATGCGTTGTAATGGTATGCGTTGTAAAGGTAGTATGCGTTGTAATGGAAATGCGTTGTAAAGGTATTTTTAAAAAATGCGTTGTAGTGTCATGCGTTGTAATGTCATGCATTGTAATGGATTTTGCATTGTAAAAAATGCGTTGTAAGTGCATGCGTTGTAAAAGTGTGCGTTGTAACGTCATACATCCGTCACCAGGGTTGGAGCCAGCCTGGCTGGGAGATGAAAGGTTTACCCTTTTCAGGTCTCTCCTTCCATTTACTGATGAAAGGCAGGACCCTTTACAAGTTATTGAAGTTGCTCGGTTCAATCCTAACTGGTCATAGAGCAATGGGATGAAAAACATCCACCCAGACCAATGTCTATGCTCTGGGAGCAGTTTTCCCACATCATTAAGATCAAGCACTGGCTGGGCAGCTGCTGGAGAGCTAATGCAAATTAGTCTCTAGGCGCTTCAGGCAGGGAAAAGATAACTTTTTAAAGGTTACATTTCCTCAATATTTATTAAATATCAAACTTCACAATTGAATTAGGATTTTAATAAATATTAAAGATTGTGATTGAACAGTTTTCTAACTGATCCCAAACCCAGGATACCAGATATTTTTTTCTGTACTCTAGTTTCTCATAGGACAGCCAGAGCCTGCCACATTGAAATAGCTTGGGGGCCTTGTCACTACAGGTAAATTATACCATTACATTTCTACATGTTCCTCTTCTAAATACAGTTGGAAATGGCCCTTTCTGCAAGGTCACCCACAACCGTTTTGCCTTCCTTCTCCCATTTTGTTGAATTCACTTTTGATGGTCTTAGGACGCTGGGCACTTTACCACTGGTAACCAGTGCCAAAGTGCATGTGCTCTCTTTTATGGTAATATTGACTTATCCACAATTTGCACATTTAAAGTGCTTAGTAATGTGCTTGTAAATTCAATGCTGCTAGTGGGCCTGTAGCACTAATTGTGCTACCCACTTCAGTTTTTTTGTAACCATATTTGATTGGCTTTTAAACAATATCAACATACATGTTAATTCGGAGGCTGGTATCTTGCGCCAAGGGTACATGACATGGCATTTACATTCTCTGGCGCATTTTCTTCAACATCCCCTTTGAAACAAAAGTACCCCCCGTCCCCCTTGAGTTGTGTGCCACCCACTTCAGTAGCCCTTTAAAAATGTCTCAGACCTGCCATTGCAGAGCCTGTGTGTGCAGTTTTAAGCTGCCATGCTGACCTGGCAAGTTAACCTGCTTGCCAGGCCCAAACCTTCCTTTTATATACATATAAGCTACCCCCAAGGTAGGCCCTGGATAGCCCAATGGCAGGGTGCAGCACATTTAAAAAGTAGGACATGCACTTTTAAGTTTTACATGTCCTAGTAGTGAAAAACTCTTAAATTCATTTTTCACTCCTGCAAGGCCTATCTCTCCCATAGGATAACATTTGGATTACCTTATTACATTTTATACGTGTACATTTCAATTGGGAAGAGATTGGACCCCCAAGTTGGTGTGTCTGGAAACACAACTTAAAATCACAACTGATGGTGAAGTTGGATTTTAAATTGTAATTCTGAAAATGTCACTTTTAGAAAGTTGGTATTTTCTTACTTTAGCCATTTGGCGCCTGCTGCCTGTCTCTGAATACATGTCCGGGGTGGGTGACAGCTGGGCTTTGTGCATCCCCTCTGGACAGCCACACAAAAAGGGAGATTAGGTGTGATTGATGGGCATCTTTATGGACCATTCTGGGCAGGATAGGAGGGAGATGCTGACACACCTGAATAGGCTGTGTCCTGTCCCCACAGAAAGGACTGCATACCCTCCTACAGCGAGGCCGGAGCATGACATAAATAACAGGGACTCTGTGCACTTCAAAGGTATCTCTTTGAAGTCTCCCCACTTCAAAGGCGCAACTGGGTATACGTACTGGACCTCTGACACCACCAACTTAGTACACTTCTGGACATGTGAAGAACTCTGCCAGGAAGAAGACTTGCTGTGCTGCTGAAAAAACTGCCTCTGTGCTTGACTGCTGCTTCGCTGGACTCTTGTCTTGCTGAGCTGTCCTGGTGCCTGCTCTTCTCCAGCCTGGGTGAGAAGGACTGACTCTGCATCACTTGAACCCAGAGTGCCTCCAAGGTCTTGCTGGCTTGCCTCCTGTTCGAAGTCTCAGTGACATCAAAGACTTCAATTCATCCTGCTACAGCTCCTGGACTTTGTTTGCTTCAAGTTTCGCCCTGCTAAGTTGTGTCAGTCCAGTCCTAGGCCCTTGGAAGTGGGTATGAAGGGCTGCTACAACCAGAACCCACGCATCCTCATCAGAACTGGCGCATTTTCACCTTTGCATGGGTCAGAACTAGTGCATTGATCGTGGAACGGAGCCTGTGCATCACACTCAGAACCAACGCATCGCCTTCAGAATCGACACATTGCCTGCTGCGGGAGACGTTGCTTTTGGAACCAATGCCTCACACTCGTAACCGATGCATCGCCGCCATTGCATAGAGAATCTCAATGCATCTTGCCCACTGCGTGGCTTGACACTGACGCATCGGTTCGGCTGCACATCACATCTTCTTTGATGTTGACGCAAGCCCGGATCGAGGTACTAAGTGGGTCCCTGTATCTGACCTGCGCTCCATTGCGGTCAGCCTGAATCTTTGACTTTTCTTCGGTCCAGCATGGCCAGATATCCCATTTAAGCATTTATTGCTTTTACATTCATTCTTTAAAAATTCATATCTAGACTTCTACTTGTTGGATTTTTGTCGTTTTGGTCTTGTTTTATTTATAGAATCATAATCTCGTTTTTAACCTGGTGTGGAGTCTTTTTTGGTGTTTTCACTGTGTCATTGTTTGAAGTTTTGCACAAATACTTCCACATTGCCTCTTAAGTTAAGCCTAACTGCTCTGTGCCAAGCAATCAGAGGGTGAGCACAGGATAATTTAGGGTGTGTTGTGACTTACCCTGACTAGGATTGTGGTTCCTGCTTGGACAGGGTGCATACCTCTGCCAACCAGAAGACAAGTTTCTTATAAATACCATGCACCCAACCTCATGGGCTACAAGGCCTACATTGGGTGACTTATTACCCTTTAGTAGAAAGGTTTTCCTCTGTGAATAATAATATTTTGACGGGTCCAGCTGCAGGTTTAAATTGCAGCAGTCAGGCTACAATGGTAGGCCTAAAGCCCTGTTTTCCTTTGTAACACTAGTGCTTAGCACAACAAGTGCTGCGGTCCACTTGTGTTATTTAACTTTCCATGCTATGGGTGTATTTCTGCACCATGTACTATGAACATATCGGAAAAGTAGAGATACCATTAAGGGAGTAACCATTTTTTTATGTTTTAAGTGTTAGAGCACTTGCGCTAGGCACTGAACAGCAGTACCTCAGTGTGGAGGGTCTAGACACCATTAATCAAATTCAGCAAAAAATGGGACTGAACTTGCAACAATTGGCATTTCCTAACAAGGAGGTTGAAGGATATAAAAAAATAAGCTTAGGGAGGGATATGCTACTACACAATACACTCAAAAATAAGTAAGATAATTTAAATTCACAAAATACACACCTACAACCGTCTGGAGCAGTACCACTCATACAACAGGCTTAAAGTACTTCAATCAAGCCATGGATTAAGTTTTAAGTTTCACACATGGCCACCCACTGTGGAAATTCAACACACTCCCATATAAATATATTTTTACATTAAGCAAATAGTTTATTGCCATTTAAAGTATTTAACGATGTGAGCATTACATTATATTTCTATTTTAATTTAGTTCAAATGGTAATCCAAATTAAAATTAACTTAAAAAGATATTATCATAAAACAACAAAAGTTGTAATGCTTGCAGTCAATACACGTAATACTGTAAATTGGGGGTATTAATGTAAATAATGTAAATTAATTTAAATATAAAATAGTAATTTAAACTATAATGGAATAGGATGTAAGGTTTTTGAGCTGGTGTGTTGTGTCTTGTTAATGTGATAGTTGTAGGTGAAGAGGAATAAGGGAAGGGTGTTTATTAATTTTCCCTATTACTTTCTTTCCACCCTTGTGACGGAGATCTCCGCATACAGCTGGAAAGTCACTGAGCAGTAAATTTACAGTTGTAAATTTGGTGCTAGGAGCCTCTACCCCCTCATTTGAAGGAGTGGAGACTTTAAGTCTGAATGAAGGTGAAGATCTTGTCATGGAAGTGGTGAAATCCATCCATGGGACAATCTCCGACAAGGTGTAGGAGAAGATCCATACGCGCGGAGATCTCCACATGCAAACTTAAATTTGGTAATAGGGCTCTAAGGGCCTCATGTAGGTAGCCTAATACCGGTCGGTAACGGCCGATTTTCGGTAATTATACCGTTACCGACCGGTATTTAGGCTTTTGCTATGTAGGGGGATCATTTTTGTATTCGGTAATTTACCGAATCGGTAAAATTACCGAATTGGTAATTTTACCGATTCGGTAAATTCCGAATACAGAAATGAGATGTAGGGGGAGTGTGTGGTGTGTGGGTGTTGTCTGGAGTCGGTATTTACCACCAACTAATAGTTGGTGGTAAATTAAGAATGGATGTGTAAAAGCATTTTAAAGCGCTTAGAAGTGTGCAATGTGGCAGACATACATGCCCTTAGGGCATGTATGTGTGCCACATGTGCACACATGCAGGAATCAGGGGTGCAACAGGGTGTCAATGTGACACCCTGCCACCCTTGATTGTGTTCCCCCCATTACCGATTCGGTATTTACCGATTCGGTAATGAGGCATACCTTCCCATCAATGGGAAGGTATGCCTCATTACCGAATCGGTAAATACCGAATCGGTAATTACCGAATTTTTCCGAATCGGTAATATTTACCGACTCATTACCTACATTGCATTTACCACTTCATAAATACCGAATCGGTATGATTCGGTATTTATGAAGTGGTAAATGCCAGCCCACCTACATAAGGCCCTAAATGTCTAAAAACCCATTAGGTATCACAGAATAGAAAATTTAGCTATGGAGAAATTTGGAAAAGAAGAAAGGAAAAAAAGATAATGTAAATACAAGTCCTGGGCTGACAATCTCTATAAGTCATTAGGCACCACTTAATGATGCAAAATTAGCAAGCCTTTTGGATATGCTGACCCTGTTTTGAGAATATGATGATTGATTGAGATAGCGAACTAAGACAAATGTTTGAAAGTGGTACATGAAGTGGCATTGCTCAGGCTTTAGGTGACCGACAACCCATTTCATCCTCACCTTTTATGTTGTATTGAAAACACAAAAGTATGGATACATATATGGGATGAATGAGGCCTCACAAAGAAACTCCAAAGTCAGCATTCATTACAGCGGTGCTCAAATTGTCTGTCTCTGTCTCTAAGCAGGTTCCCTGAGAAGGAATATGTCACTGTAGCCGTATGGTAACTATAACTCACGCCACCTAATGTAGTAAAAGCTTTGAACTCCATCTGGGCCAGTGCTTAAGTTCAGCTGGTGGTTTCTGCTGCTCGGCACCAGCACTTACTTCTCAACACCAGACTTATGACTGTCTGCTACATGGTGGCACTATTTGTCCACAACAGTGGTTTATTAATCCAATGTACATTACAAATGACTAATAGCTGCTGCCCAAGCCATTCTTATAAATTTGGGGACCTGGAATATTCTGAATTGTCCTGCATGTAGTTTGTGATGTTTAGTAGATGTGTTGGTTCTGTGATTGGTGATGCTGGCAGGGGCAATGAGTGGTGCAAGCTGCATTGGCCTCCTAATAAGGCCCTGGCACTTATTTATTTTTTACAAATTAAGAACTGATCTGGGCTACTACCAGTCAGTCAAAGAGCACTTCAAAGACGTTTTCTAACTTGTCTCTGTAAAGTTCTGGCAGTCTTTAATTCTGAAACTTAAATAAGGTTTGTTAAATCTCTAGCCACTCTTCCACTCCAGTCCTGTCAGCTGGTTCCACACATTCTTTCATAAAAAGACCATTGGTATTCGATAAATTTGAACTTGAACCAATATTTGTAACTGCATTGCCATGAACTGTGCTCCTTATTTTTCTTTTGTTCTTGGAGCATGACTGCATTCAGTTTTTCAGCAGTTCAGAGTTTAAAATCTGATGCTTGGACATGCGAGATTGCTTAAGAATGTGGCACGGACATTTAGCATTTGACCTTCTACAAGTGAGCTTTACATGTCTTACCTGAGATGCATGCTCATCTCTTCTCTGTGGCTCTGTGTTTCATGTGTTGTAATTGATGTCTTTGTTTCATGTGGTTACACACACATTTTCACAAATCATGGACTAAACATCCAGGGCTATGTTTGTTGCACTCCCTACAGATTGTTCTCCCAGCAAGTTTTGTGCTGTTAGCAATGATATTTACACTCATCGTACCTCCGTTTGGAGAATATCCTAGTTTAACGTTACACCCTTGGATTTACGGACAGCAGTTTACATTCTTCAGGTCAGAGGATTTGTTCCTTCTTTACTGTTTCCTCTCTTGTCTTTCAACCTTATATTTGTTAAATAGTGTCTACATGTTTGTATTTATTTTGCACCGTACCTTATGTTGATGGTAATACCAGTTACCTGCTTCTTTGTAGTGTATACCATTAGAAGTGTCAAGTACTAATCAATTCAAGCAATTGACAATCAACACAGATGGTTTTGAGAGGGCACAAACCTGGAGGAAGAGACTAGTGTGGAATGAGATGGAGGTACTCTTGAGCTCTTAGCTGCCAGTGTTCCCTGCTTCTATAAAATGCAAGAGTAACAATATCTTGCTATTAAAGTAATAACTGGAATCTTAGGGCGTCTATAGTGATGGGAGGTCCTGATCTAGTTTCCTGCAACAATTGAAACAGAAACATTTGTTATCAATGAAAGGCAAACGTGCCTGATCTTTCTTGCCAGTGAAAACATTTCTGTTTTTATTTGCTTTGTTGGCTTTGACACAAACACTCATTAGATCTCTCACCCACCCCAAGCATTTACCTACACACAAAAGCATTCTTTATGTTCCAGATCTCTCTTTCAAAGGGTGTCCAAGTCAGAGATAGCTACAAGGGGCCCATGCATGCCAGAGCAGTGCAACCATTGAAAACAAATCTGAGTACCTGTAACATTTTCCCCACCACCTCACCTCTTCTTTCCCCCCACTACTTCCACACATTCACTTTGCTCCACTCAGGCCATTTCTCTCAGCATCTTGACATTGCCCCATTCCCAGACCACTCCTCTTCCCTGACCTCTCTCCCACCTCTACCTCTCCCCCTTTCCCCACATATCAGCTGCCTCACACTTTTCATTCACTTTGAACGTTCCCATTCCATATCACCCCACCTGTCTATTATTCACTCACCCTTCAACCCCTACTCTCCACTATATCCTTTATGCACCCCCAAATATAACCTCTCAAGTTCCAAGGAACAGAAGCAGTTATGCCATGGAAGAAAAGCATCTATTTTCCCTGCTTTTCTGCAGCACGTGCCAACCCCCTTTCCCCTACCCTTCTCCTATCTCTGACCACCATTTTCCCAAAGGTTCCCCCTCTATCTCCCACCCCACACTCAAACTCTCCCTTGTCTCCTTTTGTAATCCCATGTGATCTCCACACTGGAGGTCAACCATGCGGTGCAGGAATAGGACCCTATGGCATCACCTCTCCCTTGTCCCTTTCCCTAATCCATATCTCCTAGTCCCACTACTTTCCCATATCGTCTCCCCATCATTATCTTTTGTCTGCAGCCTTCTTTTCCCACTCTTGCACACTCCACTTTAGGATAGGAGGTAGCCATGCCAATGTCAAACAAGAGCCGATCCTCTTCTCACCAACATCATCCCTCCACCATCCAGTCCTCTAATTTCTAATGTGCTGCCTCTAGCCTGTACCCCTCTATGCCTGGCTCCACTTTCTCCCCCATTTGTCCCAATTACACCTCTCCACTCACTCACCTTCCCCTTTATCCATTCCTGGTCTCTTCCTCTCCTCAACCTTCTCCCCGTCTCACCTGCATCCCACCTCTGCCCAAGCCATTTTCATCTTCACCATTCAACACCACTTGCCCCTCATACACATAACTATAGATGATTCTAAAATGAAAGGCAGACATGCTGGGTATGGATAGGATCTCACATCCTCTCACCATGTCACTTATCCCCCACCTCTTCTGATCACCCCCTTCTTCTGCACCATTCCACAATGGATTCAGAGTCCCTTGCACTCCCCAGACTCAGACATAACTTGAGATGATTTTAGGATGAGAGGCAGTGTTACGGTAAGGGCATTCTCAGATGATTTTAGGATTGGAGCAGCTGCCCTGTGAAATGTTAAAATACCTATTTTCTTTCCTTGGCTCCACACTGCCACATTCATCCTTCAATGATGTGGCACAGTGGCGCTATCCATTGAATAGATCTGTTCCCATCAGTCACTCTCTTCACTGTCACCACCACCCGTTAACCATGCACAACATCCCCCCACCTGGGATGCCCACTCCAGACCCCCCCTTCTTCTGCCCTTCCTAACCCAGTGAGACTTTCCTGGACTTTTCAATCAACCCTACCTGCCTCCTTGACCCCTCATACTTTCCCATGCCACCCACCTATTACTCTATTACTATACCACTTACCTCCTTATCCCTGAAGGATTTGCATTTGAGCCATAGGGAACATGTATATCTTAGGGGAAATTGCATAGGAAACTTGAACTGGTTAGTGAACCATCACTGTAGACCAGGAATAGACCTAGTCAAAGATACATTGGTAATTACAGTCCATCGAGGTACACATCTACAAATTCCAGCTCTTCAAACATGCTATTGAAGCATAGCACTTTTACAATTCATTCTTGACCTCAGTCTTTCTGCATTGGGGTGAAGCTCTAAGAAAAAATGGCAGCACACACCTCGCAAATCCTACAGCATGTGTATTATAATGAAAAGATAAAAAAACCTGATCGAAACGATAAACATCTTGGGCTTGTGCTACTTAGATGCTTTCAGGCAGTTGTTCAATGGGCATACGTTTTGTACACATATCTACTCAATATTTAAAGGGCAAAGAAGTCAGACACAGAGCACATACAGTGAATGTCTTCTGTCCGCTAATCTAAAATATGAAGACCATGAAGTTCTAAAGTGTGAGGGTCAGTAAAAGATGTATTTGTTCAGTTATAGAAAATAAATATATAGTGCCAACTGTGCTCTTTACAAGTAGCAGATAACTAAGAACAGAACACTTGGTTCTTCATTATCTGCAAAACAGTAATTTTAATTCCACATGTGGCAGTGTCTAGGCAGCTAGGTGAACTTTGGAAGATGGCTTTTTGGGGCCTTTAGAAATGGAAAATGGAAGCAGGGTGGGTATAGTTCTTAAATTTCTGTGAGTTTGTTCCAGATTCTCAGAGCCTGACATGAGAATACCCATTACATTCTCTGTGTCTTTTTTGTTTTGGGATCTCCTGTCGGAGTTGCATAGCCTGCATTATAAATATCTGGGGAAGCCTAGATGTAGCAATTTGTGTGTGGTCCGGGCCATTTTATTTCTCCCGTTAGAGGGAAGTCAATGTAGATCTCTCGGAAATTGGTTTATGTACTCTGATCCATTGCCACTTTTGTCAAGGAAAGTCCCCACCACATGAATGGCTTTGAGTGTTGCTCGGATGGATTTTGGGAGACCTAAGAGTAGATTTTTTCCACCATAGAGGCGAGAGAGAGAGGATCAGAGCCTGAAAGAAGACTCAGGGATTTATTGTTTTGGTTTATTCAGTAGAAATATTAGCAAAACTTTCGTTTTTGCATGTTTCTCAGGGTTAGGTGCCATAGTTAGAACGTGGTCGATAGTCAAACCAAAGAACTTGGCAGATGGGACCAGTTTAGATGTGAATGTGAATCCAAGGTATGAGAGTTAAAGAAGCCATTTTGGAAAGTCAATGGGTGTTTTCATGAAGAGGAGTATTTCAGTGTTTACTGAGAGAAGGAACTCATCCAGTTTGCCAGGTTTACAAGGAAAGACTTTGAGGATGTAATGGTAGATGGGAACAATACTATAAGATGTAACTGTGTACTGTCTGTGCATTGGTGTATGCAGATCTCTTTTTTTTGGACATCTGATCAACTGGTTCCATATAGGCATTGAAGAGTAAGGGTGAAATCATGGAGCCCTGAGGTACATCGCATTTTAACACCAGGCTAATAGAGATGAAGCAACCTCGTTTAACACATTGTGATGGGTCTTAGAGGAAAGATGCAAACCATCACAGCACTCTGCCTTTAATTCACATTCTAGTGGTTAAGATGGAGAACAGTGAGTCATGGTCAGTGGGGTACAAAGCTGCTAACAGCTTTTGTAGTGTCAGCCATACTGCAACATGGTCCATTGTATGAAGAACATCTTCCATTATTTGGGAGGTCTCTGAATCCATGCTGCATTTAGGTCTTGTGAGCATCATACACACTTCTTCCAAATTTCTCTTAAAATTAATTTCTATTTTTTAGCAATGAGAGGCCAGGCAATGAACAGATGGCTGACCTTGCTGATGCCTTCTTGAACAAGCCTGGCTTTGGAACGCGTTGTATGAAGGATGAACCGCTTCTGTAAGTATCACAACAAACTGTTGTATGCTATTGATAATACATGGAATTCTGCAATATCTGCTTAAAATCCTGCCTGTAATGCCAATATTACAGTCTAGTTGTAATATCAATGGTTGAGTTGTCTCACAATGTCTGCTGCCAGTATAAAATGTGACAGGCAAGTCACTGACTGGAATTACAGCTTACGCCTAAGCAAAGAGAGAACATGCTTTTCCGCTCTTTCTCCCACACTGTTTTCCCTACTTTGTTATAAACCGATGACAAGACATCTTTCACCAACTGGAACATAAATATGCATAAATGTCAATAAGATGAGAAAAATATACATGGAGGGACATGTTTGATGATACTTACATCATAAAACTGGATACCCTAGTTAAACTAAACTATGTAGAATTCATTTAGCAACCAACTAGCTGCATAATGACATTTATTTTCAGAGCTGAGGTTCGACACTCTTCTAAATAGCTGCACCCATGGTACCTATTAATTGAGATGGAACAAGAGAACAAGGATATTATGGTTATGGGAAGGGTAATGGTGTGACCATTTATTGTATAGCATAAAATACCCCCATGTGTAAGTTGGAATAATATTGTAAGCAGTGGCGGCTGGCATGGATCAGGGATGGCAGAGCGGCGGGGGAAGCGGGTAAAGAAAAAGAAAATTAAACTTACCTCTTCGCCACATCTCTCCTTGTCGTCCTCTGCTCCAGCCAGGACAGGAAGCACCCAGGCTCCCCAAAGCCAATCACAATGCTGAGCGTTGTGATTGGTCTAAGCACCGTAGTTCAGTGCTCAGACTGGGACTGGGAGCCTGGGCATGTTCTCCACCCAGCCTGGGTGGTGAACATGCAAAGTGCAGATGAATCTTTGGCTGGCCCAAGGCGGCCGGCTAAACATTCATGTGCACTTAAGGAGTGCCTATCACTCCTCCACCTGCTCCTCTGTCAGCAGAGAGCCCGCCCGTCTGCAAAGCTGTCGCAGCAAGAAAAAAGAAATGCTAATAACATTGAGTTATTATCATTTTATTTTTTCTTTATTTACACTGAGAAAAGTAGTAGGGCACTGCTTCTCCACCTAAGTGGAGGAGCTGCCACTGATTGTAAGTCACCTAACAATTCTCATCTTTATAAAGGCACTCTGCCTACAACCCAATTCCTTAATAAAGCCGTGCCGCTTGTTAATGGCTTGCAGTACCGTTTTGTAATACATAGGGGGGACTTGATCTCACACATGGCATTTGGAAGGTAGACTCTTATCAGGAATCGAAGAAACAACAAATATCTGCTAAAGCCAGGCCCTTCGTTGGGCCATTGCATTGTGACTGGAGGGTACTGTGTTGAGGATTTCCAGGTGAATATAAACATCTTTAGTAAGGTTGATGACCCAGAAAAGAGTGAAATCAAAGAGAAGAGGGTTGGGTTGGGTTGGCTTAGAAATTAATAAAGGAAGCTGGCACTAATTTTAAGTTTAACCAAATAGTAAATTGTGCTGTTTGAGGAGGCCCCACTGGGAGTAGGGCAGAATAGTGGATTATATATTCAAAGTCACCATATATAAACTGGTAATAATGTGCTACAATGTTGTGAGTCATTGAGAAGTGTTGCTGCAAGATAGTGGCAGAGCAAGAAGAATGCTAATCCCAGAGAGAGGATGAGAGAGAGAGAGAGAGAGAGAGAGAGAGAGAGAGAGAGAGAGAGAGAGAGAGAGAGAGAGATTTGCAGCCCTAAGGAAGAAAAAAGTATTAATTGCGATTTTGTAAGACATCAGGGGGACCCATCTAGCAACTGTCGTGCATTTACAGTGGTTAGGTTCATATATAGCTGTGGAAATGGTCAATACAGTTGCCAGAAGGGGTTGTATGATGGAACCACACATGCATTTACAGTGCATGCCTTTACCACGCATCCATTAAAACGCAATGCTTTTACCACACAATGCCTTTACAGTGAACTCTTCTACCACGCATAAGCCTCAACCACGCAACATCATGGAGACGAGTATTCAATGGACAGTAGTTGCTAGCCCTCTGTGGGAGTGATGTTGCCTCAATTTAGTTTCCAGGTGCTCCATCGCTAACGCTTTCATGAAGAAGAGTCGAGACAGGGGCATCCCTGTGTGGTGCCCCCGGAGGGGGTGAACACCCTAAACATCGATTCAGAAATATCGACTGCCCAGAATATCGAATTCAAAATATAGAGTGGACAGAATATCGAATTATCAAAATATAGATAGGTCAGAATATCGAAATTGGGGTATGAAATATCGATTTCCATAATATAGAATTTAAAAATATAGAATTCCATAATATCGAATTTTAAAATATAGATTACCATAATATCGAATTTAAAAATATAGATATCTATAATATCGATTTTTTTTTAGTGTTATGTATGGTAGTATATGTGTTAAAATTATGTATTATTTTTGTAATGTATGTTTAATTTATTTAAACTAATGAATGTTATGTAATTTAATTTTTGCGTAATTTAGTTCCGTAGCGGGTTGTGGGTTTATAGGGGAATAGGGTGAGAAGTAATTTAATTATGGTTAATTAAATTACCTACTGGCGGTCGCCAGTAGGTAGTTATAGTTAGGACCACGTTTCCATAGGAAAACCTCAACATTCTATTTTGAATAACTTTGGCGCCGGTCGACGAATCCTCGCGAATTTCTCAAAATAGGTGGGGCGCTACGCTCCGCTCCTACCCTGAAAGTCTCGGGGGGATCCGTCAAGCGGGGGCTGAGATAAAAGGGGGGTCCCAAAACGCGTTTTTCCCATGCATTTTTCCATAGGACCTTTAGAACGAGCTACAGCCCGAACGGCTGAACAGAATTACTCAAAATTTGGCAGAGAGGTAGTCCCTAGGTCAAGGAAGTGCCTTTTGTAGGTTTGGTGTAAATCTGTTCAGTAGATTCTGAGAAAATAGCCTTTAAATCAATATATATATCTGAGCCCGCTTACGGTACGCTTACCGTACGCTTACGGTAAGCGTACGGTGGCGTGCGCGAGCGCGATTCTGATTGGCTCTTAGATCTTAGTAAACATTCGAATCGGCCGAAACCAGGAAGCGGCGGCCGCCATTTTCTGTGTTTCACTCTGAAAAAAAAAGAGTGAAAACAAGAAAAGGGGGAAATGAGGAGAGTTACAGACCCCCTTACATTTGTGAGGGGGTCAAAGAAGGACTGTAAAGTACAAAACAAACATTTATTGATTTTTAAAAAAAATCACGGGGTACGCGTACGGTAAGCTTACGGTAAGCGTACGGAAGAAACATGGCGTGCGCGAAGGAGATTCTGATTGGCCCATAGATCTTAGTAAACATTCGAATCGGCCGAAACCAGGAAGCGGCGGCCGCCATTTTGTGTGTTTCACTCAGAAAAAAAACAGAGAAAACAAGGAAAGGGGGCAATGAGGAGAGTTACAGACCCCCTAACATTTGTAAGGGGGTCAAAGAAGGACAGAAAAGTACAAAAAAAACATTTATTGATTTTTAAAAAAATCACGGGGTACGCGTACCGTAAGCTTACGGTAAGCGTACGGTAAAAAAAATTAAAAAAAATAAATGAAAAGCAGATTTAAGAGTTTAGAAATTAGGGAGCTCTAAAAAGAGCTGTTGTGTTTATGAAGTCATTTTTTTAGTGGTACCTACAAGTAAGTACCGATGCAGAGTCTAAGGTTCAAGAGGAAGACTCTGTTCCCTTCATCATTGAAGTGCACACCATCTCCTCTATAAATGTCTTGCATGTCATAACGCAAGTTGTTGTGGTAAATGGCACCCATACCATAGTCACGGAGGAAAGCAGAAACAGATTTGTTGACGTGCTTTCTTGCTTTGTCAATCTGCGGACAGAAATGATTGGACCAGTTCCATTTTTGCCTTTGGCATATGTTGGAAAACACAAAGGCAGTTTTAGGGAAAAGTGTAAACAGTTGTGCAAAGGTGTCCTTCATAAGCATTTCCAGACCTACCCCAGTCAAAGTGCCTAGGTCATTGCCACCACAGTGCACTATTATGAGGTCAGGATGTTGGATTTGAATGAAGGATTTCACCAATGGCATCAATTGGTGCCACTTTAACCCTCTCTGACCAATCCATTTAATGTCTACATTTGGCAAAGCAAGGTCTCTCACCATACCTGTTTTCTCTGCAAACTTTTCACTCCAGAAGACATAGCTGTGCCCTACAATCCACACTGTGAACATCTTCAAAGGAGAACTGGATGCACTCAGGAGGTGTCTTTCAGTAGAATGGCAATATGAAAAGAAAGACAGTTTGGAAATGGAGGCATACATATTTTTTTCAAAACAAAAAGAACTGATTGGCTGTTTCATACCATTCTAGAATAAAAACTAGGCTGTATGTGTAAATTAATAGAAGCATGTTTTGTATTGGTACAAAAAAATGTGTAACCAAAGAACAGTACTATGGATTTGCTGTAAGGTTTGAAAAGTCAAGCACTCTTGCTCTGTGGAATTGAAACATTGTGTGTCGAACTTCTGACCTAACTCTACACAGCAGTGTTCCATGAGCTGTTGCTATGGTAGCAGGCAGAAGTCAAGTTGGGGGAAGGGTACTAGGCAGAAGTCAAGTTGGGGGAAGGGTACTTTTGGAAAAGGGTTGGTTTTCAACCAATAGAAATGTGTGATTACATTTGAAAAAAAGGGGGAAGCACTGAGATTTGAAACTTACATGTATATGTGTGGAAAAATAGAGGGAAAGTTTGCCATTATCTGGTTCTGCTGAGAGGAGAGAGGTGAACACAACAGAGATCCTGGCTCTGATAATCTGCTGTTTGAGTGTCACATTTCTTTCACAACTAACTAATTTTAAAGGTGAGTTTACAGTTTGAGAGGGGATGTATGTGGTAACTTAAGAAATGAATAATAGAAATGGGAATTGTTTTTGTTGTAGTTACACATGGTGGTTTCATAATGTGTCAGTCTGTAAAAGTGATTTACACTTGCCCCGAAAAAAAAAAGAGCAGTAAGTGTGCTTTCAAATTGGCAAAGAAATTTCGTTTTGGGACTAATGTGAAAACATGACTCTGTGTGCATAGAAGAATTATAGGCAGAGATTTATTGCGTCTTGCTCTGGTGATTTCACAGTTGCATTAGATGGAAAGGGGGAGTGAATTTTTGGGGGAAGAAGCAGAGTCTTAGCACACACCCATGTGCTTGCCATGTATAGTCATGCACAGTATTTAGAAGCGAGTGGGGTTTTCAGGTTTAAGTCTGTAATGCAAATACATTCAGCATCACTAAGGCTGGTTGCCCTTGCTGGAGTGTAGGCAGTCACAGAGAATACACATGGTGGTGGTCTGAAAAAACAGCTTGGACATGTGCATTTAAATAAATCAAAAAAAGTGGTTTTATAATGTGTCAGTCTGTAAAAGTGATTTCCAATTGTAAAAAGTGATTTTCACTTGGCCCGAAAAAAAAAGAGCAGTAAGTGTGCTTTCAAAATGGCAAAGAAATTTCGTTTTGGGACTAATGTGAAAAAATGACTCTGTGTGCATAGAGGAATTATAGGCAGAGACTTATTGCGTCTTGCTCTGGTGATTTCACAGTTGCATTAGATGGAAAGGGGGAGCGAATTTTTGGGGGAAGAAGCAGAGTCTTAGCACACACCCATGTGCTTGCCATGTATAGTCATGCACAGTATTTAGAATCGAGTGGGGTTTTCAGGTTTAAGTCTGTAATGCAAATACATTCAGCATCACTAAGGCTGGTTGCCCTTGCTGGAGTGTAGGCAGTCACCGCGAATACACATGGTGGTGGTCTGAAAAAAACAGCTTGGACAAGTGCAATTAAATAAATTAAAAAAAAAGGTTTCATAATGTGTCAGTCTGTAAAAGTGATTTTCACTTGCCCCGAAAAAAAAAAGAGCAGTAAGTGTGCTTTAAAAATGGCAAAGAAATTTCGTTTTGGGACTAATGTGAAAACATGACTCTGTGTGCATAGAGGAATTATAGGCAGAGATTTATTGCGTCTTGCTCTGGTGATTTCACAGTTGCATTAGATGGAAAGGGGGAGCGAATTTTTGGGGGAAGAAGCAGAGTCTTAGCACACACTCATGTGCTTGCCATGTATAGTCATGCACAGTATTTAGAAGCGAGTGGGGTTTTCAGGTTTAAGTCTGTAATGCAAATACATTCAGCATCACTAAGGCTGGTTGCCCTTGCTGGAGTGTAGGCAGTCACAGAGAATACACATGGTGGTGGTCTGAAAAAACAGCTTGGACATGTGCATTTAAATAAATCAAAAAAAGTGGTTTCATAATGTGTCAGTCTGTAAAAGTGATTTCCAATTGTAAAAAGTGATTTTCACTTGGCCCGAAAAAAAAAGAGCAGTAAGTGTGCTTTCAAAATGGCAAAGAAATGTCGTTTTGGGACTAATGTGAAAACATGACTCTGTGTGCATAGAGGAATTATAGGCAGAGATTTATTGCGTCTTGCTCTGGTGATTTCACAGTTGCATTAGATGGAAAGGGGGGCGAATTTTTGGGGGAAGAAGCAGAGTCTTAGCACACACCCATGTGCTTGCCATGTATAGTCATGCACAGTATTTAGAAGCGAGTGGGGTTTTCAGGTTTAAGTCTGTAATGCAAATACATTCAGCATCACTAAGGCTGGTTGCCCTTGCTGGAGTGTAGGCAGTCACAGAGAATACACATGGTGGTGGTCTGAAAAAACAGCTTGGACATGTGCAATTAAATAAATTAAAAAAAAAGGTTTCATAATGTGTCAGTCTGTAAAAGTGATTTTCACTTGCCCCGAAAAAAAAAAGAGCAGTAAGTGTGCTTTAAAAATGGCAAAGAAATTTCGTTTTGGGACTAATGTGAAAACATGACTCTGTGTGCATAGAGGAATTATAGGCAGAGATTTATTGCGTCTTGCTCTGGTGATTTCACAGTTGCATTAGATGGAAAGGGGGAGCAAATTTTTGGGGGAAGAAGCAGAGTCTTAGCACACACCCATGTGCTTGCCATGTATAGTCATGCACAGTATTTAGAAGCGAGTGGGGTTTTCAGGTTTAAGTCTGTAATGCAAATACATTCAGCATCACTAAGGCTGGTTGCCCTTGCTGGAGTGTAGGCAGTCACAGAGAATACACATGGTGGTGGTCTGAAAAAACAGCTTGGACATGTGCATTTAAATAAATCAAAAAAAGTGGTTTTATAATGTGTCAGTCTGTAAAAGTGATTTCCAATTGTAAAAAGTGATTTTCACTTGGCCCGAAAAAAAAAGAGCAGTAAGTGTGCTTTCAAAATGGCAAAGAAATTTCGTTTTGGGACTAATGTGAAAACATGACTCTGTGTGCATAGAGGAATTATAGGCAGAGATTTATTGCGTCTTGCTCTGGTGATTTCACAGTTGCATTAGATGGAAAGGGGGAGCGAATTTTTGGGGGAAGAAGCAGAGTCTTAGCACACACCTATGTGCTTGCCATGTATAGTCATGCACAGTATTTAGAAGCGAGTGGGGTTTTCAGGTTTAAGTCTGTAATGCAAATACATTCAGCATCACTAAGGCTGGTTGCCCTTGCTGGAGTGTAGGCAGTCACAGAGAATACACATGGTGGTGGTCTGAAAAAACAGCTTGGACATGTGCATTTAAATAAATCAAAAAAAGTGGTTTTATAATGTGTCAGTCTGTAAAAGTGATTTCCAATTGTAAAAAGTGATTTTCACTTGGCCCGAAAAAAAAAGAGCAGTAAGTGTGCTTTCAAAATGGCAAAGAAATTTCGTTTTGGGACTAATGTGAAAAAATGACTCTGTGTGCATAGAGGAATTATAGGCAGAGATTTATTGCGTCTTGCTCTGGTGATTTCACAGTTGCATTAGATGGAAAGGGGGAGCGAATTTTTGGGGGAAGAAGCAGAGTCTTAGCACACACCCATGTGCTTGCCATGTATAGTCATGCACAGTATTTACAAGCGAGTGGGGTTTTCAGGTTTAAGTCTGTAATGCAAATACATTCAGCATCACTAAGGCTGGTTGCCCTTGCTGGAGTGTAGGCAGTCACCGCGAATACACATGGTGGTGGTCTGAAAAAAACAGCTTGGACAAGTGCAATTAAATAAATTAAAAAAAAAGGTTTCATAATGTGTCAGTCTGTAAAAGTGATTTTCACTTGCCCCGAAAAAAAAAAGAGCAGTAAGTGTGCTTTAAAAATGGCAAAGAAATTTCGTTTTGGGACTAATGTGAAAACATGACTCTGTGTGCATAGAGGAATTATAGGCAGAGATTTATTGCGTCTTGCTCTGGTGATTTCACAGTTGCATTAGATGGAAAGGGGGAGTGAATTTTTGGGGGAAGAAGCAGAGTCTTAGCACACACCCATGTGCTTGCCGTGTATAGTCATGCACAGTATTTAGAAGCGAGTGGGGTTTTCAGGTTTCAGTCTGTAATGCAAATACATTGAGCTTCACTAAGGCTGGTTGCCCTTGCTGGAGTGTAGCACTCTGGACATGGGCTTTTTAAAAAATCTGAAAAGTGGTTTCATAATGTGACAGTTTGTAAAAGAGATTTTCACTTGCCCAAAAAAAAGAGCAGTTTGTGTGCATTCAAATTGGCAAAGAAATTTTGTTTTGTGACTATTGTGAAAAGAAATGTAGTAATATATTTAAATACAATAAAGGATTTTTTTTTAGTTTTTTTCAGGTATTGCTGAAGAACAGTGAACAAAATTTAAGATGCCTACAAAATCTCGAGTTCAAAAAACGCTAAAAAAAAACCTATATTTGAAGACAACTGGAGGACCAAAGTTAGTAGAAGATGCTCATGTTGGGAAAAAGAAAAAATCTTCTGGTAAGCAGAAAAAACAATTTCTTAAAAAAATATTCAAAACAAAGAAAAATGTACAAAATGTCTGTCCTGGGAAGAATGTAACAAAACGAAGAGAACAGCAAAAAATTGAGAATTTAGTTAATGCAAATATACCTTCTGCAACTGAAAAGTTTTACATAAACAGAAAAACAGCGTTTAAAGAGATACGTAGAAAAATGTTTCAGAGAAGAGTTATGTCCAATTTGATAAAGGATGTGAAGAAATATAAGCAAAAGGCAAAATATTACAAGAGAAAAAAAGAAATTGAAGCCATTGCAGCAAAAGCATTAGAATTAAAAAGGAAACTATTCATATTAATTTTGAATAGGATGCGTACATTAGATAAAATGGTTAATGTACTGAAATCACAAAGCAAAAGCAAAAGAGTAGTGAACAGAACAAACTTTTGTAAAGTGTTTTTAGGAAAGTGGATGCATAGTTCAAGTAGTGAACCTTTTTTTAATGAAGAGAGCTATTTTCAAAGTAATAGTTTGCTGCATGCAGTTGACACCAGAGGTCGTTCATACGAAGTAAAAAATGGTTGCATAATGGAGAAGGAGATAATGGTTCCAAGAGATGAGGTACAAGTGATGGCAGATGAGGCAATGGGGAGACGTCCTAAAGCCCCAGTGTACACTTGGAATTGTAGTAGTATTTGCACTGTGCGTCAGGAATCTATTGACAGATTTCGAGAGTTTCTAAGAGAATATAGTAAAAAAAGTGTAAAACAGAAGATTAAGGTGCTTCAAAGTCTGGATCCATGCAGAGTGAGAGAGAATACTGGTTTGCAGGGTCATTCTCTGGCTTGTCTATCTAGAAAAGTGTGCAATAGTGTTTTCCATCATTTTAGGATGCTGGCTGTTCATCATACTGAAATGAGAAAGTTTGTGAGACGGTTGTATTTTGCCAAAAGTCCAGCAATAAAGTTAAATGAATTGAATAGGGCTCTGTTCCGAGGAACGGTATCAGATGTAGAGAAGGTTGTTGATGAAATTCAGTTTTGTTACTTTGGTCCTGAACAAAACAGTGCAGAGAAGGACACAGTAAATGAGGAAGAAGTGGAAGAGAATGTAGAACCTTCTGTAAGTAAGACATTTAATGATCACATAACAAAATTTGCAATAGTCTCTAATGAAAGACCAAATGTTACTTGTATTTGTTGCCGCAGAACTCATTATAGAAAACAAACTAGGAATGTTGATCTCTACAGAAAGAGTGAAAATGAAGATAATTATAAGTGGATGGATTTTGCCACATATATATTTCTTGAAAATTGTTTTGAATTGGGTGAAGATCAGCGTATTTGTAAATACTGTTACAACAAGTTAGAGGAAAATAGAATGCCGACCAGAGCTGTACATAATAATTTAGAATTGGATGCTATTCCTGCTGAACTTTCTGAATTAAATACATATGAGTCTATACTCATTCAATGTGTTCATCCGTTCCAGACCATAGTACGTATGGAGCCCAAAACTGGTAAATTACCTCCTTCAGATTTACTGAGAGGTTTAAAAGGTAGAGTGGTGTATTTGCCCTTGGATTTGAAAAAAAATATGGAAACTATTGATGCGGATACTTTGGAAACTGAACCATTAATTATTCTGGTTAATGGTGTACCTACAAAGAATAAGAAGATTTGGCAGGAGCTGGTAGATGTGCGGAAAGTACAAAGAGCAAATTTGTATTTGAAAAAAAATAACAAATGGTATGAATCAATTTATATAGAAGAAGAAGAAGAAGACGAAGATTTTCAAGAAGACACAGAAACACCAACTGGACAAATTGAAAAAGTGGACAAGACAAAGGAAGAAGAAATTTATGAACATTTTAGCATACATCCTCTTCATTCGAAAGAAGTTATGGGAGACAATATTGATCTCTTTCAGATGAAGAAAGCAAAAGGAACTCCCGTGAGTGTATGGGAGGAGAGCTTGGAAGCTCGATGTTTTCCCCAGCTGTTTCCTACGGGAAAAGGAGGACGATACGATGAACGTCCAGAACAGATTCCAGCTTCAGAGTATCGGACTACAAGACTATATGCTGAAGATCCCAGATTTCGACAAAGTATTCCTTATTTGTTCCATCTTTTATTTGAAAGCGACTTGTCTGCACTGTCTTATGCAGTAAATCACATTTTAAAAAGTGGAGTACATTTACAAAATGTGTCTGCTAAGGATTTTATGGAGAAAGTGCAGCACCGAGATGATCATTTGGAAACACAACTGATCAATCTGATGGCTTGTCAGCATGGGACAAATGAATATTGGTACCGACGCCATGGTGAACTAAAATGCATGTTACGCAATTTAGGAACACCAACATGGTTCCTTACCCTAAGCTGTGCCGAGTACGCTTGGGATGATTTACTGGATTTTCTACGAGAGGCCAATTCAAACATTAAAAACATCGAATACAAGACAGCAGGAGAACTGTGCTCATTGGATCCGGTTAATGTTTGCAGATATTTCAATCATAGATTTGAGGCTATGATGTCCTTCATCTGCAATAAAAAAAATCCACCCCTTGGAGAAGTAGTGGATTTCTTTTGGAGAAAAGAGTACCAGGCAAGAGGTGCTCCTCATATTCATATGCTGTTGTGGATCAAGGATGCCCCAAAGTTTGGAACAGATACTGATGAAGCAGTGTTATCTTACATTGAAGAATATGCAACATGTGGTATACCAAAAAGCACAGAAGAGAACAAGTTAAAGGAGCAAGTTTTACGTTTCCAAAGTCATCGGTGTGGAAAATACTGTCGACGGAAATACAAGAGCAAAGAAAAATACTACACTAAATGTCGATTTGGATTTCCTAGACCTGTTCTTTCAAATGGAAGAGTAAACAGTTTTATGTCAGCTGTGAGACATACTATCACAAGAAAATCACCTAAGAATACCTACAACCTTAAAAGAAAAGAAGAATCAAAAAATATAAATGACTACAACCCAGTCATTTTATCCATGTGGAACGCTAACATGGATATACAGTATGTAGCTGACAATTCCATTGCTGTTGCACGATATGTAACGTCTTACATTACGAAATCAGAAAAAACAGAATTGAAGGAAATGTGGGAAGAGATTTCTCACGAGAAGACTGTTAGTAAGAAGCTGTACAGTTTCAGTTTGAAGATGTTATCGCATCGAGAAATTGGATCCTACGAATGTTCAGATAGGTTATCTTCTGCAAGTCTCTACTCAAAGTCAAGAAGAATAATTTGGGCAAGTTTAGGCCTTGCAGCAATGAGAAATCGGGTACTGAAATCTGTTGGAGAAATTGAATATTTGGCCGAGAATGACCCAGAAAGTACAGATATATTGAAAACAAACATGTTGGACACATATTATCCCAAGAGAAGTCATCATCTGGAGAACATGTGTCTCTATGAAGTGTTGCAGAACTACATTTATTCACGGAAAGCTGCAGAAGACATTAATAATGGAAAATATAAAGTTGTTGGTGAAGAAGGATGTTTGGTGAAGCAAACCAAAGGAAGTTTGATAAATCACCGGAAGCTGAGTTGCGACACTACCGACAAGAAAGAATTTTACTACTTGGCTCTTTTACAGTTGTTTAAACCATGGCGTACAGAGGATGAACTACTGGGAGAATTTCAAAGCTATGAGGATTCATTTAATGCTTGCAAAGACAGCATACAATGCAATACATTCACAACTTATCTGCAAATGTTAAATGAAGAAATTGAACAGGAAACTACAATTGCAGCAGAAATAGCTAGAGACAGTTCTCAGGACAGCCAAAGTTCAGGAACACACAGTCAAGATCCCCTAGGACAACCAATCGTTGAAAATGAAGCATCAATAGCCATGAATGAAGTGGAAACAGCTATGAATCAAGCTCAAGAAGAATTTATAGACTTAGAAAATTTGGAAAGACAACTGAATCAAGAGCAGCAACAAATTTATGAAGAGATCAAAAACAAAATTGATCACGGATTTCTACATGTAAAAAAAGAGTGCTCATGCACATCATTTCATCCAATCAGGATGTATGTAAGCGGACAAGCTGGCACTGGAAAAAGTTTCCTAATTAAAGTCATCAGAAGCTACCTAAAGCAAAAAACGGATTCTACGTTGTCTTGTGTGGTTACTGCTCCAACTGGGTTAGCAGCATATAACATAAAAGGAATCACCTTACATCGTTTGCTAATGTTACCAGTGGAGCATGAGAACAAAATACAATTCAACAAGCTAACTGGAGAAGCATCCTTGGAAGTTTCACGAGTATTGAAGAAGATGCAAGTTCTCATTATTGATGAGGTGAGCATGGTATCAAACTTAATGCTTGCCTTTGTGCATTTAAGAATGCAGCAAATTTTGAAGACAGACTATGACGTGTTATTTGGTGGAAAACACGTCATAGTTTTTGGAGATCTTTTGCAACTTACTCCAGTTAAAGGACAACCAGTGTTTAATACTGTGACACATGAAGACACGAAGAAGTCATTGGGAAGCATCGGTAATACAAATATTTGGTCCTTCTTTGAGTACAAGGAACTTACAACTAATATGAGGCAAGCAAACGATGAAGAATATGGAAGTATTCTGAAAGATATCAGGATTGGACTACTCACAGAAGCTGGCAAAAAAGCATTACAGACTCGGCTGCTACATAATTTATTTCCAAAGGAAGAAATAGTTGCAGAGAAGATATACAAGAACATTGCAGAAAACAAAAGTGTCATCTGCTTAATGCCTACTCTACGTGAATGCTCAATATTCAATGAGGAGCTTTTGAAATTGGAAAAGGAAGAGATCAGGAAATTGGAAGCAGTGGACAAAATTGAGGATGGAAGAATTACTGTCACAGTAACAGGCAAACTGAAAAATAAATTGGACTCACTAGAGAAGAACATCTCCAAAACAGCTGGATTAGAAAAAAATCTATATGTTTGCATGAACTGTAGAGTGTTTTTAAGGAGAAATTTGGATGTTGAGAAAGGTTTAGTTAATGGAGCGATGGGAAGTGTTGTGGGTTTTATTAATTATCAGAAAAAAGAAGGAATTGAATGTTTAAAAATAAAATTTGATCAGATAGATGAAGTTAAAGATATTTGTCGTTGTACAGTTCGTTTTATGCTTGTGAAAGACTTATATGTACGTAGGAAGCAGTTTCCGTTTTCTCTAGCATATGCTGTAACTATTCACAAGTCTCAAGGATTGACTGTAGATTGTGCATTTGTGAACATTGGTTCAACTGTGTTCAAAGAAGGTATGGCATATGTTGCTTTGTCACGAGTCAAAACATTATCAGGTTTATTCATGATAGACTTTGAAGAATCAAAAGTTAGTGCTGATACAAATTGTGTAAAGGAGTATAATAGATTAAGAAGAAGCTATGCTCCTCATTTAGGTCAGTATCCTGTGTTGGAGAAACGTGTAGTTTCTCGTAAAAGAAAAAATGAGAATATCTGTAGTGAAGATGTAGAGAAGAGGAAAAAAAAGAGGAGTGATGTAATTGCAAGCAAAAAGAAAAAGGAAAATGAAGAACAGGTTGTAGGATGTCATTTTGAAAATAGCTCTGGTGTCAACTGCTACGCAAATGTAGTGCTGAATGTTGCATTTTATCTGGAAAGTTTGCAAGAGCAGATAATAGTAAATCAGGGAAAAAGATTCTGTTCAGAGCTGAGTCTCCTTTTTCAAAAGTTGAGTAAAGATAAAACTCAAATAGAAAGTGCTACTGACATTAGAAAACTTTTAGATGTATGTTCAGGACGAACACAGTTTTCTCAAAATGAACAGCAAGATGCACATGAATTTTTGATGTATTTTCTTCAGGTAGTGGAAGAAGAAGGAGTTCCCATTGACATTTTTTTTGGTCTCTCTTATAAATGGGAACATAGTTGTGATAATTGTTATAATATATGTGGCTCTATTGTTGATAATGAAAGGTTTATTTATTTGACATTGCCAGAGAGTAAAACAGTCACTTTTGCAAAATTAGTTAAAGATGCTAATCATAGCATGAAATGTGGTGAGTGTAATTCTGACATGTTTTCAACATTAATTTTAAAGGAATACGGACAGTATGTAATTTTAATGATGCAACGATGTAGAGCTGATGGTTCAAAATTGGATACTTTAATAAAGAAGTTTACAGGACAGCAATTATCAATTTCAGGAAAAACTTTTGTAACTGTTGCAATAATTTTCCATGATGGACCTACTGTTACTTCTGGACATTACACAGTTTATCTAAAATGTGAAAAAGGCTGGACACTGTGTAATGATTCCCAATTGATTTTCAAACAACGTTTGCCTTTTGATTTAGCAAATTCCTATCTAATCTTCCTGAAACCTAAATTTTAGAGAGACTTGGCAAGATCTGGACAAAATAATTTTACCATTTTACTGGATTACCATTGCAATTTTGTAAAAAAAAGATTTTTAAAATTATCCTTTGGCCTAATGGAAAGATAACCAATTGTAATGTGGACTTTTTTAATTTTTAATGCAATTTTGAAAAACCAATAATTTAGAGATTATCGGTAACTTCTGCACATTTTAAATTTTGGAATGTTATTGGACTGCCATTGGAAATTTTTTCAAAAATGATTTAAAAAATTACTATTTGGCCATGTGGAAAAGTAACCAATTCTATTGTGGACTAAATAAATTATTCAAAAAATTTTCGTGAACCAAAATGTTACAGAGAATCGGTGAGATCTGGACAAATTAAACTTTAGAATTTTATTGGATTTCCGTTGGAAATTTATTCCAAAAAAAAAATTAAAATTACTATTTGGCCTAAAGGAAATGAAATCAGATGTATTTTGGAGTTATTTGAGATATAATATTGTGATTATAGTTCTGAAACAAACATATCAGACGGTATTTTAAAGAAATAAGTATTGGTATTAGATGATATTTTTTTACAATATTATGCATTTCTATAATGTTAAGTTTAATTAAAAAAAGAATCAGGGCTTTTTTAATACAATCTTTGTGATTGGTATTTTTTTTTGCCCGCTGTAAAATGATGAATGCAATTGCTTTCACAATTTATAGTGAAATGCAATATATTCTGAAAACAGCAAAAATAAGGCAAAAAGATTTTTTGGTAAAAAATGTAAATATGTGTACTGTATTATAAAATGTTTAAAAAATATTAATACTTTTTTCTTTTTTTCCAGATAGATATAGAAAATTTTCGAAAACTACAAACATTTTTAAAACTATTTTTTAAAAAAAGAAATGAATAAATATTTTTTCAGTGAGTATGGTAAGTCAATAATAATAATTGTAGTCTCTCAAGGACAATGTAATGTGATAAATGATTTTTAGTGTTTTTTTAAAAAAATAAAAAAAAAGTACGCGCACCGTACGCGTACGGTAAAAAAAAAATAAAAAAAAGTTTTTAAAAACATATGTAAAAAAAAGATGAAAGATAAGGTTGGCTCTTAAAAGAACCGTTGTGTTCATGCAGGGACAGAGGAAAGGAAGCATGGGAAAATTATTCAAAGCGACAAATGTGCTGATCTATTTTGTTGTTCACTAGGGAAACACTGGTCTCCCTATGGCAAATTAGATCTTTACAAAATGTGCAATGAATATCAACCTTCCGAAATCGAGGGTTCATTTCCAGAGGGCCAGCAAAAGGAGATTCTCCCCCCACAGATGAAGGGCTCACCTGACCTGCAGAAGAAGGAGTAAGCCCTGCAGGTGATGGTCCAGGCTGAGCTGCTGTGGATGTACTGGCTCGTCTTTCTGAAGAGTTACCTCCAAAAAGATGACCATGTGTCCTTCTGTGTACATCCTGGAGGTGTCTCTTCATGGTGTGATTCCCAAAGGAATACTTCCTGTCAGGATTACCTCTAGAAAGTACATGCTTACACAGCCTGCAAGTAACTAAGGGTGCATTCACCTTTTGCTGGCCTTCTGGAAAAGTAAAATAATCCCAAACATAAGAAGGCTTTTGTTTCCTCGATCTCTGCCTCAAGACAGTGCTGCTAGTGCTAGCCTCACTCTCAGAAGAGCTCTGCTGTTCTGCCATCGTATCCCAAAGACAAACCAGCTCCTTCTCCCAAGGGATCACAAGCAGAAATGAAGGGAATGGGTGTGGTGTAGGAGAGTTCTAGAACTGAAAGTAGTTTCAACCAATCAAAAGTTGTGTTTCAAGATCACATGACCTACCGTACGCTTACGGTACGCTTACGGTACGCTTACGGCAAAAAGTACGCGTGCGCGTAAAAAAGACACGCGCTTGCGCGCATGCGCATAACAGTCACTCCCCGGCACTTCCGCGTAACGTGCGCGTGTGGCGTAAGCGCGCACGCGTCCCACGCGCAGTACGCGCGGCTACGCAAAGTGCGTAACTATACGCAAGCAGCGTAGATAGATTACGGACGTTGCGTAAACCGTACGCTTACCGTGAGCTTACGGTACGCGTACTAAAAAAAAATAAAAAAAAAAAAAAAGAACTGGAAATAAATTTTACATGTTTATTTTAAAAAATATATTAAAAAAAAATATTTAAGGATTTTAAAAATTAAAGCATAGTCTTTATAAAAGGTAAGAAAATTAAATTAAAAATATGTTTGAAAAAATTGAAGAATAAAAAAAAAATTAGCATTTAAAAAACCTTGCAAATTCACTGAAAAAACCATGGGTTTCACACACGTTATAGTTAGGAATTAGCATTTAAAAAACCTTTGAAATTCAGTGAAAAAACCATAGGTTTCACACACGTTATAGTTAGGAATTAGCATTTAAAAAACCTTAGAAATTCAGTGAAAAAACCATAGGTTTCACACATGTTATAGTTAGCTGGACATTTTACTCGTAAAAAACCAATGAAATTGCCCCGTTATAGTTAGTTCAGCTAACTATAACTCGCGCGCCCGCAATGCACTGCTGATGACGTCACATATTACATCACTCATGACATGGTCAGTGACATCACTCATGACATCACTGATGACATCTCAAATGACATCACTGATGACATCACTGATGACATCATCCTTGTGATAGAGTGGCAGACCTCCTCTTCCCCTAATATAACCTTTGACACACACATTCAAAAATAGAAACTACAATGTTCAAAACAATGGACATACCAATACCAGTTAAAACAACCTTTTCAGTAATTCTAAGATCCACATACACATCCACTCATTCACCAACAGTCCAATTCAGTCACTCATACATGTACTCACTCATCATATGTACTCATACACCTATACATCCTGTTACACAATGCCACTCATCCATAGAGTTACTCACACACATAGTCACTCATGCTAACAAAGAATCAAACATACATTTACTTGCATATACAGTTATACACACACCACCACACTTACTTCTACGGAAACTTACACATACTTAGTCTTTTAAACAATCACTTATAGAAACACATACTTATTCATACAAGAACTCTTTCAATCTCTCACTCTCACATATACTCACATATATACACCAATAGTCACATATACTAGTTTAAAACATATGTAGTTACTCATAAAGACACTATTGAGACAGTCATTCACTCACTAACACACCCATACACACACTCATCCACCCATACAGTCCTGCACACATACTGTGTTCAACACATACAAACAGTGAGTCACTCATTCATGCACCTATGCACTACGTAATACCCCCACCGAACCATGCAGACACTCAGACTGATACTCAAAAAACCAACTAATAACCTATATAGACACCCATGTAGCTACTCACCAACCCATGCAGCCACTTATACACAAAGTGAGAGACTGATACAGATATTTACATATTTAAACATTACTCACTAAGCCATGTATTCACTATGATACACTTAATCAGTCAGTTACACAATCAATTTTTCAAAAACAAATCATCCATTTAGACACTTATATACCCATTTATTCTTCCATCGACCTTGAGATATACATATATAAAACATATTTAATTTTCAGAAAAACCCACATTCACTGGATGATGTCATCAGTGATGTCATTTGAGATGTCATCAGTGATGTCATGAGTGATGTCACTGACCATGTCATGAGTGATGTAATATGTGACGTCATCAGCAGTGCATTGCGGGCGCGCGAGTTATAGTTAGCTGAACTAACTATAACGGGGCAATTTCATTGGTTTTTTACGAGTAAAATGTCCAGCTAACTATAACATGTGTGAAACCTATGGTTTTTTCACTGAATTTCTAAGGTTTTTTAAATGCTAATTCCTAACTATAACGTGTGTGAAACCTATGGTTTTTTCACTGAATTTCAAAGGTTTTTTAAATGCTAATTCCTAACTATAACGTGTGTGAAACCCATGGTTTTTTCAGTGAATATTAATTATATTTATATGTTTGATAATTAATTGATTGATAATTAATTATTAGTTGGTAATTAATTTTTATTAATTGGTAATTAATTGATATTAATTGATTAATTGATAATTATGTTAATTGTATTTTTTATTATTAGGAGCGGGTTGTGGGTTTTTAGGGGAATTGGGTGGGAAGTAATTTAATTGTAATAAAGTAAATAATTATTTTGTTATTTATGTCTATTGATAATTAATTGGTAATTAATTATTAATTGGTAATTAATTTGTATTAATGGGTAAATAATTTGTATGAATTGGTAATTAATTTGTATTAATTGCAAAATTATTTGTATTAATTGATTAATTGATAATAATATTAATTGTATTTTTTATTATTGGGAGTGGGTTGTGGGTTTATAGGGGAATTGGGTGGGAAGTAAATTAATTGTAGTAAAGTAAATATATTTTTTTTTATTTATGTGTATTGATAATTGATAATTAATTATTAATTGGTAATTAATTTGTATTACTTGGTAATTAATTTTTATTAATTGCTAATTAATTTTTTTCAATGGTAATTAATTGTTATTAATTGGTAATTATTTTTAATTACCTTTTTATTGGTATTGATAATTAATGTAATCTTATTTTAAAATTAAATCATTACTTTCCCTACTTTTGCACTCTCAGGAGTGGGAATAGTATTTTTTACCCTCCCGCTATCCAACTCTTTCCCTACTGTTGCACTCACTGGAGTGGGAATAGTAATTTTTACCCTCCTGCTATCCAACGCTTTCCCTACTGTTACACTCTTTGGAGTGGGAATAGTAATTTTTACCCCTACACTATCCAGCGTTTTCCCTACTGTTGCATTCACTGGAGTGGGAATAGTAATTTGTACCCCTACGCTATCCAACGTTTTCCCTAATGTTGCACTCACTGGAGTGGGAATAGTAATTTTTCCCTTTCCGCTATCCAACGCTTTCCCTACTGTTGCACTCTCTGGAGTGGGAATAGTAAATTTTATCCTCCCGCTATTCAACGCTTTCCCTACTGTTGCACTCACTGGAGTGGGAATAGTAATTTTTACCCCTACGCTATCCAACGCTTTCCCTACTGTTGCACTCATTGGAGTGGGAATAGCAATTTTTCTCTTCCTGCTATCCAATGCTTTCTGTACTGTTGCACTCTCTGGAGTGGGAATAGTCATTTTTACCCCTACGCTATTCAATGCTTTCCCTACTGTTGGAGTCACTGGAGTGGGAATAGTAATTTTTCCCTTCCCGCTATTCAACGATTTCCCTACTGTTGCACTCTCTGGAGTGGGAATAGTAATTTTAACTCTCCCGCTATCCAATGCTTTCCCTACTGGTGCACTCTTTGGAGTGGGAATAGCAATTTTTACCCCTACGCTATCCAACGCTTTCCCTACTGTTGCACTCACTGGAGTGGGAATAGTAATTTTTCCATTCCCGCTATCCAACGCTTTCCCTACTGTTGCACGCTCTGGATTGGGAATAGTAATTGTTACCCTCCCGCTATCCAACGCTTTCCCTACTGTTGCACTCTTTGGAGTGGGAATAGTAATTTTTACCCCTACGCTATACAACGCTTTCCCTACTGTTGCACTCACTGGAGTGGGAATAGTCATTTTTACCCATACGCTATCCAACATTTTCCCTACTGTTGCACTCACTGGAGTGGGAATAGTTATTTTTACGCTCTCACTATCCATCAAAAGCTCTACTTTTTTTACATTACTTTTATTATGTTTACATTTTAAGCTTTTTTATATTATATTATGTATGTTTTATTAAATTGTTTTTAATATTTAATTACTTTTATATTATTTTTAATACATTTAAAAAATTCGATATTTTAGCTAACTATATTTTAACATTCTATATTTTGGAATCGATATTTTAGTACTTACCTGTTTGTAGATAGGGAGTCGATATTCTGTCCTTCTATATTTTGGCATCGATATTTTGGGCATTCTATATTATGTCCCTCGATATTTAGTCACTGAACCCCCAGATATGGGGAAGGAGGCAGAGATGGCGCTTTTAACTCACAGCCTAGCAGTAGAGGAGGAGGAGGAAAGGAATCTAATCTGATCTGTGATTTGGGGGTAAATCCTTATACAGGCAAGCAGCCTGAAGAAATATGGCCATTCTAAGAGTCAAATACCTTGGTCAAGTAATACAGCAGTCATGTTCAACTGGGGGTCTATGGAGTGCATGAGCACAAACAAAGTATGGACATTGTGTGCAGTGAAATGGCCCAGAACGAAACCAGACTGGTCAGGCGTACAATTTGAGGCAAGAGAGGGGTTTATCGAGAGGTGATTAATTTAGCTAGTATTTTTTTATCAACATTGATTGCTGATAGTGGGCGGATGGAGTCAAAGCTGTGCGCACGCTTGCCGATTTTCAAAATGGTGACAATAACAGCTTCACGTAGGGAAGGCAGTCATATGTCAAGTGATAGGGACTCATTTATCACTAATAGATGAGGAGCGAGTTGCATTCCTTGTAGAAGGCCATGGTGAGCCCATCTAGTCCGGGTGCCTTGCCCCTGGGGATAATCTGGATAATATCATCCACTGTGAAGGGCTCATCTACGTATAGACACTGGGCATCATCCAACCAAAGAAGTTGAATCGAGTCAAGGAGTGCATACAGGGAGTCTGTGTCTGGGGTAAATGTTGTGTAGTACATTTCTGTGTAAAAGTCAGTCATGATGCGAAGGATGTAATCCGGTCTCATGTGAGTGGACTGCTGGTTGTCTTTAAGCTTTGTGATATAGTCACTAGCCCAGGGCTTCCTGAGTAGGCCAGCCAGTATCTTGCCCGAAGTATCTGGCCACCTCCTCCCTGCCATGGTGGAGGGTTTCTCTAACCGCTGCCTCATTCTACTCTGTCCGTTTCTTTCTAAGGGCAGCTAGCGTCTTGGAGACCCCAGTCACAAAGTTGTGAGTTCAACCTCATAGGTGCTGGCCTCCAGCCGGTTCATTTGTTTTCGCAGTCCTATGAGTATTCCTGACTGTTTAGCAATGCAAGCCCCCCCTAGATAACGACTTTGAAAGCTACCCAAAGTGTTGATGGGGAGTCCACTGTGCCTGCATTAGGAGTGAAGTATCCAAGTATCTCTGTGCAAATCTTGTGACGAAAGACAGGGTCTCAAAGTACATAAGGGGCAAGCTTCCTCACAAAGGCTCTTTTCCTGGAGAAGAGGGGGAGAGTTATAGCAGGACTGGTGCATACTTAGATAGAGTCCGCAGGAGATTAGTGACACTGGCAGTCAAGGTAAGTGCATCTCGTGTAACAAGCCCGTAAGCAATCCGTGACCAGATGTTGTGTGAGGTGGTAATACAAGTGTCCTCTGTGCTGTGAGTGTGAGTCAAATGCCAGACATCATGGAGATCATTATTGTGCATTAGTGTGTGCAACCGGGCTGCAGTTACAGGTTTTGGATGTCTGGTATCACTGGGCCAGTCCACAGCCTGATCTAGTATGACATTGATACCCCCCAGAGTATCGTCCCAGGACCCGTGTAAGAGATCAGACAGCAGACCTCCACAAAGAAATCGGGGCTGTTAGTATTAGGGTGGTATATCGAGGTTAGTATGATAGGGAGCTGTGAAGCTTGCCCTGTACTTTTGCAAATCTGCCCTCCTTATCACAGTCTGATTGGTGCTGGCACCACTGTAGCCCCTTTCATATAAGGATAGCAGTGACACTAGCATAGTTTGAGTATAGGGAGGCGAGAAATTCAGAAACCCACTCGCTCACAGCCACGACTGGGTTGCCTCAGTGAGGTGCAGTTCCCTCAGGAAGCATATGACTAACCAGTGTCCATTAAAGTAGGCATGAATCAGGCGTGTCTTGTGGCAGTCATTAAGCCTGCATATGTTCCAGGTTAAGCACCAAATGGGCGTCATGTTACGACAGGCGTGTAGATATGTGCAGTGTCACATAGGATGGATGTTAGAAATGGGATCTCTAGTGGGCAGAGGTATGCACCCTGTCCAAGTAGGGACAACCACTCTAGTCAGGGTAAGTCAGATACACCACCTAAATTAACCTCTGGTCACCCTCTGGTAACTTGGCACAAAGCAGGGTTAACTTAAGAGGCAATATGTAAAGTATTTGTGCAACACATTAATTACAGTACCACAGTGAAAACACCACAAAAACTTCACATCAGTTTAGATAAAATAGAGAATCTTTATCTGATTTAAATATGACCAAAAAGACAAAAATAAAATAAGTATTTGTCCAGGCATTTAACATGTATGCAATCAATGCACATGAGAGCGCCTGTGCGCTTCTACTCAAGTAATTATGGTAGGTTTCTTGGGAATGCAATGATCCCCATTGGGGATCGACAGTTGGACTCCTTCAGGTCGAAGTGGGCGAAAACAGTGCTTCACAAGTCACTGGAATGGTATGGTGTAGAGGAGAAGGTACATAACCACAATCTGCACGCCAGAGACCTCACGCGGTCCCTCTCCATCTTGGGATTCTTAATTGCCCCTGGCCACAAAAGTGCAGTGCGGCTACATGGGGTCGCAGTACCTACTTTTTGGCATGCTGCAGTGATGGACCTGTGTCACCAGGGCAGCTCCACAGGTGATCGTGAGATGCAATGTCGGCCTCACAGGACCAGCCTCAACGGTCTGGTAACCACAGGATACTTGTCACAGCATCCTCTTGAGAGACTACAGACTGTAGTCCTCTGTCGATGTGCAGCGTTCATTCCGCTGAATCGCTGGCCACAGGCGTCACTCTGGTTGCTCTGGCAACACAAGGACATGGGAGCCACGCTGAGTGCGGGCTTCCTCCATTGCTGCTGTCTTCGTCAGTGACTACAAGCGGCGTACCAGGAAGCCTGGCACACAGGTGATGGCAGAGGAGTGAGAGACAACATAAATGCAGAGTAAAGGTACAGTAATTGTGATTTGAAGTCAAGTTAACTGTTGCCAGACAGGTCCATCTGACAGTAATCTCGGTTTGATGCTGCGTGTCTTCTGGCACAGTGTTCTCCCACCCTCCAGCTGTGAGAACTCACATAGTGACACATCATGGTGGCAATGAGATAGGCCTGCCTGGCCACTGGTCGTAGCACAGTTGTTGTGGAGGCGGCCCTTGGATCCAGTTGCACAAAATGAGGTTTTAATTGCTTTGGTGAGGATGAATTTCCAGGCAAATTTCGTGGCCGCTTTGTGGTCCGTAAAGTAATGTTGCTATCTGTCAAGGTTAACATGAAGTTTGGCTAGATAGAGCAAAGAGTACGAGATTTTTGCCTTCTGAAAGGTACGTTTCACTGGGAGGAATTCCCGGCATGCCACCTGGACTGTGATAGTGAAGTCAGGATAGAAGGAGATGGTGTTGCCTTGATATTGAAGTGACTGACATTCTTGGGCAAGTCGTAGTATCATATCTCTGTCCCGATAGTTGAGTAGCCTGGACACTATTGGTCTAGCTGTGGTGTTGGTCAGTGTTTTTGGGCTGAGTGTGTGGTATGAGCGCTCCACTATGAAGATGGGGATAGAGCATTGTCAAAGAGGGAGTGAATCATGTTTCGAAGTGTGTCTCCACCTTATCTATGAGAGACAACAACAATTTCTCAACTGGTATCATTTAAAGAAGACAGTTAGGAATGCATGTGCAAAGCATTACAAGAAAGAAGGGGAGCCTCTCAGTCAGTTTTCTTTGAAAAATATGCACATGGCATCGTGTATTTAGCAAACAGAAATGACAAGGGCAAAGGAACATAAAATAAAAAGGACAAATTACAGTTGTAACAGCATTGCACGGTATCCGCCACGGTCAAGTGCGGTGTGTAGTCTACACACCGCACTTGACCGTGGCGGATACCGGCCGATTCAGACACCCTCCGTTCCCGACTGAAGCTCTATTTACTAGAGCCTTAACCGTTCAATCAGTGTTTTTCCCGACGAGGTTATCCCGGACACGGCACCTGAGCTCGAATTTGACTACAATTCAGACCCGCATCTGTCCTATCAGTGCCTCCCTGCCGATGCCTTCCTAAACACGGCTCCTGAGCTCTACTCGTTGCGACAATTCAGATGGATTAAACCCCGGTTCCCCAGATACACCGATACATAGCAATACACGGCTCCTCCGCTCTCCCAGCACCGCCTTTATCATGCCAACCCGGTCCTGATGATGATCCCAAGTTACTGGATCGAAACGCCGTCGACCTGTCAGCGCAATTGATGGCGCACTTCTCATGTGGTTCTTTGAATAACTGCGTATTAATGACAAAAAAATGCGAACTTCTGACTAGAACATCTGATTTCACTGTATATTTGTTCACTTCACTTCATTTTGCGCCGTTCCTAGCTGATTTCACATTGTCACTTGCATCGCCACACCGTTGTGTCACGAACACACTCGAGCACCAAGTACAATTCGGGTTGTTCATGCAAATTTATTTTGCGTGCAGTGCTGTTACAACTGTAATTTGTCCTTTTTATTTTATGTTCCTTTGCCCTTGTCATTTCTGTTTGCTAAAAACATGATGCCATGTGCATATTTTTCAAAGAAAACCGACTGAGAGTCTCCCCTTCTTTCTTGTAATGCTTTGCACATGCATTCCTAACTGTCTTCTTTAAATGATACCAGTTGAGAAATTGTTGTCTCTCATACACTTACCCTATTCTCAACGTGGTTTATGGGTTTTTGCTCCTGTTGTTTGATCCACCTTATCTATAGCAGTCAACTCAGGAAGGCCAATCAAGAATACAAAGATTATTTCACCTGGAAGCGGCTTCCAGATCTTCATTTCTGTTTGTGATGACTTACAAGACTCTTTCCATTCAGAGGAGGTGTTTAACAGTCGAAACCTGGGTGTCTTCAATGTCTGAAGTGTAGCTTTCTAAATGGTCACTGTGATCCTCATTTTTTTCAACCCACTACTTGACGCAGTTGATTCAGTTTGTCAGAAGTTCGATCTTGGAGTAATAGTATGCAAGCTGGTTTTCATCTCTATGAGCATGTCTTTTATTTCCTGATCAGGCATGGCAGGCAGGGTAGAATCTAGCGCACACTGTTCGACCGTGCATGCATACCTCCTGCCATTAAAGGTCAATTTGGGCAATTTATTGTCTTGATTGCCCATCTTCAGTGCTTATGTGAGCAATCTGTCAGACCCAGGAGTGGGTGCGGTGCCTCGAGTGCCGCCTCACCTTCGTCTCCAACTGCTATGCCAGGGGGCACAAGTAGATCCAGTCACCAAACATATTGACTCAACGATACTGGGGTTCCCAGTGTTGTCCCTAGTGTGAGATCCACATGGGATCCCAGATCCCACAGAGTGCCAGAGGCAGGATCATTTAGGCAGCATGGCGATGAGGTGAAGGGGGACGCCCATGAAACAAGGAGATACACCTCTCCCCAGGTACCACTCTCCCCAGCACAGCAAGAGGGCAATGGCAGACTTCACTTTTACCGGGGGTATGAATGGTACATTATTGTAGGAGCAATCTGAGGCGCAGCAGCTAAACGCTCCACTCCACGGCAGGGCTTTACAGCAAGGTGCTCCCTCCAGCTGCACCCCGGCAAGCCGGTGGGAGTGAGGGGCTCCCCCCACAGAGCTCAAGAATATGGCCCAAGAGTATGGCTCAGCACCTCACCTTTGAGCCGCTCCCACAGTCCGCTCAGCCTGCGGCACAGGGCCGCAGCAGTCAACCCACCGGTCCCACCAGTCCACCAGGACCAGCTGGCTTGGGTCCCTGGCCCCAAAGGGGCATCTCCCCAAACAGCACACGGGCTGGGGTTCGACCAGCTCCAAGACGCCTGTGCTGAGGATGAGCAGCAGGATTCCTCATCAGGCGAGGCAACAGTTAAGTACTGCACCACAACTCCCATCCACGTAGGCCGGTGTGTCAGTCCTCTCAGCCTCTATTTCTCTGTTGCAGTATTCCCTCACATGGGAGCAAAAGGGGGTTCCAGGGGCACCTCAGTCGGTGCAGGCCAAAGAATAGGTGAATTGCAGAGTCTTTGCTTACTCCATGTATGAAACAATGTCACCCTTTGGCTCACCTGCTGCAGAGCAACTGGATCACAGTGGCAGATGACCCACACTGTTTAGAACAGGGCGTGCACCACTGAGTTTTCCTGCCCGAAAACTCAATGCAAAGTATTGCAGGCCCAGGCAGGAAAGTATACAAATGTCAATGATGCCCAGGAGAGAAAACTCCCTTGGTGTCAGTAGACAACAATTGTTTTCAATCTTACCAACAAACTACATCTGAGACAGAAAAAAGCTGAATGTTCTGAATCAACATGACAACTGTGGTGAAAATGCATCCACTGTATCTGCAGATGCACATTGACCCAGAGATACCTACCAGACATGCAGAGATCTCTAGATAGAGATGCAGACCTCTAGGGGGAGAGGCAGGGGCATCCGACAACCCAACAGCCTGGCCTGCCACCACCGTGAATCCCAGTAGGTAGAATGGCAGAGTTGTAGCTTTGATGTGAGTGTGACTATAGGCATCACTCTCCCCCGGAGGAATCACGAGGCAATAGCCAAACAATATATATAAAAAAAGACAATGCTTGCCAGATATGTGGCATAAGTATATACAACTTTCAGTAGCATGCAATAAGTGTATGTCCGGTGTGATAAAGCAGGAGTGGTACTAGGAAGTTATTATCACTATAAACAAATGTTTTCCTAGGTCCTGATGAAAAGCCAATAGGGGTACAGCTTGAAACATGTTGACCCTTTAGGAAATTGGTGGGATTCACAGAAGGGTAAACCCGGAATCACTGGGACCTGGGTACAAGACAGTATATATTGAGGTGGTCCCAGTATTATAACATCAATAGTGTCAAACAAGGAGAGAATTCAAATGAAATTGAGCTACAGAATTCAAAGCACAAAAAACTTACTGTTCCTGTGTTGTTTAATCACACTGAAATTTGTCAACATTTCTTCAGACAAGCATTGAAGGCCATACATTTTTGTTAAAATATCAACATTGCGGTGCCCAAAGAGCGGGGTTGAAAAGGGGAAGGCTGTGAATTAAAGTGAGGTAAAGGTGGTGATAAAAAATCACAAACAGTTCAAGCATATATTCTTCATATACCTGGAAAGCAAAAATCAATTAAATATTCAAAACAGTACATAGTATCTGTACAAATTTGCCATGCAGCACACGATTCCACAGTAAAGTAAGTACTGTTGAAGGGACTGGCATTTATAAAGTGTCGATGTTTCGACCCCTGTGTCAGTGTAGGTTCTTCCAGACCTTACTCGCAGGGTCTTCCTCAGGACAGTTGGTGGGTGGTGTGGGGTGGCGGGGCACCTACGAAGAACAAAGGATGGTGTATCACATCCGTACTAAGATTGGAAAAAGAGGTTACGTACGTCCCATGATGTGGGCGCGGTCAATATAATTACCGTGAGTGGATAAAGACGGGCCTCTCACTAATCAATGGTGGAGGATCAATGGTGCTCCGTGGCTCTCAATCAAATGAGGAAGGAGTGAGAAGACACCTGTAAAACTAAGGTGACTGTCAACCAAATGATTTACCTTGAGGGAGAGGCTGCAAGAAAACAAATAGAGGGCTCTAAATCACAACACTTACTCAGACTTAATACTGGGGCTTCGGTCCAGGTAAATCAAGGACCCAGCAGCAAAGGGGGACAGTCCCCGTATCTTAAGAACGTCAGGAATCCCGAATAAATCAAGGGAAATTGGAGATCTATTCAAGGAGGAGAAAAAAACAAAAAAACGCAGCTAAAATAAAGGACCCACTCTGTAAAGGTGACAATGAAAACGGCTCTGCCGAAAGCTTGTGGTTGTGTGCCATGCAGATTCCGCTTTAGGAGCTAAGGGCATGAGTACTGATCACTGAATGAAATGAATAAGTGAACTAGAGCTGACAAATAGCTTCAATTAAAAGCCGGTATACCAGTATTAAAAACGGATAACAGAAAACAAAGGAGCGTGGTGCATAAAGAGACGCCTATGTTAAAAGTGAAGAGCGTGCCCTCGTTGAAACCGCTCCAGTGTACTGGATAAAGGTATTTAAACCCAGGCGGGACAAAAGCCACATGACCATATTAAAGACGAATTTATGGGTGGTACGGAATAAAAAAAAGCCTATGTGAAGTATGCAAATATGAATAAGGCGCAATAGATTGCTGCCAAACCAAAGATGAACGGCAGTAATCCCTCCTGTGGGTGGTGGTGTTAAACTAGGGAACAAACAAAAGTTACAAGGGAATCATCGGGTCAGTAACGTGTGCGATGACCTGGTAGCACTAGTCTGCGTGGCGTCGGTGATGTTAGTGACCCACATAACATATAGATCGGGTATCTATTAAAAGGCCGAACAGCGGGGTGGCCTTATTATCACACCAGCACTCACCGCAAGTTACTCCGTTGTTCTCTTGGAAATTAGATCAACCGGGTCATACAAGCGAAAGCTCCTATATCCCCGGGACGTGATGCGGAAGGCGTGCAAGCGCTCTGCGTCGCGCGATGTTGGCGGGCATGCAGAAGCTAGATGCCTCCCGACCGCAGGGCTCGAGTCGGGGTACCACGCGGGTGGACGGCGTCCCCCCACTTATTTTACCAGGTTTTAACGGGTGGATGCCGTCCCCCCTGCCCAAAAGCTGGACTTCACTCTTTGGCCTCTCTGGAGCGAGATCAGAGCTTATTCAGAACGTCTGTCTACCTGCATTCACTGCGGGGGGATTAAACGCAGCCTCCGCGAGGTAGGGTGCAGACCACCTTTCATCTAAAGGCATATGAATAACCATGAGATTCCTGTTGTGACGTCACTTCCGGTGACAGCGTCCCCCCACTTCTCGTCACTTCCGGTGACAGCGTCCCCCCACTTCTTTTTTTAGGACTTGTGCCCTGCCCAACCGTGACACCTTGAGCGTGAAGAAAGACTTCTCAGTCTACATTAGTATAGACCAAACCTTAAACACGGTTGTGATGGAGGAGCATAAAATGGGCATGATCATTCTGAAAATAGCGGTGCATTGAAAGACTGTTTGAAACCGAAGATTGTGACATTAATGCCTGTGGTGTACTGCTGTAAGCACTAGGACATCTATGTTGACTGACAGACCAATTGTGTTTGAAAGCTATATTGTACAATTTCAAACACGTTAAAACTACCTGAGGTAGTTAAAAAAATTGTGCATTTGTCAAACAAATGTAATTAATGAACAATGGTGCCACATAAATACCCATATTTAAAAAATTATTATTTTGGAGTGTTCAGATTAATTCTATGCTGAACATGGTGGATGGAGAGTTAAGAAAAGGTTCATTGTTAACAGCATTGTCAATATATGTCAAAGCATAGAAACAGTTATATTGAAATAATAGTATTATGTAAAGAATATATTAAGACCCATTAAGGTCACAGAATTGTTGGACATGTCTAGGTGGATGACAGATGTACATCATAAAAAACAGCATTATGATTCTGCAGTCAAACATCAAATTTACAATTGTGTAGAACAAATGCTCTTGTCACGCTAGTATATAGTGAAGTATAAAGACCCCTGAAAAGGTTGCAAAATTGCTGGACAAACCATGATAACATGAAGTTAATCGGTCGGGGAAGACCAGCGGGGATTAAATAATCATATTAAAACAACATTAATGGATGTCAAACCTAGCCCATATATTGATGGTCAAAAAAGGGGCCAAGCCGAATGGGATCATCAACAGTGGTCAGGGGGAGAACAAAACAGAAGCTCCCTACATACAGGTATTAATCATTCAGTAATTAAGCAGGCTAATTGAGCATTATTTGTGTCTGATTCATTAAGCCCATTGCTGATCGTGTCCATGCGTATCATCCATTTTGATTCACGTGTATTCAGGATTGATCCAATGTCACCGCCTCTAGGCCCCAATTCCGCTTTCTCTAGTACAAGCCATTGCAGTTGGTCGGGATTGTGTCCTTTTGCAGAGAAGTGTTCCACGAGTGGGCCCCTTTAGGAAATTGGGTACAAGACACCCTACATCCTAAACCCTCCCTTTTAATTCATGCTGGCTAGAGGTCAGAATAATTAGGATAAACCTACTTGGCAGGTATTTTTAAGATTCACTCCAGCACACAACCCCCCACTCCTATATTTTATACCACCTCCTTAATCATTGTATAGTCATTTAAGTGCTCCCAAGTATTCCGTAGGTCGTAACATACCCGCTCCATATCGGAACCGGATGGACCCAAAGATGAAGCATGCCACCAAGGGGTAACCCTGGTGGGTGAGGGTTTTACGAGAAAACTTTGTTTTTTCCAGTGGAGGGTTATTTTCCTCGGCATTGATGGATTTTTATTATTGTGCTTTGAATCTGTTTTGGAGGACGAACCCAGTATATCCTCTCTCTCCCCTTTTGTTCTGATACAGGTAGGTATTTTGAAACATGTTGGTTCACCTAACTCTCAATACAGTTGGCGGAGAGGGAATGTCTGCCCGACTCTTAATAGAGCAGGTGTACATTCAGTTTGATGGACATGATGGTGGATTACCTTGTCTGCCATATTCTAAACGAGGGCCTTAGTTTTAGTATTAAGGCGGGTAAAAGAGGTGTTAATTTTTGGGGCTAAACCCTATCGCAATGTAATGCAAAGCAGCGTTTTGCGCTGCTTTGCGTTTTTTTCTATACAAACCAAGCGCTAATACTAATTAGCGTTGGCTTGTGAATCCTCAAATAGATTTAGCGTCGAGTTAGTGTTACAAAAGTAACGCTAACCGCCACTAAACCTTTGCGAAACAGGGCCGATGACTTTTACCAAGAGTGGGAAAAATCTTTGTGAATCAGCCCTGTGTCATTGAATACTAACTACTCAAAGCTCTCTTCCTAAGAAATATTTAAAAAGGACAATTGAAGTGAACAGGTTTGTTATTATGATTTGTATTCTACAAAGATTCTTTACCTACAGTAAATAAGAGGACATTGTGTATAATATTGTCTTTTTAAGTGAATCTGAGAAGAGTTTAGTTTCACAAGAACAAGCAAATTGCTAGTTCTGTGGAGAAACTTTTCAGTGGGTAGCATAAGGGTCAGGGCCCTGTGGGGTGCTTCACAGAGGACATGCTTGCTGTTCTTAACTACCCTCCTTAAATCAATTGAGCTCTCATTTCAAAATGGAAGGGATTTTATTGAAACATAGGGATTTAAAAATAAAATGTATTTGCATATTGGGGCTTTCAAGATATACATTTATATAGTAATATAAACTGAAATCATAGTGTACGATTTCCGTTTATATCAATACTTTATAAATGTATATCTCATATTTATTTTCCACGATTGTCATCACATTTTGGAAGGAGGCGTGCCTCGTGGACCAATGAGCAACAATCTTCTAAGCGACTCAAACACATGTTTTCAGCAAGTGTGACACATAAAATAAAACAGGTGAGAAAGCATAGAACTTTTTTGATCCATAATAGTTGAATGATTGTGTAACGATACACTACGCAGAACAGCAAATGTGACCATTTTTAAAAGTGTTCAAAACTGCATCACCAATCAGTTACCCTTTATTTCACTCAAACGTGCCCATGCTCCACCCTTGATGTATCTGAACTCTAAAATACTGCAGTCGATCTTTATCGTATCTTGCTCCCCATCATTGTAATAATCTCCCCCTTCGTATCAGGGCATGCACCGAGATTTCAGGCTTTAAATGACATCTTAAGACCTGGCTCTTTTAATGGCTAATTCCTCCCTGACTTGCTATCCAAGCTCCAAGATGCCCCTTCGAGGTCGAGTTGTTGTGCTATATTAAGTTATCGTAACATAACATAACATCTTCAGGCGGTGCAGAGGGAACCAGCAGAACTGCCAGTATAAGGACCATTTCGCACACACGTTTAGCATGCGATCATTGTAAATACACTACATGTGTGTATACTGTGCTTTTTTTTATAGGAAATACCCATGTATAAATACTACCAATGAATGGACTCTGCCGCAAGTTTCTGCAAGTGTCACCAACCTGCTCTTGGCTCACCAGTGGACTCCTGCGGACCCCTCGCCATCCTGCCAGTGCAGCACCAAGAACAAGCTGATCATGCTCCCAGAGTGCCCTGAAGGAGCTGGGGGGCGTCCCCCACCTCAGGTACTGTACTTTTCAATTTATACATTGATTTTTTTTTTTTTAAAGTGCTTTCTTATTTTTGCTATTTTTTTTAATTTTTTTTTATAAACTTTGTTTATTGGTTTCAATCACAGCCATACATAACATGATTGGACGATATGTTTAAGGTTGTCAATATAAAATAAGCAGACATTACTTTTGGTTGCACATTAAGCATTTCCTACAACACTTGCTGGTCTATGCAGCTCCATTTCAACCTACACATTGAGTTTTGCACTCACTGATTCCAGGTTATTAACACTCTCAGTTTTCCAAAATACAATACATATACATTTGTTAGAACTGAAATACACGTTAGCCAAACTGAACAACCAGGGATATTTTCAGAGATGTTGCAAAGAAAGGGAAACTCACCAAACTGAGTTAATGCACTAGAATCGAGAGTCAATGGTCTGAAGCACAAGATGACATACACTGGGTATGAATACTGACGCAGAGGTTTTGTACGGTCTCTACAGAACATAGGTCATGACAGTCCTTTTTCAGTCCCTCTCAAAACCGCTTAGTGGTCCATCACACCCCAGAGTACTATATGGGATAAAGTATCCACTGTTGTATATGATAAGAGTACTGCAAATCACCGAAGAGTTCAGTGTATAGAGGAGCAAGCCAGAAGTCCAAGTTCCTTTATAAGGTCATGGAACTCTGAGGTGACTTATAATATCATTTTAATATATGATAGAGATTATTTTATTCCTCATAAGACATGCGCACACAATCACCCTTTCCACAAATCACTCAAGTCCTTGCTGTCTTGCTCTCTCATATGAAAGATGTGGTATGGTTGCAGACATAAAGAAAAAAGCTGAATCTGGAGTGCAGAATTAAACACACCGCAAAGCAGTTAGTAATCTGCTCGAAAAATATATTAGAATCAGTTTAATTTAGGGCAGGTTACAAATGCTGTAGCTCAGAATGTATAGTAGAGACATCAAATGAAATTCCAGATTTTACTGACCTATAGCATGCAAAAAATAAACATGTTGCCAAAGGGCTAATATTTCCTTTTTGCTGATCACTGTTCATTTTGGAAAAACAGATATGGGGCCGTAGAATGAATGCTGCACATTTTCCTGGATTGCCCTGGGTGCATCTTTCTACGGGTGCGCCCAGTGTAATCCAGGAAAACTGCATTGCATTATGGTGAATGCGCTGCCCCTAGTGCAGATGTGAACTCGCATGTGAAAAATGGAGCTGCTGCTTTAAAGCTGCTCAGTGTTTTCACAGTGCAGGCGGCAACTCGCCTGCACTTTTAAAGGGGATTAGAGAACCCCTTGCAGGCAGGTTCAGTGAGTGATTGCACCTGCCTGCAGGGGGATGTTTAGGGGACCCATTGGACCACCTTCCCCCCTCAGGGGGCTCAAATCAGGGGTCGCACTAATAGTGCACCACCATTTAGGTGGTGCACTGTCAGTGCACCTCCTGAGAGATTCTTTGCCTCTGCGCCCGTGTCTGTAATACGACACGGGTGCAGAGGGAAAGGGATTCCCTCATTTGCATGGGACCACGCCCCCATGAAAATGAGGGAACCCCCTCTTGAGGAAGAGGATGGACAAGCATCTGCGGCCCCTTCTGTAACACCAAAGTGCCCTGGAGTTGGGCAAAGCGGGCACAAACGCTGGTTGTGCCCCCGGGGCACTTCTATAGTACGGCCCAAAAGAGCCAAAGCCAGTTCTCCTTCTCCTTTTTCTTGTTTAAATTATGGCTGAGATTGTGCTTTGTGATCTGTCTTGCAGCTTGGCTGCTGGCAGGAAGCATTATGATGTCACAACTCAACTGTAATAACTTTTTACAGTTGAGCAGGTATGTCATTTCGTTATTATCGGTGGCAAGAGACATCACAACTCAAAAAGGGAACAGTTAAAGACAGGCTTTTATACAAGGATTGCAGGCTCCTGTGCATCACAGTTTCCTAGCCCTATCCCGCAGCTTGTATGCTGCCCCTACTTTACCTGCTGTTCTTGTCCTGACTCTCTAGGGCATTTTAGTGAGGATCCGACAGAATATTGCTGCATGCAAGATTTCTCCTGAGACTACCTTCAGTGACAGCTTTTGCGCAACATGTAGTGGCAATATATGCAGATGGTGGACAGTACTGTGCAACCTACCTTGCCTGCAAAGGGACAAAAAGATATGGCACACTTTGCTTACAATTTAACTTTGCTTTCCTAAAACGTTTCCCGTTCACGTAAACATGGTAATATAAATGATTGTGTATCTATTTAACACACTTCTACAACCTCTTTCTCCTTCTCTTTGGCCGAATCCTTTATCCTTTTGCATAGGCAATTATCAGGGCCACTGGAAGTATGCAGCAATGGAGGGCCAAATTATGGACCTGGTTCACAAAATTACGCGGCAAGAAAAGGCAAATTATGCAGCATAAAGTGGCGCAATCTGTGACAGTATTATTTTGCTATTTGATCATTTTAGCACCTTCTAAAAATGGGCACAGTTGCACATTATAAGTACCAATTTTACCACAGGAATAGTGCAATCAGCTACTTAAATGTCATGAGTTAACCCATGCACAGGGCTTGTAGTTACATGGAACAATGTTTTCTTGCTTTTTAAAGTAAATCCTGATCAATTTGAGCTAGTAGCATTTTTTGGGGGAAATGTGCAAATTATGCAGCAGATGGTGGATTATGTTGCAAATGCAGCATATTCATAACTGTGGGAAAAATGCTGCAGCTGTAGAATCACATAATTCCAGTGGCTGTGGCAATGATGTAGAGCTATGGATAGAATAAAAATCACAGGAACAAGGGTCTCACTTCTTAGTTCCCCGCACATAAATCAACCTGAGTTCTAATACACCTTGATACACAGCATAAGGGAGTATTTGCTATGCGGTATACCTCATATAAAAGTACAGAAGGATAACAATGAATTACGGGGATGTTTTTATTATCGAGAAGTTTTGATTGATATCAAATAGACAACGAGAGCAAAGATCGAGTTATCTATGATGTCACTTAGAATCCCAAGGTGAAAAACATCCCCGTAATCCACTTTTTATCCATCCATACTTTTATGTTATGCATGCCACCAAAATCATCTTCCCCTGCATTCAACTGCTATTCAGGTGCAGATGAGTCTCGGGGAGCCATTCATAACATGGCCTCAGTAATGTATCCCGTTCCAAAAGTTTTTTTTTGTTAAAAACGTACCGGCAATTCCTAACCAACCCGACCAGATTCCCTGCCTTCTTGCCTCTCCTGTGCTTTCTGCTCTCGTTCAAAGTAGATTCTCAGTGACGAAGCAAAGGGGGTGCGTACTCCCCCCTCTCTTACCTATGGCTGTCCCGGGGTGGCAAACGCAGGTATCTCCCCCCCCACACTCTTACATGCAGCTTCTGCAGGGCGGCAAACGCAGAGACCACCACGGGCGGCCAAAGGTCTTGCTATGCTACTTTAGATTCTGAATTTCAGTGACTTAAAACAGACAAGCAGGAGTGAAGCTTGTGTTGTCTCTGATGTCTCTCAGAACCCGAGGTGAAAAACATCCACGTAATTAACTTTTTATCCATCTATAATTTCATGTTATGTATAGCCCCCAGAGCATCTGCCCCTGTTTCAACTGCTACACAGGGGCAGAGGAGTAATGGGGAGCCATACACAACATGGCCTTCCCTCCTTGTCTCAAATGTGAAAAAATACCTTACCTGCCACCCTTGACCTACCCCCTCCCCCTTCCCTGCATTTCTACCCCCTCCTATAGCTCTGCTATCTGCTTTCAGTCCAGCAGACAAGTAGCAACGCGCTCACTGACAGGCTCTCAGAGAGCCCTGTCAGCCTGGCCTGAAAGACCTTTATGACGTAGAAACAGTGGGTAGCGTGTTTTGCTATCCACTGTTGCTATGTCATAGCAGTGATTTATCAGATTCAGAAACTGAAGAAACGACAGAGGCTCCCTATGTGAGCCATACATAACAAATGAATCATAACAAGTGAGCCAAATATAACAACTAGTAGTGCCTCAACTTCACCAGATTATTTCTAAGTGCTGTGTGGGAAGGGTAGAGACATTGCCCCTACATAGTCAATAAATTGAAAACAAAACCACAATTAATTTTGGCATGCATGTAGAACCATCAGAAAATAATGCATTAAAAAAACTAACATTTAAGAAAGGAAATACACATTGATTCTATAGTTCCTGTGCAACCTATGTAGTTAAATAAAAAGTCTATGTAAACACCCCAAAATCTCTGTGAAACAGTTTTTTCCCAATCATTTCCATTGCTATTTTCATTTTCTGTGAGTTTTCAGAGTGTCACGTAAAGCCATACTAAATGGCAGTGCTTATCACATGCAATAGCAAGCGCATCTAACGACATTTCTTATATATATGTCATTACAAACTATAAGCGTACCTGTTTCACAATAGGAATCTTTCACTTAGGTAGTGTAGTCTAAAGTGCGGATACTGGCCAAAATGTAGCAGCAACATCTAGTCTTGTCTAGTTCATCTCTAATAAAAAGCAAGGAGCTGCATCATGTTATATGGAGTCCTCTAAGAAACAAAAACAAATAGATATGAACAATTTATATTATGGGTAGGGAAGTAATAATGGACACCAGTAGGTTACTCATGTTACAAATAAGTGACATGCTATATCTGGTGTGGGGATTTAATAAGGAGGGCAGCCAACATCAGGGTTCCTGGGATCCACCAATCTCAAGTGAGGAGCTGTATCTTGGGGCTTTCAGTTTTCCAAACCCGTTCTGAGGGATCCCATTTATGATCAGTCTACATCTTATTGTTGTGTTGTGTTCATGCACTACCCAACGGTCAGATGGGACTTCTGGGTTGGCATTCCCAACAATTTTCTGAGCACCAGACACAAATGTTAGGATAGTTCCATCCCAAATGTTTGCAATAGGGAGCTTATGTTATTGATGGCTTTCTTCCCTTCGCAGGGCTATGCCCTCAGTTTGTGCCCACATTCGGGCACATAACGCCATTTGATAAAGGAAGGCGTGGTTGGAGAGTTCCCGGCTATTGAAATGGCCCTGTTTGCTATTAGTAGCTCTAGTTCTGTAAATTTGTTACCTCCTTTCTTTCTCTTTGGATGTAGGAAGAAGCCCAACAAGCAACTTGCAGATTGTGCGGACCACACTTGCCTAAAGATATCCCTAGGGGTAGTAGTCTTTCATAAAGGTGGCCTTTTTTTAAAGGTTTTCCCAATTTCGAGAATTTGCAGGCAAAAGCGCTTTACAACTGCCAATTCAAAACACATAAAATGTGGCCAGTGTAACTTACCTAAGACAGTTAAATATTATTTATCAAAAAATCCCATTTGAGATCTGATTTTGTTAGTTGCTAGCAAATGGCAATGCTCACATCATTCTGGATCCAGTGATGAGCAATGCAGAAATGCTGCTGTTACTCTGAATTTTGTTTTCTCCATAGAGAGTACAGCCGAGCACAGATATCCTTCAAGACCTCACAGAAAGGAACATCTCGGATTTCCTGGTGAAAACATACCCAAATCTCATACGAAGCAGGTACTTTTTAACGGTAGTTTTGTTTCTGTTTTACCACAGTTGCTGCCAATGGTAAATGTAGGATAATTTCCTTGCCTTTGCTACAGTTATCCCCAGATACAAAGCACACCCTTGTTTGTAGAAATTCAAGTTGATCAACTTCAAATGGGTTTTTCTAGATGCACCTACCAGCATATATTTTGGTTATCTTTTGAATGTGTATTGGCTTAGTTATTTATTTATTTTTGGTTTTGTATCATGAGGACACGACCCTTCGGTGTGAGATTGATTTACATAAGTTACGGGAAAATGCATAATTTGCATACACGAGTAAACAATAGATTTTAGAAGAGGTAGGATTACATAATACTAAAATACTGAGGCAGGGTGGATAACACTTACCACTCCTGGACACAGATGGGATAACAATTTTATGTTCTTTGACAACAAAAGTGTCAATCTGCAGAGAGGTTTTCTTAGATTAGTCTTGTTGCATGTGAGATTTAGACCAGATTGTAAAGTGCTCATCAAGCTTTAGTCCTTTCTTTTTATTCTTCAAGATCTCGTCCAATAATTGCAATTGGACAAATTCAGTTAGTTCCAGAGATTGGCATCAAATGGTGCCTATTTTGTCAAATTTGTTATTATTATTTTTCTATTAGAATTGCCCTTTTTCCTGTTAGGTATATATCTCCATAGACCTTATGCCACAACTTGATCTTGTAGAACAGTTTGAATTTGGTCAACTTTTATTTTCATAGGAGAAGCCACGCAAAATTAACTTTTGCCCTTGATCAGTAACCAGAAGGTGCCCTTATAGGGTATGTAACTTATGGCCTGATTTAGAGTTTGGTGGATGGGTTCTCCATGAGAAACGTGACAGCTATTTTTCTGTACTTATTACAAGTGCCATATAATATAATCCAATTTTAATAAGTGGACGGGATATCTGTCATGTTTGTGACAGAGTAATCTGTCTGTCAGACTCTAAATCAGAGTGTTGGTCTACTGTTTCCTTTGTACACTTATTTATTACTCTTCAATATTTTTTTCAGTCTTACCACTAGTTTTGAGGAATTCAGTTTACACAAAGTTGAAAAACTAACTGTCCTTTAACTTTCACTGCACTGTACCCTGAGGAGTTGAGATAGCCAAACCATTTTTTCCTCTCTTCTTGTTGAAAATGCGCTCGCCATCTGCCTAGTTTAATTCTTTTCTCTATCTTAGGAAAAGATGTCTGAAAAATGTTTTCCACAGGTGTGCACCCCTCACCCTCAAAATGTTCTTCAATGGCATACGTCTTAAAAAATAAAGCAAACATGACAGTCGACAAGCCTTGAATATGTAAAATTCTTAACAAACAACATTTTGGTTGCTGGGGAAGCAAAGATCTGGAAAGCGGGAAAATAGGAAAGTTAAGAGTATAGAAATAAAGATGGAGTTGGGAATGGAGAGTTGAGGGATTGGATTTGCTGATGAACAGATTGAGGGTGTGGCATACATGTAAATGGGGAGAACACATGGAGGTGTCAGGTTGGAAGAAAATATTGGAGATACGAGGCACAGTGGGAGAGTAGAAAACATTAGCATGTTTGGGAAATTCTGTGGCATTTTCTGTTGTTTCGTAGTATTAGCAGTTAGTATGTCACCTTTCAGCTGCATAGGAGTTCTTAAGGAGGGTAAATGTACAGGAATACAAAGACAATTTTGAAGTTCAAAATATATCAGAAGCTGCAAGAGCCTTGTGTGTCATGGATGCAAGTGGGGCTGCATACTCTTATCAATACTCTCCACTATCTCTCTGCAGGATTCTACCCTGTCAACCAATGTACCATGCCTCTGACACTTACCTCCTTGGGATTCTCCCAAAATGCTTTTGGTTTCTTCTCCTACCTATTGTACTGCTTTCTTTCTGACCATTGGGGTTCTATTCACAAAGGCATTTTGGAGTATGTAAAGTAGTACTCCTATGGTACCATTTACATAGTCCTAACTGACTATTTGAATTGCCCCCCAAACACTTTACAAATGGTAATAGAATGGGAACATTCATATGCATTTTGTACTTACAGAAAGGTCTGTGCCCCTTTGCACTTTTACTAATAGGGAATTGGACATTTTAGGGCACATTCACACAAGCATGTTGAGTACGTAAAAGATTACCCCTGTAGTACTGATTCCCTTACCCGTAAACGCTTTTGTGAATCAGCTCCTTCTATTTTTGCTCCTTGCTCACCACCTTTACCAGTCAGCATACCTCATGGACTAATCTTGGGGCTGGTACTTTTAGCACTCTCTTCAAATATGCTCCGTGACCTTTTGTCATCTTTTTGCTTCTCCTATCATATTCTCTTCCACTTCCTCACACCTCATCCCAAATCCAAAATGCTAGGCTGTCTAACAGCCAAGGATGTCTCATTCCTAACTCCTGTCACATGTGGTTATTTCTTTACAGTCCCCTTGATACACTGACACACTCTCTCAGTGCTAGAAACCCAGAAGTAATGTGAACTTCAATTTGAGTCTGAAGTTATTTATTGCCTCCACCCACTATGTTCACTCGATTCCAGATTCTCATCATAAGAAAAGTTAATCGACTTCTACATTAGTGTCAGCACTCTGGGGTAGTGCAATAGCCTGTGGATGGGGCTACACATCGGAATAATTGTCCTTTTTGTCACACATACTCTGTGTAACCTGCCACCTCTAACATCTCGAAGTACGGAAATCAATCAGGGAGGAAATCAGCCAGAGGTCAGTTGCATAAGGATATACACACACTAGTCTACAAACCCATTCAGTATTCAGCTTTTCCTTACCTGTCCTAGAAGGTGTCAATCTATACACCTGCTTGCTCCGTGCTATTGGCCTATCAACGTCTCCACCCTTGAGGGGGCACACAGGGCCCTTAGGGGGCCCATGTGTTCCTTAAAGATTTAATCATTCAGATGCTTGGGTCTCTATTTTGAAATGGTCTCACTAACCATATCTGGGCAAACACCTATCACACAGAGAGGCAAATTTACAAGCCCCTATCGCCACAGGAACGTCACCTTTTCTGCTTTTCTGATGTTCCTGTGGCAATACGGGCTTTGTCTTATTTACATGGCAGTGTTAATCCATTTAACGTAGGTTAACGCTGCCTTGTAAAAAAGGCACCCTTTCACGCTATACTTAGTGTAAAAGGGGTGAGCAATGGGTGTTGCAGTGGGCGTTCCGCCACAACACCATTGATTTTGATTCTGCCCCATATTTACAAGGGTGGCATAAATATGGGGCAGCGCCAAAATTGAGACAAAAGAATCCTGGTCCTAACATGGCGCAACATGGAGAAATTCTTTATTTCTCCTCGTTTTTGCTGTTTCTATGTGTGCTGCATTGTGCAGCCAACATAGAAACAGCAAAACGCCATTGGTGATTGTTTAGGTGCAGAAAGGTGTCCCTTCCTGCACATAAACAATCATTTTAAAAATGACAAGATGTAACTTCTTTGTGTGCTGCACAATGCAGCACACATAGTAGTTACAAATCGCCATTTAAGATTGTTTATGTGCGGGAAGGGGGACCTTCCTGTGGTGCAGATTCGGGTTCCTCAACTCCCCCCTACTTCCACGGACAGAGTGATTTCTCAGTCACACACACACACACACACTTCATACGCTGGTGGGGCCCATAACACCAACATTCAGTCTATCAATCTATCCGTACTTAAACAGAGGAATATTGGTTCCGAACCTAACTGTTTTCCCTGACGGAAGTATCACTTTCCCTGAATCACCCTAGCGTCTCCTTCCATCAGGAAGGTCGATGAATCATTTAGTTGGTTTTAGTTTAATGACACCTTAACACCCCAATTTGTTCAAATACATTTTCAAAGAAATAACAACCCGACACATAAAATTCAATTAATATTTATTTATCTAATTCAAATGCAAGTTAAACCCTAATCATTCAATTGTATCTTTTGTCATATTTACCTAGTCTGACTAATTGTCGGTCTCTAAGTCAGAATCCGGTCTTCTGTAAAATCGTCAAAGTTCTGTTCTATCACGCAGAGTCACCGTCCTCTCCGTCAGCATAACCTCAGGATACTGGAAATGACGTACACAAAGTGGGGTCGGATCTCAACAAAACGCGTCTCCTTTACCCTCTCTAGTCTACCATTATTTATACTAAAATTTACATTCCAAATGTTGCAACTGACATTTTCAGAGATTCTCATTGGTTAATTGAAATACATTTTGGTGCATCGGGAAACATTCGATGTAGTTCCTATGTATGAAAAGTTCCAAACGAATGTATGGGAATATTAGCAATCCATAGTTCATGTTGCAACAATTTTGTTGAAGGGTTGGCCTTTCGCCCAGATCAACCTTGATGGACACAGTGATGACAGTTCACCGGCAGGTCGTAGCTGCTGAAGTTTCCGCAGGCGCATTTCTCCTCTCCCTTCATTGTTGTCATTCGTAACTGTCAGATTCGGTCGGCGGCCATTTTATGGCAGGCCCAAATGGTCAACTTAAGCAAAGAAACACAAAAACGTAATTAATACATTGAAATGGTTAAAACAGTGTTATTCCCTTGCTAATACCCATATGTGTGTGCATTTATCTAGCCATATGCAACGTTCAAAGCCATTAATACTTGTTTATTTAAGCGAAAATCACTATAACATCATATAAGCAACGATTATCATATTAATATGCATACAAGCTTAGTTCACATATTATTTTAGCCATGCAAATGCATTCCCACGTATATTCTTTCTGTTAATAAGGTTGATTAAGTCACCAAACAGCAAACCATTAATTATTATGATTAGTTGTTAATCGTTTTAAAATAAACATACGAAAAATGGATTGGGTACATAAAAAGAAACATTTTACCCGCTCCATCAATCCCCCCTTTGGTGATTTTATCACCACAAAAACAAAACCCACAAATTCAATTTATCTTTCCCCTTATACGGAAATTCAAATGTTTTCTTGCTCAATTATAATTCTGTTTCCCCTTCATCTTCTCTTTTCGCTTTGTCATACATACTCTCCTTCCACTCCTCCATTTCTATTTCTTCCAAATCTCTTGCTTGTTTCTTTTCTTTCTTTTCTATATTTTCTCTTTTAATTTTCTTTTTATTTCTTCTATGTCTGCAACACATACATCCTAGTCTAAATATTAATACTATGAAAATTACACACGTTAGTGGAAATAATATTTTCCGTAATATAGTACTACCTACTCTAGCTATGAAATTCTTAATAGCAGCCATTTTATTACTCATTTTAGTCCAGATACTTTCAACCTCCAGTGATACTATTTCATCATGCAATTCTGTAATGTTTTTTATATAGACCTTTAGATCTTTACTTTCGTCAGGAATGTAAGTACAACAATGTTGAACTTTCAGCATTCCACAGACTCCACCCTCTTTTGCCAATAATATATCAAGGGAAAGTCGATTTTGCATTATCATTGCACGCATAGCAACCATTTCAGTGTTTACCAAAAGAAATCCTCCAGCGGTGCTTGTTGACAAGCGATCCACTATTGTTGACAATTTCCGAATATTATTTGCATTCAAAGATATTCCCACTGCTGGTATCAAGGCTCCAAAAATATCACCTACAATCTCTAACCAAGTTTCTCTTCTACTTTATTTTGTCCATTATTTTTTACTCTATCCATGTGAAAGATTTTTGGAAAGACCAGGCCAACATAACATGTGCCATACCAATGGTCTGGCAACCTGTAATAAGCCTTATTCCCACAAATGTAGTATAATCCAGGAAAGACTGGACCATTTCCACCTCTGAATCCCCATCCGGATGCAATAAAATATGTATCATGGCACTCACTAGTCCCTATATAATAATAATCATATTGGGATCTTTCCCTCATAATACACAATTTGCCTTTCTGTGGTGTATCTATAGCCATTGTTGGACTGGCTTCATTTTTCAGCTCTTTTTCTTCGTCTATATCCCAAACTGTTTTCTTAATTTTATTTCCTTCTGCTTTTCTGTGCATTTTTAATCCCCTTTCTTCAACCATATCCAAAAATGTGTTCTCTTCTTTCTTCAAACTACAAGTTAAATTGTTCCTAAAAATATATTCTAATGTTAGTTCCTTAGTTTCTATAAAAATTTCACCTAACACATTAGCAGTTTTAGCAGGGTTCAATTCATTATTCATAGGCAATTGTCCAAGAATGTTATCTATATTTGACAAATTATATTCTAATTTCCCTACTTGATAAAATATACTTGTTAATACACTGCATGTTATTCCATAAGTTGCTGGAAGGTGATGATAAGTCACTCCTTCTGAAACAGAGGCAGGTAACTGCATACATACGTAGCAATCCCTTACATCCATTGTTTTTACATATTCATACAATAATTTTGAAAACACATTACTAGAAAAATCAGTTATAGACCTATCCTTATGTATATGTTCAGTGCTTGTTTTAACCAGACCTACCTTTTGAGAACTCTTCCCTATGTTAGTCATATTCTCAGTATACCCTTCTAATGTATCTAAAGTTACTTTGAAAGAGATCAGTAGAGCAAGTACACTCCAAAGACGCATTAATAATCCTGTACAACAACAACACATCTTACACCATCTTTTCAAAAAGGTGCATCTACTCTTGTTATCATCTATGTTAGCCATCTTGTTAAATAGACCGTGTCTTTTGACTTAGCCTCTTCTACTCCACTACTGGGTTTTCTACCTTAAGGCACTAAGCACCTAACAGGTTATTCCAGTCCTTCGATTACTTGTTTAGTCTCTTTAATTTTCTTCCACAAATGCTTTTTTGGAATTACTCAGTTTGGCATCTCATCATTTTTCACTTTCTTCTCGTCATGCAAATACAGAAATTCCTGATTTTCCGCTTCTTCTTCAATATCGGATAAGATAACTCTCAGGATTCCCGCGGTTTCTTCTTCTTCAACCATTTTCAGCAAAGCCTCCTCTGGATTTCCTTGACTATCTACCTCTTCTCCTTGTTCAGGTAGTGCCACATACGTCCATTCTGGTGACTTATACTTCTGGTTTGGTTTTCTTGTTCTTTTGTTTTCTTCAGACACCTCTGTCCCTCCCTCTTTTCCTTTGTTCTGACTTGTCACATTGTTCACTTGTTCAGTTTTTGAGGGATTAACTCATGTCAATCGATATCTAAGTCTTTTTATCTTATTCGGCCAAAGGTCTCCTTTAGCATTCCTTCTTAGCTTGCCTTCTTAAATGTTTCTCTCCTCGATCCAAGTTCTCTTTCTCAGAACTCGACCTTCAGGTTTTTCATTTTCACTGTCTTCAGATTCTGTTTCAATTTGCTTTTTCTCTCCAACAGTTTCTTTTTCCACCTCTTGGGTTTGCCCTACTTCTGTCCCTCCTCAGGTCTCCGACACGCAATCTTCCTGCTTGTTACTTGTCCCTTCACCTAACTCAGTGTTGGTTGTCACTACACCTCCTCGGGGGTTTTCCGCAGAAATCTGTCCCTCTCTCTCTATTTCTGTCCCTTCTTCTCCTTCAAGAATTTTCTCAGGTGGAACTTCTCCTACTCTTTCATCTGGTGCAAATGTCACTTCTGTTGGAGTGTTCTTTTCTTTTCTCTTCTTCTTTTTGTGTTCGTTACTGGTACTTGGTATTTCTTGCTCGTCTCCAGAATCTGAACTTATATCTGAAATCTGCAGTCTTTACCTCAAGATTTCTTCTAGTGGAATTTGAACTGGTCTTGGCCTTTTCTCCCCCCTTTCGGGATTTTCTTTTGTCTTTGAATTCTCGTTATCTGAATCTGCACTTGATTCTGAATCAAAATATTCTTTGCCAATGCTATCACCTGGATTTGGAACTCTCAAGGTGTGACTTACATGTATCCAATTTTTCAGTCCAGCGCACTTCACAGCAGTTGTTGTGATCAGGACAACTTGCCTCGGCCTTCCCCACCTTGGAACCAAGCAATTTCTTCTTCTGTGGACCTTTATTCTCACCCAGTCCACTGGGCTCAGATCATGGGCTGGTTTCCTTTCAAGTGTGGTGGCATCCGCTCCAACCTGGTGAAACACAGAATGGACTGCGTCAGCAGGCCTTTACAGTAATCCAAAACCATGTCATCAGTTATAGTCATCAACTTGTTGACTGGAACAAACACGTGTCTCATGGCGCGTCCCATGATAAGTTCGTGAGGACTCAAACCTGTAGTTCTGTCTGGAGTGGATCTAATCGTCATCAAGACTAGAGGCAAGACATCAGGCCATTTCATTCCTGTGGCTAAACACATTTTCCCTATTCTGATTTTGATCGTACCATTCTTTTGTTCGACCACACCAGAAGCCTCTGGTCGGTAGGCACAATGTAGTTTTTGTTGTACACTTAATGCTTCACAGATCAATTTCATGATTTCATTATAAAAGTGTCCTCCTCTGTGTGATTCAATGGTCACTGGGAACCCGAACCTTGGGATGAATTCTCTTAACAATAGCTTGGCCACTGTTATTCCATCATTTCTTCTTGTTGGGAATGCCTCCACCCACCTGGAGAACAGACAGACTATCACCAAGACATACCTCAACCTGTTACAAGGGGGCATTTCAATGAAATCTATCTGCATTCTGGTGAAGGGTCCTCCCTCTCGGCCTATTGTGCCTAGGCTCACCACTGATTTCCTTCCAGGATTGTACTGCTGACATATCAGGCATCTTTGACAGAGACTTTCTGCTATCAACCTGAATTTTGCATTGTACCAGGTCTGCTTAAAGGCCCTTATCATGGCATCTCTCCCCATGTGTCCCTGGCCAGGATACATCCATGCCATGGTTGACATCATGCTATCAGGCATTACTGGTCTTCCATCCCGATAGACCCACACATGATCTTTCTCTCTTGTTGCACAACCTGCTTTTACCCACTGTTTCATTTCTTCATCTCCTGCTTCATCCTGCAACTGCCTCACTTCTTCCCATGTTCCCACAACGTTAGTAAACATTAAGGAGCAAGAAGACATTTCCCTTTCCTTTGCCCGATTGATTGAATACCGATTTTGTGCACAATACTGGGCCATGTCATTCGCATAACGATTCCCTGTAGTGATGTAATCACTACCTTGACCATGAGCAGCACATTTTACAACTGCCAGTTCTTTAGGCAACTGTATCGCCTCAAGCAACTTTCCAACCACTTCTGCATTCTTTATAGGAGTTCCACTAGAGGTCAGGAAACCTCTCTGCAGCCAAAGTTGGCCAAAGTCGTGGACAACTCCGAAGCCGTACTGGTTGTCAGTTACCACAGTCACTCTCACATTCTTCCCAATTTTGCATGCCTTTGTCAATGCTACTAGTTCTGCTACTTGAGCGGATTTAACCCCTTTCAAGTGTGATGCTTCCATGACTTCTACAACTGTGCATATTGCATAGGCTGCAGTCAGCAATCCTTCATCCGTTCTCAAACAAGATCCATCCACAAACATTACATAATCACTTTCTGGCAATGGCAGATCTTTTATATCTGGTCTGGGTTTCGTGCAAAAATCAAGTACATCCAAGCAATCATGATCAACATCATCTCTTACCTCCACTCTTTCAGCATCTGGCAATAGTGTGGCTGGATTCACATTCACACATCTCTCAAGACTCACATTGGTTGCACCCAGAATGACTTTCTCGTACTTAGTCAGCCGACTATGTGACATGAACTGTGTTCGACTCCTTGTTAAAAGAATCGCCACATCATGAGGTACAAACACTCTTACTGGATACCCCATCACGATACCTTCACTTTGCTCTAGACTTCTGCATGTAGCAGCTACTGCTTTCAGACATCCTGGCAATCCTACATCTACTGGGTCTAGCATAGACGAGAAATATGCAACTGGTCTCCTCAATCTTCCATGTTTCTGTATTAACATGGAGAGTGCACATCCGTTTCTCTCACTGCAGTACAACTCGAACTCCTTCTCATAGTCTGGCATACCCAGAGCAGGTGCTTCACAAAGACTGTCTTTCAAATGTCTAAATGCTGCCAATTCTTCCTTGTTTAATTCAAGAGGGTCTTTAACCTCACTTTTTGTCAATTTTACCAATGGTTTTGCAATCAGGGAAAAGTTACTTATCCACTGACGACAGTAGCCAACCATTCCTAGGAACATTCTCACTTCTCTTTGTGTCATAGGGGCTCTCATTCCTTTGATTATTTTGATTCTGTCTATTGTCACTTTCCTCAGCCCTTTTTCAATATTATGTCCTAGGTATTGTACTTCTTTGTGGCAAAATTGCAATTTTGTCGGGGATACTTTTAGTCCTCCATCTGCCAAATGATTCAGCAAAGCTATTGTGTCTATTTCACAAGCTTCACGTGTTTTCGATGCCACAAGTAGGTCATCGATGTACTGGACCAAAACTGAATTTTCAGGCATTGCTAGACTTTCCAGAGATTTCTTCAGCAACTGATTAAATATTGAGGGGCTCTCTGTGTACCCCTGTGGGATTCGGCACCATGCCAAAATACGCTCTCCAAACCGAAATGCAAAAATCTGCTGACTGTCATGATGCAACGGAATGGAAAAGAAAGCATGACACAAATCAATTACTGTGTACCATTCTGCATCATGGGGAATCTGATACAAAATCACTGATGGATTTGGTACAATGGGACAACATGACACAACAATTTTATTAATCCTTCTCAAATCCTGCACTATTCTGAACTTTCCATTAGGCTTCTTCAGTCCCATTATAGGTGAGTTACATGGACTGCTCATTATTTCCCTCAAAACTCCCTGCTTGATCATTTTCTCAATTAAGGGTGTTACTCCTTCAATTATTTCAGGTGTCAGTCTGTATTGTGGAATGTTTGGATAAACTACTCCTTCTCTTACTGTAATTTTTACTGGATCTACATTTCTCATGAGGCCTACATCTTCTCCAGTAAAATCCCAAACTACTGCTTTCACAGTCTGCTTCAATTCTCTTGGTAATTCATCAGGATTGAATACTGCATAAGTTCCTGTGACTTCATTCTCTTGATTAACTATGGTCATTTTATACAGTACATCCTCATCTGGTGTCTCAAATGCTATATGATCAGGAGTACAGAATATAGTGCAATTCATTTTGCACAACAAATCCCTTCCTAGCAAATTCACAGGACTGGTGTCACACACCACAAAACGATGCATGTCTGAAAATGTCCCTATTTTACCTTTACTGGTTCTGTAAGGTATGTTCTAATCTGTGTGTTTGACACACCAACTACTTGGATTGTTTCATCTGAAAGAGGAAGATTCTTCACATCAGCTGATCTGACAGTTGATCGTGTAGCTCCAGTGTCGACTAGAAAAGTAATGTTTTCATCATTAACCTTCCTATCTACAAATGGTCCTGTCTGGTCTATTTCTAGAGTTGCGCCAAGCACGCACTCTTCTTCCTCCCTTCGGCACCATCGAAAATTCTCCTCTGAATCACTCTCGTCATTTCGCAGCCAATATTGTGAAACAGCGCTTGCGCGTTGCGGTTTGTTTACCTGTTCTTCATTGTAGAATCCCAATTCACTACTATACTTCTGGGTGTTCCTGCTTTGCGGTAGAGGTGGTTTTAGCACCTGATTCTGTGGTTTAACAGCCTTTTGCTGTTGCTGCTGTTGATCACTCACCTCATTCTGCACCTGTGAATTCAATGATGGATTTTCATTATTAATACTTGGAGGAAACTTATACTCGGATTTCCAATGCCCTAACTTACCGCAATTGTGGCATGGAAACTTCTTTTTAGCTTCTTCTATATTACCCTTCCCTTTTCCTGGGCCAAATCTTGGTTTATTTACTGGGTTATTTGCTTGTTCGACTAATTGAGCTTCCTGTCTTTCTGCAACTTTCACTGGTGCCCACATTGCCTTTTCCTTTAGTTTTCGTTGCTTTGCCTCAATCTCATCACTAAAGTATTTAGCATGTCTCAGGATTTCGTCAATTTTCTTGCTTTGTCAATCAACTGTGTGTTGTTTTATCATTTCACTAATTTCAGGATGTAAACCATATACAAATCTGTATACAAAATGACTTAGATCCTTTTCACCAAGACTCTCATCTCCACTAAACTGCTTGAAAGCTAGTATTAGTCTTTCGTAATAGGCATGAACTGATTCTTTTACTTCCTGGTGTGTTCAATCTATTTTTACCCAGTCAGTTTCTTTGGGAGGTACTTTGTTTTTCAAAAATACCATAACCTGTTCATATTTTTTCATTACTTCGGGGTCTGGTGCTCCTGTTTTGGGATCTCTCGGGTATTCTTTAGCTGGCCAATCTATGACTATTTTGCATTCTGCCCATAAGTCTGCTGGCACTATTATATCAAGTAGGCTATTCAGGTCAATCCATAGGACTTTTGACAATTTAACAAATCTGTCCACTTGTCTGTACCACTCGAAGGGCTTTTCTCGCAATCGAGGGAAGTCATTTGTAAATGACAAAATGTCCTGTCTTGTCCATGGGACATGCACATATCCCCCTCCTCTCATGGGAAATTCTGTCACTACCTTTTCCTTTTCTCTCACATAAAATGCTGAAAAAGTTCTGTCTGAGACATCATCTCGCTTTCTATACCACCTACTTTTCCATTTATCCACATCTCCCCATTTTCTCAACAATGTGATTATGTCCTTAATCTGTCCTATTCGTCCTGTAGTGTTCATGTTCTCAATATCTTTTTCCGTAAAATCCACTCGGTAAGGCTTTTGTAACGCTTTTACCTTGTCCATGTCAATTCCCATTTCGCTCGCTATCTCTTCTAACCTGTCATGTAGGTTCTTTGCTCTCCAAGTGACACTCTTACATAGAAACAACAGCTCCTCATCCTTCTAATTGTTCAGCTTTTCTGTGGGGATTGTCCCTACTATTAATTCTTCTAGTACCATGCGTAATTTTGCCACATCAATTGTTTGGGATTCCTTTTCCTTCCCCTGTAAACCCCTCAGCCATTTACTCAATTCATCTGTAGTTATTCCTGTGGATTTTTCTACACTTCCCTGTTCTGTCACCCTTTGTGGTTCTAATATCGATCCTCCTACCATTCTGTTGCTTTCTATGGAATCAGGACTCAAAAATGGGTTATTTGACATATTCAATTCACCTTCATTCATTGTATGTCTCCACAGGTTCTCCCTTGCTCTCGTTTGGGTTTGTTCAACCTGTCTGTTACTCACATACGGAACTGTTAGGCCATGCTCACTTTCTTTCTGCTTTTCAAAAATGGGCATAACAGGACCTATGGTTACAGGAACTGTGACTGCTTCAAGATTTTTGGTCAATTCTCTTATCTTTTCAGTTAATTCTAGCGTAGTTTTTGCTAATTCCATAGAATGTTCACTATCGGCCTTGTTTTCCATTTCTTTCTCTCTTTCCCTAAGGGAATTACTTCTCTTCACCTCTGGGGTCATAACTTCTGTTTTGATGATTTGCATGGTTTCTCTCATTGGAGTACCGGAGGGTAATGCCTCTGGTTCCTGTCTATATGGTGGTGGACTTTTGTAAAACATGTCATCTAGAACATCATCCTCTAATTCATTCGCTCCATACTTTCTAGATTCTACATTATGTCTTTTCTCAACGCATTTTCTCCCTTCAGTCTCCCCTGTAGTTCTTACGGGAAACAGTCCTTCAGTCATACTCGCGCCTCGCCACCTCCTCATTCGATCACTATGAGTTTCACGATCATACTGTTGTCCAAACATATATCTGTATCTACTGCCACTTCTCTGTTTTTCTCGCTCATTCATCTCGTCTTCCCACTCAGTCAGTGCCTCAAACTGTGTAGGCCTAGGTCGCGGATCTAGACTCACCATTCTCTCACGCAGATTTCTTAAAATTGCCAAATTAAATGAACCATGTTCCGGGAATGCTAGAACTCCGTCTTCCCTTGTATATTTTACCCAATTGTCTAACCAAATGCAAGTATGGCATCCATATTTCGCAACCATGAAGGATGCGGGTGTTTTCGCCGGAGGAAGTAACTGTCCTTCCCTTGTCACAATCTCTTTGTCTTTCACAAGCCATCCTTTTATTTTACTAAACAAGGATTTTTTCTTCTTTTCGGCTGAATGGTAATACATTCTCCTATCTTCCGTGAATCCCTAGTCTTTTCTTCAACTGTACGATCTTTAGTCCAATAGCAACGCGAGTCTCACTAACGCACCAATCCTGGAGCGTCTACGTCACCCTGTACTTCTTCCAATCCTTGCGCGGCACACACTAATGCACCAATGAGGGCGTTTCCGCTGTTCTGACCTACTGTCCAATCCCAGCGCGGTCTTCCTGACGTCAGCAGTCGCTGCAGCAGCTCCTGCTCCTGACTCCTGTCTTCTGTCTACCCCTCCTTTACAAAACTACTCGGTAGACTTTGTTTCAATTTTACAATTCTGTTAGTTACAACATATAAACATCTCCATTGTCCGCTTCGCTAACCAAAGAATAGCAATAGACCTTTCTCACTAGAATTCCGCCTTTCCCGAGAGCAGCGCTTACCTCTGCCCTACTACGGAATCGTTACTTCCGTTGATAAAGTAGCACGTCCCTCTACTTCACCCTTCTATCAAGCATCAATTAACTGTTTCTCCAGAATTAAGACACATGGGGCCGATTCCAATCCTGGAAAAATTTTCCCCGTACGAATCGTATCCGGTATTTTTACCGTACGAATCGTCCAAGTAGCGTACAAACTGCCAAGTACGATTCGTATGGGAAAAAGTCCATACGAATCGCATTGGGAAAATTTCTCCACACGTCCTCGGGTCGGAAAATGTGTTCGACACATCCCCCGACGATTTACCGTACGAATCGGAAAAATGAAGTCCGACCGCGCAAGTACGATCCGTCCCGTCCTTCCGATTTTACATCCGTATGGAAAAAACACCGTACGGACCGAACTCCTATAGCAACCATGGAGACATGTGCCCGCATAAGCGCCGAACACCCCCCCCAGCCCCCGTATGTACGCGCCAAACGCCCCCCCGATGTACGCGCCGAACCCCCACCCGTGTATGTACGGAGCATACCCCCACCCGTGCATGTACGGAGCGTACCCCCACCCGTGCATGTATGGAGCGTACCCCCACCCGTGTATGTACGGAGCGTACCAACACCCGTCCCATGTATGTACGGCACGTACCCCCACCTGTGTATGCATGGAGCGTACCCCCACCCATGTATGAATGGAGCGTACCAACACCCCACCCGTGTATGTACGGCGCGTACCAACACCCCACCAGTGCATGTACGCGCCGAACCCCCACCCGTGTATGTACGGAGCGTACCCCCACCCATGTATGCATGGAGCGTACCCCCACCCGTGCATGTACGGAGCGTACCAACACCCCACCCGTGTATGTACGGCACGTACCAACAACCCACCAGTGCATGTACGCGCCAAACCCCCACCCGTGTATGTACGGAGCGTACCCCCACCCATGTATGCATAGAGCGTACCCCCACCCGTGTATGAATGGAGCGTACCAACACCCCACCCGTGTATGTACGGCGCGTACCAACACCCCACCAGTGCATGTACGGAGCGTACCCCCACCCATGTATGAATGGAGCGTACCAACACCCCACCAGTGTATGTACGGCGCGTACCAACACCCCACCAGTGCATGTACGCGCCGAACCCCCACCTGTGTATGTACGGAGCGTACCCCCACCCATGTATGCATGGAGCGTACCCCCACCCGTGTATGAATGGAGCGTACCAACACCCCACCCGTGTATGTACGGCGCGTACCAACACCCCACCAGTGCATGTACGGAGCGTACCCCCACCCGTGTATGAATGGAGCATACCAACACCCCACCAGTGTATGTACGGCGCGTACCAACACCCCACCAGTGCATGTACGCGCCGAACCCCCACCCGTGTATGTACGAAGCGTACCCCCACCCGTGTATGCATGGAGCGTACACCCAGCCCCCCCCCTTTATGTACGCGGCGAAATACCACCACTGATGGACGGTGCGGACCAACACCCTGTCCGTGTCTGTACGCACCCTACACCAGGCCCCTACACCAGCACCCTCACCCAACATGGCGCATGGACGAGTCGTACTAAGCCATAGCAAAGGACACCACTGTACAACAACATGGCCCATGTACGCACCGTACAGACACCAAAAACACACGTACTGAACCAGGACAAACCAAAACAACACAAAGAGAGTCAATTCGATTCACACAACACCACAAAACATGGCCAACAAGCCCAAATACACCCCATACACTGACCTGCAACTGCCAAACAGCTAAACAGAGGCCCAAAACACAACCACTCCTTATAACACACCCATCCAAAGTTCAAACACAGCCACACCCACAAATGGACCAATAAAAATGCACAACACACACAAACCATGATCCTTTGCAACAGATCCACTACTGCCAGGCCACAGAGACAACGCACTGCACCATCCTACAGCCATCAATACACCTTACACTTGCACTCCTTCACACAACCACCATCACAAACACCCCCTCATCACATTCACACACACACACACCTTCACAACCACACTCACACACCCACAACCATCCACACCAACACCCCCACAACCATCCACACCCACACCCCACACCATGCCCACTAACAAGAATCCAAAGTTCACAAAGGATGAGCTGGAGGTCCTTGTCGACGAAATCATCAGAGTCGAGCCACAGCTCTTTGGAACATTGGTCAGACGGACCAGCATATCCGAAAAATCAGCCATGTGGCAGAGGATTGTCAATGCTGTGAATGCTGTTGGGGCCACCAGAAGGACCAGGCATGAGTGCCAAGCCAGGTGGTACGATCTGCGGAGGACGGTCCGCCGCAAAATGACGGACGATCACAACCAGGGGAACATCACTGGAGGAGGGCCGCCCCGCAGACTGGTACAGTACCATCCCTGGGAGGAGAAGGTGATGGCCACGCTGCCGCCGGTGGGAGTAGACGGAGTACAAGGAGTCCCAGACCCTGGTGAGTACACAAACAACTCACCTCACATGGGGGGAACGCCATACACAACCAAAATCCCAATCATGCACGCAACCCCCCCAAAGCCAGCACCGGACACAACCACACTCCAAAAACATACACATGCCACTAGCGCCTCCATGCCCCATGCACCAAGCAAGGCCATGCCAAGTCACAGGCCACACAAAACACCAACACAAGACAGGATGTCCCCGATGCCGGGAGGGTGGGCCCCAAAACTAACACATAGCAACTCTGAAGCACACAACAATGCCCTCGGCCCATATGGCCTAGGGCACAGCCATACAAACAGTGTGTCCCCACACAGTACTGTGTTGCCTGCAAATGGTGGCCGCGTTGCAGCATGACATGGGTATGAAGGCACAATTTGCACATAACAGCAGCTAATGAAGACGCATCACTCTGGAAGAGTGTCAGCACACACCGCCACATCAGCAGCGCAGACTCAGACACTCCGCCCTATGGGTGCCCGGAGATTAGAAACAAACCCACATGAAAAAGCCAATGGCCTTTGAAAGACCTGCAAACTGTGTGTGCCCAGGAAGCTGGGCTGAGGTGACAGAGGGTGACACACAGAGGGAGGGAGGAGGCTGACAGAGGGAGGGAGAAAGGGAGACAGAGGGAGACGGACAGAGAGAGGAGGGTGACAGAGGGAGGGAGAAAGGGAGACAGAGGGAGACAGACAGAGGGAGGAGGCTGACAGAGGGAGGGAGAAAGGGAGACAGAGGGAGACGGACAGAGGGCGGAGGTTGACAGAGGGAGACGGACAGAGGGAGGAGGGTGACAGAGGGAGGGAGAAAGAGAGACAGAGGGAGACCAAATCACCCTTGGGTGGTATGGCCATGTCCGCTCGTCAGCAGGTGGACTGTGTGCATGTAGACAAGGTTTGGCAGTGCGTGAACCCCCCTTTTTCCTTTGATAAACACTGGGCCATGTGTCAATCTGTGCACGACTACATCCATGCTGCAGGCACAAACCTAACCTTACAGCCAGTATACCCACCCACTGTGTTTGTTAGAACCCTGTCACAAATGCTTAAGTTACCTACCTGCATTCTCAACTAGCATGGAAAAAACACCATTTGGCCACGTACAGTGCAACACGTAAGGCGGCTCTGCATGGCTTGCTATGCCCGCTCACTACACTGCTGACTGCGTTCCAAAAATATGCATCAACTAAGATTGTGTCACACATAGGTAAAGTGTCGAAAGCTGTGTTCAAGGGACATACCCATGCACAAGTGCACTGCGAGAGGAATGCAAGCCATATCCAACCACCCAGAGGAACGGTGCCAACTCAAAAATGAATGAAACATGGATGTCGCATGTAACACAATTAACATTGTCTCTCTCACACACAGGATAACGTCGTTGATATCCCCCCAACACTGGGGGGGAAGACTCACAGGACCAGGCTCTGCGTGAAGAGGACCCCACCGGCAGCGACGACTCTCACCACTCCGTGGATGACCCAGACCAACCTGGCCCCTCTGGTGTCCAACCACCTGCAGCACCTGCGTCAGGTACAACTGTGCCAACCACCACCCCCATTCCTGCCACATCCCAGGAGACACCCAGGAGCCCTGCCCGCACACAACAACACAGCCAGTCTGTCCAGGAGGGACAAGGTTCTCCGGGCACCCAGGAGGAGGCAGGCGACACCGCAAATGCCATCCCTCAGGGGTCCCGGAGACCCGATGTGCCCACAACGGCAGGCCAGGTGCAAGTGGGCAGGGGTGGTGGGAGTGGAGGACGGCGGAGGCACGAACCTGACCAGTTGGCTCAGGAACCGGTAATGTCACACGTCAGCAACATCCTCGACACATACCGGCGTGACACCAGGGGCCTCAGCCAGGTAGTGGAGACTCTCAATGAGATCAAGAACATGCAGGCCGAGCAATATGCCAGTCAACAGTGACACCAAGGACGGATGGAGGCAAGACAGGCTGAGCTCGTGGCGGTGCAAACGGAAATGACCCGTGTACTCCGTCGGATTGCCGACAACATGGGCAACCCTCCCTGTGCCACCAGGCGAAGAACATCACCACCCATAGGGAGGGATCAGGAGGAGGAGGATTCATCCGACGGAGCATCCCAAGCATCGTCACGGCCTGCTTCTGAGGGTCCCCGCAGGAAGGTGGGTCATCCACGCAAAAGACCGTGAGAGTCAGCGGAACATCACCATCTCCCAGGTCACCTGGCCTGGCACCTGGCCCTCTGGCCCAACAGCAGCACATCAGCAAATGACATTCTCTGCCACATGGACTTGCTGGTCACTGTCTGACCAATGTTGACAAAGACTGTGGCAAAGACTCTGATGACTTCCAATGGCAAGGATACCAACTCCCCCAGTGAACTTTGGATTCTACACTCCCGCCAAGCACCTCTTGTCATCCCCCCCAAACACGTACCCCACCTCCAATAAAAATCTTCACAATCACGAGATGATGCCGTCATTTTGCATTATTCCACTACATGTGTGTGTTGTAAAGTCAAACCATGCCTGAATTCTGAAGTAACTACAACCATCCATACCCTGGGGTCTGAGTCTGGCACAGGACACACATGGGTCACAATGTATCATCCAATACAGACATGGAGCACCATACTCACCCGTGATAGGCCCAACCAGCTGAGGGGGTACCCGCACAACTGTGCCCACAGACCTATTTAGAAGAGCAACAGTCATGCGCAGAGGTCAGGGATCATGTGGAGTGTCCTGGGGTGCTACTCCCAGGTATGTGTAGACAGGTGGCAGAACCATGGCCTGCATGCTTGAGTCTGGTGGATGTGGAGAATGGTGGGCCGGCCAAGGTTGGATGCATGGAGATGGCACAATGGGGTCTTGGATCACAGTGCCACAAGGTTGTGTTGGGGTTGTGGGCTGCATCCTGAGTGTGGGCGTGGATTGAGAAGGTCATCCTGCAGCTGGCAGTGATCCATTCCCCCCATCTATGTTGGACGTTGATGTGGCCTGGTCGCCGGATGTCGAAGCAGAGCTGTGCAGATGCACCCTGGATGTGGACAAGTATCATGGGAGTTGTAACTCACATGTCCATAGAGTGCAGGGTAGGATTAGACACGGATGTCGTAGTTGACCTGGGGGATGGTCTCTCTTGCCTTGAGGTGGATGGAACTGGGGATCTTGTGCATAATGCAGAGTGTGCTGCAGCATGAGGCACAGATACTGCTGATCAGCATAGCACATGTCAGCATGCAATCCATGATGAACACCAGCTCGTTTCCGTTGACACAGGGTGCCCTTGCTGCAGGGCCTGCAGCAGCATGCGCCATGTCAAGTAAACAATGCCGCAAGTTGCACACAAAGACAAGGATCTCAGGAAGGAACTATGCAAAAGGTGTATGTCAAGGAAGGAATGTCTAGTTCAACATGCCACACACACACACAATGGATGCACATGCAGCACAGTGGCCGTCGTGGAGACTGACATGCCACAATACCTATACAGCCATGGACATCATGCACAATACAGATTCTAATCCCTGACAAACAGCTTGCATCTTGCTACTCTACACATAGACTCATATGCACCATCTCTGATAACTATGCCAGACATGCCGCATGCACAGTGGCAACAGACCACCATTGACAGAGATGAGGCACCTTGGAGGCAGAGGGACACCTTTATTAGTCATGTGTGTCGGAATGCTAATGCAACTCTGTCAACACATACACAGGTCATGTGGATGAACATGTGGGACCGACACTGGCACCCCCCTTTGCACCACAGATGCTGGAAATCCATAGAACTGGCACACAAGTGACGGGTTACAGCTAAACACCCCCTGCTGCTCACGGAGAGGCTGCCATACACCATTGAGCCTCTAATGGGGAATTCACACACCATGTCAACCCGGTGCAACCCGTATATTTCCGAGGGCAGTGTTACACACATTGATGGCTTCATCACAATCCACAATCCCATTACAGATGACTGTCACCAAGTCTGACCATCAATTCTGGTGAATTAAGCTCCATATCATGTGCCCCATGGTGATTCTATATGTATGCTAAGTATCCAAACTTGAACAGGAGCAGTGCATACACAATCAAAACAAATACCACACCCAAAAAGCCGTGCTGCATCCCTTACCCTAAGGAGATTTTCAAACTTGTCCGTGCATGTAGCGCTGATTCAGCACATGTTGCTGTGTTCATGAGGGATAGCAGGAGCACAACAATGCCACCAGCAGACAGCATGCGCAAGTACCTGTGGATGAGAGACACACCAGAAGTCAGCCAAAAGAAGCACATCCGCATGCATGTGCATGTACTCGACACGTATAAGGTTGTCAACATGCTAGGTGACAATGATGACTCTGGAAAAGCATTCATCTATTGCACCATCACTCGAGTGACACATCCAAACACACCTCTGACTCACCTGGCAGACATGCAGATGGACACACACATTGCAACACATGCCACACACGGCCCAATGCGTGCACACTCAGACACTGGAACTTACCACTAAGCAAAGAAGTTGCGTATGAGCCGACTCCGGATGTCCTCTACCGCCTACTCCTCCTCCACATCACTTGCCTCGTCACCAAGCCCTTCATCCTCCACGGGTGGGTGGTCCTGCTCCTCTGGATCCAGGATGAGTGGCACAGCTTTCTCCACTGCCATGTTGTGCAGCATGCAGCACACGAGGAAGATCTTGCAGACCTTCACCGGTGCATATGGAAGTGCGCCACCGGTCTTGTGGAGGCAACGGAATCGGCTCTTCAGGAGGCCAAACGTCCTCTCTATCACTCGCCTGGTACGCCCATGGGCGTTGTTGTAGCGGTGCTCGGCAGCCGTGCTGGGGTTGCGGAGAGGCGTGATCAGCCATGGCATGTTGGGATAGCCAGCGTCCCCTACATGGAAACATCATGGACAAAAGTGGGTCAGGAGAAGCAGTAAGACAGGAAGATGACGCTAAATACAGGACTGACAGAGTATACCCACCAACAATACATGCCCGTTCGTTGCGCAGCTGCAGCATCATTTCAGGCACCCTGCTACGCCTCATGATGTAGGCATCGTGTGCTGATCCTGGAAAACGAGCACAGACATGTGAAATCACCATGTTGGCAAGACACACCACAAGGGCATTAATGGAGTGGTTATGCTTGCGGTTCCTATACGCTACCTCCTGTGCCTGTGGTGGTACCAAAGCCACATGTGTTCCATCTATGGACCCAATGACATGGGGTATCCCTCCCAGGGCGTAGAACTCACGCTTGACACCCGTCAACTGCTCAGGAGTAGGAAATTTAATGAACTCATCCAGGTGATCCAACATGGCCTCTATAAAATAATGCAGAACACGGCTGATCATGGTTTGGGACATGCCACCAACGTGAGCAATGGTATGTTGAAAGGTACCCGTGGCAAAGAAATGTAGGGCTGCCATCACCTTCATCTTGGGTGTCAGTGCAGTAGGATACCTGTGTAGCGGTTGGAGGTGTGGTGCCAGCTGTGTCGTCAAGTCCTCAATCAACTGTTGGGGGAAGCGGTAGCGGCGTATACAGTCATGTTCCCTCAGGTCAGCCAAGTCCGGAATTGGTCGAGGGAGAGGCGGAGTCCTGCAGTGAATTTGAAGGGACAACGAAGAGTAAGTACAGTACACCACCAATGTCAATGTACCGAGCACATTTTCAACAGGAAATACACATATGCTACATACAGAGTCAGGTCTGTGCAATATGCCCTGGACACGTATGCCAGGCAGGTGACACTCCTACCAAGAGCCAGCTACAAACGTCGATTCTCAACCTCAATATGCCATGCCATGAAACTAGCTGTGGGCCAGTGTAAGTGAACAGGCAGACGCATTACAGGAGTTACAGACATCCACATATGTGCAGAAGAAGGATGTTTATTGTTCAGACAGGTTGCGGAACACTAGATGCACAGGTCACATGTCATAGAAAAAGGACAGACCACACACCTTGCCATGAGGGAGTACATGTCAAGACTGATCACACATACATTGAGAGTATGCAGATATGTCCTTGCTTTGAGACTCTGTGTCGATGCATGCATACACACCTTACGTCGGATTACACATGTGGGCTGGTGTGCGTAACAGTGTGCCATGCCCATCTACACACAGACACATGTTGGTTGCAGCAACTGCAGATGCATTTGACCAAACACCTACAGCAAACCTATGGGAACACATGACACACACATGACATAGTTACAGCGTGCAACGCGGGCATTCACATCTCAGGGGTAATATTCCATGTACCTGGCATCAGGAGACAGTTGCGGGTGTCGGTGACTGTGCCATGCCAGTGACGCATGGCTCAACAAGTCTGTACTACATGCACACATGTCAAAGGAGTGAAGGGGATGTGTGGCACATAGTGCACCATCACACATGACATGTGTACACAGCTCATCATACTTTTATTAGCTTCACACCTCAGGAGTAATGTGCCACATCACAGCCTGACACACCTGTGCCCGACACATATAGTACTGCACAGACAATGCCTTGATGTCCAGCCTTGGCCAAGTATGACAGCTCTATTCCTGTCTGTGTGCCGCCTGTCACCACTGTCAGGTGTGAAACACACCGTACATACGCTCTGAGGGCGTGTGTAGGGTCCCTATCACTATGGGAGTGCTGGCGTATGCGTACGCCATAGTGATACGGACCGTACACACGCGTGTACAGTCCGTATCACTATGGGAGTGCTGGCGTATGCGTACGCCATAGTGATACGGACCGTACACACACGTGTACGGTCCGTATCGCTATGGGAGTGCTGGCGTATGCGTACGCCATAGTGATATGGACCGTACACGCGTGTGTAGTGTCCCTATCACTATGGGAGTGCTGGCGTATGCGTACGCCATAGTAATACGGACCGTACACACGTGTGTACGGGTCGGATTACTATGGGAGTGCTGGCGTATGCGTACGCCATAGTGATACGGACCGTACACGCGTGTGTAGGGTCACTATCACTATGGGAGTGCTGGCGTATGCGTACACCATAGTAATACGACCCGTACACGCATGTGTACGGTCCGTATCACTATGGCGTACGCATACGCCAGCACTCCCATAGTGATAGGGACCCTACACACGCGTGTACGGTCCGTATTACTGCATTTGGGGTGCCCTAGGGCCGTGGAACGCACCGTACCTGTGTGTAAATTTTGAAATAACATAGGGGACACATGAGGGACAAGTATAAGGGCCTAAATGCATGCTGGATGTCATGGAGACCGAGTTTACAGTTTGAATTTTTGCATCAGGTGGCCAGCAGAAGTCGGTTGGAAACAATATACTTTGTTGCAAAGTGGTTGTTGACTTGACATCATGCTCAATTTTTAAACCATGCAAAGCCAATCACTGGGGTAGGTTTAAAGGGATTGGAGGAAACGTAGGATGCTAATGTGACTGACCAATCACTCTGTACTCCTGTAAATGAAACAGGCCAGCAAGGCAGATATAAGGCAGCCAGGTCCCATGAGAGAGCACTTGCCTGCACATCCTTTCATTCCACAACACTGCTGCTGCTCGTGATTCCTCTGGCACCATGTCCAGGTCTGTGGAGAGGGCCCAACCATTCACCATGGAGGAGAATATGGCGTTGCTGGATGTTATCCTCCCACAGTACACCATGCTGTATGGTCGGCCAGGGGAGCAGGTGAGGGCTGACTCCACTAGCTTAGACTGTGCCCCTTTTTTGTGACTGTGACTTCTGGCATTGTGTCCCTGTGTGACAGACATGCAATGTTGTTTGGAGTGGGTCCCAGGGTGGGGAAGGCCTCATGTCTCCCATGCTGAGCATGCTGTAGTTCCTGTGTGCACTCCTCACTTGCATAGTGCTTATTGTGACAATCAATGCATGGTGCATGCCACATTCTGCCTGGCTACTCCTCCTGGGAATGTTGTTGCTACAGTCCTGATGTGATTCTGTGGTCCCCCCAGTGTGACAGGTGACAGTACCCATAGATGTGTGTTGGTTTAGTGTACCTGTGCTGTGAGTGTCCAAATGATGTGTTCGTCCCCTGGACATTGGTGTGTGTGTGTAAGTCCCCTGTCATGTGGGTGTGTGCATATGGGGAGTGTTGCGCACCAGCTGCATGAGGGATGGATATACCCTGGCCCTGTGATGTGAGCAGGGAGCAGTGCTGTGTGACTGCCGTGCTGAGCCAGCCCCACACTTGTGACACCCCCCAGTCTAGTGGCACATGGGCAGAGTGAGGTTTGTACCCGCAGTTGGCAATGGCAGGTGATTGTCCTGTGCCTGTGTGTGTCTTTTTACTCTGCTGAGGTTGCGTCAGTGGGCTGGGGAATGTGACTGCTTTGAGGTGCTGTCCATAATCCTGGTGTAGCTTGTGATGCACAGTGTGATCCAGGATCATTGATTGTGTGGCACCCCTCATGCCACCTGTGTACATTCAATGCCACGTAGTGCATTTTGCCTTCGCCAGAGGATAATGTCCCTATGACAAAGGTGCAATGAGTTGCCTGCATACCATGGCCTGTTCAAACAAGACAAATTAATAATATGTGTGTCTCTGTGTCATTGCTCAGGTGTATTAAAGTCTTCTCACTTTTGCATCCTCACAGGTAGGCGTCCATGCCAAGGGGGAGATATGGAGGCAAGCCATCAGTGCCGTGAGGAAGACGGAGGGTCGGAAGCGGCGCCTAGCCCAGGTGAGGAAACACTGGCAGGATATCCGGTGCTGGACGAGGAGGATTGCACGGGTCCTGCTGGGGGACTCACCAGAGAGCCACAAGAACCGTGGGCGCCGGCGTCTGACCCACATCCATAAGCGTGTGCTGGCGGTGGTCTTCCCCGACTTGGACAGGCGCTTACAGGAGAAGCAGCAGCAGGAAGGGGGTAGATACATGTGTGTTTGTTGTGTGTCACCAGCTTTTGGAAGTGCGTAGTTGCATGGATACACTGCCAGGGTTTAAATGTGCAGTGCATAACCAGTTCCCCAAAGTAAACCGGTGCTGTTCTTCCTCCCTTCCCCTCCTTGCCATGTGTTCCCTGGTCTGTGTGTAGTCACCCTTGCACAAGGTAATCTAGGCTGGCAGTTAATCCAAGTGCCCCCACCCGTGTATGAATGGAGCGTACCAACACCCCACCCGTGTATGTACGGCGCGTACCAACACCCCACCAGTGCATGTACGGAGCGTACCCCCACCCGTGTATGAATGGAGCATACCAACACCCCACCAGTGTATGTACGGCGCGTACCAACACCCCACCAGTGCATGTACGCGCCGAACCCCCACCCGTGTATGTACGAAGCGTACCCCCACCCGTGTATGCATGGAGCGTACACCCAGCCCCCCCCTTTATGTACGCGGCAAAATACCACCACTGATGGACGGTGCGGACCAACACCCTATCCGTGTCTGTACGCACCCTACCCCAGGCCCCTACACCAGCACCCTCACCCAACATGGCGCATGGACGAGTCGTACTAAGCCATAGCAAAGGACACCACTGTACAACAACATGGCCCATGTACGCACCGTACAGACACCAAAAACACACGTACTGAACCAGGACAAACCAAAACAACACAAAGAGAGTCAATTCGATTCACACAACACCACAAAACATGGCCAACAAGCCCAAATACACCCCATACACTGACCTGCAACTGCCAAACAGCTAAACAGAGGCCCAAAACACAACCACTCCTTATAACACACCCATCCAAAGTTCAAACACAGCCACACCCACAAATGGACCAATAAAAATGCACAACACACACAAACCATGATCCTTTGCAACAGATCCACTACTGCCAGGCCACAGAGACAACGCACTGCACCATCCTACAGCCATCAATACACCTTACACTTGCACTCCTTCACACAACCACCATCACAAACACCCCCTCATCACATTCACACACACACACCTTCACAACCACACTCACACACCCACAACCATCCACACCAACACCCCCACAACCATCCACACCCACACCCCACACCATGCCCACTAACAAGAATCCAAAGTTCACAAAGGATGAGCTGGAGGTCCTTGTCGACGAAATCATCAGAGTCGAGCCACAGCTCTTTGGAACATTGGTCAGACGGACCAGCATATCCGAAAAATCAGCCACGTGGCAGAGGATTGTCAATGCTGTGAATGCTGTTGGGGCCACCAGAAGGACCAGGCATGAGTGCCAAGCCAGGTGGTACGATCTGCGGAGGACGGTCCGCCGCAAAATGACGGACGATCACAACCAGGGGAACATCACTGGAGGAGGGCCGCCGCGCAGACTGGTACAGTACCATCCCTGGGAGGAGAAGGTGATGGCCACGCTGCCGCCGGTGGGAGTAGACGGAGTACAAGGAGTCCCAGACCCTGGTGAGTACACAAACAACTCACCTCACATGGGGGGAACGCCATACACAACCAAAATCCCAATCATGCACGCAACCCCCCCAAAGCCAGCACCGGACACAACCACACTCCAAAAACATACACATGCCACTAGCGCCTCCATGCCCCATGCACCAAGCAAGGCCATGCCAAGTCACAGGCCACACAAAACACCAACACAAGACAGGATGTCCCCGATGCCGGGAGGGTGGGCCCCAAAACTAACACATAGCAACTCTGAAGCACACAACAATGCCCTCGGCCCATATGGCCTAGGGCACAGCCATACAAACAGTGTGTCCCCACACAGTACTGTGTTGCCTGCAAATGGTGGCCGCGTTGCAGCATGACATGGGTATGAAGGCACAATTTGCACATAACAGCAGCTAATGAAGACGCATCACTCTGGAAGAGTGTCAGCACACACCGCCACATCAGCAGCGCAGACTCAGACACTCCGCCCTATGGGTGCCCGGAGATTAGAAACAAACCCACATGAAAAAGCCAATGGCCTTTGAAAGACCTGCAAACTGTGTGTGCCCAGGAAGCTGGGCTGAGGTGACAGAGGGTGACACACAGAGGGAGGGAGGAGGCTGACAGAGGGAGGGAGAAAGGGAGACAGAGGGAGACGGACAGAGGGAGGAGGGTGACAGAGGGAGGGAGAAAGGGAGACAGAGGGAGACAGACAGAGGGAGGAGGCTGACAGAGGGAGGGAGAAAGGGAGACAGAGGGAGACGGACAGAGGGCGGAGGTTGACAGAGGGAGACGGACAGAGGGAGGAGGGTGACAGAGGGAGGGAGAAAGAGAGACAGAGGGAGACCAAATCACCCTTGGGTGGTATGGCCATGTCCGCTCGTCAGCAGGTGGACTGTGTGCATGTAGACAAGGTTTGGCAGTGCGTGAACCCCCCTTTTTCCTTTGATAAACACTGGGCCATGTGTCAATCTGTGCACGACTACATCCGTGCTGCAGGCACAAACCTAACCTTACAGCCAGTATACCCACCCACTGTGTTTGTTAGAACCCTGTCACAAATGCTTAAGTTACCTACCTGCATTCTCAACTAGCATGGAAAAAACACCATTTGGCCACGTACAGTGCAACACGTAAGGCGGCTCTGCATGGCTTGCTATGCCCACTCACTACACTGCTGACTGCGTTCCAAAAATATGCATCAACTAAGATTGTGTCACACATAGGTAAAGTGTCGAAAGCTGTGTTCAAGGGACATACCCATGCACAAGTGCACTGCGAGAGGAATGCAAGCCATATCCAACCACCCAGAGGAACGGTGCCAACTCAAAAATGAATGAAACATGGATGTCGCATGTAACACAATTAACATTGTCTCTCTCACACACAGGATAACGTCGTTGATATCCCCCCAACACTGGGGGGGAAGACTCACAGGACCAGGCTCTGCGTGAAGAGGACCCCACCGGCAGCGACGACTCTCACCACTCCGTGGATGACCCAGACCAACCTGGCCCCTCTGGTGTCCAACCACCTGCAGCACCTGCGTCAGGTACAACTGTGCCAACCACCACCCCCATTCCTGCCACATCCCAGGAGACACCCAGGAGCCCTGCCCGCACACAACAACACAGCCAGTCTGTCCAGGAGGGACAAGGTTCTCCGGGCACCCAGGAGGAGGCAGGCGACACCGCAAATGCCATCCCTCAGGGGTCCCGGAGACCCGATGTGCCCACAACGGCAGGCCAGGTGCAAGTGGGCAGGGGTGGTGGGAGTGGAGGACGGCGGAGGCACGAACCTGACCAGTTGGCTCAGGAACCGGTAATGTCACACGTCAGCAACATCCTCGACACATACCGGCGTGACACCAGGGGCCTCAGCCAGGTAGTGGAGACTCTCAATGAGATCAAGAACATGCAGGCCGAGCAATATGCCAGTCAACAGTGACACCAAGGACGGATGGAGGCAAGACAGGCTGAGCTCGTGGCGGTGCAAACGGAAATGACCCGTGTACTCCGTCGGATTGCCGACAACATGGGCAACCCTCCCTGTGCCACCAGGCGAAGAACATCACCACCCATAGGGAGGGATCAGGAGGAGGAGGATTCATCCGACGGAGCATCCCAAGCATCGTCACGGCCTGCTTCTGAGGGTCCCCGCAGGAAGGTGGGTCATCCACGCAAAAGACCGTGAGAGTCAGCGGAACATCACCATCTCCCAGGTCACCTGGCCTGGCACCTGGCCCTCTGGCCCAACAGCAGCACATCAGCAAATGACATTCTCTGCCACATGGACTTGCTGGTCACTGTCTGACCAATGTTGACAAAGACTGTGGCAAAGACTCTGATGACTTCCAGTGGCAAGGATACCAACTCCCCCAGTGAACTTTGGATTCTACACTCCCGCCAAGCACCTCTTGTCATCCCCCCCAAACACGTACCCCACCACCAATAAAAATCTTCACAATCACGAGATGATGCCGTCATTTTGCATTATTCCACTACATGTGTGTGTTGTAAAGTCAAACCATGCCTGAATTCTGAAGTAACTACAACCATCCATACCCTGGGGTCTGAGTCTGGCACAGGACACACATGGGTCACAATGTATCATCCAATACAGACATGGAGCACCATACTCACCCGTGATAGGCCCAACCAGCTGAGGGGGTACCCGCACAACTGTGCCCACAGACCTATTTAGAAGAGCAACAGTCATGCGCAGAGGTCAGGGATCATGTGGAGTGTCCTGGGGTGCTACTCCCAGGTATGTGTAGACAGGTGGCAGAACCATGGCCTGCATGCTTGAGTCTGGTGGATGTGGAGAATGGTGGGCCGGCCAAGGTTGGATGCATGGAGATGGCACAATGGGGTCTTGGATCACAGTGCCACAAGGTTGTGTTGGGGTTGTGGGCTGCATCCTGAGTGTGGGCGTGGATTGAGAAGGTCATCCTGCAGCTGGCAGTGATCCATTCCCCCCATCTATGTTGGACGTTGATGTGGCCTGGTCGCCGGATGTCGAAGCAGAGCTGTGCAGATGCACCCTGGATGTGGACAAGTATCATGGGAGTTGTAACTCACATGTCCATAGAGTGCAGGGTAGGATTAGACACGGATGTCGTAGTTGACCTGGGGGATGGTCTCTCTTGCCTTGAGGTGGATGGAACTGGGGATCTTGTGCATAATGCAGAGTGTGCTGCAGCATGAGGCACAGATACTGCTGATCAGCATAGCACATGTCAGCATGCAATCCATGATGAACACCAGCTCGTTTCCGTTGACACAGGGTGCCCTTGCTGCAGGGCCTGCAGCAGCATGCGCCATGTCAAGTAAACAATGCCGCAAGTTGCACACAAAGACAAGGATCTCAGGAAGGAACTATGCAAAAGGTGTATGTCAAGGAAGGAATGTCTAGTTCAACATGCCACACACACACACAATGGATGCACATGCAGCACAGTGGCCGTCGTGGAGACTGACATGCCACAATACCTATACAGCCATGGACATCATGCACAATACAGATTCTAATCCCTGACAAACAGCTTGCATCTTGCTACTCTACACATAGACTCATATGCACCATCTCTGATAACTATGCCAGACATGCCGCATGCACAGTGGCAACAGACCACCATTGACAGAGATGAGGCACCTTGGAGGCAGAGGGACACCTTTATTAGTCATGTGTGACGGAATGCTAATGCAACTCTGTCAACACATACACAGGTCATGTGGATGAACATGTGGGACCGACACTGGCACCCCCCTTTGCACCACAGATGCTGGAAATCCATAGAACTGGCACACAAGTGACGGGTTACAGCTAAACACCCCCTGCTGCTCACGGAGAGGCTGCCATACACCATTGAGCCTCTAATGGGGAATTCACACACCATGTCAACCCGGTGCAACCCGTATATTTCCGAGGGCAGTGTTACACACATTGATGGCTTCATCACAATCCACAATCCCATTACAGATGACTGTCACCAAGTCTGACCATCAATTCTGGTGAATTCAGCTCCATATCATGTGCCCCATGGTGATTCTACATGTATGCTAAGTATCCAAACATGAACAGGAGCAGTGCATACACAATCAAAACAAATACCACACCCAAAAAGCCGTGCTGCATCCCTTACCCTAAGGAGATTTTCAAACTTGTCCGTGCATGTAGCGCTGATTCAGCACATGTTGCTGTGTTCATGAGGGATAGCAGGAGCACAACAATGCCACCAGCAGACAGCATGCGCAAGTACCTGTGGATGAGAGACACACCAGAAGTCAGCCAAAAGAAGCACATCCGCATGCATGTGCATGTACTCGACACGTATAAGGTTGTCAACATGCTAGGTGACAATGATGACTCTGGAAAAGCATTCATCTATTGCACCATCACTCGAGTGACACATCCAAACACACCTCTGACTCACCTGGCAGACATGCAGATGGACACACACATTGCAACACATGCCACACACGGCCCAATGCGTGCACACTCAGACACTGGAACTTACCACTAAGCAAAGAAGTTGCGTATGAGCCGACTCCGGATGTCCTCTACCGCCTACTCCTCCTCCACATCACTTGCCTCGTCACCAAGCCCTTCATCCTCCACGGGTGGGTGGTCCTGCTCCTCTGGATCCAGGATGAGTGGCACAGCTTTCTCCACTGCCATGTTGTGCAGCATGCAGCACACGAGGAAGATCTTGCAGACCTTCACCGGTGCATATGGGAGTGCGCCACCGGTCTTGTGGAGGCAACGGAATCGGCTCTTCAGGAGGCCAAACGTCCTCTCTATCACTCGCCTGGTACGCCCATGGGCGTTGTTGTAGCGGTGCTCGGCAGCCGTGCTGGGGTTGCGGAGAGGCGTGATCAGCCATGGCATGTTGGGATAGCCAGCGTCCCCTACATGGAAACATCATGGACAAAAGTGGGTCAGGAGAAGCAGTAAGACAGGAAGATGACGCTAAATACAGGACTGACAGAGTATACCCACCAACAATACATGCCCGTTCGTTGCGCAGCTGCAGCATCATTTCAGGCACCCTGCTACGCCTCATGATGTAGGCATCGTGTGCTGATCCTGGAAAACGAGCACAGACATGTGAAATCACCATGTTGGCAAGACACACCACAAGGGCATTAATGGAGTGGTTATGCTTGCGGTTCCTATACGCTACCTCCTGTGCCTGTGGTGGTACCAAAGCCACATGTGTTCCATCTATGGACCCAATGACATGGGGTATCCCTCCCAGGGCGTAGAACTCACGCTTGACACCCGTCAACTGCTCAGGAGTAGGAAATTTAATGAACTCATCCAGGTGATCCAACATGGCCTCTATAAAATAATGCAGAACACGGCTGATCATGGTTTGGGACATGCCACCAACGTGAGCAATGGTATGTTGAAAGGTACCCGTGGCAAAGAAATGTAGGGCTGCCATCACCTTCATCTTGGGTGTCAGTGCAGTAGGATACCTGTGTAGCGGTTGGAGGTGTGGTGCCAGCTGTGTCGTCAAGTCCTCAATCAACTGTTGGGGGAAGCGGTAGCGGCGTATACAGTCATGTTCCCTCAGGTCAGCCAAGTCCGGAATTGGTCGAGGGAGAGGCGGAGTCCTGCAGTGAATTTGAAGGGACAACGAAGAGTAAGTACAGTACACCACCAATGTCAATGTACCGAGCACATTTTCAACAGGAAATACACATATGCTACATACAGAGTCAGGTCTGTGCAATATGCCCTGGACACGTATGCCAGGCAGGTGACACTCCTACCAAGAGCCAGCTACAAACGTCGATTCTCAACCTCAATATGCCATGCCATGAAACTAGCTGTGGGCCAGTGTAAGTGAACAGGCAGACGCATTACAGGAGTTACAGACATCCACATATGTGCAGAAGAAGGATGTTTATTGTTCAGACAGGTTGCGGAACACTAGATGCACAGGTCACATGTCATAGAAAAAGGACAGACCACACACCTTGCCATGAGGGAGTACATGTCAAGACTGATCACACATACATTGAGAGTATGCAGATATGTCCTTGCTTTGAGACTCTGTGTCGATGCATACATACACACCTTACGTCGGATTACACATGTGGGCTGGTGTGCGTAACAGTGTGCCATGCCCATCTACACACAGACACATGTTGGTTGCAGCAACTGCAGATGCATTTGACCAAACACCTACAGCAAACCTATGGGAACACATGACACACACATGACATAGTTACAGCGTGCAACGCGGGCATTCACATCTCAGGGGTAATATTCCATGTACCTGGCATCAGGAGACAGTTGCGGGTGTCGGTGACTGTGCCATGCCAGTGACGCATGGCTCAACAAGTCTGTACTACATGCAAACATGTCTCAGGAGTGAAGGGGATGTGTGGCACATAGTGCACCATCACACATGACATGTGTACACAGCTCATCATACTTTTATTAGCTTCACACCTCAGGAGTAATGTGCCACATCACAGCCTGACACACCTGTGCCCGACACATATAGTACTGCACAGACAATGCCTTGATGTCCAGCCTTGGCCAAGTATGACAGCTCTATTCCTGTCTGTGTGCCGCCTGTCACCACTGTCAGGTGTGAAACACACCGTACATACGCTCTGAGGGCGTGTGTAGGGTCCCTATCACTATGGGAGTGCTGGCGTATGCGTACGCCATAGTGATACGGACCGTACACACGCGTGTACAGTCCGTATCACTATGGGAGTGCTGGCGTATGCGTACGCCATAGTGATACGGACCGTACACACACGTGTACGGTCCGTATCGCTATGGGAGTGCTGGCGTATGCGTACGCCATAGTGATATGGACCGTACACGCGTGTGTAGTGTCCCTATCACTATGGGAGTGCTGGCGTATGCGTACGCCATAGTAATACGGACCGTACACACGTGTGTACGGGTCGGATTACTATGGGAGTGCTGGCGTATGCGTACGCCATAGTGATACGGACCGTACACGCGTGTGTAGGGTCACTATCACTATGGGAGTGCTGGCGTATGCGTACACCATAGTAATACGACCCGTACACGCATGTGTACGGTCCGTATCACTATGGCGTACGCATACGCCAGCACTCCCATAGTGATAGGGACCCTACACACGCGTGTACGGTCCGTATTACTGCATTTGGGGTGCCCTAGGGCCGTGGAACGCACCGTACCTGTGTGTAAATTTTGAAATAACATAGGGGACACATGAGGGACAAGTATAAGGGCCTAAATGCATGCTGGATGTCATGGAGACCGAGTTTACAGTTTGAATTTTTGCATCAGGTGGCCAGCAGAAGTCGGTTGGAAACAATATACTTTGTTGCAAAGTGGTTGTTGACTTGACATCATGCTCAATTTTTAAACCATGCAAAGCCAATCACTGGGGTAGGTTTAAAGGGATTGGAGGAAACGTAGGATGCTAATGTGACTGACCAATCACTCTGTACTCCTGTAAATGAAACAGGCCAGCAAGGCAGATATAAGGCAGCCAGGTCCCATGAGAGAGCACTTGCCTGCACATCCTTTCATTCCACAACACTGCTGCTGCTCGTGATTCCTCTGGCACCATGTCCAGGTCTGTGGAGAGGGCCCAACCATTCACCATGGAGGAGAATATGGCGTTGCTGGATGTTATCCTCCCACAGTACACCATGCTGTATGGTCGGCCAGGGGAGCAGGTGAGGGCTGACTCCACTAGCTTAGACTGTGCCCCTTTTTTGTGACTGTGACTTCTGGCATTGTGTCCCTGTGTGACAGACATGCAATGTTGTTTGGAGTGGGTCCCAGGGTGGGGAAGGCCTCATGTCTCCCATGCTGAGCATGCTGTAGTTCCTGTGTGCACTCCTCACTTGCATAGTGCTTATTGTGACAATCAATGCATGGTGCATGCCACATTCTGCCTGGCTACTCCTCCTGGGAATGTTGTTGCTACAGTCCTGATGTGATTCTGTGGTCCCCCCAGTGTGACAGGTGACAGTACCCATAGATGTGTGTTGGTTTAGTGTACCTGTGCTGTGAGTGTCCAAATGATGTGTTCGTCCCCTGGACATTGGTGTGTGTGTGTAAGTCCCCTGTCATGTGGGTGTGTGCATATGGGGAGTGTTGCGCACCAGCTGCATGAGGGATGGATATACCCTGGCCCTGTGATGTGAGCAGGGAGCAGTGCTGTGTGACTGCCGTGCTGAGCCAGCCCCACACTTGTGACACCCCCCAGTCTAGTGGCACATGGGCAGAGTGAGGTTTGTACCCGCAGTTGGCAATGGCAGGTGATTGTCCTGTGCCTGTCTGTGTCTGTTTACTCTGCTGAGGTTGCGTCAGTGGGCTGGGGAATGTGACTGCTTTGAGGTGCTGTCCATAATCCTGGTGTAGCTTGTGATGCACAGTGTGATCCAGGATCATTGATTGTGTGGCACCCCTCATGCCACCTGTGTACATTCAATGCCACGTAGTGCATTTTGCCTTCGCCAGAGGATAATGTCCCTATGACAAAGGTGCAATGAGTTGCCTGCATACCATGGCCTGTTCAAACAAGACAAATTAATAATATGTGTGTCTCTGTGTCATTGCTCAGGTGTATTAAAGTCTTCTCACTTTTGCATCCTCACAGGTAGGCGTCCATGCCAAGGGGGAGATATGGAGGCAAGCCATCAGTGCCGTGAGGAAGACGGAGGGTCGGAAGCGGCGCCTAGCCCAGGTGAGGAAACACTGGCAGGATATCCGGTGCTGGACGAGGAGGATTGCACGGGTCCTGCTGGGGGACTCACCAGAGAGCCACAAGAACCGTGGGCGCCGGCGTCTGACCCACATCCATAAGCGTGTGCTGGCGGTGGTCTTCCCCGACTTGGACAGGCGCTTACAGGAGAAGCAGCAGCAGGAAGGGGGTAGATACATGTGTGTTTGTTGTGTGTCACCAGCTTTTGGAAGTGCGCAGTTGCATGGATACACTGCCAGGGTTTAAATGTGCAGTGCATAACCAGTTCCCCAAAGTAAACCGGTGCTGTTCTTCCTCCCTTCCCCTCCTTGCCATGTGTTCCCTGGTCTGTGTGTAGTCACCCTTGCACAAGGTAATCTAGGCTGGCAGTTAATCCAAGTGCCCAATGCTAGCAGCATCATGTGTGGGGGTGGTGTGTAACAGGTTTTGGGACCTTGCCTGTGCCCTGCCCAGTTCTGTCATTGTGGGGTCCATGTCAGTTGGCACTGATGCCGAGTCCCGACATAGGAGTGTGTCTTTAAAGTGTACTGCCTTACAGCATGCATGTCCAATGTTGTGCCCTCTGACATGATGTGCATGAGTGGGAGTAATGCATAGTGCAGGGACGGTTGCTTCAGTTGCAGTCATATCCATCCAGGACCATGGAGGAGTGTGGCCACTACTGTGCCCTGGGGCACCTTTTCCTAGGTATCATGTGTGTCATCCAACAATGTGGACATTCTCTGTGTCTTCGGCATAGGTTGGGCTCTGTGGCATTGTACCCTGGCCTCATCTGTATTTACGTAAACTGTGCTACATGTGTCCACTGTACAGTGTGACCCAATTTTGCTTGTGCATACTCACAGTGGGCAGTGCCTGTGTGTCTTGGTACGACAATCTGATGATGGTTGGTTGTCAATGATGTATGTGGACAGGCGCTACAGGGGTGGTTTGTGTACTATCAGGATTTAGTGCAGCCCATGTGTTTTCATCCCAGAGTAAGAGGTGTAAGTACTTCCTCTGTCTCAATCACATTGTCTCAGGTAGGGGGTGGTTTGTGCGGCCAAGGCCTACATGTCAAAATCTGTAGTCTCCTTGCTAGGTCTGGCCTGTGTGTGATGTTTGTCTGGACATACACTCAAGGTGCAGTGACCCAGTCATGTTGGGCATGTTTTAATGCGTTAGCTTTGCAGCATGTGCAAAAAGTTAATAGACATGGTTCCTGCTCATCCCTTTTTTGGCAACGCTGTGTGGTACAGATGCTGTGCACGATTGTCCCCAGAGCCTGGCTCCTCTGTCCAATTTGATATCAAGTAATTTGCTGTTGGGTCATGCTCTCCATTGATTCTCAGTGGCATGGTGGGTCAACCAGCTGTGTGTTGCAGGGCCTACATATGTACCTTGTATTGTAGATGTTACTCATGTTGCTTTTCAGGCTATGCACTGTGACCTATGTAGATTTGACTCATGTGACATATGTATACAGGTGTCTGATTATTTCCTGTCTCTTCACCTTGCCCACAGCATCATCGGGGGACTCCGAGGGAGACACTGGCACGGACCGTGAGGAGGGAGCAAGCACCAGTGGCAGCAGTGCTGTCTTGTCTGGCACATCGAGTGGCACGGAGGCCGAGGGGAGTGAGGCGGAGGACCTGTCCAGCCTCACCTCCGACTATGACGCTGACGGGTCCGAGGCTGAGCTCCCAGAGGGGGTGGAGGCTGCTCCCACAGCTGAAAGCAGCACTCGATCTCTACCCGCCCCCTCCGTTCCCATCACCGGCCTCCCACTTGCTCTGGTCCCTTCCCGCCGTGCTAGGTCACCACGTGTCTCCTTCTTGCCAGGCACCGCGCCCCCTGCCCCTGTCTCCACTGCTGCCACGAATGCCGAGTCTGTGGACATCCTGCGCCAGTTGCAGGTTGGTCAGACTGCGATGCTGAATGTCCTCCATGGACACACACGAGTGCTAACCCAGATGGAGGCATACATGGAGGGCATCTCAGCTGCGCAGTCTGACCAACGCCAGTTGCTGAGGTCCATAGACTCGACACTGACTGCAGCAGTGGGTCTCCTGCAGCGCTACGTCCCCCCCACTACCCCTGCCCCATCCACACTTCCCACTCCCATGCCTGTCCCAAGCACACCCAGACGTACCCATGCACGCACCCCACCAGACACAGGCACCACACCACCAGGGAAGCCCAAGCGCACACCTCCTGTCACGCACACACAGGGTGAAGTAGGCATACCCACTGGGTCGGGGGCAAACGTAAGACACGCAGCCACAGTGGGAGTCCACATTCATCACAACCCCCTGCCTCCAAATCCACTCCCCTCAGCTCTCCTGGCCAAGATTCCACCAAAGAATCCTTCCTGGCCGCTCTGTCCCTGAGCCCCAGTGTGACACCACCCCGCAAGCAGTCAAAGGAGTCCCCGGTCAGGGTAGTTGAGTCCCCCCCCGTCCACACCCTCCCCCAGTAGCGCTGCGACCCATCCCTCCGACCCCCCCCTCCTTGGGGCCTGTGGTTCCTTTGGGTGCAGGGGAGACGCTGGAGGACCTTGCAACCGTGTGCAGCGCCATTCTCACCTTCACCTTTGGCGCTGCCCCACCCCCTGTGGTGGAGTCCTCCGTCCCTGCACCCACAACACCTACCCTTGCCCCTCCTGTCCCTGCGGTGCCTGGTCCTTCCCCCCCACATGATGCCCCCCCGTGGAAGACAAGGAACTATAAACTGTGCAGGCAAGCCAGGGGACCCGTGTCCCAATGTGTCCCCCACCAGGGATGGAAATATGGACTGCCCTATGGGGCTTGTTAATAGTGTACACATGACAACCTCTTTGATTTTCATGCTGAATAAAGCTTTTTTTTTCATCTGAACACTAACGCTTTTCTGGTATTGCTGTTGGTGGTGCTGCTCCATGATTTGGGGTGGGGATAATGTGTTAGGTGTCTGGGAAATGTAGTAGTGTGCTGCTCATGGGGTGGACCCTGGTATCTGTGTGCCATCACAAGGTATTTGCAAAGTAACTTTGTTCATGTAAGCTCTTACTGCATGGTGACATTGTCCCAAGGTGTGTTCCTTCCTCTGTGGACCCTGACATCTTCCCTGCAGGGTGTTTCCTAACTGTTGTGCTGAGCTGTGTCTACATATCCTTGGTGTGTGACGGATCCGTTCAACTTTGCCCATGCATGCTGGGCAATGTCTCCACCTGCATCATTAGTGGCATCCTTGGTGGTCACTGTACTTGAGTATCGAGTATATTGACGTGACTTCATGTGGACATGTTCCCTTTTACACACTATGCATGTGTGTACTCCCAGCCTCGCACACATGTGTTACGTGTTCTGCAGGGTCTTTGAGCACCTGACTGACAATTGTGGGCATTGTATCTGTGGGTACTGCACCCTTTTCTTTCCATGGGCACTGCTGGGAGGACTCTGCACCCACCCCTCCTGTGCCTGGGCACTGCTGGGAGGACTCTGCACCCACCCCTCCTGTGTCTGGGCACTGCTGGGAGGACTCTGCACCCACTCCTCCTGTGTCTGAGCACTGCTGGGAGGACTCTGCACCCACCCCTCCTGTGTCTGGGCACTGCTGGGAGGACTCTGCACCCACCCCTCCTATGTCTGGGCACTGCTGGGAGGACTCTGCACTCACCCCTCCCATACTGGGCACTGCTGGGAGTGATAGGCACCCACCCCTCCTATGTCTGGGCACTGCTGGGTGGACTCTGCACCCACCCCTCCTGTGTCTGGGCACTGCTGGGGGGACTCTGCACCCACCCCTCCTGTGTCTGGGCACTGCTGGGAGGACTCTGCACCCACCCCTCCCTGTCTGGGCACTGCTGGGAGGACTCTGCACCCACCCCTCCTATGTCTGGGCACTGCTGGGAGGACTCTGCACCCACCCCTCCCATGTCTGGGCACTGCTGGGAGTGATAGGCACCCACCCCTCCTATGTCTGGGCACTGCTGGGAGGACTCTGCACCCACCCCTCCTGTGTCTGGGCACTGCTGGGGGGACTCAGCACCCACCCCTCCTGTGTCTGGGCACTGCTGGGAGGACTCTGCACCCACCCCTCCTGTGTCTGGGCACTGCTGGGAGGACTCTGCACCCACCCCTCCTGTGTCTGGGCACTGCTGGGAGGACTCTGCACCCACCCCTCCCATGTCTGGGCACTGCTGGGAGTGATAGGCACCCACCCCTCCTATGTCTGGGCACTGCTGGGAGGACTCTACACCCACCCCTCCTGTGTCTGGGCACTGCTGGGAGTGATAGGCACCCACCCCTCCTATGTCTGGGCACTGCTGGGTGGACTCTGCACCCACCCCTCCTGTGTCTGGGCACTGCTGGGAGGACTCTGCACCCACCCCTCCTGTGTCTGGGCACTGCTGGGAGGACTCTGCACCCACCCCTCCTGTGTCTGGGCACTGCTGGGAGGACTCTGCACCCACCCCTCCTATGTCTGGGCACTGCTGGGAGGACTCTGCACCCACCCCTCCCATGTCTGGGCACTGCTGGGAGTGATAGGCACCCACCCCTCCTATGTCTGGGCACTGCTGGGTGGACTCTGCACCCACCCCTCTTGTGTCTGGGCACTGCTGGGGGGACTCTGCACCTACCCGTCCTGTGTCTGGGCACTGCTGGGAGGACTCTGCACCCACCCTTCCTGTGTCTGGGGACTGCTGGGAGGACTCTGCACCCACCCCTCCTATGTCTGGGCACTGCTGGGAGGACTCTGCACCCTCCCCTCCCATGTCTGGGCACTGCTGGGAGTGATAGGCACCCACCCCTCCTATGTCTGGCCATGTACGCTCGGGACATACACGGGTGGGGGTACGCTCCATACATACACGGGTGGGGGTACGCTCCGAACATACACTGGTGGGGTGTGGGTACGCTCCATACATACACGGGTGGGGGTACGCTCTGTACATACACGGTTGGGGGTATGCTCCGTACATACACGGGTGGGGGTACGCTCCGTACATGCACTGGTGTGGTGTGGGTACGCTCCATACATACACGGGTGGGGGTACGCTCCGAACATACACTGGTGGGGTGTGGGTATGCTCCATACATACACGGGTGGGGGTACGCTCCGAACATACACTGGTGGGGTGTGGGTACGCTCCATACATACACGGGTGGGGGTACGCTCCGTACATACCCGTACCCACGCTCTGCAGGCCTGGGTATGGCCCGTACCCATGCCTTCGGAGCGTGGGTACGGGTCTTACCACCCGTACCCTTACATCACACCGACAATGCTGGTACGACCCGTACCCAGGCCTTTAGAACGTGGGTACGGGCCGTACCGCCATTGTTGGGGTGACGTAGGGGTGGGCGTGGTACGACCCGTACCCACGCTCTTAAGGCGTGGGTACGGTACGTACCGGAATTGTTGTGTTGCCGGCTCGCATCAACATCCACTTCCATTGTGGCGGACGCATGCGTTGCTGGACACGCCCCCACCCCCTCGAAGTGACCAGGCCCTGAAGGTCAGGTATGTCCAGAGCATGTATGATTTGTGACTTGGGTGGGGGTTCGGTGTCCAGCCCCTGCCCCCCCCTTTGCCCCTGGGTGTTGTTCTGACCTTCTGCGGCGTCTGCGTCGGTTCCTGTAAAGCAGGTGGACTGCTATGAGGGCTGGGATGACACGTAGGCTCGGGTCCATGGCTGTCCGTCGCGTACAGGTGCTCCTTGTGCACGTCGTCCTGATTTCCCAGCAGTTTTTTGCAGTCGGAAAATATAATCCGTGCGGGGTGACGTCGGTACGGATCGTACTTCCTGGTTCGTGAAACGCAGCCTGGATGCGTCCCGACGTCACGTCGGCGCTTTCCCGGATCACATTTGTATGTATTTTTTCGTCGGTCGGTGTTTTGTACGATTCGTACGGAAATAGTGTTTCCATACGAATCGTACTTGCATTATTGTAATGTATTTAGACCGGGTACGCTCCGACCGATGGTTCGTACCCGGTTTTTCCAGGATCCGAATCGGCACCATAGTTGGAAACACAATGCTCCTGAGAAATAAAACCAGAGTTTCACAATTAACCAGAATGCCTTTTCATTCACGCACGTTCACACAAGAAAAAATGTAGTACATTCACACAGAATCCTGTCTTTCCCGAGAACAGCGAACAGTCTGTCCTACTACAGAATTATGACATACGTTAACAAAGCAGCGCTTACCTCTGCCCTGTCCTTCTGACAAGCTCAGAGAGTACCTATTACCTTTCTAGTGATAAGCGTTATCGGAATGCCAATAGGATCCCTGGTACCTAAGACCAGAACTTCACAGATAACCTTCGCTATCATACACACTTCTTTCACACAGAAAAATGTCTCTAATGGCAACACACGGCGATGTCACCGAATCGAACCCAAACAATGCGACGCGCAACTTCAATTGTTCCACGTTTCCCCTGTGTACCTACAGGATAACCACAATTCCGTCTTTCCCGAGAGCAGCATTTTCCTCTGCCCTACTACGGAACTGTTACCGACTTCCTACATCCCAGAAGCCGTACAGACTACATAATACTCAATACGACTTCAACATATAGTGTTAGTACACATCTCAATTCAAATCAATAATCAATAAGCTATATACAAGCAAATCATCAAACCAAAAACAATAAAAACCATCTCTAGCTACCAGAAATACTGGTGCAGATTCGGGTTCCTCAACTCCCCCCTACTTCCACGGACAGAGTGATTTCTCAGTCACACACACACACACACTTCATACGCTGGTGGGGCCCATAACACCAACATTCAGTCTATCAATCTATCCGTACTTAAACAGAGGAATATTGGTTCCGAACCGAACTGTTTTCCCTGACGGAAGTATCACTTTCCCTGAATCACCCTAGCGTCTCCTTCCATCAGGAAGGTCGATGAATCATTTAGTTGGTTTTAGTTTAATGACACCTTAACACCCCAATTTGTTCAAATACATTTTCAAAGAAATAACAACCCGACACATAGAATTCAATTAATATATTTATTTATCTAATTCAAATGCAAGTTAAATCCTAATCATTCAATTTTATCTTTTGTCATATTTACCTAGTCTGACTAATTGTCGGTCTCTAAGTCAGACTCCGGTCTTCTGTAAAATCGTCAAAGTTCTGTTCTATCATGCAGAGTCACCGTCCTCTCCGTCAGCATAACCTCAGGACACTGGAAATGACGTACACAAAGTGGGGTCGGATCTCAACAAAACGCGTCTCCTTTACCCTCTCTAGTCTACCATTATTTATACTAAAATTTACATTCCAAATGTTGCAACTGACATTTTCAGAGATTCTCATTGGTTAATTGAAATACATTTTGGTGCATCGGGAAACATTCGATGTAGTTCCCATGTATGAAAAGTTCCAAACGAATGTATGGGAATATTAGCAATCCATAGTTCATGTTGCAACAATTTTGTTGAAGGGTTGGCCTTTCGCCCAGAGCAACCTTGATGGGCACAGTGATGACAGTTCACCGGCAGGTCGCAGCTGCTGAAGTTTGCGCAGGCGCATTTCTCCTCTCCCTTCATTGATGTCATTCGTAACTGTCAGATTCGGTCGGCGGCCATTTTATGGCAGGCCCAAATGGTCAACTTAAGCAAAGAAACACAAAAACGTAATTAATACATTGAAATGGTGAAAACAGTGTTAATCCCTTGCTAATACCCATATGTGTGTGCATTTATCTAGCCACATGCAACGTTCAAAGCCATTAATACTTGTCTATTTAAGCGAAAATCACTATAACATCACATAAGCAACGATTATCATATTAATATGCATACAAGCTTAGTTCACATATTATTTTAGCCATGCAAATGCATTCCCACGTATATTCTTTCTGTTAATAAGGTTGAATAAGTCACCAAACAGCAAACCATTAATTATTATGATTCGTTGTTAATCGTTTTAATACAAACATACGAAAAATGGATTGGGTACATAAAAAGAAACATTTTACCCGCTCCATCACCTGCACATAAATAATCATTCCCATAACGCATGCACCCTTGCACTATGGTAAGCACCCTTCCCGCTTTTGTTACAGGAGGCCGATATTTCAGCACTGCTGCAAAACCGGCCCCCAGTGACAAAACTGTCCCCCACAGCCAGAAAAACCGGTCCCACCCCTCCAGTCCACTGGGGAAATGCCCGGTGCCGGCCTCAGCCAGTCTTGCCCTGGGCGGAGCGCAGCGTTAAGCCAAGAAGGCTTGTTCCATGCTCTGACACTTCACTTGTACAAATAGCCTTTTATCTTCCTGCACATAAATAATTATTCCCACAACGAAGGCACCCTTGCACTATGGTGCAAGGGTGCCTGCGTTGGCACTAGGCAACTGTAATTAGCAGCAGCCCAGTGGAAAACACAGGGCTGCACTGTAATGTTGTAAATACGATGCAGCCCCACGTTTCCAAAGTGGCGAAGCGTGGCATTAAGCCAAGAAGGCTAACGCTGCGCTCCGCCACTTTCGTTGTAAATATACCTCAGAATTCAAAGTGAAAAAAATCTAACTCCTCATGCTTTTAAAACTCAACGCTATTTTTTCCATCGTTGACACATTTGTAAATGTGTATATCTTATAGACACCTATGAATGCTGCTGAAAGTCATTCAATGTATATAAATAGTAGCCTTTACTTAAATGTTTTCATGTTTTGCATAATTGCCCCAGCTGTTCACAAGTATGTTGTCCTACACCGTTAACTGATTTTTTGTAAGTACCTTGATAGTAACTACGTAATGCATATTTGTTAGATGGAATACATCTCTAAGAAAAAAATGCACATTTTTCACCATTGGCAGTGGAGGGATGCATTAAAATGTCACTTTGCCTATGGGGCAAAAAATCCTAGCACTGGCATTAAAACTTAGACGGAATATACCAAGTGTCACCACTGCAGTTCTGCATTTTTCACGCTGCGAAGACATTGTTATCCGTGCTCCAGACCTGAGCACGAAAATTACCTGTAATAACAGAGTTACATATTGTGATGTAAACAACTCTTTTTGCAGTGGCAGAGCTCAAATGTCAAACTTTCATTAAACTAGAAGCCATTGACTGATTATTCACTATTTGAAATGTGACAAGGGCTCCAGCGAGCAGTTGAACCAATTTTCACAACTTTTCTTTATTTTACAGCATGAAGACCAAATACTGGGTGAACGAGCAAAGGTAGGAATCTAAATATATAACACGTGTGATATTGACATGTTTCACGTCTTTCAATCAGGACAACTAAGGGGTCTATTACGATAGCAGGCGGACACCGCAACGGCAAATGGTACCGCCCGCAAGAGGTGCGGCGGTCCCGCAATGACAATTAGGATGCCACCGCCACGGTGGCATCCCTCATATATTGCATTGCGGCGGGCGGTGCTGAAAGCAGTGCCCCCTACAATGCAATATATGCATGTTGTACATTGGAATGCACAACGTGACAGGCACTGCGCGGTGCCTGCCACCTTGTCCATGCCAATGTTGGGTGGTACCATAGGTACCCCCCAAGTGCATCCCCCACCTCCCTGGGGGCCCCCAACAGGCCCGAAGTGAAAACCGCATGCCTTTCCATGGCGGAGTCTCCGCCATGGAAAGGCATTGAAAATGCCACATGCTAATATGGTTGGCGGTTTCTGCAAGGCACCGCCACCATATTATGGGCCTTTTCCGCCTGGTAGGCAATCGGGACGATTGCCTACCGGCAGAAGGTCTTTCCATCCGCCGCGCAACCCCCACCATGCTAATGTGGTGGGGGTAAAAGGCCATCCGGTGGGGTGTGTTGGCGGGCGGATCGCAACCGCCGCTGGGGCGGTAGCGATCCGCCCGCCATGCTAATGGGCCCCTTAGTTGAAGACACAGATGTTCCTCGTGACTTCTGAATTGAAATTTCTGAATGGAACTTTTTGAATGCTGTGTTTTTGCCACATGTCCTTTTGATCATCCTTTCAGTCACCCTGCCATTTTCACCATGAACATCTCAGTGCTCACACGTCTGTCGGAGTTCAGATGGTGCAGCTCCCACGATGCTTTTATGAGGAGGATCTTCATTTAAGGGTAGCCATCACATCCCTATATTACTTCTTTACTACCTCCCGCTTGTGACTAACCTTACTTCTGACCTTTTAAAAGTATGCATGCCTTCTGCTTTGCTCACTTTATGGGACTGGTGCTTTGTACCTCGGTTTATTACATACATGCTGCATCCTTGAGTTTTGAACATACACGATTTAAAACATTTACAGTGTCTGTCATTCAGGTCAGAGGTTAAATGATGTTCACTTCCTTTGATGTTATCAGGGTCAGAGGATCTTTAATGCAATTTCCACCAGTTGCACTGCAGCGTTGTGATTGGTCTGAATGCTGAACCACAGCGCTCAGATGGGAACTTGAAGACTTTGCATGTTCCTCACCAGGCAGTGTAGAGGGCCGGCCAAGCAGTTCTGCACACTTAAGGAGTGCAAACTACTCCTTTCCCTCCTCTGGCCAGCCCTGTCCCTCCCCGAGAGCCACTCACTTCAATAGGAAAAATAAAATGATGACAATACGTTATTTTCATTTTATTTTTCCTATTGAAGTCAGAGGGGCGACGCTCCTCTGTCTTAGCGGAAGAGCCGCCACTGTTGACCTCAAGATGTTCAGAAACCGTCAGGTTTCCAATAGCAGTCTCAGCTGGCTCTATCATCAGAAACCGTTGATTGGTAACCAAACTGCCACAGGGCCACCAGTTTGTGCACATCGACTGATCCACCATGATTAAGATGGGCCTTTTGACGTTCATTTTATTCCTAATATTGCCACGCAAGGCTTAGTGGTCCAGGGCAGTAGGAATAATCAGTGGCCACCAGGCACAGGGAAAAAAATGTTGATACAGATTTGTTTTAGTTGTGTATGGATGTATGTAAAGTTTTTGGATGCAGTATGAATGTTTAAAGAGTGTAGTGCTTTTAAGATTTACAATGTGTCTCTGTAGACCTGCTTTGAGAAAATCCTGGACAGACACCCTGGAGATATGACATTTATGTGAATATTTTGATAAAGAATTAATGAAAATGTATATAAGATATGAAAATATGTGTAAAATGATGTAAAAAAAAAAGCATAACCTTCTGAGATCATTTTTATGGGAGATCGGTCATCTCATTTAGAAAGAAGGTTGCTGGGTAACTAGTCTCTATTGAGAGTTCTGCCCTGCCCCAGGAACCTAATCTGTTGCAGGGGGTCATTTTTGCGTTTTGCTCTATGTGAATGCTACAGTACAACTCAATGCAGGGCAGCTACTTCCAGTTTTATCAAGCTAGGGCTTTGCAACAGCTTACCTCAATGAATCAATATTTTATTTGGTTAAAATACATAACCATAAAAGTATACATATGTGCAAAAAAGTTGTAATCAATGTTAAAATAAAGGGTTAAAACAAGGACTAAGCAAAGGTGATTAATATTTGAGACTCACTGAGTGCAGCATCACATATGTAAATTTTAGGATGATATAAGCAGAGCACAATATAGAATGGAATGATAAAACAGAAGTAGATTAGAATTTATCATATGCATAGGTAGTGAACAGACAAAAACCTCGGGGTCTGCCATGTGAGTCCAACTAATTAAGAAAGTAAAATCACTCCTATTTGAATCTCCAAAAATAACAAGGTATGCTTTAAAACGAGAAAACAGATTTAAAAGGCAGGCCACCAAATATAAAACAATTGGTATAGACAACACCATAAGATAAGTTATCATTGACCCACGCTGCTTAAATGTGTCATCCTTTGATAAAAGAATGAGGAAAACGACGCCGGGATTATGTATAAGATGTGCAATAAATCATAAAGTGCATTAAGTGCTGAGACCAGGAGTTATTGCAGTTACAAAAATTGCCAAATACGGCAGAATCTCTACATGATAGATATGTTCATCATATCCTTTATTGCTAGTCATAAATAAATATTAAAAATAACAATGTAAAATATCAGTGCTCATATGCACACATATGAATACTGAAGTTTAAAAAATAATTAAACAATGTTGCAGACCTTTTAGAAAGAAATGTAAACAATTGGGAAATGTAAGATGTCCATAAAAACCTAACTCCCTACTTAATTTTCTCTGTCCTCAAATACCATATAGCTGTCAGAGATTTGCAAATAGAAAAGACAACTGTTCCACTCGTGTCTGTGATGCATATTCTAAGCGCAATGATACGGTCATTGATGCCCAACATTTTACATAATGGTACTATCCAACGTTTCAGTTGCTTTTTATATGCCACACAAAAAAATAAAACTTGTTTGATGGACTCGATGGCCTCACATCTCATGGGGCACTTAGTTGATGTACCTAAGACCATCTTCCAATGACAACTGAAGGGAGCCTAGAGGTAGTGTACCCACCCTAACTTGATACAAAATGCTTGTGCAAACGGGTTTGTGACCATATCTAAGTAAGGTTCATACTCAAAACCACATTTAAATAATAGATAGTCATCAGTCAGGGTGCCGAAGTGGTCATGCCAATTTTTTCTCCCAGGGCATAAGCCCAGTAGGCCATTTTGAGCTATCCAATCATGTCACCCGATATGTCATTGTGGTTTGACCAGAAATCCCCTCAGCCCAACTTGAAAAACCATGACTTTATGTAGGCAAACCAAGGGATCCTATCCTCACATGACCCCTCTAGGAAGTCTTGGAGACACTCACCATAGGGCTCTAGTTCTCGTGTCACCCAGACCCTTAACCAGTACTGGAGTGGTCTCATTTCTGCAATATCCAAAATAGATCTCAAGTTTAGATCCATACCGATAGGTAATGTGGGGGTGATAGTCAGAATTTTTAACGTGATTTCAGAAAATTATTCTCTTCTATTTCCAGCATCTCCAAATTGCAGTGACCCCAGGTATTTGCTCCGTCTAGGGCTGCCCCACACGCTTGACTCCTGTAAAGTTCCAAATGGGGGGAAATGGGAAAGGATGATGCACTATGTGCAAACCTTATAATGGACCCTGCGGATTGTTTTAACAACAGGGTGCTCTTCCTCAGTTGAGCTGGCCACCTATGCGAGTCTTCCAAGCGAACACCCAAGTAATCAAACTCGGACCCTCACTCAAGGGCTACCCCATCCACTGATATAGATCTTCTCATTTTGACCTTGCGATCGCCAAATGCCATATACTCGGTTTTGTTGTTGTTGATTTCTAGTCCATAGTCCCTACAATATAAGGAGAATCTCTTGAGCAATATAGATAGGCCCTGTGGATTTTTCTACAATAGCAAAATGTCATTGGTAAATGGCAAGCATGTTTTTTTTGTCTTTAATCTTAGGCAAATTGTTCTCACAATTAAAAAGATATTGGAGGCACTCATTAATATATAGGAGAAAGAGTGTAGGAGCCAATACGCACCCATGGCACATTCCTCTTCAGACTGGTATCTCGTCTGTTACTTCACCCGTGAGTCCCGACCTAACCCTAGCAAAGCTGCCTGTGTATAATGCCTCGATTAGGAACAATAGGCCCATTGGTACCCCTAGCCTACTCAGGGTTTCCCATAATTTCATCCTTGAAACCAGATCAAAAGTGGATCGGAGATCTATGAAGGCCACACATAATCTCCCCTTTTCCAAATCTACACTCCTCCACTTTATAGCTAAAAAGCCTATGATTTGGTCTATTATGCTAACTTTACACCTAAAGCCTACCTGTAGATGGGAAAGTGCCATAGCTTGCTCAATCCAATCCCATAGCCTGTTGAGTATCTGAGAACTAAAAAATGTCTGGATATTATCAATTTGGCCTATGGGTCTCTAGTTAGCCGGGTAAGCCTTATCTCCTCTTTAGTGAATTATGATGGCTCTTTCGAGGTGTCAGGGACCAAGGCCCCCACCATCAGGGCATTTGACACTGAATTTAGATATGATTCCCAGATCTGCGTTTCGCTTCTATATAGACCAACCAGAATTTTGTTAAGACCTGGCGCCTTACCGGGTTTTTGCGCCAATATAGCCAGAGTGATTTTTTCATGTGTGAATTCCTCACAGTATTCCCGCCTATTTATTGCTGGGGCTGGTGATGCACCCACAGCACTATCAGCTACTGGGTGCTTGTCTGGTACAGATCCTCAAAGTAGGTGATCCATTCCTGAGGAGGAATGTGGCAGTCTGGCCTCGTAGCATATGATCGCCCCATTTTAGATACCAACTGCCAAAAGCATTTACTGTCTATTGCCCTTGCCACAGCCAATAGATTTTCCCAGGCTTCCTCTTCCCAAGTCGCTTTCATTTGTTTATTAGTGCTAGCGTACTCCCTCCTAGCCATGACAATGTGTGATCTATTTTTGCTTCTTAGGCCATTGGAGAGAGCGCCCCTGGCATGTCTGCACGTGTGGTCAAACCATTCATTGGACCTTTCCACATTTGGGCCCTCCCCCCACGAGTAGTTTTACTAAAGGTAGGCCAAATCTACTGAAGAAGGCTAGGTGGGCTGCCACTGTCTGGCTCAGAGTCAGCTCCTTTTGTGATAATGCCATATATTAGTTAAGTAATCAATCAATCAATAGCTTAATTTAGATAACATGTATCATGAAAGCATTGTTTGACAGTTGTACAAAAAGATAAAAAAATAAAAACAACATGTATTGGACGGTAATGAATCTTTGGATACAAAATTTCAATAAGAATGTGATGACACATCATATTAGACATTATATTATACTACAGAACATTAAAAGCAGTTATTGTTAAAAGCATTTGTCTAAAAACTGTGCATACCAATTCCACAAGTTCATTCCATATAATTCACGCATAGATTAATAGAAGTTTAAAGAGAATGGTAAAAATATGAGATCAGCAGAGAGAGGTAATGTAAAGTGCAAATGCTTGATCAGTCTGAAAGACTTTCGTGAGTTACGACAATGTCCCAGTAAAAACCAAGTTCCGGGTGAATGTGGCATCGTGTGGTTTTATGCCTGCCTCAAGTGACACACAACGCCTATGGATTGGTCGCCCGGCGCAAGGCTTTGTGCCTGACTGACCAAGCGTGGCCTAAGAACTTAGCTACCCCACAAGAGAAGAGGACGCTTGGGTCAGATTTCAGCATGCGCAGGGCAACCCTGTGGTCACGAGTGTCCATGTTTCTGCAGATTGATTTTAGCCATTTAGAGCTTGTGTTGTTGTTGGCTGGGTAAGCAAACATGACATGGGCAACACACTCCAGCGGAGGTCCGCAGCAAGGGCAACCTTCTGTTGTAATCTTAGTTGAGTGCCACTTGGATGTTAAAGCATTAACAGGGAGCGAGCCAACCCTAAACTGGGTATACAGAGCCCTGTCCCGTGGGACCTGAATAACATCTAGGTATGGCTCAAGACTTCTAGTCTGCTTAAAAGTAAGGAATTGGTCTGTTAGTCTCCCCATATTCGACTTACTGAGCTCCTGGCTATCAATCCAATCCCAGTATAGACGCTTAAGATCTACCTTGCTTGGGGGGTTTGGGTGTCCCATGATTCTTTAAGGCCAAGTAGTGTCAATGTTTTCATGATGTTAGATAGCCATTAGAACCTGTGGTCCGCATCTAGGTTCATCACTTCAGTTAAAGCTGTGGCGTATTTGTTGAGCTCTACAGTACGCCTTAGGCGAGCCCAATAGAGCAGTGGACGGAGCTTGGCAATGTCACTAAACTGCTGCCTGCCCATATCGTGCATTAGGGGTGTTAGTGGGGTATTACGGGGGAGCATCACCAGGTCCCTCAAAAACTTATGCTCAGATCTGCTAATCTCGTCTACGTTCTCAAACCCCCATAGCTCATCTCCATAGAGAGCTGAGCTAACTGCCTTTGCATCATAACCTGCGAGAGCCGGGGTAACTGGCCTGCTATACAAAGAGCAATGTTCTTTGACAAGTGCCCGACCACTAGTTTATAATTCAGAAGCATTTTGGCTAAATGGGGCCTCCAAAGCATTTTGTCCGAGAGTCGTATGCCAAGGTATTCAAAGGTAGCTACTCTCTCCAGGAGGGAGCTATTCAGTGTGAGGTTGTTCCTAAGGGATTTGAGGGGGTTAAAATCCATGAGCTTCGTCTTAGAGGTGTTAATGACTAAGCCCCGAGAGTCACAGAAAGATTGATACCTGTTCAATAGTTTTTGTAGCCCCGCTGGGGTCTTCTATACCAGCAAGGTGTCGTCCGCGAATAGAAGCGTCGGCACATTGTTGCCCGCCAGGATTGGAGCGTTGGCTGGTTCTTCCTGAAGAAACCTCACCACGCCATTCACATATAAAGAGAACAGGGTGGTGGCCATGATGCAACCCTGGCGGACTCCCTTGCCAAAGGGGATCTGCTCTGTCAACTGACCTTGGGGCCCCCATCTCACCTGTGTGTAGTTTCCCTCGTGGAGGCGAATCAGTAGATTAAGGGTTGGAAGTGGAATGCCCATGTCTCTAAGGATCTGCCACAGCCTAGTCCTGGGTACCAGATCAAAGGCCGTCTTTAAGTAAATGAATGCAAGGTAAAGGCTACCTTTTCCAATCAGCACAACTTTCCAGAATATGAGCATTAGCCTGAATACCTGGTCGATCGTCCCAGTACTTGCCCTGAAGCCAGCCTGGTATTGGGAAAGGATATCCTCCTCTTCGGACCACGTTTGGATTCTCTGTAAGAGGACCCTGCCTAACACCTTTTGCATTACATCAATCAGGCTTATGGGCCTATAGTTTGAGGGATCTACCCTGTCACCTTTTTTGTAAATCCGGACCACCTCAGCGCCTTTCCAGGAATTTGGGACTCTGCAACCTGCAGCTATAGCATTGAACAGTAGCTGGAAATAGCGCGACCAACCCCTGGGGTCAGCCAGGAATAAGTCTCCTGGAAGTCCATCCGGTCCAGGAGCTTTAGCAGGGACTAGCTTCTTAATTGCTGCCTCGATTTCGTCCAACGAGAAAGGATCGCTAGCATTCCCTACTGGAGAGACGTCTATGGGGCCGCATGTCTCCTCCAGACATCCGTCCTCTGAAGTGGAATACAGTTTCCCAAAGTGGTCATGCCACTCCTGGCTTGTTATGTGGTTGGGCAGAGTGCCTAATTCCCTGCTTTTGCCCCGACTCACTAATGACCAGAAATGGGTCGTGTTTTTCCCAGTGCTTGCATTCTTCAGTTTCTGCCAGTGCAGTTCGTCCCACTCGATCTTTGCTTTATGCAATGCAGCCCTGTATTCCTTCCTAGCCGTTTTGACCAGGGGACAATTTTTACTTTTGATTGCTAAGGATAGAGCCTGTGTTTTAAGCTTGCAGTTCTTGGTATACCATGGGTGCTGGTTTTTATTGGGACCCCGTGGTTTACTATGCCTACTAGGTGCTTGAAAGTAGGAGCTTAGTTGTTCTATTCTGCGAGAATAGATAGTAGAAACTGCTGCCCACTCACCTGTGTCCATGACTGTGGCCTGGAGCTCTGCTATATTCGTGGACAAGACCTCGCGAATACCCGATAAGTTAGAATCTTGCAGGGAGACCCTGTGCCACTTTAGGTGCCTTTTGCAATTTGAGGGGGCGATGTCAGAAGTGAGGTTGGAAGCCCGGCAAATCTGCAGATGGGCTGGTGAAACCCACAGCTTCTTCAATGTCATACATAGGGGATTATGATCGCTGTCAGTTGTGGTGTCCACAAACATATCAGTAGTGTTGTCCCACAGTTTCACGTCGACTAGGATGTAGTCGATACGTGAGGGACAGCTGACTCTATTAAAGTTATTGGTCCCCTGGATGTCCGAGGGAGCCCTGCCATTGACAGCTCTAAGACCAAACTCAGTTAAGTATAAATTCATGTAACTTGGCTAGCAAATCCTTTGACTTGATCAGGAACTCCCATTTGACTGTTCGTTTATTGCTAGTAATCTCCATCGAATTTGTGGCAGGCAGCCCTTTTGAGACCCCTCTCTTCTTGCAAGCCATCCCATCCCAGAGAAATATAATTGGATAATGGTCACTATCCTGGCATGCACATACAGCGAGATCAGATACCTCCTGCCATATTCTCATATCCAATAAGATATAATCGATGTGGCCATTGTACGTTCCTTCTGTGAAAGTAGGTCTTGCAACTTGATCTGAGGGGAATCGCCCATTTCCTGCTCCTAGACCAAGCATAACCATGATGTCGACAATCTGTGAAGTGTAAAAGGAAGAAATCACGATAAACATTCTGACTCACTTTAATTGTCCAAATATGGTATTCCTGTTTTTTTATTGTAGAGGCTTCAAATGAATGTGTATTATTTACTGGTTGTAGGTATGGAGGTTTTTCGATTGGCGGGAAGCTCCCAGCTGTGCCTTTCACCGGAGAGCAATTTAATAATGTTTTCAGACATATTGGACAAATGCTGAATGTGACAGGGGTGAGTGAAAATACATCTGTATACCATGCAAAAAAACAATCTATATATTTAGTCATTTACCTTACAAAACACAGATCACATTTATATGTTGGTGATGTATGTTATAGCTGGGGCATCTGTTTTTCATTGATATATCGCGTTTATTACAGGGTTCTAGAACAGAAGCGGTGTCCCACGAAATTCAGAATTTTCTCACCGAGCTAGAAAAAGAAGACAATATTAAGGTATTTCACATCTGCCAAAATATGTTCAGTGCATGATTTAAGCATTACTTGTAGTATTGTATGTGTGTGTGTGTTTGTGTTTCTGTGTGTGTAGGAGTCCTAGAGGGAGCTGTTACTGTGACCCCTTCCACCTTTTCCCACCTTAATGTAAGGTACCAGAAGGGTGGAGGGGCTAACTAAACTGCTTTCTCCAGCGGCATGTATATCACGCCACTAATAGTGTGCGAAGCTGGTGCAGGGGGGAGGATGGGCCGAGGGATTACAGAGGGGTGAATGCCATAATGGAGGGTGGTCTGTGAGGGTTCTGGAAAAGAGTAATGGGGAACTTGGTAGGGAAAAGGTGCTTTGGGGCGGTCAGGAAGGAAGACGACTGCCACAGAGATTAATGGTAAAAGAAGTGACGGGTAAGGTGACAAGGAAAGTAGTGCCATGTTGCGGAGGGTGGCAGGAGGACAACTCCTGGTGGGAGGGTGTTTCAACAAGTGACGTGGAAAGGAGCAGGAGGATTACTGCAATGGGGAGGCACAGGAGGACAAGTGGCACAAGATGAGGGAACCGGAGGACAATTGTGGGGACCGAAGAGAATGACTGTCAAAAAGGCCGGGATTCAAATATTTGATGTGTCCCGCTCTCCAGCAGTCTTTTTCTCCTGTCTGTGCTGGGGACATGTTTTTAGCTTTGTCGAGGCAGACTGTGCTCAAGGTGGTGTCACAGGGCCTGCAGTGCGGGAGAGAAAGAAAGCACATTTTTAGCTCCTGCCCACCATTCTTTTATTAACAAAATAGCACCACTGATGCCACGCACACGCTAGTCAGTATTATCCCTATGGCGGGTGTCTGTAAATTTGTAACTCATCTATACATGCCACTGTGTGCAGACAGAAAAGGTCATGCCATTGAAATTGGGGGGAGGTGGCATTCCATTTGCTGTGAGCCCTTGTCTTCTAGAGATTGGGCTTATATTCACATGGAAATCCAGAGAGTGTCAGGGTGTGCAAGATTCAAACAGAATCAATATAACATTATACACATGACATGTTTGGCCCCCAGACGTTTACAAGTAATTTATCCAACACATGACTCTCGATGTCCCTAGTGTGCGACCCCTGAGGTAGACGTTTTATATATGGTGTGGCACTACCTGCTGCTGGCCGCATATTGCAGAAGAGTTGTAGAGCAGCTTAACCATGCTACTGGTTGGGATATCCCACTTATGATTGCTACTTGTCTATTGGGACTATTGGCCAGGGACCCGAAATGCAAGCTCAGCAGATGATTTACTATCTTGGGACTAGCAATAGCAAAGTGACGCATATCGATTGACTGGATGAGTGTCAAAGCTCCCACCAGGGAGAAATGGGAGAGAGATTTGAGGAAGTGGGCAACCACAGAGGAGGAACATATGAGAAGAACGAGGAAGTTATATGATGTTCTGGTTGCTTGGGGAATGATGATGCAGGATTTGTTAGGCCCATGGCTGAATTTGCAGCAGGAGTCAGGAGGGCGGGTGGGACAAGGAAACGGAGATGGTCCAGAGGACGTAGTTTAATCCAACAGTACCCTGATCCAAAGTTAAATGGGATGTTTTAAATATTGATCTTCTTGATACCACTATGTAATGTAATAGCGCTATGTGGACTGTGGTTTCATTGATAACTGCAAGCTTGTTGGGGTGGGTGGGAGAGGACAATGAGCGTTTTAATTATTGTTGAATTGGTTTAAAAATGGATATCTGAGATTTCAGATACATTAATATCTAAATAGCTGACTTGAAAGTATCCTAAAGGTAAATACTGTACATGAATAAACCTCTAATAACATAGTGGCATTGCAGGGTCAATAAAAGAATGGGAAAACCAAGATTATTTTACATTTTAGAGGGGCTATGTAAAAATCATAGGAATTCCAATTTTGTGATTTTTCACACATTACAGAATTATGGATGGAGGGTCTGGTCAGGAATTGTGACATGTATGGGTATCTCAGACAGTGCAAGTCTATAAACCAGAGGGCAGATTTATCAATATTTCACACAAGACAATGAAGCAATACACCTTATTGCACTGGTGAAATGTAGAGGGTAGGAATGCGACATATTTAACATTATATGGCGTATTTCTGTCATCTCTGTGTGTCGGCTCACTTTTGGCAACTAGCACCAATGCAAGCACCCTTACATCATGGTGCAAGGGTGCCTGCATTGAAGGCAGGATTGTTTTTGTGCAGGAGGGGGCACCTTCCTGCACAAAAACAATCCTCTGAGACTTTTCCTCTTTCTAAGTGTGCTGTAGAATGCAGCACAATAGTAAGAGGAAAAAGCCTCATAGGAGAGATAAAGATATTTCTCCTCATTATGCCTCACCTGGGAAGGCGTAGCATTTTGACACATTCCCAGGGGTACCAATTGTGGTAAATTTGTGAATGCGCCAAAATCCATGGGTGGATGCGTGGGTACACTCATGCTCCACCCATGAACGCCTCCCTTGAGTAGAGTAACGCAAGGTAGCGACTTGCGCTGCATTGCTTTACTCCAGATTTATCAACCATCGCATGGATTGCATGGCTGGGTAAATCTGACTTTAGTGTTGCGTTGCCCTTTAGTTACTTTGCGTGATGCAAAGGCAAAGCAGCACTTTGATAAATCTGGCCCCAGGTTCTCAGCTCCACACTGAGCAAGACCTATTGTTCCTGACACAGCCATGGTTATGTTTTGTTATGTTATGCATTTTTGTAGAGCACGCTATCGCCTAGAGGGTATCCTAGTGCTGATGCAGGAGCAATATTGGCTCTAAGGCTGCCCTAATATAAGTGCCACGTCTTCAGCTTCTTGCGGAATTCAAAAATGTATAAAGTGGCTTTGATGTGCAGGGGTAGGTTAACTAAGGCTTCAGGGGTGATGTAGGAGAAGGCACGACCGCCGGATCTGGTCCAGCATATGTGTGGGATCTTTGCGAGTAGAAGTCCAGCTCAGTGGAGGCATCTGGAGGGTTTGTGGAAGTTAAATTGGTTGTTGAGGTATGCTGGGCCAGTGTTATGTAGGGTCATGAAGGTGTGCTTGAGGAGTTTGAACAAGGCTTGTTTGTGGATGGGAAGCCAGTGGAACTTCCTGCAAAGCAGAGTGATGTGCGTGGCATGGTTGGTTAGTGAGGCTTACTGCTGTATTTTGTATGGTATGGAGTCATCTGGTCAGTTGTATGTTGATCCCAGCATAGAGGGTGTTTCTGTAGTCCAGTTTGCAGGTGATGAGGGCTTGGGTGACAGGTCTGCGTGTGGTGGGGAGCCATCAAAGACCTTCCTCAGCATCCTCATTGTATTTAAGCAGAAGGAGGAGACTGATTCTACTTGAGAGGTCATGGACAGTTGATTTTGATGATGATTATCCAGAGATTCATGTCTGAAGAGAAAAAGAGTGCCCCTGGAGGAAAAAGAATGGAGGGTGGTCAAAGTAAAGAACAAAGCGGCCAGTCCCATATATTTTTTGTATTCGTATAAATCCAATAATATTGCATATTCACAGCATAAACATTGAGCCAAGAATTATAATTAAAACAAATATTTATATATATTTTCACAGTACTTTTTATTAGTGATTTTCACTTTTAAATATATATTTCTCATGCTGTCCACAAAGTAACTGCTCATTTGTGGAAAGTCATATGTAGTAACCAAACAAATACTCAGAAATCAAAACATAATCTAATTACGTACAACAAGGTAAAGGCAACCTTTCTTCACAAAACAATATAAAACTTGAACGCTCACTCATGTATGTCTCAATCATTCCTCACATGTACCTCAATCCCAATCAACCTATTAAACCATGTTAAAAACTTCAGGTAGGGTACCATAGGAGGAAGATAAACACATCATAAGAGTCAGATTATTAACCCCTTCGGTGCTCATGACGGAACGGTTCCGTCATGAGCCACGGTTGAGCTGTGCTCATGACGGAACCGTTCCGTCATGACCACGCCCGCGCAAGATTCCGTCAGCACAGCGGCGGAATTTGCGCAGCATGGAAGGGGTTAATAATTAATTAAATCAAATCAAAAATGTACTTATTTCTATTATTGTACCAGAGATGATGTACTATCCTTTGCTATGCAGTCACAATATTCTGATTCATGATTTGCAGAGTTGAAATCTTTGCATATAAATGAAAATAATAAACTCCTTGGATAGAAGAATCTCCTTGTTGTCTCTTGTGTTTTCTTTCAATGTCAGGAGTCTTCCAATCCCCACTCCATTAGCGCCAACACCCTTTTTGGTCTTAAACCAAATGCAGTCAACCACCTTCTTCAAGGCACAGAGAATAAAGAAATACTAAAAAGAGTAAGGAAAGGTAGTCTTGAAAAGTTACAACCTATCTCAAATGATGTACATATTTATTGCAGGAGGTCAACAAAACTGTCCCTTAGTTAAGAATGCATTGCTAGTGTGTATGGGAAAAGTCTTCAAAAACGTATGGAGATATGACTGGTTCGGTAGGAACTCTAGAAGATTGACAGAAAGATTTCTCCAAAGATGTTTAGGATGATTCAAATGGTACAGCTAAAAGATGAGCAAGATCTTCCTCAAAGAAGATCTTGGCTTTCATCCACTAGCCGTTTTTGGTCATGCAGAAGAATAACTTGGTCTGAGGGTTAGGTGTTTTGTTGGAGATGGAGAGCATCAGCTGTGTATCACAGGCATTGAATAAGACGTTGAATCAATGGGCGCCAGTGATGTTGGTAAATGGGTTATGTAGGTGTTGGAGAGGTTCGGGCGGAATGATGAACCTTGAGGTACTCCACAGATGGGGCTGACTGACTGGGTTCAGCTTGTCAGGAAGGAGCATATACAGTGGAGTGTTGGTCCTTGGATGCCTGCTTTGTGCATTCATTGAATGAGAATGGAGTGGGAGATGGTGTCGAAAGCTGTTCAGAGGTCAAGGATAACGAGGACTGCCATGTCTCCTCTGTCCATAATTGTAAAGATGTTGTCTGTTGCTGTGATGAGGGCTGTTTCTTTGCTGTGGTTCGTCCTGAATCCAGATTGAGGGGTGTCAAGGAGCTGGTTTACGATGAGGTTGGTGGTTGGGTGTTTGTTGATCAGTTTCTCTAGGACTTTAGCCAGGAAGGCTAGTAGTTAAGGTAGTTGTCTAGTATCATCAGATCCATGGAGTGGCATTGAGGAGGGGGAGTACTGTGCTATTCTTCCAAGCATTCTGGTAGGTGTAAGTGGTGATGGAGGCATTCAGGATTAGGATGAGCGTTGAGTGCTGTGCTGATGGGGTCCAGTCCTTTGATGAAGACATGGTAGGGGCATAGGTTTGAGGGGGCTCCAGAATTAATGTATTGCATGGTGGTCATGGCTTCTTCCATGATGGCTGGCTAGGTGGTCAGTGTGGTTCTTTGGTTGTTGGTCAGATGGGTAGGAGGGCTGCGAAGGCAGAGTGATCAGGTTGGGTTCAAAGTTGTCATTGATGTTGGTTATCTTAGTGCAATTGGTTGCATTTGTGCTCGATTATCCTGAATTCTGCCATGCACCAGGTGGTAGATTTTACAGCATTGTTGGTTTGAGGGGTACCTAGGTGTGATGGTCATTGAAGTTGGAAAAGTGTCTGGGAGGCTATTGTGTGGATGACGATGTTCAAGGAGTTTGGATGCTTCGTAGAGCTTGTTCCAGTTCTGGGCTAGGGGTCGTCTCCAAGGTGGTAGTGCTGCAGATGGATTCCTTGGAGATAATGGCAATTCTGCCTCTGGAATTGCATGACCTGTCTTGTCTGCCACTTTTGTAGCCGGTTGGAATAATGATGGAGGGTGTGAATGCAAGGGTGAACCAGGTTTCTATCAGGAACTGCAGGTCCGGAGTTGTCATGATGCAGGTCCCAGATTCCCATTGTGGGAGTTGAGGAGCATGCAGGATAGGGTGGAGTGAGGTGTGGCTGATGAGTCTGGGTGAGTATAAGGCCAGAGTTGAGTGCAGTGGGTCCGGGTGTAATGAGAGATAGGTGTGGGAGGATGCAAGGGGCCCATGAAAACGCACCTTCAGTGTCGTGAGGTACAGCATGGCAGCGGTGCGGCGAACAGCAAACAGGATTGAGCTGATGGCAGGCGCAGTGGCATTGCAGTGGTGGGCTGGGTGTGGCCGGGATGCAGCCAGGGCATTGAAGGACGCAGAAAGGCTTACTTTTGGCATACCATTGGTGCACCAGAGCTCCGCCAGCTGTGCACTTTCGCTGTGAGTATGTGCTGATACCACCATTGAGTAGGTCCGGGAGGAGAAAGTAGAGCTGGGGATGGTGGGTAGAACTGGGTGTAGGAAGCAGGGAGGGGAGAGTGAGAAGGCATGGCTGGGAAAAGGAAGAGGGAAAACAAGCTAAGGAGCAAGAAAAAAGGAGTGCAAAGAGCATAATGAGCAAGAGAAAAATGGAGCAAAAAAGAGCAAAATGAGCAAAGAAAAAAAGCAAAAAAAGCAGAGAGACCATGGAGAAAGTGAGCAAAATGGGGGCAGCAAAAGAATGGTGAAAGAAAGGAGTGAGCACACACAGAGAGTGGAAAAAGAGTGAGATGAGCAAGACAGAGAGTGGAAAAAAGATCACTATAGACACAAGAGGGACAAAGGCATGACAGCAAGGTCGACTGTTTCTGAGATTGGCCAAGTCAGAGATTTTGGTAGAATTTGTGGATCCGTACCATAGAGCCCTGAGGAAACCACATTGTGTCTAATGAGAGCCTGTGTTTTTCTTGTTCTAGGTGTGGTTTAATAACAAGGGCTGGCATGCAGTGCCCATTTTTATTAATGTTGCTAGCAATGCCATTCTGAGAGTGAATCTCAAAGATGGGCAGTCCACAGAAGAATTTGGGATCACAACCATGAACCATCCACTGAACCTCACCAAGGACCAGCTTTCAGAAGTCACAGTGTAAGTTTGGAACATATTTATATCCATAATGGAATGATGACAACTCCATCTGCTTAGGAAGGGTCCTCAATGGATTGGACATATGATTATTGTGAAAGGGATAGCATGGCTACTTGGGGGTTAACACTATGGGGTATATTTACAAACCCCTATCGCCATCACAACGTCACTTTCAGTGACATTGTGATGGCGATAGGGGTCTTGCCTTATTTACAAGGCAGCGTTAAGCCACTTAACGTGGCTTAGCATTGCCTTGTAAATAAGGCCCCCTTTCACGCTATGCTTAGCATGAAAGGGGAGGGCAATGGTAACTAAGTAAGTACATTTTTATTTGGATAGTTAATAAAAACCATTGCAATACAAAAACATCAAGATTAAAACAATTCTGCATACAATGTTTAAAAAATTATTTCATAATATAAATCTTTTATCTTTTTAATATCATTTCTGTAAATTAATAATAGAAATGCTGTTGTGTTCGGATACTATCAAAGCACGCAAGGACTGCTTGTCTTCTTGAGCGTAGCCTGCGTTGATTAAAATTATATTTTAACAAACGTTTTCGTTCTTCCAAGAGTTCATTACAAGAACATAACAGATGCAGCAGATCTTTTGGCGCTGAGCCGCATAAACGGCAGGAGGAGCCTGCCTCTTCCTTTAGCCAATGCGGAAAATACTGAATACAGGGTAACAGGCCCAGTCTGTACTTCAGGAACTTCATTTTAATAGATTTAGCATAGCCCAAGTTGAGGTAGTTCTGTGGTGCTGGTATGGAGTACGTTTTCAGCGTCATCCAGCCATGTGACCTTTTCAAGAGGGATGCCTTATCCTCGACCCACGAACTGTCTTCTTGGTCAATCGTTTAAGTGTTGAGTGGATTGTAGGTGTATCCCAGAGTTGGCTTAGGCCGATATTCGCCAGACTGCTTTTAAGGTATTTGGCTGCTGGTGAGGCTGAGTGTTGCTCTTACTCTTTCCATAGATATTGGTTAAGAGTTCCTTGGTTGGATTTCCGCATTTGTCCCAGGTAGTTATGTACGCCCCCTGTCTTGCTAAAGATTGTTTCTGAAAAACAAACTCTAGCCAGATTTGTGCTGGTGAAGTATGTTTAGGCAGACCAAAAATAATCCTGTATGCAGCTATGACTGTATTATCAAGAGTTTTTGCATCTCTTCCTCTCTGCACTTCACTTCCATAAGCAATTGTTGGCAGACGTTTGGGTCGTATCACTTGAGCCAAAGGCAGGAGCGATGGACCAGTTAGTTTATGATTTCATGTTTTTAAAGAGATTGCTAAAGCAAGGCCTTTGCCTCTAATGCTGGTTTTCTGTGCAGTGAAGTGGCCTCCTTTATCGAATTTTACTCCTAGATATTTATATACTGACGTGTCCTCAATATGATTACTGCCCCAAAACCAGGTAGCCGATTTTTTCCTATTTTTGCTAACTGTCATTGTCCTCGTTTTCTCAAGATTTATGGTCAGTCCATTTGCTTTAGAATAGTCCTGCGTAGCGTTCACAAGATGTGGCAACCCTAGTTGTGTATGATTGATTAGGACTATGTCATCCGCATAGAGGAGACACAGTAGTGATAACCCACCTAACCTGGGAACGTGAGAGTTACATCTATTTAATAACGGGACAAGGTCTGCTATAAACAAGTTGAATAATGTGGGGGCTAAGACGCATCCCTGTTTGAGCCCTTTATTGGTTAATAGACGTCTTGACAGAAGTGACCCATGACCCAACTTTATCTGGACCCATGTGTCCGTGTGAAGGCTGTTCAACAAATCTAACAGAGACTTTGGAATCCCCCAGCTGCTCAATTTGTGCCATAAGATGTTTCGATTTATGTGGTCAAAGGCAGCCTTGTAATCTATAAAGCAGAGGTGAATGGGCATTTTCGTTGATTCTGCCATGTCTATTAAAATTCCCATGGTTAGAATTTTTGTGGCTGTTCCAACTGTTTTAGCGAAGCCAGTCTGATTAGCTGGAATTAAAGAATTCTCTTTGGCCCAGGCCTGCAGCTCCTCCAAGAGTGTTCCTGCAAAATACTTGGCCTCATTGTCCATAAGGGCCACTAACCAGTAGTTCTGTGGGAGTGACTTTTTCCCCTGACTTAAAAATTGGAGAAATAATTGATCCTTTCCAGGAGCTCGGCAGACTGTTAAAGTCCCTTATTTCCAGAAACAGTGGTTTCAGTGCTGCTGCCCATTCTTTCGCATCTTGTTTATAAAGGATGGGCGGAATTCCATTCGGGCCAGGCGCCCCCTATCTCCTTCCTTTTTTAATTTGGCGCTTAATGGTGTCGGTTGAGCTCATCAGACCATCAACTATTGACAATGATTGACCCTCAGGTTTGCCAGAGATTGTGTGAACTGTCTGTGCTTTATTTGTTATAATGTTTTTTGCCACATTTTCAGTTCTTAGCTCCAGACTAGTAGGTTCTATATCTTGGTTAAAATGATTCTTAAGGTAGCTTGCCCATACTTCTTCTGTAATGTTAGGGGAAACTCCATCATTACTCTGTTTAGTGTCAGCATGTAGTTTAGCCCAGAGATTGTCCTCCACAGATCTGTTAGCTTCCCATTTTAGTTTTTTTCAAAAATACCTTTTGCTTCCATAATAATTCAAGTTTCACTTTATCTGCTGGATTAAGCCGAAGTTGTCTCGACGTTTGGTAAATTCATTTTTTTGTGAGCCTGATCTTCTTTTTATGATCTTGTGAGACATCGCTTCATGCTACTGTGAACCGGTTGAACTCGAAGGTTAGTTCTGGTAGCATAGGCTGCCATGGATGCTGTAAAGTGCTCCCATTTCTCGATTTCGCTTGATCCAATCCTTGCACCAAAGTGCTGTTTTGCATTTTTCAGCATGATTACGTTGGCGGCTGCTGCTGCGAACGTAATCCTTTTAAAATTGATGGTAAGAAGTGATTCCTGAGGAGCCAAAGATCGCTCTAATTTGGGCTTGCTTACTTTAAGCACAATTTCTTGGGGACGATAATCACTGTCAGCTTTATCACCCATCTGAAATGAAATCATATGTTGAAATAGAGATTGGGAGATGAAGGTATAATCTAATATTGTATTAACTTTTGTTGAATAATGTGTTGTGGCTGGAAGGTTATCTCCAGCAGATCTTCCATTTATTGCTCTGAGATTTAAATGTTCGAAATCATCCAGTATCTGCTTCCCAGTTTTGGTTTGTATGAATGTTCGCCGTTTCCCTTGTAATGGGATGTTCCAAATTGAATTTTGCAATAGAACCTCTTCATCTGATGAAGTTCCCATTAGATTGAGGTTAAAGTCCCTGGTAAGCATAAGATCTGTTGGTAATCTTTCCACTATACACACCTCCTGGAAATCGCATAGTTCCTTTGCTGCCTTTGTTTTTCGTTTTGGGTGGACGTAAGCATTGATCAGAGTAAGATCAATGCCCCCTTTTCCTGGTGTTGAGGGCGAGGCGAGAAGGTTTACTGCCATTGTTGCTGAAGACGTTGGTCCAACTTCCTTAGCTATAAGTATACTTGTGACTGAAACATACTAGTCCACCTTGGAGATGACCATATTTTGCCCCACTAAGAGTACTAGTAAAGAAACGCAAAAATCCCTGAAGGTGCAGAGGGTCTGTTTGCCATGTTTCCTGTAATGCCACAATGTCAAATGACCTTATGTAGGTAACAAAATCTAGATCAGTCATTTTGTTTGCTCGGCCGTTTACGTTCCATGAACATACTCCTAAATGTTCATGATTGTTGTGAACTGGTGTATTGTCATTTTGTTTGGTTATTTATTGTTCTAGCAATCCATCTTAGATCTGTTTGCCAGCTTGGTGACATCGTAGCGTCCTGATCCCTTCTGATGTTACAAGGAGATCGCTCAGTGCTTGATCTACAGTTCCCCACCGCTCCTCTCAGCACAGATATTCCAGGTCTGTTAAACACGGCCTGAGCCCTCACCATTGTCCCCGGATTTAGCAGATCAGGGTATCCTGGCTTTATATAAGGAGTGATTGTTATCCCACAGTTTTTAAATGTGTGGACCTCTAGTAGTATTTTTTGTATAATTGATGACGTTGTCCATGTTGTTTTCGTTTTTTCACCATCCATAACTTCCTTATCTTTGGTGAATTCAATTGATACCAAATCCAAAGTTATCACTTCTTTCAAAGAGGGAATATGAGATAGCAGCCATATAATTTTACCTCTGTTCAGAATGTCGTGCCTGCCTTTAGAGATATAGTCAGGTCTAAACCATATAGCACTTGTTTCCTCCCTTGATTTCTCTGAGCTAATGGTCTCTTTGTTGTCTGAGCATTGTGGAGTGGGCTCGTATCTTCAAGCTTCTGATAATGCCTGATGTTTGGAGGATTCCATTTTCTCTTCCTCACTGTGAGGTACTTTTTGTTGTCTTAGTTCAGACGGTTGGCATTCAGTTCCCTGCCAAGAGGGATCTAAAATGATTCCCGGTTGTTCTGAAGGTGCCTGGATTCCTTGTCTCCATTGGGCCCCTGTATGTATAATGGGGGTTACTTGAATATTGGAGGCTGCTTGGCTGTCATTTCTGTCTTTGTAAACACCACTCTTTGTTGCACCTGACTTCTTATCCTGTGAGCATTGATCATTGTATTTCTTTAGGTTTACAGAAGTGTTTTCACTATTTGTTGCTTGATTAGTGATGAGATATGTTGAGGTATTGCTATTTTGAGGTGACGTCTGGTTAGGTTCAAGAGAGCCATTTTTCTCTTTATTCATTAGAGGGTTTATACTAAATCCTTTTTGGTGCAGGACTTCTAGTTCCTCATTCTTAGCATTCCCAAATGCTTGCATCTTGTCTATTTCTTGCTTCCCACTGATGGAGATTTGATTTTTTCATTTTGCAGCTTCTGTGTTCTGTTTAAGAACCCTTACTGAATTTATGTCATTTTCAGGCGTATGTTCAATTTGTGGTAATGATGACCCAAAAAGGTACATGAATCCGTTTTGATTCAAATTTGTTTTTTGATTTCGGCCTTTCCGTCTGTTTGCTCGCCTTTTCATAGCATTCATTTTGTTTTTTAAAGTATCTCCCGATAGAACATTGGAACATTTGACTTACTATTGTTTTAGTTTTGCTACCCTCTGTTCTTATAACTCTTTGTATTGGGTTTATCTTTGTCGTAGGATTCCCTTCGTTGGAGGATTTGGCTGAGTGTGTTTCTGTCGGTTCATGAATTTCTTTTTCTTGCTGTCCCTCTGAAGGCTGGTTTTTACAACACTGCGGAACCCTTTTGATTTGTGTACATAAGTCACTCGTCATTACTGGGAGTGAGGCTAATTTGTCAATGATCAGGCAACATCCACAATTTAAATTGATACCTTGTGATTGATCGTGCGTGTTTTGTAAAAACGGGTTGAATGTGCCCAACTTTCCATCGATAGCAACCACAAAGACAGCCAGAGTATTTAATAGGGGTAAGTTGTCCATTTTATCAGATTGATATTGGAGTGCCTCTACCACCAGCTGCACTGTTTTTAACAGACTTGACCAGGCACTTCCGTAATTTGTATTTTTTGGAGACCCTTGTTGGCTTCCTAAACTTGCTGTAACATTTTGCTTCCCATTAGTCTCACCGGCAGCCTGGTGTTGTTGATTCTCTTCGATTGTTGTGTTGGAAGAGATTACGGGGAGCCCACTCCTACACTTGTCTTGAGAAAAGGCGCCCAGAAGGTCCTCCCACTCTTCCTTCCCCAGGTATGAAGAGGCCTCTGGGTCTTCCAAGGAGTGATTTGCTGGCATATCCTGTTTTGCTTGTTTTGATGTCAGTTCTAATAACATTTTATTGTTTATTGCTTGGTCATTCGTTGTTGATACCGGAAGTGCCAAAGAAAGTTCTTTTTCGCTCCACATCTTCCCTTCCTTCATGTATTTGTACTTTGTGTTCCTTGGCTGTTTAATTTCCTCCGGGCTTCTCTGTTCACAGATCGTTAGTACATTGGTCGTAGCGCAGTTGCCTATTACATTTTTGCTGTAGAGTGACTGTCTGGCAGTTGGCATTTCATGTGTATCTGTTTGTCCTTCTCCTGGTCCTTCTACGGAGATTTTATACGCTTCATTGGTCCCATGTACTTGGATTAGCTCTGTATCGACCACAGCTTTCTTGACTGGGGATTTAGTGTCCCGAGCCTCCAGTGTCTTTTGGCATTATGGGGTTGATGTTACATACGAAGGCCTGGGGTTGCCGACTAGCGTGCTTGGACTTTCCTTTTTGTTAGCGCTTCTCAGCAAGTCAGTGAATTGTAACGGCTGAAGAGGTGTCTTAAGGCTCGGCAATTCTCTAGCGGTTAAAAGGAGAGTGTCCCCCGCGTTTTTTAAAAAGCAACATTATGTATAAAACTTTGGTTGGAAAAGTGTTTGGCCAAATTTTTTAGATTTTACTTTATCCGGTTTTGATAGATGCTCGCTCGCTTGCTCACTTGAGATGTTTATATCAGAAATTATTTCAATTAAGGAGCCGTCACTCTGTACAGCTGACCTGGTTTTAGTTGGTGGTTCTTCCCTGGAGCCTTCTAGCGTCTTAGCGATCCGCTTACGCTTATTTGTATTTCCTTTGAGCGTCGGGCCTCCTCGTACATGACCTGATCTCATGCTGCCCTTTGCTGAGCCTATTTATATTTATGTTTTTTCTTTTGTTAGTAGAACCTTTAGAAGTCTTTACAAGGGGCCTTTGAAGAATTACAAGTTTTGAGGGTTTTTTTGAAAAAGTTTTGTTCTCGGTCATAAATATCTGTATTTATGACGAGTTTATGGTTCTCCTAGCGCAGCACCCGCTGATGTTTCCAAGGCAGCCCTAGTATGACTTTCAGGCTGCTTTTCAAGTTTTCCTTTGGTTCCCTCAAATTTCCTCCAATTCCCCCAAAGTCCAGGCGCAACCAGACCCGGCTCACTGTCCCGATACCACGCTACTCCTGCCCTGATTCAGCACCAGCCCTGGCTCAGTACCAGCGGGGCCGACTGGCCATCTGTGCCAAGTCACACTAGGCAGGTGCTACTCAGAACACAGTGTGCAGTTTGATGGAAGGCACTGAGAGATGCACCACTCGTCCTGTTTGCTCGTCTGCGTATGCTGCTGGGGATGCTGTTGATGTTGTTGAACTAGTGGGGAGAAGGGGGCAAAGAAGAGCGGGGGAGCTGGAGCGGGAGTATAGAGAAATAGCCTCCACTCCGCTCAACCTTGCTCAACCCAGCTCAACCTAAACCTGAGTGGTCTCCTCCTTCTGCCTTCCGCCGCCCACAGCACCACAATAGCAACACAGTACAGCCCAGCGGCGGCAGTGGTGGTTTGGCGGTGGTAGTGCGGCGGCGTTAGTGCTGTACTGGCGGTGCACACCACACACCTGGGCTCCCCACCGGGCTCACCACACTCCACTCGCAGTTCTTCCTCCACTTGTCCCGCCTCACAGCAAGCAGTGTTCCCAGCCGCTCCGTTTACAGCTGCTCTCAGACTCAGCGCTCAGGCTCCAACTCCAGCACAACGAAAAAATGGACTGGACTTTCTGGAATGAACTCGGTGTTGCTGCGGCCGTTCCACCGTAACACCCATTGCTTCCGATGCTGCATCCTATTTACAAGGGAGGTGTAAATGGGAGGCAGCGCCAGAATTAAGACAAGGGAAAACCTGGTCTTACCCTGGAGCAACGAGGAGAAATGTTTTATTTCTCTTAGTTTTTACTGTTGTAATGTGTGCTGCGTTGTGCAACACACATGAAAACAGCAAAAGGCCAGGTATCCCTTCCTGCACATAAACAGTCATTTTTTAAAATGCTGTTTTGCAACTTCTGTGTTTGCTGCATTAACCAGCACACATAGAAGTTACAAAGCGGCATTTAAAGATTGTTTATGTGCAGAAAGGGGGACCTTCCTGTACATAAACAATATTCCCCTGAACCCAGTCACCCTTTCACTGTGGTGCAAGGGTGCCTGCATTGGTGCTAGGCCGCTAAACTTAGCGCAGGGGGAAAGCAGGGCTGCATCATATTCTTGTAAATATGGTGCAGCCCTGCGTTTCAGAAGTGGCGGAGCATGTTGTTAAGCCAAGGAGGCTAACGACATGCTCCGCCACTTCTATGTAAATATGCCCCTATATTTGGACAAAAATTACATTCATCGAAGCAATCGTATTCCATGGGGTGTGTAGAAAATGCACAAACTTATTACACACACACAAATAACAAGTTAACCAGGAAAAAAAAAGATGGAATTGTAGCTTGATTTTTAATTGAACAGTTATGAAATAGATCAGGACACCACCAAATAAACCTAACTTGTGTTCAGTTTACGAGTCTCCCCGAGTGGCAATGTACATGTGTAGGATTGCTCAAGGTGAGGCTTGTGAAAAACTGTAAGGTTTGAAAATGATGCAGTTCTGTCCAAGGGCCACCAATGTTCTGAGAGGTTTATGGAAGCAACTGGAGTATATGTTTAGAATGTACGACATCAAGGCATCAATGTTACTAATATTATAGGTATTCCCTAAGGGGCTTATTTATGAGAGCCCTGCATCACATTTGCACCATGTAAAGTGGTACATGCGTGATGCAAGGCTTTGAGTAGCGTCAAAAATCATTACTAAGGTGACTCAGCGCAAATGGTTCCATGTGTGTTGCGGTGGATTTTCCCACTTATCACCCATGGAATTTGACGCTGCCACAGATTTACAAAACCTGGAGCAGCGCCAAATCCGTACGCCTCCAGAGATGAGGCATAATGCGGAGAAATAGCTTCATTTCTCCTTGTTTTTAATCTCTTTTCAAGAATTCTGCAGCACACATAGATGAAAAGCCTCTTAGGATAGTTTTTGTGCAGGAAGGTACCCCTTCCTGCACAAAAACAATCCTGCCTGCAACTGAGCACCATGGTCCAAGGGTTGCCTCCTTTTTGAGCTAGACCTGCAAAATGACACCAACATAGGCAGAAAGGACAGGAATTTACTGTATTGCTTAATTACGGTGCATTCCTGCCCTGTCACTTTGGCGTAGGGCAGCGCAATGAGGCGCTTTGCTGTGCTTCCCAAAGCTAAAATGCTAAAAATGAGGCCCTCCGTTTCTTTAGTGAATATGGGTTTTAGGCATTGGACTACATCCATTAAGTGGAATCATTAGAGGAATTCGATGACACGGTATGGCTCATTGCAGAAGTCATTAACCTTCTCCTTTTCCGTTGAGGATGGAGCAGTTTAACCTGAACAGGGAAAAACGGGGAGCGAAATATTGGAATTGTTCAGCAGAAGGCCAGTGTCAGCCATTCAGCTGTCGGATCACTGTTGTCTTTCAATAAAGCTCCCAAGACCCAATGCTGTAATACTAGTTAAAAATACCAATTGGAATCATTAACAGTTTCGGGATGTAAGTGCACTCCACTAGAATGACCACCTGAGCATTTCCATAACTGTCCAGTCACCCACATACACTCACCCGCACCCAGTAAGAATGACTTGTGACTCCACCTGAAAGGCTCAAGTGGACAGATGACTGACAATCATGTTAAGTACTGGAAAGCAGGGTCATCTTGCATTTTGTGAAAATGTAGACTACACAGTCTCGAAGCCATCTTTGCCCCCCCTTTCTCCCGCCTGTTTCTTTTCTGCACACCAAGAGCTTCTTTCCAAGTCTTTGAATGCAGTTGATGAGATGCAGTGATCATAATGAGTCACTTTCGCAAAGATTTTTCTGTAAGTAGTTTTGTCTTACTTTTTATGTAGATGTGACTTACTCCTGAATTTGCTGAAGTAGGTTTCATGGCAAACAAGGTTTGTCATTTTGGCACAGTTTCTCAAAGTGCGAAGTCAAACTGTTAAGTGCTTGTTTCTTTAGCATAATATTAAGAGACTCAAAACTGCTATACAAATCTGAGAGGTGTGCGAGAGCTGTATTAAAGGTGAAAGTGTGGTGATATGGCCCTAAGGCGACAGGTAGGTGCTCCTCAAATCACCCAAACAAAGTGGTTTTCTGTCAAAATGAAAGATAATGTGAATCGATTTGGGTCAGTGTCTATAAGTCCAAAGAATCTAGTTACCTATAATATTATCTGCTTATTTGATATACTGTAATTATGAATATGTGAATAAAATAAAGTTTCACAAAATGTTATCCCTAGATTAAATAAAACACAAAAAATATAATCAAAACCCTTTGGTTCTAAAATACAAATATGAATATCAAAGTTCATCACATTGTGTTTCAACGTTCAAACTCACTCTTCTCAATTCATGAAACATCTTAGTGTATAAAATATCTTGTAGTTGATAAACATTAAAATATAGAAGCACATGAGAGGGGTGTTAAAACGATGCTGTAATCTAGTCACAATGACGAGTCACAGCAAAATTAAATTTGAAATATTATTTGTAAGCCCTATAGTCCATCATATGTGCACATAGTGTAAACTTCTTTCTTACGTAAGCATGCAAGGCATTTTATTACAGCAACCAATGCAGATAAAGTTACTTACTTTTAACCTCCAGCCTTTTTACTGACACACTTGACGTGCATGAGCAAGTCATTCTTTTTACTACATAATCTGTAGGTTTTACTCCCTCTCATCAGAGAATTCCATGACCTTCTTATATCTCCTTATTGGAGCTACAGAAACCGTGCTTTGGCTAAGTTTTGCCATGATACTCTTGACATTGCTGAAAATAAATATACGGAGGGTCATATTTCCTATTTTTTCACGTAGCGCACTGCAGCAGCTGCAAATGTGGCGTTGCACTACGTGAAAAGGAGAGCGGAGGAGAGCGCCCTATTTACTAAAATAAGGTACTCTCCTCCCCTCTCACTAGCGACGGCGCTGAAATCAGCTGCCATGCGCCATGGTGCAAGGTTGTCTCTTTTAGTCTAGCATAGTTTTTGTACAAAATACTATGTACAGACTCACTTTAACCATTTTCCAACTTTGAATGTGTGCTGTAACGTGCAGCACACATGCAAAGTCGGAAAAGGAAGGAGAAATGAAAGCTATTCTCCTTCCTTGCGCCTACTTGAAAAGGGCGCAGTTTTCTCACACTAAACCCAATCTACTTTATTTAGTAAATTGGATTTAGCGTGCGAAACCTTTGATGGTTGAATGGGAATGCCCAGGCACCACCCTTGGTATACCCCCATGCCGTAAAATAATGCAAAGCAGCGCTATGCGCTACTTCGCATTACTTTTCTGTTATTTCCAGCACTAAACAAGTTTAGCGCTGGAAAGTATGGACCTCATTTATGAGGTTTTGCAGTACGGCAGTGCTGGAGGCCTTCCTGCTGTGCTACCCTACGGCAAAAGAAAAGGGCAGGAATGCGCGGTATCAATCAGATATGGCACATTCCTGCCCTTTTCCCCTGTGCCAGTCACAAGAGACTTTTTCCTCTTTCTATGTGCGTTGCAGAATGCAGCGCACACAGTGGTGTAGCTAGGCCATAGGCCGCCCGTGGCCTCTGATCAAAGAGCAAGGGGTCCTGGCGATTCATGCAGCCGCGGGGAGGGTTAAGGGGGTGCTGGCAATTCTTTCAGCCGCGTCGGCCACAGTTAAGAGCAGGAGGAGGGAGGCCCAGCTGCCGCCCCCAAAACACATGCCGTCTCCACCGCCCCCCCCAGTTACGCCACTGAGCACACATAGAAAAAGGAAAAACGAGGAGAAATAAAGATATTTCTCCTCATTGTGCTTCCCTTACGTCTCCTCTGAGGAGGTGTACGTTTTTTGCGCTGCCTCAGAGTTAAGATTTTCGTAAATCTGGGGCAATGTCAAAAAGCCATGAATGTGGCTGGGAACGCCCCCAGCAGCACCCATGGAACGCTCCTTTCATGCAGATTTCTGAGCCAAAGGGGCACATATTTATATGACCATTAAAAAGTCACGTAAAGTGGCTTTACATGACCTTATAAATATGCTGTGGCACATTGCACCACCGGAACGTCAAAAAAGCGACATTCCAGCAGCTCAAAATGCTGGTCCATGAAGCCCGAAATTGGGACAAAACAAATTTTGCGCCGATTATGGCTCAGAATCTTAGTAAATCTCTGCCGGAATGTCTGCCAACACTGCATAGTGTTTTCCTAAGACCCTTATTTGTTTTTTACACAAATCCAAATAATCTTGCTCAAACCTAAAATAATGATATTAATTTTAAATATTTGAAAGCTGAACATCTGAATATGATAAAGAATCAAAACAATCTGTTGATAATTGCCTTGCCAATCAAACAACAAACCTGAAATACTGGAGTCCAAAATGAGATTTTCACAATACAATACTTTCATGCGAATCCACTGGTATTTTGCAATTGCAACTTCACTTGTTTTGTTGCAAGGGTTGTGCAACGTTTGTCAACTCCTATTTTGTATCATTCCTCAGGTTGACTACTTCAGTGGACGTGGTGGTTGCCATCTGTGTCATTTTTGCTATGTCTTTCATTCCTGCCAGTTTTGTCCTGTATCTGATCCAGGAAAGGGTCTCCAGTGCTAAGCATCTCCAGTTTGTCAGTGGTGTGACTCCTACAGTTTACTGGCTGAGCAACTTTGCATGGGACATTGTAAGTACAAACCTGCTTTTGCCGTTCAAATTTATGCAGTCTATAAACTGACTGCATATGAGATTAACAAGCGTTGGCATATCTATAAAGCTGTCTCATAACTGAAAGTGCCTTTGTAGTCACTAGTGAATGTAGGCAGTAAATTGCTCATCATGCATGGACCCTGTCGCTCTTCCATACTCTCATGCATCCATTTATCTACTCACTCACTTGTTTTCACTCATTCACCCAAACATCCACTATGAAATGCACACACAAACTCAACAGGCATATGCAAGCTAAATTAAAAGAACAAATGTAGGAAAAAAGATAACTGCAACTATCTACACGTGGCAGACATATGTTAAATAGGCAGTGGACGGCCATCTTGGAGTGGTATTGTGCATAGTGTATACACAGAGTAATAACAATTCACCCTTAAAAGCCAATTGGCTTTGACATATGCTGTTCACAGTAGTGCTAGCAATTCTTCCTGCTGTCAGAACCTTTCATAGTAAATAGATCAGATCTCTGGCATCTGATATACCTTTAACCAATGAACCAATAAGCCTCTTGCTCTTATCCTTGACTTATCACATCACCTACTCAAGCCTACTGCATTACACATAGGCTTGTCTACAAGGCAGCCATCAGACACTCAGTTTTAGAATTACAGATATGTACAAAATAACAGTTGACAAAACAATATAGAACCTTTTAAGAGGGCCTAATAAGTAGGCTCACATTGCAAATTTCCTACTCACAGGGTTTATGAGAGCAAGTAACAACCACCAAAACCATTACCTACTGTAATAGTCTGTGAAATTCCGCAAGCAGACATTAACAAATTGTAATAACAATGCAAAAGGGATATTAACTTTAACATATTATTTTTACAAGATTTAATTAAGGTCTCTTTTCTTTGTGACAACTGTTCATATGCCATGGCATTTGACATAACTTTCCTAAATGAAACAACCAGGCCTGTATTCTTTATCATTGACTTGTCACCAAAACCAGTCCGGCTTATAGTTATTTGATTACAAACATGTACCCAAGTAGATTTTCCATATCCCTCTGAAGGGGGCCTGAGAACATTTATTGTTGGATAATCTGTGGGAGTCCATGTAACAAAATACCTGTCTAGAAGTTTTAACACAGTGTTAATCTGGCATAATGGCCAATTGGATTAGCATGTGCTTTTTGTAATCGATAGTTCAGGCCTACAGCCTTTGTCATAATTTTCTTTTTATAACAAACAGGTCAGACCTATGGAATCTGAATAAATTTTCCATATGCACCACTTTGGCTCTATTGCATTTTATCTGTCACCATAACCAGCTCAGGCTTACAGTATTGAGCCTAAGCTTTCTACAAGGCAACCATATGGAATATTGTCATAAAATAACATATATGTACAAAATAACAGATGGCAAAACAATCTATGACACCTTGTAAAATGGCCTAGTAGTGCACATCTTCTATTTCAGTGTTTGCCAATATACTTGCCCTTGGATTCTTTTGAGATTCTGTTTCATATGTAACAGGGTAGACCTAAGGCATCTTAGATATATTTTCCCAGTCAGGCGATGAAGCCTATAGGCTTTATCATTGACTGTTCATTGTAGCCAACCTGGGCCTACAGAAATGAGAGTCAACGTTACCATAAGGTAACTCTCAGGAATAAAGTCATACAACTAAAAATATGTACACAATTAACATTAGAAAAAAAATATACACCAACGAGAAATAGCACAGTGCAAACTGTATACTCTAAAGGCCATATTTAACAAAAAGTAATGCAGCGCAGTGAGTCACCTTGCTGAGCGGCATTACAGGAAACAGACAGGAGTGTGCCGTATTTATCACAATATGGAGCACTTATGCCTTTTCCCAACGCTGACACAGAATTGGATGCCTAGCACCAATGCCGGCAAGCAGGATTGTTTTTGTGCAGGAAGGGGAACCTTCCTGTACAAAAACAACCCCCTGACGCAGTTTCCTCTTTCTATGTGTGCAGCTGAATGCGGCACACTTAGAAAGAGGAAGTGACAAGGAGAAATAAAGATATTTCTCCTCATTACGCCTCACCTTTGGCACATTCCCAGATCTACCAGTATTGGTAAATCTGGAATGCATCAAAATCCATGGGTGTTACATGGGAACACTCATGCAACATCCATGGAATGCCTATCTGGGGCAGAGTAACGAAACACAGTAATTTGTGCTACGTTGTGTTACTCTGGATTTATCAAACCACTCAGGGCCACGCAAAGTTGCCTTGTCTGGCTTGATAAATCACATTTTGAGGTTGTGTACTACATGCACCACGTTGCGTGGTGCAAAAGCGACGCAACACCTTGATGAATAGGGCCATTAGGGTTTATCAGAGGGCATAGCCAACACCAAGGTTCCTGCAAAACAAAGTACTCTGTGAGATTCTATGTAATGAAATACCTGTCACAGACTTTAGCACAGTGTATTAACAATCTGTCCTTAAAGGTCTGATGACTTTAAAATATTCTTTTCACAATAAAAACGTTAGACCTCCTGCCTTTGGTGTACCATTTCACAATAAAAAGATCAGCCTTGATCATTGGTTTGTCACAATAACCAACTCAGGCCCATTGTAATGAGCATAAGCTTTGCCACAAGGAGAAACATGCAATACAAGCACTAATTTTTAGTGGAAATGCCCACCTGCATAATCGAAGATTGACTTATGAGCAGATGCCAAGCCTCTCCTTCAGTATGGCCTCTTAAAGCTCTTGTTTTTAGGTGATCATATCTTGTCCTACAAGATAAATTTAAAAGTGCATCTGTATGCATCAAGATATAGTGGACAATATGGTCCTATTTTCAAAATGTGTGGCAGTAGTCTTCTGATTGATGAGGCTCTTTTATACCAGAAGGAGGGTTTGACCTCATTTAATGTGAGGTTGGAATGTAGTCTTGGTAGGTGGGGTTTAATTTTGCAAAAAGGTTCAATTGGTAGCGAGCATTGTGTGTTTCAAGCTATATGCCTCATCTATGCACAGCCTCCAAACTGTCTGGGTGTAGCTAAGATAGTGAACTCTTTCTTAAGTATTTTGGGATATTGGCAGAAATTGTTACATTTGACAATAACATTTTCATCATGGAATAATAGTTTTCTTGTTTTTTTTCGATCAGGCAAATTATTCTGTGAGTGCTGTTATGGTAATAGCTATATTCATTGGATTTAACAAGAAAGCTTACACTTCTTCAAACAACCTCCCAGCGTTTATCATATTACTCTTTCTCTATGGGTGAGTATCTACTGACTGAGCTCATGATTTCTGTATAATGGACACACTTTATTCCAAGAGTCTTCAATTATTTACATTTGTAACCAAACTCTGTAGGGTACAACTACAACGATGTATGTTCACTTGCACCTTTACAGCAGTCCATACACAAACCATAGCCATATGGAGCTCTACTGACAGCCCTCTCTTCTGCTCTGCCGATATTTTCTTTAAGCCTTCTGTGCACAGTCCTCAAAAATGAAAACAAATGAGCTGAAAATCTGTCAGTTGACCTGGTTCTATATCCGCCGGTCAAAGCTGCTAAGATTAGTGCAGTGTGAACATGCAGGTGCTGATGTTGCATTGCTCTAGAGGCCAGTATGCTTCATCCACAAAAGGTATAAGTGGTGATGTAGCATAATTATAAAGCCCCCTCTGTTAAGTTATACTCCACGATGATAGTTCATTTCCAAATGCTTTATTCAGCAAGTAACTATTTGTAAAAGGAGCCGACACATTCACACCTAACGGCAGGTAAACTTCAACTGCTTTCTAGTTAACTTTCTGGATGACATAGTATGATTCTACAGGTGACGCTGTAAGCACATTCCATACTTTGGCCCTCATTTCGAAGTCGTTGGGCCTGCCACCGACACGTCAGTGGTGGCGGGCCTACCGACATCCATTGAATCGGTCCGACCGCTGGATTACAATCTGGATGTCAGAGGCATCTGGGGGAGGGACGCGACTGCTGCTGTTCCTTGAGCCCATCGGGGCAGCGGTGGGACCGTAATCCTACAATAGGGGTGGTACTTGCTCAGACACCGTCTTAGGGATTACGATATCCCTTTATTTCTTCCTTTCTATGGCAGTCCAACAGGCAGACAGAAAGGGACTTTGGGGGCCACTAACATGGCCCCCTTCCCCCCTGGGCCTCCGACATGGGGACTGGGAGCACCTGCGGTGCCCCTCAAATATCCATGCACCATGTGGCAGGCACTGCATGTTGCCTGGCACAAGGTGCATGGATGTTTGAAAACATAAATTTTTCTAATGAAGCTTGTTGTGTGGCCCTTTTCCGGGCGCTGCACAAGCTGAAAAAGAAAAATTTATGTTTTCGACTGGCCATAGGGGAGGTGGAACCACCGACATCGTAATAGGTCCCTAAGCGTCATAGGATGACTACATTAAGTAGACACAACACATTTTCTTTCTTAAATAATTAATGACTAAACATCACAAAAATAACATTGATATGATTTAACTATTACAGTGTTATACATAGTAAATTCTAACTTAGAAAATAGCATCCTAGACATGAAATAATGACTCAAATATCTACTCAAGCCACGTAATCGTGCAAATATGCAGGACGCTTAATTTTTCTTCCAGACCTACTATTGCACAGTGGTTCTAATTTTGTTTGATTTAAACATATTCCTGCATTAGGCACACCCTCATTATTTAGGGCTTCACTCTGAGTTCCATCACTACCTACCTCAGTACAAACTTCATTACTAGCATATGTTTCTCCCTTTTTCCTCATTCACTCCATTCCTCAAATTAAGTGTATCCAACCAATTATATCCAACCAATTATAATCTCTCACTTTAACCGCTTCCGACACCTTCTTCTTGTTCTCTTTACACCTCACAAAGCGACTCATGTTCCACACATGACCATCACTCAACCTTGCAGAATTAGTAAATATCTTTACCACTTCAATGGTTCAGAATATTTGCTTTCTCCTTTTTCACTTTAAATGGTAGTTTAACATGCATTACCTCTCCTTTCCTTAACTGAAAATCTTTAGCACCAATTTTCTTATCTTTATATTCCTTATACCTCTCCTGTGTTTTCTGAATGTTCTTCTTCACAATTGTAGGTGACTACTACTACAATTATGAATTTACCATCCATTTCTGGTTATCTTTCGTGAAAGGCAATATTCCTATCATTATGGTAAAAGGACTATACCCTGTAACAGTATGAGTAGTGCGATACAGCCACACCATTTAAATTATCCTCTCCAACCAATTGAAATTCTTACACAAAGCCAATTGCAAAGATTCCTTCACCACATGGTCGAACCTTTCCACTTCACCATTTCCACTGAGATGATAAATTGAAGTCAATTTATGTTCAATGCCATTACGTCTGCGAAACTCAACTTCCCCACTCCTAAACTGTACTCCATTGTCTGGGATGATTCTGTTGGGTAATCCTTTCCTCTGAAAAAAATCATCCCAAAAAACTCCACACTTTCAGTATTGGCATTACTCGATTACAACCAGTACATAATAATCAACCCCCTATAGTATCCCATGCCATCCCAGGGCACGGCGTAGGACACAGAGTAGTTTCAGTACAATTTGGGATTTTTCTGCATCCAAACATAGTTCACATGTCTAATAACTCTTTCTACTTCTACATCTTGACCTGGCCACCAATAGTTCTCTTAGTTCTCTTTGATTTTCTTTTTCCTCCTGACAATATCTAGATTTAATTATGGTCTGTATCAAACTTTTAGGAGGTATAATTCTAGATCCTCTAACAATATTCTCACCTGTCAAAGAAAATTAATTGCGTATGTCCCAGAAACTTCTTAACTCCTGTGCCAATGTGTTTTTTTCTGGCCATCCTTCTACAATGAAATCCTTAAGTTTCTCCACCATCTCATCCTTCGTACTGGCATCCTTCCATTCTTTGTCAGTAATAGCATTCACCACCTCTCCCCCAGTCCATGCTACACTCAATTCTTCCCAACACTCATTGGGATCTGCTGCCAAAGGTAATGGAACTCTCCTTAAACAATCCGCTACTTTGTTTCTGACCCCAGGAAGATAATCTATTTATACCTGTAGTCCATAAGTCTTAAGGTGCTATCCTTGAGTAGCCCCTCCGTAGATCACACTTTTAATAGTGGTTTATGGTCACATCTTATCTCCACTTGAAAACCCCACACAAAGGGCCTCATTATGATGTCAGGCGGAAAGCCATCCAACATCAGAGGTTTCCGTCCAACTGCCGTATTATGATACTGGCGGTCAGAGGGAAACCCACGGGGAATACCGCTATGCTTCCGACATGGTCACGGAGCCCGTCGGGGCAGTGGTCAGAAAGGTAATCCACAAATGGCAGCATAACCAGCCTCGGCTCCGCCCTCGGATTTACAATTTTGCTTTCTGCCTGCCCTTTCATGGCAGTCCGCCCAACATAAAAAGGCAGGCTTAAAGTAACTTTGTGGGCCCCTAGCAAGTCCGCCTTCTCCCTTGGCCCTCCGCGATGGGGTCTGCCCTTAAACATCCCTGCATCATGTTTATGTTTATGTTTGTGAGTTTTGTAGAGCGCATAGCTGTCCAAGGGCTTCCTAGCGATATGGAGCAGGAGAGAGCGGATACCAGCTATTTCAACCTGGGAATAGCCATGTCTTCAGTTTTTTCCTGAATGTATTCTCATCTGTGAGGGATTTTAGTTCTGTGGGTATGGAGTTCCAGAGTTTTGGTACCAAATGCGAAAAAGATCTTCCTCCCTGTTTGGATCACCTAATCCTAGTAATTTTGGCTAGGCGATCTGAGGAGGACCTTAGGGGTCTTTCTGGTGTATAGGGTGTGATCAGGGTCCTGAGTAGAGTTGGTCCTTTGCCGTTCAGGGCCCTGTGTGCTATACATAGTGGTTTGAACTTGACCCTGGCCTGTATCGGCAGACAGTGGAGTGTTATCAGAGCCTCTTTCGCTGACTCATACCTAGGTATGCTTCTGAGTAATCTGGCTACTACATTTTGTGAAACCTGTAGTCTATTCAATACGTATTTGGTTGCCCCAGGAAAAGAGAGTTCCCATAGTCTAGTTGCGAGACCACCAGAGACTGTATCACTGTTCTTCGGGTCTCCTCTGGTATGAGGTCAAGAATTTTACGGAGCATCCGCAGAATTCCAAAACAAGTGGTGGCCAATTTCCTGGCTTGAGTTTACATGGTGAGGTTGTGGTCTATCCACACTCTCAGGTTCTTTATGAAGTTTTTATGCAGCGGTGGACGTCCCAATTTTTTTGGCCATTCCATGGTGACTTGTGGTGGGAGCTTATTGCCTAGGAACATGAGTTCCGGTTTGTCCCCATTTAGTTTTAGCTTGCAACTCATCATCCAGCTCACTACCCTTTCCATGCAGGGAGAAACTAGGTTGTGTTTCGAGTTGGGGTACCCTGCCACAGACACTGCCAATTGGGTGTCATCTGCGTATGATACAATTGACAACCCAAATTCCTGGACAATCTCGGCCAGAGGTTGCATGTACAGGTTGAACAATGTAGGGATGAGGGAGGACCCCTGTGGCTTCCCACATGTAACCTCTAGGCTGTCCAAGAACTGTCCGTATTCTGTGGTCTGAAAGGATCTGCCATTCAGGTATGACGCTATCCATCTAAGTGCGCTGTCTTGAATCCCTGCACTCTCTAATCTAAGAATGAGTGTTTTATGATCCACCGCATCGAAGGCTGCACTTAGGTCGAGCAGCAAAATGGCAGCGGCACCTCCTTGATCGAGGATTCCCTTCAGTTCTTCTGTGACTAGTAGTAGGGCAGATTCGGTGCTGTGTGCTGGCCTGAAACCCATTTGGGTCTGGTGAAGCACCTCATTCTCCTCTAAGAACTGAGATAGCGTGTGGTTGACATGTTTTTCAGCTATCTTTCCTAAGATGGGTAGGAGTGACATAGGACGGAAGTTACCCAGGTCTTTTGGATCTAAATGTGGCTTTTAAAGCAAAGGTCGAACTATGGTGTTCTTTCCAGGATTTTGGCACTTTCCCTCTTGTGAGGGATAATGTGAGTAACTCTGTGGCAGTTATCAGAATAGTGTCTCCCCCTTGCAACAAAATATGAGGGGTTATTGGATCAATAGGTGACCCTGATTTGATGCTTTGCAAGATCTTGGTAGTAGTGTCTTTATTTATCCCTGGAAATTCCTTTAATATAGGTCTTGCTATGTGCCTGGTGGAGGCCTTGGTGTCTTGAGGGTCTGGTTTATCCACACTCCTATCATGGAATTATAGATGTCTTCAACCTTATTTTAAAAAAAGGCTGCCAGTTTGTTGCATCTCTCCTTAGAAGATGATTGTGGAGAGGCATCTGGTTCTGTTGACGGGAGGGATTTAACCACCTTGAAAAGTTCTCTAGAGGAGTGAGTAGCTGAGTTTATTTTTTCCTGGAAATAGATGGCTTGAGCTATCTTGATTTCATTGTGGTAGTGTCTAATCTCTTTCTTGTATTGTATCTTTATGGTGTTATCATATGATTTTCGTCAGGATCAATCGTTTTTTTTACAAACTCTTTTTAGAGATGCAAGATGGCTGTTAAACCAGGCTGATTTCCTTTGTCTCTGGTTAGTTCCTGTCCTCTCTTTCCTACCACATTTCTCTATCGCCTTCGTGAGTCATTCTTCCCAGATAGAGTCTGCAGTCTCTTCGTCCCCAGTTATTTCCAGGGTATGTCTATCTAGGGAGTCTATCAGCTTTTCGGGATGGTTCTAGTCCATTTCCTACCTACTTTGGGCACAGTGTGCCCTGTGTTTTGAAGGTGTGTGTTGGCCAGTGAAAAAGGATGTAAAAGTGATCTGACCAAGGCACTGGTGTGGGGAAGACTACTTTTAGTTTAGGATCGTTGGTGAATATTGCATCTAAGATGTGCCCTTTTTCGTGTATAGCTGACAGCAACATCTGGCTCAGCTGCATGGCGTCCATGTCCTGGATAAATCTGTTGAAAATTAGGTCATTCTGTTTATCTAGATGGATGTTAAAATCGCCTAGTACAGTTGTTGCGCTTTTGGAAGTGATATTCTCTGTTATGAGTTCTGTGGGAAGCACCGCAGTCCTAAGGCCAACAATAGCAAATTTCAGCAAAAATTGAGGGAAATAGGCAAAAGGTTTGGGGAAAGACCACCCTAAGGCTGATTGGTCTAACACTATGGCACAAGGAGGAAGAAATCACTAGTGTGTGACTTTGAAGCAGTACCAGCAGTATAGAACAAAAAAGAATACAACTCACTAAAATTCCCAAACTAATTTAGAAACATTTAACCAGCGAAAATACTAAAATAAAATAGTATAAGGGGAGCCATTGATGAGAATTTGTAATACTTGAACTTGGAAAAAGGAAAGTGCCATTGGAAAATAACAGGTTGCGGTGATGTAGTAGAAATTAACCCATCACCACAGGTTATATCAGAGGGAGATAGCACTATGTCTTCTCGATTGTGGTTGTTATGTAACTCCTCTGGTTGGGTTCGCAGAGCCAAATCGACCATAATGAGGGGTTCTTTACAAGGACTGTTATTGCCTTCAATAGAATTCTCCACAGTAGTTAGTTCCACTACTTCACCCCACCCCTCATTTACTGCAGCATTAAGCACATCCGCCATTTGATCCGTAGGGGTGACTGAGTCTGTTCCACAAGAGCGTAAGAGTGCGGATACTCTACCAGAGCGGAGTAATTTTAGCATAGGCTTACCCAGTTGGGGATTAAGAGTTGCAGCCTCCCTTTGCGCTTCATCAATATCACAAGCCGCATCAAGTACATCCCCACATCTAAGATAGTCTGACCTGACCACATCAGATCCTCCTACCGGCTCGAGATCGCCTGTTGCTGCCTTGACTGAAATCCCCGCCCGTCCTCGGCGGGTTGTTCGTAGTGGCGCCACTATTATCCGGTAACGGCGCCTTGCTCCGAAACAGCCAGACAGGTTCTTGCGGGGGATGCGAGAACTGCAGCACACCTCTCGCGTGTACACTCGGGGGGAGGGCAGCGATGATGTTGTTCGTGCTGGCCGAACTGTTCCCAGCGTGTACCAGCTCGCAGCGCGGACTCCCAGCACCGCACAACTAATCTCGGTCACCCGACACATCAGCCCAATGAGAGCGGAAGCAAGTGAAATGATCGAGGCGGCTGAAAAGCGTTGTCAGTCAAGCAGAAAATCCATTCTTCTGTGCAGTTCTCTCCTTATCTCTTCCAAGTGTTCCTCATGAGAATACTCCTAGCTTTCAGCCCGGCAGGGACGGAGGCAAGCGGGAGTCGGAGGCAGGCCATCAATCAGCCATCAGTCGGGGAGTGGGCGGAGATGCACACAGAGGCGGAGACGATCCGCCATCTTCCCTTTCCCCGACCCCCCCAATAGAGCTCACCCAGCGGCAGTCCTGCCCTCACTCTATTGTCTTGAACACGGGGTCCCCAAGCACTGCATGCACTGCAGATTCAATTGGGCTTAGCGGGTATGACGTTAAATCTGCTAATAAAAGGGAGATTATGAATAATTGCCCTACAAAGCAATCAGGCAGGACCCCCCCTAGCTCAGACCAACACTCTCATAACCAGGAGTCCAATCATGGTTCTACTGCCAGTATTACTGAGAACTGGAGGACCCAAAAAGGGAAAACCCATAAGCATGGTAGGAGTGCAAAAGGTGGAAGAGGACGAGGGGGTATGGGTGGAGCCAACACCAAGGCTCAATTATCAGAGACAATGGAACGGTTGAAAGGAGCAGCTATCACTACAAAGCCAGGGCTAGAGCTGAGCCCTCTTCGAAAATGGGTTTCTACAAAGGGGGAAGTCAGATCAATTGTCTCTAGGCTCTCTAACTCAAGAATACCTGGTCCGCCTCCTGCCATTACAACTCAAACTACAACTAATACTTCAATCGAACAAACTGACTCTGCCTCAGGCACTCTCCCTTCTGCTACTCCTAACAGCCTGTCAATCACGGAAACAGACGATCAATCCTGTATCGGGGTGGCAGTAGTGGCTGGTCCTCAGGCTGTATCACGGGAGCTAGGATCTGAAGCGGAAATTATAACAGCTATTAATGGTCTAAACCAGACTCCAGCCCATTTCGCTTTATCAAGTGACTCACCAGATATAGATCCAGGTGGTGCAGGAGCTAGCAGGATAGAGAAATGTTTGGAAGATCATCAGCAGGATAAAACTTCTGAAGAAGAACCATCTCTATCCGGGATCATGCAAGCTCTTAAAATCCAAGGATTAGAAGCTCAACAACATTATCAACAAGTTAGGACTGATAGTCTCGAAATCAAAAAGTCATTGGCTGAGGTTACCACTAAAGTCTCTCATTTGATCTTAGAGGTTTCGGACCTTCAAGATAGGGTGGTCGCAGTAGAAGAAGATAATTCTTTAATTATGAAGCAAGTGAGCACACATGAATCACAGCTGATCAGTACCCAACTAAAGTTGGAAGACCTTGAGAATCGCCAGAGGCGCATGAACCTAAGGATTTTTGGGATCCCTGAAGGTAGTGAAGGGACTGATCCGCGAGCGTACATTGTTGGCCTTCTTCAACAAGCATTTCCTGACTTAGAGGATTGGGACATGGACACTCAAGTCCAAAGAGCACATAGACTGCCACTTTTTCTTTCACGGGACGCCCAATCTTAAAGAAATTTTGCAAGGCCTATATTGGTCTTTCTTGGCAATTTTTTGCTACGGCAGGCTATTTTTTTCAAGGTTCGTCCAACAGCTCCTGTTAAAGTTGGCTCTTTGTCCATATTTGTTCGGTCTGATCTTTCCAAACTTACTATGGAGAGACGCTGGCTACTTAGGCAGCTTATGGATCCTCTCAAAGCTATATGCTCTCAGGTTATTCTACAGGAACCAGCACGCTTGAAAGTTACTAAAGATGGGCATACCCACTTCTTCTTTAATGAGCAGGATGCAAAAAAATTTCTTCATAAATGGCAGCCCGTAGTAAAGAGTTGAGCTATGGTTAATATCTCTCTTATTCTTCCTTGATGCTACTATTTTTTTTCCTCATCATCACGAGTCAATGATTTAGTGTTTCTCTTTTTGGTGGAATATTATCTTATCTCTTTTGGAACGGCTGGGGGCTGTTGGGAGCGGGGGGTCTCAGTCGGGGGTTGGGGGAGAGGTGCTCTCTCTTGCTGTCATTTTGACAGCCTTACGTAGGGGGGTGATTCCTTTTCATGGATACTGGGTGGGAGTTGTTTTTTGACAGGGAGGGACTAGTTAGAAGAGTGGGGTGGGTGAGGGGAGGGTTAAAGGGTCACGGCACTTTTGGTAAAGCTATAGAATGTTGGTTGCAAATTCATTATGTCAGTCTACTTACGGATGGATTTATAAATCTCAGAAATAATAAAAATCTATTTGATGTCAAGTAAGAAATTTAAAATTATGAGCTGGAATGTATGTGGGCTGAATCAAGCTAATAAAAGAAGGTTGGTTGAGGAAGAGCTGAAGGTTTTTAAACCAGACATTATTGGTCTGGTGGAAACGCATGTGGCTTTTAAGGACAGAAACTTTCTTAAACAACTGGGATATGATCTAATCACCTGCACATCACAGACGGTATCTATTCGGGGGGTAGCACTGTTAAAAGCTCAGCATTCTGTGATTAAAATCCTACGCACCATGGCTGATCCTAATGGAAGATGGGTGATAGCGCAGATTTCTGTATCCTTACATATTATGACAATTTGTACAGTTTATGGTCCGAATATTGATTGCCCTGATATCTTCACTAATCTCAGCTCTGAATTATTAGACTGGTCTGAGGATCTTATAGTAATGGGAGATCTAAACTGTATTCTGGATAAGAAAATCGACACTACAAACACTAAAGTTAGAAACAGAATGAATCATACAAGGACAGCAATTCAAGATTTGCTTTACCTGCATCGGCTAGAGGATGCTTGGAGAGTGCTATATCCGACAAATCCAGGTTTCACATACTTTTCTCACCCGCACAAACATTACACACAGATAGATATGATTTTTGTTAAATATAATATGTTGGAGAAATCTAGTATGGTAGTCTGCCCTAAGATCACCTCGGATCATAACCCCATCATGTTAACATTAGCGTTAGGTAATGACTTGGGCGGTAAGAAGAGAGATTTTTCTTTTCCTAAGCATCTCCTTACTAATCTAGATTTCATTACATTTATGCAAGACGCCCTTAAGGAATATATTGCCAACAACTTACATTCCACTTCGCTAGCATTTGTTTGGGATTGTCTGAAGGCATATGTAAGGGGGATTACACTCCAATATATAATTAAACAAAATCGGCTTAACACTAATCTAATGGACAGTGAATATAAAAAATATATGGAGCTAGAACAGCTACACGCCCAATTTATAGCTCTTAAAAATGAGGAAGAACAGCTTATATATTTACAGATCATCGAGCTGAGAGCAAAGCTTGGGAGAAGGCTTAAAGATAAAGTGGCAACTGACTATATTAAGTATAGAAATCGACAGTATGAATATGGCGAACGGGTAGGGCGAGTATTAGCTCATCAAGTCGCAGATCACAAGGTCAAGGTATATATAAAAAAAGTTATTGGGGTAGACGGCAATATTTTTTCAAAACCGCAGGAGATCGTGGAACAGTTCTGCCTATTCTATACTAATTTGTATAGGGAAGCGACGAGCTTTAATATTCAGTCAGCTACTATTTATACTCAAGAGAGTGATCTGCCCTTATTGGATTCTGTTCAGAGTTCAAGCTTGGAAAAAAACGCAGATTTGGCAGAGCTCCATCTTGCAATTGGAGCACTGCCTATGGGTAAGGCTGTTGGGGAAGATACTTTACCACTCGAATTCTACAAAACATTTAAAGATCTTCTAGCTCCAATTTTGTTAGATCTGATTAATGGGATACTTATGGCTGGGGATTCTCCCCCATCTTGGAATAAGACAAATATTGTTGTATTCCTCAAAAAAGATAAGCCACCGGACAATCTTGGCTCATACAGACCAATATCCTTAATCAATTCAGATGCCAAAATATTTTCGAAACTCTTAGCATCCCGTCTCGCCCCTATGATGCATTATTTAGTGTCTGAAGAGCAACATGGCTTTATACCTGGCAGGGACACTATAGCACATATTAACACTGCTATAGCTGTATTTGATGTTGCAAATCAACTGGAACAGCAGATTGGGATGATCATGCTAGATGCCGAGAAGGCCTTCGACCGGGTAGCTTGGGGCTCCTTGTGGTGCACGATGGGCTCCTGTGGCCTCGGTCAGAGGTTTATCTCGGCTATTAAAAAACTATACTATAAACCTTCGGCTAGGATTAAGTATAATGGCTTTACCTCTTCTATGGTTAGAATTGCTCGTGGTACACGGCACGGGTGTCCACTCTCTCCCTTACTATTTGCCCTATATATCGAGCCCTTCATTAAACACTTGCTTCATAATATGTCTATATCACCAGTTGTCTGTAATGGCATCTCCTTGAAAGTCACCGCATATGCGGACGATATCGCTGTTTTTTCCACTAGGCCAGTGGAAGCTATTATAGAACTAACTCAAGAAGCACAGCGATTTGGGTCCTTTTCGGGATACAAACTGAATCTCAACAAGACACAGTCTATTTTAAATTTCACACCAGTACCTACCATATCGTCACTAGGTATAACAACTTCGGCTAGGTATTTAGGGGTATGCCTCAGCGCTCGCACTGATGACATATTTGATTTAAACTATACACCGCTCTTGAAAAAGGTCACTAATGATCTGCGTAGGTGGCAAAAGCTTCCATTGACAATCATTGGAAGGTGCAATATAGTAAAGATGAATATATTGCCAAGATTTCTCTACTTCTTCCGTGCTATTCCTCTTAGAATTCCAATGTCTTTCTTTAAGCGTATAGATAGTGTCATTGGAAGTTTTATTTGGAACTATCGAAGAGCAAGACGGGCACTTAGATACATTAAACTTTCCTTTAAGCAGGGAGGTTTCAAACTACCTGATTTTAGATTCTACTTCTGGGCCGCCTTCATTAGCCGAATTCAGTCTTTAATGAAGGGACCTGCGGCAAGGGAATTTTGGGTATCATATCAATTGGCACATGGTCCAAATACTGGCTTTTTGCTACAGTCTATGTCAGACCCCAACTACTACAAAAGAGTCCGATTTAAGACTCTTCGACATACTTATTTAATTTGGCAAGATATCTGTAAAAAGTTCAACCTTCCTGACTGGCACGAATTTACTTATCTTTGGGGTAATCCGAAGCTCCCTGATATTTTTTCGGACTCGGTCACGAACATGTGGCTACAACAGGGAATCACAAATTTAGGGCAGCTTTATGATGAATATGGATTTAAGTCTTTTCAGACACTGCTTATGGAACATGGGCTCAAACACAACTCGTTTTTCAAATATTTACAAATCAGGAACTTCTTCATGCAAGAGAAAGGACTGTTGGCTCTTCCATCAACAACAGAAGTTCTTCGTGTAATTTTCAAGAAAGCTGATCGTGGTCTTATAGGGAGAGCTTATGGTTGTTTTATGGAAGAGCTTGACGACGACATGTCACAGATTACAGACAAATTGAATATTATGTTTGGTATAGAGATAACTCCTGATGAAGTTTCAGATTCACTCACTAGAATAGACATTTCTGTCACTTCAATCAATCTGAAATTACAACATCATCGAATTCTTTTTATGCTGTACTACACTCCTAATTTGATCTCTAAGTGGGCCACTTCAATTAACTCTACTAAATGCTACTGCCCCAAATGCAATGAATTTGCTGCAGATCTACGACATATGTTTGTGACATGCCCTAAGCTAGCTAATTTCTGGTGTAGGATTGCCCAGGAATTGAGTAAGTTAACCGGTAAATTAACGACCTTATCAGAGAAGGAAATTCTACTAGGGCTACTATTGGATACTGATAATGCCTCAAATTCTTTTGTTTCAATATTCATGGCTTGCGCTCGTTTGACCATTGCTAGGGTGTGGATAGAAAAATCCAGCCCTACTGTTACTGAGTTTTGGTTGCTATTAAGGGGGATCTATGAAATGGAATTAGCATTAGCAAAAGCAAGGGGACTGAGAACATTGGTTAAATTTGGACGGCTCTGGTCTTGCCTACAGTGGGATTGAAAGTATTTTGAAACTATTTCGGATTGACATTATATGATTTGATATAACATCTATATACAACTGTTCAATCTATATATCCATCTATATGTATTTATTTTTAAATGTAGTTAATGTAACAGAAGAATGTGATTTTTTCTTTTCTTTTCTCTTTCTTTTTTTAATTGCATTTATTTGTACCTGATTGACAAAATGATATGCACTTTGCTTTCTCTTTCTTGTCTCGTATTGTGACTGTGACCAATAAAGCTAAATATGAATTTAAAAAAAAAAAAAGAAGGAAAATAACAGGTTGCATTTGACCATGACCTAGATGTGAGTTTAGACCCACGCATTGCACAAATAAGGTGCATGTGATCTATAGAAACTAGCATATTATATTGGTCTTAAGGGACATTGTCTGTACTGTTAAATACTGTTACAATTTTAAAACATGTGTTTGTCACTGTATTGTCATATATTTAGTATAGGTGACGACAGTGCTGGACATCTACCACATCTATTGTGGGTCATTGTCTGTATTGTATCATTTATCCATACACCTTTACACTTGTAGACATACATCATTCCAAATATTTGGTGTCTAATAGAGATATTGGTCCTGGAGAATGCCTGGGCCCTCTTTGTTAAATCATGATCCAGTCAAAAACTTGTTGACCCCTCGCCATTTGGAATGAGGTTTCAGGTTTAAGACTGATTTAATATGATCTTTTCAATAGACGTGCACCTTTTTTGTACCGTGGATCGTGTTTTTAAATACTCCCTGTAGACTGTCTTTGTGAGTAGCATTTTAGGCCGACCGCCATGGAGTGAAAGTCAGAGGCAACAAGCACAGCTTCCTGGTCACAAGTTTTTACCTTTGAATGTAGTCTCTGAAATGAAAGAATACAATTTCCAGAGGGGCAAGGTCAATTGCTGTAGCAGGTAAGGGTCCCTCGAAGTTGGATTTGTCGTCATCGAGCTTTCGCAGAAGCAGTTGGTTTTGGCACCAAAAGCTCACACCAGGTTAAATCTTCATTTTGTGGCCACCTAGGCTGATTTGCCACCTTGCCTCAGTCCTTGGTTTCACCTTTAGACTTAGTCACTTTTTTAGAAGTCAGAATCCTCCAATGGGGCAAGGCTGGAAGCTGTATGCAGGTGGTGCTCCATAAGGCTGGATACCTTTACCGCAAGGTCCCACTGAACCTGTTTTCACCATGGCCAAACACTCCTAAGTGTGATCTTCCTGGTCTCAGTACCTTCTCTCAACCCCCCAGAGGTGGAAACAAATATTAAGTACCAGGTTGCTAGGTCAGGATTGTTGTGGGGCTTTCATTGATGTTCTAGCGCGGGGACACTCCATTGAAGTAATTTACTGTTATACCTCTGCAGACCTAGCAGTTCACACTTAAAATGAAACTAAAATAACAAATATGTCTAACACAATTTACATAATTGATTATCAATTAGCTGATTAATTTACAATTAATGTTTATTTCATTCATTATTACTTAATTAACATCCCACCCGATACCCCTACAAACCTAGCAACCCACAACTAAAATATAACTAAATAAAGATTACGTAATATACATAATTATCAATAAAATAATTATTATGAATACATAATTAATTGTTCATTATTTATTCCTTAAATCTCCATCCTATATCCCAACCAGCCCAACATCCTACACCTAAAATATAAAGTGATTACAAAATGAATAACCAATTAAATAATTAATAATACATTAATAATTAATTGTTAACCAATTATACCTTAATTCACCTCCCAACCTATACTCCTACATACTAAGCAGCCTACACCTAAATTATCTAAAAAATATATAATTATTACATAATTTACATAATTAATAATTAATTAAATAATTAATAATAAATTAATATTTAAGTGTTAATTCTTTACTACTTAATTAGCTTCCCACCCTATACCCCTACAACACCAGCAACTTGCATCTAAAATACAACTAAAAATATAAGTATTGCACAATTTACATAATTAATAATCTAGGAAATGAATAATACATTCATAATTAATTGTTAATTAATTATTGCTTAATTAAGTTCCCAGTTTATACCCTTACAAACCTAGCAATCCGCTACAACACTATAAAGTACTAGTAGCAATTAAATTAAAAATTAAAAATCATTTAACATTACAAACTATATTTAAATATATTATTAACAATTGTAGAAACAATAACACATAAAATTAGTATATGAACTAAAACACATTAAGATAATAATTACACAATACGTTTTACAACTATATTATTGAAAACAACATTAACAACATTGATATTATTAACAACAATATTAACTGAAAAAACGATATTCTTGATAACAAAATTTCTGCATCCCGATATTTGTTTCCCGATATTTCTGTCTCCCGATATTTGCCACTCGATATTTTGCCCAAATACCATTTTTAACAAAGCAAGTGATTAAATAAAAAATTGTTGCACAGGTTTCAAACTAACGTTAATGTTGCAAATAGAGTCATACAAAGTCCACAGGTAGCGCCATATTAACCAAAAGATGCGGTAGTGACGGACATGCTTAACAAATATGGATGCCAAAGTCAAAGTCAAAAGTTTGCTTTATTCGGTTAAAATTTTAAAACCATCAAAGCACAGAACAGCAATCATGAAACAGGCAAATGCATTACAGAGAAAATTATTAACACAAATAATAAATACAATACAATTTGGCGCAACGTACAATAAAAATACGTCTTTGGATTAAATAATTCATTTAGTTAAAAAACATACTAAAATTTCATTATACCTTAATAAAGATTTCATCTACAACAGCATGATGGGCACAATGATCATTATCAAGTAACTATGTCAACTGGGCCCTGTTTCTAGCTCTTAGGGCGCCCACTATAAAGCAAGCAACCCCAAAACAAATCAAAGGAGACTCCAACATTTGTAAATAAGCCAAAGCAGGCCTAGCTTGCTTAAATTGACAATTCTTTAAGATCGGCAAGATGTATTTTTTTCGCTGTGAAGAGTAAAATTTACAAAAAAATAACATGTGCAACACATTTTGTACAGAAATGTTGTCACAAGGACAGGGCCCCAGGGTTCCCTCTTTAAAAAATCCTTTTGGGTATGCCAAGAGCCAGGGGAGCAAACCATGCTTAAATCTTATTAACAAAAACATGTGGAAAGGTTTGTTAATGTAGGTTAGGTAAGGCTGGATCTCGCTCCCTGAACTCAACATAACAAACCTCCTAACTGACGGTTTCCCCAGCTCATCTCCTTCCCTTGACGACATTGCTCTAGACAAAAATTGGGTCTTAATGGCCTTGATTTGCTCTTTACTAATCACGCAAGGACTAGAGAACAATTCAGAACACCCAAGTGAATTCAGGTTGTTTTTAATGTAGCTTAACCATGGGATAGATAAGGCTTTTTCCAAGGACAGGCAATCCTGAATAATTTGTTGGTTTAGGTTTGGTGGCTGTTGTGCCCAAACCCTCAACCAACCTAATAGCGGGGCCACCGCTATATGGTCGGTAACATATCCCATCCCCAAATCCTCATGGATATTAAAAGTGGGAGCAGAGGGGGGAAGAGACAACAATTTCCGAAAGAAATTATTTTCTACTACTTGGATGTTAGGGGAAGCCTTGTAACCCCAGACCTCGCTTCCGTAAAGTGCCATGGGTAAACACTTTGCACTATAGATTTTTAGTAGAGCAGGGAGTGGTTTACAACCTAAGCGCTTTGCGAAGCCCAACAAAGCGCCTGTAGCTCTAGCTAGGTTGTTCTTTTTTTGTGCGCGTTGCATGACCCAAGATGATCTGTCGTCGAATGCTACCCCTAGATATGGGAACGTCTGAACTTTGGTTAATTCCTGCCCATTGCAAAAAAAAAATTTCACCCTTTTCGCTCTCCCCGAGCCAATCGACATAGAGTGTGATTTTTTAAAATTTATTAACAAGTCTAAAGAGACCATAAAATCATAAAATCCATTTAAGAGAGCTTGTAATCCTCTCGCGGTTCTAGCCAACAAAACTGTATCATCCGCGTATAGTAAAGCAGGAATCATTTTGGAACCGGCTTTCGGGGTGTCTTTACTGACCGTGGCTAAGACCGGTCCCAAATTATTAATGTAAAGCGAGAAAAGTAGGGGTGCAAGAATACACCCCTGTCTTACTCCACGCTTTACCTGCCAGGCATCAGTCTGGCTTCCGTCATCACTGTAACGAACGACTGCGGTAGTGTCCTCATGGATTACAGCCAGGAAAGAAATCAAAACTGGGTCAAGCCCCAAAACGGCTAATAAGGCCCATAATTTTTGCCGATTTACAAGGTCGAAAGCGGTGGACAAATCCATAAAAGCTAAATGGAGGTCCCCCTGCTTAGCGACTGTGTATTTTCCTATGATAAGATGTAAATTGAGGCATTGGCCCACGGTGCCCCTTCCCTGTCTGAACCCATATTGTAGGTCGGAGATTATGGATTGCTCCTCCAGCCACACAGTTAAACGAGCAAGGACAACTTTACCCATGACTTTCATGGCAGAATCGAGGAGAGAAATAGGCCGGTAACAAGCCGGGTCTTCTCTTGAACCTTTTTTAAAAAGAGGGACAATAACGGCTTTGGCCCATGATCTAGGGGCACCGGCCTCAGAAGCAGCGTTAAAAACACAAGTTAAAAGTTTCGCCCAAAGCCTTAAGTCAGCCCTGTAAAGGTCCGCTGGAACTCCATCTGGACCTGGGGCTTTACCTGACGCCATGGCCTCAATGGCCTCCAGGACTTCCTCCTCCTTAAAAAGGATTTTTGATGCTATAGTATAATCCACATAATTTATAGGGTTAGCTTCTTGTATCTCCGAATAGAGACCACTGAAATGGGCCACCCATTTGTCTGGCGAGATAAGACATTCTTTATTGGTGTTCTCCGTCTCATTAAAGAGGGGACTATTAATCACCTTCCAAAACTGGCTACTATTTTTCTGGATGCTTGCGTCTGTCAAATCATCCCATGCCTTGAACTTTAACTCGCTTTTTCTATCCTTTATTGCTCTTTTATAACGTTTTCTAGCCTCAGTTATCTTACTGGGGGTGTTCCCAGGTTCTTTAAGTGCCAGTAAGAGAGCAGAGTGAGCGCTAGAACAGGCATGGTCAAACCAGTTTTTAAATTTCCTAGGTTTTGGTTTCCCATGGGAGATGAGATTCCCCACAACGTGTTTAGTAATTCTGTCGAAAGCGCCCAGAATGACCTTCGGTTGAGCCGATGGGGAAAGACATAAGCTAAAATCCTCTATTTTACTTTCATATAAATTAACGAGGAAGTCGGCCGGGGTAATGACATCCCATCTCAATCGTCTACCCTGACTTGTAGGCTCAAGATTTAAATTAGAAATCAAAGGCAGGAGAACGTCTGTCCTCAGTGCCTTAACTTTAATTTCCAAAGTTAGTGGGTTGTGGTCACTTAGGGCGTTTTGCGTAACACGAAAAGTGCCCAATAGGTTCACCATGTTACGTGGTACAAAAATATAGTCAATTGTACTACAGTGGCCATGGCCAGTAAAAGTGTGAACCGGGACCAACAAATCTTGGACAGGCATGTAAAGGTAATAGGACGATACCATGTTCTCTAAAAAGATCCCGCCTTTAGAGTGCTTAAAATGGATCACCTCTTGTGGGCAAAAATCTAAATGATTGTTTAAGAAACAGTTAAGATGACATAAATGGATATTAAAATCGCCAAAAAGTAAAAGAAAATAAAGTTTATCATTCAATGCATCATACTCGTCCAGGAAACTGAATAGTGCTTTAAGATGTTCTAACTCATCCAACCTAGTAAATGAGTTATAAAAATTAACCACCAAAAATGAAGGTAGATTAACACATTCCATTTTCACTGCTAAGATGTGAGGAGAGTTAGTTACTAGTAACTCGATATTATAACGAAGCTTTAGGCTGAATAATAACAGGAGACCCCCTCGTGGTCTCCCCATAACAGAGGGCGTAGCATATTTAATAAAAGATTGGTAACCATCCATATAAAAAGGATCTGTGGCCTCCCATGTTTCTTGTAAGGCAATTAAATGATGTGTGGAGAGAGAAGCCAACCAGTTTTGATCACCTCGTTTGGAGCGAAGACCAGCTATGTTCCAAGATAAAGCAGATATTGAATCTATTGCTGGAGTGCCCATTACACGCCCTTGTTCTTTAGTTAAGCAGTTGTCCAAATTAGGTAAAAAAGGTAATGGAGCAACCTCTACTCCGTTAGAAGGCAAATCAACGCCCGCATTATCAAAATTAAAAATGGGTGCTGTTACTCTCTTAACTACAGCCTCTGTCTGTAAAGTTAAGCTATTAACTGTCGAAGCAGTGAAAGTAACATTGTTAGCCACAGCAGGTGACCTAGCAGATAAAGGCCCAGAAGAATTAGAAGAAACTGTACTAAAAACATCATTATTTATATAAACTCCATTGTCACTGAGTCAATCATTTATGTCTAAAGTACTAAGGGCTTCAAATCTGTTTGTTAATAACAATGAATTGCTAGCAGGGGCATGCTGAAGGGGGCGCTCTCTCGGTCTAACCGGTCCTGCAAAGGGTGGTGGGTAAAAGAAGCCCAGTGGAAGAATGTTAATGTGATCCTGTTGAATTCTAAAATACCCTGCTTGTCTTAAAATGTGATCAACTATGTCAGGGGAACTGAAGTTCACCACTACGCAGTCGCCCCTCAGAGATTTATTAGATTTCCCCACCCACGGAACCCTTCTCACCATTTTAAAACAATCAAAGAGATGACTCCCCAAAACTGTCTTCCCAGCCAAAAAGTGAAGGGTTTTATTTTTCAGAGAGGACCAATGCTCTTCATTACCATCACAAGTTTTTGGAACATTGGCCAAAATGACCGTATAAGGGCAAGCCTCTGGTGGCAAGTTTAGTGAGCGTTCCTTATGTATCAACTGTCCCTGTACTCTTCGACTTTCGATAAGATCCCTCGGTCCTGGGCTAGCCCCATTAATTCTCAGGGCAGGTGGTAAGGGGATTGTGGGACCTACAACAGTAGTTGCCATAGAGTCAACCATATCAGACACTCTAGAAGTGACTTCACCGAGGGGAAGTAAATCAGAAGGATTAGACCTTAGCACCGGGGCACATTGACCAGCAATATGGCGTTCGATAAGAATAAGTCTATTATCCATCTCACTGAGTCTATCCAAGACTGGCGATATACACTTACTCAATCGCTCGTCCAGCTGCTTGATCACGTCAGCTAACATATCTCTCAGGATGACAGTACCCCCCTGAGCAATAGACTCCATAACGCCAATTCCTGCATGAGGGGTAGCCTCAACCACTGAGCTGCCTAATGGGGGAGTCGACCCCTCACCAGGATCTTTATTTCTAGGTTGCTTAGCATGATGGCGGTTTCCATTAGGAACATGAGTGGCTTTTCTCTTGCCCTTGGAGACTTTAACAGGAGCAACAGAGGGGTTTTTTGATTGCCTGGTGCGTAAGACTGGGGGAGAAAGAGAAGGACTAGACACATTCAACAAAGATTGAACGCTGGGGGGACAGGACTCTAATGCAGGCCCAGAAGAAACAGAATGAAATACCATAGTGGGAACAGCCAACAAGGGCTGAGTAAGGGGCTCTAGTGACAACCTTTTTTCCACGATCTCAATTTCTTTAGAGACGGCATGTTCGGCTTTTTTTAAAAAAGCATCTAAAGTCCCAGATCCTCCCACTGTTGAGCCCTTATTGTAATTTTTAGCCATGGCTTGTACTGAAACATATGACACAAGGAACTTATAACCACAACTCACACCACATACCAAACCATCACAGGCCAAGCCTTACAATAGACTGTATATAACAACACCTAGTCCCCGAGTACAGTTCGTGCTGGATAAGGGGGGTGGCCCAGCTCAGCTCTGTCCAGCCCCGGGCGGCCACAGACGGCCCGCCCTTTGCCCGGGCTTAGCCCGGCGACGCCCGCGCGCGTCCCGCGACGCGGGGGGAGAGCCTGATTTTTAAACGCCTCCTGGCGCGGGAAACGCTGTCGGCGAGTTCCGGCCGCACAGGCAGCTGGGAATTGAAGTCCCCACTCAGCGGCCGCGTTGGAATTGGCGGCGGCGGAGGACAGATGAAGAGCAGACCAGAGCACACAGGACGCACCAGGTAGGTCACACAGCAGGAGTCCACAACGCGCCCCCACGTCTCCAGACAAGCAGCCCGCTCTGCCGGGGGAGAGCCTGATTTTTAAACGCCTCCTGGCGCGGGAAACGCTGTCGGCGAGTTCCGGCCGCACAGGCAGCTGGGAATTGAAGTCCCCACTCAGCGGCCGCGTTGGAATTGGCGGCGGCGGAGGACAGATGAAGAGCAGACCAGAGCACACAGGACGCACCAGGTAGGTCACACAGCAGGAGTCCACAACGCGCCCCCACGTCTCCAGACAAGCAGCCCGCTCTGCCGGGGGAGAGCCTGATTTTTAAACGCCTCCTGGCGCGGGAAACGCTGTCGGCGAGTTCCGGCCGCACAGGCAGCTGGGAATTGAAGTCCCCACTCAGCGGCCGCGTTGGAATTGGCGGCGGCGGAGGACAGATGAAGAGCAGACCAGAGCACACAGGACGCACCAGGTAGGTCACACAGCAGGAGTCCACAACGCGCCCCCACGTCTCCAGACAAGCAGCCTGCTTGAGGATACATCCAGGAGTCTGGACAAGGTACACAATTAGCATCATGCAATGGGGAAACATAGGAGGAATAGGAGAACAACACTAAGCAACACTAAGATTATTGTGAAGCCCTCAAGTTGCAGGAGTCAATTTTTTAAAGATTACTTTGACATTCTGAACTGCAATAGTAGGCATGTGGGTTATAGGTAGACTCAGACTCGTGGGGAGAAAAGAAGAAAGGGATTTTTTTCTTCTGAGAGGGAAAATCCGAGTCTTATAGTGAACCTCATGTACATTTTGGTTTCTTACTGAAAGAATACCCACTGTAGCTCCACAACCAGTGAGAGAACTACTATGTACCAGCATTTACAACTTAACATGTTCACACTATGTGTTGTTACGGCCAGAGCTGCCTACTTTAAAACTGAAGAACCAGCTTCAAATCTCGGCGTTGGCTCCACATCCTATAATTCTGGGCAAATCACTTAGGCCCTAATTTGGATGTTTATCGGAATGCCTCCAACCACATGTCAGAGGCTTTCCGACCAACATCTTTGGTTCGAATTCCGACCGCCGTATTACGATTACAGTGGTCAGAATGCAAAACCGGCTGGTCAATCTGACTGGCTTCCGATGAGCTCAAGGAGCCCGTTGGCCAGTCGGAAACCGCCACATAATTCCTTATGTCAGGCATTTCCGCTGTAATGATTACAATGTCGGTTTCCGACAGGCTTTCCATGTTGGGCTTTCTGACATGTAAAGCCTGTCAGAAAGTGACTTTGGGGGCCCCTAGCAGGGCCCCCTTTCCTCCGTCGCCTCAGGTTGTGGGCCGGGGGGGGCACCTATGGTACTCCACACAAACTCCCATTTCTCTACGGGAGCTTGTGCTGTGGGCTGAACCAGCCCACAGCACAAGCTCCCATAGAGAAATGGGAGTTTGCAACTGCACCATGTGCGGTCGCATCATAATACGGTGTGCATAACCGTCGACCTATGGTCGATCGGTTCCCACACCAAATTGGTGTCGGGCGGACTCAAGTCTGCCCAACATCATAATTGGGGCCTGTCTCTCCCCATGTCTAAAAAATTAATGCGACCATTTGAAATGTGTATGGTATTCATGTAAAGTGCTCCAATACCTTCGAGTCAAGTTTGTGCTATATAAAGCTGCAAATAAAAAATCATAAACAAGCTTGAGATCAGTAGAATACATTTTTTCTTAAATCACCCATAATCCTTGTTTTATTCAGCATGCATATTTTGAGTAATTTTTCAAGACAAAAATGTCTTGCAGGATCTCTAAAACTCTTTTGGATCAAAAGCATAATTTGCCTCCTATTTTGTGCGGAAAATATGTGGAATTTCAATTAAGATGTGAGGGAGGGGGGTACGCTGTTAGAAGTCGAAATTATCAGCTACTAGGATTTAGCTAGATCGGATGAAAAAGGTTGTGGTGAAGTGGGCCATAAAGTGCTGCCCATGTCCAGTGGGCAGTAACTGGTGACATCTAGAGGAGGGCAAGTTAATAGGGAGAGCCGAGCCTTAAAAATATTTATCATGTGAATCATGCAACAAAAGTCATGCTGCAATATAAGGTGTCTTCAGTATTCAAGAAAGTAAACATTACTGCCTCTGCCCTGATCACAATGATATTAGCGAACTAAGGCAAGTCAGGGTTCAGGTATACCCTATTTGTGGGCTAGAATCCTACTATAGTCCCTTCTATATTTGAGATTCTAATGGGTCAGGATTCCAGAGGATGCTTATTAAAAATATATGAGCCTAGCTATTTCAAAAAGACACGATTTAAGATCTTGATTACAGCATATAAATACTGGACCCATGTTGGCTAACACCGTATTAGCCACAGCAAATCTTAGGGCTCAATGCTATAAGACTTTTTTTGATCTCTATATTACCCCTTCGAAAATTGTTAAATGGGGTGGCACGGAGGGTATCCATTGTTTTAGATGTAATATTCTGGGGGCGGATTTAGTCCATATTTTTTCTACGTGTCCGGTTTTGGATAATCTAAGGCAGGAGATTACAACATTTTTACAATATGTTTTGAATAGAAATTTTTTGTTAACCCCCAACTCATGCTTTTGGGTGTATCTACACCAGTGGATAATAACATGGAGTTTATATTTATCGCTATGTCAGTACTTAGATTATGTATTGCCTCCTCGTGGCTAGATCCGTTATCACCCATTTTCGGACAATGGAAAATGCATTTGCTTCATATTTTTAATTTGGAGAAGGTCCTTTAATGCGAAAAGGGAAAAAAGGAAGAATCAAGGGACTCAAGATCTGGAGACCACTTAATGATTGGATCAGCGAATTTGATTAACAAAAGCTACTCTCTTTTCGTTTGTATTTTTGTTTTGTCTAAATGATGCCTGCCTCCAGTCTGTCTGTATGTATTGACGAGCATGAATAATAAAAAAATAAAAAATAAAAAAATAGAATCCTACTATGCATGGTCAAAAATACAGGCTATTAAACAAAAGATAGATTTTTGTAAGGCACACACCCTGAACTCACATATTTGTAGGTTCTCTCTTATGTGATGATGAAAATATTGAAATAAAGTGCTTGCACAGTGTCACAGAGCAGGGATTAATCCCAGATGTTCAAGTTTCACACTGTGCAGTTCAGCTGCTAGATGAGAATCTCTTTCTGACATAAAATGGTAATGCTTTGTCACAGACTAGCTACACAGTTTTTTTTTCTGCACAAGTAGATTTGATCCTGGTTTCCCATGTTGTATGGTCAGCAGCTGCAGCAAGTAGGCAACATCGCCTCCCTTGAAAGCTGTCCTTGTTTGGGGTTAGGGCTTCAAGAAGACTTCGAGCAGTCTGGCTCAGGCTTTCCGTGGTTCGTCCATTTCTAGTGACATTCATGACCATGGAGAGGCACAAAGCCTTTATAGAATCACAGAATGCTATGTGACCATGTAGAGGGGCAAAGACATTATAGAGTTGAAGAATGCTATATAAATTGCAATATCTTTGATATGCACAAATATCCCAAAATATGTCACCTTCAAATGGGAAGTTCTTCTTTAACTGTTGATTCACATAATGAACTATTTAGTTTTTGGCTCTACCTATGTTTGTTTTAAATTGAGACAGCATTGCAGTATTTAATGCTAACATTTCTTAGTGTTAGAGGAATAAAAGAACAATGTTTTCTCTCTACTTCATTATATTGGTTTAACTGTAAACATGAAAATATGTCTATATCCCAACAAGTAGCTTTCTGAATTCTGACTTTGTCTTGCTGGGAGCTCTATGGGTTGTATGGGTATAAACTATGGTTAATTTCTCTGGTCTTGTAAGACGACAAAGATTCATTTTGGAAGATTTTCACGTATACCTGTAGATAAGTTAAGATAGCTTGAATAGATGTGCTAAGAGTGTAGGGAATTCGAAGCTAGGATATTTGATTGTAGGTATTGAACTAGGTTTATTTATACCCTTTATTTTATCTATGTTTGTGGGAAAAATCCAAATAAAGAGAAGAGTGCAGAAAATAAATGCCATTTAACATATGCCACAAACTAAATGGTACACCCTGAAACCAAGTGATAACGTGAAAATAAACCTGATTAAAAACTTGCCATACAAAATAGAAAATAATATTGCAAACTGTGAGTGCATGTGCAATAATTAAAAAGAAATTTAGAGTATCACAATACTTGATCAAATTTAAATATAAAATATAACCATGCACAATACATATGATGAGTGTAGTAACAAGATACACCCCATTAATAGTGTTTATTTTCCCAAAAATCCATGTGTAATGTGTAATTGAGGAAATGGAGAAAATAAGGGCCAGATGTACTAAGCATTTCAACAGTCGCAAATTATTCAATTTGGCATTTCTGACTGTTATAACACTTTTTCATATTTGCTGATCCCATTAAAGGAGCTGGAAATGTTTATCCGAATACTAAAATAAGATTTCAAATGGATACCGATTCAGTATCTGGAAGAGACGTGTTATAAGCGTCCCTTCCAAATATGAAATCGGTATCTAATGTATCAATGATTTGGGACCGAAGTCCAGTTGCAGAACAGTGCTATTTTAGTGCCACCTTAAAGGAGACAATAATCCATTGAGACCCCTTACTCTAAGTGAATGTAAGAAAATGTTTATTTAAAAGGATGCATTGGTGGGATCACAGCCTCTTCCTAAACAAACAAATAAAAGTGAATGTTTCTTTTTAAACACAGTCCTGTTACCTTTAAGGAAAACGACCTGCATTTTAAAAAACACAGTCTCAGACATGGTGGTCTGCTAACTGCAGCATGCCACCACACCTGTGATGGCCTGCAATCATAGTGACAACTAGTATTTTGCAACCAGAAATTAAAACTTAAAGACCTATGTCCCTAGTGTGCATTCTGGTGCACCACAAACCTATTTTCTATAATGTGTAATAACTAAAGGCATCTCCACGTCCCACCGTCCCAAAGACCTTCTATCATTGTACTTTTAACTATTTTAATATCATACATTTTCTATTAGAGGTTAAGCATTCCACTGGCCATGTACAACTATCACTCAAAATAATAACATTTGAGAAAAAGTTCCACTAGCTGTACATTCTAAGGATGCTGCAAGTCACCTTAGGCATCTGTGACTATTTGGAGACACAAAGCGTTTAAGGGGTCACCGGACTCTGAGGTGACTTGCAATAACAATTTTATGTAGTTTTGGATGTTTTTTTTCCTTTTAATTTATGGCCTTCTCTGTGTCTCTTCTGCTTGTCTAGAATTGTGAGTTGAGTGAGTCCTGAAAAATGTGACTGCTTAGGGAAGCCCTGTTCAAAGCACAGTGTGTCACATACCCCATAAATTGTCGAGAGCTCACAAAACCCCTGTGGAGAGGCAACCATTTTCAGCATGGTTTATCTGCAACTTCGTCACAAGTGCAGGAAAGGATGTGTTCTGAGTTCTCCTCGCTCTTTTCCCAGCATGGCTGCTCCCCAATCTGGGCCAATTAGCAGGGAAGCAGAAAAACCAATGCAGGATGAAAACTTTACCTTCTTTCACAGAGCAGCTAATCAGTTTGTGAAACAGTATCATACAGAAGTAGATAGCCAACTGTAAGCTTTGTTTTTAACCAGCTCTTCTATGGCTGCAGTGTGGATAATTGCAGAGCGGGTGGTGAGTTGGATCCACCCCTAAAAAATGAGCAGTCGCTGTGGGTAGTGTTTTGTTACATAAGTTTGACGTCACAATGCCTACTGCCATGGGCATCAGCCGATGTGATACTGCAGTTTTTTTTAAAACTGACTTGTATTGAACTGTTTCCAATATCTGTTTGCAACAACTATCTAACAGGTTTTTGATGTGTTAAATTTTGTACTAGAGGTTTTATTTTTATTCTTAATGTTTGCAAACATGCGTGCTTTTTCATATGAAAGAGCAAATCCCCAAGGTTTTAAGTGGTTTCTGTGAAAAGTGATGGTGTGACCACGTAATATATGAGATAAAGTACTCCCTGACGTACAGGATAAGGATATTGCAAGTCACCTTGGCGTTCCATAACTTTATAAAAGAACTCCGCCTTTGTCCTCGTTCCTCTATTTGTTTATGGCACTCCTCAGTGACTTGTAAAATCCTTAATATGTTTGGGAGGGGTACTTTAGCCCTCATATAATGCTCTCCTGCCATGTCTTTGGGCTAATTGTGCTGTGGACTTTGAGAAGGCTTTCTGCTTGGGTTTGGGATTTCCTGCAGAAGGGAACCCATTTAGGGACACAATTCTTCCCTTTTGTTATGTCAGTGTTGATCAGCTCCTGTGGCAGTCTTTTATCGCTTCTAAAATGTCTTCCAGTGTCTGTGTCTCCAATTGCTTTGATTCCTAGAGACTGCACATTTAGTGGATCTACTCACCATACTGTTTCAGTTGTTTGGTATTAAATGAATTAAATGACAAAGCTAGTGCATGTAACTGATCACTTACCAAGGTATTGTAGTTGTACGGAGAGTAAAATCTGGACTTGTGTTTCTGCTTTTCCCTCTAGATGGTCAGTAATCCCCATGATGTACCCAGCATCCTACCTCTTCAACGTGCCCAGCACTGCCTATGTCGCTCTCTCCTGTATTAACCTGTTTGTTGGAATAAATAGCAGTGCCATTACATTTATCCTCGATTTGTTTGAAAACAACAGAGTAAGTGACATCAGCATTTCTTTTTGCACATGTTAGTTACAAATTGTGGCATCGCGTTGCTGATATTGATGTGCCCACTGGTGTCTTCCTCCTTTGGGTCTGCGTGCTACCTTTTTTTTTTAAGTTGGCATTTGTGGAACCCAAGTCTGTGAGATCTCCAAATAACCTACATTTCTATCTGTTATTGTAACTAGTGAGTGGCATCTCTGGCCGCACGTCTCTGCCATTTGGTGTGGTTTCTGCTATGTAGATACCACGTACATACACCAATAAAGGACCTGCAAAGGTCTCGTATATCCCAGCTCCATGCGTTATTAGTTGCTCAAGTGCAAGGCTCTTCTTTGCATTTTGGGACCTGTAGACCCTTTATAAAATAAGGACTACAAGTCTCAGAATGCGTTAAAAAAACTTGCACTGGGTAAGCTACTCAAGCTTACTTTGCAATCTTGCGAGTAAACAGTGGAAAACTAGAGTTTCCTTTTTCAAAAGACCCAAAAAAAAACATGCCTTCTCGTGATGATTAAAACTTTACTTGACTAACTCATTTTTTTGATTGCTAACTTCAAAGGACAAACATGTTCTTGTCATGGGTAGTTTTAGCGCTCCTGAATCATATCCTTCCTCTGTGGAAAGGAGCAGTCAAATTACATTTTACAGCATGACAATGCAGATGAAAGAATACTTATGCCTTTCTGTTGGCACATTCATTCTGATTATACTCTACAATGTATGAGGAAGGAATACATGCTTTGTGATAAAAAGGAACATTCTCTCTTTTTTGTCGATTGCATTAATTGCAATTGCATTATACAGCGTAAAATGCAGGTTTGCAGGTTTCATAGGAGGAAAGAAAAAACTTTAAATACTCTAGGGCCTATTCACAAATTGCATTTTGTATTACATTTAGTACTACTAAAATAGCACTACTACAAAATGCTATTCACAAAACTACGAGCGGGGGTTCCTTCTCCGTCTCTCCTATCTTTTTTCTGAGCAGAGATCTCAGCCCCAAATGTGTAGTCTGCACATATAAGAGTACGAACTGATAGAGACATCTATCCCCAGACTCCTTACCTTTGAATTTTCCAGGATTCAGACTAGATCCGGAAGATTTTTCTTCGAGCAATATCCTTACGCACCAGTAGGTGGCATCAGTCGGCTCCGCGTGACATCATCGGAATCGTCTCCGCCGTTGTGTTGTCCGTGTCACCTATATAGGCATCACCTCAGTGCGTTGACATCAGTTCTTTTCTTTCCTTACCAGTTAGCACAGATCCATAAAGAGAGCAAATTCTGTCACTTTTTGACAGGCTTTTTCTGACTTTTTGTCGACGATTCTTTGTTGTGTAGAATGTCCAAGAAGGCTTCCAGATTCAAGCCGTGTGGCGCCTGTAACCACGCCATGTAGGTAATGGCTCCACATCTAGTGAGACTTTAGTGCTTGGAATGAGACCACGATTTGAAGTCATGCTCTAACTGCATGCCATCGGCTCCAAAAACATTGGAGGAGTCATCCCTAAAGCTATTTGCGGCTCGGCGATCGGTAATGCGCCGTTCGTCCCGGAGGTCTCATTCTCGGTCCTGGCTGAGAGGAAGGTTTGGGCACCACTCCGGGATCCCTAAGTCTTCATCTTCCAACTAGAAGTCTTGAGTCGGTCAGGTAAGTAGCATAAAAAACACAGGAAGTCGGAGCATGCTTCGATTCTCCCCATCGGTCGGCTAACGTGACGAAGGAGCCTCGGCGTTGTAGGCCTCGTTTGCTGAACCTGTGCCTGGGTTGGCTCCACTCTCTACTGCCTTCCCAGGAGCCGGAGCAACCCCTGCCCAGCTCAACGAATTTTAGGATGCTGTGTCCCTCATATTTGGGTGGCCTGATCCTCCCAGCGTGCCTCCAGGTGAGGGGGCTCCATTGGGTTTCTCGCCGGTGGCTCCGCCACTGATGACCCCCATGGATCTGATAATGGATGTGGACCAATGCCGGCCATGGCACTGCGACCTTTCCCAGCACCAGGTCCCATGCCAAGACTCCTGATGCCGCCACTGGCGCCAGCCTCATTCTAATCCCTGATGACCCAGATTGGCACCTACCAATGCCGATTTCGGTGCTGACAGAACTCTTTGGTCCTAGATCGGTTCCTCAGTCTTATTCTGAAGGGCTATAAATAGAGGAAGATTGGGAGGGGTCACTGGACCCTTTACAAGGCCAGCTAGAGCACGAAGTGAACTATTGCAAGGAATTGGGAGAGGCCAGTAGTCTGGACACCTCTCCAGATTCTTGTTTGCTTTCTTCCCCCACAGTGTCTATGGAGGCGGGAGCTTCATATGCTATGGTGGTGCATAGGGCAGCTGAGGTCCTGCACCTTCAGCTCCCTTCTGTGGCAGTCAAGATTAGCATCTTGATGGAGGTCCTAAAAATGGGTGTCTCCTCCTCGGAGCCCCTCCTGCCTTTTAATGAGACATTGACTGATGCCCTGCTGGGAACCTGGTCCAAGCCCATCACAAAGGCTCCTGTGTATCCTAGGTTTGTGGTCCAAGCCTCTACATCTCAGGTCACTTTCCCTTCCGCACCCCTGGACTGGGAATCCAAGAGCCTGGCTAGTTGAGGCAAGAAAACATTTTCTTCCGCCAGCCCTGCATTGCGGTCGGTGAACACTGCATGCTTATTTGGCCATTACTCTCACTCCTTGTGGGAAACGGTTGCGCAAGTGCTGCCACAGGTCATGGAGGAAGCCCGGGCCATCCTCTCCCAAGCAGTATAAGACGGGAGAGATGCAGCCAAGTTCGTCATTCGTTGTGGGCTTGACATGACTGACTTAGTGGGCAGAGTGATGTCATTGATGGTGGCTGTTCGACAACATGCCTGGCTGAGAACTTCTGGCTTTTCTGGGGTTGTCCAGGCTTCCCTCATGGGCATGCCCTTTGATGGTACTTGCCTCTTAGGAGAAAAAGCAGGCATGGCCCTAGAGCGCTTTAAGGACTCACAGGCTACAGCCACATTCTTGGGCCTCTCAGTGGCCACATATCACCTGTCTGCTTTTCACCCCTTTTGTAGCTATGGAAGAGGCTTTCATCCGAACCATCCATACCCCAGCCACAAGGCCGTGCAAGTTCAGCAACCTCTGCATGGCCGTGGCTCGTTCTAACCCCATAGGTTTGGCGGCCAGAAGTCAGGTCAGTCCACCGCCCCCTCTGCCCCCTCAGCCTCCAAACCCTTCTAGTCTGGCCCTTCAAGGTCATGGGCAGCCAGGGGCTACTCCCTCCCCTTTGTGACTACCCCACCCTCCATGTCTACAGCTTACAACTGTCTGATGGAGGATCACCTGACTTTGCTTCAGGAGGAAGTCATTACTATCTTGGCCAAGGGAGCCACAGATAGGGTTCGGGCATGAGAAGTAGGCTACGGTTGCTATTCCTGCTAGTTTCTGGTCCCGAAGAAGGAAAAGGGCCTACGCCCTATCCTAGATCCATGAGCCCTCAACTACTTCCTCAAAAAGGAAAATTTCAAGATGCTCAGGTCTTGTCTGCCCTGGACCCAGGAGACTGTATGGTAGCATAGGGACTGCAGTACACCCATTTTCACATTCTAGTCCTCCCTGCCCATCGGCGCTACCTGTTGTGTACGGGAGGCCACAGGCACTTTCAGTTAATTGCGCTCCCCTATGGCCTTACCAGCACCCCTCGGGTGTTCACCAAGGTGATGGCGGTTGTTGCAGCTCATCTAAGCAGATCCGGGGTGGCAGTCTTCCCTTTATTGATGACTGGCTGTTGAAGGCGAGTTTGCCCCAGGCTTATGTCTCCCACCTCCAGACTACAGCGAACCTTCTGCAATCGCTGGGGTTCTCTATCAACAAGCTGAAGTCACACCTGACTCCCTCTAAGATGCTTCTTTTCATCTGAGCTATTCTGGATATGGTGCAATATTGGGTCTATCCTCTTGAACAGCAAGTCCAGGATACTCAATCTGTGATCCCGATGTTTCAGCCTCTATCCTGGATTTCAATGAGAATGACTGTGAGGCTGCTGGGCCTCATGACCTCCTGCATCCTGCTAGTGACACATGCCAAATGGCATATGAGGGCTCTGCAGTGAGACTTGAAGTTTCAGTGGGCGCAGCCTCAGGGGAATCTCTCCAACATGGTCCAGATTTCGGAGAGAACGGCATAGGACCATCAGTGGTGGCTAACAGACCACGATTGGGGTAGAGGCAGACCCCTCTCCTTTCCCCAACCAGACCACACAGTAGTGACAGATGCGTCACTTCTGGGATGGGCATCCATATGGGAGAGGTGGAGATCAGAGGACTCTGCTCTCCGGCGGAATCCAGGCTCCATCTCAACTTGTTGGAGCTCTGAGTGATTCATTTGGCATTGAAAGCCTTTCTTCCTTCAGTCAACGGAAAGCTGGTTCAAATGTTTATGGACAACACCACTGCCTTGTGGTACTGCAACAAACAGGGCGGGTGGTGTCGTGGACCCTTTGTCCAGAGGCCCTGCATCTCTGGACGTGGCTGGAACAGCAGGGCAGTTCCTTGGTGGTTCAACACCTGGCCGGTTCTCTCAAAGCCAAACAAGCGGACAGACTAAGCTGTCGACGCCCAGCGAATCATGAATGGCATCTCCATCCAGAGGTGGAGTATGGTCTCTTTTAGCAGTGGGGAGATCCTTGGTTAGATCTGTTTGGCTTTGCTGAGAACATGCAAAGCTAGCAGTTCTGTGCCTTAGAGTTTCCAAGTTGACACTCGCTCAGCAACACTTTCCTCTCGGGTGGAGCTAAGGCCTCCTGTACACCTTTCTGCCAATTCCACTTCTGTCCAGAGTGCTCAAGAAGATCAGGAGCGACCGAGCCCAAGTCATTCTTGTGTCTCTGGTTGGGCATGGAGAGTCTGGTATCCCGAGCTTCTACAGATGAGCATCAATCCTCTGATGAGCCTGCCTCTTTGGGAAGATCGTCTGTCACAGCAGCAGGAGAGGGTCCTCCACTCCGACCTGTAAACTCAACACCTTCTTGCGTTGAGATTGAGAGGCGGCAGCTGGAAAGCATTCAACCTTCCACACGAAGTCTGTAATGTTATTTTGGCAGACAGGTGTCCCTCTACCAAGGCCGTGTATGCCTGCTGGTGGCACACATTTTTAAAATAGTGTACAGAAAGATCAATTGATCCTCTTTCTGCTTCTCTCGCACAAGTCCTTCTCTTTATTTGGCCCTTTGCCCAGCAGGGCTCTGCTCTGGGCACTCGCAAAGGATACTTTTCGGCCCTGCTGCCTTCTTGAGTCTGCCAGACCAACCCTCTTTATTTAAATCGCCTATTGTAAATATATGTCTTAAGGGGCTTGTACATATGTTTCCATCTGCCCCCTTCATCATTCCTCTGTGGGACCTTAATTTGGTTCTCAACTTCCTGATGTGTGCTCCATTTGAACCTCTGCACAACTGTCTGCTCTGGCTTCCTACCATCAAAACAGCCTTTCTAGTGGCAATAGCTTCTGCTAGGATGGTGAGCGAATTGCAGGCTCTGTCATCCAAGTCTCCTAACTTGACCATCTTCCCTGATAAGCTGGTGCTTTACACTAGAGCCTCTTTCTTACCAAAAGTGGTAACACCATTCCACGTGGGGCAATCGGTCACGTTGCTCACTTTCTGCGATCCTCTGCAACCCTCTGAGGAAGAGGAATAACTCCACCGTCTGGACCCAAAAAGCGTTGTCATTCTACAGTGACCACACTAAAGAGTTCCAGGTGAACAAACAACTCTTCATGGGATATGTTGGATCAAAACAAGGTTGTGCGGTGTAGAAGAGGACTATCTCATGATGGGTCATCCTCTGTATCAAAATTTACTACGCTCTGGTCAAGAAGCATTCTCCTGAAGTCTTAAGGGCTCATTCCACTAGATCTAAGGCTGCTACCACGGCGTTGCAGCATCGTGTTCCAGTCCTTTACATTTGCCAGGCAGTAACGTGGGCATCCCTGCATACGTTTACCAAATACTACTGTCTGGACAGTCAAGTCTGAAAGCATGGCCTTTTTGGCTGCTCTGTCATGCACACCTTCCTGGTGTAAACGTACCGCAGTCCCTCCTCTGGGGATGGTATTGCTTCGTATATATTCAAAAGTAAGGAATATGCGACTAGATATCTCTATCAGATGGACAAGCTACTTACCTTCGGTAACGCCTTATCTGGTAGAGACAGGATCCAGCCGCAGACATAGAGACTAGTCAGTTTAAAAGGCATGAAAGGTCTGGCACATATACCAAAAGCTGCACATTTTATAGTTTATCAGGAGTAGAGATTCATGTTGTTTTTATAGTGTGTAGTGGCATCATGGGATGTACTAATGCAGGAACATTGATGAAAACCAACCAACATTACAGCAGCTGTGTTACCTAAAACAGGATACTCTAAAGAACAGCCAAATTATGAATAAGATTTTATTCCCTTTAACCTACATTAGAGAAGAAATGGCATGTCGTGATTGAAAAATTAGCTATTAAAATGAAGACCACAATTGAACAAGCAGGCAGCATCAGCCTTGAGCATTTATAAAATTAGATAAACATCTCCAGTAGGCTTCCTCTGAAGCACAAATGGTAACGTAGTGTTAATAAATAACACAATGGAAAAGAGCATATTTTTGCCTATTTTATGAAAAAGGAAAAACACAAAATGAGAGATAGAGAAATCATGCAAGCAGTACATTCATTGAAAGCCATTTTTCATTCAGCTGTCAATGCAGCCAGGCCAGAGGCCCAGTAAATTAGTTTTGTGGCCCATGTATGCTAACTTAAACACTGAACAATTAATGTTACTCTTTGTTAATAAATCTGCTCTAATATCCCTCCTGATGATTTTTGAAAGCATCACAAACCAAATGACACTAAGATACAAAAGTTTGTTCATTGCTTTTTGTTTCTTCTGCTTCTTCATTTCCTGCAAGACTTTCAGTTCAACAAACACCTTTCATTTGATATTATCCAAGTTTGTTCTCTCTTTCTGGTAGTTATTTTTCTTCCACAACCACAATTCGAATAATTTTTAAACAAGCAATTTCAAATGGTTTTAATAGAAGATATAGACCATTTGAAATAAAGAGAATTATAATAATTGGGAATTAATATTTGTTTCAGCATACCTCCACCAACATCACCAAACCATTCGCCAAGCTCTTCTATTCCCTTTCCATTTGAAATGAACCATTAACCAGCTACTTCCCAAGCACCAGTCTCTCCCAAAGTTTTAACAAAGTTTTAACTTCACATGAACATTAGCTCTGTTATTATTATAATCATTAATCAGCATACTTGTATCCATAATATACATACAACACAACTGGACCTTCACCCCATGGCACAAGCCACCTTGTTTTACAAGCAAAATATCCACAGCCATTCTGTTTAGAATAACCATTGCACAAATGGCTATCATCTCTTCATTCATTTTAGCTAATGTACATGCAGTATTAGTAGCAAAGTGACCTACCAATATAGACAACGCTCTTATCTTTATATCATTTAAAGCCACACCAATAGGAGGTATCAACACACTAAATATATCCATAAGCATGTGTCCACAATCACGTTTCACTCCTTTAAGACTCATTTCTTTCTTCTTATTCATTTCACTCACATGATACAGCTCTTGAAAAAATATGGCTAAATAGCATAATCCTACCCAGTTACTTGGAATGTTAAAATAAGCTGTTTTACCACAGACACAAAAGATGCCTGCTAAATATAGGATCATGACCTAACATATAATAGCTACATATCTTTAACTGCAATCTTTTCTGACATTTCTCAGTCATCCTGTTTCTCACTCATGGTACATATTACTCCCTTCTTCTTTTGATTAATTACAAGTCTGTGGTGCATGTTTGTATTTGTTAGACCTGGCACCTTGGCGTGAGTTTCCCTTCCACTTTTTGCTGATGTGCCTCATGTGTTTTGTTGGTGTTAACTGCTCAGGGCACTGTGCCACTGCTAATCAGTGCCACAGTGCAAGTGCTCCCTTTTGAAAAGTGTATACATTGATTGGTGTCCATGTTTGGCTTATTTGGTTTACTATCAGCCCCTAGTAAAGTGCACCAGGAGTGCCAGGACTTGTAAATACAAATGCTGCTGGTGGGATTGCAGCACTGGTTGTGCCACCCACAGAAGCGGCCTAGTAAAGTGTGTCTAGGGTCTGCCACTGCAGAACCTGCGTGCAGTCTGGTACTGTCGCGCTGATTACGCAAGTGCACCTACTTGCCAGTCCCTAAACCTTCCCTTAACTACATATTAGTCACCCCTCTGGTAGGCCCAAGGGCAGGGTGCATTGTAGGCATAAGGTAGGACATGCCCTGATGTGTGTGGCATGTCCTATTAGTGAATTACAGCCCTTTTCGTTTTCCACTATTGAAGGCTACCTGCTCTCCATAGGCCAGAATGGGCTGCTGGAATTATTACACGCTATAAACCCAGCGGACTCAGAGAGCATGGTAGAAAGTCAAGTTTAGTATGCCTAAACTCAGAATAATAAAAAACTTCTTTTAGTAAAGTTTATTTTAATATCCTGTGTTTGTAAATACTACTTTTAGAAAGTTAGTATTTACTTGCTTAGCCATTTCAGTCCACCTCTGCTGTGTGTGTGTGTGTGTGTGCTGCCTAGTTTCAGTGAGGGGCAGGGCTGGGGAATTCCAGGAGACAGGCTGGCTGCCAGGTGGTGGGTAGAGAGATTACACCAGGATGGGTGGGAGGAGTACACCTTGAATCTGAATAGACCTGTGCTCTGCCATCACAATGCTGGCTCCGCCCCCTGTGGAGCGGCTGATGTCTCTGCCCTCTGCGCTGAAAGGAAAGAGCAGAGTCACCACAACAAAGGGCTCCAGAACCGGACTGAGCCAGGCACTGGCCCCCTGGCGACAAAGAACAAAAGAAACTTGCTATAAAAGAAGGAGCCCTGCTCCTAAGAAAGCAGATCCTGTTTGCGCCAAGAAGAACCTCTGCCCAAAGAGAAGGACCTGGGAAAGCTGCATGGAGGAGTACTGTCTCTAAGCCTGAGAGACTGGCCTGTGGTGGGTGCCTTGCTGCTGAAGGAGAGGAGGAAAAGACTGAAAGACTTTGAATTCAACTTGTGCTTTTAAACAATCTCCAAGGGCTTGCTTGTGAACTTGCCCCCTTGCTTGTGAACTTGCCCCCTGAACAGGAACAGTGGGTGCTACCCTCCCCTGGAAGAAGAGGAAGCTGCTGTGGGTGGATTTGCAACGCTGACCCAAGAGAACCTGTGTGCCCCCTCTCGCTGAGCAACGCGACTCCTGAATCGTTTGTGCTGCTGTGAGCACCGTAAAGGCCCTGTCTGGCCTGAGCAAAGCAAACAACTGCCCCCTCGAGCCGGAGCTCGCAACATAAGGAAGAGACTGCTTGTGCCCAAGCGCGAGCCTCTGCGACCCCCCTGGCCGTAGAGACCACTGTGAGGACCGGCGGCGCACTGTTTCGCCGATTTGGACGAAGCCGACAGCGCGCCGCACTGAGAAATCACCCCCGAGCTGCCCCTCCTGCTTCTGACCCCCGAGATGGGCTGCGACGTCCTGAAGCGCCCCACGAAGCATCGTCGTCCACTGCCCAAGCAGGACTGCAACGCGATGTGGGACGCCCCTCAACGGACTTCTGAGGCCGCCACGAACATTGCCCCCAAGAAATAAGGTACTGTGAGCCCAAGCGCCGTTGTACGAACCGTACTTTCCTGTGTACGGCCCGTACTGCGCTATCGTACCGCTACGCGACTCACGCGGGAAGCGTGAGACTTGGTGCGGTTCGTCCCTAGCTCGTACGGTGCGTCCCTGCGCCTGTACGGTCCGTCCTGCTTTAAAGATATAGACGTTGATCACGCGGGAAGCGTGAGGTGTGGCAAGAGGCGTACCGGACTCGTACAACGCGTACCTACGAAGGTACGGTACGTACGGCTTGAGTCCTAGTACGCGTGCTCACGCGGGAAGCGTGAGAAACGGCACGACGCGTCCAAAAACCCGTACGAAGCGTACAGACGGCCCTACGAGGCGTACAGACCCCCAGAAGGTGCAGATTGCACCAAAAGTGACCACTTTGAGAACTGTGGACTCCCTGAAAATAATCACAAGTAACTGGAACCTCATTTTAAGTGAAGAACTGTATTTTTAAAGCCTGCTTGAAGAACTTTATATAAAGAACTTTATTTTTATAAATACAGCCTTGTGTCTCTGTGTGGTGGGTTGGTGGTTATTGTGGGACGCCTTGAATGCTTAACCTAATGCCCTCTGGAATCTAGCCTGACTGCTCGCGCCACGTTACCTAGAGGGTGAGCAGGGGTTATTTTTCTTAGAGTAATCCTTTGCCCTGACTTAGAGGAGAGGGTCCCTGCTTGTCGCAAGTGCATACCTGCGCCAACCAGAGACCCCGGATTCTAACAGTATTTCTAAATTTTATCTTCGCTTCCTCTTGAAATTGTACCTCTCTAGCTTCTTCGGTATTTCTACTAATTATCATTATTGATTATTTTATACAGCAGAACAGGCCAATGATTATTGTTATTAAAAATCAAACTCTTGATTTAGACAACTCTTCAAATGGTACTTCTTCATCTGTGTAAAACATTTTGCCTTTTTCTCTCAATTTTTTCTGGAATTTATTTTTGTTGGCCTTAGGGCTCTGTGCACTTTGCCACTGCTAACCAGTGCTATAACATGGTACAATTGGCTTACACCTAATTGGCATAGTTAATTCACTTGTAAGTTCCTTCCTTGGTAGAGTTGTAAACCATATACCCAAGGCCTGTAAATTAAATGGTACTAGTGAGCCTGCAGCACTTATTATGGCACCCACTTAAGTAGCCCCTTAAAACATGTCCAAGGCCTACCATTGCAACCTGAATGCAGTTTTAAACTGCCAGTTTGACTTAGCCATATAACCTCCTTGCCAAACCTTAAACTCCCATATTATTGCATATAAGTCACACCTAAGATAGGCCTTAGCAGTCCATAGGGCAGGATGTACTGTAATTAAAGGTTGGACACATAATTTTAAGTTTTACATGTACTGGTAGTGAAAAACTCCTAAATTCATTTATCACTACTGTGAGGCCTACCTGTCCCATAGGATAACATTGGCTTGCCTTATTATATGTAATAAGTGTTAACTTTTGATTGGGGTCAAGTACAGATTTTGTGTTTGGTACCTATGAAATTATGATAAAAAATCTTCTTTAATGGTAAAGCCGGATTTTAAATTACAATTTTGAAAATGACACTTTCAGAAAGGTCACTTTTTCATACCCTTTGCTATTTGGTGCCTGCAGCCTGTCCTTGGTCACATGACTAGGTGTAGCTGGCAGTTAAACGTTGTTAATTCCTCCCAAACAGTTACACAAGAGTGGAATTAGGTGTGCCAGAATGGGCCATCTGCTGGCAGCATGGCGGGGCGGAGCTGAGCACAGTCAAGGTCAAGGTCAAAGATATGTTTATTTAGATCATAATCTTTAAACAATACAAAACAATAAATATACTTTAAAATTGGTTCACATCAACGATCTCATAAACAATTTTACCAATTAAATATTCAGACCAAATTAAAAACAGATTAAACTCCTCTCGACCTATATGCATGTCAGTTAATAAATAAAACTCACTTCTTTATTGGTGGGTCTACTAGACAAGATATAAAAATATTTCGTTATAAAATTCTAAAAATTAGTTCTAGTTTATTATAAAACTCTGAACTGCCTTTATGAACTTCCCCAAAGCGATTGCAATTTCTATGTTGGGTGTTGGACAGGCCTCACAGACGGCTTGCTCCCTCCCCGCTCGACGGGGCCCGAACCCCGGCCCACCTGGCATATCCCCGCAACAAGCACCTGTACCCCGTCTCCCGACGGACCCTCTGCCCTCGGACCCCTACTCATCACGGGGTCCGGCCCCACCGGCTTCCCGGCCGGGTCAAGCCGCCATCTTGGGCCCTGCACCACGTGGCCGCATGGCCTCCCCTCGACCCTAACCCCGGGCCTGGCCGGCCCCGACATCCCGGCACCACCATCCACCCAGGAGGTGAGCGGACCACTTGGCAGGTCAATGGGAGAACGAAGTGTCAAGGGCTCTCCCCCGCCAGGTGCCGATCGCTCCCAGCTCCCCCAGGCACTGGCTCCACCCCCTGCTGGGTGTCTGGACACCTTCATCCCGGACCCTCCGACCTCCAAGTGCGAGGGTCCGGACATCAAAGGGCACCAGCCCTATAACTGAGGCAGCTCCGGAGCAGGAAGGCAGTTGTATCCTGGAGTCGAGAGACACCGAGTGAACTCAACCCTGACGGTCTACTGGCGCTGCCGTAGCCCGCTCTTGTGAACCATCGTCCTGCCTGCTGGCGCTGCCGCGGCCTTCTGCAACCTTCACCTTCCTGGGACCTGCTGGCGCTGCCGCGGCCCGTTGTAACGACCATCCTCACCGGGACCTGCTGGCGCTGCCGCGGTCTTCTGCAACAGTCATCCTCCGGGGACCTGCTGGCGCTGCCGCGGCCCGTTGTAACGACCATCCTCACCGGGACCTGCTGGCGCTGCCGCGGACCGTATATCTTCCGGGGACCTGCTGGCGCTGCCGCGGCCCGTTGTATCGACCATCCACACCGGGACCTGCTGGCGCTGCCGCGGCCCATACCACCTAACCACCAAGCTCGAGGATTGTGAGCTCATCATCACCTCATCCGAACTACCTGATTGGTAAATAGACTGTCCCGCTACCCCCTTCCCTACCTTGTGAGACTCTAATCGAGGGGACCCCTGAGTCCAGACCTCCTTGTACCATTTAACCGTACCTTAAATAAGTGCTTATAAAGAACACTGAACCTTATCCGTGTGTGGTATCTGTCTGTGGGGGGGAAGTCACTTGTCTGTACGATCGCTGGAGACGGCTCTCCCCGGAGACCTCTCCTCCTGACCCCTGCCGACCCTCCCGGTCCATCTACCTTTTCTAACATTGGTGGCCAGCGGCGCGATCCGAATCAACGCGTAATCGTACAGATAGTAGCTCACCCCACGACAAAGCACGATGTCGACCAAAGATAGCAGCTCCACCGAGAAGTTCCAAATGGAGAAATTAGAAGAATACAACCACCGCGAACTGAGACAATTTTGCATAGAACTTGGCATTGCTACCACCGGCCTGAGTACCAAGGATGATCTAAAGCGCGCTCTTGAGTCATGGACAGAAACTGGGGTCACAGGACCCTCCGACCAAAACAGCGTCACACCAGACCAAAACAGCATCACACCAGAGGGGAACGCCACGGCTCCCGAGGAGCGGGGAACGGGCCTCTCACAGGAGGAGATACGAGAAAGAGACAGAGTCAGATTACACGAATTAGAGATGGCACGACTCAAGATGGATGGGGAACTTAAGTTAGCTGAACAGAAAATCAACCTCGAGCATATGCGGCTTCGAGAGGAACGAGAAGAAAAGCAGAGACAAAGAGAGCTGGAAGAGAAAAAAATAACGCTCGAGCACGAGCGCCGACTGGCGGAAATAGAACTGCGCAAACAGAATAAGGAACTGGGGGTGCCTGAGCGACCACACACCCCGGGGCCTATTGAGAAAAAAGTTCACATCCCCAAGGATGTGGTCCGCGAGTATGTCCGAGAAGACGACATACAACAATGGTTTAAAGCCTATGAGATCGCAATGACCTCCCACCGGATCGACCGGAGTGATTGGGGAGCTGGACTTTGGGGGAGATTCATCAACGAGGGTCGCGATGCCCTGCTGCAGCTCCCCGATCACCAAATGTCGTCCTACGACCACATGAAGGCTGCCCTCCTCACCCGCTACGGCCTCACGCCCGAGATGTACCGCCAGAGGTTCAGAGATTGCACCCGGATCCCAGGTACAACTTGGGTAGAATACGTGAACTATTTCAGCCGGGCCTTCGAGGGTTGGATCAAGGGAAATCAGGTCACCACCTACGAACAACTCTTCAACCTTATGGTATGGGAGCACCTATCAAACAACTGTTTCGTCGAGCTCAGGCAGCACCTACTCGACAGTAAGCTGACTGACCCCCGGCAGCTCGCCGCCGAAGCCGACCGGTGGGAAAGCACCCGAGTGGGCCGGAAAGGGCCACACGACCAGAACAGAAGCAACCAAGGCCAGCACCGTCCTCGGGGAGGAGGAGGGGGCCAGGGGCGAGGGAGAGACGCCTTACCGGCAACACCCGTGGCCAGCACCCCACCTCCGGCCGGCCGGGGCAACCCCCCGTTGCGGCCTGGGTACCGAGCCAACGTCACGTGCCACCGGTGCCAGCGACTAGGCCACTACGCCAACGATCCGAACTGCCCGCTAAACCAACCACCCAAGCCCCGCCAGGTAGCTGCCGCTGCCCTGGGGGAAGAGCAATCATCAGAGGGACCCGAGGAGTATGAGCCGGACCAGCAAGGGTGGGAACCGGCCGCCATGGTCCTGGCATGCTTAGGGGGAAGGGACATGGTTCCGCGGGCTCCCCTACCCGCCAACACCAGAAAATATGGTCAGTGGGTGACCATTAATGGACAGAGAGCCGAGGCCTTGCGTGACACCGGCGCCAGCGTGACGGCCGTCCGCTGTCACCTGGTGAAGCCCGAGCAGATCCTGCCGAACATTCTCTGCCCCGTCCGCTCGGCAGATAACTCTGAGAGCATGTGTAAGATGGCCTGCGTCCCGTTTGAATGGGGAGGGGTCTCCGGCCTACTGAAGGTGACGGTCCGGGACGATGCCCCCGTGGACTGCCTCCTGGGGAATGACCTCGAGAGTTCCCCGTGGGCCACCGTCGAGAGAAGAGAGCACTTGGGGATGCTGGGCCTCCCGGACTGGGCCTGCATAACCACCCGATCCATGGCCGCCCGTGCCGCCCCCCGATCAGAAGAAACCGAATGGCCAGCACCTCCGCCCCCGGTTGCCCCCGCAGAGGACAACGGCGAGTCCGACCTCCCGGACCCGACTACCGAGGAAGACGCGCAACACCAGGACCTTCCGGATCTGGCTCAGTGGCGGCAAGAAGGGGGGCCCACCCAAGAACAGTTCCGCCAGGAACAAAAGACCTGTCCCTCCCTTGAGGGACTCCGCCAACAAGCCAGCACCCAAACCGCCGGGGACACCACAGGAACCCACTGGGTCTACTGGGATAACGACCTGCTCTACAGCGAGCAAAGAATCGCCGAGCTGGGGGCCGGTCGAGTTCTGGTGGTACCGCTCCGCTTCCGAGACTTTCTGCTCGACCTAGCCCACGATGTCCCCCTGGCTGGACACCTGGGCCAGGACAAAACGTACAGTCGCCTGGTGACCCACTTTTTTTGGCCGAAAATGAGGAATGACGTCCTGAACCACTGCCGATCGTGCCCCACATGCCAAGCCAGCGGGAAGAGTGGCCGGAAGCTGAAGGCCCCTCTACAACCCTTCCCGGTGGTCACCACCCCGTTCGAGAGGGTGGGGATAGACATTGTGGGGCCTCTGGACCCCCGCACGGCACAAGGACACAGGTTCATCTTGGTACTAGTGGACCATGCCACCCGCTACCCCGAGGCGGTGCCTCTACGGACAGTGACCGCTCCAGTGGTTGGCCGGGCCCTGATGGGGATCTTCTCCCGGGTAGGCTTCCCCCGAGAAGTCGTCAGCGACCGAGGCACGAATTTCATATCAAAGTACATGAAGTCCCTCTGGCAACAATGCGGGGTCACCTACAGATTCACGACCCCCTATCACCCCCAAGGGAACGGACTAGTGGAGCGTTTTAACCGCACTCTCAAAGGGATGATTGGGGGATTGGAAGAACCTCTCCGTCGCCAGTGGGATGTACTGCTCCCGTGCCTCCTCTTCGCCTACCGGGAAGTGCCCCAGAAGTCCCTGGGTTTTAGCCCCTTTGAACTCCTATACGGACACCCTGTGCGAGGGCCCCTCAGCCTAGTCAAGGAAGGTTGGGAGATGGCCCCCCTAACGACCCCTCCAGACGTCTTCAAATACATCCTGGCCTTACGAAACCAGACCCGGCGCTTCAGGGAGAGGGCCAAGGCGAACCTCGAGGCCAGCCAGGAGGACATGAAGAGGTGGTATGATCACAATGCCTCCTCCGTTGAATTCGAGCCTGGGCAGCAAGTATGGGTGATGTCCCCCACCGAACCATGTGCCCTGCAAGATAAGTGGACGGGGCCCTTCAAAGTGGTCGAGCGCAAAAGCCCCGTCACTTACCTCATCGACATGGGGTCCTCCCGGAACCCCCTTCGGGTCCTCCACACCAACCGGCTCAAACCGCACTTTGTGCGCTCCGAACTAAGCCTCTTGATGGCTACAGACAGTGGCACAGAAGAAGACTCCGAGCCCCTCCCGGACCTCCTGAAGACTCAGGAGAAGGACGGCTCCGTGGACGGGGTCCGGCTCTCGGACGCCCTCACTTCAGAGCAACGCCAGGACTGCCGGAACCTCCTGCTGCAGTTCGCTGCCCTGTTCTCCCTCACCCCCGGGGTCACCCCCTGGTGTTTGCACGACGTAGACACCGGGGACAGTCCCCCTGTCCGGCACCGGGCCTACCGCGTACCAGATCGGGTACGGGCCTGCATACAGGAGGAAGTGGCCAAGATGCTCACGATCGGGGTCATCGAGCCCTCGGACAGTCCCTGGGCCAGTCCGGTCGTATTAGTTCCCAAGGCCGCTGCCCCCGGCTCCGCCCCTGAACTGAGATTCTGCGTCGACTACCGGGGCTTGAACGCTGTCACCCGGACCGACGCTCATCCCATCCCCCGAGCAGACGAGCTGATCGACCGGCTGGGGGCCGCCCGCTACCTTAGTATCTTCGACCTAACGGCGGGCTACTGGCAGATCGGCCTCACACCCAGGGCTCAGGAACGGTCAGCCTTCTCTACCCCCGATGGCCACTATCAATTTAAGGTCATGCCCTTTGGCATGAAGAATGCCCCCGCCACGTTCCAACGCCTTGTGAACCAGGTCTTGGCAGGGCTTGAAGAATTCAGCGCTGCCTACCTGGACGATATCGCTGTATACAGCCGCCACTGGTCCGACCACCTCCGTCACCTCCAAGAGGTCCTGCAAGCCCTCCAGCGGGCCGGCCTCACCATTAAGGCCGGCAAGTGCCAGCTTGGCCAAGGGTCTGTGACCTACCTTGGGCACCAAGTGGGGAGCGGGCTGGTGGCCCCACTACAACTTAAGATTGCTGCCATCCAGTCCTGGCAGCCCCCCGTCACCCAGACCGAGGTCCGAGCCTTCTTGGGGCTCACCGGCTACTACCGGCGGTTCGTGAAGGACTACGGCAGCATCGTGGGGCCCCTCACGGGTCTCACATCCAAGAACCAGCCGAAGCGGGTCAACTGGACTCCTGATTGTCAAGCGGCCTTCGAGGAGCTGAAGGCCGCCCTGTGCACCGCCCCGGTGCTCCAGGCCCCCGATTACAGTCGGGAATTTGTGGTGCAGACCGACGCCTCCGACCACGGCATCGGGGCCGTCCTCTCTCAGCTGAACCCCGAAGGTCATGACCAGCCGGTGGCCTTCATCAGCCGACGTCTCCTGGCCCGAGAACAGCGTTGGAGCACCATCGAGAGGGAGGCATTTGCAGTAGTGTGGGCCCTCAAAAAGCTCCGACCCTATCTCTTCGGTACCCACTTCCGGGTACAAACCGACCATCGACCCCTGCAATGGCTGATGCAGATGCGGGGGGAGAACCCAAAACTCTTGCGCTGGTCCATTTCCCTGCAGGGAATGGACTTCACCGTGGAGCACCGACCAGGCCAAGACCACGCCAACGCAGATGGCCTGTCCCGCTTTTTCCGCCTCGACGAAGAGAGTCCCCAAGGAGATGGGTGACTCTCCCCGCCTTCAGCTGGGGGGGACGCATGTTGGACAGGCCTCACAGACGGCTTGCTCCCTCCCCGCTCGACGGGGCCCGAATCCCGGCCCACCTGGCATATCCCCGCAACAAGCACCTGTACCCCGTCTCCCGACGGACCCTCTGCCCTCGGACCCCTACTCATCACGGGGTCCGGCCCCACCGGCTTCCCGGCCGGGTCAAGCCGCCATCTTGGGCCCTGCACCACGTGGCCGCATGGCCTCCCCTCGACCCTAACCCCGGGCCTGGCCGGCCCCGACATCCCGGCACCACCATCCACCCAGGAGGTGAGCGGACCACTTGGCAGGTCAATGGGAGAACGAAGTGTCAAGGGCTCTCCCCCGCCAGGTGCCGATCGCTCCCAGCTCCCCCAGGCACTGGCTCCACCCCCTGCTGGGTGTCTGGACACCTTCATCCCGGACCCTCCGACCTCCAAGTGCGAGGGTCCGGACATCAAAGGGCACCAGCCCTATAACTGAGGCAGCTCCGGAGCAGGAAGGCAGTTGTATCCTGGAGTCGAGAGACACCGAGTGAACTCAACCCTGACGGTCTACTGGCGCTGCCGTAGCCCGCTCTTGTGAACCATCGTCCTGCCTGCTGGCGCTGCCGCGGCCTTCTGCAACCTTCACCTTCCTGGGACCTGCTGGCGCTGCCGCGGCCCGTTGTAACGACCATCCTCACCGGGACCTGCTGGCGCTGCCGCGGTCTTCTGCAACAGTCATCCTCCGGGGACCTGCTGGCGCTGCCGCGGCCCGTTGTAACGACCATCCTCACCGGGACCTGCTGGCGCTGCCGCGGACCGTATATCTTCCGGGGACCTGCTGGCGCTGCCGCGGCCCGTTGTATCGACCATCCACACCGGGACCTGCTGGCGCTGCCGCGGCCCATACCACCTAACCACCAAGCTCGAGGATTGTGAGCTCATCATCACCTCATCCGAACTACCTGATTGGTAAATAGACTGTCCCGCTACCCCCTTCCCTACCTTGTGAGACTCTAATCGAGGGGACCCCTGAGTCCAGACCTCCTTGTACCATTTAACCGTACCTTAAATAAGTGCTTATAAAGAACACTGAACCTTATCCGTGTGTGGTATCTGTCTGTGGGGGGGAAGTCACTTGTCTGTACGATCGCTGGAGACGGCTCTCCCCGGAGACCTCTCCTCCTGACCCCGGCCGACCCTCCCGGTCCATCTACCTTTTCTAACATTGGGCATTTCTGTGATAAAATCGATCGCTTGTGCCCGGTTTCTTATGCCATATTTTACAAATATTGGGCGTAACCAAAGTTTGCGTTGCTCTAGGATAGTCAAACAGTCCAGCAGAATATGCACTGAGTCTGCTTTTGTTCCCAGGTTACATTTACAGCACCCTCTGGAATCGAGCATTTTATTTTTAATTCCTTTATTTATTAACCATGGGTTAATCCCAGTGCGGAACCTTAAGATCTCCTGTCTATACCATGGGTTTGGTAAAATATCCAAATAGGGGAAAGTGCCTTTCCTATTATTCTTTTTTAATTTTACCCTAAGGCACTGGGCTACTTGAGCTATCTTCTCCTCATACCATTCCAAGTTTACTCTCCCAGAATTTTCTAAATCAATCTTTAGTTGGAAGGCCTTTAACTTTTCCTGGTACTCATCTGTTAGTCTTGTTGTTGCCCGTCTTGGGTATTCTACTTCTTGGGGAATCACTTTTTCTCTGGGTTCCATCCTTCCCCCTTGTAACATTAGTTGCAGCGCAATATGGTCACTAACCTCATTTTGGTGTAACTCAAATTCCTGCACAAGAGGCATGTTCCAGGCTAGAGTAAAAATATAATCGATTGGGCAGTTTTGTGCCCCTTTTTAAAGGTCTTCTTTGCCGGGCTGTCTGATTTAAATCTGCCGTTTAAGCAAAATAGGCCCTTTTCCCCTAGGTAATTTACTAGATCTAGGTCCTGTTTCGAGGGGTCACATACTGGGAAACTGGCAAACTTAATTCCATAGGCGTCCAATAATTCTGCATGCCAGCGATCCACCTTCATTGGATGTAACTTATGATTAAAATCCCCCGCAATTAGCAGAACATCGGAGGGATACCTTTCTAATAGGGAGTCCATGTCCTCTTTAAAATTCTTCATCTCCGTTACATATTCTACCGTATTATCCCACTGCATATAGACATTCATAACAATTATCCTTTCACATTTTTTTTCCAAGGTCAAAACATTTAATCTACAAACCAGTAACCATTTACAATTTACTTTTAATATTTCTACATTACCTAAAATTTTTGTGGAGATTAACGTCATAATTCCCCCCGAGGGGCGGCCATATCTTTGCCTTTTGGCCAGGCGATTTATTTGGTGATAGCCCTCAAAACTAGGGGATTCGCCACATGCCCAAGTCTCTTGTAGGCAGGCAATTGCTACATTATTTACATACAATTTTATCTGTTCTTGTTTTAGCTCATTGCCTAACCCATTTATATTCCACGATAGGAGACTTAGGCATTGCGGCAGCCCCACTTCCTATTCTATCTCACTTAAACCTCCATCCTCGCCCGTTCCTTCCAGAAACCTCTCCAAGGAGTCATCTAGGGGGCTTATTTGACTCCAATTGCCCCACAGGTCCTCCTTTACTGTATTGTTTATCATTACATTCAGGCGGTTGCTCTCTTCTTTGTTGCCCTTTTTCAGCCACACCTGACGCCTCCCTAGGCCTGCGTGGTATTTTAGGAAGTTTCTTCCCGGATGTATTTCTTCACTCAGGTCCTTTTCTGGAATCACCCTTACTCCCCCTTGGTATATCTCTCTGGCTGCTTCCACAATTGCCCTTTTTACTAAGTTCGAATATAGTAAAACTTTTGTTATTTCCCTGCCCTTTGTGCTTTCTAAAAACCCTACCTGTCTCAGATCTTTTGAGCTAATCTCACTCAGGCTTATACATTTGGAGAAGATTGACAGAACTTGAGTTCTGTTTAGTGGACTTATTTTCCTCGGGTTCTTAACCCTTTGGCCTGCGTGCACCTGTTCCAAATATATCCATTTATTCTTTTCCGACCCCCCTCCTTTCTCAGGGGATACTATGTTTCGATGCCTACTCCCTTCCCTCCCTGAGGGCCCTGCTACTTGCTCATTTGGTTGTACTGATCTTGCAAGATTACTCTGTGTATTCTGTATTTGGCCCTTTACACAGGTTGTTATTTTCAGATTTACAGGATTTATTTTTCGAGCCATCTCTTTTGGGGCCTTACTGCCACAATCCTGCTTTTGGATAGTTGGTATATTCCTTCTAGCATCTGACACTGGGGATCTTAATGGTACGAAGGTCTGGGCTGAAACGTTTAATTTTTCCTTTGCTGCCTTTTTCTTTTTGCTTCCATTTACCACTATCTGTGGGGCCTTCTTTTTACTTGGCCTATTATGGGTGCGGGCCCTTGCATATTCCCATCTCCTTTTTATCAGCATTGGTCTCTTGGATATATACACGTTATCTAGTGACTCTTGTGGTTGATCCATTGCACACCCTGCGCTTTGATCTGTTATTTGTGAGGCCACTGCTGGGCTTATCATACGAGGCATTTGCCCTTTTATTCCTGTTAGTTCTTCTTCGATCTTTTTTAGGGTTGTCTTTTGGGAATTTAGTACACCATTGTTCAGCATTGATACTTCTAAAATTCCCTGAAGGGTTTTTTGTACCATTAGTAGTAAATCCAATATTGATGACGTGGCTGGAAGCGATAAATCCGAGTCCTGGGGGCTGTTTCTCTCATGTATTAATTTGCTCCCTGTCTTTTCTATGTCCTGCTGATTACTTTTCCCCCCATACTGTTGTAGGAGTTGGTTGACTGATCCCCCCCAGATAGGGCTGGACTCATAGCTTTCTCCTCCTGTTAGCCCATCGTTCCTTGCTATTTGCTGGGAGAATAAATTTGGGGATGATGATAGCCATGGTGCCGCCATTACTGCATTTTGGCTCAGGAGTGATACATTTATTAGCAATTGGTCCTCTATCACTTCTTCCGCTTCTTCTTCTGAAGCATCTCCCTTGCTTCTTTCCACCAGGATTGATACCTCCATTTCTAAATTTTTTCTATTCTCAGATCGAGACCGCTCTTCTGTGTCCAGATTGATTACCGGTAATTTTGATACTTTATAATGTTTGCCCACAAAGTCCATAATGGGGTTAGCAGTTGTCGTGTTCTTTTTCGTGATAGTGGTTGAGGTACACCCCTTTTTGGCTTGCGGGGTTTGCTTAGTCACTCTTTTAGCTTTCCTCTTCCTGAGTCGTCCCTTGTTAGTATCCTCGGGGGAGGAATGTCTTTCCCGGCTCTCTTCCCATGACCTTGATCCCGCCAATGTCTCACTCGCCTCCAAATTGTCTTCTCGGACTTCCTTACATTGTTTTACTTTACGTTTTGGGCGCATTTCTTTTATTTTTCGGCGAGCTATGGCGTTAATTTAAATCACACTAAGTCTCGTCCCTGGCTCTGGTATATGGCCAAACTTTCTTTCACAGTTAAATGTTAGGGTTCTGCTGTTGGTGTATGCTGAACTTTCAGTCTTTCAACAGCAAACTTTTCACTACAACGCGGCAGACACTGGTAATTAAAACTAACCTGATGAGGTATGATTCACTCTTGCCTCTGTTTTGGCTGATGATGTACTGGGTAGTAACATCAGGAACCAGTCGCCGCAACCATTCTGCCTTTTGCACTCACACTCACCCCGGGCTGGCTCCTCTGACCTCTCTCCGCCACTGCTCTCACCGCCACTGCTCTCAATAGCACACCGTGTACCTGGACCACACACAGGCAACACAGGCAGCCCGGTGGTTCCACCCGGGGTTCCGCCAACAAGTTCCGATACCTGCAACACAAGCAGCAGGAGCGGGATCAACAGCGGGGGCCACGGGGGGCGTCTGCTCGACTCCACTCGGCCTTGAAATCTTCGAGGGCTCGGCAAGATGAGTCCGCATTAAAGCGCGAAATCAGGGAGGAGCGGGACGGCGTCCTCTGCAGCCGCTCCACACCCGCCCTCGCTCTTCCTCTGAATGCGGCGTAAAACCTGGACCGGATTCCGACTCACAGATGAGATCAGCACAGCACCTGAACAGTCAAGCAGCTGAAGGTTACTGGGGAGGCACATTTGCAGCTGAATAGGCTATGCTCTGCCTTCTCACAAAGGACATATCACCAATTACATTGTCCCTACTGCCAACTTGGAGCCAGGGCAAGGATGTTAAGAAATTCCAAACACTTCAAAGGAAAACTTCTGAAACTTCTCCTGCTTCAAAGAATGCACCAGGTATAAAAGTAGGACATTCAGTCCTCTATTCAGTTCATTTTCTGGACCTGCGTAAGAACTCTCAGAGGACAGCCTGCTCCTGTGGCCCACTATGTACTCCACAAGACTGCTTTGCTGGACCTGGAAGGATTGCTTTGCTGCCTGGAGCCTGCCCTGAACCCTCAGAGGCCCGCTCTGCTGAGCCCTGCTTCATAACTTAAACCCAGGACTACCAGAGTGACTCCGAGGGCTAGTTTGCTGGCCTCTTGATCAGAGCCTCAGGGACATAAAAGGCTCCCACCATCTTGAACCTGCACCTGTACCCAGCCTGTGTGAGTCCTGAACCCCCAATTGGTGCCCCTCCAGTCCTGGGAATTTGATTGTGGTGTAAAAGGTGCCCAGATAGCCAAAATACAAAACTTGGGGACTTAGAACATTTTTGGCTAAAATCTGCTCTGAGAACCGAGGGAAGACCGGGACTAACCTGCTCATCAATCTACACAAGGTGCATTGTCGTTCAGCCTGACTTTGCGGTAGCTCCCTCTAAAGTCTTCTTCATAACAGTAAATCCTGTTCTGCTTTCCCACGCGAGGGCGTATTGAGCCTCCTGAAACTCTCATCGACTACATCCTTCGTCCCACTGAAAATGTATGACTTAAAAAAAAGAGACTAGGTTCGAACATAGAAATCTTCGCCGCAGATTTGTCCTGTGGCTGCCAGATGATGGCGCTCCCTCCTTGGACACTACCTGCATTCTTGCCTCGCTGAATTTTATCTACTCAGAACATATTCTCCAAAATTTCTACTGAGTCCAAAGGTAAGCGGTCCCAATCCACTTCTTGTATCCAAACTGTACCGTATCATGGTTGGCCACATTTGTTTTTACTTTGACCTGATATTGCTTGACTAGATGTTCGAGGTAGGTGCTTTCATCGTTCAAGTGCTATATTTTACTAAAAACTTAAAAAATTAAAAACTCTGGTTCTTCTGATTGGGTTTTTGTCACTTAGGTGGCAAATAGTTTATCACATTGTACCCAATTATTTTAAATTGGTATGGGATTTGCTTGCCTCTAAGTTTAGCCTAACTGCTTTGGTGCCAAGCTACCAGAGGCTTAAGAAAAGGTTAATTTAGTGATTGTGGTTCACCCTGGCAGGGATTGTGGCTGGTGCTGAACATAGGTCACTCCCATTTAACCAACAACCCAATTTCTCACAAACTCCATCAATAAATCCTGTTCCAATACAATTGACAAATATATCCTACACAACAGTCCATAGCTCAATGGAAGGTTAGGAAACATAAGTAAGTACGCATGTACAAATAAAACATTTAGGAACATTTATTATTCCTTTATTATTAAAAAGTAAACTAACATAAGCATTTCCTTAAAGTCACATCAGGAGCATCTCTATTCTCTAGTCTACTAATCTCTGTAACAATACTATGATATGAGCCGTTATTTTCTCCAGAGGCATATCTGACAAGAGGGTATCAACTCACTAAAATGCTAATTAAAACCAATATAATAAAAATAATACAACTATTTTCAGAGCCAAGCAACATTTGCTACAGTTAGGCATCTTCTTTCTATAGAACGGTTCTAAAACAAAAACTAAAGCAAACAAAGGGCACAATCTAAAACAAGTTATTCAACAATACGCCTTCAGTTCTTAAAGTGAGTCAATCAAAGCAGATGCAGGTATATAATTCTGGAGTTTATTTTATGAGTTAAATTTAGGGACACAACTATCTTGAGCAGGATACCTAAGGTACTAAATCAATCTTCTTTAAAGCAGGCATTTACTACTAATGTGGCCTTAAGGGAAATATTCTAACGTAATTCTAGCACAAGAGAGTATTGCAGGCACACTATGAAAAATCAAAAAGGTAAAAAATCTTTTTCTCAGAAATTCAAAAATTCAACAACTTACAGCTGGAACACCATGACCTACTTTTGGTTTTCAGAGTTTGATTTTTTGAAGTTTGATTTTTGTTTTGTTAATCTTGTTGTCCTTGCAGTACTTGTTCTCTCAGTTCTGCCCCTCTAAATCAGCAGAGCAAACTCAAGTTTGACTGTGAGTTAGTGGTTTGTGTCACCACTTCATCTGCAGTCTTCACTCTTTTTTTGTGAGATGCGTGAATCCACTGTGCCAATCCACAACACTTCATGGCAGTGTTCATCCATATAATTATTTAGTAAGGCATCTTCTATCAATTCTTGATGCAGTTCTTGCTGACATGCTTCTTCTCTACTATCCAGTCTCCAGGTTGTAGGTTGTGGTACAGTTCTACACTTGCTGAAGGTGTAGCCAAATTCATTTGCTGAGAGATAAAGCCTACCAGATCAGCCAAACCTTTGCAGCAATCCAGAACTATATTATCAGTTATATTCACAAGTGCAGCAGACGAAATACCAGGAATCCTCTTGGCCTAGCCCATCAGAATCATATGAGGAGACCATAGTCTTGTTGGATATGATCCTCGTACTTAACTGCACCAGGGAAATGGTATCCGGCAATTTCAATGTCGTTGGTGCGCGCACCTTTCCTAGCTTTGCTTTCAGGATACTATTGACTCTCTCTGCTACTTCTGATGCTTCAGGGTGATTCCACAATGACACTTCTGTTCTGTATTCAATGCCATGCAAAGAACTCCCAAAATCTAATTCTTAAATGTGTTCCCCTCTCTGATACTAGAGAGGTTGGCAAACCACATCTAGGGATCAACTCTCTCAACAAAATCTTTGCTACAGTGAGTGCAAATAACCTGGATAGGCTTCCACCCACCTGCTGAACAGACAAACAGACAAACAACTACCTAAATGTACCTACATTTATTACATTATTTAGAATCAAGTGAAAGGTCCTTCCGAATTTTCTAGATGGCTCATAAGAGTTTTAGTGCTTTTCTCAATGTTTGTTGTTGGCAAATTATACATCTTTGAAATAGTGTTTCTGAGGCTTTTCTAGAGTGTTGGTTAAACGTCCCACATGAGTAGGTCCATGAAGATATCTTGCCATCTACAACAACATAGAATCAGGTAAAACACATCTTTTGTCCAGGGATGTCCAGACTTCATTCACATCATTTAAACAACCTGCTTTTTACCATCTTTTTTTTCTATCCCCAGGTACCTCGTTCTGCAGTTCCTGAAGTACTTGACTTGACATAGACAAGTAATTACTGACATTTTCTAAATCATGTTCTGAAGTTTAATTTATTCCTAATGTACCAGGCGTAATGCACACTACTTTGCAACTTCGTCTGTGAAGTTATTTCCTATCGAAATCATATAATCTCCACTATTATGAGGCACAATTAACCAAAGCAATTGTATCTGGAAAATTGCAATGATTATAACAAATGTAGAATTTGTGGTCCATTTCTAATAAGGATGCCAGAAGATGTCAAGAAACCCATTACTGACCATTACTGGTCACATTCATGGTACACTTCAAACCCATGTTGGCAATCCATTGGATATACAGCATGCTCTTGTAATACAAGAGTTACATATGCTTTAAGAAATTTACAATAACAATATACAATAGAAATATACAATAGACAGTGGGATATATAGACAATATAGTTTGGAGATAGTTATGGTATAGTGTTTCATAATTAGGAGGAATAGAGGTACAGTTATTTTCAAAGGTAGCGATGTTCAGGCTCTTTGGCTCATTACGTAAGTCTGATGCTTCCACAGTATACTTTATTGTGTAGAGTGCATATGCTGCTTAAAGAATTTCAAAATGGTCTCTCAGCCAAGAACTATCTACAAATAAAATAAAATCAGTCAATTTGAATGGCACATCTTGAATATCTGGACTTGATTTTGGTGCATGTCTAGCAAATGCAAACATGATCGCTTCCATAAATCTCCTGAGCTTCCTCTCCAGGCAATGGCATAAGTATTGCAGGATCCAAAGTATTGCAGCATTTAATTTAAATGTTTTCTTCTGCCAGTAGTATTTGCTCATATTTAGTCAAGCAACTGTTTGTAAGATGATGAGTACAGGTCCAAGTCAGGAAAATCTCAACTGAATGAAGAACCAGCACAATAAATGTGTGTCCTATTATAATTGTTTCACTATACACGCTATACAGGAAAGCAGCTGCAATGCCAGGAGCGTTGGGGCCCTTATATTTTGTTTTCTGTTTGTCTGATTCTTCAGTTATCACTGGAAAATCACCTATAGTTTCTAGCACTTGTTGCCTCCATGCTTTCTTCCACAAACGCAATATCACATCCATCTAATGGTTGGCAGTCTTACCATTTCGACCCTTTAGCATTTTCTTATGTGCTCTCTCATCCGCCAAGTAATCCTTCTCATTCAAGGCTTCTAACTACGCATGTATAGGCTGCGGCTTCATCTCAAACATGGCATTCCACAAATTCTTAATCTTCATCACTTCACATATATTGGAAACTGCAGCCCTTTATTGTCAACAGCAAATCTGTTCCATTCTTTGAGTGGTAGAACATGGCTGTAGGCCATTGCCCAGCAACATCTCATCGGCTGGGGAACAAATCGAGAAAGGAGCATCGTCTCCATTAGCAGAAATCACCGGGGTATTCAAACATGTATCCATTGTAATCTCAATCTAACTCACAACACAATACTAATTCAACCAATCACAATACAATTTCAAACAGAGACTTTAAACTCAAAATTTAAACCAAAATAAATATCATGTCTGCCTACCAGGATACGGGCAGAAAGTCCAACTCACCAGCGGATAGGGAAACAATGTAGATGCTTTAAATCACACTAAGAAAGGTTCTTGTAGCGGTAACCGATCTTTGAGTCAGCGTTTCTATTTCCCGCGCACAAATAAATGAACAACAGTACCCTGATTAGGTCCTATACAGCTAGACTATTAAGAGCTTCATAGGACTTTAAACCATACCACTTTAACCTGTAACCTGAAATGACTCACACTCCTGTTCAGCAGACACATTTTATATTTTTTCTCAAGATCATGGATTTCCATAAATGTGCTAGCCTTATACATAAATCCGGAAATTTCAAAATAAATCACATATAATCACAATATTTTTAATCAGGCTTAAAATGCACAATTTAAACAACTTCAACAATGTGCCCAACACATTATGATGCTGTGCAGATTTCGATGTGTGCGCAACATGAAACACAAAACGCTATTGACATAACAGGCCAATGTAATTTAAACCAGGCTGTAGAACAATTAATTCACTCTAGAGCACACACCACAAGACAACTTGAGCACACCATCACAAACTGCATAACAATCCACATACTTACACAGAACAACTCACTTCACAAAGCTCTATTGATACTCATGTAATGCAACTCTTGACAACTTCAACAGGCCTGGTGCATCAGCATAATCCACACGATTACAAGATCCCTAGCTCTGAAAATTATGGAATGCAAATTTCAATTTGCACGAATTTGGTCCAATTGGCACCTGTTTGCTAGTAACCATCTGTGTATAACCATTTGCCTAAGCCATCCTCTGCTACCAAAATCTGTTGGTGCTTTCCACTGTTACCAAGTGCCTATTAGACAGATTGGTCCACGTTAGTCCCAAAGGACAAGGGCCCAAGGCAAATGAAGTAAACTTACAGAAGACAAGATTCAAAGTCCAAATCGTGGAGGTTTATTTAAAATTAAGAATAATTATAGAAAGCAGAAAGGTAATTGGTTAGTCAATTCAAATCAGCATCGATATCATAAATAAAAAGAAATGCCTAAACATTGGAGCGACAACTCTGACAAAATATTTGAAGTGCAGATTATAAGCACAAACTGACATGGGGACTGCTCAGTTCAAAAGACAAAAAAAGTCTGGCACACATCCCTAAAACATCACATTTTATAGTTTCACAGGAGCAGAGAATCATGCCCTCTGCAAGGTGTGTAGTGGCACCATAGGCTGTACTAATTAAGATACATTGACAGAAACCAATCAGCATTGCTGAAATTATGTTGAGTAAAAGAGGCTACTCTAAAGACCACCTAAAGTATGAATAATAAGCTTTCCCTTTTACCCTACATACAAGGGCAAATTACAATATGTGATACAAGAATGAACTATCAAAATGATTAGGAGGACAGTTGAACCAGAAGGCAGCATCAGCCTTGAACATTTGTAACATTACCAATCCAATCCAATAATCTTTATTTTGGCAATATGCCATAAAAGGGTTACACATTAAAGATACAAATACAAGAGCCTCAGAAAGTTAAAATCAGCATCAATGAGTTTAAAAGAATAAAGCAAACCACCAATTCCTAAAAAATTGGAATTCTTACACGGGCCCGCAAGTATACAAAATCATAGATCCAAGATAAGAATACATATTAGTATAAATAATACATTCTGAAGTTGTACATTACCAAAAAGTGTCAATTTATAATCGAAGCAGCATTTCCCCTGTTACTTATCAACCAACCATGCATGAAACAAGAACCTGGATAGTGCAAATACCAAATGTGGAGTTTTGTCAGCTTGAAGAATTCTAAAAGCTTCCTCATTCCATAAAGTGCCTAATTCCCTGAAACGGGTGTCAACCATTTTACATGCAGTTCTTTGTAGGCTGGACAAAAGAATAACAAGTGGGGTGGATCCTCCTTCTTATAGCACACAATTGGCACGGGAAACAACCTTTACAACGAAACTATTACATCGCACTACACTTACAACGCAGGCATTACAACGGAACATCCTTTACAGCGCATGACACTACAACGCATACCATTACAACGCATACCATTACAACGAATTACACTACATCGCATGTCACTACAACGCAGGCATTACAACGCATACCATTACAATGCATACCATTGGAGTTAGAATAGTAATTTTTAACCCCTACACTATCCAACACTTACCCTACTGTTGCACCCCCTGGAGTTAGAATAGTAATTTTTACCCCTATACTATCCAATACTTACCTTAAATGCAATGTAACAGTATGCGTTGTAATGGTATGCGTTGTAAAGGTAGTATGCGATGTAATGGAATGCGTTGTAAAGGTATTTTGTAGTGGATGTTGCGATGTAAAAATTGCGTTGTAAGTGCATGCGTTGTAAAAGTATGCGTTGTAACGTCATACATCCAATTGGCACTCCTGGTCTATAGTGTTCGGTATCCCTGACCATTTTGACTTAAAACTGTTGAGGGGGAGAATCCCATATCTAAATTGCACACAAAGGTTTTAGCTAAATTCGGCGGTTATCACAGACATTTTCCAGGAGGAAGCTATCCTTAAACATTAGAAATGAGGTAGATAAAGTGCCTTGTGCATGCATTGAAAGATTATTGCGTTTGTAATTTTTAAATTGCATTTTCAGCTCCTTTGCATTGATTGTTGGGCAGCAGCCCACTGGTTCATGCCAAAGTTTGGACAAGCCAATCTCCTTAAAAGAGTTTTAACAAATTTGATTCAGGGGAATTTAATGCATTCTGATGGCTAAGAATTTCCTCCAACCCATTTTGGTATGAGAGTTCAGGGGGAACCTACATGTGTCTCCAGTAAATAAGCGGGCGGAGTTCTGTCTTGTTAGTAATCGGCCTGAGTCCTAAGTCAAGCTTAAAAGGTAATAGGGGAGTGCTGACTGCTAGACACAAAAGCTGCCTTATAAATCAATGTTCAGACATTATCAAAGATGTTTGATTCTTTTGACCCCAAATCTCAGCCCCATAAAGGGTTCTTGCACGGGCCTGGTGAGTGTATAGTTGAATAACAGGCAGAACAAACTTACAATGGGACCTCTTATATAGGTTCAGCAAACCCCCCCCACTTTGCAGCCTCAGTCTCAATCTTCTTTTAGCAACTTGCGATTACCAGTCTAGCTTCTCATCTAGTGTGATCCCCAGATAGTCAAATGGGTTTACCTGCTCTAGGAGAACACCATCTAAAGTGGGATTAGACCGTGTGGAGGGACAGGAATTTAAAACCATAAATGTAGTTTTACTGATCTCACAGAATCTGCTAAAACCATCAAACAATTTCTGGAGCCCCATGAGTATCTTTGATAATAAAAGTGTATCAGCAGCAAACATGAGGGCCGGTACCTTCATGCATGCTAGACTTGGGGCATCATTGTCACATCTATTTAAAAACACCACTAGATAATTTAAAAACAAAGCAAATAAGTGTAGGTGCCAGAACACAACCCTGTCTAACACCATGCAAAACAGGAATGGGCTGTCTAACTCCACCATGCCTGAACTGGGGTGGCGTGGTGAGCAAAATAACGATGGATTAAACCCAGATCTGTGACTGGGGGTGAATGTTTTTCCAATGTGCAACATGCCGTCCATCATCTTGTGTTTTTTGCTGTTCACCCTATGTGGGAAGGGTATGCCCAGACGTGGGTCCCGTGCTCACTACGCCACTGGAGTCAAGCTATCCTGGATGAAGAGGGGTGGAACCCCGAAACCGGTCCTTGGATGCTTGATTCCGGTCCAGGGAAGACATGGCTTGGCAGTTCGGGCTGGACTGTCCCCATGAGGCACAGGGTCAAGACTGATTTGCATTGGCCATGCCTGAACTGGGGTGGCGTGGTGAGCAAAATAACGATGGATTAAACCCAGATCTGTGACTGGGGGTGAATGTTTTTCCAATGTGCAACATTTCGTCCATCATCTTGTGTGTTTTGCACTTCACTAAGCTTGCCACATCTGATTTGTGTGCGGTTATTCTGGTGCAACCTCTCTATTATAGTGTGCAGGTATACTGCGATAGCAAGTTCAGCAAGGCAATCCCACAGGCGAGTTCTGGGGACCAGGTCAAACACAGATCTAAGATCAACAAAGACTGCAAAGAGCCTCCCTTTCTCAAAGCTTAGGATCTTCTAGTAAATCAACTGCAGTCTAACCGTGGAAGTATTGGCTTGAAAGCCCACCTGGAGGGGACAAAGTGAATTGCTCTCCTTGAGCCACTGCTGAATCCTGCCTAATATGACCCTACTAAAAAGATTTTGTGTGGTGTCTAGTAGGCTAATTGGCCTATAGTTGGCAGGATCCATAGGGCAACCTTTCTTGCATATGGGGAAAATCTCTGCCCGCCCATATTTTGGGAATGCTGACCCTGTTTAGGACAGCATTATAACCCACAGTAAAATAGGGTACCCATCTATGTTCTTTCTAACATGCGCGCCTGAGCGCCCGCGCACCTTTAAGGCACCGAGCGTGCAGTGTCCCATGTGAAGCGCGCACACATTCGGCAATTTACCGGTTGCCTGAGGCCTTTGTGAAAGGATTCCTGTTAATCCCAGCGCCCGTCATGCGCTGCAATTAACAGGAATACTTTCACAAATGCCCACAATCAGCACCCAGCTGCGCTCTATTGAGAAAAGACATGCATCAAGTCCAACAGCACGACGTGTGCTTTACACATCGTGCTTTCGGACTTGCTTAATTTCTTTTCTAAATACAGCGCAGCTGGGTGCTGATTGTGGGCCATTGTGAAAATATTCCTGTTAATTGCAGCGCATGACGGGCGCTGGGATTAACAGGAATCCTTTCACAAAGGCCCAGTGGCGTAGCTGGGGGGGGGGGTGCCGGTCCACCCCAGGCGGCACTATTTTGGGGGCGGACAAAGGCATTCAGATAAGGCTCGGCTTGCTTTCGTGGACGTTCGGGCACGGCCGGAGAAGGAATAGGACTCGGGCAATGTCCTCTTCTTTTTTTGTGCTGGCAGCTGTCCCCCCCTCTCTTCCTATTATTCCCTCTCTTTCTGTCTTGCTCCTTACTTACTGAAAACCGTGACTTGAAGAACGGGTTCACAACCTCTCTTTCCTTCTTTCATTTAGTTGCTGCCCTGTGAAATGGATCCAAAAAAGAAAAACACTCTTGCGGGAAATGCCCTTTTTCTGACATTTTTCTATTCCAAAGTGCAGCGGGATGGAGAGAAATAAGTTTTAAATCTGAAAAATAAATACATACCTAAATAAAGCAAGACAGTTGCAAAGTGGCCAGATTGGTTTTATTCACATCCAAATACATCAGCCTCACTTTACAGAGTTTGCCAGTGAACCGCTACTTTTGTTTTCTAGTCTTTCTTTGAACAGCATTGTTGTCCCCAGGTGGGAAAGTGTACCATTCCTGGAGGGACTGCAATACCTGGTTGATGGGTGGATTGGAAAACAAAATGTGTACCATGGCTCTGTGTTTATGGATGTGGTCTTTTTAAACCATACTGCTTAAGTTTTGTAAGAATATAAGCAATGGACTTTGAAACGGTTCCCTTCAGGGCCTGTAGTCATGTCCTTAACTTTTCAGGTAAAACCACTCGCTGATTTCTGAATAGTGAGTGAGAGATCGTTAAGGTAACCATGTTGTTTCTGCTTACATTTCACATGCTTTACTTAATCCTGCATTCCCTAGGAGTGTTTGCTTTTACTTTTTGTTTAGGCAGCATATTACTCTTATCAAGTGCATAATTTGAATTGAGCCACATCCAAGTGTTTATAGCGGGCACAATTAGGTTGTAGCTGAAGGCAGTGAGAGTTTCTCTCAGTGGGGCAGTATAGTGTTCAGTGGGGGAGAGGATGTGGCACACTATGGCCAGAGCTATCGAATTTGGAACTGGGGAACTGGGTTCAGCCTTCATGACCAGTCCACCAGACCACTCTACTGAGGGAGCATATTCCCATGCTAGACCTTAGAAGGCCCCACTAGACCTTAGAAGGCTTGATGTCTTAGCACAAGCAGGTGTAGCCTAGTGGTGTCAATTGTGAGTTAACCTTGAAGGCCTGTCCACCACAATCCATACTGTAGTTAATCTCCAGTCTTGCAGGCAGGCCTACGAAGCAGCACACCCTAGAGCAACAGTGATCCAGTCACTGTGACTCTGTCACTGAGGTCACATGAACCTTGAGCAGGTTAGGGCGGTGCGAACGGTGTGACCGCACTGGGTACCTATTTCGGGTGGGTGCGTAGTGTTTGCAAGTATATTATGGTTTTAAAAAAACTTGCTGCCTCCTTCCTGGCCTCCAGCAATTTTCAGAAACAATAAAAATGTCATGATAACTTCGGTGATTAATGTTCTTCCTAGAGAGAGATCCCAGTTTTGTCTAGTGAAAGGGTTGACTCCTGGAAAGGTAGCACAGAGGGTTAATGTGCCTGCTGCAAAGAACATGTATCATGCAGATCACAAAGTGCACTGCTTTAATGGGTGGACCATGATGAATGGTCATTTAATGTCAGCTGTAGATGATGGATCCCTGAACAGTGTCATGTATGTGCATGTTTGTATTGTGCTGAGGGGATTACCAGGTAATTGTTCACGCTGCTCTCTGATGGATGTCACATGCAGTTTTTCTGAGTCCCCAGATAGATCATGCAGTCTGTGTGTTCTCTTTTGTACTGCCAGTCACCGGTGTATTCAACTGTGTAGCCTTGGACCGTGTCATGTATGTGCATGTAACTTGCATGATCGAGGTAACTATTAGCGGCGATACTACGTGTCTCTCGGTCCTCTTTCAAGTGCTTGCCGTCCTTTTTCCCCAGCAACCCCCCCTCCCAGGGGCAGCAATCTGAGGGATATCCCCAGGCGCCACAAGCTCTAGATACGCCTCTATAAAGGCCCACAATCAGCCGCAGCCAGGATCCATTACAAATGCAGCAAGTCCAAAAGCACGAGTGTAAAGCACACGTCGTGGTTCTGGACTTGATGCATGTCTTTTCTCAATGGAGAGAAGCTGCGGGCTGATTGTGGGCATTTGTGAAAGTATTCCTGTTAATTGCAGCGCATGACGGGCGCTGTGATTAACAGGAATACTTTCACAAATGCCCACATAATTCACATTCAACGTCCATGTACATAGCTGCCAAGATGTCAGATTGCTGTGTGTGACATTTTCCTAATTTTAGTATATGTGAGTGACATTTCAACGACAATGAGTGACACTTTTTGCGAGCAAAATTACGCAGTGATGAGCAGGGAAACCTATAAATATCAGAAATTACACTCTGTCCTCCCTAGAAGAGGTCCTTTCATCCCTCCTTTCTATTAATCTCTCCACCCTTTAAGCCTTTCATCCAGCGTCCATTTCACCTGTCTATTCATGCTCCCATCCATCTGTCTTTTCATCTAATCCATCCATCCTTCCTTGACCATTCCATCCATCCATCCATCATTTCACCCACCTTTTATCAATCACCCATTCTTTCACCCTTCCATCCAGGTTTCCATCCATCTATCCAAACATTCATCCTTCAATCCATTCTAACGTGCACCCAGCCATGCAAATATAACTTTATTCTTCCATCTCTCAAACCTTTCACCTTTGTTAGCATCCTTATATTGACCTCTCCTTCTTGTCGCAGTTTCTTCCTTCTTTTCATATTTCCTATATTTCATTCTTCCTCTCTGTCCTCTCTTTCCCTCTATTTCCCTCATTCTTTCTCCATCTGTTATGGTTTCTACCCCGCATTTAGAAAAGAAATGCAGCAAGTTTTTATATAGTCCGAACTCAACCCAAAAGTATTGGAGCGCTTTACATGATTTATTATTATATATTTTTTTGTATGCATGGGGAGATTAATTGATTTGCCCAGAATCACAGGATGTTAGGCTGACCCGAAACTAAAAACCCATCTCCTAAACTGACAGCTCGAGCATTAAGCCACAACCCCAACCACAAGAGCGGAAGCATTTTCAATATTACATACAACTTGATGCAAAAAAGAACCATTGACAAAGACAAAAGTCTTGGCTTCTTGTAGGTGTAATATTACTTGTATTATATATCTGGATGCAATGACAGAAGCAGCAAAATATCAGTAGGGTGGCACACTATGCGATTCACATATTTTTAGCGTAATTGCTTTAAAGCCACACCCTTAATTGCATTGGTTACGCCCCTTTGAAAGATCCCCGAGTATTTTCATCCCACTCAAAGCCTTGGTCTACACGCGTGGTCAGGTTCTTGGCGCACATAGCCATGGCTGCAGCGCACAGAGACCTTACTCTGCCGCACACAGAGGAAAATAATTAGAGGGAACATTGGTACCCAAATGTCTTTTTTTGATAAAAACAAGTCATCTGGGATCTTGTCAATGCCAGGCATTTAATGTGGTACTATCATTGTGATGGCCTCCTCTACCTCCATACACTCTATCAGGCGAAAGTCATCTTTAACCCTACCAGTCCCTGGATGCAGAGGGATAATTAAATGTTCAGGAACTGGGACCTCGACAGGTTTAGCTTTGTATAGATTGGTAAAATGGGCTGCCCATGCCTCTGCTGCCACATTATTATAAATTTTGGATCTTCATTCCCTGTGACAATTAAGTTCCAAAATAAGGTTTGATTGTTATCCCTTGCTGCTGCTGAGAGGAGTCCCCAGTTTTGAAGATCCCATTCCCTGTTTGCCCTTACAAGGTCAGTTATGTACACAACTCTCTTTCCTGGATGTCTTCCCTGCCACAGGACGTAATTGCAATGATCAGAGCGCTCTTGGCCGTAGTACATTCTTTGTTGAACCAGGATGGTGTGCTACTCCTTGGCCTATGGCTTTAGGCTTCTCTGAAAAAGTCCAACTTTAAACTAATGAAGAGGGAATTATGTATGGCTTCAACCTCTGGTGGGGTTGATTCCTCAAAAGGCCCAGGCTTCAGAGTGCTAAAAATCTCCAGAGCGTGGCCCACCTTGTTATATATTGATCTCAGGGCCCACTCGGACCTAGCGACAGCTGACCACTGGATTCTTAGTTTATTATTCGTTAGTTCACACCTCCCGTCAAGTGGTTGTGAGTGAGATAGCTGGGTTTGTAGTGATGGAAGTTCCAGCTCCACCTCAAGGGCATTATGGTCCCTATCATTCATCTGCGCCACCACCATGTCCTCTAAGGACAGCCAGAGTTGTACATCTAAGAGGATATAGTCAATGAGGCTGGTGCTTAGAATTCTATTAAAGGTGTTGCTGCCTTTTCTTTGAGATTTGGGCCTTCCGTTGTATGCTCGAGCCATGCAATTAAAGGTTAGGGCATTTAGTTGTATCGCTAAGGGGGACCACCTTTTAATAGGGGGAATGATAAGTGCATGATTTGAACAAGTTCTGTCCTCGTCCAGCAGGGAGGAAAGATTAACCAAATATAGGAGTTCAAACTGACAACTAAAATTGCCCCCCCACTATTTTTTGCACATCGTGGTGAAGAGCAGTTATGTGTGAGATTAACACTTCTATGGTGGGGGATTCTAGATGCTTGGCGGAAGGTCTTAAGTAAATGTTGTAGGTTTGTCTAAACATCCATTAGGTAGTTTAATAGATAGACAAAGAGTGTCTTCTTCAACTGTTCCTGACCTCAGCACCTTAGATCCCGCAGGTACCCCAATGCCAATCCCTTGCCAAGCGACCTGGCATTAGCACAGAATATAGTGAAGTTCGAATGGCTAATTTCCCATGTTCGCCAAGTTTCTTGGAAAAGAGGGGGCGTGGCCAAGCTGCCGACCAACATGGCCACGCCACGTTGAAGCTCCGTCAGCCGATCCAGCTTCCCCACATTATTCAGGTGCACATAGCGGCGATCGCCCTCAGGATCGACACCGCCAGTTCGCTGACGGATATGGAGTGGAGAGCAAGAGAGCATTGATTGCAACCGAAGAGGATTTATTAGGAGACAGTGAAGTGATTTTACGTATAGAGAAGCCGTGACATACATGATGGCATGCTCACCTTTATGATAGAGAGGTAGTTCCACCTCGCATTTGGAGCGCACGCCAAGGCGCTTTCCACTCAGGTCGGTAATAGAGACGACCAGTGATTATATTGAATTTTGTCCTACTGCCCTTGTCCTGAGGTGGCCAAGAAGTATATAGAAGGCTCAAACGCGTCCGCGTCGACATCTATTATGAAGGGGTCCCTTCAATTTTGAATGGTCCCATACCTTTGTTGATGACACAATTGAGTCATAGCAAAATAAGTCCTTATTTTGCCTTAAGTGTCGACCTTGACTACCTCCAAGTGTATCACCCAGAATATATGGGTGTACACGAGTGTTAATGTGTTTCGGTATTGACAATATATAGTTGTTTGTATTGTTTTTTGGTACATATATATATATATATATATATATATATATATATATATATATATATATATATTATCTACTGGCGGTCGCCAGTAGATAGTTATAGTTAGGACCACGTTTCCATAGGAAATCCGCAACATTCTATTTGGAATAACTTTGGCGCCGGTCGACGAATCCTCGAGAAATTTTCAAAATAGGTGGGGCGCTATGCTCCGCTCCTACCCTGAAAGTCTCGGGGGGATTCGTCAAGCGGGGGCTGAGAAAAAAGGGGGGTCCCAAAACGCGTTTTTCCCATGCATGTTTCCATAGGACCTTTAGACACAGCTACAGCCCGAACGGCTGAACAGAGTTACTTGAAATTTGGCAGAGAGGTAGTCTACAGGTCAAGGAAGTGCCTTTTGTAGGTTTGGTGTAAATCTGTTCAGTAGATCCTGAGAAAATAGCCTTTAAATCAATATATATATCTGTGGCAGCTTACGGTGCGCTTACCGTGCGCTTACGGTAAGCTTACCGTACGCGTACGGTGCCGTGCGCGAGCACGATTCTGATTGGCTGTTAGATCTTAGTAAACATTCGAATCGGTCGAAACCAGGAAGCGGCGGCCGCCATTTTCTATCTCGCACTCTGAGGGGGAGGAGGAAAAACAAAGTAAAAAAACATGTAAAGGGGCTGTTTAGACTGCTCCCAACCACCTAGCCATGATGAAGGTGTCCCCTAAGAACCCCCAAGGCAAAAAATTCAATTTTACATTTTTTCGAAAAATTGCCGATTACGCTTACCGTACGCGTACGGAAAAGAAACTGTAAAAAAAAAAAATTATCCACACTCTCCACACCCCGTGTGCAAATTGTGCCCGAAGGGCACCGTTTGTGCATGGCGTATTAATGATACTAAAAAAGCAAACATTACCTTTCACAACGAAGCGCATAATATGTCCTCCATGTGCGCACGGTGCGCGAAGCGCATCGTGCGTACATGGCCCATCCAGCGTAACGTGGGCACGCGGTGCGCGTAGCGCACCGCGTGCCCACCGTGTGTGCACGGCACTAACTGCTTAAAGTGGGCGCGCGGTGCGCGAAGCGCACCGCGTGCTCACTGTGCGCGCACGGTGCTCGAAGCGCACCGTGCGCACACGGAACGAACTGCGTTAAGTGGGCGCGCACACCACGAATGGCGTAAAGTAACTTAGCATTTAAAAAACCGTACAAATTCACTGAAAAAACCATAGGTTTCACACACGTTATAGTTAGGAATTAGCATTTAAAAAAACTTGCAAATTCACTGAAAAAACCATAGGTTTCACACATGTTATAGTTAGCTGGACATTTTACTGATAAAAAACCAATGAAATTCCCCCGTTATAGTTAGTGCAGGCAACTATAACTCACGCAACCGCAATCCTCTGCTGATGCTAATACTGTATTTAGACACTTATTTGCCCATGTCTTCTTCCATTAAATTTTAGCTATACATATATTACAAATATTTTTTTTTCATAAAGACACATATGTCATCAGCAGAGGATTGCGGTTGCGTGAGTTATAGTTGCCTGCACTAACTATAACGGGGGAATTTCATTGGTTTTTTACGAGTGAAATGTCCAGCTAACTATAACATGTGTGAAACCTATGGTTTTTTCAGTGAATGAATATATATATATATATATATATTTTTCACATGTCATTTTGTGTATAATTATGTGTTATTTTGTGATTAGGTGCCACTGCATATGTGTGTCTTTTCTAATTAGATAATATGTGTGGAAAGGATTTAAAACTGAAGAGAGAGTAATTAAGGGTGTTCTACTCATAAATAAATAACTGTATATTTATTCCTCCGTACCCATTTCCTTTTGTGTACATGACAGTTTGCTGACCTCAAGCGGAGCATGGGAAGTTAATTTAGGTGCAGAGCGGCGCATCCTACATTGATCTAAGGTGCTTATGCAGTTGAGGGCGGAGCGAGTGACAACTGGGGCCTGCTCCTTCTACAGGCAGGCTGACTGGAAGGCGGGTACGAGCTGGACCGGAGGCCGGCTGGGGCGGAGGTCCGTGGTTGCGGTGAGTGGGCCGGGCGCGGGTCTGCGGCGGTGCCTCCCCCAGGGTGATTCCAGCCGGATTGAGGAGCGGCCACGTTTGGATGCACCTGACTACTAGAGCTCGCGCCCACCATATCCCGGTGGCCTCGTGGGGACAGGGCCCGCTTAAGTGCCTGGGAGGCTCCCACCCGGGCGAGAGCAGGCACGGAGCGGGGGGCAGATTAGTGCCTACCTGCCGCATGCTGTGCCCAGTTGCCCTGTGAGGCGGCGCCTCTCCCACTGAGTCCCTCTGTCGTATGCCCTGCGCACCCCCAACCCATTACTTTGCTCCAGACGACTCAGAGGGCCCGGGGGTTCCCGCTGCTGAACGTTGCCATCTCCAAGCATTGACACGCATTGACTCTGGAACCACCACACCCGTGCACCATCCTCACGTGGCTGCCTGCCTGATCTGGGCCTCCTGCACGTCATCATAGGGGCCCTGTCTGCCGGATGCATGGAGACCCGGGTCGGCACACTATACAGCTTCAAATTCCTAGGCCTGCCCATCTGCAGTGTGGGAGGCTACGACTGGGGCCCCATACCCCATCCACTGGCGGCTCTTCCTGTGTCTCCTGTAACGCCCAAGGACCCCTGGGAGTCGAGTCTCTGACCTGCCAGCTGCACCCTACCCGGGCGCTTGAACCTTCACATCAGCTCCAAGGGTGACTGCTGTCGTATCCTCCAGGCTGCCCAGGTGGCTACACCATCCATGCCATTGGCGCTCTGAGCCCTCCCGCTACTCTCCGCTTTGCTCGACCGTTGTTCCAGGCCTGGTCCATTGTTTCTACAACAGCTGGAAACGCTCGCCCTTCCACAGCTACGCGTGGGCTGCTGCACCGCGGCATGGGCCGCAAAGACCCCAAACAGAAGACCCCCCCCCTTCGAGAAGCTCGCGGATAGTGCTCCGGAGGAAGATTCTAACATGGCAGAGGGCGCGCAGGGCACGGAGCATGCTGATGATCCCTTTGCTCCGTCCGCATCAATGCTACTGGAGATCAGAGCTGGCTTTAAGGCACTGGATGGTCGGTTTGACTCCCTCGACAAAAATCTTGCCAGCCTACTGGCCAAAATCCAAGTGCACGACAGACGCCTAGGTGTGGCAGAGGTGCGCATTTCAGACAATGAGGATGGTACCGCACAGTCCCTCAAACGGTTAGAGCGTGTACAACGCATCCTTAAGGAGGTCGCAATCAAGAACGAAGATTTGGAAGCGAGAAGCAGACACAACAACATCTGCGTTCTGGGAGTACCGGAGACCACAGCCACGGGCCGCATGGACCTCTTTGCCGAGACTCTATTGACTGACCTATTTGGGAAGGAGGCCTTTACTCCCGGTTTTGTAGTTGAGAGAGCGCACCGGTCTCTGGGCCCCCGGCCCAGTCCAGGATGCCCACCAAGAAGCATCATTGCTCGCATCATGAAATTCTGGGACCGCAAATCAGCACTGTGCCTCGCCAGGGAGCACGGGGACCCTATGTGGCAGGGCTACAAACTATCTTTCTACCCGGACTTTATCACCATGGTGCAAGAGACCCACCGAAAATATACTGGGGTCAAGGCCACCCTCAGGAACCTGGGTTTAAAATACGGTATGTTGTACCCTGCCCGGCTGAGGGTAGATGTGGGTGGTCGAGCCCGAATTTTTGACACTCCTGCCGAGGGGCAGGAAATTTGCCAGGCTTACAAACAAAACAACAATCGGGCTACAGCCGGCACAGAGGGGCCCTCCCTTCCACATAGTGGCTTGGACGCAAGTATGGATCTCTTCTCCGGATGCGTTGTTATTTCGTCATTACAGTAAGACTATCTGGGTTCATTTTATTCATCGTTCTGCAATGTTTCAAGTAGCTGGTCGACTGCGGTAGTGTTGCCACCCCTCATGGTGTATACCTTGAGTTTGTCCTAGAAATCTCGGTTGTACCGTTCTAGGGTTCTTCCATTTCAGTGTAAAGTCGATTGGTACAATGCACTCTACTGTTTGTTATGGTGTTGCCTAACTTTTGGGGTAGTGGGGCTGGGTGGGAATGGGGTGGGAAGACTCTTGTTTAGACGTTTATAATTGGCTGCAGGATTGTTCACTGTCACAGCTCCTTTATTGTTGTTGTTATATGTGCATGACATGCTTGATATGCTCTCCTTTTTGGCTCAGCTGGGTAATGTAGATGGTCCTTCCGGTTTGTCCCTGATGTCCTGGTACGTCAGAGGCCTCAACGATAATCGCAAAAGAAGACATGTTATTCATTATCTACTCAGGCACAGAATGGACATAGCCTATTTGCAAGAAATGCACTTACCCAAAACAGACTCGCTCCGCTTTGCTGCAAGTTGGGGGGCACACAGGTACTTTGCTAATTTTAGTAGCTTTGCCAGGGGTACTTCCATCCTTATTCACAAAAGGGTCCCCTTCAGCTTAGGTTCTGTTATAGGGGATAGTGATGGTAGATACATTATTGTCACAGGATCTCTCATGGGACACAGAGCCGCTCTGGTGTGTTTGTACGCACCAAACATCGATTCTCCTGATTTTTTCCACTCCTTACATGCCCAACTATTAAAACTGGAGCCTTGCCTGCTGTTAATGGGGGGGGGGGTTCAGTTTGCTCCTTAATCCCATTTTAGATAGCACAGCCACAACCCCTGACACTAAACAGTGAGCACGACGCGCTCTCCTGGCTCTCAGCGAGCAACTATCTCTTCTAGATATTTGGTGCCTGCGCAATCCCGCCCTCACTGAATATACACATTACGCTGGCCAACATAACACCTGGACGAGAATTGACTGTTGGCTGGTTGCCCCTGGCATTCCTAACCGGTTCCAGTCACTTGAGAAGCTCCCGTGGACGTATTCAGACCACTCTCTGGTTCAGCTTACCCTGAGGGTCCCTCGTCCGAAGGAGTTTGAATGTCAATGGCACTTCCCGAGCCGCGCTCCTAGCGATGACCATTTTAACGCCGAAGTGCGCGTAGCCATTGAAGACTACTTCACTATCAATACCAGCTCAGTTGACACTTGGACAGTCCTATGGGAGGGCTTCAAAGCATACATTAGGGGCGTTTGCATCGCCAAACACGCAGGATTACTTAAAAGTCTCCATACCACTATCTCCCGCATTGAACGCTAACTGTCTAACTTGGATACCACAATATTACACTCCTCGGTTCCGGACGCAACAGGTCGGCATTTGGCTCTCCTTATAGAATTCCGGGAGGCTGCAGACCGCGAAATATTGTACTTAGGCAAATACCAGTCCGCCAGGCAGTATGGTGAGGGAGAACGGCCGTGCCGGGTACTGGCACAGATGTTAAGCCCCCCTCTACAGTAAAGCCTTCATCACTGAGCTGTTCTCTTCTTCAAATCAGACATTCACCTCCACCCTGGAGATTCGTATAGAATTCCTGGAATTTTTCAGGGCCTTGTATACCACCCGAACAGGGCACGACCCTTCAGCGCAGGAAGCTTATCTGTCTGAGATTACATTGGTCTATCTGGAAAAAAACATGCAGGACTTCCTAGCAGAGCCAATCTCAGAAGCCGATGTTCTCGGTGCCATTGATACCCTCCGCTGCTCCTCGGCCCCAGGGCTGGCCGGCTTTACGGGGGAATTTTACAAGTCATGCAAAGAGCTATTGGCTCCACAGTTGATTGAGGTTTATGCAGAGACCCTCGAGAAACAAATACTGCCCCCCACACTTAGGGAAGCGGTCGTGATCCTCCTCCCCAAACCTGGCAAAGATACGACGTTATGCGGATCCTTCAGACCACTATCCCTATTGAACTTAGATTATAAAATATTAGCTAAGATCATCGCCAATCACCTATCCTAGTTGATGGAATTTATCATATCTCCGGCCCAATCCGGCTTCATCCCCTACCGATCTACATCTTTGAATCTTAGGACACTTTTTTCGGTCCTCCACAGAATTAATCCCACGGTTCCTGCCGCAGCTATCCTGTTAAACACCGAAAAGGCATTTGATTCCCTAGAATGGCCCTTTTTCATTCCTGTTATGCTCCGCCTAAATGGGACCCTATCTCGACCCTTTTTACTCTCCCATGGCACACGTCAGGGCTGTCCCTTATCTCCCTTATTGTTTATTTTAGCCATGGATCGCTGCGTTGAGGCCTGTTAATGACGACAAGGTTCGCAAACATTGGGACGATCAGTGGGCTAAGTTCTGTGCTGTAACGAAGGATGTCTCTCTCAACAGCAGGCATAAACTGCTCCCTTTCAAGTTCTTACGTAGAATTTATATTACCCCTGCCAAAGCACACAGACTAGATCCGACCAGATCACATACTTGTCGCAAGTGCGCTGCCCCACATGCGGATTTTGCACACCTTACATGGACCTGCCCAAAACTATATCATACTGGGAAGCAGTACACAACACACTAGGGGCCATGACAAATCTGTCCCTTGTCCCCATACCGGAAGTGGCTCTACTGGGATACGGTAAACTTCCCCAAAAATGTTAGACGTTTTGCATCCCTCCGTTTGTTAGCAGCTAAAAGAGAAATTGCTCTTCTCTGGGGCCGCATGCCATCTCCTAGCATACAGGGCTGGCTGTGCAGCCTGGCTTACTGCAATATCAACTGCAAAGTTTATACCAGTATTCTGTCAAGCTCTTCCCGGCCTAAAGACATTTGGGGTCTCTACGGATCATATGTTGAAACTATTCGGCAAGACTCTAACTCCCAATTGGAGCAGGGCATAGTCCCAGAAGGCGTGGGGTGAGGGGCTCCTCTACTCATTCTAATTGTATTACATATTCTTCATACCCCTCACAGTGTGTGCAGCTTACGGACTGTATGTTTCCTTATGCCTGTGGACTCAAAATGTGACTAAAATTTGGCCACCGGTTGATAGCTGCCATGATATGTAGAAGGGGATGGGCCGGTGGGACTTTTTAATAAGTCACTAAATTTTTTGTATCACGCAACCTATGTCATGTCTATTTTGTAATGATAATATTATGTTCTTTCTCACTGCTCATTCTGATATATTGACACCAACAGTGAATTTGTATACCTGAACTGCCTTGCTTAATGCCAAAACGATAAATAAAGTTAAAAAAAAGTTTCTTTTAAAAGACAAATGTCAAAGGTGTTAATATAGTTAGTCCAGTCGGGGGTCATACAATTTGGCGCCCAGACCAGCAGCATTCCATAAAAGTATCCTTGGTTTTTATGCATCCCTAGAGGGTGCCTAGTCTGCTCGGGCCCCGGTGTATACCATACAACTACCACCCACTGGGTCTGATGGCTTGTCGACTAATGGGGGGTTTAACACTTTAAGATGAGGCAGAATGCAAGTGGGGAGGGGATGAGGCAGAATGCAAGTGGGGAGGGGCTCAGTACTCCCGCAGGGGTCAGCCTTACGATCTATTTCTTGAGAAGCTCCTTTCAGTGTAGGCCACTCGCAGTGCTGTAAGGGTACTAAAGCTCGCAAGCTTGAATTGCCACCCGGCTATGACCGTAGGAACAAGCATACATCTTCTTCCCACTAATTACCCTACTAAAAAGTATAACACTCAAGACATGAATAGGACTGCTTCCTTCATTAAGTCAATCCACGTGGTCCAGTGGGCCAAACCTATTGTGCACTAGGATATTGTTCAGTTCCACTAACTGTGGCTGGTTGAGGTACAAGTAAATGGGTGCAAAAACTGGGGGTTAGAGGTGGTTTCCGGCGACCTAGAAGGGAGTTTTAGGTGGGGCCTGTAAAAATAACCCAAGGGAAATAATCTCACCCCAGAAACCCTCATGGGTCCAAAGCAATCCTTACATAGCAACCTATGAACTACAGCAGGGTCCCTAAAATTGATGATAGCGCAGTCTCCCGGACAATCCTTGGCCCCCTTCCCAAGCCAACCCATACGCTGTACAAACAGAATGTTGCTAGCCTTCTCGATAGAGAAGTCCTTATACTTCCCCAGCCAGTTAGGCAGTGTGCGCCCACCCTCCTTCTGTATGCATAAAAGCAACCCTGCAGGATAATTCCACTTTAAAACTATTTTTTGCTCTCTATCGAGAACCCTTAACTTCATCAATTTGAGGGGTTTTCCTTTCTGTTTCGACCTTGAAATTGATTTACTCCTGCCCTAGACAGCAGTAACAGTCTGATTATTTGCAGAGTAGGAATGGAACATAGAAAGGTTTGTAAATGCACACTAACAAGTACATTTGTGATTGTTCCAAACATACCAGGTCATTCCAAACGTGGAATGCTGGTGCCTGGGAGAAGATTCACTCACATGAAAAGTTTGTATGAGTAAATCTTTTAGTGTACATCCACTTTTTGCGAATAACAGTTTAGATTTGTATTTGAGAAAAGACCTTTTGTAGGTGTGAGTGTAACTTACATGTGTAAATTGTATTGCAATGTATGCTGTACATGGCTTTGTCACTCAAGACCCAAGTGGATGGGAAACCTTTTTTCGCCCTTTCATCTATCTGGAGAATGGGTTGAGGGATCCTTGTAATCTTGCTATGGATTTACAGTTGGGGACTGTACGTCAGCACTCGCTGGGATACTTCATTACACTCTTGTTTTTAAGGCACAGGGTAATATTTGCAGTATATACAGTGGGTTTCTGCATCACATCATTAACAATAATTCTGCTGTAGCCAAAATGTTGAAATTCCTTGATGATGACATTTTTCTTTTGCCCCTGTTTGCTATATCAAAGCATATCCTTTTGTAATTTACTGCTGAACTAAAATTTTGCATAATTTGTATGTTTTTCTTGGAAGTTTGCATGCTTTTTTAATCTAAAAGCCTCAAGAATTCTAAGGGCAGGGTGTACAAAGAACTCAAATTTGATATTTACTGCCATTAAAATGATCTGTTAAATGTACTAATCCTGTTTTAGGAGTTGGTAAATGTTTAAAGAATTCTAAATTTAGATTGGGACCCCATACCGATCAGTATTTGGAAGGTGCATGTTGTGGGCTTCCTTTCGGTTTTTTGAACGAAATCCAATTGCAAAACAGTAGAAAAATACTGACAAGAAATTTGTGATGGTAATACATTTTCAGTAAGGAAAAGGTTCCCTTGGATTCCTTCACCTTTTGTGAAATAATAAAAAAAAGTTTAATGGGGAGTAGGCAGTGATTTAGGGGACCAACTCTCAAACTAACTTTTGACAAATAGTCAACTTTGTTTTTAAAACTTAGCCACATTCTATTAACCTCTTCCATACTCATGACGTCTCCCGGCCGTCATGAGTCACGATGGGCGTGTGCGGACGACGGCCGGGAGACGTCATGACCACGCCCGCGATTGGAATGTCAGCACTGCGGTAGCGCTGCGGCGGAATTTGCGCCGCAGCGAAGAGGCTAAGGAAAACGGGCTGCACAAAACAGTTTGTTATTAAAAAACAATGACAGATATAGTGGTCTGCTGACCCCAGCTCGCACCATCCATGTGATAGCTTCCAATCATCAGTTCCGGCTGGACTGTTCCCATGAGGGGCAGGGTCAAGACTGATTTGCATATGGCTGGTTTCAAACTGGGGTGGTGTGTTGATCAAAAAAATGATGGATTAAACCCCGATCTGTGACTGGGAGTGAATGTTTGCATTGTATGCATTTTATCCATTCTCTCTCCTTTTTGCTTTTGTTGCCCGAAGTGGGAAGGATATGCTCAGACTTGTGTCCGGTGCTCACAATGCCACTGTATTCAAGCTGGCCTGGCTGATATGGGGTGATACCCCGAAACTGGTCCCATGATACTTGTTTCCGGTCCATGGAGGACCTGGCCTGGCAGTTCGAGCTGGACTATTCCCATGAGGAGCAGGATCAAGACAGATTTGCATATGGCCGGGTCTAAACTGGGAGGTGTAGTGAGCAAAAAAACGGATGGATTATACTCAGATCTTTGTGACTGGGGTCCAATGTTTGCATTGCTCAGCATTTTGTTCATCTTTCGTTTTTTTTGCTTTTGTCGCCCTAAGTGGGAAGGGTATACCCAGACGTGAGTCCTGTGCTCTTCTGCGCCAATGGATTCAAACTAGCCTGGTTGATAATAATAATAATAGTACATTTATAAAGCGCAAACTGCTTACCTCTAACAGAGTTGTCCCGGCGCAATCGCAGACAAGCAGGTAAGGTAGAAACTCAAGAGTTTAGCTCTAGTTGAATAGCCAGGTCTTCAGCGATTTCCTGAACTCAGGTTCCAATTAAATTAGGCATAGTTTTACTGGAAGAGAGTTCCATTGTCTGCTCATAACCACTGTGAAGGATCTACTAAAGATAAAAACCCGGAAGATGTCAACTCGTTTAGACCAATAAGCCTACTCAACTCTGATTACAAGATCCTGATGAAGTTGTGGGCCCTGCGTTTTCTTCCTGTGGCTCAAGAAGTAATTCACAGGGATCAAACAGGATTTATCGCAGGTCGATCAATGGCTATGAACATGCAATTCCTAATACATGCCTTAGATTTTTTTAGCACTAACAAAATCCCTGCGGCAGTTATAATGGTCGACGCAGAAAAAGCCTTTGATTTGGTGAATTGGCAAACATTATTTCTTACTTTAGATCATTTTGGTGTCCCACAACAAATAATTAATATGCTTTGAAATATCTATCAGAGTGCGAGTGCTAAGGTGGTCATTAATCAAGAACAGATAGGGGAAGTGGCAATAAAACGGGGAACGAGGCAGGGACGCCCGCTTTCCCCCCTACTTTTCACTTTTTTTATCGAACCTTTGGTTTTAAAAATTCGAAATAATGCTGCTATTACTCCTCCAATACCTGCGATGTCTAAAGTCAAGCTATTTGCTGACGATATTATTTTATACCTAACCCCGGAGAAAGAGAATTTAGATCGAGTTTTTTCTGAATTCTCTCGGTTACAACAGATTGGTGGTTATAAAATAAATGAAAAAAAAAAACGAGCTACTCGCTCTTAATTCGGATCCCAACTTGTTTCCTAGTAATCTCAGGGCTCAAGCCAGGAAATTAGATCCAATAAGATATTTGGGCATTTATGTCACGAATCAGTACCATCAATTATTCGAATTGAACTATCTGAGGACTAAGCAGAAGATAAAAAGCTTATTAGAACAATGGTCTGTGCTCTCTCTTACTATTATACGGAGAGTCTCTATGATTAAGATGTCTATCCTTCCTCTTTTAACATTTTTATTCTTAAATGTCCCCATTCGTATTAACCAATTATATTTTAATGAATTAGACACTTGGTTTAGGGAATTTATATGGGGAAAAAAAGCCCCCAGAGTAAAATTAGCTATAGTGCAATTACCCATAATCCAAGGGGGTCTAGCACTCCCGCAGGTACGGACATACTACGAGGCTGCTTTCTTAAATTTTGTGGTCGATATTTTATACTACAAGCGCAACTTTGATAGTTTTTTTCTAGATAAAATGATCTTAGAAGCAGGAGTTCAATCTTCCTTTTTTCTAAAAACATCTAAATTACCGAAAAAGACCCGCTATAAGTCTCTTCGAGAATTATTGTTTAGGCTTCAGGTAGTCTTTAAGAAAACAAGCTCTTCTGGTTTTCAATATGTTACATTAAGGGAGTGTAATACCATCGGCCTATATCTTCAATCTAGACATATTGATATATGGGAAGAATGTGGTTTTTTTTCAATTCAAGCACTTTATTGTCCAAAATAGAGTTCTGTCCTGGCAAGAAATTAGCACAAGAGCAGAAGGTCATAGAAAACCCACGTTTCTCGAATATTTACAGATAGTCCACTTTATATCTAATACGGCGGGCATGTTAAATACTCCACACAAAATTATGATAGATTTATATTCCTCTAATTTTTGTGGGTTGGGTAAGTGGTACTCTATACTGAGGAATCAAGCCCAGGATAAAGTTATATTAAATCATCTGGAGAAAATAGTTCGGGCAACTGGTTGTAGGTTTAGTCTCCAGGAGTGGGAGAAAATCTGTCTCTTAGGCTATAGGTCCTTACGTGTGCTAACTTTAAAAGAATGTCCTTTCTATCAATGTGGTTTGCCTATTGGACACCGTCCATACTACAGAAAAAATTCCCCGATTGTGTGAATAGGTGTTTTCGGTGTCATCAGGAGGAAGAAGGTGGTTGGCATCATATTTTTTACTCCTGTCCGCTATTGGACCAGTTTTGGGGAGCAATATTTAGCGATATGGGCACTGCCTTGGGTTTGTGTCTTTCTCCTCAAGCTGAAACTGCATTGTTTGGGGGTGTGAGGGACGAAGCTATTCCATCCAGCGCTGATAAAGCTTTTGTAGCAATCTCCTGTATGGTGGCTCGCTCCCTGATACTTCAAAATTGGAAATCGAAGGAGATACCAAACCATCTAACTTGGTTTAATAAAATGAAAAGGATTTGTAGATTTGAAGAGGCCTATGCTAGGAGAGTCGGGGGAATAATGAAATTTAACAAAAATTGGAAGGGGTTTAGGGTATTGCTCGTATTTAAGGACAGTTGCGGATCTATTGGCTCTCGTTGATTCTTAAAATTTTAACGGGGTCTAATGATTTAGGACTATTTGGAATTGTTTAGATCTGTATGTTTTGATATATTGATTGGGTAGTGTGCCTTTATTTGTTTAATTATGATTTAGAAAGTTTTCGGGGGGTGCGGTGGGGGGAAAAAGGTTTTATTCCCTGAAGGTGAATTTACAATGGTATTTATTGGTTGCTATTTGCATATGCACTTTAGTTGCTCTATTCCATGCTCTGTACTTTAGGACTTAAGTACTGTACTCTCTTGACATAATTATTTGCTGATATTGTATTTCCACTTTATGTGGAATTAATCTTCGTGTGCGATGCTCATTGTACTGTATTCTATTAAGGCAATGATTTGCTGTTATTGCATTTGCACATTATTTGGGGTTTTAAAAAAAATTGTATTTGAAGTAGCATTTTTCTCTTGTGCAAGATCGAATATTTATCCAGATATATACATGCCATGGAGTTGTTATATCCTGCACTGCACTGTAATATCGATTCATTGTATGATATAATAGAATGAAATGTCCATAGCATCGATTTGAGGAATTATCTTGCATTTCCCATTTCAAGTCTTCTTGTTTACATATCTTCAGTTGTCATTCAGATGTAATGCTTGAAACCATGTACATTGCACCCTCTTTTCTCTGCTCAATAAAAAAAATTTAATAAAAAAAAGGATCTACCCCTGATGCGTGTCTTCGCATATTGAGGCATGCAGTGCAAGTTCTGGGAGTTCGATCTTAGCGAATGTTTTTTAATATAGGGGCGGATACGTTTCCTAATGTAGCTGGAACAGTTACCTCTCAGAGCCCTGAAAGCTACAGTCAATCACTTAAATTCAATGCGTTTCGCTACCGGTAGCCAGTGAAGATGTTTGATGTGCGGAGAGATATGATGTCTAAATGGTACTCTTCTGATCAATCTCGCAGCTGCATTTTGAACCATCTGTAGTCTCTTAATCAGATGTGCAGGCAGCCCCAAGTAGAGACTATTTGCATAGTCCAGCCTCGATGTCACTAATGAGTGAACAACAGATCTGCGGCAACTCATCGGCAATAAGTTAAGGAATTTTCTCAGGCTTCTCAGTATGCCGAAACAAGAGGATGTCATGTGACGTATTTGTGTTGAGAACGTCAGGTCAGGTTCCCATTTGACAGCCAGGTTTTTTGACGTGGTTGCGGGGCAGGGGAGAAGTCTCATTTACTCCGGCGCCATAGATAGGCCGGCTGACGGGGGGAGGGGTGACTTGCCAAAAAACAGGACCTCGGTTTTTTCTGTGTTAAGCTTTAATTTGTTGTTCATCCAGCTGGAGATGTCTTTCAGGCAACCCTTAAATCTAGCAAAGGAGTTAGCTGAGTGGTCCCTAAAGGAAAATGCCAGCTGGGTGTCGTCCGCGTAACTTTTATTTCCCATTTGGCAATAAGCGAGAAGAGGGGGCCAGGTAAACGTTAAAAAGTGAAGGGCTCAGTGCCGAGCCCTGTGGGACCCCACACCGTAAAGATTTGGCTTTTGACTTAAAAGGGTGAAGAGTGACCCTTTGCATGCGGTCACTAAAATAGGACTTTAGCCAGGCCAGAGCCGTCCCTTCTATTCACGCACTTTTAAGCCTGGCCAGTAGGATTAGGTGATCTACCGTATCGAAGGCGGCTCACAGTTTCATCAGCACTAACGTAGCTGAGGCTCCTCTGTCCACTGACATTCTTAAAGACTCTGCCACCTCCAGCCGAGCTGTCTCAGTTTGATGAGGGGTGATATCTTGAAACCATTCCCAGAATGCTTGTTTCTGGTCCATAGCGAACCTGGCATGGCAGGTCGGGCTGGACTGTTTCCTGAGGAGCAGGGTCAAGACTCATTTGCATGTGGTGGGTCCAAACTGGGGTGGCGCGATAAGCAAAAAAAAGATGGATTAAACCCAGAACTTTGTGACTGGGGATGAATGTTTGCATTATTCAGAATTCTGTCCATCATTTGTTCTTTTTGCTTTTGTCACCTTAAGTGGGAAGGGTATGTCCAAACGTGGGTCCTGTGCTCACTGCGCCACTGAACTCAAGCTAGACTGGTTGATGAGGGGTGATACTCCGAAACCGGTCCCAGGATGCTTGTATCCGCTCCAGGGAGGACCTGACTTGGCAGTTTGGACTGGACTGGACTGTTCCTGTGAGAACAGGGTCAAGGCTGCTTTGCATAAGGCTGGGCACAAACTGGGGTGGCGTGGTGAGCAAAGAACAATGGATTAACCCAGATCTGTGACCGGTGGGTGAATGTTTGCATTGTTCAGCATTCCTTCCATCATCTGTTCTTTTTGCTTTTGTTGCCCTAAGTGGGAAGGGTATGCCGAGACGTTGGTCCTGTGCTCACTGTGCCGCTTCACATGTTCTTTGTCCCAACCCTCGCACACAGTACTCGCAAATATTTTTTCCATATTACTGTCTAGCACCCATTCACAAATTTGACCTTTTACTACATCAGACAATGTGAATGTCATGAATGACTTTTGGAACATTAACATTCCATTTAAGTCGTGGAACTCAATGGTAAACTGTGCCTTTCTTAAAGCTAAATTATGTTGATAAAATGGAACAGGCACAATCTGTTTGAACTGATTACCCAGATAGGTAGTATCTATAATATTCTAAATACACATACTAAGGGAATGGTAATTAGTTATGCCATATAACAATCTAAAAAAGGTAGGCCATGGGTAAACAGATCAAAAGAGGTCTACAAGGCTTACAAGAAAAGCACCTTAAGGGCCTTAGGGGGGGTGACCAATATTCTAATGTTAATTTCCTGAAACATTTTTATAGCCGCTTATTTATTATTCATTGCTCTGGCAAGGAGCACCCCATAATGGCTTGTAAAGGCTTTTTAGTAATATTTTTTTGATCCTGGTGGCTGTGGATGACTGCTGGGAACACAGCAGCCCCCCCAGCAACCTTAAAAAAAGTTTCCTGGGTAATTGAATTCATGACATAGCAGTGCAAGCCCACGGGGATGGTTGCATGCAGGGTCTGGCCTGGCATACATCCAACCCCATGCCATGCACGGCCTTCGGCCGTGCACGCCGGGGTGTGCCCAACACCTTGCTGTGCATGGTAATTGACAACATACTTTAATTTTTTAAAACATTATATTTATAGTGGGAAAAACAACGGTTAAAGGGGTGTTATAGTTAGGTGAAAATGTCAGTTAAATCTTGCCTATTTTAAACTAACAATTCCACTGAGATTCACCAGTTATAGTCATCTCAAGTAACTATCGCTCATGCTCTAAAGTAACTATATTCACGGCCTCCCAATGCACTGCAAGTTATCTCTCATATTACATCACCCATGACATGTTCTATGGAATCACTAATAACATCACTTCAACAACTGAAATGACAGCATTGATGGCAATATGCATTGGGAGCGAGTTATAGTTACTTTATTTATTTCAGCTGGTTGTTAGTTTAAGATGGCATGTTTTAGCTGACATTTTCACCTAACTATAAAGCCCCTTTAACCTAGGACCTAGTTTCCATAGGAAAAGTTTTTTTGATTTGCCAATATCTTTTTTGCCGTTTGACAAATCTTTGTGAAATTTTCAAAACTAATGGCCCGCACCGGTTAGCTCCTGTCTTGAAAGTTTCAGGGTGATTCGTCAAGCAGGGGCCGAGATAAAAGGGGATCCCAAAATGCGTTTTCTCCATGTTCATTTCCATAGGAACTTTGGTCGCGGCTACAGCCCAAACTGCTGAACAGCATTAAACCAAATTTAGCAGAGCAGTAGCTCTTGGTCTAGAGTGCACTCTTTGCTTTAAATGGTGTAAAACCGTTCAGTAGTTCTTGAGAAATCTTTTTAAAATAAAAAATGGCGATATCTGAGCACCGAGGAGGATTCGCGAACCCTTCCGAGCACGAGCTTCATTCTGATTGGCTGTCAACACTCCAAGCCAGGAAGTGTTGGTAGCCATCTTGTGACTCGGTACTTGAGTGACAAGAAATCAGTTAAAAAAAGGATTAAAAAAACAAGTCAGAAACACCCTGACCCCCAAGGCCTGCTCAGAGTTTCCCACAAGGACCCTCAGGGCCAAAAAAAGCATATATATTTTTCAGTGATGTCACTGACCATGTCATGAATGATGTAATATGTGACATCATCAGCAGTGCATTGCAGGGGCACGAGTTATAGTTAGCTCAACTGGTTTTGTACGAGTGAAATGTCCAACTAACTATAACGTCCCCGAAAGCTGTGTTTTTTTCAGGGAATTTTTAAGGCTTGTTAAATACTAATTTCTAACTATAAAGTCCCAGAAACCTATGTTTTTTTCAGTGGGTATATATATATATATATATATATATATATATATATATATATATATTCAATGAAAAAACCAAAGGTTTCACACATGTTATAGTTAGCTGGACATTTCACTCGTAAAAAACCAATGAAATTTCCCCGTTATAGTTAGTTCAGCTAACTATAACTCGCGCGCCCGCAATGCACTACTGATGATGTCACATATTACATCACTCATGACATGGTCACTGACATCACTCATGACATCACTGATGACATCTCAAATGACATCACTGATGACATCACTGATGACATCATCCAGTGATTGTGTGTTTTTCTGAAAATTAAATATGTTTTATATTTATGTATATCTCAAGGTCAATGGAAGAATAAATGGGTATATAAGTGTCTAAATGGATGCTTTTTAAAAAAAAAAAAATTTGTGTAACTGACTGATTAAGTGTATCATAGTGAATACATGGCTTACTGAGTAATCTTTAAATATGAAAATATCTGTATCAGTTTCTTACTTTGTGTATAAGTGGCTGCATGGGTTGGTGAGTAGCTACATGAGTGTCTATATAGGTTATCAGTTGGTTTTTTATCAGTATGAGTGTCTGAGTTTCTGTATGGTTCGGTGGGGGGTATTACTTAGTGCATAGGTGCATGAATGAGTGACTCACTGTTTGTATGTGTTGAATACAGCATGTGTGCAGGACTGTATGGGTGGATGAGTGTGTGCATGGGTGTGTTAGTGAGTGAATGACTGTCTCTATAGTGTCTTTATGAGTAACTACATATGTTTTAAACTAGTATATGTGACTATTGGTGTATATAAGTGAGTATATGTGAGAGTGAGAGATTGGAAGAGTTCCTGTATGAATAAGTATGTGTTTCTATAAGTTATTGTTTAAAAGAGTAAGTATATGTAAGTTTCTGTAGAAGTAAGTGTGGTGGTGTGTGTATAACTGTATATGCAAGTAAATGGATGTTTGATTCTTTATTAGCATGAGTGACTATGTGTGTGAGTAACTCTATGGATGAGTGGCGTTGTGTAACAGGATGTATAGGTGTATGAATACATATGATGAGTGAGTACATGTATGAGTGACTGTAGAGGACTGTTGGTGAATGACTGTATGTGTATGTGGTTCTTAGAATTACTGAATAGGTTGTTGTAACTGATATTGATATGTTCATTATTTTGAACATTTTAGTTTCTATTTTTGAATGTGTGTTTCAATGGTTATATTAGGGGAAGAGGAGGTCTGCCACTCTATCACAAGGATGATGTCATCAGTGATGTCATCAGTGATCTCATTTGAGATGTCATCAGTGATGTCATGAGTGATGTCAGTGACCATGTCATGAGTGATGTAATATGTGACGTCATCAGTAGTGCATTGCGGGCGCGCGAGTTATAGTTAGCTGAACTAACTATAACGGGGAAATTTCATTGGTTTTTTACGAGTGAAATGTCCAGCTAACTATAACATGTGTGAAACCTTTGGTTTTTTCATTGAATTTCTAAGTTTTTTTAAATGCTAATTCCTAACTATAACGTGTGTGAAACCCATGGTTTTTTCAGTGAATTTGCAAGGTTTTTTAAATGCTAATTCCTAACTATAACGTGAGTGAAACCCATGTTTTTTTCAGTGAATTTGCAAGGTTTTTTAAATGCTAATTTTTTTTTTTTTTCTTTTTTTTTTACATATTTTTATTTTAATTTTCTATCCTTTTTTAAAGACTATGGTTAAATTTTAAAAATTCTACAATATGTTTTTTTTTACCAGTTTTATAAAATAAACAGGTAAGATTTATTAGTATAACATATATTTTTTTTTTTCCTTTTTTTTTTTTAACGTGCGCGTACGGTAAGCACACGTCTTGCTTTAATTACGTTAGATTTCTACGCTGTTTGCGTTCATTTACGCAATTTGCGTAGACGCGCGCACAGCGCGTAACGCGTACGCTGCACGCGCACGTTACGCGGAAGTGAAGGGGCGTGCCTATTTTGCGCATGCGCGTGTCTTTTTTACGCGCATGCGTACTTTTGCCGTAAGCGCTCCGTAAGCGCACCGTAAGCGTAACGTACGCGCACGGTAGATCATGTGATCAAGAAACAAGACTTTTGATTGGTTTTTACAACTTTCAGTTCTAGAACTCTCCTACACCACACCCATTCCCCTCATTTCTGCTTGTGATCCCTTAGGAGAAGGAGCTGGGTTGTCTTTGTGATACGATGGCAGAACAGCAGAACTCTTCTGAGAGTGAGGCTAGCAGCACTACCTTGAGGCAGAGAAGGAGGAAACAAAAGACCTCTTTCATATGGGAGTATTTTACTTTTCCAGAGGGCAAGAAAAAGGTAAATGCACCCTTAGTGACTTGTAAGCTGTGTAAGCGTGTACTTTCAAGAGGGAATCCCAACAAGAAGTATTCCTTCGGGAATCACACCATGTTGAGACACCTTAAGGATGTACACGGAAGGACACATGCTCGACATACTGAAGGTAACCCTTCAGTAAGTCAACCAAGCACATCCACAGCAGCTCAGCCTGGACCATCATCTGCAGGGCCGAGTCCATCTTCGGCAGGTCAGGTGAGCCCTTCATCTGTGGGGGGAGCATCTCCTTTTTCTCGTCCTCTGGAAATTAACCCTCGGTTTCTGAGGGTTGAAATACGTTGCGCCACTTGTCATGATCTAATTTGTCATAGGGAGACCAGTATTTCCCTAGTGAACAATAAAATAGATCAGCACATTTGTCGTACCGACTAATATTCCCATTCTTTCTTTCCTCTGTCCCTGCATGAACACAACGGCTCTTTTAAGAGCCAACCTTACCTTTCAACGTTTTTTTATAAATTTTTTTAAAACTTTTTTTTGATTTTTTTTTTACCATACGCGTACGGTACGCGTAATTATTATTATTTTTTTTAAAAAACACTAAAAATCAATTATCACATTACAAGGTCCTTGAGAGACTACAATGAAAAACTGAAAATGTGATTGTGGAGAAGTGGAAAAAAGGGACCATGAAATTTTTGACTTACCATACCCACTCAAAAAAATATTTATTCATTTAAACTTTTTTTTAATTGCTTTAAAAATGGTTCTAGTTTTCGAAAATTTTCTATCTCAATCTGAAAAAAAAGAAAAAAGTATTAATATTTAATAAAACATTTTATAATACAGTACACATATTTACATATTTTTCAAAAAAAAAATTTGCCTTTTTTTTGCTGTTTTCAGAATATATTGCATTTCACTATAAATTGTGAAAGCAATTGCATTCATCATTTAACAGCGGGCAAAAAAAAAATTAACAATCTCAAAGATTGTTTTAAAAAAGCCCACAATCTCTTTTTGCATAAACATAACTTTATAGAAATGCATAATATTCTTAAAAAATATCATCTAATATCAATACTTATTTCTTTAAAATACCGTCTGATATTTTTGTTTCAGAAGTATAATCACAAAAATATATCTCAAATAACTCCACAATACATCTGGTTCCATTTCCTTTAGGCCAAATAGTAATTTTAAAATTATTTTTTGATTAAATTTCCAATGGTAATCCAATAAAATTCTAAAGTTTAAATTGTACAGATCTCACCGATTGTCTGTAACATTTTGGTTTCTGAAAGATTAATTAATAATTAAATAAGTCCACAATAGAATTGTTTACCTTTCCGCATGGCCAAATAGTAATTTTAAAAATCTTTTTTGAATAAATTTCCAATGGCAATCCAATAACATTCCAAAATTTAAATTGTGCAGATGTTACCAATTTTTTCTAAATTTTTGGTTTTCCAAAGTTTCATTAAAAATTGAAAAAGTCCACATTACAATTGGTTACCTTTCCATTAGGCCAAATGATAATTTGTAAAATCATTTTTTTTGAAAATTCCAATGGTAATCCAATAAAATGGTAACATTGTTTTGTACAGATGTTGCCAAATCTCTCTAAAATTTAGGTTTCAGGAAGATTAGATAGGAATTTGCTAAATCAAACGGCAAACGTTGCTTAAAAATCAATTGGGAATCATTACACAATGTCCAGCCTTTTTCACATTTAAGATAAACTGTGTAATGACCAGAAGTTACAGTAGGTCCATCATGGAAAATTATTGCAACTGTTACAAAAGTTTTTCCTGAAATTGATAATTGCTGTCCTGTAAACTTCTTTATTAAAGTATCTAATTTTGAACCATCAGCTTTACAGCGTTGCATCATTAAAATTACATACTGTCCGTATTCCTTTAAAATTAACGTTGAAAACATGTCAGATTGACACTCACTGCATTCCATGCTATGATTAGCATCTTTAACTAATTTAGCAAAAGTGACTGTTTTACTTTCTGGCAATGTTAAATAAATAAACCTTTCAGAATCAACATTAGAGCCACATATATTATAACAGTTTTCACAACTATGTTCCCATTTATAAGAGAGACCAAATACATTTTCAATGGGAACCCCTTCTTCTTCCAGTACCTGAAGAAAAAACATCAAGAATTCCTGTGCGTCTTGCTGTACATTTTGAGAAAACTGTGTTCGTCCTGAACATACATCTAAAAGTTTTCTAATTTCAGTAGCACTTTCTATTTGAGTTTTATCATTACTCAGCTTTTGAAAAAGGAGACTCAACTCAGAACAGAATCTTTTTCCCTGATTTACTATTATCTGCTCTTGCACACTTTCCAGATAAAATGCAACATTCAGCACTACATTAGCGTAGCAGTTGACACCAGAGCTATTTTCAAAATGACATCCTACAACCTGTTCTTCATTTTCCTTTTTCTTTTTGCTTGCAATTACATCACTCCTCTTTTTTTTCCTCCTCTCTACATCTTCATTACAGATATTCTCATTTCTCCTTTTACGAGAAACTACACGTTTCTCCAACACAGGATGCTGACCTAAATGAGGAGCATAGCTTCTTCTTAATCTATTATACTCCTTTACACAATTTGTATCAGCACTAACTTTTGAGTCATCAAAGTCTATCATGAATAAACCTGATAATGTTTTCACTCGTGACAAAGCAACTTATGCCATACCTTCTTTGAACACAGTTGAACCAATGTTCACAAATGCACAATCTACAGTCAATCCTTGAGACTTGTGAATAGTTACAGCATATGCTAGAGAAAACGGAAACTGCTTCCTACGTACATATAAGTTTCACAAGCATGAAACGAACTGAACAACGACAAATGTCTTTAACTTCTTCTATCTGATCAAATTTTATTTTTAAACATTCAATTCCATCTTTTTTCTGATAATTAATAAAACCCACAACTCTTCCCATAGCTCCATTAACTAAACCTTTTTCAACATCCAAATTTCTCCTTAAAAATACTCTACAGTTCATGCAAACATATAGATTTTTTTCTAATCCAGCTGTTTTGGAAATGTTCTTCTCTAGTGAATCCAATTTATTTTTCAGTGTGCCTGTTAATGTGACAGTAATTCTTCCATCCTCAATTTTGTCCACTGCTTCCAATTTCCTGATATCTTCCTTTTCCAATTTCAAAAGCTCCTCATTGAATATTGAGCATTCACGTAGAGTTGGCATTAAGCAGATGACACTTTTCTTTTCTGCAATGTTCTTGTATATCTTCTCTGCAACTATTTCTTCCTTTGGAAATAAATTATGTAGCAACCGACTCTGTAATGCTTTTGTGCCAGCTTCAGTGAGTAGTCCAATTCTGATATCTTTCAGAATGCTTCCATATTCTTCATCGTTTGCTTGCCTCATATTAGTAGTAAGTTCCTTGTACTCAAAGAAGGACCAAATATTTGCATTACCGATGCTTCCCAATGACTTCTTTGTGTCTTCATGTGTCACAGTATTAAACACTGGTTGTCCTTTAACTGGAGTAAGCTGTAGAAGATCCCCAAAAACTATGACATGTTTTCCACCAAATAACACGTCATAGTCTGTCCTTAGAATTTGCTGCATTCTTAAATGCACAAAGGCAAGCATTAAGTTTGATACCATGCTCGCCTCATCAATAATGAGAACTTGCATCTTCTTCAATACTCTTGAAACTTCCAAGCATGCTTCTCCAGTTAGCTTGTTGTATTGTATTTTGTTCTCATGCTCCACTGGTAACATTAGCAAACGATGTAAGGTGATACCTTTTATGTTATATGCTGCTAACCCAGTTGGAGCAGTAACCACACAAGACAAAGTAGCTTCTGATGACTTTTATTAAGAAACTTTTTCCAGTTCCAGCTTGTCCACTTACATACATCCTGATTGGATGAAATGATGTGCATGAGCACTCTTTTTTTTCATGTAGAAATCCGTGATCAATTTTGTTTCTGATCTCTTCATAAATTTGTTGCTGCTCTTCGTTCAGTTGTCTTTCCAAATTTTGTAAGTCTATAAATTCTTCTTGAGCTTGATTCATAGCCGTTTCCACTTCATTCATGGCTATTGATGCTTCATTTTCAATGATTGGTTGTCCTAGGGGATCTTGACTGAGTGTTCCTGAACTTTGGCTGTCCTGAGAACTGTCTCTAGCTACTTCTGCTGCAATTGTAGTTTCCTGTTCAATTTCTTCATTTAACATTTGCAGATAAGTTGAGAATGTACTGCATTGTATGCTGTCTTTGCAAGCATTAAAAGAATCTTCATAGCTTTGAAATTCTCCCAGTAGTTCATCCTCTGTACGCCATGGTTTAAACAGCTGTAAAAGAGCCAGGTAGTAAAATTCCTTTTTGTCAGTAGTGTCGCAACTCAGCTTCCTGTGATTTATCAAACTTCCTTCCTCACCAATGACTTTATATTTTCCATTGTTGATGTCTTCTGCGGCTTTCCGTGAATAAATGTAGTTCTGCAGCACTTCATAGAGACACATGTTCTCCAGATGATGACTTCTCTTGGGATAATATGTGTCCAACATGTTTGATTTCAAAATATCTGTACTTTCTGGGTCATTCTCGGCCAAATATTCAATTTCTCCAACAGATTTCAGTACCCGATTTCTCATTGCTGCAAGGCCTAAACTTGCCCAAATTATTCTTCTTGATTTCGAGTAGAGACTTGCAGAAGATAACCTATCTGAACATTCGTAGGATCCAATTTCTCGATGCGATAACATCTTCAAACTGAAACTGTACAGCTTCTTACTGACAGTTTTCTCGTGAGAAATCTCTTCCCACATTTCCTTCAATTCTGTTTTTTCTGATTTCGTAATGTAAGACGTTACATATCGAGCAACAGCAATGGAATTGTCAGCTACATACTGTATATCCATGTTAGCATTCCACATGGATAAAATGACTGGGTTGTAGTCATTTATATTTTTTGATTCTTCTTTTCTTTTAAGGTTGTAGGTATTCTTAGGTGATTTTCTTGTGATAGTATGTCTCACAGATGACATAAAACTGTTTACTCTTCCATTTGAAAGAACAGGTCTAGGAAATCCAAATCGACATTTAGTGTAGTATTTATCTTTGCTCTTGTATTTCCGTCGACAGTATTTTCCACACCGATGACTTTGGAAACGTAAAACTTGCTCCTTTAACTTTTTCTCTTCTGTGCTTTTTGGTATAGCACATGTTGCATATTCTTCAATGTAAGATAACACTGCTTCATCAGCATCTGTTCCAAACTTTGGGGCATCCTTGATCCACAACAGCATATGAATATATGAGGAGCACCTCTTGCCGGGTACACTTTTCTCCAAAAGAAATCCACTACTTCTCCTAGAGGTGGATTTTTTTTATTGCAGATGAAGGACATCATAGCCTCAAATCTATGATTGAAATATCTGCAAACATTAACCGGATCCAATGAGCACAGTTCTCCTGCTGTCTTGTATTCGATGTTTTTAATGTTTGAATTTGCCTCTCGTAGAAAATCCAGTAAATCATCCCAAGCGTACTCAGCACAGCTTAGGGTAACGAACCATGTTGGTGTTCCTAAATTCCGTAACATGCATTTTAATTCACCATGGCGTCGGTACCAATATTCATTTGTCCCACGCTGACAAGCCATCAGATTGATCAGTTGTGTTTCCAAATGATCATCTCGGTGCTGCACTTTCTCCATAAAATCCTTAGCAGACACATTTTGTAAATGTACTCCACTTTTTAAAATGTGATTTACTGCATAAGACAGTGCAGACAAGTCGCTTTCAAATAAAAGATGGAACAAATAAGGAATACTTTGTCGAAATCTGGGATCTTCAGCATATAGTCTTGTAGTCCGATACTCAGAAGCTGGAATCTGTTCCGGACGTTCATCGTATCGTCCTCCTTTTCCTTTAGGAAACAGCTGGGGAAAACATCGAGCTTCCAAGCTCTCCTCCCATACACTCACGGGAGTTCCTTTTGCTTTCTTCATCTGAAACAGATCAATATTGTCTCCCATAACTTCTTTTGAATGAAGAGGATGTATGCTAAAATGTTCATAAATTTCTTCTTCCTTTGACTTGTCCACTTTTTCAATTTGTCCAGTTGGTGTTTCTGTGTCTTCTTGTAAATCTTCTTCTTCTTCTTCTTCTATATAAATTGATTCATACCATTTGTTATTCCTTTTCAAATACAAATTTGCTCTTTGTACTTTCCGTACATCTACCAGCTCCTGCCAAATCTTCTTATTCTTTGTAGGTACACCATTAACCAGAATAATTAATGGTTCAGTTTCCAAAGTATCCGCATCAATAGTTTCCATATTTTTTTTCAAATCCAAGGGCAAATACACCACTCTACCTTTTAAACCTCTCAGTAAATCTGAAGGAGGTAATTTACCAGTTTTGGGCTCCATACGTACTATGGTCTGGAACGGATGAACACATTGAATGAGTATAGACTCATATGTATTTAATTCAGAAAGTTCAGCAGGAATAGCATCCAATTCTAAATTATTATGTACAGCTCTGGTCGGCATTCTATTTTCCTCTAACTTGTTGTAACAGTATTTACAAATACGCTGATCTTCACCCAATTCAAAACAATATATATGTGGCAAAATCCTTCCACTTATAATTATCTTCATTTTCACTCTTTCTGTAGAGATCAACATTCCTAGTTTGTTTTCTATAATGAGTTCTGCGGCAACAAATACAAGTAATATTTGGTCTTTCATTAGAGATTATTGCAAATTTTGTTATGTGATCATTAAATGTCTTACTTACAGAGGGTTCTACATTCTCTTCCACTTCTTCCTCATTTACTGTGTCCTTTTCTGCACTGTTTTGTTCAGGACCAAAGTAACAAAACTGAATTTCATCAACAACCTTCTCTACATCTGATACCGATCCACGGAACAGAGCCCTATTCAATTCATCTAACTTTATTGCTGGACTTTTAGCAAAATACAACCGTCTCACAAACTTTCTCATTTCAGTATGATGAACAGCCAGCATCCTAAAATGATGGAAAACACTATTACACACTTTTCTAGATAGACAAGCCAGAGAATGACCCTGCAAACCAGTATTCTCTCTCACTCTGCATGGATCTAGACCAGGGGTCTCCAACCTTTTGTGTAGTGAGAGCTACTTCTGGTCAGTGAAAATCGTCGTGAGCTACTATACCCCAAGCAACTCGCACATTTTTCGGAGAGACCTCCCCACGCTCAATTTCATTAATTTTAAGCCTAATTTCTTCAGAGCCCATACTGTGGTTTGAATGCTAAAGAGTTCCTGTCTAGAAACACTGAAAAGAATGACTTTGGATTGGTGTTGTCAAGACGCTTCGAAACCTTATAATTAATTGCTTCAAAATCAAGACCTTTCAATTAATAGCTGTCACTGAAATAATCAATCTCAAGCCTTCATAACCACTCTCTCTCAGATACATTTATTTTAATTACTTTTATAGCGCCACTCCTACCAACCAGTGTAAGGTGTCAGAACATTTTACATGACACAGATTTACACAGACAATCAATCAGTGAAATGTTACATAAGACAGAGGACAAGAAGGTATAGGAGTCACAAGTCATCCATACTGGTAGGCAGGATAGTTTAAGAGTGCTTGGTCAGGAGAGGCAGAAACATAGAATTTCTTTTTTTTTTAAACCTAACTCCGACCTAACAACATGGTTGGGGGATTCTAATAGGAATTGATTTGTACCCAAATGAACCTATTTTGCAACAACTGGGGGAAATCATAATGGTCCAGCCCGGTCAGCCAGCCTATACCTTGCAGTTTGCATGCAGCTCTTTGAATAGTTACTTGCTCACTGTTCTACATTTGGATTTTAACTCAAAGAGCTAGCTAGCAACAATCTGCACCTTCTTTGCAGCAGGCATATTAACCCTCTGTGCTATCCTACAGCGAGTAAAAACTTCCTGTGTATTGTAAGTTTACAAATTATACAAACAATCTCTTGCTCTGTTTCCAAGTACATTCATCATCCACGTTGACCTTTTTATTGTTGGCAGAAATTAGTTCCAGGCCAGGAACGCAGTAGCAGGTGTTTTCTATATTTATATTGGTGCCCCCACATGAAGTCAGCCTTAGCACCCGGTGGCATAGGTCGCAGTGCCCTAGCTGCAGCACAGTACATGCAAGGACTTATAATTTGAATGTCAGCTGCCGCTGTGCTTTTATTACTGTTAAGGCAAGTATTAAAACACGGTGTCAGCCGATATTAAAATCTAAGGTCCTTGCATGGGTGCATACTAACCAGGCCTGCTAACCGCTGTCACAGTCATAAAAAAGCAAATATATAGCGCGGTGTAGTAATCAGTGAAAGGCTTTCACTGATTACTACACCGCGCTATATATTTGCCTTTGCATGAATTTGGAGGTGTTCAGTGCAGGCGAGCACTTAAGTTGGCTGCCACAGTGTTAGAGTGACTGCAAGGACCTTTGATGTTAACGTTGGCTGCCACCGCACTTTATTCCTCATGCATATGTAAAGCACGGTGGCAGCCAATGTTAAAATCAAAGGTACTTTACTTGCATGCACTTTCACAGATTAATCCACTTTCACTGACTACTACGCAAAGGCAAATGAAAGCGTGATAAAGTCAGTGAAAGTGGATTAGTGCAGACATGAATCTTAGAGTCAGACTTTAACATCGACTCCCACCACGATATCGGCCCAGTCACAGTGCCTGAAAGGACTTTTAATTTTAAACGTTGCCTGCCACTGCGCTTTTTTACTGAAGGCAGATCTCGAAGTGCAGTGGCAGACAACGCTAAAATCAAAAGGCCTTGCAAGCACTGAGTGCTTTTACCCGGCGACTCTGCTCATTCAGGGTTAGGGGCCCCTCTTAGCACACAGCTGGTGCCAGCCTGGAAAAGGCAGATGGCACGTGAATCGGAGGAAACACCTCACGTTCGCCAGTTAATAATAAGAATCTTACATTTCTTAATTAACTTAACACAGGCATCCAGTCCCACAGCAATTTCGGCCCAGTCCCAGTCAGTGCCTGAAAGGACTTTTAATTTTAAACGTTGCCTGCCACTGCGCTTTTTTACTGAAGGCAGATCTCGAAGTGCAGTGGCAGACAACGCTAAAATCAAAAGGCCTTGCAAGCACTGAGTGCTTTTACCCGGCGACTCTGCTCATTCAGGGTCAGGGGCCCCTCTTAGCACACAGCTGCTCCGGGAGGCCACAAAAATGAAATGAGATCCGAAGCGCGGTGCCAGCCTGGAAAAGGCAGATGGCGCGTGAATCGGAGGAAACACCTCACGTTCGCCAGTTAATAATAAGAATCTTACATTTCTTAATTAACTTAACACAGGCATCCAGTCCCACAGCAATTTCGGCCCAGCCCCAGTCAGTGCCTGAAAGGACTTTTAATTTTAAACGTTGCCTGCCACTGCGCTTTTTTACTGAAGGTAGATCTCTAAAGTGCAGTGGCAGACAACGCTAAAATCAAAAGCCTTGCAAGCACTGTGTGCTTTTACCCGGCGACGCAGCTCATTCAGGGTCAGGGGCCCCTCTTACCTCAGAGCTGCTCCGGGAGGCCCAAGTCAGTGGAGTGGAAGATGATGGGAAGCGCGGTGCCAGCCTGGAAAAGGAGGAGGAAAAACGTCACGATTTTCAGCCCGCCCCACCCCAGCTAAGCTCACTACAGCCAATCAGAGCAGCTGGTTTGTGTGAGGGCGGGCAAGGGCTGTTTACTTGTGGAAAACAGCAGAAAGTTGTGAAAGAAAATGACGGGATACAAAATAAAATTGTGAATGACGTCTCAATAATTAAATAGCAGCGCGAGCTACTCTCAGAGGGTCGGCGAGCTACCGGTAGCTCGCGATCGACCTGTTGGAGACCCCTGATCTAGACTTTGAAGCACCTTAATCTTTTGTTTTACACTTTTTTTACTATATTCTCTTAGAAACTCACGAAATTTATCAATAGATTCCTGACGCACAGTGCAAATACTACTACAATTCCAAGTGTACACTGGGGCTTTAGGACGTCTCCCCATAGCCTCATCCGCCATCACTTGTACCTCATCTCTTGGAACCATTATCTCCTTCTCCATTATGCAACCATTTTTCACTTCGTAAGCACGACCTCTGGTGTCAACTGCATGCAGCAAACTATTACTTTGAAAATAGCTCTCTTAAAAAAAAAAAGGTTCACTACTTGAACTATGCATCCATTTTCCTAAAAACACTTTACAAAAGTTTGTTCTGTTCACTACTCTTTTCCTTTTGCTTTGTGATTTCAGTACATTAACCATTTTATCTAATGTACGCATCCTATTCAAAATTAAAATGAATAGTTTCCTTTTTAATTCTAATGCCTTTGCTGCAATGGCTTCAATTTCTTTTTTTCTCTTATAAAACTTAGCCTTTTGCTTATATTTCTTCACATCCTTTATCAAATTGGACATAACTCTTCTCTGAAACATTTTTCTACGTATCTCTTTAAAGGCTGTTTTTCTGTTTAAGTTAATCTTTTTAGTTGCAGAAGGTATATTTGCATTAACTAAATTCTCAATTTTTTCCTGTCCTTTTCTACTGAAAACATTCTTTCCAGTACAGACATTTTGTACATTTTTCCTTTTTTTGAATATGTTCTTTAAAAAATCTTTTGTCTGCTTACCAGAAGATTTTTTCTTTTTCCCAACATGAGCATCTCCAACTAACTTAGGTCCTCCAGTTGTCTTCAAATATAGGTTTTTTTGTGGTCTTTCTTTACTCTGGATTTTGTAGGCATCTTAAATTTTGTTCACTGCTCTTCAGCAATACCTGAAAAAAACTAAAAAAAAATTCCTTTATTTAATTTAAATATATTACTACATTTTTTATGTTCTTTAGAAATCTTAAAATACTATAAACCCCTTTCCTATAAATGAAAATCACAATAACACCTTCACAAATTAAATATCTAAAAACAATTCCTGTGTGCACACAGAGTCATGCTTTGAAATTAGGCAGAAAACGAAATTTCTTTGCCAATTGCAAAGCATACTTTCTGCTACTTTTTAGGCAAGTGAAAAGTACTTTTACAGACTGACACATTATGAATCCACTTTTCAGATTCTGATAAAAGCACATGTCCAAACAGCTTTTTCAGACCAGCACCATGTGTAACCTGGGTGACTGACTACACTCCAGCAAGGGCAACCAGCCTTAGTGATGCTAAATGTATTTGCATTACTGACTGAAACCTCAAACCCCACTCGCTTGTGAATACTGTGCATGATTCCACAGGGTAAGCAGCTGGGTGTGTGCTAAGAGTGTGCTTCTGCACAAAAAAATGGCTCTCCCTTTCCATCTAATGCAACTGTGAAATCACCAGAGCAATACGCAATAAATCTCTGCCTGTAATTCCTCTTTGCACACAGAGTCATGTTTTCATATTAGTCTCAAAACGAAATTTCTTTGCCATTTTGAAAGCACACTTACTACTCTTTTTTTTGGCAAGTGATAAACACTTTTACAGACTGACACATTTTAAACCAACTTTTCAGATTCTTAAAAAAGCACATGTCCAAACTGCTTTTTCAGACCAGCACCATGTGTAACCTGGGTGACTGAATACACTCCAGCAAGGGCAACCAGCCTTAGTGATACTGAATGTATTTGCATTACTGACTGAAACCTCAAACCCCACTCGCTTGTGAATACTGTGCATGATTCCACAGGGTAAGCAGCTGAGTGTGTGCTAAGAGTCTGCTTCTGCACCAAAAAATGGCTCCCCCTTTCCATCTAATGCAACTGTGAAATCACCAGAGCAATACGCAATAAATCTCTGCCTGTAATTCCTCTTTGCACACAGAGTCATGTTTTCATATTAGTCACAAAACGAAATTTCTTTGCCAATTTGAAAGCACACTTACTACTCTTTTTTTTGGCAAGTGATAAACACTTTTACAGACTGACACATTATGAATCCACTTTTTAGATTCTTAAAAAAGCACATGTCCAAACTGCTTTTTCAGACCAGCACCATGTGTAACCTGGGTGACTGACTACACTCCAGCAAGGGCAACCAGCCTTAGTGATGCTGAATGTATTTGCATTACTGACTGAAACCTCAAACCCCACTCGCTTGTGAATACTGTGCATGATTCCACAGGGTAAGCAGCTGGGTGTGTGCTAAGAGTCTGCTTCTGCACCAAAAAATGGCTCCCCCTTTCCATCTAATGCAACTGTGAAATCACCAGAGCAATACGCAATAAATCTCTGCCTGTAATTCCTCTTTGCACACAGAGTCATGTTTCCATATTAGTCACAAAACGAAATTTCTTTGCCAATTTGAAAGCACACTTACTACTCTTTTTTTTGGCAAGTGATAAACACTTTTACATACTGACACATTTTGAATCCACTTTTTAGATTCTTAAAAAAGCACATGTCCAAACTGCTTTTTCAGACCAGCACCATGTGTAACCTGGGTGACTGACTACACTCCAGCAAGGGCAACCAGCCTTAGTGATGCTGAATGTATTTGCATTACTGACTAAAACCTCAAACCCCACTCGCTTGTGAATACTGTGCATGATTCCACAGGGTAAGCAGCTGGGTGTGTGCTAAGAGTCTGCTTCTGCACCAAAAAATGGCTCCCCCTTTCCATCTAATGCAACTGTGAAATCACCAGAGCAGTACGCAATAAATCTCTGCCTGTAATTCCTCTTTGCACACAGTCATGTTTTCATATTAGTCACAAAACGAAATTTCTTTGCCAATTTGAAAGCACACTTACTACTCTTTTTTTTGGCAAGTGATAAACACTTTTACAGACTGACACATTTTGAATCCACTTTTCAGATTCTTAAAAAAGCACATGTCCAAACTGCTTTTTCAGACCAGCACCATGTGTAACCTGGGTGACTGACTACACTCCAGCAAGGGCAACCAGCCTTAGTGATGCTGAATGTTTTCGCATTACTGACTGAAACCTCAAACCCCACTTGCTTGTGAATACTGTGCATGATTCCACAGGGTAAGCAGCTGGGTGTGTGCTAAGAGTCTGCTTCTGCACCAAAAAATGGCTCCCCCTTTCCATCTAATGCAACTGTGAAATCACCAGAGCAATACGCAATAAATCTCTGCCTGTAATTCCTCTTTGCACACAGAGTCATGTTTTCATATTAGTCACAAAACAAAATTTCTTTGCCAATTTGAAAGCACACTTACTACTCTTTTTTTTGGCAAGTGATAAACACTTTTACAGACTGACACATTTTGAATCCACTTTTCAGATTCTTAAAAAAGCACATGTCCAAACTGCTTTTTCAGACCAGCACCATGTGTAACCTGGGTGACTGACTACACTCCAGCAAGGGCAACCAGCCTTAGTGATACTGAATGTTTTTGCATTACTGACTGAAACCTCAAACCCCACTCGCTTGTGAATACTGTGCATGATTCCACAGGGTAAGCAGCTGGGTGTGTGCTAAGATTCTGCTTCTGCACCAAAAAATGGCTCCCCCTTTCCATCTAATGCAACTGTGAAATCACCAGAGCAATACGCAATAAATCTCTGCCTGTAATTCCTCTTTGCACACAGAGTCATGTTTTCATATTAGTCACAAAACGAAATTTCTTTGCCAATTTGAAAGCACACTTACTACTCTTTTTTTTGGCAAGTGATAAACACTTTTACAGACTGACACATTTTGAATCCACTTTTCAGATTCTTAAAAAAGCACATGTCCAAACTGCTTTTTCAGACCAGCACCATGTGTAACCTGGGTGACTGACTACACTCCAGCAAGGGCAACCAGCCTTAGTGATGCTGAATGTTTTTGCATTACTGACTGAAACCTCAAACCCCACTCGCTTGTGAATACTGTGCATGATTCCACAGGGTAAGCAGCTGGGTGTGTGCTAAGAGTCTGCTTCTGCACCAAAAAATGGCTCCCCCTTTCCATCTAATGCAACTGTGAAATCACCAGAGCAATACGCAATAAATCTCTGCCTGTAATTCCTCTTTGCACACAGAGTCATGTTTTCATATTAGTCACAAAACAAAATTTCTTTGCCAATTTGAAAGCACACTTACTACTCTTTTTTTTGGCAAGTGATAAACACTTTTACAGACTGACACATTATGAATCCACTTTTCAGATTCTTAAAAAAGCACATGTCCAAACTGCTTTTTCAGACCAGCACCATGTGTAACCTGGGTGACTGACTACACTCCAGCAAGGGCAACCAGCCTTAGTGATGCTGAATGTATTTGCATTACTGACTGAAACCTCAAACCCCACTCGCTTGTGAATACTGTGCATGATTCCACAGGGTAAGCAGCTGAGTGTGTGCTAAGAGTCTACTTCTGCACCAAAAAATGGCTCCCCCTTTCCATCTAATGCAACTGTGAAATCACCAGAGCAATACGCAATAAATCTCTGCCTGTAATTCCTTTTTGCACACAGAGTCATGTTTTCATATTAGTCACAAAACGAAATTTCTTTGCCAATTTGAAAGCACACTTACTACTCTTTTTTTTGGCAAGTGATAAACACTTTTACAGACTGACACATTATGAATCCACTTTTCAGATTCTTAAAAAAGCAATGCCCAAACTGCTTTTTCATACCAGCACCATTTGTAACCTGGGTGACTGACTACACTCCAGCAAGGGCAACCAGCCTTAGTGATGCTGAATGTATTTGCATTACTGACTGAAACCTCAGACCCCACTCGCTTGTGAATACTATGCATGATTCCACAGGGTAAGCAGCTGGGTGTGTGCTAAGAGTCTGCTTCTGCACCAAAAAATGGCTCCCCCTTTCCATCTAATGCAACTGTGAAATCACCAGAGCAATACGCAATAAATCTCTGCCTGTAATTCCTCTTTGCACACAGAGTCATGTTTTCATATTAGTCACAAAACGAAATTTCTTTGCCAATTTGAAAGCACACTTACTACTCTTTTTTTTGCAAGTGATAAACACTTTTACAGACTGACACATTATGAATCCACTTTTTAGATTCTTAAAAAAGCACATGTCCAAACTGCTTTTTCAGACCAGCACCATGTGTAACCTGGGTGACTGACTACACTCCAGCAAGGGCAACCAGCCTTAGTGATGCTGAATGTATTTGCATTACTGACTAAAACCTCAAACCCCACTCGCTTGTGAATACTGTGCATGATTCCACAGGGTAAGCAGCTGGGTGTGTGCTAAGAGTCTGCTTCTGCACCAAAAAATGGCTCCCCCTTTCCATCTAATGCAACTGTGAAATCACCAGAGCAGTACGCAATAAATCTCTGCCTGTAATTCCTCTTTGCACACAGTCATGTTTTCATATTAGTCACAAAACGAAATTTCTTTGCCAATTTGAAAGCACACTTACTACTCTTTTTTTTGGCAAGTGATAAACACTTTTACAGACTGACACATTTTGAATCCACTTTTCAGATTCTTAAAAAAGCACATGTCCAAACTGCTTTTTCAGACCAGCACCATGTGTAACCTGGGTGACTGACTACACTCCAGCAAGGGCAACCAGCCTTAGTGATGCTGAATGTTTTCGCATTACTGACTGAAACCTCAAACCCCACTTGCTTGTGAATACTGTGCATGATTCCACAGGGTAAGCAGCTGGGTGTGTGCTAAGAGTCTGCTTCTGCACCAAAAAATGGCTCCCCCTTTCCATCTAATGCAACTGTGAAATCACCAGAGCAATACGCAATAAATCTCTGCCTGTAATTCCTCTTTGCACACAGAGTCATGTTTTCATATTAGTCACAAAACAAAATTTCTTTGCCAATTTGAAAGCACACTTACTATTTTTTTTTTGGGCAAGTGATAAACACTTTTACAGACTGACACATTTTGAATCCACTTTTCAGATTCTTAAAAAAGCACATGTCCAAACTGCTTTTTCAGACCAGCACCATGTGTAACCTGGGTGACTGACTACACTCCAGCAAGGGCAACCAGCCTTAGTGATACTGAATGTTTTCGCATTACTGACTGAAACCTCAAACCCCACTCGCTTGTGAATACTGTGCATGATTCCACAGGGTAAGCAGCTGGGTGTGTGCTAAGAGTCTGCTTCTGCACCAAAAAATGGCTCCCCCTTTCCATCTAATGCAACTGTGAAATCACCAGAGCAATACGCAATAAATCTCTGCCTGTAATTCCTCTTTGCACACAGAGTCATGTTTTCATATTAGTCACAAAACGAAATTTCTTTGCCAATTTGAAAGCACACTTACTACTCTTTTTTTTGGCAAGTGATAAACACTTTTACAGACTGACACATTTTGAATCCACTTTTCAGATTCTTAAAAAAGCACATGTCCAAACTGCTTTTTCAGACCAGCACCATGTGTAACCTGGGTGACTGACTACACTCCAGCAAGGGCAACCAGCCTTAGTGATGCTGAATGTTTTTGCATTACTGACTGAAACCTCAAACCCCACTCGCTTGTGAATACTATGCATGATTCCACAGGGTAAGCAGCTGGGTGTGTGCTAAGAGTCTGCTTCTGCACCAAAAAATGGCTCCCCCTTTCCATCTAATGCAACTGTGAAATCACCAGAGCAATACGCAATAAATCTCTGCCTGTAATTCCTCTTTGCACACAGAGTCATGTTTTCATATTAGTCACAAAACGAAATTTCTTTGCCAATTTGAAAGCACACTTACTACTCTTTTTTTTGGCAAGTGATAAACACTTTTACAGACTGACACATTATGAATCCCCTTTTCAGATTCTTAAAAAAGCACATGTCCAAACTGCTTTTTCAGACCAGCACCATGTGTAACCTGGGTGACTGACTACACTCCAGCAAGGGCAACCAGCCTTAGTGATGCTGAATGTATTTGCATTACTGACTGAAACCTCAAACCCCACTCGCTTGTGAATACTGTGCATGATTCCACAGGGTAAGCAGCTGAGTGTGTGCTAAGAGTCTGCTTCTGCACCAAAAAATGGCTCCCCCTTTCCATCTAATGCAACTGTGAAATCACCAGAGCAATACGCAATAAATCTCTGCCTGTAATTCCTCTTTGCACACAGAGTCATGTTTTCATATTAGTCACAATACGAAATTTCTTTGCCAATTTGAAAGCACACTTACTACTCTTTTTTTTGGCAAGTGATAAACACTTTTACAGACTGACACATTATGAATCCACTTTTCAGATTCTTAAAAAAGCACATGTCCAAACTGCTTTTTCATACCAGCACCATGTGTAACCTGGGTGACTGACTACACTCCAGCAAGGGCAACCAGCCTTAGTGATGCTGAATGTATTTGCATTACTGACTGAAACCTCAGACCCCACTCGCTTGTGAATACTGTGCATGATTCCACAGGGTAAGCAGCTGGGTGTGTGCTAAGAGTCTGCTTCTGCACCAAAAAATGGCTCCCCCTTTCCATCTAATGCAACTGTGAAATCACCAGAGCAATACGCAATAAATCTCTGCCTGTAATTCCTCTTTGCACACAGAGTCATGTTTTCATATTAGTCACAAAACGAAATTTCTTTGCCAATTTGAAAGCACACTTACTACTCTTTTTTTGCAAGTGATAAACACTTTTACAGACTGACACATTTTGAATCCACTTTTCAGATTCTTAAAAAAGAACATGTCCAAACTGCTTTTTCAAACCAGCACCATGTGTAACCTGGGTGACTGCCTACACTCCAGCAAGGGCCACCAGCCTTACTGATGCTGTATGTATTTGCATTACTGAGTCCAACCTCAAACCCTTAAAGTATTCTTTATTTTTACCAGTACACCTTAATTTATCGTGAAAACATAGTCCATATTATTTTACATGTTCCTCACATTTAAATTTCTCCCAAAACAGAAAATAATAAACACAACTTCAACAAAAGGAATTCCATTTCTATTATTCATTTCTTAATTCACCATATACATCCCCTCTCAAACTCTAAACTCACCTTTAAAATTAGTTAGCTGTGAAAGAAATGTGGCACTCAAACAGCAGATTATCAGAGCCAGGATCTCTGTTCTTTACACCTCTCTCCTCTCAGCAGAACCAGATAATGGCAAACTTTCCCTCTCTTTTTCCACACATATACATGTTCATTTCAAATCTCAGTGCTTCCCCCTTTTTTTCAAATGTAATCACACATTTCTATTGGTTGAAAACCAACCCTTTTCCAAAAGTACCCTTCCCCCAACTTGACTTCTGCCTAGTACCCTTCCCCCAACTTGACTTCTGCCTGCTACCATAGCAACAGCTCATGGAACACTGCTGTGTGGAGTTAGGTCAGAAGTTCACCAAACAATGTTTCAATTCCACAGAGCAAGAGTGCTTGACTTTTCAAACCTAACAGCAAATCCATAGTACTGTTCTTTGGTAACACATTATTCTGTACCAATACAAAACATGCTTCTATTAATTTACACATACAGCCTAGTTTTTATTCTAGAATGGTATGAAACAGCCAATCAGTTCTTTTTTTTATGAAAAAAATATGTATGCCTCCATTTCCAAACTGTCTTTCATTTCTTTTTACCATTCTACTGAATTACACCTCCTGAGTGCATCCAGTTCTCCTTTGAAGATGTTCACAGTGTGGATTGTAGGGCACAGCTATGTCTTCTGGAGTGAAAAGTATGCAGAGAAAACAGATATGGTGAGAGACCTTGCTTTGCCAAATGTAGACATTAAATGGATTGGTCAGAGAGGGTTAAAGTGGCACCAATTGATGCCATTGGTGAAATCCTTCATGCAAATCCAACACCCTGACCTCATAATAGTGCACTGTGGTGGCAATGACCTAGGCACTTTGACTGGGGTAGGTCTGGAAATGCTTATGAAGGACACCTTTGCACAACTGTTTTCACTTTTCCCTAAAACTGCCTTTGGGTTTTCTAACATATGCCAAAGGCAAAAATGGAACTGGTCCAATCATTTCTGTCCGCAGATTGACAAAGCAAGAAAGCACGTCAACAAATCTGTTTCTGCTTTGCTCCGTGACTATGGTATGGGTTCCATTTACCACAACAACTTGCGTTACGACATGCAAGACATTTATAGAGGAGATGGTGTGCACTTCAATGATGAAGGGAACAGAGTCTTCCTCTTGAACCTTAGACTCTGCTTCGGTACTTACTTGTAGGTACCACTAAAAAATCACTTCATAAACACAACGGCTCTTTTTAGAGCCCCCTAATATCTAAACTCTTAAATCTGCATTTCATTTCTTTTATTTTATTTTTTTTCTACCGTACGCGTACGTTGAGCTTACCGTACGCGTACCCCGCGATTTTTTTTAAAATCAATAAATATTTTCTTTGTACTTTTCTGTCCTTCTTTGACCCCCTTACAAATGTTAGGGGGTCTGTAACTCTCTCCCTTGCCCCCTTTTCAAGATATCACTCTTTTTTTTCTGAGTGAAACACACGAAATGGCGGCCGCCGCTTCCTGGTTTCGACCGATTCGAATGTTTACTAAGATCTAAGAGCCAATCAGAATCGCGCACGCCACCGTACGCGTACGGTAAGCGCACCGTAAGCGCACCGTAAGCTGGCTCAGATATATATATTGATTTAAAGGCTATTTTCTCAGAATCTACTGAACAGATTTACACCAAACCTACAAAAGGCACTTCCTTGACCTGAGGACTACCTCTCTGCCAAATTTCAAGTAATTCTGTTCAGCCGTTCGGGCTGTAGCTGTGTCTAAAGGTCCTATGGAAAAATGCATGGGAAAAACGCGTTTTGGGACCCCCCTTTTATCTCAGCCCCCGCTTGACGAATCCCCCAGAAACTTTCAGGGTAGGAGCGGAGCGTAGCGCCCCACCTATTTTAAAAAATTCACGAGGATTCGTCAACCGGCGCCAAAGTTATTCAAAATAGAATGTTGCGGATTTCCTATGGAAACGTGGTCCTAACTATAACTACCTACTGGCGACCGCCAGTAGGTTATATATATATATATATATATATATATGTATATATACTCCACACTGTTCCTTTTCACGCCAAGGAAATACTCGGACACTCCAAGAAGGTAAATACTTTTAATCAGCAAGCAGGACGACGCGTTTCACCATTACGGCTTTATCACGCTCGTATGGTTAACTCAACGCCATGTTTAAATACAAATTTGATCGTGTAACAAAATAGTCAAAACAAAAAGCGGACTTCAGGTATATACATAGTGGAAAAAGGCATGACTAAAGGAGTGGCCATTTTGAAGTTGCAAGTACGCTAGTCTCATATAATGTAATTAAATACACAACCCTCAGTGGAGATGGAGAATACATACTGCTCTATCCCAATGTTCAATAAATTTACAAAACATATGGAGAAATAACATGAACTGCGCTAAAATTTTTTTTTTTTTTTTTTTTTTTTTTATAAACGCAATATGCTACTTATGGCTCCAAAAACGAAACATAGCGTACATCCATCAATTAATGCATTGATGGTAAGTATAGACTCTTTAAACATCCTCGTCCATATAGACACACTTAAATAAATCACCAACAGTAATTCCATGCGAGTGTGTGTAAATCTAGTTGTTCCATGGTACTGTCAACCGTTACTATGAAATATTCGTCCTATCAGTATATAATTAGACATGTAGTGTTAGATAAATTCTCAAACCTCAGTAAAGCCCCAGTGGGCATGATATCTTAGTAACAGCAGCAGAGATTTACATACACAAAAATAACACGCTTCAATAGTTAGTCCACTTGTATAAGAGAAGTTCCTGAAAAAAATGATAAAATGTAGTTAAAATCAAGTAACCACTGAAGCAGACAATACAGACTCATTTAGTTGTGCAAATGCACAGCCAATTCTTCACTTAAGTTCAACCCCATAGGGGCCATGCTGCCCAAATCAATGATATAGCGGGATTCCAGTTTTCTAAGGGACAATTCTCTGTTACCACCCCTGACTCCCAAATCCACTGTATCAATCACCACCATACGAACAAGTGTGTTATCCTGCATGTGTTTTTCAAAGAAATGTCTCGCTATGGGGTACTGTTTGTTGTTATTACGTATTGCACGAAGATGCTCAAGAACTCTTTTCTTCGCTTCGTGTTTTGTACTCCCTATATACCACATGTCACATGGACAGATCAAAACATAAACACAGTACGTGGTGTTACATGTAAGTTTCTTCCTGATTATGAACTCTCTTTTAGAGTTCGGTACTGGTAATGAGTTGCAATCACTACTGTTTTTACATGCTTTGCATTTGCGACAGCACTTAAAACCAGGTATTCCCTTGGAAGGATTGATTTCAATTTCTGTGACATGATTGTGGCTGAGTACATCTCGAAGTGATCTTCCTTTTTTAAATGTAATCTGAGGATTACTTGCCAGATCCTTTTTGAGATGATCATCAGTCAGCAACACATGCCAATGTTTTTTGAGAATTTTGCGTACTTCTGAGTAATAACAACAATCCAACAACAAAGTGTGTCTATATGGACGAGGATGTTTAAAGAGTCTATACTTACCATCAATGCATTAATTGATGGATGTACGCTATGTTTCGTTTTTGGAGCCATAAGTAGCATATTGCGTTTATAAAAAAAAAAAAAAAAAAAAAAAATTTAGCGCAGTTCATGTTATTTCTCCATATGTTTTGTAAATTTATTGAACATTGGGATAGAGCAGTATGTATTCTCCATCTCCACTGAGGGTTGTGTATTTAATTACATTATATGAGACTAGCGTACTTGCAACTTCAAAATGGCCACTCCTTTAGTCATGCCTTTTTCCACTATGTATATACCTGAAGTCCGCTTTTTGTTTTGACTATTTTGTTACACGATCAAATTTGTATTTAAACATGGCGTTGAGTTAACCATACGAGCGTGATAAAGCCGTAATGGTGAAACGCGTCGTCCTGCTTGCTGATTAAAAGTATTTACCTTCTTGGAGTGTCCGAGTATTTCCTTGGCGTGAAAAGGAACAGTGTGGAGTACATTTGAGGAGTTCCGGTATCCTAACTCGGACCGCCTGCGACAGCCCCGAGTTCTACCGGAGTTGGGGGAGTGACATATATGTATATATATATATATATATATATATATATATATATATATATATTATCTACTGGCGGTCGCCAGTAGATAGTTATAGTTAGGACCGAGTTTCCATAGGAAATCTGAAAATTCTATTTTGAATAACTTTGGCGCCGGTTGACGAATCCTCGCGAAATTTTCAAAACTAATGGGGCGCTCTGCTCCTACCCTGAAAGTCTTGGGGTGATTCGTCAAGCGGGGGCTGAGAAAAAAGGGGGGTCCCAAAACGCGTTTTCCCCATGCATTTTCCCATTGGACCTTTAGTCGAAGGTACAGCCCGAACGGCTGAACAGAATTACTTGAAATTTGGCAAAGAGGTAGTCCTCAGGTCAGGCATGTGCATTTTGCATATATGGTGTCAATCTGTTCAGTAGTTCCTGAGAAAATTGCAGTTAAAAGTACATAAATATCTATATGCGCGCACCCTGCGCGCACGGTGCTGTGCGCGAGCGTAATTCTGATTGGTGGTTAGATGTCAGTCAACATTCGAATTGGTCGAAATCAGGAAGTGTCGGACGCCATTTTGTGTGTGGCAGTGAAAAAGAAAGGTGGAGAACGTGAAAAGGGGGCAGGGTAGAGAGTTCCTGACCGCCTAGCCTTTGTCAGGGGGTCCCTGAAGGACCCCGAAGGGTGAAAAAAACATTTTATTTTTTTTCAAAAAATCGCGGGGTGTGTGCACCGTGCGCGCACTGTGAAAAACCCTTAGAAAAAAACATTTTAAACTGTTTATAAGTTTATAGAAGATATTAACTATGCTGTTCAACTTTATCCAAATTCAAAATAAAAGAGCTGAGCCATTCCATATTAAAGGATACAGTCAATCTATAACTATATACATAGGCAGTTTATTGTAAAATAAATATATAAAAAATATAATAATACATACATAAATTAGCATTTAAAAAACCTTATAAATTCACTAAAAAAACCATAGGTTTCACACACATTATAGTTAAGAATTAGCATTTAAAAAACCTTGCAAATTCACTGAAAAAACCATAGGTTTCACACATGTTATAGTTAGCTGGACATTTCACTCGTAAAAAACCATTGAAATTCCCCCGTTATAGTTAGTTCAGCTAACTATAACTCACGCGACCGCAATCCACTGCTGATGACGTCGCATATTACATCACTCATGACATGGTCAGTGACATCACTGATGACATCACTGATGACATCTCAAATGACATCACTGATGACATCACTGATGACACCATCCAGCGAATAGGTGTCTTTCTGGAAAAAAAATATTTTTTTTATATGTATATCTAAAGGTTAATGGAAGAATAAATGGGTAAATAAGTGTCTAAATGGATGGTTTTTTTTTGTAAAATTAATTGTATAACTGACTTATTAACAGTATCTTAGTGAATACAGTGATGTAATATGCGACGTCATCAGCAGTGGATTGCGGTCGCGCGAGTTATAGTTAGCTGAACTAACTATAACGGGGGAATTTCAATGGTTTTTTACGAGTGAAATGTCCAGCTAACTATAACATGTGTGAAACCTATGGTTTTTTCAGTGAATTTCTATATACATATACAGCATTCTCACAAATATTCAGTTTCTGTAAAGTATGAGTTACTCTCTTTAAATTCAAATTCCAGAGATGGTGAGATTTATGTAGAGACACTGATGATGTTAGAGCTTGGTTTGTTTCTCTGCATGTTTTATAATTTTTTTCATCTTGGTATTCTGTTACCCAAATTTCCCTAGTTAATACCCCTCAATTTCAACTTGTCTGCCATTCCTTGTGATCTGCAAACTCTTTTAGTTTCAACTTATGTTTTGTTATGTTAGTGGAGATATTATCAATATGCGTGTTACTCTGTACTACATTTAGAATAGAAAAACTAAAATATTGGTTGGACAGCACTTCTACGACTATCGAATTGTATAGCGGCTCAACGCTGTTTGATAATGAATGGCATTCTGATTATTGAATAAAAGGAGAAAAGTAAGTTGTTTAATACAATGACTTAAAATTATGAATCGGACACAATTTTATTTGAAGCAAATATTACAGTTCTAACATAGCCTCTGGGCACTTTATTAAATTGGTTAGGATTTTTTTTTGTGAATTGGTATTGACTGTGGGCCTAAAAATCAAATTTCAGAGAAGCTGACTAACCACAACTTTCATTTCATGTGCTGGCAGAAATAATTGTATAACAATCACCATCCCACCAGACACTTTATTTTAATTTCATATGCTACAATTCCTGTTTGTTTAAAGTTTTTCTTTGGGAAGAGCAACAAAAGCACACCCATATAATGTAAACTTGGCCAGACATCAGAAAAGGATAATTAGCTTGCTTAACGTTTGGGCTATATTAATTAGTTTACTTTCCTTAAACAAATTCAGTTTTTTGCATCCTGTTATCTTTGAGAGTATACAAATAGTTCCACTATTGAAACATTATTCCACTCAAGCTGCAAGGTTTTCAACTCAGATTTGATCCTGTTGAGTATGCTTAGAACACAGTTTCATATTGTGCAGTGATATTGAAAGAGCCTTTCAAATTGTATCTCGCGCCATGCATGCACATAGTTGGATCAATCCTGCTTTCATTTATGGCAGCCTTAAGGATTTCAGTTGTATGCAACACATTGTTATAGTTGAGAGGAAAGAAGGAACATCAGCAAGCCTTTATAGTCACCCATGGGACAATTTTCCTAGCATCTACAAATTGGTGAATTTCCAGAAGATCCAAAATAGTCCATTCTACAGGTTTGTAATCTTTAATATCCGAGTAGATTTCTGGACCATTATAGGCCATTTTGCCACTCTGTGGGATCCTCTTTTTTTTAAATATGTTTTCGTTTGTTTTTTTGTTTTGCTGTTCATATTACTTATTCTGATTATTGATCAATATTGTTCATTATATTAATGTAATAAAGGCTATTATTAAAATCCTTTTTACATAACCCAAAAAAATTAAAATACTACCTTGGGTCAATAAACATCTAGGTTTAGCAATATGTTAAATTTCAGTCTCGCACCCTAGTATCATCTTTTGTGTATATTTCAAAGACGTTTGCCTTTCTGCCAAATATGCTCTTCCTCCTGCTTTGCTTTCTCGCGAATTAACAAATCTGAGATTAACTGTTTATCAGCTACATTGAACACTGATTTATGCTTCTGCACTATGCATGGGTCATTTAGAAAGTATATAATTCAACACTTGAAATATTAGAAAGGAAGTCTTATTCTGTAGTACTTGCTTGTAACACCTTTGATTCATGTACTATAAATATTAAACCAAGAAGAACATAAATGGTTAAAGAATAAAGTGTTTGCCTCTCTTAAACTGTGATGTAATTTATTGCTATGTATTTTGGTCTTACTTTTTATTAGATCTTTGTAATATTTGTAGAAATTTTGAATTAAATTAGATTTGAAAAGCATAGCTCAAATTTATTGAGTGACATATAAACCCCTTATATTGCAATCTCTTTTATTAATTGTTTGTATTTCAGGCTTTGCTGAAATTCAATGAAAGACTTAAAGATGTACTAATTATCTTTCCGCACTTCTGCCTGGGGCGAGGACTCATTGACTTAGCCTTGAATCAAGCAGTGACAGATGTATATGCTAAATTTGGTGAGTTAAATTACATGAGCTTGTGAATCATGTGCCAACCAATGCAGGCGTCTTTAACTTACAAATAAAATTGGATGGAAATCTCAGAACAATGGAATATACATTGAGTAATGTGAGCTGCTCACTTCTATTGGATATCAAAGAAAATAGGCCTAAGTATAGGACTTTCCCCTAACAAATATTTAATTGTGCCAAATGCATCTCACTAAGAACTTACCTTGCACCGTATTATATGTCTTATTTTGATTTCATCTTAAAGAGAGCCTTCATTACAGTAGTTCCTACAGCTCTCATGCTGCATGGAAGATGATTTAAAGAATTTTTGACTCTCAGCAATCATCACACTGAGGTTCACAGTGCAACACATCAAGAGAGTTTATCCAAAATAAATAATTTTAAAAGGGACATTTTGATAGAATGGAGTTGGAGAGTTTACTTCTCTCAATCGAGACCTCATTCCCAACCCCGTTTATCGTTTGTAGAGCTGTCACTCTAGCTGCACCTTAAGGAAGATTTATAGGCATTTCCCCCACCATGCACAACACTTTCTTTTTTTTATAATTCTTTTTATTGTTATATGACAAACAAAAAAATCAGCACTGAAACAAACAGCATGTAAATAATTTACAGCCAGGAGGAATTCATTCAATGACATGTTGGCAATATAGAGCAGCAATCAGAATAACACCCTAGAGCTTCAGGGGGTACATTTATGGTGAGGACAAGTCATCCAGGCTAGCGCTACGTGGTGGACTACAAATCTCCATACGGTATGTATTCCAGGCCCCCCAAATTAATGACCATTTCTTTGGGCAACCTCTTGCAATATAAACCGTCTTTTACCGGGGCATGCACCAGTCCATGCTTTTCTTCCAATCCACCAGTGTAGTGGGGTTGGTGACTCCCCATTGCTGAGCTATATTCCTTTTCACCAACATAAGTCCTAGTGTTACCAAGATCCTGCCCATTCTCCCCAAATCTGTGGGTTCCCATACATTTAATAGGCATCTCTTCGCCTCAGGGCGGATAGCAAGTCCCAACACTTCACCTAGTACTGTGTGTATTTGACGCCAATATCTCTGAATGAGGTCGCACTCCCATATAATATGAATGAACGTTCCTTCAGAGCCACATTGCCATCTGCATTAACACCCTTCAGCCCTCCTTATTCGGACCAGGCAGGGTCCAGTGATGTATACCCTATGTAGGATTTTGAGCTGGATGAGGACAATGCCTCCTGCCATTCCTCGTCGTCTAGTTTGAGGCCATCCCCTTCCCACTTTCCTCTGATTTCCTGAAGGGGGTGAGCTGCGTTATTGATGAGTTTCTTGTAAGTGAGGGAGATCATTTTTTCTGGTAGGTAACCATCAAGCAGTCTGTCCTTAAGAGGTGTATAGTCTGGGAGAGAAGAGCCTTTGGGTATGTGTGTCTGCAGTGCATAGCAGACCTGGAGGTAGCGGAAGTATTCTGTGCTGGCGAGTTCATATTTCTGCTGCAGAGTGGCAAAGGTCACCACAGCACCCTTTACCCACAAGTCCCCGATGGTCGAGATCCCTATCAGGTCCCATTTTTCAAAGCCCTTTGACTTCCAAAGATCACCTAGTATCTCGGAGTCCCAGAGAGGCGTGGCTGATGTCAGTTTCCGTTCCCACCCCAGACCCTTGGTGGCTGTGTGCCAGACCTGTATCGAGTGTTTCGTCGGCCCAGTCAGGGGGAAGCGTTCTGTAGTAGTTCCCACCTGGGAGAAGCCACCGGTCCATCGCGTAGCCCGGGTCATCCATCTTGCGATATGTGCCATGATTGATGGCCGCAAAGTGCGCCACCCAGTAATATTTCTTAAGGTGGGGGAGGCTTATTCCACCGTTGTACCAATTAAGGGCGAGTTTGTGAAGTGCTATTCGGGGCTTCCCTCCCCACAATAATTCCCTCTGCATAATCTTGATTTCTTTGAAGTAACTAGTGGGCACTGGGTCTGGGAAATTCTGTAGTACATATAAGAAGCGGGGCAGGGACATCATCTTGAAAAGTGCCGCCCTGCCCAATAGTGAAAGAGCGAGTGTCTTCCATGCGGCAGCGTCCCGCTTCAGTCTTTGCAGTGACGGGAGTAGGTTACGGCTGTAGCAGAGCTGGGGGTCGGACGTCACATATATTCCTAAGTATTTAAAGCCCTCAGTGGTGATTTGAATGGGACAGTCCTTGGGGACAGCAGGGGGGTCCCCATGCAAAAGGTAAATAAGAGACTTGCCCCAGTTAATGGAATATCCGGAGAACCTACCGAAAATTGCAAGGATATCAAACAATGCGATTAGTGACTTTTTGGGAGCGGCTAGTAACAGGAGGATATCATCTGCATATAACGAGGTGCGGTCCTCCCATGATGGAGCCCACCTCAATCCGCGTATGAAAGGGTCCCTCCGGATCCATGCCGCCAGGGGTTCCAACGCCAGGGCAAACAGGAGGGGGAAAAGTGGACATCTTTGCCTGGTACCTCGACCCAGTGAGAAAAGTGTAGACTTTCTGTTGTTCCCTACGACCTGCGCCAGGGAATTGGAGTACAGAAGCTTGACCCACTGGATAAACCCCTCCCCGAATCCCATCTTCGTGAGCACAGCAAAAAGGTAAGGCCATTCTATAGTGTTGAATGCCATTGTGGCGTCCAACAAGACTATAATCGCTGGTTCTTGTATCTTGCCCAGTCGTCCCATCACGCCATGCACTCTTCGGAGATTCAAGGCTGTGTTGGGTTGTGGCATGAAGCCCGACTGGTCTGGGTGTACAAGGCCACCTATCACTTTAACAAGGCGGTTGGCCAGTAGGTTAGCAAGGATTTTGGGTTCAGCATTTAGGAGGGAGATAGGTCTATATGACGTACAGTCCGACCTAGGCTTGCCTTCTTAATGGTTTGTGACGATTGTGGCTATCCGCTGGTCAAGCGGTAGCGCCACCCGCTCCCTGCTCTCTACAAACATGGACCTCAGACGAGGGGCCAATTTGTCAGGCGCCAATTTATATAGTTCGAAGGCCGTTGGGGCCCAAAGCCTTGCCTGCCTGGAGGCATCTAATGGCCGTCGCGATTTCATCATTGGTGAAGTCACTGTCTAATAGTGCTCATTCCTCAATTCTTCCGTGTACGTTGTGCGTGTGCGATATATGATACTATAGTGGGCTGCAAACGTGTCAGCGATGGCCTGTGTGTCAGTGAGAGATAGACCATCTTTATCGATTAGTTCAGGTACAAGTCTGGATGCCATCTCCCTCCTATCCAACCACGCCTGGAGATTCCCGGCTTTGTCCCCAAGGTCATACATCCTACCCTCGGTTTCCCTTGCAAAGGATTTCGCCCTCTCCGTGGGTATTGCTTTGTATTCATCCCGTTTGAGCTGCAAGGTATGGATCTTTTTCTGCGTCACCCCCTCCTCTAGTTCCTGTTCCAGTCCGAGGACTTCACTCTCTACCGCTACCAGGTCCTTTATTCTATCTTTACGTGCACCAGCTATCAGGCAAAGCGCCTGCCCTCTGACCACTGTTTTAAATGCTTCCCACAATGTCTGGGAGGAGTCAACCGTGCCCACGTTTTCCTGGAAGTATTGGCCCATAGCCTGCAGCAGGGCCTTGCGTATCCTAGGGTCTAGGAGATGCAAAGGATTGATGGGGGCTATCCTACCCTCCCCACCTCGTCCTAGCGCCATATGAGTCCATACTGGGGAGTGGTCGGAGATGCCTCTCGCCAGATGACTAATTTCACGATATATGTTAGTTGCGCTGCTGGGACGATAACATAATCAATACGGGAAAGGCTGTTGTGTGCACCCGAGTGAAACGTGTGTTGGACACTGTTGGGGTGGAATGCTCTACATGTGTCAGTTAAGCCGAGTGTCTCTAGGAAATCAGGCAATCATCTAGCTGCTATTTCAGTGTCCTGTGGAGGATATCTATCTAGTGTACCTGAGACCACAGAGTTGAAGTCCCCTCCCATCAGCAATAGTCCTTTCGGTAGTGAGAGCAACACCGCCCCCAGGTCTTTGAATGTGCGAGATTGCAGTCCTGGTGGTACATAGACGGACATACAGGTGATCGTGCGCTCTTCCCACTGTCCCGTGACACCTATGTAGCGCCCTAGGCCATCTGCCCATGTAGATTGGATCATGAAGGGGAGGGAGCTCCGCATCAATATACCCACATTTCGAGAGCCAGTAGTGAAGCCTGCGTGTGCCACTCGTTTGTAGCCCATATGTTTAGTGCCTTGCAGGAATTGCCCACCAGATGGGTCTCTTGGAGAAGGACTATGTCAGGGGCATTTCTCCTAATGTATTGAAGCACAACACAGCGCTTGATCTTGCCCCCTAACCCGTTTACATTCCAACTCAAAAGCTTGAAATTGCAGTCCCTGTGCATATGTGCGTGAGTGATCGGAAATCATCAGCTCCTCCCATATGACAATGCCTTTTCGTACCGATTCATAACAAACAAAACAAACAACAGTGCCCAAACCCCAACTACGCCCCTCCCTGCCCCCCTGTACTCTGGACCTTAAACTGCCCATGATTCTAACTCGCAGAGTGCCTGTCACCCAACTAGGAAACGAAAGGAAGAAATGTGGGGGTTAAAGAGTCGCTACATCCCCCCTCCCCCTCTCAAAGCGATTAGTGCCTCTTCGCTCCTCAAGAGGGGAGAGTCCCAAGAGTTGTGTCCCTTCAAATGCAATCAAGCCCCATGAGTCAGAGGCAGCCCCCATGACCTGATACCTGAAGGCCCCCGCTGATGCAGGGGACCATACAGTCGCGTGGTAAGTCCCAGTGCACCCCAGTCATGTGGTCCCTCCTTGTCCAGACAAGTTGGCTAGTTTTCTCAGCCGAGATTATGTTCCGTGGCCCCATGCCAACCCTCTTACCAGTCTGATGCCAATTCCAGGGTATCAAAGAACCAGGCTTTACCATCGGTCTCCACACGTAGGTGTGTGGGGAACAGCATGGAGTATTTCAGTCCCTTTTCCCGAAGCGTCTTTTTTACAGCCAGGAAGGATCGGCGTTGCTTCTGGACTGCCTGCGTGAAGTCCGGGAAAAAGGAGATCTTAGCGTTCTCGTACTTGAGCGGCAGACCTGCTCTGGCATTTTGAAGAATTATGTCCCTGTCGCAGCAGTTCAGCACTCGTGCCAGCATTGGCCATGGGGGAGCTCCAGGTTTCGGCAGTCCCCCCGGGACTCTCTGCGCCCTTCCAATAACGAACATTTTTTACAGTCCTTTGGGTTGGAGATGTGTAATTATAAGGTCCTCAACAAATAGGTCCGGTGCCTGACCCTCTGCTCGCTCCGGCACTCCCAAAATTCGCACATTATTTTGGTGGGTGCGTCCCTCTTAATCGTCGAGCTTACTCTCTGCAAACTTCCGAAAGGACTGCAGTTCAGGTATCTTGGTCTGCAGGTGTTATGTGTTATCTACCAGGCTTGTGGTGGTGATTTCCAGTTGCTTGACTTTTTCGTTGATCTTCGACTGGTCTGCCCTTATCAACGTGACGTCCGTGGAGATTATGTCCATTCTTTGTTACAGAGATGACCGCACCCCAGAGATGGCCTCCATGACATCTTTGAGTGTAAGTTCCGAGGAATTTTCCTCAGTTCCACTACCCACCTTATCTCTGGTCTGCTGGTCCTGGGGTGAGGCCTTTGGAAACGTGTAGTGGTCCAGTCTGCTCTGCTGGACCACCCTCAATCCCTTCGAGCCCGGCATCTTGGATTACTCAGGTGTCGTCCCTAGTCCCTGTCACAAGCTGCACCACACTCGGCCTGCAAACCTCTCCGGCGGTGACTCGTCAGTCCCCACTGGTGCTTTTGCTTCCGATGTCTCAGCAGGGATGGGGGCGGCGGCGTCCAACCGCAGCAGATCAGAGCCCATGGGCTTGCTGGTTATTTCCCCAGATTGTTCAGGGCCTCCAGCGCACCCAGCCCCAAGGCCAAAGCTTCAGCGATCCGCTAGGGAAGCGTCTCCCCAGTCGCACCAGCAAAGTCCTGGCCCTCAGTCGCACTCCAGTACTTCAGTACGGTCACTTCTACTTCTCACTGCTGTCCCACTATCCCACCAGGTCAGCGTAGGTGGGTTCAGTGTTGTTCCCGGGGGTTCCCGTCACTACGCCCCCCCCCCCCCCCCTACAGGCAGGAGCACACCGGCATCAAGGGTGTAGCACAGCTACGGCAATGAGAGCGTTTCCGGGCCTCTGACTATCACTGTGTGTTGGGCATCCCCGGTAGAGGTCGTATATGTTCCCGGGGTATAAGAGTTAATAGTTGGTATCGGGCGCTCCACTTGTGTATGGCTTTACGAGTGAGCGCTCCCGCCGTGTGCAGAAGTCCCAGGGAGCAAAATGTCCTCTCTGCTGGGCAGGGGCCCGGACTGGCGCACAATGAGCGCTGCCATGCGTCCTTACGTCGTCAGCCACAGCGGATACTCCACTGCCCGGCTGCAGCTCCTGTGGAGGCCGTAATCGTCAGCTGCCAGATATCCGAACGCCGGGGCCGCACAGCCGCGAATTTGGTGTTGTTAGGGTCAGCGGGGGCTCCGGTTCCCGTTTCGGAGCTCAGAGGGCAGATTAGTGTGCCTGATAGTCGTGGAGAAGGGGTTTTAGAATGGAGCTAGTTTAACCAGCAGCCGCCGTGCTACACTGCTTGGCCACCACACAACACTTTCTTGCTTCATAAATGGGTTCGCAATATAAAACATAGATGAGGTAGCAATAGCCTTCCAAGTGGAGAAAGCAAAGAGACATAGATGTCATCTAGAGTGAATGATTTCTTCTAGCATCAGAATGCAGAACAATGTATGAGGCCATTATTAATGTTATATGAATGTTGTTATTCATGTTGACTCATTTTTATAGGCTCTTGCCTTGGAGTATGAGATACAGATGGCTGGACAGTCCCAAAACATATGAACTAAATAAGTGGTGGCCAACATAGGTATTCAGCGTCTTCGAAATGTTGGAGCAAATTTACAAACGTCATGAAACACAGCACAGCAACCAAAGTTGCAGTGTTGCGTTGCATGAAAGGGCGAGAGCAGAACAGTGCCATATTCCCTAAGTTATAATGCTATTGTGTGCGTGATGTACATGTGTGTGTGTGTGTGTGATGTAAAGTGAAGCACATGGGCAAATTGGAAAAATATGGAGACTTTTAAAAGTTGCTGCACTTTGCCTACCAGGAGGAAGCATAATTTGTTGGCACAAATCACTGTCAAAATTTTTTTGCAGAAAGGGATTTGCATCAAAAACCATGGGTGGCTGCATGGGAATGTTGGTGAACCACCCATGGTACATCTGCTTCAAGTAAAGTTGTGCAAAGTAGAGCATAGTACTACTTTGTTTTACTTTAGGCAACTTTCCAACGTTAATCAAGATTTGTGTTGGAAAAGAAAGCTCACCACAACACTAAACTCACTTTGTATGTCTCCCTTTTGTGATGGAAACCTCAAAAACAAGTGTTAGCAAATCTGGCCTAATCTGTACTAAAAAAACACTGATCTAACATTCTTATTGTTTGTCTGCACTAACGAAGAATTAGTTATGTTGATGGATTCAATTACTTCAGTAATTTAGGGATATTGACAAAATAAATAATAATTATGATTGATTTATTTTCATCCTAAAGGTGAAAAACATGTAACAAATCCATTCCAGTGGGAATTTCTTGGCAAGAACGTGTTCGCGATGGCAGTAGAAGGAGTTGTTTACTTTGCTCTTAATCTCCTTATCCAGCACCGATTCTTTCTCACTAAATGGTATGTTGGTTAGTGTCAAAAGATTGCTTACAGCCCCCAGGTTTCAGGGCAGAGGCTCATTATTTTGTGGAATTATAATGTACATTGCTCTAGATTTTACTCAGAGAATATTAGCAACTTCTCCAAACAAATAAACTAAAGTGTGAACATTGGACCCAATTCACAGAACTTTATGCTCAACATTTGGAAACTTGGTGGTGAAAAAGTGCCTTTGAAGGCCCCCTTGTCTGACTCCAGAGGACATTTCCTCTCCTAAAGAGGAGTAAGACTTCTCTTTATCCTACTCTTCCTCCTCCTCCTCAGTGGCATTAGTGGTTGCCTTTAGTTGCTGAAGAGAAAGGCAAGGAAAAGGAAGGTTTTCGGTGGGTGCGGGTTGTCCTCTTGCCTAACTTTTATTCACGCCTAGTTCCCTAAACACCCCAAAGATAGTGAGTGGTCAGAATAGTATCTTTACCAAAGTCAGTGTGGGCACAGCTGTGGTTTTCAGTAGCTCATATTTAAAGTACACAAACCCTCACTCACATGGTGGCAAGTTTCCTCATGTGGAGGCTCCTGATCCTGGAAGAATGGCTTTTGTTCAGGCTCTTCAGCATACTTCTGAGCTGTTGTATTAGTGCTATTTCTTTTAATTGTCTACTACTTCTGGATTGCCATAACAGCAATACAATTGTGTGTAGTGGTTAAACAGCATTACTACCTGCCTATCAGATAGGTTGATAGATTTTAATTATTTTGACCCTATCTATTATCCACCGTAGATAGTTAGTCAGTTGGCATGTTTCTGCATTAACTATTTGCCTAACTTGGTCTATGTTCTTCACTGAGCTGTGATTTGAAGCAGAATATATAACTCTGAAGAAATTCGGGCCCATATGTGCATTAAAAACAGATTTTCCTTAAGAGCTAGAATCAATGTGCATAAATCAATGCACTATGTCACCACCATAACATTACAATCTCTGCATTACATTTGCATTTGCTCTAACTACTTTTTAGGGCATTTTTCATAAAGACTCAATTTTTCTTCAGCTTAGTAACTCAAGCTTGACAAAGTCAGGAACCCACAACCTGCATTATCAACATAATTACATTGGAATTGTCATATGACTTATTGAACTGGCCTTACTCGTTGACCCAGTCAAATCTTTATGCCAGTCACCCTCTCCATAATGAGTTTAGACTCCAAGTATTGATACCTGCTGTCGAATAGTAATTTCTTGATGTATGATCTCTGGAGCCAGGGAACATTATTCATTGGTTCTGCCTTGACTCCCCTTTGCTTTTGCCTTATTCATTTAAAAGTTATTGTTTGGCTTTGTTGCCTTTTACATTTGTTTTCTAAATGTAGGTTTTCAGAACCTCCTAAGGAGCCAATCATCGGTGAAGATGAAGATGTTGCACAGGAAAGGGAACGAATTACAAAAGGTGGAGGCAAAACTGATATTTTGAGATTAAATGACTTAAGTAAGGTAAGCATTTCTTATCAGCTTATTCATGTATGTATTTTTGTTTTTTGTGTATTGGTGATCGCATTGTCGCTACATGGCGCATAGAGGCCTCTTCATGCAAGCTAGGATTGTACATGCAAAGCAGGAAATATACCCTATATAATCCATATTACACATGAGGACAGTCCCCCACTTTGGTTATAAATTATTCATGCACAGTAGTAATAGAATTTTTTCTGTTACCAAGTCCACCATATAGCCTTATAGCCCGCTTCCAATGAATACACTTGTTGGTTAAGGTACTCTACGTGAATTAGGATCATGTCCAAGGCACCGTTCTATAATGATGGAGAGGGCCTTTAACAACCAGTGTAGCCCGAGGCAGAAGGGCTATAAACATGGGCGTCGAGTCACCAAAATGCCAGGGATAGCGGAAGTGACATCACATGTTTTGAACCCAATGACATCACAGGAAGTGATGTCATATGACTTTTGACACGCTGTCACCCTCCTCTCTAACTTTTCTATAATCTGTCATGTTTTTATCGACTGTTGTTAACTCTTGTTCACCCCTCCTGTCTATCTTAACTGTGTCTTTCTCACTGCTCTCCATATAATACATGCTTTCCCCTCTCTCATTGATGTCCTTTCTCACCTGCTCTGTCTCTTTTTCAACTCTGTTTCACCTTTCTCCCTCCTCTCCTACTCCCTTATTTGTCCTTTTTTAGTTGTCTATGTCGTAGTATTATTGGTGTCTCTTTCATCCCTCTTTGTCTCTCTCAAAAATACATCCTCCTGTGTTTGTCGCTTTATCTCACACTTCTCTCTGTAGTGTCTTCTTCCTTTTGTTATTTTACCCTTATTTTGCGTCAAAGCCTTTTACCTTTACCCCCTCTGTTTTTCCCTCTCCTTCTCTCCCCTGTATTTCTTTCTTTGTTTCTTCACAAGCTCAGGGGCAGCTGGAGGCACAGAGATGATCCACGCCCCTTGTAACAATAAATTATTATTTTCCAAGTTAGCTACTGTCCTCTGAGGTCAGGGTGTCACAGTGACAGTAATGGGGTCCGCAGGAGGCAAGCCAGGGGACACAGCTGCGACCCCTGGTGACTCTAAATGATGACCATCGCCATAAGGCTTTAAGAACATTCCGGAATGTTCTAAATTAAAGAGGGAGAAAATAAATCTACTGGCATTATTGGTCCTGAGCCACTTCATTTTCATCAATAGAGCTCTCAACATTCCAGTGTTATAATATATACTAGTTAATCAAACCTTTATTCAGACATCATTGATTTTGGCTAATGCCACAGGTCCCTGAGTGGAAATATCAAAGAAAACGTTCAACAAAATGATCCACAATGACGCTGACAAACTTCGTATATTCATGATTCAAGGGATTAGTGTGGTTCACATAATTCACGTAATTCAATTACAGTCATGATTTTATTTTAAATGTAAATACTCTGGAATGTATAAGTGCTTACCTTCTCACATTAATAATGTTTGGGTATTCTATGATGTTTTGTTGACAGTTTTGAAGGATACTTTCCTAAGTGTGATATTTCCTATTTGAGAAACTTTTGACATCAATGAAAAGTAATGTTGACAATATAAATGTTCATGTAGTACAATAAACTTGCGAATAGACAACAGTCTACTATTACTGTAAAAGAAAGAGCACATGATTTAAAGCTGAACATGGGTACCCTCCACAAGTATAAATAGGCACATTGGTGGCCGCCATATACAAAGGGTGGTGGGGCCGGCGGGTGGAACGTGGTAGGGTACGCGCGGGGGGTGAGTTAGAAATAATTTACTTATAAAAAAAGAAAAAATGTACCTTTAGTCACCGGCCGCCTCTAGCATCGCGTCACACCGCTTCTCCTCTTCCTTCCTGGTCTCAGCAGCCCCTGGGACAGACTCCGATCCAATCTCCGTGCTGCAGAGCAGCACAGGGATTAGCCTGAGCGGGCTAGAAAGTGCTCTACTCAGGCTAGGGAGTCTTTGGAGTTTCTCCAGCCCGGCTGCTGCAATGGAGTGCACATGTGTGTTTTGCTCGGCCTGAGACGGCGAGCCAAGCGCACATGAGCACTTAGGGAGTGGAGTGCAGGTAGCACTCCTCCTCCTCCTCTCTACAGCGCTGGCTCAGAGCCGGCAAATGCAGAATAAAATGATGGAAGAACATTGTTTTATTTTTCATTTGCTGGCTCTGAGCCAGGCAGTGGGGTGATGCTCTTCCGCCTTTGCGGAGAAGCCGCCACTGAATAGGCACTGCACAGACACACGTCTCTAATTAGTGGAAAGGCATGGGGCTGTGCTTCAAGTAACAGAGAAATACAGGCAGTTCCCAAATGAAGACTCACACTGCCAATGCGCGTGCATGCCCCGGAAAAAACTCAGCACGTGGGCCTGATGCTGTTCCAGAGTGCAGTGCATGTCTGACCTGCGAACACTCAAACCAGTTATTAATTAGTGCCGGTGTTTGCTCGTGCTAGGCACCAGCACTTCATTCTTAACAACAGGACCTATTTATGTTAGTCAACCACATGGTGGCACTGTGTGTCTATTTTAGGCAAAATATATGTTTAATAATTAAAAAGATTTCAGATATAATAATACCAGTATATCACGCCATTCTTACAGCTTTAGGTGAATTCCAATAGTCTCAATTGTCACAACTGTTGGAGGGTGATGGTTGGTAGTTAGCCTTGGTGCTGGCATTTGGCAACAGTAGCAATGGGTGTTGTGAGCTGCAGTGGCCTCCTGAGCAATACCGTAGGGCCCCAGCACGAATTATTTTTACATATTAAGCACTGCCTCAAACACATGTTCAGCTCCTATTTGTGGAGTACTGGCCACACTGACAGGGAGTGCGCACAACCTGCTGTATGAGGGAACTGAATGCACAACTGCATTTCCAGTGGCTAGCATAAGACTGTTCCAATGACCCACCTTCCTCCTCCCAAAATACTACTCACTAATACCCTAGGCCCAGTGAGCAAAAAAATAACTTAAAATTCTTCAGATGCCACTGTCCCCTTCTTCCCTTTTGTTAGTTTTCTAGCATCTTATTAGTCAAAATGTAAGCTGTGATGTTTATCAAAGAAATCCAGTTATCTTTGACTGATTTCAAATGTATCTTGACTTTTTTTAAACATATACATCCATGTGCTCCTAAAACAAGCTTATGTCATACCATTCAAAAAAAGAAAATTGATCTCAGGAATTTAGAAAATAAATCAATGAACCTATAAATGCATTCGGTGTTATAAACAAGGTCGTACTGGCCTTTCTGGCAATCTGGCAGTGCCCGAAGGGCTTGTCTAACAGTTTAGTGAGCAGGCCAAGTTTTGGCAGTTTGCAGGCTTGTTTTATGGTTTGATGGACCAGTTTTTATGGTTGATTTCACTGATATTACCACAAACATTGCCTGCAGCAAGCACACATGCATACAGGCTCCCATACCTCACAAAACACTTATAAAGAGTGTCTTTGCAATTTCAAAACTGCACCAATTTGCAAAGTGGGATACTTTTTAGGTATCTGATTTGCTAGCATGGCCCACTTTTGTTTTGGTGTTAGGGCCTCTTTTCTGTATGTAACGTTAGTCAAGTTCCTGAAGCAAAGAGGTACATGCTTTGAGGTGAACCGGAGTTTGTGTAAGGCAGGAGCGGCTCGTTTTCGTATGGCGGTGGAATGTCGATCCACTGCCGAAAAGTGACAAATTAAAAATAAAATGACCAAACTATTTTAATATAAATTTTTTTTTACTTTCTCCCCATTCCTCCGAGTCGAGTGTGGGGTGGGGCCATCCTCTCTATCCCAGCATCGTCAGCTAGGGAGGAAGAGTGGTAGGTGCACTTTAAGACGTCCGGCCAGACATGCGCACTTACCATTTCTCCACCTGGCTGTGTTGCACAGCCGGGTGGAGAACCAGTGCAGGCTCCAAGGCCCTAACTGAGTGGCATTACAGCCCGCTCAGGCCAATTACGGCGCTTCTATCATGTGAGAGCAGTGCCGTGATTGGGTGGGGACGGGAGGAGAGAGGCATTAAGGCAGCGGGAGCAGAGAAGCACCATGGTGGCATCTGGCAGCAGCAGCAGCGCAGGCAAGTTCTTTCATTTGTTTTTATTACCCCGCCTCACCAAGTGTTATTGGCAGTAGCCGCTACTGGTGTAAGGCTTCTGTGGGTAATTCTTTAGCTTAAGAGCTCTGGGTGAAGAGGGTTCTGTCACCAGCAATGCATCACGCTCAGAGCTTGTAGCCATGATTTATTCATTGTATGTGTGGCAAACTGGGGCTACCTGTGGTTCACAGGGTGATTTTACATTAAGTGCAAAGTAAGAGACACCAGCAGAAGTGGTTAGGTAAATTGATTAAACTGCTCCCAAGGAACATTTCATCACTATGTGCAATATAATCCCTTCCAATTAATTACAAAAATCAAAACAAGTAAAATGGTGCCCAGCACATGTTCTAGAATGGAGCTCAAAGTAAGTAATTGGGTGCAGCACGTAATTGGGTGCAAACAGTTTAGTATTTATTTTGCACTTTTTCCCGCTTGCGAGTAGGTTGCACATACTTATTACACTGCTTTGAAACCGCTGCCAGTTTTTGCACAAGTAATTTCCCATTTTCAGCATGAAAATCTAAATTGGTAGCGGGAGCCCAGAGCAATTGAAATTTTTATTCAATTGTTTTACCTACAGATTTAGCACCAAACAGGCCTAAATGGGCTTGTAAAATGTAAGGTATTTACCACTCGTGATATGTAACAATACCACAGGTGAGATATGTAAGAATACCACAGGTGAGATACTTACCAGAAGTGGTAAATAACTCAAAATCTTACATTCACTTGCAAAATTGGGAATTATATATGGAATCGGTGTTTACGAATCAAATTTTGCAAGGTTTGAAGTTCTGTGTATAATTTGTCTGTGGTTTTCACCATACAACTCCAAATTCTCTATTGAACTCTTGGTTACACTATCTAAAAGATTTGTATTTATATTTTTCATGATTCGCTAATGACATTCTTTGTTTCTTTTAAGACTTATGCAGGTAAACACAGCCCAGCGGTGGACAGGCTCTGCATCGGCGTCCGTCCTGGAGAGGTAGGTCCTCCTAATCCTCACAGTGGTACATACACACTAAGTAGCACAACACAAGGCACAAGATCATCACAATGAATATGACTATAAGTGTCATAGGACATTGGCGAGGCCTCTCTCCTGCGATCCTTAGGACAGCGACTATTGTGGCTCTTTAAAAAATGAATGAGGTTCTGTGTAAGAGGGTGACCTTTTGACCAATATTCCTTTGAATTTAGCTCTCAAAGCACTTTCCAAGATACTATTGACTTCAACACAGGAAAAACTAATGGATCCAGGTGCTGATACAAACAGTAGATTTTTTGTTGAATTTATCACTGTTGATTTCTGATGAACACTTCTGTCTGTAGATTCATCACCTCTCCTCTAGGCTGATCCAGAAAGTTGGAATAACTGTGCTGTGTCGATAGCTGGAACGTTGGCTGTGTCTTGGCATCAATTCAAGGAGTCATATAATGCACAGTCTGATTGAATGGAACTCGGTTACGTTTTCCCTGCGGCCTTCTTTGATCATTCCCTTTCAAAGTGATTGTTTTGCAATGTTTTTGACAACATGTCGACCCTGAAAATGTCAGGGTTTAAATTATGTCGAACCTGCCACAAGCAGATATCTCTCTCAAACCCATACATCTGCCTGTGGTGTACGGAGTCTGAACACAACTCTTCGTCATACAAAATATATGGATTCATGCACATTAAGGCTATCAAGGAGCAGGAGCCAAAGCTCTTCATGGCCGGGGCCCAAGACGAATGCTGGGCCAATTGTGTGTACAAATCCAGGTCCTATGCCAACTCACAGTCCAGCTCACCTTCAACCGGCAAACTCTCAAAATGGTCAACTTTCATAGATAAGGATAAGTCTTCCCAGAAGAAATAAGAGAAACACCACAAGCGGGACTCTTCAGTTTGCAGAGTCGCTCCTATTGGAGGGATAGGTCTTCCTGTCAGCAGGTCCATTCCTCCACTCTGGCCTTAAGGTCATTCTCAGGGTCAGAGTCAGTTTTGGTGAAGATGCAGTATTCAACACTGGCTCCTGGCACAGAGCTTCGAATTCAATTTCTGGAGTTTCCTTTTCCTGTAGTTGACTGTGTATACATTTCAGCTTTTACCTTGGCTAAACTGGCCCTCTTCCACTCTTCTCCGCATCCTTCTGGTGCATCTGCACACACTGCAAAGCCTCTAGCGCTCCGTCCCCTGCGAGCTTAACCCCAATCAACCTCAACCTCATTCTGACATTGTTTCAATACTGAAACACTTTTCCTGTTATTTTCTTGTGCCCAAGAAAAACAGTGGTTGCCATCCCATTCTAGACCTTTGTGTTCTGAGTGCCTTCTTCCGCAAGTCAGAATGTCAAGATGCTTTCCCTTGTGCTTTTGAACTTGAAGGCTGGATAGTGGCCCTCGACCTGCAGGATGCCTTTTTTCATATATGATCCTGCAGTCACACAGGAGGTACCTACATTTTGTGGAGGTCTCCACCCACCCACGATATAAATATAATTCCTCTGTTAGGGCTAACTTCAGCCACCCAAGTTTTCAGAGATAATTCAAATGATTGCAGGGCATCTGTGCAAGTGCAATTGCTGTATTTCCTTACCTCAATGCCCGGCTGTTAAATATGGGATGGCCACAGATTGTGTCAGCCCACCTGTAGTCCACAGTCTCCCTGCTCTTGAGCCTCAGGATAACTATCAACCTCTCTATGTTCCAATCCTAGCCTTCCCAGCATCTTCTCTTCATTGAAGTGGAGCTGAATACTTTGTCACCATAGTCCTTTCTGCTTCCTCAGTAAGTTCAGGAGATTCAGGCTATGATATTTCAGGAGAGAGCTCTTCCAGATGTGACAGTCTTGCACCTGCTCGGCCTCTTTGCCTCATGCATCATTCTGATCATTCTGGTGCCTCACGCTCAGTGGCACATGCATGCACTCCAGTGGTGTCTACACTTTCAGTGGACCCAGCACTGGGGAGTGCTGACAGAGAATATACAAATTTCCTTGGAGGTCTCATATCAAACTGCTCAAGTTTTGTGTGAATCTGCCAGACCCTCAACCTTCTCATGCCCACCATCTGAGATCAGTTGGTTCAAGTCCTAAAAGGCAACATGACCACAATATAGTACACCAATACCCTAGGTGGTGTGGACTCACATCCCCAGTGTGAGGAAGCACTGAGGTTAGGGTATTGTGTTGTGTAGTTCCTACAAACCTATATAGGATCTGCGCGTTTAGACAACATATAGTGTAGGATTGGAGTCAGACTGATTCTAGACACCCCTACCGAATATGTTAGCCTGTATACCAGCTAGCTCACAGTGCCACTAGAAACTCCTCTTACCAAAGAGAGAATAGTTCTTGGCAACTATCGAACATGACAACCCTGATCCCTCAGAATCGTGGAAACAGTGCCATTTTTCGCTCAGTCACTTGTGCTCACTTTGTCTCAGAGAGATACACATAATAAACGGTGGAAACTTTTCTCAATAATCATTTATTGAACCAACATCATTCTAGTGTAAAATAGGTGTGCTGAAACAACCAATAGACAGTAACAGATATAAATGATAATAAGCAGTAACAGAGTAAAAGGATGGTAGATTTCTACCATTGTGCTAAAACAATGAATACATGCAAGTATATAAAATACATGCCAGTAAAATGCATACTCCTACGATGCATCCCTAACTAGATGTACCTAAGCGTACCTAGCATGTATTTGGGTGTAAAGCCAAGAATCCCTCTAGGATAAAGTCAACCCCATTACCTGAAGTGAGAGACGGTGAGACCCCGTCCTGGTCTCGAGGTGGACACCCCGCAAGGGATGTCAGACCACTGCGAGCAGGAGTGTCTGCATGCAGGAGCCTCAGCGTCTCGCGTCAGTGTGTTGGCATGGAAGTCCTTTTCTTCTCTGACTACCTTAGCAAGAGATGCTGTATATATACCCGAGTGTTTACCCGCTGGGGATATACCTCGCTGTGTCATGTCAGACTCGGATGATGGAAGGAATGACCCTTGTACATAGTTTTATGCAGGAGATGGTAGGCCTGCTGTCCTGCTGTGATTCCAAGAATCCTCATGCATAATGAATGAGGCTTAATCTTTTCGGAGAAAACCCCATGTCATCTTTGGACATAACTGTAACTAGGCAAAAGGTCAGTACTAAGAACCGTTATGTAGTGTAATGGTAGGGAGAATATAGGTGAAAGGTTAGGTGACTACCTGAGCCTATATTAGGGTACCTATATGGAACATAACAATTGGGCTAAGGCTCATGATGTGTGGCAGATCAGGAACCACCTAGTGGGCTCGCTAAATGTGTGAGCAGACAATCTCAATCACCACTATCTTGACTACTAAAAGTGGCGTTTTCACCCAGAGGTGGTCTAATCTATCTTTGCTTTTCAGGGCACTTCTCCGGTGAATCTTTTTCTCACTTCTGAGCATACTAAAGTTTACAAAAAGTGATGGATGGAAGCTTGAATTAATCTCAGCCACTGGTTATTACTCTGCATCCCAGTCCAACTTTAGGCCCTCCCTGAACCAGAACACAAGCAACCCAATACCAGTTTCACCCTTATTATGGCTCACCAACCAGGTATAGCTTAGTTCCAGTGGCTCGGTGTGCACAGGACCCACGGCTGGCCATACTCATCCCACTTAAGGCGTCACACTGAAACATACTAAAAAAGTGATGAATTGAACACTTGAATTAATCTCAGCAACTGGTAATTACTTGAGGCTGCATCCCAGTACATTGTTGTTTTGCACACCGTGCCACAGCAGGTTGGATACAGCCATTTGCAAATCATTTTTGATCCTGTCTCAGTGGGAACAGTCCAGTCCGAACTGCCAATCCAAGCCAGGCCCTCCCTGAACCAGAACACAAGCAACCCAGGACTGATTTCAACCTTATTATGGCTCATCAACTGGGCATAGCTTGGTTCCAGTGGTACAGTGTGCACAGGACCCACGTCTGGGCATACCTGTCACATGTAGGGCTCCATTGTGCTAGCTCTGTTGTCTTTTTTCTTTCGAGACATTCATCCCTATTTCTAAGTTTCTGGGTGATTTTTCCAAGTTACCCGCCTGCCTTGCGCAATTATTTCCTCCAGAACTTTCCACCAGTACAGGCAATTCCCCTGCCACCTTCTGGGGCTCTGAAAGCACCCTTGCCCACCCTTTTCAGTGTTGTTCAATTATCTGTGTGTTTGCCCCTTGGGCTTGACATTCTCCATGTCCATATGATGAGCCAATATCTTGTTAAGGGGTTGAAATGTCAATGACTATAACACGGACCCTATTTTTATTGTTGTATTTGCTTTAAAAAGGGTGTGTTCTTGTATTCGTGATACATATGCTGATCACTTTACTCACTAGTGTGTATTGCACTAAAAAGAGCACCCAGCAGGTCTTGGTTGCTGGCAATCATCGTATATTTATATACATAATCCAATAAATGAAAATATTTGTTTATTACTTTGATCTCTCGTGTATTAAGGACCATTGTGTTTATAAATACTCAAGGACCCCAGGTCCCTAGTGAATCTTGGGTTACCCTTGTTTTCATTGATTACAAAGAATGAAGGCTCAAGCACCTAATGAATGCCTCAGGTGCTAAGAACAGAGGGCGAATTTCTTTTATGTGGCATGAAGTAGTTCAGACATCCAGGATTTCAAGAAGAAGGAATTAAATTTAGCGATGGGACTTTTTGGGTTTATGATTTCTTGGCCAAGCTATGTCTTCTCAGTGAAAGACCTTAGAACTCCAATCAGCTTTAGGAGGGAAAGTATGAAAAGAGCTTTGACTCCGATGATGTTGAAATTGCAGTGTATGTGTAGGCATGTAGTAATGAAGTATTGTATCTACAGAAGGTTGGAACATTGCCAATGGACTTCTGTGTAGGGTGTGCTACCACAATAGTAAGTTTGTAATATCAACTTACAAAAATATTGACTCCAGAATATCGGCTACCTCTGTGACGTGAAGGTAAGTATAAAGAGTTAAATACAGATTTACTACTCTTAACTCCATATTTATAATCCTTGACGAAAGGTACGTAGATGTGAAGTCAAGAATAGTAAATCTATACTTAACCTATATATATTTACTTATATACGATATAGTAGTAGTCAATATTTACGTAGGTCAATATTTTTGAATTTGATATTCTGATACACAACGTGTGTCAGTGACCAATCTGCTGCTAATCGGTAGTCTTTTGTGAATTAGAAAAAATGTTCACGAAATGAAAGCTCACCTACTGGCAATTGGAAGTTACACTGCCCTCTCTCTACTAAATCACATTCTGAATCATATCCCTCCAGACAATCAGTCAACATGGGCATCACTTGGACTATGTGCCCTTCCATATAAAGAGAGTCACACAGCCCTCCATCTACTCTCTTATTACATTGAGAGTGAAATAACTCTTCATTCACTCAATCACAATGCAACTTACACAACTTTCTACATACTTGCTCAGAATCAGTTATGCAATTCTCCGTCTTCTCATAACAGGAGTCACACAACCCTTCCTACATTCATTCACAATGGGAGTAACTCAAACATCCTCCACTAACTCATATCGACAGTATACAAATCTCATCTACTCAGACACAGTATCAGGCACACAGCTCTTGATTCCTCAGTGACACTCAAGTCATACCACTCAGTGTTTGCTTGAATGAGAACGCTCTCCATACTTATGTCAGAACAGAAGGCATTATGGCATTAGTACATGATAAGTATCACAAAGGTGTTTCTTGACCATATCTTTGCTGGCTGTTGTTTTTGTTATACAGTAGCAGCTTTCCTACACATGGATATTATTGGGAGAAATTATTGAAAAGTGACACCGGCCATCTCTTTCCAGACCGGAAGTTTGAGGTCTTTTACCACGGTAAAGCCTGAGGAAATGGGTTCTACTCTGCTAGTCTTCTTCATTGTATAGAAAGCCTATGAGATGTCATGGGTTAATGAGCCATGCTGATTCTATATCTTTACCAGTCTTGGAGTGTGAGAACAGAGAAAGAACCATGTCAGAAGATCTGAAACAAGTTGAGTCTAATAGTGAAAGACAAACATTCCAAGAAGTCAGACTGGCAGATTGGCAAATAGATACAACCCAGGGCTTTGGAGTATGTATGTCTCCGCCTAACATCCTAACTCCCCATTGACAGTTCACCTGATCTTTGAAAGATAGTTATGTCGACTTTCCTAGCGCACGTTTGCAATAATTGGTCTGTGTCCTTGAATTCAGCCTATCCTATGAAAATCTATTCTGATTAACTGAAAAACTGCATATGATAAATTATTACAAGTTTCACTTTTTGTCTTTTTATTTAGTGTTTCGGCCTCCTTGGAGTGAATGGTGCGGGCAAGACAACCACATTCAAAATGTTGACAGGCGATATTGAAGTGACATCGGGAGAAGCGGCAGTGGCTGGTTACAGGTAATCAACTCTAAATGCACTTGTATCTTTGTGCACATATTTGAACACATTATTACTGTAGCATAATGTATATGTTTTAGATTGAATATGTTCATAAGGTCCCTGTATGTTGTTACTACATCGCCTCTCACTACGTCACCTGCTACTACATCCCTTCCATAACACTGCTTGACATTACATTGGCTGAGGGGCAGACACCCACGTTCCATGCTTTTCAGTTACTCTTAACCTTTTTTAAATTAAATAATCCTTAGCTCTTAGCCTATTTAATGCATATTTGATGATGTAAAGTCAGACAATCCAATGGAGTCAGTGTAGTGGGGATGCACCTGACTGGAGTGAGAACAAACGTAAATGGTGGGACACTTCCCGTCAGAACTGCCACAGAATTCCAAAGTAATTCTCTGTTTGGTAAAGTTTCAAAATACATTTTTAACTTATTATATATGACAAGTGCTTCAATACTAAAGATTTTTCTCCAAACGAATTGCAAACACGCTGAAGTTGAACGTCTGTGTAACTTCTGTTTGGTTCTTGGTTCACGTCCTCACAATTATACTGTGTCTATTTGTATTTCACATTAGGAGCAAAAAGTCTCATCATATTTCATGCCCTATGTCTTATTATGAATCTTCTTTAGGTGAATACTCTAGTCTCTTAAATATACTCACATTTGAAAATAAAATAAACAACAGAATGAAACAGCACAGATTGTTGTGCCCATTCTGGAAGCACCACAGTTCCAACATCAAGAACAGCCAGCTTTACTTACCACCTTCAAAGGTCGGTGTAATTTACAAACTAATTTAGGATCAAAGTGTGGCAAGCCCTACTCCTGCCTCTTTTCCACTATCAATCTGGCAGAATGCTATGTGAGGTTTAGGTGGATCACATGAACATTTCCCTCAAGGAGACTGTTCTATATTTATTGTAGTTGCAGCAAATACAGACAGGAAAACTATCCGGTTTCTTTATGAAAAACAGCTAAAATCCACTTTTTCATTAAGACTCTTTGGAATTGTTTCATCAAAATCCTTTATCCAAATATATGATGACTTAAATATTTCTGTCCTGGAAACTCAGTTGACTTACACTATGGTTAGTTTCATGAAATGAATAGATATTGTGATTTTGTTTGATGTGTATGAATATTGCATTTGTGCTCTTTGAGCTGTATTTTCATTTTGTGTTCCCAATGTAGAAGTTTCCACTTGTATTTTTAAGTAGATACATGTTTCAGTGATCCATATCGGAAATTACATGTTACTTCCATAGATTTATTCACATGTAGGCCAATGTGATACCTAGGTTCCATTAATTATGCTGTTGGACAGCAAGCACATTAAACTTGAAAAGGAGTCTGTTCTTTCAAGTATAACCTCAATTTGTATTTGTGATTCTCTTCCAAGTATTTATAAGTATGTCCCTTAGGTTTCTGCTTCTCTTATATGTGAAAAAGGTTGTATTGACAAAAAGACCTTTGAAGCCTTGTTCCAATAAATGTCCAGTTTTTGCTATTGATCTGCTAGGGGGTCTCTGTCAAATATATTTGAATAAAAACTTGTATTTGTCTTTATTTTCTCTGTTGGTGTTAATAGCAAATTACTATTTAATGAAGATGCTTCCTCTCTTGCTTTTGTATTCACATTCTCTGGTTAACCCATTTCTCTGAACTTGAACATTTTTAAATTCTTTAGTTCAACTATTGCCACATCTGAAATGATGCATTTCAATATCTTAAATTGTGAAGAAGGTAAATCCACTTTTAAAGCTGCACTATGAAAACTCGGAAAATACAGAACATTATTCTGAGCAGTAGGTTTTGTGCAGAAAGTTGTATGCCTTGTCTCTAAATTGTAGTATTGCATGTGCCTACATATAACTCTGTTTTAGTGGCATTTAGACTTAAGGCCTTATTACGACTATGGCGGTCCATGGGGCCACTGTAGTCGTGGTGGATGTCTGACAGCCGCCACACTGCGGGACCGCCCGCAGTATTATAAGTGTGGCATTTGGACCGCCTTCAACCTCTGCTACCGCTGTGGATCAATGATCCTGCGGTGGTCTGTCAGCAGTTCGAGGCCAAAATATGCTGGCGGGACTGCAGCTACACTGCAGAGCATATCTTGAGGTGGCTAACCACCACCCCTTTCATGGCAGTCGCGCCGCCATAAAAAGGGTGGTGATGAGTCAACAAAGGGGGCCCTATAGGGGCCTCTTGTGCCTCTGTACCTTGGTTGCATGCAGGGGGACACATGTAGTGCCCCCTTGTAAATCTACACCACCAGTTCCTGCATGGTATGGCATGTATGCCACACCATGAAGGAAGGTGCAGGTGACCCTTCGCAAGTGGAGGTCTACCTGTTAGGCTATTTAATGAGCCGGACAGACCGCCACTCTCAGACGGCCACTATACTGCCCACCAGACCAGAAGAAATTCCTGATCTGGAGGGCGGTCCAAACACAAGTATGGCAGTCCCACAGCTTAGAAAGTTCTCCTTCATCCACCCTTGTATTATTTCAAAAGTCACCTAAACAATGTAAAGTCAGTAGCTTTTCTGGGCAAAAGTAATGCTGTCTGTCTGATGGTGGCCTTATTGGGTTACCTTACACACACAGGCACTCATTATTGGTATGGATTTAGCCACAGCAATAACTCTGTTTGAAATATCCAATTCACCAATACAAGTATGTTTGGGCACAGACTTATTGTCAAAAAACTTTGAACCCAATAATTCTTACAGGCAGCAGCATTGCCTAGCCCCTGCTGCCTCCTACAGCAGTCTGGTAGGAGCAGGCAGTGCTCCCTCCAGACAGACACAGTTGTGTCCTGGAGACCTGCCTAACCCACCCCCACCCTCTACCCTTCACTGGCACTCCTGCTGACAGTTTCCAGCAGCTCAGAGCCAACTTGTAATGATGGTAACAGAGTAGATTATGAAGCAGAGCGATCTAATTATTAAAAACTAGTCGAGAAAGGTAAGAACTTTGTGGTGCACCATAAAGCATTAGACCAAGGCATCAGGATGTTTCCCCGATGCTAAACTGAGGTTGGCTGTCTAATAGAAATGTAAAAAACATTGAATAGTGGAAACCAACCTTTTCAGTATGATTCTGTGACGGTCTAGAAGGGCCACCCCTATCCCTCTATTTGGCTCGAATCCTGACTGCCAATCCTCAGGTCACTTTGCTTTTTGATATGATATTGTAGCTGTATGGTTGCAGGTTTTTCAAGTATGTTTAGTATAGATGGTATGTTGGGGATTGGCCGGTGTTTGGACAAAATATTGAGTTTTAAATAAATCATGATACCAAAATATAATCTAAAGAATATTGCAGGTATGAATATAATTTTTTGTGTCTTGTTTTTAATATTGTTAAAAATATTGGTTAAAATATTGTTGTAAGTAATATTTATTTTGATATTTTTGTAATGTTATGGGTGTTATCTTCTATGATTCTTTTATGTTGGAATGCTTTATATGTGTTTGTAATTTGGTTATTTTTTTTATAGAAGAGTTTAAGTACATTTATAGTTTTAGAACATTTATTAAAAACATATTTTAAACATATCGTTTACATTTTAAAGTTTTTTTTTAGCAGCAGGATGTTGGATTTATTGGGGAAAATGGTGGGGAGATTTTCAAATTTATATGTAAAAATAAAATTATTTATAAATGTAACATTTTTAAAACTACATTTTTTAAATGGGGAGAGGTGTGGTGCAGCAGCAAGAGCGGCTGACTCCAGAGTGCAGGGCTCACAGTTCGATCCCTGTTGCAGGTGGCAGCTCAGCTCAGCACCATGTGACTCTGGGCAATAGCTCACTTAATCTCCCCAATGGCCCCCAGCACCTTGAGACATTTAAGCGGTGATATGTTTGCGCTTTACAAATATGAATTATTATATTATAGGTATGTTAATTTGTTATCTTTTTGTGTTTGTGTTTAACTGTGTTATTGGTATGTTTATTAATTTATGTAGATGATGTCATTAATTTCAAATGTTATATTAAAATATTAAATATAACTGTTATTATTAATATTGTTTAATAATCTGCAGTATACAGTTTTTAATTTTGTTACATTGAAAAATTGAAAACTGTGTTTTACTTGGTTTATTATATTCATATTTAAATAAAATTGAAAATATTTCGTACCCATATTTTTGTAACAAATGTTGGCAAGTTAAAATATTTATTTGAGAAATTATGAAAATATTTATTTAAACTAAGAGATTTATTTTATTTTATATCAAACTTATTAAAATGGTATCTTAAAAGATACACGTTTATTAAATACTATTTGATTGAAATTAGATTTTTATATGTATTTAAATATAGTTAATATTTATTAGTTTGTAAAGTCTTTAGTCTTTGTTAAGTATATCAACCTTAATGTAGTATAGTTTTGAGTGATAGAACAGTAGTATATGTATGTTGGAGTGTGAATAGTCAATCTTACCTCTTTAGTGTCAACACCTTCCTCAAAGTTGCTTAGATTGGAGTGGGAAAATTTAATCTGACCCTTTGAGTGTCCAATGCCTTCCGCAAAATAGTTTAGACTGGAGTGAGAATAGGAACTCTGACCCCATTAATGTCTCACAACTTTCACAAAATATCTTTACATTGGAGTGTATATTTATTATCTTTTTAATGTACAATATAATGGAAAATATATAGTCAACAGGATTAGAAAAAATACATTGTATTTATTAAATAATTGTATGTTTTGTAGTGTTGAGTGGTTTGTAGTGCTTGTATGGTTGGGATACAACCATTTCTGTACCTTACCTTTGGAGTTTATTTTTTTATTTTTATTTTTTTAAAGGAAAATATTTGGGTTACATTTTGACCAAGATGATTTTTTAATTTCTTTTTCTTTTTCCTTTGTCAAGGAACATTTAAATGTTTTCTGGTTTTAAGGTTTCCTGTGATCGTGGATTAATATTGTGAATTTATTTTTTGATTGTTTCATTTTTGCATTCATTCTTGGGTTCCTTTTTGCCTATTTTTGTGGATTTATTTTTGCGGACTATTGTAGAATCATGGACATGGTTTCAAAACAGTATATTGACTTTTAAAAAGGTTTTTGGGTGGGAAATAATGTAATATTGTTAGTTATTTATTGTGATGTTATTTTAAAATAAATAATGCATATTTAATGTATGTGTTACAAAAAGCTTATTACCTTTAATTTCTCATTTTTTGCGTTCTTGTGTTTTATGTATATTTATTTATTAGTTTATTAATAATACATTAATTTTATTTTTCTGATTAAAGTCCTCTAGTTTTAAGGTCCAAGTTCTCTTTCCCTGGAGAGTAATGCCCCTTCTTTTTTGTTTTTTTAGTAGTAGGAAGTTAACTCGAGGTTTGGACCTTTCATGCCTATAAAATATTCTGAAAAATGGTTGAGTGTGTCCCCCTATTTAGCTACAGATAGTTTCTTAATTCATCCTGTGAATATGATATGCTAGAATACATTCAGGTACTATTTAATTTGTTGTATTTCTTATTTTATTCTCCATTTGAGCTATTCATCATGGCTTTAGCATATTTTCACGAGTTGATGATTTTTTGGTGATTATTGGTGATTCTAGCTGTGGGAAACTTGGTCGGAGCCTCTCCCCAGAGCCCCTCCAAGCTCTCGCCCTTTCCAGCCCTGACAAGAGAGCCCTGGATGCTGCCGAACCTGAGAGTCAGCTGACCTAGCCACCCCATGACAGATACTTCCGCTGACTGTATAGTGTTCTAATTCTATTTCTAAATTAAACTGGTTAAGAAAGATAATTTAAGTAATATTTACTAATAAATATATTTTAGCGTGTTTGTTGGTCCCTGTTGGATTGTAGTGAAATAAAATTAGATTGTGAGGTGGTTTATACTGTTGTTTTTGCTGTGCTTTCCAGGTAGTGAAGTCTTTTGTTATTTATAAAGAGTGTTACCTTGCATTGTATCATTTCTTATATGTTTTAATTCTTTTGCATGTTTTAGGTTTAATTTGGGTTACAGATTGCTCTGATATATGTTCTTGGCAGCTTTGTTCTTTTTTTAGGTTTTGTAAAAATGGGTATAGGTTAGGGTGGATTCGGACTATTGTGACTTGGGTGGAGTTATTATTAAGTCATGGTGCTGCATATAGCATTCACTGTGATCTTTGATATTTGGGCTGGCATCTGTGGTCAAAACAGTGCAGTCTGCCAACCTAAGTGTCTTCAAAATAGTCCATTAGGGCATTTAGAGCCTGATTTAGAGTTTGGCGGGCAGGTTACTCCATTGTAACTTGATGGATATCCTGTCTTCCTCATTACAAGTGACATGGGAGATAATGCACTTATAATAAGGTGGATGGGATATCCATCACATTTTTGACAGAGTAACCCATCTGCCAAACTCAAAATCAGGCCCATTGTGTGTTTGGTAGCACTGGGATTTTATGAGAAGGATGTGGTGGAAAGCTACTTCTGGTACATATGCTAGTGCTGTTAATTTCGTTATTTCAAAAGCAAATTGGCTGTTTGTTGCATATTTTACACTTGGGGCCTCATTACGATATCGGGATCTGTCCGCCCGACCGCAGATGCTGCTGTTGGGTGAACACTGCAATGCCCGCGGGGTTCATACCACATTATGAGTGGACCGGCGGTCTGAGGTCAGGGACCCCACCGCGGCAACATGGCTCAGTCATTAAGAAGGGGTGCAGCAGATGCCACCACGGTGCAGCACCTTCTGCACGTCCAAGCAATGTGTACCATGCACCATGTTGAGCATGGCACACAGTGCACGCATGAAGGTGAATGGAGAGTGGGGTACAACATGTGCCCACATGCACTACCCGCTGGGCAAAATTGCCTGGGGCCCTGTTTGGTTCCCTTCCCTTTCCACCATCCTTTTCATTACGGGGTTCCCGCAATGGAAAGCCTGCACCGAAGATAACTTGCAATCCTGACAGCGGTGCCTGCCTCTGTACTGCCATTACTACCTTACCTTTGGAGTTTATTTTTTTATTTTTATTTTTTTAAAGGAAAATATTTGGGTTACATTTTGACCAAGATGATTTTTTAATTTCTTTTTCTTTTTCCTTTGTCAAGGAACATTTAAATGTTTTCTGGTTTTAAGGTTTCCTGTGATCGTGGATTAATATTGTGAATTTATTTTTTGATTGTTTCATTTTTGCATTCATTCTTGGGTTCCTTTTTGCCTATTTTTGTGGATTTATTTTTGCGGACTATTGTAGAATCATGGACATGGTTTCAAAACAGTATATTGACTTTTAAAAAGGTTTTTGGGTGGGAAATAATGTAATATTGTTAGTTATTTATTGTGATGTTATTTTAAAATAAATAATGCATATTTAATGTATGTGTTACAAAAAGCTTATTACCTTTAATTTCTCATTTTTTGCGTTCTTGTGTTTTATGTATATTTATTTATTAGTTTATTAATAATACATTAATTTTATTTTTCTGATTAAAGTCCTCTAGTTTTAAGGTCCAAGTTCTCTTTCCCTGGAGAGTAATGCCCCTTCTTTTTTGTTTTTTTAGTAGTAGGAAGTTAACTCGAGGTTTGGACCTTTCATGCCTATAAAATATTCTGAAAAATGGTTGAGTGTGTCCCCCTATTTAGCTACAGATAGTTTCTTAATTCATCCTGTGAATATGATATGCTAGAATACATTCAGGTACTATTTCATTTGTTGTATTTCTTATTTTATTCTCCATTTGAGCTATTCATCATGGCTTTAGCATATTTTCACGAGTTGATGATTTTTTGGTGATTATTGGTGATTCTAGCTGTGGGAAACTTGGTCGGAGCCTCTCCCCAGAGCCCCTCCAAGCTCTCGCCCTTTCCAGCCCTGACAAGAGAGCCCTGGATGCTGCCGAACCTGAGAGTCAGCTGACCTAGCCACCCCATGACAGATACTTCCGCTGACTGTATAGTGTTCTAATTCTATTTCTAAATTAAACTGGTTAAGAAAGATAATTTAAGTAATATTTACTAATAAATATATTTTAGCGTGTTTGTTGGTCCCTGTTGGATTGTAGTGAAATAAAATTAGATTGTGAGGTGGTTTATACTGTTGTTTTTGCTGTGCTTTCCAGGTAGTGAAGTCTTTTGTTATTTATAAAGAGTGTTACCTTGCATTGTATCATTTCTTATATGTTTTAATTCTTTTGCATGTTTTAGGTTTAATTTGGGTTACAGATTGCTCTGATATATGTTCTTGGCAGCTTTGTTCTTTTTTTAGGTTTTGTAAAAATGGGTATAGGTTAGGGTGGATTCGGACTATTGTGACTTGGGTGGAGTTATTATTAAGTCATGGTGCTGCATATAGCATTCACTGTGATCTTTGATATTTGGGCTGGCATCTGTGGTCAAAACAGTGCAGTCTGCCAACCTAAGTGTCTTCAAAATAGTCCATTAGGGCATTTAGAGCCTGATTTAGAGTTTGGCGGGCAGGTTACTCCATTGTAACTTGATGGATATCCTGTCTTCCTCATTACAAGTGACATGGGAGATAATGCACTTATAATAAGGTGGATGGGATATCCATCACATTTTTGACAGAGTAACCCATCTGCCAAACTCAAAATCAGGCCCATTGTGTGTTTGGTAGCACTGGGATTTTATGAGAAGGATGTGGTGGAAAGCTACTTCTGGTACATATGCTAGTGCTGTTAATTTCGTTATTTCAAAAGCAAATTGGCTGTTTGTTGCATATTTTACACTTGGGGCCTCATTACGATATCGGGATCTGTCCGCCCGACCGCAGATGCTGCTGTTGGGTGAACACTGCAATGCCCGCGGGGTTCATACCACATTATGAGTGGACCGGCGGTCTGAGGTCAGGGACCCCACCGCGGCAACATGGCTCAGTCATTAAGAAGGGGTGCAGCAGATGCCACCACGGTGCAGCACCTTCTGCACGTCCAAGCAATGTGTACCATGCACCATGTTGAGCATGGCACACAGTGCACGCATGAAGGTGAATGGAGAGTGGGGTACAACATGTGCCCACATGCACTACCCGCTGGGCAAAATTGCCTGGGGCCCTGTTTGGTTCCCTTCCCTTTCCACCATCCTTTTCATTACGGGGTTCCCGCAATGGAAAGCCTGCACCGAAGATAACTTGCAATCCTGACAGCGGTGCCTGCCTCTGTACTGCCATTCCCAGCTGCCTACTCCTCTGCGACATCGTCAAGATCTTGGCGGTGTTGTGGGCTGTTGGTGGTCCGGCCGCCACACTTGTAATCAGGCAGTCGGACCGCTTAAGCTGCAGCAGTCAGACCGCCACCATTGGTACGGCAGTCCTAGGACCACCATACTTAAAATGGTCATAGCAGTCTTGTATGTCTGTGTTTGATAGGTTTTTTAAATTATTTCTATCATTACTTTCTCAAAGTCTGTAATTATTTTGGGGGATTCTAGTTGTTAGTTTTTATTTTAATTTGGTTTAATTGTTAATAGTATGCAGCACGCAGCTTGTTAGGAAGCAGTGCATAAATTTGCATAATATTAAAGTAACTGTATTCACCATATTTTGTGTATATCTGTCTGAATGGTGGAGGGCACAATTTAAAATTTCATGTGTATCCCACGTGCAATATTAATTGTATAAAGTCCTAGGAGGTGATGCAAGTGGCTCTTTCTGCCATTATATATATACATGTTAGAGGTATTCATTTATTACTTTATGTTGAAAACCCTTTTCTATTTATTGTTAACATTTTAACATGCATTATGTGTTTTCACACTTTATTCTTATATATTTGCTGCCCTTGTAAGTTGCTTCTTTTTTTTCTTCAGCTTTTTTGACAGTCTGTTCATTAATTGGTGGACTCTAATTAAGGTTTATGATTAACTGTTATAAATCTGTATATGTCTAAATATAATTTTTTAAGTATAGATCATTTAAAATAATATTTTAGTAGTTAATGCTTTATGTATTGATATACTTTATTATTGTTATATTATTTTATGTGTTTTTAGTTTTTATTTTATTTTAGTTGTCTTATAAGTAGATATGGCTGTATTAATAATTCATAATATGTTATTGAGGGCATATATGGTAAGTGAAATATTTTTATAATGGTTTGTGTTTGGTTGATTAGTCTACTTCTAAAGGTAATTATTGATTAACAATCAATTGAATTACTATTTGTTTTATTTATATATATAATTGTATTGTTCTCAATATTTTTATCATTTTCTGTATATTTAATGGCATGACCATATTTTGTTTTTCAAAATGTTTCTGTTTTCGCGTTTTGTAGTATAGTATGTTAGATATTTTTACAGCAATATTTTTGTTAACAATATTTATGTATTTCTTGTTTGAGTATGACAATATTTTGGCAAACAATATTTTTTGGCTATGATAATTCGATATTGTGATGTTCGTTATTTTATGATATAACCAATTGGCCAGTACTTCTCAGGGCCCGATTACGATGCAGGGTGAAACAGCTTCGACCGTCGGTCGGAGCCCTTCAGCCTGCATCGTAATCGGCTGGTCGGATTCCCTTCTGACCAACCCATTTCGATGGGTTCGGTCGAAAGGGAATCCGAATCAGTTTTCTGAATGGCCCCCAACTGGCTCAGAGCGCCCGTCCGTCATTCGGAAAGCCTGCCTATGGTGCCTCCCTGTTGATCCCTGCACCCCGTGGCAGGCACCTCTGCAGGGATGAACTGCACCTCTGCTCTTTGCAATGAGAGCATGCATTCCATTCGGAATGTATGTTCCCATTGTAAAGAATAGGATGGTGACTGACCTGGTTTCAGTCGCATCCTACTTCCTGGGCTGGAACCGATGACAGGAGGTTGTTCTGTTCCAGTTCCCAATCGATGTCAGACATAATTTTTGGTTATCCCCTATCTGGTACAGTAATATTAATACTGAAATTATAGTGTGATTTGATAGAGGATATATAATGGTATCAGATATATAGGATAGCTATTTTCTGCAGTGATTCGCTGGAATGATTTAAGCACCTCATTGTAATAAAAGTCTGCTATCTTTTTGCAGCCTGTCTCCTGCAGTTTTGGTTTTAGACTAATCCGACATACCCTCCCAATTCTGGCAAATAAGGAAGCTGAGACACTGGAAAGTTCATTATCTAAAATAACATGGCTTATTCAAATTGGGAAGTACTGTGTAGTGCTGAGTCAACAATATATCCACTGGAGAATGTTCTACCTATATAGGCCAGAGATTCCTATCTTTCACATCATCATTTTAAATAAGTCTATTCTGCCCATAGGGTTCAGCGGCAGCGCTTGCCATCTGAGGAGGTCAGCTCGGGCATTCTTCACTAGCGGGGTTACATTGAGCGCCCAAGTGAGGTCCGGGAGGAGAGTAACCCAGATCCCAAGGGACTTGAAGGGCTGTCTCCGGAGAGGGATCGTGGTCTGCCAGTCAAAGCACTCTTTTGAGCGATGAAGGGGGACCAGGACGGACTAAGCGGAGTTCAGTCGGAGGCCGGAGGCCTGCTCAAAGAGACTCAATGCACAAAGACAACGGGGTCCCGACTGCGCTGGCTCGGCCAGAAAAAGCAGAACGTTGTCTGCTTAGAGAGCGATTTTGTCTTCTCCCAGCTCGGGCCATTTCCATCCCGTAATTCGCTCATCCGACCGTATGAGGCAAGCGAAGGGCTCCATTGTCAAGGCGAAGAGGAGGGGTGAGAGGCAGCATCCCTGCTTCATACCTCTCCTGATGGGGAAAGGCTGTGACAGCGCTCCGTTGACCAGCACACGGCCCCGTGGCCTACTGTATAGAGTCTTTACAAGATTGCAGAAGTTTTCCCCAAAACCCATTTCCGTCAACACCTCCTCGAGGTACCGCCAATCCACGGAGTTGAAAACTTTCTCGAAGTCAACGAGTAGGAACGACAAGTATGGGGTCAATAGAGGGCGATTCGCTAGGGCAAGGTTGAGGCATCTGAGGCAGTGCTGGTGCCCCTTGAGGGCATGAAGCAGCACTGGTTGGGATGGACCAGCTTGGTCAGATACGGTCGCAATGCAGTTGGCTAGGACGGAGGCAAACACTTTGAGCTCCGAATTAATGAGAGAGATGGGGCGGTAGTCAGAGCAGCGCTTCGAGGGGGGCTGAGACCTAGGAATCACCACAATAGTGGCAATATTGGTTTCTGTGCGGAAAGAGCCCTTGTCAGCCGCCTTGGTGTACATCTCCAGAAGGTGAGGTACTAGCTTGTCTCGGTAGGCCGCATAGAACTCCTGCAGGAGTCCGTTCGGTCCCGGGGTCTTACCAGAGGCCATGTGTGATATGGCTTCATTGACATCCTCCAGAGTGATCGGGAGGTCCACCACCTCCGCCTCAGTCTTGCTAAGTCGCGGAAGAGAGATCTGCTCCAAAGGAAGCAGCTCTGGGAGTGAAAGATTGGGAGGTTGAGCTGAATAGAAGGCGGCATAGTAGGTGGCGAAACACTGAGCCACCATCCCCGGGGAGCGATGGATCATGTCGTCCAGAGCTATCACCTCCGTAATTATGCGGTTGGCCATTGGGTACGTGGCCAGTCGATGAAGGAGCTTCCCATTTTTGTCTCCCCAGCCATAGACTCTTGCTACAGAGGACCTCCACAGCAGTTTAGTGGCCTCCAAGGAAATCTGCCTAATTTCGTCTCTCAGAAATGCCAATCTTCTAACTTGGGCATCGGATCTCTCTTCAGGCGACTGGCCCTCAAGGAGAGGGGCTTGGGCTTCCAGTTGAGTAAGTCGGGAGTCTTGCGCGAGCCGTTTAAGTTTGAGCTGGCCCTTAGCAAAGCCATGAATGGTGGCCTTACCAGCTTCCCACAGGAGAGGAGACAGAGCCTCGGTTGGTGTCGAAGTAGTGTTGGAGCTCCTCACCCACCGATTTCCTAAAGTCCTTATCCTGGAGAAACCAAGTGTTCAGTCTCCAAATTGGGTGCAGAGACTCCGGAAGGTCGCCTATCTCCATCGCTAAGGGCGAGTAGTCATATATACCTCTAGAGAGGACGGTAATGTCTTTAATTACCCAACAGTTCATGGCCGGCAGAAGAATATAATCAATTTGTGCGTGTGTGTGGTGGGATGCCGAAGTGTGCGTGTACTGTTGGGCCAGTGGATGCCAAAGTCTCCAGGCATCGCAGACCCCCAGGGTGGCTGCCCAGTTTGTCAAAAGGTTAGCGTGGGTGATTCTAGTAGTCGAAGGGGGTCCGACAGTGGCAAGGTCAGGGCTCATGACTGCGTTGAAATCCCCCCCAATGACGGTCATTCCCGGGGGCAAGGCGGTAACCAGGTCTGTAATTCGCTTAAGGATGGAGACCATCAGCGATGGCGGGGAGTACACGGCCACAAAGCTACCCGATGGGTCAGTAGTGACTTTGTGTAGCACGAATGGGAGGGCACGGCACACAAGAATAGCTACGCCTCTGGACCCTCTTTTAAAGCCAGAGTGCCAGACCCAGCCATTGTTGTATCTCACCAGGAAGGGGCAGTTCTTGCCTACAAGGTGGGTTTCTTGGAGCAGCAGTATGTCGGCTGTGTGGCGTTGTGCATATCTCAGGATCGCTGTTCGCTTGACTCTTTGTGTTAACATTCCAGGACATTATATGAAGTGTACCTCTCCCACTATGATTGTCAGTCATGGGGGATATAGGTGTGTGATGAGACTCATGGAACGGATGCCAGGTGCGGGTGACATGCTCTGCCTGTGTGAATCAGTGGGTTCATCAATTTATGTGTATTCGCTGTGCTGCTGGTCAAAGATATTGGTATAATGAACAAAGTGTGCCAACAAAAAACTGGGACAACGGTCCCTTTCCCCTTCCCTACCGCCTCTCCCTCCCTATACTTTGAGAACAGAAGCATCTGTCGACCCTAACCAAACTGAAACACTTGGGAATGGGGATTTGTGGAGAACCCCTCCTCATAGCAGGATGTTCTGTGTCGTTGACCATCGAGAGAGATAATTGGCGGCAAACTTGAGTGCTGTACCATGGGCCTCAGGGCAGAGTGCGGCCAGTAGTCTTTCATGGCTCAGGGTAGAACCTTGAGGAGGGCCGGACTCCGAGAGAGATCAGAGTCCACTAGTTCAAGTTGAGACGGACGGGGCGGAGTTCCTCCCGGGTCCGAGTAGTTCGAGGAGCCAGTACGAAGTAAAGTTAGGAGGTCACTTAGGGTTGCTCCGGCCGCTGGACGTCGACAGGGACCCAACGGTGATTCTGACCTGGCGCGCCGTGGGCCCCATCTCCTGCGCAAGATAGTGCATTTAGGACATAGTTCAGGCAGGTCCCCTTCGGGACCCTCAGTGCGGCTCTTGGGGGACCTACTCCGGGCACTGAGTCGTTAGGGCGTTCCTCCATTAGCCATGTCCAGGCTTCCTCAGGGGAGTCGAAGAAGAGGGTTTTGTTTTGGAACACCACTCGCAGGCTGGCCGGAAAGAGAAGCCTGTATTGGATGTTTAAGGCATGAAGCTTTTGCTTGACTTCTCCGAAGGAGCGTCTTTGGCCCTAGACCTCCCGGGACTAACACATTTGATCTCTTGGAAATGGATGACACCTTGCATAAGAACAATTTAGGGGCTTATTTATGAGCCCCTTGTGACACTTTTGCGCCGCCGTTGCATCACTTTTCATGATGCAGCAGCAGTGCTAACAATGTGCCACGTTGCAGCATATTTACAAATCTGCCTAGATGCGTCACTTTGTAAAGCTCTGTGCTACATTATACCTGTGTCGGGTATGATGTATGCAGGGTGGACATTCCGACACAAGAAGGCCTCGTTCAAGTGGAGCTGTGAAATTTATGAGATTTCACTGAGCCACTTCTAGGATACCACTGCGTCAAATCCTTATGCCTGCCTCATGGCAGGCGTAAGGTTGATGCAGTGCTATAATCATAGCCTGCCCCCTGCATTGCTGGAGTTTCGTCACGCTTCTGGCACAACTCCATCAATGCGCCAGTTTTGCGCCGACAGATACTTCAGTAATTCTGACGTTTCTGTCATTCCTTGCGACATGATGCGTCGTACAGTAAATATGATGCATCCATCATGTCGCACGGAGGACGCAGTGAAAACCTTTTGCATCGCTGTTTTCATGCATTTATTTTCAGAAATAAGGCCCATAATTTGTTGTTTTGAAATTACTACCAGTAGTTTTCCTGTCTTTACAAAGACTGAAGCTGAAGTATAATCAGTGGCTTTTTACAACGTTGACAAGCACTTTTCTCCCCTTTGTTTCGTGGAAATGTCTAGAAACATTGACAGAGCCCAGATTTGATTTTTTGGGAAAAATCATGGGGAAACCAAAATTGTAAAAAAATTACTGCAGAAAAATAATAATTACTGAATTCTGAAAAGGGGTTTACTTGTATGTTCTGCTATGTTCCCCTTCTAAAAATGGGTTAACATTCTTTTACCAGTTTGTTGCGGGGTAGGAGAATAAGCAGGGAGACTAGATGGGGTTAGAGAAGGTTTTATTGGTCTTTATACACGCTTTCGGTAATTTAACGGTCTGTAGTATGGTAGAGGCGATTCTGTGGCCTTCTCTGGTGAGACACGGTCCCTCGGCGAGGTCCGCCCCATCCGTTTCCACTCCAGCGCGATGCCCGTCAGGTATTTTGGATGCGCGGTGGTACAGAGTGTAAAGAAAAGAATAAAGGAGCTCGGTATGAGTGTGGTGCACAATAACTGATACGTGATGAGGAAGGGGAGGTGAGGAGTCACACGGTGCACGTCACTTCTATTTAAGTGAGGACTGGTGCTCAGGGTAGGGATACTGGGAAACCGGGGACCCGACAACTAAGTATGAGGTCTTCCCCTTTTACCCACCCAACCCGTAATACGCTCGTGTACCTGCGAGAGCCACGCTCCTCCGGGAGCGTGGCTGGGTGACACACGGGAACGTAGGCCTCCTTGCTCCTGGAGATTCTGCGAGTGCTCCGCCGCTGCCTCTCCTCCGGTTTCTTTCTGCTTCGGACTGCTCTCTATGCTCCCGGCTGCTCCGACTCCTCCGGTGTTCAGACACCACGCTATCTGCTTTCTTCCTGGATTTGAAGGCCAAGCCCCCTCTTCGTCATCACTTGGGGCGTAGTTTAGGGAGAAGTCTCCCCAGTTAAAGAAACAGTGTCCTTTTCCTTCCTCTTCGTAGAGTGGCTGTATATCCGGGTCAGTCCAGTCATCTAGCTGCCAAGAAAAAAGAGGTGAAATGGAGTTGGTCACATAACCCCAGTCATCAAGTGAGTCCGCCTTGCTCTCGCTCTGACCCCACTTGTCACACAGTTGTAATTGGATAAAAATGTATTATCTTTTCTTCACATGTGGTTAGCATCTCAGCTTCAAGCAGAGAATCAAGGGTGATAGCTAGTTCTCAATGGCTGACTCTCACAAGCTCTTGTCGTCATATGTAGGGAACTAAAATCTGATGAGTTTTTTTTCCTTTATTTGCTGGAAGTCCGTCAATGCTCCCGAGGAACCACCTACTGCCAATAAGTAAGAAGGGACAAGTGGAGGTTGGGGCCGGTGAAGACATCAATGGAGCAGACGTGGCTTATAGATCAGAGTAGTTCAGAACCCAGTTGGCATGACCTTTTTTTGCCATTGTTGTTGGTGTGGTCCAGGGCCCACATCTGAGTATGAAGAAGAAGCCACCACTTTGGGTCCGGTAAAGCGGGTGACACTTTTATCCCTCACAAGGCTGCAAATGTAGTAGTATATATACTTTATTCGATATAAAATATCATAAAAGTACGAACATATGTGGTTCATCGATAAAAAAACCATCATTATATACAAGTGGCAATATAGAAATATGCATTAAAGAAAAAAAATATATATTTACAATAAAAACCATATAAAACACTTCCTATTGAAGCAGAACAAATACAACATTGATCTCTAAATGGCCTAACTCTTACTGTGTCTTAGCAGTTTGGTACGCGTCGACCAAGCACACCCCAGAAATTTGCCTACCTCACAGACCACGGTGAGGGAAGAGGCATCGGTTATAAAAGTACGTAACGCCACCCTATAATCCACAAAACCCAGATTTCTACAAATTGGTCTAAGCCATTTCCTCCTTGCCGCCCTATAGACCGGGCACACAAAGAGGAAATGGGGGATGGATTCATTGGGGGCCTGGCACCCAGGACAGTTGGCGGATGTTACGCTCTGTTTTTTCCAGCCTGCTACCAAGACGTTAAGCGGGAGGGTACCTATCCTGAGCTTCAAATAGAGCATTCTATCTCATGGAGATTGTATGAAGTCGAGATACTGCTCTGGTTTGTCATCAAGCTTATGCTCCAAAAACTGTTCAGTGAGGGTTTTCGAGCTTCCTCTCCCTTCACCCAGTCCCAGTATGCTTTTTTGATCATTTGCTTTGCAGGTGGAATCTGGCTAGACCATGCCTCCCCATAGCCAATTTCTGTGACCAACCGATTTAATTTACAAATCCATTTGATCTTGTTGCCTATGTCTAAATTAATAATCTCATTCAATGCAGCGGCATAGCTGGCCAATTCCGGGATGCGTCTCAAACGAACCCAGAAGAGCAACAGGCGCAATCTTGCAATATCTTTAATAGAACGCTTTCCCAGGTCCTTACAAAGTGGTATCAGGGGGGTGGAAGATGGGAGAGAAACCAGACCTCTATGGAAATGGTTCTCGGATTTCTCCAGGTCACTGATGTTCTCAAACCCCCATAATTCCGACCCGTAGAGTGCTGAAGGTAGAGCTTTCCCATCGTAGACCACGAGGGTCGGGACTACTGGTCTACTGATGGAAAGCCGCTGCTCTCTTAGGATTGCCCCTGCCACCCTCTTATGGTTAAGGAGCATTTTAGCTAAATGGCTGTTCCATTTCATCAAATTATTGATCCGAATGCCCAAGTAGTCGAAAGATTCTACAATATCTAGTGGCATGCCATTAAGTGTGATGCCGTTCCTGAAGCGTTTGGATGGGGATAATGTCATCAGTTTTGTTTTGGTGGTATTAATCACTAGACTCCGTGCATCGCAAAACTGACTGAACCTATCTAGCAGCTTTTGTAGGCCATTTGGACTTTTTGACATCAAAAGGGTGTCATCGGCGAAAAGGAAGGTAGGGGATTTCTCCCCTGCCAGGGTTGGGGCATCCGTTGGGTCCTCTCTCAAATAGTCAACCACCCCATTTATAAAGAGGGAGAACAAAGTTGGAGCCAGCACACAACCCTAGCGTACCCCCCTGTTCACCGCAACCCTTTCTGTAAACTGTCCCTGATTACCCCACCTGATTCTAGCATAATTCCCCTCATGGAGGCGCTTAGCAAAATCAAGAATCAAAGGTGGGATGCCTAAATCGGACAGCACCTGCCAAAGCTTGGCACGAGTGACCAAGTCAAACGCAGTCTTGAGATCAATAAAGGCCAAATATAGACTACCTTTTCCAATGACCACTACTTTCCAGTCAATCATATAAAAACGAAAGACTTGATCCATCGTGCCCACCTTCTGTCTGAAGCCTGCCTGACAGTGCAAAAGCACACTGCCATCATCCATCCACGACCTTATCCTCATAAGAAGGACCCTGCCAACCACCTTCTGTATTACGTTGATTAAACTAATCGGCCTGTAATTGGCAGGATCTTCCCTATTCCCCTTTTTGTATATGGCTACCACTTCGGCACCCTTCCAGGAATCCGGAACAGGGTGGCCTCTAGCAATTAAATTCATTAAAAGCAAGATGAAATCAGCCCATAATTTAGATTCATGCAAAAGAAGATCACCAGGGATGCCATCAGGGCCCACCGCCTTACCTGAAGCTAACCCAGTAATAGCATAGGAGACCTCATTGATCGTGAAAAGATCAGATGGTCTAAAATCCTCAGGCATCTCATTTAATGTGGGGCCCTCTAAGGTAATGGGAGCTTCTCACTATAAGGAGTTATAATACTACCAGCGTCACTATACAGGCTGAGAAAATGTGCATGCCATTGCTGTTCCGTAATATGATTAGGCATCGGATCAGCACCCTTCCGACTACCTTTATCAATAAGTCCCCAGAACACTGTGGCATCTTTCAGATGGGAGGCGGATTTAAGATCCTGCCAATGAGCTTCTTCCCAGATTCGCTTGGCTTGCTCAATGGCCCTGGCATACTCTTTCCTGGCTATTCTAACTGAGGAGGAATTGTTACTTTGTAGGGCCACGGATAGCGTGCGTCTCTTTTCCCTACATGCACTTGAGTACCACAAGTTAGATGGACTAGGAATTTTTTTATGCGTACTAGACTCCATGATGGTAAAAAACGTTCCCAACTTTTCTATCGTTCCTTGATAGAAATTAGGAAGGGAAGAGTTCTGTGCTCCCTCAAAGGTCTCACTGAGCAGTTCAAGCTCTGTAGACTTCTGCTCTATGAGCTCTCTTATATTGCACAATTTATCCTCCTCATGTGAGACCTTGTGCCATTTAAGGCGGCGGTTGCAATTAGAGGGCACCACTTCTTTTGTTAACATTCTTGCTACGTTAAAGGTCCTAGAAACAGCCCAGTTGTTACTCAATTGCATGCATAGCGGATTGTGGTCACTATCCTGGAACGATTTAACTTCCATATCCAATAGATCGCACCAGAGCCGTGTATCCAGCAGGATGTAGTCGATCCTTGACGGACAACTGGGCCTATTGTATGTGTTGGCCCCACTCAAATCAGAGCGTGTCCTGCCATTTACAGCTCTTAGATTATGCTCAAGTGTTAGGGCGTTCATTTGTATGGCCCTTTGGGTCCACTTCCTAATTGGGGCTAAGCTGAGGGGAGGAATTGCAAATTTAGTGTCCTGCTCACAGGTGCCCAATACATCCTCATCACACAGGGGTTCGTAGGTGCAATTAAAATCCCCGGCCACAATAGTTACTGAATTGGGATGAATACTGGACAACTCGCTCTCTAATGCTGCTATAGTTGCAGATGATTGTGCCCCGGGAGATCCTCTGGCATATACATTAAATACCTCCAAGTTAAGACCATTTTTGGGGCCTTTCACCGTCAGATGTAGTATATCGTTTGAGGGGGTTGTATGCATGGTAGTTGACCAGTTTAGAGAGATGTTTAACCAAATATGGAGCCCCCCTGCTGGTCGACCTTTCCCTGAGCTTGTAGCTGGAATAAAGTAGGTAGCAAATCCAGATTTGGGAAGAGGAACCAGACTCCATGTCTCCTGGAACAGACAAATGTCTTGGCTATCTATAAAATCATTCCACTCTGGGAGCAACAATTTTTTTTGCAATCCTGCTATATTCCAGGAGAGAAAGCGGATTGCCCCTGTACTACTACCCGCAGACCAAGCACCTATTGCAGTCAGCAATTGGACTCCCCCCCTCCCCTCTTCCTATCCCCCCACTGCTTGGACAGGAGGCTACATCATCGTTTTCCCCCCTCTTTGCTTTGGTGCAAGAAGCTGATGACAGAGCTACGTCCAGTCAATCGACTGTGCTCAATCTGGACTCTCTTCCTTCCCTATCTAGCGTCCATAGTGGGGAATTACGAAACTGAATTGCCGAATGCTCGGGGGGGAGTACGAAATTCTAGTGCCACCAAGTTTCCAGCAATTTCAGCGTTGAATACCTGTATCTCAATACAGTCTGTCTGCGAGCCGCCCATTATAATCCTCCTTACTTTTGCCACATCCTCCCGTATTACCGACCTGCAGCCCCTTACATATCTTATCCAGTGTATCATTTTATTATGGAGGGATTTACGGCTTTCAAATCTGTGGGAACTCGTAGATTTTGGGACTTTGGTCATATAGATTGTAGGGAAAGGGTTCCTTATGTGTGTATTCCCCCTTAATGACCCCAATCGTGCCTGACTATTCTGGCCTTCCCTAGATGGACCAAAACTATGGAGGCTTGCTCTAGGAGGATGCCGATCTAATGAATTTCCTCTATTGCCCTTGTCTAAGCCCAGATCAAGATGTGGGTTGGGTTTTCTTTGAGGAATAGAGCTGACTGTATGGAGCTGGGCTTGGATCGCTTGTCCTATCGCTGGCCTGATCCTAACCGCCTTAGAACACCCTCCCACAGACTCCCTGCCTGGGCTAATGCAAGTGGGTGGTGTGGAGGGAATGGCTAAGCCAGGTGGCCTATAGATAAGAGCATCCACCTTCTCTCTCAGCAAGACCAATTCCCTTTCAAGGAGTTACACTCTCTGTCGAAGAGCATCACTTTGAGAACCGCACATACTGCAGTTTACTATACTAGCAGAAGGCTCAACCACGCCTTCATTGCTGGCGGTGAGGACTAAGCTGCTCTCGTCGATGGATTCTAAGACTGCAAACCTGTTTGAACAAGGTAATTGGGCAATTAAGCATTCCCATTGTGTCCCCTTGATGGGAGCTCCTATTGGATCACTTAGACTTTTCGCTGGTGAGAGGGTCCCTAGAGTATCCTCCGCTGATCTATACACTTCGCAGGTGGTAAACGTTTGGGATGGTTTCTTATTAAAAATTGCAGGAAATACTCTTTTCTGTGGCTGCGCTATTGCTATCGCATCATCAAGTAGATTCCTACTGGCAGCTAAATTTGTGTTGTTACTGGCACCCAAAATTTCTTCGCAATCATTCACAATTGCTTCAATCCTTATTAAGACACAATTGCTAGCCGCGTGGGAGACTTTCTTGGCTTTTTTTCCCTCTTTTACTTAAAAGTGGGCCCCCACCCTCCATTAACTTCCTCTTTTCCATTGGGGTAGTTGCACTGAGAACCAAAATAAAATACGCAGTTCCCAAATATCAACTTGAAAGTCTAGCCAGTATACCCGGGCTGATTACAGCAAACAGTACCTGAGACCGTATAACCGTAGTTCAAATATAAGAGGGAGGGCCCAGTCCTGCCTCTTCCTGGCGATGACGGGCGAAGACGGGCCCGCCCGTGGCCCGGGCTTAGCCCGGTGCCGCCCGTGCGTGTCCCGCGAGGCAGAACAGGACTGCTGGCTATATCCGGTGTCAGGGGGAGGGGCTGGCGTTCCGTTGCTACTCCCGCAGCCTCCTGGGATGGAGAGTCCTGAGCGCTGTGTCCCCCGCTCTCCCTCGGCAAAGTGCAGGTACGCTGCGTCTCCCGCGGAGCGGGAGGCGCGATGTCTTTTGAAGCTCCGGTGTCAGAGGGAGGGGCTGGCGTTCAGCTGCTTCTCCCGCAGCCTCCTGGGACGGAGAGTCCTGAGCGCTGTGTCCCCTGCTCTCCCTCGGCAAAGTGCAGGTACGCTGCGACTCCCGCGGAGCGGGAGGCGCGAGGTCTTTTGAAGCCCCGGTGTCAGAGGGAGGGGCTGGCGTTCCGCTGCTGCTCCCGCAGCCTCCTGGGACGGAGAGTCCTGAGCGCTGTGTCCCCCGCTCTCCCTCGGCAAAGTGCAGGTACGCTGCGTCTCCCGCGGAGCGGGAGGCACGAGGTATTTTGAAGCCCCGGTGTCAGAGGGAGGGGCTGGCGTTCCGCTGCTGCTCCCGCAGCCTCCTGGGACGGAGAGTCCTGAGCGCTGTGTCCCCCACTCTTCCTCGGCAAAGTGCAGGTACGCTGCGTCTCCAAATGTACTCTTGATAAGTGATCCTGCTTCATTTTCAGCCCAAACATATTTGGGTAACCTACATGTTTGATCATGCCTATGACGTTAAGCCAAAGGCAATTGTATCCTCTGTCAACCCCCTCTCTCTGGGGTTTAACCAGTCTATCTCTAGAGTTATCGCAAAAGGTACTGCTTTTGTAATATTGTCCTGACAAAATATTGTGATTTAATTATTGTACTTTGATGATATATGTGTCTTCAAGATGCACTATATGTGGAATTAAAAATAGTATATAATTACTTACCTGTCTATACCTACCTTCATGATATTGTGGTGATTGATATTTTGCCAGGACAATATTTTTTCATTAAATTCAAACCTACAACCTTCCATATGCTCCTCATGCAATGCATGTGGCACTGTAAAGGGAAATGGAGGGCATCATTTTAAGAACACTACTAGGCATGCTTGTATCAGTACCTGCATTGGACAAGGCTTTTTCAATGCTTACCCAAAAGCATCACAAAAAAGACAATCTGGACAAAATCAAAGTATACCATTGCGTATTGAGGCTGCATCAGGTACAATAGTGCTATGCCTATGCCTAACCCTTTCAGATGTGTCTTCTCTGGTACCAAAGGCTACACACCAACCTTCTGTAGGCTGATTGTGAAGCCATAGCCCAATCGAACTCACATATTGGGCAGGAACACAATACTTCACTGTTCCACTTAATTCTTTCTAAAGATTTTTCGCAACTCCTATGAGGGACACAGAATTCTTTCATACTATGATTTGGGTTCTCTACCCAAGATGATATATCATCACTGCATCCCTGTCCCATCCCTCCGGCACAGCATTTTGCAACTTTTCAAGATGGCGACTTCAAGTGGTCTCTTGAAAGAACTCTCTTAGAACCTCATGCCACATTTATGTCTGATATCTTATCATTGTAGACAGTGCACGCCTTGTTTTTCTCTGTAATACTTCTTTGAATAAGTTATTTGTGTGCTAGTAGGGTGCCATCTTCTGATCGTTGGTGCTGCTTCATAAAGTTTATTTGCACTATACCCCTCCGAGGATAGTGTCTCCCTCCAGCACTACTTATTGACCCTGATGGGTTTCAATCTTTGTCTCCTGCTTTGTGTTTGTTCAATTCTTGGTTATCAATTCTTGTCATTCATTGAATGTAAGTAATCCAACATTTTGCTGTATTTCCATTACATCTTTATTTGTCAAAATTAATTTTGACATTTTCTTCATGTTTCTCCCTCCTGATACGTATTAAACAGATGCGCAATGCATTTCGGACCTAACAAGTTCCTTCACCAGGTGGTTTATTCTGTGGAACGAATAAAGCCAATGTAATATGCTTGATTTGTACCTCATAACTTAAAATGTATCTAAAATCCCCCTGACTCCTTTGACTGACACAGCTGATTGGTCCCATCCCTCCAAAATGTCTTGGTGCACTCCTTTGTTCACTTTGAGATGAGCCTTCCAAGGCCTGGTGCGGTGTGAAATGGTCATCAGCACATGCTGATATTGTCCCAATTCCTACCTCTAACTCTTTTTTATGAGGAATACTTTGATCCTTCCCCTTGACCAGCAGAGTAATGATCTTGGCTCAGCAGGGTGATCCTGAGTTAAAATCAGATTTTGGGGCTGGCTCCAACAGTAATGAAAAATGTGAAGTACCAGAAGGAGTGAAGATATGATTTTGAAAAATTCAATGCAATATTTGCACTGTGGATACTTGTTTACTATGAAATTGGTGTGACAATCTGAAAGAGACACGTTAGTGATAGATTCCTTACCGTTGAATATCCCCAGGCGTCAGACTGGATTCGGAAAGTTTTGCTAGCAGTGCCCCTGCTAGCAAAACTTTGTGTGCTAGCAAAGGACCTCTGTGGTGTTGTCACTAGTTTGGTGCTCCTGAATGAAGCCTGAATAGTTGGGATGGTCCAACTACCCCATCAAGTTTTGCAATATCAAGGTAGTAATCTTAGTAAAGATTATTGTGTCTACATTGAGGAGGGCTATTGGTCTATAGGTGCCGCACTAATTACGATTGACATTTAAATTAAAAACAATTAACAAGATTATCTGGGGCTTTCAAGCTGCGAAAACAAATGCTAACATTTTTATTTCTAGATTTCCAGTGAGTTTGATTTTTTAGAGCTAAACACAACGTCACTTTTAACAGTAAAAAGTGAATTACTGATTCGATCTGGAGCACATCTGAGATTAGTACTGAGCTGTCTTCACCTATTTTAACAGTAGATATTTGTGCTTTCATAAATATGGGTCCAGATGTACTAAGGGATTTTCTGGTCGCAAAAGCTTTGGTTCGCATGATCAAAGCCTTTATAACTGCAACATTACCTTTTGGTATGTAAAAAAGCCAAATTGCAATTCAATAAAATGTTACCGAATTGCAGTTTGAGTTTGCAAGCACATATGGAATTTGTATTGGTATTGGATGGGGGGTGTTTAAGGCGTCCCTTTCAAATAGCGATTCTCAATGGAATTCATTAATGTTTTATGACTGAAATCCGGTCCCAAAATAATAATATTTTACTGACTACATAAAGTAGTGGTAACCCATTTGCAAACAGTAAGGGGTCCTAAAGAGACCACTTCCCCTTTGTGAACCACTGCTTAGTCTTAAAAAAAAGTTTGTAAAACCTTAACATTTTTTTTATCCCATCCAATTTTCATTTAAGGAAAGCAGGCTGCTTTAAAAAAAAAAAAAAAAAGCTTACATTATTTAAAAATAATCAGACATGGTGGTCTGTTGAACCCAGCAGGTCACCATCCATGTGATGGAAGCGAATCGTAGTAGGTCACAGTTTGTGACCTACTTCATTGATATGCATGAGGTAGGTCGAGTTGCTACCCACAATTCAGTATTGTACTACCCAACCAATTAGTACATAGGTCGGTTTCCAAAATACCATTGGATTATTTAAAAGTCAAGACACAAATTCCAACCACTTTTAACCGTTACTATGGTCATACATCTTGCCCGTAGATCCTTTCTAAATGAATATTCCCACAGTAACTGCAAATGCCCACATTTGGAAAGGCAGGAGTTACTCACTAGGGACATTGCCTTGGATGTACTGACTGAACAAAATTTTTAAAAAAATGATTTGGTTTCTTTCATTAAATTGTGCTTGTACCTGTGATCAGCTTCAGGTTTTCGACTCTGTTTTGCAGTCGATGCTTTTCACATCTACTTTATAGATAACAAAATTTAATTCATTTGTCACAGCGCCTTGTACTTTACCGCGGTAAAGCCGTTGTTCTGCTGTTTTTTGGTACCTGGGATGAAAGTAGGATTTGTTCACCAGCTCATGCAGTTTTACAGTGTAGCAGCTGAGAACCTATTGTTTCAGAAAGGTAGGTTGGATTGTGGGCTGTCTTAGAGACTCACCACATCTACACAATCCTAAGGTACTATGGGGCATATTATCAAGCTAGGCGATAAAATTATAACCGCTTTAGCGGCAGAAAACTGCCGCTAAAACGGCGATAATGGGCTTGATAATATGCTCTATGGAATTCCAATTGAAGCTCAGCTTAGATGTCCTTCACATCTAACAGGGGCTTCAATTGGAATTCCATAGAGCATATTATCAAGGCCATTATCGCCGTTTTAGCTGCAGTTTTCTGCCGCTATAGCGGCGATAATTTTATCGCCTGTCTTGATAATATGCCCCAAAGTATGGATTAGCATGGAAAGCACTCATCCCGCCTTTCCCAGTTTTCCCTAACCCCTCTTCAATTCCACCAGTCTGAAGTATAACTGTGCATGCAAGCACACGTGTGTGCCTTCTGGCATGCACACATATACTGACACACCATTGTTAAAGCAGGATGTTTTGCATAAGGGTAAGCCGCACGGTACGGAGTTTCCTATTGGCATTATTGAGAATTTATGAAAAGATGTAATACAACTAAGGGAAAGAGAAAAGAATGGCGAGTGAGGTTTTCAATGGGTAACTAAAGTGAATTTCAAGGTGACGTCAAGAAAACAAAAGATTTGGACAGATATGTGACACTGGAGAACAGGAATGACTTGAATTGAGATCAGAGTTAAGGGTGAAGCAAGGTAGAAACTGAAAAGTGAGAAAAGATAAGAGACAAATGGGGACTTCCTGGAAAAAGACAGCTCGTTATGTGGTGGCACCAACAATTAAAAGCAACTAATCCATAGTGAGAACAAATAATAAATGAGGAGAGAGTCTATGTAGAGGCAGAGAGGCAAAAGTGGCAAGATGAGGAAAGCTGAAAAGAGAACGATTAGAATCAAAATCAATCAATCAATCAATCAATCAATCAATCAATCAATATTTCTTTATTCGGCACTTATAAAGATACCATAAAAGTTCATAAAACAGTTAAAACACATTAAAAAACATTAAAAAGACAGTTCAAATCATGGCATTTCTTTTCATTTTCCCAGATCTCTATATACAGGGCATTGCAATCAACCCATCTCTCTCGAGTTCCTTATCCTTACCGCCATCTTAATAAAACTCATAATACAGGACAAGGTATATGCATCATTGGCCTTTTGCAAAAACAATAAGGCAATCTTGGCATGTCTAAACTTAGCTCTTTTCAAAATTCCCACCAGGAACTTACGCCTAGGTGATGTATAAAATCAGCATAACAAAACAAAATGAAGGGTATCCTGCGGAGACTTATTGTCGCAGCCGCAGGTACCCTTCTGCTCCACCGTTAAGGTAAAACCAAGAGGATCAGATAATAAATGATGCAAGAGGTTGAACCTAAAGCGGGTCATATAAAATCTGTCTTGTGCATTATGAATCAGTGAAAGATAAGGCTCCCTTCCACTCTCCCATTTCAGTAATCTATAGGCCACAACTGTAGATTTACACTCCTCAGTGGCCGCCCTGCTTGCAGTTGTCCATTCCCCAAACTTTTTCTTGACTAACGTTTTATTTTGGGCAATGAGGGCTTCAGGCTCGGTGAAGAGGTTCTTACAACCAATGGCCTCCAAAGTACACTTTACATAGTTTAGCCATGGGATAGAGCTCCCTTTGCCTCGATTCAGACAATCTATAATAATTTGTCTACTGAGGCCTGCCTTGGGGTTAGACCAAATCCTCACCCAGGCCAGAAGCGGCCTGACCTTGATTTGATCTTCAATATACGGTTCTCCCAGTTCTTCATGTATCATGTAGGCTGATGTACTGTGCAGGACTTTCAGTATCCTTCTAAAAAATGTATTTTCCTCTATCTGGACCTGATGTATATTCGCAAAGCCCCAAACTTCAGCCCCATAAACTTCCTTAGCGCAGCATATTGATCTATACAAATTCCTCACTTGCTCGGGGGACCATCTTCCCAGCCTTCTCCCATAACCCATTACAGCCCCAGATGAGGCCACCAATTTTGAGCAGTGTTTGTCCACTAAAGGTCTAAACTTTAGAAGCCCGTCAAACAATACTCCTAGGTAGGAAAAGGACTGGACCCGACCAATTTTGTGAGTTCCTACCTTATAAAAAAAAAATGTGTCTGGTCTGGCCCCCGCAAGCATGATATACGATGTATCTAGGTTTGCTGATAGATCAAGTGAGGACATAAAAGTTACAAATCCATCAATCAGCCTCTGTAATCCCCGCGGAATCCGTGCTAGGAGCACCGCATCGTCTGCATAGAGCAGGACAGGGACTGGGTGAGTGCCTACCTGAGGAGAATCCACTCCGAGTTTACACAGTTCACTATCTAAGTTATTTATGTAAAGTGAAAACAAAAAGGGAGCTAGGATGCAGCCCTGCCGCACTCCACTAGTGCATGGGAATGATGGAGTCTTGCTTCCGTCTTGATTAAAACGAACAGACACAGTTGTATTCCAGTGCAGTGCCTTGAGAATATTGACTAGGTCCTGGTCCGCCCCAAGACCTGTCATCAGGGCCCAAAGCTTTTTCCTATTCACGCTATAGTGTACTTGGCGACCAGCAAATAGAGGTTCAGGCACTGGTCCGTGGTTGACCTTCCTTCTCTAAACCCATATTGGGTGCCCGTTATTAACTGGTGGGTGTCTGTCCAATCCGTTAGACGATTTAGGACAACACGACCCAGCACCTTCGCCGTAACATCGATCAAGGATATCGGGCGATAACATTGTGGGTCATCCCTATTTCCTTTTTTAAATATTGGAACTATTGTTGCCGAGGACCAAGAACGCGGCAGACCTGCCACCACTGCCGCGTTCAGGACCCTCGTGAGAATGGGTGCCCACAACTCCACTTTTCTGAGATAAAGGTCTGGAGGAATCCCATCCGGGCCAGGCGCCTTATTTTTTGTTAGGCCCAGGATGGCCCCCTCCACTTCTACCACGATGATATCAGGCCTTGCAGTCAGTTTTAACCTCTGCCCCTCATCGTTATTAATTTCACCAGTGTGATTATATAGATTTTTGAAATGGGAATGCCACTGCTCCGGCAAAATAATATTTAAAATCTGTGGGGCATTGGAGTCCTGAAAACATGGTGTGTTTATAATTTTCCAGAACTCAGTCAAGTCTCTTCTATCCGCCGCCTCCCTTAAGTCCTCCCAGGCTTGCATTTGGAGACTAGTCTTACGTTTTTTTTGTGCCTTTTTATATATCAGCCTACATTGGGCTATGTACGAATTATCCCTGGGCAGAAGTTTTAGGCTAGACTTTAGCTCTTTATGTGCTTTTGAGCAATCTCTATCAAACCATCTGGGTGTGGTAGGTGATGTCCTAGTCTTGGTGGTCTTTAATAATCCATCAATGAGGTGCGCCATCTTTTCGAAAGCGGTTACTACCGCGGCCCCCTCAATGTTGGGGTCGAGAAATACATGAAATGCGTCTTCCCCTCTGGTTATTAAGCTTTTGTAAAAGCTATCTCCGTCTATTTTAGACCATCTAAGCCTCCTCCCTTGGTCTGATATAACATGAAACCTGGTGATGTATTGCCTCCATTCCTGATCCTCATATTTGGCAGCAAGTCCTGCTACGTTCCAGGATACTAGTTTTAATCCGTCCTGCTTGACAGGATTTCTTGCCCCAGCCATGGGGGGGTGAGTACCCACATTTCCCTCCATTATAAAAGTTTCATTTTGGTAGGCTAAAGTATGTAGGTGTTTTGATTGGGTGTCTAAAGCACCACTATCAGGCCCCATTATCTCGATCTCTACTATAATGGATGGTTGTAATCTCTCTGCAATAGTTACCCCCTTATCTTCCCCTCTCTGACTTAAATCATGTCTCGATGTTTCCATCGGGGGTACCTTATTCTGTTCTGGACTCTTGTCCCTATCTTGGTTCTGCCTGGGGTTTATATGTGTCCCTAGTCAATCCTGTTCTTCTAAATTCATCAGGGGTTCAAATCTATTCTGAAGATTAATCCCATCCTGGTTCCTCATGGCTACAGAGAGAGGTCTACGATTGTGCCCAACCAGGTTCCACTCCCTGCCCCTTAGACCATCCGTAGCATGTCCCCCGTTGTAGGCCCCCTTCGGGTAAAAAAAGCTAAGAGGCATAGACCAAATGTTACTCGAATCCGTGGTTGGGCTCCACCTTAATATCTGGTCAACAGTCTGCGTATTTCTAAAATTCACAACCACACAATCCCCGATGTTATCCTTGGGCCTAGTTCCCACCCAATTCACCCTTCTAACCATTAATATTTCCCCTTGTTCCATGCCTACTAGGGGCCTTTGCTTATTTAACCAAAACATAGTTTTGTTTTTGAGCTCGTCATAGGTCTCCAACTGGCCTCGTCTCAGTACTGGGACTCCTTTAAATATAATCACATAGGGGGCTGCGTCAGGGGGTAGATTGAGAGTTACTGATGTATTTAAGTGCCCCTTCGTGACGCAATTCTCTAATTGTCCCCGACTAGCGGGGGGGATGAAGCTTCTCTATGGACCATCACCCTGTGTATGCCTTTTGGTACTCCCTGGGGAGCTTCCCTGCTAATGATGGACAAACTCGGGGGGCCTGTGTCAAGCCTACAGATTGTGTGTTCGATGGGGTCAAGGGATGTGTGGTTGTGTTGGTTTGATCATTTCGGGTCCTATTTGTGGTTGATGTTTCTATGATTAGAATCAAAATCAAAAAGGCACCCATAACAATGCAGTGTCTCTCAAGTAGTGCAAATGAAGGAGCCAAGCTATGCACACGCTAAGTGAAATAATTATTAACACACTATCATGTGTTGATAGAAAGCTGCAAGTGATCTTAGGTATAATTTCCAAATTTAAACAGTCTTGGATATAACTTCCAAAGTAAAACAATGTGGAGGATATAGCCAATTTCCAAAGTCAATAGAAGGGAAGGCTTCTGCTATGTTTTGCACTATCAGTTCATTCATATGATCTTTATTTAGGTAACTGTCATATATACCAAGGTCGCGACCACATGACGTTTACCCCAATTAGGTATTAGCTGGGCTAGTGAAGAGGAAATTACTGTTGGTCCATACATTGGTTTACATAAGGGATCAGCCATCGTGCATGGGAACAACTGTCCATATTTGCTGTGTTCTTTTGTATGGCCCTCGCAAGCAGTGTTTAAGAGGCCAAAAGCTTCTTATTGAAAGATGTCCATAATAGGCCAGCCAGGATAAAATCGTGAGTGTGAAACATACTTTAGCACCCCAGGCTGTTTGATAGTCATTAAAAAGTCTAGAAATCCTTTTTGTAAACATTTGTTTTTTAATTTGTCATTTGTTGGCTTCACCCACATGTTTACCTTTAATACAGTTTAGCTGTAATCCTACACAGTAGTAGTAGCCCCAGGCTACATGCCCCAATTGCTAATTAAATACTAAGGGCCAAATTATGAGTCTGGCGATCCTAGGACCACCAGACTCATGGTAGTATGGCGGTCTTGCGACTGCCACATTATGACCCTAGTGGTCGTGCTGGCATGGGACTGCCGACTCCGCCAGGGAACCGCCGCTCCCTGGCAGTTACGCGGTAGGCAAGAGGCATCGATATGCTTAGCAGGACCGCCGTGGTCCTGCCAAGCATATTACGATGTTCATCACCACCACTGAATTCATAGAGGTCTTTCCTCCATGTAAATAGCGGCAGAGATAAAAAAAAAGGTGTGCCTCACTCCTTGTGGATGCACACAGGGGGCCACAACATGTGCTTCCCTGTGTTCATGCACAGAAGTTCGAGCACGGCATGGACTTTCAAGTACATGCAGTGCTCGAATTTCCTTTGACATTCCCATTCCGGTTCCTATCTTATAGGCACCACAGTGGGAACAGCAAAGGAATCACCCGCTAATGACAAAAGAGGCATTACTTGTTGGACGGTTCTCATGCGGGTTTGGCAGTGCTGCGGCAGGGCAGTCCAGCCGTCGCCCTGTCAAACTTGTAATCGGCCCTAAGTATTTTAAATGGATCACCATTATATTTAGGGATCCATCCATGGTTAATTGTGATCATTTCTGCAAGCTGGATCTGAATGTCTTGCTTGTTTGCTTTTGTTTTTGCAGTATCTTGACCAACATCGCTGACGCCCACCAGAACATGGGCTACTGTCCTCAGTTTGATGCTATTGATGATCTACTTACAGGCCGTGAACACCTTCAACTCTATGGGCGCCTCAGAGGCATTCCAGCAGAGGAAGTTAACAAGGTAAAGCAATGTGTGTGCCTAATCGACCAAATGACCAAACACCTATGGGGTAAAGTCCCCCGTACTGCGCGTAAACAGTGCATTGTTAGAAACAAAGTATTTTAAATGCCAGAGAATAGCAGTTTGAAATTCCACAGAAATGTTAAATCTGGTTTTGTACTTTTAGGTGGTTAATTTGTTCCTTATAATAATAATCATCATCTTTACTAGCTACCTCCTCCCACCCCGAATCACAGGTTTAATGGTCCTTTCTGCAAATCCATTTTGTAATGCTTATTCAAACACCCACCCTGAAAGTCACCTTCTTACTGTTTTGTGGTTTTATTCACATGTATCAATAGAATGATCTTGTAGCCCCGGATGTTCCTTTCCACACAGTTTCCAGTTCCATCACAGACAAGTGTCGGAGTTCTTCCTTGATGATATGTTTGGATAGTGTGCTCTTGTCCATATACAAAACCATAGCATAACTTACATAGTGTGTTCATGGTCGTAGCATTTATAGACAAAGGGTTCAGCTGTGCCCATGCCGGATGGCTGGTTATTAATGTTTTATTGGTCGAGGTGTGGTTGCATGATTGATGGGGCGAAACCACAGTGTGTGTCAATGGAATTACGTCCAAATGCACCCTGAAATAAACAACTTGGCACCTTAATATTCAAACAAACACAACAAGATGATGGACGGAGTGCTGAAACTTTCCAACCACTCACCCCCAGTCACAAATCTGAGTTTAATCCATTGTTCTTTTCTCACTATGCCACCCAATTTAGACCTAGCCATATGCAAATCAGTCTTGACCCTCCTCCTCCTCATGGGAACAGTCCAGCTCGAACTACCAGGCCAGGTCCTCCCTTGACCGGAAACAAGCATCCTAGGACTGGTTTTGGGGTAACACCCCTCATCAGCCAGGCTAGCTTGAATCCAGTGGACCAGCGAGCAAGATACCCATGTCTGGGCATACCCTTGGCAACTTAGGGCAAACTTAGCAAACCCAACGAGGCGATGGACGGATTGCTGAAACTTTTCATCCACTCACCTCCAGTCACAAATCTGGGTTTAATCCATTGTACTTTTGCTTTCTATGCCACCCCAGTTTGGACCCAGCCATATGTAAATCAATTTTGACCCTGTTCCTCATTGGAACAGTCTAGCCCGAGTGGTTGAAAAGTTTCAACACTCCGTCCATCATCTTCTTGCGGGGTCAAGAATGATTTACAAGGCTGCTGAGGGGAAATACCCCAAAACTGGTCCCAGGATGCTTGTTTCCAGTCCAGGGAGGACCTGGCCTGCCAGTTCTGGCTGCACTGTTCCCATGAGAAACATGGCCAAAACGTATTTGCATATGGCTGGGTCAAACCTGTGATGGCATAGGGAGCAATAGAATAATGGATTAAACCCAGATCTGTGGCCTGTGACTGGGGGTGAGTGGTTGAAAAGTTTCAGCGCTCCGTCCACCATCTTGTTGTGTTTGCCTTAATATTCAAAACAGGATTCAATTACAAGCTTTCTATACAAAAGTAGAATGAGTGCCTGATGTTTGTAAAGCTACCAAGGTCATTATTCTGTTAGGAATCAGGGTATCAGCAGGTATGTTTTTTGAAATACGCTTTGTTATTGTAGAATTAATTGTATCTATGACAAATAGGTGTATTTTTAATTTATATCTATATTTTCTAAAATGTATTCTCAACCCTATTTCCCAGGTGGCAGCTTGGGGCATTGAAAAACTGGGACTCACAAAGTATGCAGATAATGTCGCTGGCACGTACAGCGGCGGGAACAAGCGCAAGCTATCCACTGCCATTGCTCTGATAGGCTGTCCTCCCGTGGTACTGCTGGTAAGTGACGCCCTTTGTATGTACATAGAGGCATATTTATGAAGATTGTGGCACAAGCGGGCGCAGCAAGTCACCTTACTGTGCTGCCCTGCATCACAGGTAAAGGGCGGGAATTTGCTGTATTTAAGGCATACAGCGCATTCCTGTCCTTTTCCCCTGTGCTGGAGCCCTCTGGCAGTCTAGCGCCAATGGAGGCACCCTTGCACCATGGTTCAAGGGTGCTGCATTGCATGCTTGCAGGCAGGATTGTTTTTGTTCAGGAAGGGACATCTTCCTGCTCAAAAATAATCCCTAGAGGCATATTCCTCTTTGTATGTGTGCTGCTGAATGCAGCAGACATAGAAAGAGTAAGCAACAAGCAGAAATAAAGATGTTTCTCCTCTTTATGCCTCTGGTGGGGTAGTGTATCTTTTAGGCGCATTTCCAGGTTAACCTGGTTTGATAAACCTGGAAATGCATCAAAAACCATGGGAGTGGCGTGAAAACACCCACAAAATGCCCATGGACACCTCCGTTGCACAAAGTAATTCAACGCAGAGCTTAGCGTGGTGTTGCAATACTCCATATTTATGAACCCACTCAAAGCCACGTAAAGTGGCTTTGTGTGGCTTCATAAATCTGAATTAGAGGTTTGCGTCAAGCATGTACCACGTTGTGTGACGCGAGCATGACGCAAACCTCTCATTAATATGCTCCATAGTACTTTAGCCACATTCACTTAAAGGACAGGTCCGTGTAAACGGGGTCGTAAAGGCAATAAGGTACAACATGGTTTATTCGCATGACGTTTGAACAAGTGCCACGAGTGCACAGTTTGGCAAAATTGATTTTGCGACACCTTTATTCCAGCTTTATACTTTTTAAATTATATTTTCTTTACATATTTTACGCAGAGATCACTTAGAAGGCAAATATAATATGAAATTTGTAAATTTGATTCAGGAGCAACGGAAGGTACTTTAGTTAGTTTGAAAAAACACATTCATATCGTTTTACCTGTAAAAATGAGTGGGTACTTACCACCATCTACAGGCCAAAAGTTGATCTGCACGTGACTAATGTGTACTTAATATTAAGAAATTATTCCTAGCTACCTGTGACATTATTTTCTTACTTCTGTTGAGTTCTGATGTCATTGTCAGTACGAACATGTTATGAGAAAGTAATGCCAGAATGTATGCCAACAACTCTCTCCCACAAATTATAGAGCAATTACATATTGATCAGTTGACTGATTGTTCCTGCCGTGACCATGTTGACATAATTGGGACTTTTAATTTAAAATGTAACTTTCAGGACGAGCCTACGACAGGAATGGATCCTCATTCCCGCCGCTTCCTGTGGAATTCGATCGTCAGTATCATCAAAGATGGAAGGGCTGTTGTTTTGACGTCACACAGGTAAGAGTATATAGTCTTTTTTACCTGTCTGTATTGTAAGTAGACCGAGTTCTCTCCATTTTTCTAAGCAATCTATTATATTAATTTTCAGCATGGAAGAATGTGAAGCTCTCTGCACCCGCCTGGCTATAATGGTGAAGGGGTCCTTCAAGTGTCTGGGCACAATACAACATCTAAAATACAAGTATGTAGAATATCTTCATTTTCTGTGTTAATTGAGAACTCTCCGTGCTTTATCAAAAAAGACAGGAAGTGCACATAACATTGATTTGTCGTTTTCTCTATTATGAGCTGTAATACGTTTCTCAGAGATAGCTCTAAGCTTCAGGGACATATTAAGGATTGTTGGGGCCCTGGATCAAAAATATTTTGTGGGCCCCTGTTAGGAATAGCTTTGAAATTATGATGCAATTTCAGCTCTTTCATGCCCTCTTTGGCCAGGTCAGTGCACAGGCACACTCATCCAAATGTGTTTACATCTAATATTCAGGGATAATGAATTGTGTTTTCACTATTATAACACAGCAGCAGCTCACTAATATCACTGCACATAATCTCAGTGACCCCCTCCCATTGTTCATACGTAAGGTCCTGTTTCGAGCTAAAAGAAACATTTTTTTGGAAGTTGCATGAAACACAAACAACATTTCTTTAAAAAAAGGCTGCAATAGACTCTCACACATAACCCGCATTAAAAATCAATTAATTAAATAAAGGAAAACGATACTTATAACAATCTGTTTTAAGAACTATTCAAAGTAATTTGGACACGACTCTGCAGAACAGAGCTGGTTCTAAAAGGCGGCCCCTGAAACGCTGGGGCCCTGGGCCAAAGCCCACTTTGCCCATGCCTTAAAATATCTTTTCTAATCTTTATGCCTTGATGACTGAGATCCAACTGATGCTGGTACACATTTGCAGCTACCTTTCCTGATTGCACAGATTGCACTAGAGGTGGTGGTATATTTTCGCCCATAAATTAGCAACAACATCTGCTCAAATACAAATTGGGGTTTTTGCACTGGCCGATCAGTGCAAATATTATGCTTGTACATTTCAAGTAGTTCCAATTTCAGTGCAGAACGGTGCGATTCCCTGTGCGGTGTATGTAATCCAGAAATAATTGTGCAGAATTAGGCTGGAACTGACCTTATGTCATCTGGCTTCGTTTAGAGGTCTCAACTTTCATTTGTTGAACTCTTTCACAAATCCCTTATGCACTGATGCTTAAGTGATTGCACATTTGCTAAAGCAGTGTAGTTGCTATAAAAAAAAAAAATTAGGATATAACACTAAGTGAAAATGTAACATATTAGATCTCGTTTTTTGCTCCATACGGGGTGACTCTCAGCTTAACCTGTGATAGGTATTATCGTGAAGATTACATATTCTTGTCCCAATCAGTTTGCAAGTCATATTGTAGCATAACACTTTAATATATTGTTGCGCTTAATTATGCTAAGGTTACCGACTACAAAGTGTAAGCAGATCTCTGCCCCCACCACACACAAACCTGAAAAAGTAGAGGAGGTCCTGCATAACACTTTTACCCCATTGGTACAAGCAGTCACTCGTTGGGTGTCCCACATATACGTTTTAGGATGCAGGCCCAAGAAAGCAAAACACATACAGGCATGTTGCACTGTAGTTGTCCCATGCTATATTGCCAGAGTGATTGGTACCCAAGTTGGCAACACCCCCACGGATGGTCATGATATATCATCTTTGTGATTACATCATTGTATGCTATTGAAGGCTGGGTAATGAGTGCATGGATGTGAGTGGTGTGGTAGTGCGCATCAGTGTGATAGGTGAGAATATGATTGTGGTTTAATCATGGGGAAATGGTAATGATTTCTATGTACATGTAAAATGTAAGGAAAACAAAAGAAGCAGAGAATACATTTAATTAGATTTGTATAATTGAAAAAGATTCTGCACTTTAAAAAGGTTTGGTGATCTCATGCTTTTAATATTTGTATAATGAAAGGATATATTTTTGATATAATGTTTCTAATTGTGAAAAAGAACAAATCAATAAAAAAAGCACTAAATGAACTAGAATTAAAACTAAAAATTGAATGTGTGTGTATGTCAGTGGGTGGCCTATCGAGCTTATTTAGGCCTATGGAAAAGAAATTTAGGTCAGGTGAGAGTCTTGTTTGCAATATAGCATAGTATGTTCTCCTTTACTCCCAGATCTATGAATCATACATAGGGGTGTACCCTCATTTGTCTGAAGTTTGTCCCATGTTTGTCTGGACGGCTAAGCAGGAATCAATAGGCAGGGCTCATGGTGCACAGTAGTGGAATTCTGGGAAACTGTGTTTTCTCAGAGTTTCAGCCGACTTGTAGGGTCTGGGAGTTTCTCGTGACTCACAATGTTTCTGTGTCAGAATATCAAACACAAAGGTGTTGCACCTCAAAAATGTCATAGCCAGAATATGTACTTCCAAAATATTGTGAAGGTAAGTATATATAGGTAAGTATATATGCGTACTGTTGTTAACAACTCATCAGTGTACCTTGAAGATGCAGCAAGTGAAGTGAGTGGCAAACTAGTTTGGAAAATTTCGTGAAGATTCATAAAATGGCACCAAAGCTATTTGCAAAATAAATGGAAACTAGGTCCCAACTATAACTACTTACTGGCGACCACCAGTAGTTAATTATTATATATATATATATATATATATATATATATATATATATATATATATATATATATATATATATATATATATTCACTTAAAAATCCATAGGTTTCACACAGGTTATAGTTAGGTGGACACGAAAATATCTGCTGTACCTAAAGTTATTTAGTTGATGCATCTAAGTCATTTTTTTAAAACAGAAAAACCACTCTGTCTAGACCGTGTAGAAATTACATAACAAATCAAAATAAGGTGTTAATTATTATTATTATTTATTTATTTATTTTTTTTAAAACCTTTATTGACATTTCAACCAAAGACAAGTATGGGCCTACAACCCCCGGGGCCGGCCACTAAGCAGTCAGAGTAACAAAAAGCAAATGTTAATCACAGGCAGCACCTCGGGGAGCAGAAGTTCCATGCTAATATACTCTTGACCACTGAACAGCCCAAGTAGGAGACCAGGATACAAAAGGTTTTCATTTTATAATAAGAAATAGAAGGATCAGGTGCCAAACAATTTCCCAGCAGCGAAAAATGGCAGGCAGAATAGTATACGTCAACAATAAACAGCAATCTATCAAGTCAATGGCGCTGAAACAGGAGGTTCAGGATGTGGAGGAATATCACGACCATTTGCGCCTGCAGTCCCCTGCCCTAAGACCCAGAAAACACCACGGAAATTGAGGCACACATGAAAAAGCAGTGATTGACAGCGAAGGAGACCTACCGTGCTGATCCCAGAAAAAAAAAAAGACAAGGAAGAATAAGAGAAGAAAAAGGAGGCCATGGAAAAAAATTAAAAGACTAAAGAATCCCCTCCCCCAACCCCCCACCCTGCACCTCTGCAGATGAGTACGGCCCCCCCCCCCCAGCAGTGTGCCTGTCGCCCCGGAACCAGACCCGAAATATAGAAGAAACAGAGAAAAAAGAGTAAGAAAGGAAACCCCACCAGACGGGGGGGGTAGAGAGAGTATTAATAAACTGGAGGAGGGCCTTCAAAGCATGCCCCCGGCTTCTCCCTCCCGCACAATATGTTTTCCCCCAAAGCAAACAGTAAACAACACAAAATCGACCATGTCAAAGAAAAATGGGGAGCATTATGCACCTATCACACCATTAGTTATGCCATGAGAGCACGCAACCCCTGTGCCCGCCCGCCTATTAGATGACAACCTCTGAAGGATCGGCCTTATCCTTGGCCACTCTTTGCGAATCTACCCATGCATACCCATCGACCCAGTGCCATGTCCAATGTTACAAGGAAGAAGAGCGTCCAAAAAAGACCAGGGAGCGACACACACATGTAGGGTGGACGTCTCTGAATACCAACACAGTCAGCATTTTGGAGGATCATCTTTCCCAGTACTGCCCCAGGATCTGCACTGCACACAAGGTCCAGGAAGGCGGAATCAGCCAGAGCAGGCGACCGTTGCTTGAATATGGCCTGGGTCGCCGGAGGCTGCGCGTGGGACAAAGCCACCACCTCCGCTCAAATCCAAAACCTCCGGAACAGACCAGAGCCACAGCCAGCCGATCACACGTTGGCACATTGTCCGGAGTTTCCAGCTTTTCCCTATTCACAGGGGCGGCCACGACACTGTCCTCCTGTGTGGAGTGTAGCAAGTCCCTGTGTACCGGGGGGCAGGCAGATCGCAACTGTTCCGACGCTGACGCCATACCGTCGAGCTTTCTCCCCAATACCCAGGCGCCGTGAACCAAGGTGGAATGAAGGGCACCGAGAGCTCCGAGAAGGTCACCGTACCCCAGCACAGCTCCCGGCGCTCGCCCCGCCACGCTCCTCTTAGTCACACACGCCCAATCTTGCTGAGATCTAGTGTACAGGATGATAGACTCCATCCTATCAAGATGGCCGCCGGGTAGGTCCACCCCAGATTGGGACCGGGACCCAGGCACAAGCACCTCAAGTTCCATGTCACTGGAAACGGGGTTCCGGGGGCAAGCAAAAATATGTATCCGGTGTGTGGTCACGGGTAACAGTCATCCCCACCACGGACCAGCGCCCGCGAAAATCCAGGAGCAGCCCGCGAAAATCGGGACGAGTTACGGGCAGCGTCCGGGCCGCTCACCGGCGAAGGCTCAGGCAATTACCGGGGAATCCCGGAATTGCCACCTCGGGCATGCACTCGTTCCGCTACGCTTAGTGGTAGGAATGACCACGGCGAAATTCAGGCCAATATTCGCACCGCTCCGGTACTCCGACTCCACCCAGTCACCAAAGGCCGCTGTTGTTGAACTGCCGCCCGGCCATGTTGTCCACCCGAGGTCCCGGTTCCAGGGTTGCACAGGCCGCAGACTTCAAATGAAAATTTCTCCGGCGGTACCGCCGCCAGAAACTTCAGAATCACACGATCGGTTGCCGCTCTCAGTCACCAACACGGGCATATAGCGCAGGCTAAGGATCACATGCAGGATATCTGTGCGGGATGTGGAGGTTCACGGAGCCGGGAGCCTACGCTGCCGTCCCGATCGCCATCTTGGCTCCTGATGATTTTTTGAAATTAATTGAAAAAACCTGCTTAATAAATACGCAGAATTTATGAATTGCAGCAATAGTTTAACAAAACAAAGGACCTAATAGTCCTGCAAAACATTGGTACCCATGGACAGTTAGTGATATAAAATTATTCAAACATTCTCATTCATACTGAAATCCATTCACACCATAACAATAAGAGACACATACATCCTAAAAATCTAGAGAAATGAACAATATACAGGCCCAAAATGGTAGGCGAGTCTTCTCAGGTGTAGGGCATACACAGATAAGTACAATCAAGAATGACCGAGTATGGAACAACGAAAGAATTGTTCTTATAATATTGTAGGGTTTAAGTGGATCTGTGTAACGAACAATTCAGTTCGGGACGCCCAGGTTTCAGGGGCGTCATAGTTAGGTGGACATTTCACTCGTAAAAAACCCATGAAATTCCCCCGTTATAGTTAGTTCAGATAACTATAAATCGCGCGCCCGCAATCCACTGCTCATGACGTCACATATTACATCACTCATGACATGGTCAGTGGCATCACTCATGACGTCACTGATGACATCATCCTTGTGATAGAGTGGCGGTCACGCGAGTTATAGTTATCTGAACTAACTATAACGGGGGAATTTCATTGGTTTTTTACGAGTGAAATGTCCACCTAACTATAACCCGTGTGAAACCTATGGTTTTTTAAGTGAATTTGCAAGGTTTTTTAAATGCTAATTCCTAACTATAACGTGTGTGAAACCTATGGTTTTTTAAGTGAATTTGTACGTTTTTTTAAATGATAAGTTATGTATTTATTAATATATATATATTTTTTAAGGGTCTTCACCGTGCGCGCACCGTGCGCGTGCTTGGGGCGCTGGGGGCGCACCGTGCGCAGGCGTTAGGCGCACGATGCGCAGCGCACTCCGTGCACCATCCGCGCACCGTGCGCGCACCCCGCGATTTTTATAAAAAAAAAAAAAATGTTTATTTCACCCATGGGGGTCCTTCTGTGACCCCCTGACAAAGGCTAGGGGGTCAGGAACTCTCTTCCCTGCCCCCTTTTCACGTTTTCCACCTTTTTTCCCCCTTTCCTTTTCAGTACGAGAGACAAAATGTCGGCCGACACTTCCTGATTTCGACCGATTCGAATGTTGACTGACATCTAACAACCAATCAGAATTTCGCTTGCGCACGGCACCGTGCGCGCACGTTCGCGCGTATAGCTATTTATATGCTTTTAAATGCTATTTTCTCAGGAAATACTGAACAGCTTGACACCAGACCTGCAAAAGGCACTTCCCTGACCTGAGGACTACCTCTCTACCAAATTTCAAGTAATTCTGTTCAGCCGTTCGGGCTGTACCTTCGACTAAAGGTCCTATGGAAAAATGCATGGGGTAAACGCGTTTTGGGACCCCCTTTTTTCTCGGCCCCCGCTTGACGAATCACCCCGAGACTTTCAGGGTAGGAGCTGAGCGGAGCGCCCCATTAGTTTTGAAAATTTCGCGAAGATTCGTCAACCGGCGCCAAAGTTATTCAAAATAGAATTTTGAGATTTCCTATGGAAACATGGTCCTAACTATAACTATCTACTGGCGACCGCCAGTAGATAATATATATATATATATATATCCCCGTTTTTATTATCTATATGGTCATTAATGAGTAGTGAAGTATTGTATTCGGAGATCAAAGAGTATGGGCTTTTGAAATGTGATAGAACATAAATTTGCTATGTGTATAACATGTAAATATGTTTAAAACATTGAAAAGATATGATTGCTGCACAAAACGTTTCAAAATATAGTGAAACTTTGCTTCGTTTGTACACATTGCGATTCTTGGGTTGGAAAATTGATCCCTCAGGGCCACTATTTACATTTGCCCGTTTGACACAACACCTTCCATGTTAGTAGTAAGTAACGATGTTAGCTCTGCTGGTGCTATAGACTAGTCCCTGTGCATTATGTATTGTAATTAAATATTACCTTACGTTAAAAAATCCCTAGAAAATCACTGAAAATAAACAAAAGTTAAAGTTATGTTATAGTTAGGTGTGATAAAAAGATTTATTTTTGTTAAAAAACTTTAGAAATTCACTGAAAAAACAAAGGTTAAAGTAACATTATAGTTAGGCGAATATGTTAGTGATAACATTAATGTTTCGAACTGAAAAAACACAGAGATTCACCAGTTATACTTAGCAAAATTAACTATAACTTGCGCTCCGCCATGCACTGCTTATGACTGCACATCGTACATCACTCATGACATGTTCTATGGTATCATTCATGGCATAACTGATAACATTTCAAATGACATCATTGGTGACCTCACTGATGACATCATCCAAGATTCTTTTGTACACAATACTCTGTAAACTAGTATGGCATTAGAGGCCTGAAAGAAAGTACAAAATAGTTCAGAATAATATGAAGCATCATTAATACCATCACAGATACAACTTCCTAAGTTGCAGCAAATATGTGTTATATGCAACATTGACCGTATACCAAGTACTTAACGGGTAGCCTAGTTTACTTTAGCAATCAACCACAGATATATGTGAAATCCTCATTGAATATGGTGTTCAATATGTTTACAAATGTTCAGAGAAAGCAAAGTTACTCAAGATACTCAACATGTGTTCTAAAATGAATGCCCTTCTTTGGACAGCTTTTATCTATATCGAACCCCTCACAGTCATCTGACCTACGTTGAGAAATTAAGTTGATATGAGTAGAAAAATGGGTACTGTAAACAGTGTTTACTCTATGGAGAGACTTTACTCTGTACCACACTGTTTGCAGACAGTGAAACTCTCATGAGAAATACACCACAGAGTATTCAAAAGTCAGGATGAGTCTATCTAATAACTCAAGGCTGCTTACAATACTTAGGGCCTAATCATGATATTGGCAGTCCGACCGCCGCCATCCCGCCGGAGGTGGTCCAACCACTGACAGCCCTTCGGTCAGACCGACATATTCTGATACTGGTGGTCAGACGGATGCCAGCCTGAAGAAAGGCCACTTACACTGCCAGGGTCCAGGACCCGACAGTGCGGCAGTCGGAGGAGCGCCCAGAATTGGCGGCAGTGCTGAGGCAGGCACCGCCATTGGGATTAGTTTATCCCTTTCCGGCAACCTTTTCATGGCCGGGACCCAACCATGAGAAGGTTGTCAGAAAGGGATTGGGGCCCCTAGCAGGTCCCCCAGCCTTCATAACCCCTGGAAAAGTAAGTCCCTGGGGGCACATGTACCCCCCTTCCATGGCACTCACCTCCGTGCATCATGTGCCATGCACTACATAATACATAGCACACGGTACACTGCGTGCTTGAGGTGCTGCACGGCGGCGGCATCTACTGCGGCATGTTCCTGTGGCTGCAGCATGCCCCTGCCATGGTACTGCCGGAATTCCAACCGCCACCCTGGTGGTCCTATCAAAATTCAGGTGTTGAAATGCCCACATACTCGTTGGGGGGTCTTCCGACCGCTGCAATGCCTGTTGGCGGTCTGACCGACAACCATCATAATCAGGCCCTTAGCATCTACTACAAAGAATCTTTGCCCTGCTGGAAACTTTTTCTGCAGAACCAAAGAACTTGTGTGAAACATGTTGAACCCAAGTCATCAACTGTCACACCACCTGTAGACAAAGTTACTCCTCTATACAAAAATTGATAACCTGTTCAATATCTATCCACACCTATGATGCAGTAGAATCACATGCATTTTGTAAACACTTACACCCATTAGCTTAACACAGGCTGTACAAAATTAGGTACAGCAGTAATATGGTAGGTACCCGCCACTATGTAAACTATAAAAAAGCTAACACACTCATTGGATGATGTCCCCATGGCCCCCTCCCCCTTAAAAAAAAAGACCTGGGTGAATGGTTCCCTAGGGCCTAATAAGTCTTGAGAAGGGGAGCCACGTGGCCCTTCCCCCATTTAAAAAACATAGGGCCCTGGTAACGTTATTTTTAGGTGTGATACAAAGATCTGTTTTTTTTTAAACCTGAGAAATTCACGAAGGTTAAAGTAACATTATTGTTAGGAGAATATGTCAGTGACAGCATTAATGTTATGAACAAAACAAAACACTTACATTCACCACTAACAGTTAGCAGAGCTAGCTATAACTTGCGCCTCCACCATGCACTGCTTATGACTTCACATATTACATCACTCATGACGTGTTCTATGACATCATTTATGACATCACTGCTGACATCTCAAAGCCAGTCATCAGCCACTCACGTAAAGCCTCGTCATCAGCACGTACCGTGGTACTTTTACTAAATTTCACAAAACTACACTGTAGAAAAGTTAATGGCAGGAATGTTGTTTTAAGTACACTTTTGCTGTGTTCTGCATCAGCGCTTCAGATATAGGTAAGTATTAGGTATTATATTTTTTCCTTACCTATTTCCACTTTAGTAGAGTTTCTGATAGGTAAGGAGAATAATTTATAAGTTTCTAAATATTTTTAAAAAAACTTTATGGAGTACAGCTCCTTTACTTATTTTTTATTTTTATTAAATATGTAAACAAATAAAAAAAATACACCGTGCTACAGTATATTGCACAAATATAGTGTGCTTCAGGTTATTTACAATTTTTTACATATTTAATTCTTTGGAGAAAAGTCTGGGGAGTGCTGATGTAATATCTACAAACTACCACATTACTTTAAAAAAAAAACAATTGTCAAAAAATTATAAAACCACTGTACTACACTGATATACTGTACTACAATGTGTTTTTAAGATCTCGCTATACATTTTAGTTTTTCCCCTGTAACTACTGTAGTACTTTGTAGGTACTAGCGTGGTTCTCGGTAAATGGTTTAAAAAGTTATAGAAAAATATAAATATATTTTATTCTATTTTACTACGTTAATAAAGTGGTAATAGATAGGGACCAACAATAAAACTTACAACTCAACTATATCCGAAGGCCCTAAATTAGAGTGGAGCCAAAATATGCTGAAAACTACATGACTGCTTTTTACATTTTGTACCGACAGCCATTAGCCAATCACATACTATCTTATCAGCACCTACCACTGTATACAGCAAACCTACCATGGTACACCATGGCACAATATATAACTAAGTATTTTGACACTTATAACTTGAACACTACTTAAACTATTTACACCTACTACCAAAAATTACCATAAGCTACATTTCTGCCACATTACATCTATATCTATTCACAGACTTTCATGCTACGTCTATTTAAACTACCACACTCCACTCTACACTACTCCACTCTATACCACCCCACTGTATGTTATTCTCCTCACCACTCCACTTTACCCCAATCCACTCTATGCCACTCTCTTGTATGCTGTTCCACTGTATGCAACGTGTAAAAAAACAAGTCATCCTTTGGTCTGCCTAAAAATAAACACCAATTACATTCATCCACCAAACTGCTCAATGCAGGGTTTAGCACACACAAAATGAGTCTAGCTGTCAACTCAAAGCCAGCAAACCAGAAATATGTCAGTAGCAGAAATGATACACATCTTTTTATTAAAATCATTAAAAAATATATATGAAGGTTTAAAACAGAAGTCATGAGGAATCAAATCACATATAATTCATGTACAGATAGTAGAGCCCCTATGTTTTAGCAGCATGGAGAAAGAAAAGTTGCCACTAAGTACAAAATCAACAAATCAAGGAAACAACATAAAAAAGATGAGAGTAAAACAAGACAATGCACCTTTGTCATCCAAAAAATCACATCTGTATGTATTTAACGTTAGGACTGGAACCCGATATCTTGACAATCCTTCAATATCTATGGTACCAGCCGCCAGCACGAATTGTGTATCAAGTCGTTGACTCGTTTCGATGGTGTTTATCAAGACTGTGATTAAACTCTCATGATATATACATAAAATCAATCATTGCAGTTCCCCTGTATGTTAAAAGAACGTATATATATATATATATATTCACTGAAAGAACCATAGGTTTCACACATGTTATAGTTAGCTGGACATTTTACTGATAAAAAACCAATGAAATTCCCCCGTTATAGTTAGTGCAGGCAACTATTACTCACGCGACCGCAATCCTCTGCTGACGCTAATACTGTATTTAGACACTTATTTGCCCATGTCTTCTTCCATTAAGTTTTAGCTATACATATATTACAAATATTTTTTGTTCATAAAGACACATATGTCATCAGCAGAGGATTGCGGTCGCGTGAGTTATAGTTGCCTGCACTAACTATAACGGGGGAATTTCATTGGTTTTTTATCAGTAAAATGTCCAGCTAACTATAACATGTGTGAAACCTATGGTTTTTTCAGTGAATTTGCAAGGTTTTTTAAATGCTAATTCCTAACTATAACGTGTGTGAAACCTATGGTTTTTTCAGTGAATTTGTACGGTTTTTTAAATGCTAAGTTACTTTACGCCATTCGTGGCGTGCGCGCCCACTTAACGCAGTTCGTTCCGTGCGCGCACGGTGCGCTTCGCGCACCGTGCGCGCACAGTGAGCAAGCGGTGCACTTCGCGCACCGCGCGCCCACTTTACGCAGTTAGTGCCGTGGATGTCCCATGTAAGCGCGATGCGCTTCGCCCACCGTGCGCACATGCAGGACATATTATGCGCTTCGCTGTGAAATGTAAGCTTTTACATTTTCAACTATACTGATATGCCATGCACAAATGGGGCCCTGCGGGCACCATTTGCACACGGTGTGGGGAGAGTGGGAATAATTTTTTAACATTTTTTTTTTTTTTACCGTATGCGTACGGTAAGCGTAATCGGTGAATTTTCATAAAAAAAAACAAAATTGAATTTTTGCCCTTGGGGTAATTGTGGGGACCCATTACTCAAGGCTAGGTGGTAAGGAGCTGTCTAAACAGTCCCTTAACATGTTTTTTGCCTTTGTTTTTCCTCTCCGCTTAAGAGTGCGAGAGAGAAAATGGCGGCCGCCACTTCCTGGTTTCGGACGATTCGAATGTTTACTAAGATGTAACAGCCAATCAGAATCGCGCTCGCGCACGTCACCATACGCGTACGGTAAGCGCACCGTAAGCGCACCGTAAGCTGGCTCAGATATATATATTGATTTAAAGGCTATTTTCTCAGAATCTACTGAACAGATTTACACCAAACCTACAAAAGGCACTTCCTTGACCTGTAGACTACCTCTCTGCCAAATTTCAAGGAAGTCTGTTCAGCCGTTCGGGCTGTAGCTGTGTCTAAAGGTCCTATGGAAAAATGCAGGGGAAAAACGCGTTTTGGGACCCCCCTTTTATCTCAGCCCCTGCTTGACGAATCCCCCCGAGACTTTCAGGGTAGGAGCGGAGCGTAGCGCCCCATTAGTTTTGAAAATTTCGCGAGGATTCGTCGACCGGCGCCAAAGTTATTCAAAATAGAATGTTGCGGTTTTCCTATGGAAACAGGGTCCTAACTATAACTACCTACTGGCGACCGCCAGTAGGTAATATATATATATATATATATATATATATATATATATATATATATATATATATATATATATATATATTCACTGAAAAAACCATAGGTTTCAGGCACGTTATAGTTAGGAATTAGCATTGAAAAAACCTTAGAAATTCACTGAAAAAACCATAGGTTTCAGGGGTGTTATAGTTAGCTGGGCTTTTCACTTGTACAAAACCATTGAAATTCCCCCGTTATAGTTAGTTCAGCTAACTATAACTCGCGCGCCCGCAATGCACTGCTGATGACGTCACATATTACATCACTCATGACATGGTCAGTGACATCACTCATGACATCACTCATGACATCTCAAATGACATCACTGATGACATCATCCAGTGAATGTGTGTTTTTCTGAAAATTACATATGTTTTATATATGTATCTCTCAAGGTCGATGGAAGAATAAATGGGTATATAAGTGTCTAAATGGATGATTTGTTTTTGAAAAATTGATTGTATAACTGACTGATTAAGTGTATCTTAGTGAATACATGGCTTAGTGAGTAATGTTTAAATGTGTAAATATCTGTATCAGTCTCTCACTTTGTGTATAAGTGGCTGCATGGGTTGGTGAGTAGCTACATGAGTGTCTATATAGGTTATTAGTTGGTTTTTTGAGTATCAGTATGAGTGTCTGAATGGTTCGGTGGGGGGTATTACGTAGTGCATAGGTGCATGAATGAGTGACTCACTGTTTGTATGTGTCGAAGACAGCATGTGTGCAGGACTGTATGGGTGGATGAGTGTGTGCATGTAAATGTAAATTGATACTTGTATAGCGCACTACTCACCCGCAAGGGTCTCAAGGCGCTTGTACGAATACCGCTGTGGAACCCATCCTGGCTTTCCCTGTGAGGCGTCCACTCCTGGGCACCCCCAAGGTGGAGGCCAGGCATCCTTTAGCGTTGTGGGGGCTGTTGTGGAGATTAAGCAAGCTATTGCCCAGAGTTGCAGAGTGGGACTCCATGATTGGAATAGGCACCGAGGCGAGAATTATTATGTCTGTGGAATTTTTGAGCCCAAGACCCGCCGAGGCGGGGAATTGAACCCTGGTCCCGGGCTAGACCTCTGCATCAGGGTCTGCCGCTCTAATCATTGAGCCACACTTCTCCACATGCATGGGTGTGTTAGTGAGTGATAGACTGTCTCAATAGTGTCTTTATGAATAACTACATATGTTTTAAACTAGTATATGTGACTATTGGTGTATATAAGTGAGTATATGTGAGAGTGAGAGATTGAAAGATTTCCTGTATGAATAAGTATGTGTTTCTATAAGTGATTGTTTAAAAGACTAAGTATGTGTAAGTTTCTGTAGAAGTAAGTGTGGTGGTGTGTGTATAACTGTATATGCAAGTAAATGGATGTTTCATTCTTTATTAGCATGAGTGACTATGTGTGTGAGTAACTCTATGGATGAGTGGCATTGTGTAACAGGATGTATAGGTGTGTGAGTACATATGATGAGTGAGTACATGTATGAGTGACTGTATAGGACTGTTCGTGAATGAGTGGATGTGTATGTGGATCTTAGAATTACTGAATAGGTTGTTGTAACTGGTATTGGTATGTCCATTGTTTTGAAAATTTTAGTTTCTATTTTTGAATGTGTGTATCAAAGGTTATATTAGGGGAAGAGGAGGTCTGCCACTCTATCACAAGGATGATGTCATCAGTGATGTCGTTAGTGATGTCATTTGAGATGTCATCAGTGATGTCATCAGTGATGTCACTGACCATGTCATGAGTGATGTAATATGTGACGTCATCAGCAGTGCATTGCGGGCGCGCGAGTTATAGTTAGCTGAACTAACTATAACGGGGGAATTTCAATGGTTTTGTATGAGTGAAAAGTCCAGCTAACTATAACGCCCCTGAAACCTATGGTTTTTTCAGTGAATTTCTAAGGTTTTTTAAATGCTAATTCCTAACTATAACGTGCCTGAAACCTATGGTTTTTTCAGTGAATTTCAAAGGTTTTTTAAATGCTAATTTCTTACTATGCCTACAGAGATAGGACATGTGAAGAAAGAAGAAAACACGCACAGAAAGAAAAAAAAGAAATGCAGAAAGAAGCAACAGAAGTCCTCAAAGACAAAGAAAAGTGCAGGAAGAAGGATAACGTGCAGAAAGAACAAACATAAGAGCAGAAAGAAGCCTTGTTGCAAAATCATCCTGTACCCTCAACTTTTTCAGACGGATACTGGTGGTAACTGAGTCTGACTAACCAGTCCTAGAGCCAGTGCTATGTTAAAAGACACTCAGAATACAGTGAAAACACCTACATACACTAGGGAACACTATGCGTTGGGGTCCCCCTGTGATCAGCATGACCTCCTCTGTAAGCCCCTAGTATATAATAAGGCAGGGGATTAAAACTACCTCTTAAAACGCGCCACAGGGCATGTTTGCACACGTCACCTCAGGCCCCGTCCCCTCACTTCCCCACTGTGTAAACACGCCCTGTGGCCGTTTTAAGTTGGGAGATTAAGTCCCCTTGAATCCTGAGGGTCCCTAGGGTCCAACTAGACCACTAGGTACCTCCAGTAAGCGCCAAAGAGCTGCGTTGCAGAGAGATGTAAAAAGGGGCACGGCCTAGACCACTTCTCTGCAACGCAGCGGAGTGGTGCTTACTGGAAGCACCTGGTGGGCTAGTTGGCCCCCAGGGTCCCTCAGGATTGAAGGGGAATTATTTCCCCAACTTAAAACGCGCCTCAGGGCTTGTTTGCACACGTTAACTCAGGCCCCGTCCCCTCCCTTCACCACTGTGTAAACACGCCCTGTGGCCGTTTTTAGTTGGGAGATTAAGTTCATTTGAATCCTGAGGGTCCCTAGGGTCCAACTAGCCCACTAGGTACCTCCAGTATGCGCCACAGAGCTGCGTTGCAGAGAGGTGTAAAAAGTGGCACGGCCTGGACCACCTCTCTGCAACGCAGCTCAGTGGCGCTTACTGGAAGCACCTGGTGGGCTAGTTAGCCCCCAGGGGCCCTCAGGATTGAAGGGGAATTATTTCCCCAACTTAAAACGCGCCACATGGCTTGTTTGCACATGTTAACTCAGGCCCCGTCCCCACCCTTCACCACTGTGTAAACACGCCCTGTGGCCGTTTTTAGTTGGGAGATTAAGTTAATTTGAATCCTGAGGGTCCAACTAGCACACTAGGTACCTCCAGTATGCGCCACAGAGCTGCGTTGCAGAGAAGTGTAAAAAGTGGCACGGCCTGGACCACCTCTCTGCAACACAGCTCAGTGGCGCTTACTGGAAGCACCTGGTGGGCTAGTTAGCCCCCAAGGGCCCTCAGGATTGAAGGGGAATTATTTCCCCAACTTAAAAAGCGCCATAGGGCGTGTTTGCACACGTCACCTCAGGCCCCGTTCCCTCCCTTCCCCACTGTGTAAACATGCCCTGTGGCCGTTTTTTAAGTTGGGAGATTAAGTCCCCTTGAATCCTGAGGATCCCTAGGGGCAAAATAGCCCACTAGGTACGTTCAGTAAGCGCCATTGCAGAGAGGTGTAAAAAGGGGCACGGCCTGCACCACCTCTCTGCAACGCAGAGCAGTGGCACTTACTGGAAGCACCTGGTGGGCTAGTTGGCCCCCAGGGTCCCTCAGGATTGAAAGGGAATTATTTCCCTAACTTAAAATGCACCACAGGGCGTGTTTGCACACTTCACCTCAGGCCCCGTCCCCTCCCTTCACCGCTGTGTAAACGCGCCCTGTGGCCGTTCTAAGTTGAGAGATTAAGACCCCTTGAATCCTAAGGGTCCCTAGGGTCAAACTAGCCCACTAGGTACCTCCAGTAAGCACCACAGAGCTGCGTTGCATAGAGGTGTAAAAAGGGGCGTGGCCTCAGAACACCTGTCTGCAACGCAGCTCCCTGGCACACACTGGAGATACCTGTTGGGCTAGTTGGCCCTCAGGGACCCTCAGTATTGAAGGGGAATTAATTCCCCAACTTACAACTGGCCAGGGGGCGCGTTTGCAGAGTGCTGCAAGGAGGGGGCGTGGCCTCCAGCGCGATGCCGGTCTTTTATTTATTTTATTTTTTTAAGAATGAGGGCTGTGTGGCCCCCCTTCTTTTTCTAATTTACTGGCCCGGGTCATGGCCTTTTTTTTATTTAAATTCTTTAGGAGGGGGCTGCGTTGCCCCCCTCCTCAGGCCACTTATGGCTCCGGGGACCCCATCCCCCGGGGCCAGCCTTTGTTTTTTATTATTTTAAATATATATATATTTATAGAAACACCTAGGACATGCTGGACAAACCGTATGTACCTATCACCATGACGATTTGCGTGATATTCATTAAAAGGCGACTATGCATAGAATGAATCCACATGGAATGTATTTACACCGCTAGTGAAGCTCTGACGTGTCTGACGCCCTACCGTGCCTAATCCCGGCGCCCCCGCCGGTGGGTATTCTCCAAGTAGACACCCTTGTCATTTATTTATACAAACATGGGTAGCTATTGACGGGCACATTTAATATACACGCACACCAAGCCATTCAAAGGGGATTCGACAAAAATTCGATCAAATTATGCAAGAAACCCCCTTCACGGTTATTAAAAAACACATCCACCGCCGGATGTGTAATACTTTTTATTTTACTCTCTGGAAAGGAGACAAACCTCACTTGAGAGTCACAGCGTGCTCCTGGCTGAGCCCAATGCTGTGTTACACCCACCAGTGACCGCCGATTGCCTCACACCTCTGTGTTGTATTCCACCAGCTAGTGCGTATGCTATGACACTCTCTAGCCCATGTGCACTGTAACACCACCCCGTGAATATGTCATGCCACACTTGCCTTCGCACAGGTTATATTGCCCCATCTAACGTGCCTTCCTCGATGTGTATGTTATAACGCACAGCGCTATGCCATACATATTACAATCTGGGATCCATATCTTTGTCACAGTGCATATGCAACGTTACACTCCCCAGCACATATTTTATATTACAACTTTAGAGACTAGTTATGTTACACAACACTGCCCTGTGCATATTACACTCCAAGGCGCATATCGCATAGCACGCGCTAGTGCCTGTGCTATCTCGCGCTCTCCAATGAATCTGTCATTGCGCACAATGTGTTGCATATTATATTTCACGCCCCGGTTCATCTTATATCACACTTTTTGGTGCATAGTTTATACCATATACTACATCTAGTTTTCATTTTCAATCGTGCTCTCAGGACTATGTTCTATATAACACTGCGTCCACCTACCCTTTTCACGGGCATTACATTTTGCGATGGGGGTGGAGGGTCAGGGGGTTTTTCTGCCAAGTGAGCCCGGAGCCACAGTCACAAACGTCCTCTTCTTCCTGAATAAAAGTGAGATTATGCTGCATATTTGTTCATATTTTAAGTAGTTCGCACAGACACACATTTTAAAAACAATAAAGTTCCTAATACCCACCTTCTCTGAACAGTTAGCTTGCTGCCCCATCCACCTCCTCCCTATCCTCTGTTGTCTGAATCCATGGACTAGCCTCCTCCCTCCTGCCAAACATGGTCTGATGTGCTGCCACTGCCCTCCATTTAGCATGATGTACCAGTCCACTCCTCCTGCCCTCCATTGCCCAATTCTATGGCGCATCATTGACCTCCTGCTTAGCCTCTGTGCTTAGCTTGCTGCCCCTATTCTCCTTCCCCCTGCCCTCCGATGTCTTCGTGCATGCCCCTGCTCCATCCTTTTTGCCACTATGTTCCATGGACCTGCCACTCCTATCTACTCTGAGTGTTTTGTTGAGCTGCCACTCCCCTCCCACCTGCCTAGCATTGTCAGATGACTGCATAGGATAGCCCTTAAGTTATACCACAAGGCCATTCGCACTGCACGTAAAAATCACATTGCAACACAGCTATCTGCAGCTGGGAATAATTCAAAAATATTATACCATATCTTTCAAACATTCACAAAGCCAGCAGCCTGTGAAACGGCAGAGTTAACATCCCAAGAACTTTGCGACGAGATCTCACTATTCTTCACAAAGAAGATAGATGGGATCTATGATAAAATAATGTATTCTAACAAAGCCGTACTAATTGATAACATCTCTCCACTGACTGCTGAAGCCCAGTCTCACTCCAGCCTGTGCCTCACTGAATTCCCTTCGATATCGATAGATGAGGTAACTGCATTAATTATGCAAACAAAGAGTGGTAGTCCATCAGATACCATCCCTGCACGCATCATGCCCATATTAGCCAACGAATTAGGCCAGAGAATCCTGCAATTAATTAATCTGTCTCTGAGTACAGGGGAAGTTCCCTTAGATTGGAAACGGGCGCTGGTAAGACCTCTCAGGAAAAATAATGCCATACCCTGGACAGAACTATCTAACCTGAGACCAATCTCTCTTCTTCCCTTTTTGGCCAAATTAACAGAGAAGTTCGTAAATTGCCATCTATCGACGTACATCAAAAAAGCTGGGATTCTGGACTCCTCCCAGTCAGGGTTCAGGCCTAGACACAGCACGGAGACCACCTTGCTGTCTGTCGCAGACGATCTACACATGCTCCAGGATGGGGGTTATTCCGTTATACTGGTGCTGTTGGATCTGTCTGCGGCGTTTGACACTGTGTCACATAACATCTTGACTTCCAGGCTAGTTGACAGTGGCCTGGGAGGTAAGGCACTGGCCTGGCTGAGGAGTTTCCTAACGGATCGTACCCAAAGTGTTACCTTGGGTACATTTCAATCAGAGGAGTTGAAGATCTCTAAAGGGGTGCCGCAGGGCTCTTGCTTGAGCCCTACGCTTTTTAATATCTACGTGGCCCCCTTGGCTAACATCATGAGATCCCATGGGTTCATCCCGGTGTCTTATGCCGATGACACCCAACTCCTCTTCCCATTCAAAACTCTTACTACAGAAACTAGGAACTCTTTTGCCCAGGGTATGAAAGCAGTGGCACATTGGATGGCGTCCAATTACTTACAATGCAATGTGGCCAAAATGGAGGTGATGCTATTTGGCGAGGCTAAACGCCTGTGGCCTCCGGATTGGTGGCCTCTAGATCTTGGGCCGGTCCCTGAGCCCAAATTGGTAGAGAAAGACTTGGGGGTTAGGCTGGACCATGAGCTTTCCTTAAAACTACATGGTAACCAAGTGTTGGCTCATGTTTCCACATCATTGGGCTGCTCCGGAAGGTGTTTCCTTTACTCCCAGACGCCACACGAAAGACCTTGGTGCAAGCGTTGGTGTTGAGCAGATTAGATTATTGTAACGGCTTGCTTCTATCTGCCAACGAAGGAGTCAGTTCCAGATTGCAGGTGGTTCAGAACACTGCTGCCCGCCTTGTACTAAATGCACCTCCTCGTACACCCTCCAAACCTTTGTTGATTAAACTTCACTGGCTAACTGTGAAACAGAGGGTGAAGTTTAAAATATGTTGCATTATACATAAATGCCTGATGGGGACTGGCCCGGCCTATTTGGCCAACAAGTTCACTCCATATGTCCCCACACGCTCCCTTAGATCTGGTGATCGGGCACTGTTATGTGTCCCCAGAGCTAGGAAAGCAAGACAAGGGTCCAGAGCTTTATCTGTGGCAGGTCCCATGCTGTGGAACAGTCTCCCTATAGCCATCAGATGACATAGGGAACATCTGTCTTTTAGGAAACTTTTAAAAACTTTCCTCTTTCAAGACTAAGATATCATCTCATGTTACAATTTATACGGCTGTTATTTGTTCTTGAGCTTGAGGCTGATGACGCTAAAGGGCGCGGAGATACTCCTCAGGGAGTCGATTCTAGCGCGATACAAACATGCAAATAAATAAATAAATAAATACTATAACCTGTCCCTGCCACCTCCACCCTGCCTGTCCACATGCCATGCCCCTATCCCCTTCCTCCTGTCCTCCATGGTCCATTTTACTGCCACACCCTTCTGCCGTCCCTGATCTGTTGTGCTGCAACTGCTCCTCCTGCCTGCCCCACGCGGTCTGTTGTGAGGCCCCTTCCCCTGAACTCTCTTGTCTGTGCCCAGGTCCTGACCCTCCCATCTATCCTCCATGGTCCATTGTGCATGCCCCTGCACCCTCCTTCTTGCCCATCATAGCCATTGTGCTGCCACTAACCCTCCCGCTTGCCATGCATGGTCTTCTGTGCTGCCATGGCCCCTCCCACCTTCCCTGTGTGGTCAGGTAGCTGCCCCTGACCCCCTCCCACCTTCCCTCCATGGTCTGTGTGTATGCCACCATAGTCTCATTGTTGCTCTCCATGGTGTGTCTTGTTTCTAGTGCCCATCCTGCCTGACCTCCATGGTCATCTTTCTGCTCCTGCCCTGCCACCTTGCCCCCAGCCCTCTGTTTTCATGTGCAGACCCCCTATTCCCTCCCTCCTGGCTTGTCTGTTCCATTGTAATGCCCCTGATCCGTCCCTCCTGCCCTTTATGATCTGTTATGCTGCAGCTTTCTCTCCTGTCTGTTCATTATGGTCAGCTAGCTACCATTGCCTCTTTCCCATCTGTTCTCTGTTGTCCATGTGCATGGTCCTGTCCCCTCCCTATTGCTTTCTATGGATTGTTGTGCTGCACTCCCGTCCCGCATGCACTGTGTGGTGTATTGTGCTGCTGCAAACCCTGATGCCAGCCCTGTAGGGTCAGTTTGGTGCACCTCTCCATGTCCCTCCTGTCCTGTGTTATCCGAGTCCGTGTCCCTACCCCAATTCCTCCTGCCTACCGTGATTCAATGTACCATACTTGCGAACATTTTGAACTTGGTAAGAGGGAGATTTTGAAAAAAAAACTGTGGTATTGATTTTCCCCTTTGAGTTACATTGAAAAAGAGGAGATTGTAGACAGGAGACAGATCAAATAAAGCCCATTTGAGCTTAAAAACATTGGACGTTTCCTGGCTGAAACGGGTCTGTTGGCATGTATGGTTGTACTACCACTGCCTCTTCCTTCTGCCCACAATGGTCTAATATTTTGCCACAGCCTCTCTTGCCAGTCCTGTATTGTTGGTTTGTTGCCCCTGCCCCCTTTTCCACTGCCCTCCATAGTCTGTTGTGCTGCCACTGCCCTTCCTGCCTGCCCAGTGTGGTCAAATTGTTGCCTCTGCACTCTCCTACCTGCCTTCAATTTTCAAAGTCCGTGCCCCTGGCCTCTGCCTCTCAACAGTATCCCAATGAACAACTAGATTGCTAACATTCTATATTTATTACAAAAGTCTGACGTCATCTTGATGTAATCAAAACGATAATACCTAGAGTATTTCCTTTAGAAATTACATATATGAGAGGGTCTTATTTGCATCAAAATTATGGTTAGTGCTCTAAAAAACTAAAATGAGGACATATTTTCTGAGTTTTCAAATAGCGACAAAGAACTTTTAAGTTATTTGTAATCTTTATGTTTTTTTATCCAGTTGACCACTTGATTAAATGTTGCACCTTGGCGAGAGGATGTGGTGTTACTTACAGAGCTGCAGGCTTTGCAACTAGGGAACCAGGTTGGAGTTTCTGCTTCAGCTCAACATTCTGTGATTGTGGTCAAATCACTTAATCTCCCCATGTCTACAACCAAAATGAATTTGATCTTGTGTGATGTAACCAATGCTCATGTAAAGCATTCCAATACCTGACAAGTCTGCACTATATAAAACTGCAAATACACAAAAAATAAGTGTTTTGCACACCTCTGTCATTGGGCTACATGTGGGCTACATCTGGGTGACATATGTGCTGCATTTAGGCTCTTTTGTGTCTGGTGGCCATCTTGGGAGATTTATTTGTTATGAAGTTTCCTAATTTCCTCATTTACTGCAGTCTCCTCAGTAGGAAATGCTTTCAGTTTTTTACTTTGATTCCATGAAGAAGGTATTCAGATATGTCACACATTTGCCATAAAATCTGAATGTTAGCACTCTAGTTGCTCATTAGATCACTGTAGTAAAGCTACTGCTCACCACAGAAGTCTGTTGCTGGTATTAAAAGTGCATGTTTCAGTCTGCATATCAGACTTTTTTAATGAAATAGAAGAGGATTTGAGAAGTCACTCAAAATGTGCCCTAATTTTTCTTTCTTCAGCCCTAATCATAATTTCTATGGCAAAATGAACCCCCTCATTGTGTTCCTTTTTAAATTAAATGTTTTAAGTGTTACCAGTTTATTCCAATCAAGATGACTTCAGGTGTGCCATACTTTTGTCATAAGTAAGACAGTAAGCGCTCTAGTTGTTCTTAAGAACACTCTGGGACATTCTGTCATTAGGCTATACTTGGGCTACATCTGGGTGATATTTGGGCTACATTTGGGCTCTTTTGTCTCTGGTGGCCATCTTGGGAGATTTATTTGTTATGAAGTTTCCTAATTTCCTCATTTACTGCAGTCTCCTCAGTGGGAATACTTTCAGTTTTTTATTTTGGTTCCCTCAAGAAGGCATTCAGATGTGTCACACATTTGCCATAAATTCTGAATGTTAGCCCTCTAGTTGCTCATTAGATCACTGTAGTAAAACTACTGCTCACCAGGGAAGTCTGCTGCTGGTATTCAAAGTGCATGTTTCAGTCTGCATGTCAGTGTTTGTTTATGAAATAGAAGAGGATTTGAGAAGTCAAAATGTGCCCTAATTTTTCTTTCTGCAGAACTAATCATAATTTCTATGGCAAAATGAACCCCCTCATTTTGTTCCTTTGTAAATTAAATGTTTTAAGTGTTACCACTTTATTCCAATCAAGATGGCTTCAGGTGTGCCATACTTTTGTCATAAGTAAGACTGTTAGCGCTCTAGTTGTTCGTTAGAACACTCTGGGACATTCTGTCATTGGGCTATACTTGGGCTACATCTGGGTGATATTTGGGCTACATTTGGGCTCTTTTGTCTCTGGTGGCCATCTTGTGAGATTTATTTGTTATGATGTTTCCTAATTTCCTCATTTACTGCAGTCTCCTCAGTAGGAAATACTTTCAGTTTTTTACTTGGTTCCATCAAGAAGGCATTCAGATGTGTCACACATTTGCCATAAATTCTGAATGTTAGCACTGTAGTTGCTCATTAGATCACTGTAGTAAAGCTACTGCTCAGCAGGGAAGTCTGCTGCTGGTATTCAAAGTGCATGTTTCAGTCTGCATGTCAGAATTTTTTTATGACATAGAAGAGGATTTGAGAAGTCAAAATGTGCCCTAATTTTTCTTTCTGCAGCACTAATCATAATTTCTATGGCAAAATGAATCCACTCATTGTGTTCCTTTGTAAATTAAATGTTTTAAGTGTTACCACTTTATTCCATTCAAGATGGCTTCAGGTGTGCCATACTTTTGTCATAAGTAAGACTGTTAGCGCTCTAGTTGTTCGTTAGAACACTCTGGGACATTCTGTCATTGGGCTATACTTGGGCTACATCTGGGTGATATTTGGGCTACATTTGGGCTCTTTTGTCTCTGGTGGCCATTTTGGGAGACTTATTTGTTATGATGTTTCCTAATTTCCTCATTTACTACAGTCTCCTCAGTAGGAAATACTTTCAGTTTTTTACTTTGATTCCATCAAGAAGGCATTCAGATGTGTCACAAATTTGCCATAAATTCAGAATGTTAGCACTCTAGTTGCTTATTAGATCACTGTAGTAAAGCTACTGCTCACCAGGGAAGTCTGCTGCTGGTGTTGAAAGTGCATGTTTCAGTCTGCATGCCAGCATTTTTTAATGAAATAGAAGAGGATTTGAGAAGTCACTCAAAATGTGCCCTAATTTTTCTTTCTGCGGCACTAATCATACTTTCTATGGCAAAATGAACCCCCTCATTTTGTTCCTTTTTAATTCCAACCAAGATGGCTTCAGGTGTGCCATACGTTTGTCATAAGTAGGACTGTTAGCGCTCTAGTTGTTCTTTAGAACACTCTGGGAAGCTGCAGTAGAACACAAAGGAATCAACTGACAGTCTCTGCCCTTGTTGGATGTACATGTTTTACTGAGAAAGTCAGACTTCATTCTCACATGACTGAGAAAGATAATGTGAATTTACAGAAAATATGCTCTCAGTTAGCTTATAGATCACCTTCCAAATCTCTGTGGGAAAAGCATGAGAAAATAGTTTTCTCTCAAACATGATTCATGATATCACAGTAGAAGGCTTTTTCACATGGTAAAATCACCTTAGAACACACCACAATTCCTAAAATGAGTATGGTACCATCAACAAATGATTTATAATGTAACTAAAGACTTAAAACCTTCTATTAACTGCAATGCTTTTTAATGAGGTGCTATCATGTATATTGGTCCCAAGATGGCTGTCAACACTTCTTGGATGAAGTGCTGACAGCCAATCAGATCTCACAATGAGATGTGTGGTTAGGCTCCGCCCAGATATATATGTGATTTTACTTTTGATTTTCTCAGGAACTACCGAACGGATTTACACCATGTAATCAAAAGGCACATGCCTGACCTGAGGACTACCTCTTTGCCAAATTTCAAGTAATTCTGTTCAGCCGTTCGAGCTGTACCTTCGACTAAAGGTCCTATGGGAAAATGCATGGGGAAAATGCGTTTTGGGACCCCCCTTTTTTCTTAGCCCCCGCTTGACGAATCAACCCTAGACTTTCAGGGTAGGAGCTGAGCGGAGCGCCCCATTAGTTTTGAAAATTTCACGAAGATAAGTCAACCGGCGCCAAAGTTATTCAAAATAGAATTTTCAAATTTCCTATGGGAACTCGGTCCTAACTCTAACTATCTACTGGCGACCGCCAGTAGATAATATATATATATTATATAACAACAAAAGATGAGCGCATGTAGAAATAAAAGAAGTCTGTGTCACACAAATTGCATCCCGTGATCAAGCCTCAGGAGAGGTGAAACGCGTTGGGTGAAGCAGCGTTTTTGGAAATAAAGCGCCTTTAAACTTCAATACACGAGTGAGTGCATTCTTAAACTACAAAGTGTGCTGTCGCAAGGCAGCGCTTTTGTTCCTTTCGATTGAATACTAAACTGGCTGGTCCCCGTCGGAAAGAATGCACCGCCCTAGAGGGGAGCACCGGCGTCAACATTGGGACACTATGGAATGAATACAAAACAGACGCGAGGCAGCCGTTACGGAAAAAGAAATACTTGCAATTGGTTGTAGCGTTGTCGGACAGGAGAAAAAGAAAAAGAATGGCTGAATGATAACATTGAGAGTGAAATCCATTAAACCACGGAATATTTTAGCGCGGAGAAGCGTCTGTTCAAGGAATCCAACAGGAACAGAGAAAAATAACATAACGACTACGAAGGAAGTCGACAAACAAAAAGGATACGCGCCAACTCCGTACAGAAGAGATTCAACCCGCCAATGCCTAATTGCTCAGAAGTCCGGGTGAAAATAACGGACAACACGGAGCATCGGACAGCAAACGGAGGGTAAGGAATCCTTGCTTTCTTCTATCTTTACTTTGCTCGAAATTTTTAAAGACTTAAATATAAAAATTTGAGAGCCTACCTATCTTCCCACAATTAGCGGAAACAACCAACAGCACAAGGTATAAAACGTAACTAAGAGGGCCCAAGAGCAATATCAAACTAAGGATATCATATTTTTTCCTCAAAAAACTTTATTGATCGCATACAATTACAAACAGCCTAAACGGCTTCAATGATGGTAAACTTCTAGGGACTATATTTTCTTATGTTAAATAGCCCCAGCAACGAAGCCATACCAGCCAAACAACAAGCAAAGAATTGAGGAAAATGGGACTCGTGTAAATCAAGGCGCAATCAATAAAATTAAATAATTGGAAAACAAACACGCTTACAATGGAAAAACGTGAAGCCAAACGCAATGCGGAAATCTCCAACCTATTCACAGCCACACAAATAACAAGAACTGAGAGAGGAGAAATAACAACCAAATGTGACAATAAGGATAAACTAAGATATTGGGAAAGATTATCTAAAAAAGAGATAAACAAATGGTGGGAATTAATAACTCTGCAAAAATATGTAGAGGTCAAAAGAATCCCAAGAGGCCTGCGCCTCATGCTCATGCCAAGCCATCAGGATACAAGTGGGGAACTTCTACAAGAATGGGGAGAACACTTGTTAGAATCATCAATGGGATTAATACTCATCCTAGTAAAACATATTGACAAAGCCTTAAAAGAAACGAGAAGCGAGCTGAAAATCCTGGAGGAAGAAATAAACAAAATGACCCTAAGTGATGAGCTCCAAAAACTCAAATCGGACATCTTGAAAAATCTAGAAAAACATGAGGAACGAGTAAAACTTCGCAAACAACATAAATTCCTCCGGGATAAAATAGACTTTGAAGAAGGCAGAATCTTCACGTTTGGTAGACAATATGAAGAACGCAAAGGAAGAACACAACTGGAAATGACAAACCAGCAATCATCAAGTCCAGACTCCCTAACAAGCACTGACTTCAGTGACTTAGAAGATCCCCAACAATCAACAGACCTGAGAAAAAAGACCAACTTTTTAACAGAAATGAGAATGGCCCTGGAGCAACAAAACAAAACCAATCAACCAAGAAGAGGAGGTGGCAGAGGCCGAGGAAGATGAGCACAGCGAGGAAGACAAGGAGAGGGCAGAGAGGGAAGGGAGGAACAACAACAAAAAACAGATATGTGGTCCAAGGATCGGTTGAGACAACCAAAGAAACAGAAATAGAGATGCCAACCTCCAATTCCCAGGAATTAAATATAATTAACCTTTCACAAAAAATCTTGACATCAACAGAAAATGAGGTTTTAAAGAAAGGATTAAACTTTTGCCCCACATCACATCTCGATATTGCTCAAACAAGAATAGACCTATACAAATACACACGCAAATTAAAACTGGCAAAAATCTATGCAGAGAAAATTAATAACATTCAACAACCTACCACTAGACAAATCGAAAGTAATCTTCAAGTAGAAAACCTAAAAAATTTAGAACTACTAATGACGATGGGCACGATAACAGAAACCCAGGAAAGAGAAGCAATTGGGGAACTACAGGAACTCCAACTGATAGAAGGTGCAGGTGAAAGTGGTCTTAAAATGAAATCTAAATATTATCCCAGCCTACCAGCAGGCAATAAAATTGATGTCTTCCATGAGGCAATAATAGAAGATCTATACAAAATGACCAATTGCAAAAGGAAAAATAATCTTTCCAAAAAACAAATGGATGCCCTGAAAATCTACAAGAAGACAAAGCAATTGAAATTAAACCCGCAGACAAAGGGGGAAACATCGTGATTATAAACAAAGGAGACTATATATTGGAAGCAAGAAGACAACTAATGTACCAATCATGCTACCAACAACTGAACAAGGATCCAACCAACGAAATCCAAAACAAATTGGAGGAGAACTTACAGAAATGGTTCCAAAAGGGCCTATTAGATGAAGATGAATATCGCTACCTAAATAAAAACACCCGACGATGGCAACCTTCTATTGCCTGCCAAAAATTCATAAAGACCAAACAAATCCCCCAGGAAGACCGATAGTTTCTGCTAATAATTAATTACTAGAACCTATTTCGGAATATATAGACCAATTCCTGGCACCTCTAGTAACCAATCTTAGTTCCTACTTAAAAGACACAACGGATCTTTTTAAAAAACTGGACTCAATTAAGTGGAATCCAACTTACAATCTAATAACCATGGATGTGGTATCATTATATTCGAACATTAAACACACCATAGGAACTGAAGCATGCAAATTTTTCCTGGGAAAGAGAAGCATTCAATACAAAGAACATAATGTAATGCTGAATGAGATGATTCCATGTGCATACACAACAATATCTTCTTGTTTAACAAACAAATATTTAAACAAATAAAGGGATGTGCAATGGGCTTCTCTTTTTCGCCAAATTATGCGAACTTAACAATGGGGTGGTTCGAACAAAAAGTGTCATGGAATACAACAAATTACGAATTTCGAGAAAAGATAGTACTATGGCTGCGTTTCATAGACGATCTTTTAATCATTTGGGATGGAACCGAACTGGAATTCAAGACCTACTTTGAGAGATTGAACAATAATCCAATGAACCTTAAATTCACATACGAATTCAGTCCTGAAAGAGTAGAATTCTTGGACACAGAAATCTACGTTGCAAAAAACTCTCTTCAAACTACATTACATCGAAAGAAAACAGCAACAAACGCAATTCTGCATGGGGAAAGCTTCCACAGAGAAAATCTTAAATGGAGCACTCCATATGGAGAGTTTTTAAGAATGCGTAGAAATTGCTCTGAAGATAGTGAATTCCAGAAACACAGTCAACAGGCAGAAGCACGATTTCTCATACGGAAATATCCGAAAAATGTGGTGAGAAAAAGCTTAGACAGGGTATCAACTGTGAATCGAAAAGACATCCTACAGCCACAATTAACACAAAGAGAAAAAGAAGAAACGATTATAAGACTGATAACTACGCAAAGTGCAGAAAATCATAAGTTATCAGCAATAATCAAAAAATATTGGGGAATCCTACAATTGGATCAAACCTTATCCAAAATCATCGGTAACCACCCGAACATCACTTATCGACGAGCAACAAACATAAGTGACAAAATCATACACAGCCACTTTCAAGAGGCCCCCATAACAACTTGGCTTCAAAGAGTAGGCTTTTGGCCCTGTAAGCAGTGCAAAGTATGCAAAATTGCAACCCCAACGAAAACCTTAGACATTGGGAAAGGCAAAACATGGCAAATCAAACAACATCTAACATGCAAAAGTACTCATGTAGTTTACATGATAGAATGCCCCTGCAAGAAACGATACATCGGCAGCACAATCTTTGAGGTAAAAAAGAGAATCCTAGAACACACCCGAGCCACAACTCATAAAGATTCAACAAATGCCATAGCATAACATATGTATCAACATCATGTTGGGAGTCATTGAAATTCTGTGCTTTGGAACAAATACCACAATCAGAAAGAGGCGGAGATAGAATAAAGACTCTTAGACAAAAAGAATCCCGCCACATCATAACATTCAGAACCCTTGACCCCAGAGGATTGAATCAAAATGAAGAATTATATGTACATCTGTAAATACAATGAAATGAACATTTGGAGAACAAAAACTCATCAAAGAGATGAACTGATCACTGAACAACGGGATATGAATATAAGTTTGTAAACACAACTCACCAGAGAGTGCAAATGCAGTTTACGAAAAATACAAACTCACCGGAGAGATGAAGTGATCATAAAACAATGAGGACAGAAATATAAACTGTGAATGAAACAAAAACTCACCAGAGAGTATCAATGGATTAATTGATTTCCAATCTGTTGGCCTCCCACAAATATTGAAAAATATTGAACAATCACACGTAACAGGAAGACTTTTTATGGAACACAATAAAAGAGCACTGAAAAACTAAAAAATAGAAATGTTGATAAAGAAAAATTGCACACTTGTAAATTAATTCACGTGCACACTACAAAAACCACAATGCATCACTAGGCAAACAACAAAAGATGAGCGCATGTAGAAATAAAAGAAGTCTGTGTCACACAAATTGCATCCCGTGATCAAGCCTCAGGAGAGGTGAAACGCGTTGGGTGAAGCAGCGTTTTTGGAAATAAAGCGCCTTTAAACTTTAATACACGAGTGAGTGCATTCTTAAACTACAAAGTGTGCTGTCGTAAGGCAGCGCTTTTGTTCCTTTCGATTGAATATATGTGTATATATATATATTATATATGTTCTTTTAACATACAGGGGAACTGCAATGATTGATTTTATGAATGATTCCAACCCGTTCAGCACAGCAAGCCAGTAAGAAGATGGTCTCTCACCAGCAGTTCTGGATCCTACTGAAGGAAAATAAGAAACTTTTTAATATATATAATGGCGCATGTGGCCCACTTAGGGTATTATAATTGTGCTCTGGACACTATATGTCCCATAATGCATCATGTATGAAAAACGAAACCAGCCAATAAAAAGATGTTGCACTTAGCCAATCAAAAACATGCTGCATATTGAAAAGGAGAGAGAGAGCAATCACGGCGCCATATATGCAAATGAAGAGCCTTTGAGAAAGAGGTTTTATACCTTGAAACGCGTCAGGCATGGAAAATTTACTGGAATGCTGAGGAGAGCTGAATTGAAGCGAGCTGTTGAGTGCTTTCTCGAGATATGGACGTTTGATGAAGAAAAAAATATATATATATATATATAAAAATATATATATATCCGCACCGTACCTACAGGGGTGGGGGTACGCACCGTACCTACGGGGGTGGGGTGGGAGTACGCACCGTACCTATGGGTTGGGGGTACGCTCTGTACCTATGGGGGTGGGGGTACGCTCCGTACCTACGGGGGTGGGGGTACGCACCGTACCTACGGGGGTGGGTGTACGCTCTGTACCTACAGGGTGGGGGTACGCTCCGTACCTACGGGGGTGGGGGTATGCACCATCCATACGGGGGGCTGGGGGTACGGTGCGTACATGGGGGGGGCTGTGGGTACGGTGCGGACATGTAGGGATGGGGGTACGGTGCATACCGGGCCCCCTTTTCGTCGTGCATCGCGGCGTACTTAGCTTTTCCGGCACTTTTTGGGTCCCGTAAAAATTTTGCCGTGCGAAGTGCTGTGGGTACGAATCGTACTCGCTGATCCGTAAAACACTGCCTGACTCCATGCGAATGTCGCGTACGCGGTGTCCCGGATCCGATTTGTGGTTATCTTTTAGCCGGTCGGTGTTTTTTACGATTCGTACGGAAATGGTGTTTCTGTACGAATCGTACTTGCATGTTTGTAAGGTATTTTTCCCGGGTACGAGTTGGACGGAGAAAACGCTCCGTCCGACGATTCGTACCCGGTTTTTCCAGGATCGGAATCGGCCCCTATATGTCCCATAATGCATCCTGTGTAAAACGAAACCAGCCAATAAAAAGATGTTGCACTTAGCCAATCAAAAACATGCTGCATATTGAAAAGGAGAGAGAGCAATCACGGCGCCATATATGCAAATAAAGAGCCTTTGAGAAAGAGGTTTTATACCTTGAAACGCGTCAGGCATGGAAAATTTACTGGAATGCTGAGGAGAGCTGAATTGAAACGAGCTGTTGAGTGCTTTCTCAAGATCTGGACGTTTGTTGAAGAAAAATATATATATATATATATAAAATATATATTTTTTCTATAGACTATTATTGAAAGCACAATCATAAAAACAGATCTAGTGCAAAGACCCCCAATTAAAGTGCAGAACTATACTATTGCAGACATGTATTAAACAAAAACAGACCCCATCTGTTAAAGAGAGTTCCACTATTGACATATGTTGCCTCACTAGTTGAGCAAACAGTTATAGACTCCCCTGTCATACTAACCCAATTACGACTACAGACCCACTCCATCTTTTCATAATCTCAGTCATACTAGGTGTCATCGACCCAAACATAAACATCGAGGGTTCTATCCCTATAGATGTTGAGCCATATATAAGGCTTTAGTCTGTAAATATTGGTGAACCTAAATCTCACTTTTCCGGTTATGCATTGTTGCATGGCGGAATACTAGGACAAATGATTCTTCTAGGATATACAAGTCCCTTCTTGGTCTTTCCAGAACTACTTTGAATAACTAAATCTGGGGGCAGAAAAAACTGCATGTAATCTCTTCTCCACCCCAGGTACCTTCACCATGCTACATCTCACCCCATTGGATGTACATATATTATTTATAGATAAGGGCCATACCCCCTACTCACCTTATAGGTGTAGGTCTAGAGATTTAGCAGGTATGTTCAATGATATATCTTTGATGAAATATGATGCAGAAGACCCAAGGCGTTTGAAATAATAGAAGTTATTATTATGGGTGAGCTACAGGATACAATGGACTACCATAAGTTCCCATGCATTACATATATGTGTTATGCTCTCTCTGTTTAAATCATTAATTTATTATATAAGGGAGACATCCACATACCTTCTGTCTCTCGCATTGAGGTGACTATTATTCTGTGGTTTATATTTTAAAGAGTTTCAAAAATTCTCATAAGACTCCCTTCATCAATTAGGCCTATAGAATATATATAAAAAACATTTTATTGTATGAACAACAGGACTCCTATATCTATAAATATGTCCAAACTTGCCTCACACTTTTAAATATGGCAAAAGACGGGTAAAAGCACCCCTGTCAACAAACTTAGTTTTGTTCATTAGGCTAATAAGGAAAATAGGAAACTTGGTTCAGATCTATATTATATAATCCCATCATATTTATAAAAACACCCTGCATATTAGAGCACCCAGAGTAGGGCCCCCATAGGGTAATTTGGGTCAGTATTTAGGGGATAACACTTTAACTGTATGCAACTACACTCTACGGCACTGCACTCTGTGCTATTCTACTCTACACTACTTCACTCTATTCCACTCTACGCCACCCGACTATATCCCTATTCCACTGTACACAACTCCACTATACACCACTCATCTCAATGCTTTTCCACTGTGTGCCAGTCCATTCTACGCTATTCCACTCTACGCCACTCTACTGTACACCACTACAGTCTACGCCTCTCCACTGAACCCCACTCCACTCTACGGCAGTTCACTATACATTATTATTTCACTGTACGCAACTACACTCTACACTGTTCCACTCTGCCACTGCACTCTACACCACTCCACTCTGTGCCACTCCACTATACGCTACTCCAATGTATGCCACTCCACTGTACACCACTCCACTCTACGGCACTCCATGGCACTCCACTGGACACTATTCCACTCTACGCCACTCCAGTCTATGCCACTCCACTTTATGCCACTCCACTCTACACCACTCTATTGTGGGGTATTGCACTCTATGCCACTCCACTCCTCTCTACACCACTCCAATATATGCCACTCCATTCTACCCCACTCTCATGTATGTTATTCTATTGTACGCCACTCCACTCTACACCACTCCACTCAGATATTCCACTCTACGCCACTCCACTGTACTCTACTCTACTGTACGCCACTGCACTCTATGGCACTCCACTCTATGCTATTTCACTGTACGCAGCTCCTCTGTATGCCACTCCACTCTATGCTATTCTACTCTACTCCACTAAATGCAATTCCACTCTACGCCACTCTATTGTACGTAACTCCAGTCCACGCCACTCCACTGTATGCCACTGCACTCTATGCTACTCCACTTGAGGCTATTTTACAATATGCCAAGTTACTGTACATTTTTCTGCTGTATGCCACTCCACTTTATGTCACTCCCCTGTAAATCACTCCACTGTATGCTATTCCACTGTACACTACTCAACTCTACCCCACTACACTCTACCCCACTACACTGTACTCTAGAGGTCTTCAAACTTTTTTGCTTTGAGCCAATGGGCCTTATTACGATGTCGGAGGCTTTCCGACCGACATGTTCGTTATACACTTTGACCGTTGTATTACAATGATGGCTGTCAGGGTGTGAACCGGCTGGGGAAACCGACTCGGTTCCTACGGGCTCCGGGAGCCCTTTGGCCAGTCGGAATGGGCTAATAATCCCTTAAGGACAACATTTCCGTTGTCGGGATTTTGATGTCGGTTTTCGACATCCTATCCATGTAGGCTTTTCTGACATGGAAAGGCTGTCCGAAAGCGACTTTGGGGGGTCCCCTAGCAGGGCCCTCTACCCCCTGGCCCTCAGGTTGTGGCCCTGGGGCGGACCATGAGGTGCCTGCCACAAGGTGCAGGGAATTTCACAAACTCCCATTTCTCAATGGCAGCCTGTGCGGAAGGCGGTTTCCATGGAGAAAGGGGAGTTTGCGACCGCACCATGTATGGTTGCATCCGAAACTATATGGCAAAAATTGGAAGAGTGGGAGGGGCATAGCTCAACAGAGCGGGCTGGGATTATGAGATTATTTTAGCTGCACTTTTCTGTAGCTCTTAAATCACACTAAATGTAAGATGTATACAAGAACAAATGCATCAAACAAAAGCAGAATTGACCAAAAATACTACTCCCCAAAATTGGAGTGATGTGAGCCCCTTACACTCCTAGGCCCCAATGTAACTTCAGCTGCTTAACTAATGATAGCTGTGGCCTTAAAATGCAGCCTATCTCCTCTTCTTTCCTAACCCCTTTCACACTAGTGCGGACCATCACTTCAACCTTGAAACAGGAAGTCTACCCTTTCCGAAAACAAATAAACTCTCACACTTTGCCCCCTGTTTGTGTGGCAAAGGTTCCTTCTGCCCTAATGCTGGCAAGGTAAATAAACTGCCATGCCCCCTTTTTAAAGAAAGACATTCATAGTTGTGATGCAGTGGGCCCCTCAGACCAATGGGCACCTGGTACTGCTCAACCTGCTTTACTAATGGTAGCCACTGCCTTGCAAAGCAGTATCTCTCCTATCCCTCTCTCTTCCATATCTCTGATACCCAAACCAAGGCATCTTCTCTGCTTCAATTTTTCCGTCCCTTGTGTCATTGCTCCAAGGCCCAAGGCAACAGTGGCACAGTGAGAATTCACTGGTTCCCTAATGCAAGAACAGGCCTAATTCCGCAGCACCAATGACACCTAAATCTCTACCCTCCTGTCCAGCACACCTAGGCCTGATGCCCAAAGCAAACTTTCTGCCACTCTGTTATTAAAAAAAGATAATATAGCAAACTCCCATCCTCACACTGTTGCTTGAGCCTTGCTCCTCTTAATGGTAGCAGGTAAAATGGCCCCCTTTTCCTAGTAGGCAAGTTGGGTGGGGGGCTCTTTTAATGTGAAACAGATGGCTAGAGAGCTGAAACAGAAACATACTTTCTCACCAGGGTACTACCTTAATGACATAGAAATGTGTGGAAGTGGTTAATCACCCAATCTAAATGCTGCTTTGGAGCCAGTATAGACTTTAATTGATTCAGTCACATGAAACTTCATGATGAGAAATATTTATTCTTTTTAAGAGGTAGAATAAAGGTGGTATCAGTGGAGTTCTCTAACATGTCCTTTTAATAGACAATTAAAAATGTTTTACACTAGATACAGGGTTAATACTCATTACAAAAGTGTATATTTTTAAAGCAGTTGTTTAATCTTAAGCACTTCCTTTTGTGGCAGCCTACTTTATACTGTATAATACAATTTTAAAATAATGACATTCACTGTGTTTTCTATCACAGGTATGTAACTCAAAGCAGTATGAATAAACAAGTCACTATTACTCACTGTGGAGCTCAGGATTTAAATCTTTTTCTCTCTGGTCACACACAAACATCTGTAGTGATCACTTAACCAACTGAGCGTTCAAAAATTAAATGTGTACAATTCCCATCCATTAGTTAAACTTGCATTTATTTTTCATGTAATTTCATACGCAGACATCTGAAGGCAAAATCAGCAAAATGTAGAATTTTTTGTTCGGTTTATTCACCTCTCCGGCCTCGTCTCCACACACCAGATAGCCCCAGTTGGCAGAACTGCATTCAGCCCTACTCTACTGCCCTCAGTCAACCCACTTCACAAGGCTCCACCACACTCTTTGCCACTATACCACACTGTACTGCACTCTATGACACTACAATACACTAAACAACAATCTACTCAACTCTATGCCCTGACATTCCACTGTACAATGTGGTACTCCACTCTATGACACTTTCCAACACTCTACAACACACCCTCCCCTGTACTGTACAAGACTGCAATCCAATTTAGGACAGTTTACTGAAATTTATGCTCTGCTTTGGCACTCAGCTGCACTCCATGCCACTGTACTGTACAACACGCCACTGCACTCTGACACTTTACTCCACTGTACACGACGCCCCTCCACTCTACTCCCGCCCACTCTATGACACTACACTCTACGACACTACACTGTACAACACTTTCCTCCATTCTGCTGTACGACACTCCACTTAATGGCACTCCATTCGATGACACTAGACTCTCCATTCTTATAAAAAAAATACATTCGTATTCAATAAAAAAAACAAAGGTTAAAATCTAGTTGTAGTTAAGAAAACAATGTATTCTTTCTACGCAAACCATATTTTAACTATACAAAGATTAGAAAATCTTAAGTTATAGTTTTATTTTAAATTTCTAATGTATGCACCTCCTTTAAATTACTATAACCTTGTCTATTATTTTTATACAAACCAGACTAAAAGGACATAAACATTAGACATTGGAAAGGTATACTTATACCTTAAATTTATGATTGGCAAAACACCTTCAAATTATTATAACTCGTGCACCCCCATACATAGTGTATTGAACTCAGTAGCCACACTACATTAACTATAGTTCATGCCTTCTACATGCACAGCTTATACTCTTTCATATTACATCACTTATACTCTCTCAGATCATAGTATTTACAACAATACTTCTGAAATTGGAAATCACAAGATTTGTGAAAACACAGTGAATGGTAGAGTGCTGAGTGGAAGTAAGGTGGCGAGAGGTACATTGGGTCTTTCCCATCATAAAAGGAGCAAAAAAAAGAACAAACAATTAGCAGACAGCAAAAAAACGGAACTAAAGTATTTTTTTACAAATCAGTCGATATTATTTGCTAACACAATAAGACAAAGTTATGACATGGATTTTTTTTAAATATAAATCAGTCATCACAAAACAACTTGTTTGTCCTCCCTAGATTTGGAGATGGATATGTCGTCACAATGAAAGTCAAGGCGCCCAAGGTCGGTTCTGCTCCCGACTCAGCCTCAGCCGAGAAGTTTATCCAGGCCCACTTTCCTGGCTGCGTACAAAGGGAGAAACACTACAACATGCTGCAGTACCAGATTTCCTCCTCTTCTCTGGCGAGAATATTTCAATTGCTTATCTCCAACAAGGAAAGCTTGAACATCGAAGAGTACTCTGTTTCACAGACCACCTTGGATCAAGTGAGTACAGCCCGCAGACTGACTGTGCTTTGTGGATAAGGCTAGCATAGTCGACATGCTGTTGGGCCTTGAATCTCAGCATTCATAATATGTGACTTTTGATAGAAATATTATATGTGCTTTAAACACCAACACAGTAATTGCTAATGTTTGCCACATTGTTACTGATCATATGGCCACCAGTCTAGTGTAATGGCATTAAAAATACTTGGGGCCAGATCTACAAAGAGTTGATGTAAGGTGGTGCAGCAAGTAAAGTTGTACTGTGCTGCTTGAACGGGACAGAGTGAAATAGAGCAGCTATGCGCCAAACCAGGCAGCCTTGTGCCATAGTGCAAAGGTGTCTGCGTTTTGGTCAGCATCATTTTTGTGAAGGAAGGGGTACAAAAACTATGCTTAACTGCCTACCCAAAGAGATCAACCTTCAGCGTTTTTCTGAAGCTTAAAGCGTGATGGAGATCTTGATGTGCAGTGGTGACAAGTTTCATAACTAAGGTGCCTGACCTGGTAATGATAGTCACCTTTTCTGCTAAGGGTATGATTAGTAACTAATAGTTTAAGTAGATTTTTGTTGCGTAAATCCCAGGTTAGTCTTTCATCTATCAATTTAGCAGTTAGACAGAGGGCAACAGGTTTGTTCAAACATTTGAACACAATACACAAAGTTTAAAATGTTATTGGGTCTGGTAATGCAAGCCAGTGCAAAGATCTATGCACAGATGATACAAGCCATTTTCTTTTGAGTCCAAAGATGGAAGAAAACGCTCCATTTTGTACCATCTGAAGAGTCCTTAGAAGCTTCTTAGAAAGGCTTGCATTGTGAGTCAATGCAGAAGTTTATGATTATTCAGGCGGAGAAAGAATAGAAGGGGCCAGAGTCTTTCAATGCTGTAGATGTCAATGTTGACTACTGCCTGCCCCTGGGGCTTACAGGATGTCTTAGCACCAAACAGGAACCCCAGAATTCTGAGGTTTTCTAGAAGCTCTCTTCTCTTGCTATCACAATTATCCACTCGGTTTTAATTGATTCAGCTGGAGAAAGTTCTTATTCAGCAAGTTGTGTGTGTCATTTAGCAAGTGAGTGTTATCTGAACACCTTAGGGGGGTCTTTGGAATACCTCATATATCTGAGTGTCATCCGCTTATGACTGAATTGACACTTTGCGGTTCTTGTCTAGGTCAAATGGTGGGTACATTTATATATTGAACGAGGCAGGCAAAGGCCCTGTAGGTTGAAGTCCTGGGTTCAGATAGCAACGGTACAAGCTTTAGTTGTGCTCTCTCTGACAAGAAGGAAAGGACCTATATAACCATGTCCACCGAGGACCCAAGTACAGTGGCCAGGTGCTGCAAAAGCATGGCGTGAGTTGCCATATCAAAGTCCACAGATAAGTCCAACATTACTACTAGCAACTTACATGACTGACCACTCATCACTGAACTGTAGAATGTCATCCAAAAAAGCACTTGCTTCAGTCCCATGAGATGGTCTGAATCCAGAATGAACTGGTGCTAGGGTAACAGTCTTATGTAAAAATTGTTGCAGTTGAAGAGAAGTTACTGGTATCGATAGAGTGTTTATATGTCAAACATAGGCTGGGTCTGTGGAGGACATGTTAGATCTATTGATCAGGGTGGGTTCCAGACTTTCCATTAAATATATGAAAAACATGTTATTCAATGATGGCATTTTTAATTTCTGGAAGTGTCTGAGAGTTACTATAATTTATTATCTTGCATAGATACTACAACACATATTTGAAGTTCTCTTGTCAAGCCTTTCAAACAAAATACACCAATAAAAGTTTGATGACTAGGCTGGATTGCTGAGAGATGTTGGCCCAGATTTACTAGGGATTTGCACAGCTGTAGAGTGGCACAATGCAGCACCTCTGATCTACCTTACAGTGCAAAGGGTGTTTTACCCTGGAAATGTGACCTTTTCATAGCACCAAATCCACTTTGTATTGAAAGGGGCATTGTTTATGCCGCAGCTGCGTCACAAAAGTGACTCAACATCGGCGTAAAAGTGTCGCAAGGAGCTTGACAATCTGCCCCTTTGATGGACAACCATCATGTTTGATGGAGCTGCCTGCCAAACGATTTCTACATTGACAGGAGCTTCCTACCAATGTGTAAAGATGTCCGTGGGGCCGGCACACATCTCTAAATTTGGTGGGTAGAGTAAAGGCTCAGTGGTGGATGTAAAGTCCTCCCCCACCCTGTCTGCCTTTACTTCCTCTGCCAAACCCTAACTCAGGCCTAATACTTATTTTCCCTTCACTGATTGTATAAACTTATGTACACATATTGGGGCAGATTTACATGCCCCTTGCGACACTTTTGCGCTGATGTTGTGTCACTTTTGTGATGCAACGGCAGCATAAACAATGCGGCCAATTTACTACCTGACACATCTGGGGAGATGCGTCACGTTGTAAAGCTCTGCGTCACATTCTACCTGCATCAGGTATAAAGTATGCATGGTGGGCGGTCCCACGCAGGAAAACCTCGTAAAAGTGAGACAGTGAAATCTACAAGATTTCACTGCGCCACTTCTAGGACACCACTGCGTCAAAACCTTACACCTGCAGGCATAAGGAGTGACGCAGTACAATAAGTATAGGCCTCAACATGCATTGCTGGAGTTATGTTGTGCTTGCGACACGACTCCAGCAACGCATGACTTTTGGACCAACAGATGCGTCAGAATTTCTGATGCATCTGTCAATCCTTGCGCCATGGTGCGCCGTACTGTAAATACTGCATATCTATGGTGGCGCAAGGGTATCGTAAGCTGGCACAGGGAAACTGACGTATCTCTACAGATGTGTCAGTTTCTTGTAAATCTGCCCCAAAGTTTTCAAAAGTTAAATTTTTCAAAAGCAAACTCACAAAGCTGTAGTTTGTTTAATAAAAAATAATGACCCACACACCGTGGGAAATTTCTACCATGGTGTTGGAGTAATTTTTCTTTTTTTACAATCCGGCACTGCCAGGATATACCTGGGAGTGATGGACAGTAAAAAAAAAAGCCACCCAACTGCCTACTCTAGATAGGGCATATGTTTGGCTGCCTTACCTCCAACAGCCCTTATTCCCTCGGGCCATTAGAGGAAGGTTTATGCTCATTGAGTAATTTTTACTCCTTAAGCAGAAATCCGGCTGGCACTGTTACGTCGGAGTACACTCTCCACCAAACGTTAAATCAGCCCCATAGCTTTGACAATATGGGGTTATTTGAAAGGTCACCATCAGCTCATAGTATGTTGAGAATACATTGAGGTCTGCTGAATACAGAGGGGCAGATTTACAAGCCCGTGCGCCACTTTTGCGTCATTTTTTCCCATGTTAAAAATGACGCAAAAGTTGCGCAAGGGGCTTGTAAATCTGCCCAAGAATTGCTATTAACAAAATCATCTCCATTGAGTATAAGCTGAAGGGACTGCGCCCAGCAGCAGAAAAATTGAGTAAGAAAATGCAATGGTACCAACGGGTCACAAATCACTAATATTGAAATTGTCCTTGCAATCCTGGGGTTGATAAATATCACTAAATTGTTGAGTGCCCCATACCCATTTGTTGAGACAGCAATTAATTTGCTTTAGTTACCATATAGATGTAAAAAAGTCGATAAATATGCACATCTGATTCCAGTAAACTACTGAGGCTCAGCAAAATACATATGCATAATCACATGGGTCCACCTAAACGCTTTTTAACTTAAAAACACTTAGGCCCTGATTATGCATAGTGGGTTAAATTCCAATCCTCGCATAAACAGGCGTTCACACATGGAATAGATGAATTCTAAGTTCTGTCAAATATATTGTACCCCAGCTAATATACCCCCAAAAAATCTTGGCATGTAAAACGGCAAAACGTGTAGATATTGGTGTGCTAAATGCTGAGTCCTATATCGTATGCCAAATTGCGAAGGCAAAACTTTGAAGAGGAGGTATATTTACCATATCTGGTTGATGCCACACCCACGGATACCAGTATTTATCAGGTGTGGTAACTCCGCCACCCCGGTCTGACCACTTCATATTCAGGTCCTTAATAGAAATATCAATATGCGTAACATTCCGAAACCAAATTTGCAAGTCTTCATAGGCAGAAAAGCAGAAAGTGGCTGGTCTCCAGCTCTCTAAGAGTCATTATACAGTGCAGAATCAGAAAGCGTATGCATTTGCTAGTCCCCACTATAGTGTTTTGGTTGTATTTTGATAATGTTTTAAGGTAATGTGGACTGTGCAGGTCCAGTATTCTGATATATTGAAAAACCTTCCTACATTTGACATTGCCAGAGTTAAGACATTTGAACAACATCACTTAAACACATTAATGACTGTGAGAGAAACACAACAAATACTGTGTATCTTGGATGAAGAAAAGGAAACATTGGGGCATATTACCAAGCCAGGCGATAAAATTATCGCCGCTTTAGCGGCAGAAAACTGCCGCTAAAACGGCGATAATGGGATTGATAATATGCTCTATGGAATTCCAATTGAAGCCCATGTTAGATGTGAAGGACATCTAACCTGAGCTTCAATAGGAATTCCATAGAGCATATTATCAAGCTCATTATCGCCGCTTTAGCGGCAGTTTTCTGCCGCTAAAGCGGCAATAATTTTATCGCCTGGCTTGATAATATGCCCCATTCTTCGCAAACCTTTTGCTACATCGGTCTTGTATTTATACACATCCACTCAGGTTCTGCCACTATGACGCCCAGGTTGTGCCAAAGAAGGTTTGTGTTGCTTGCTTTTGTGGGCTACAAGACCATAGATCTAAGCATAGTTAATAGTAATTTAATTTAAGTAAAAAGTTCCAGCTCATGGGTGCACTTTGGCTTCAATTCATAATTTAGGTTGATCCAAAAGTCAGTGATGTATGATCTCTTTCTTCAGTATGATGATTTTATTTCACATTTGGATTTCCAACTATGCAGGTTTTTGTGAACTTTGCTAAACATCAGACTGAAGATGAGGATGTCGGCTTGCATCCCCGTGCCGCAGGAGCCAGCCGTGCAGTAAAGGTTACTCCATCTCCAGCTTCATAGACCACACCAGGCATCTGCACAGGAGCGGTTTGTGCCGCAAGCTTCTTTGAAGGGCGTGCCATACATGGACAATATGGCCCACGCTCTACAACCCTTGTTTGATTAAAATCAAGTGGGAATATATTACCAACAAGGAAACTTTGAATGGGTTCCCACACGAATACTACTCAAGTATTGACTACTGGGCTCTTGAGGAGAAACTCTGTGTCGAGCACAACCAGGGTCATGCTGGTGCACCGATCAAATTAAAATAAAAGACAATCCCAGACATTGACAAATCAGGAACGTTCATAGCATAATATCCAGCCCAATATAACACCTCTTTTAAGAAACAATTGCAGCAGAGACATTTTAAGGCATAGGCAAAGTGGGACCTGGCCCAGGGCCCCCCTATTCTACAGACCCCATCATTAAGCTTTCAAGACAGTCCCAGACAGTGGCATAACAGAAACATGATCAAAATGACTCAAAAACCCCTTCCCAGGTCTGCATTTTCTCACAAATATTCAGAGGCTTTGATTGAATGGAGGCCCCCTGAAGGACTGGGGCCCCTTAAAAGTCTGGGAGCCATCAAAGAGGGTTGTCAATGATTAGACCATAGTTGCTGAGGGCATGAATCAGCTGAAAATGTTAGTTGTTCTGAGCAGAGAGCCTCAAATGATGTTAGTCCCGGGCCCCCCAAAATCCTTATGATGTCCCTGGATTGCAGTCATTTATGAAGAACGCCCACTTGATCAACACTGCTTGAAAAGCATTGATGGACTGTCTTCTCTCTACCTCCTCTCATCATGCATCTGGTATTGCCCCTGAATATAGTATTTTTGTGAATCGTCTCACGTTGCATAAAACTCAACCCATTCAACTTTGAAATTACAAAGAAAAGTTGGTTGCCAGGGAGAAAGCACACCCGTTGTGGACTGATAATGTACTCTATGACAGCAAAAGAGCTTTGTGATCTGTCTTGTCGGGCTTTAAATGTAAGGAATTAATTGCAGGAGGGCTCCCTACACAGAGAAAGAAAGAAAATGTCTCTCGGTTCCAGACTACTTCAGTGTGTAACATGTTCATGTACATGTTTTGCCATGCTCTTGAAAAATAATGTGTCCCAATGATACATGGTATTTTAGACATGTGCACTAATGAACTCAGATTTACACATTTATTACTGTCAAATTCCGTGATTTTATCTCTGTACAGCTTAATTAACTCATGAGAACACTGCTTCTGGTCGTAGAAATTTAATTGTAAAATTACTTCACAAAATAAATCAACTTGGGTCTTACCCAAAAGGCCTAGCTACTCAGATTCTGTCTCATTGCATAGATTTTATGCCTTGTGCTCTGGGTGGAATGAAATACTTTTAATTATATTTTCTGCACACGAAAAAACAGCATGGCATGAACCATACATGCAGTTAGATATACAGAGTGTAGTATGCGTAATATTGCCATTGTAGAGAAAGGGGTGAAGCACCATTACCCACTCTGGGTTTTGGCTCTTGTGAGTCAATGCCCCTTTTAACATACAACAGTGGTAATAAATAGCATATTACACTCAATGCCTCTGAATACATGCCTTGGATAGTATAGAAGAGTACATTTCACTGTTGCTTTTGTGAGTGTGCTTTTATTGGGATAGTTTAGCAGGGCATCAGGACTGCACAGGAGTATCTGTGGATGAGTTATGAAATGCTGGCCAGCTAACCTATGCAGAAGTAAAACAGTCCAGTTGTAAAGTTAGGGGCATATTTATGAAACTTTGATGCAGAGCAGCCCAGCAAGTCATCTTGCTGTGCCATAGGGAAAGGTCAGGTATGCGCCGTATTTAAAGTAATACGGGGCATACCTGGACTGTTGCACTTTAGGCAGCCTATCGCAAAACACATGTACCCCTGAACCATGGTGCAAGGAGGCCTGTGTTGTAGGCAGGATTTGGTTTGTACAAGAAGGGAATCCTTCCTGCACAAAAGCAATCCCGGGAGGCATATTCTTCTGTCTATGAGTTCTGCAGAATGCAGCACACATAGAAAAAGTAAGTAACAAGAAAAAATAAAGGAATTTCTCCTCCTGCCTCCTCTGAGGAGTAAGATTTTGGTGCATTCCAATGTGTCAAAATTTATGGGAGTTGTTTGGGAAAACCCACTGCAATGCCTGTGAAACGCCAAACCACGGCAGAGTAGTGTAACACAGCGATTTGCACTGCGTTGCACTGCTCCAGATTCATGAAGTCACTCAGAGCCACGCACAAAGTGGCTTTGCGTGGCTTCATAAATCCGTCTTAGAGGTTTGCGTCACGCATGTACCACATTGCATGGTGCAAACGCTGCGCAACCTTCTTATAAATATGCCCCTCAGTTTGAAGCTTTTTTATAGCTGTCAGAGAATTGAAAGAATTGAGATGGGTGGTTGGCTCTGAATTCAGGTGCTGATTTGCAGAACTTTGTTCCATGTTTCCATTAAATCATTGAGTAAGAAAGGACTTAATCAAGATTGTCATACCTACTCACAGCAGCAGGTTTGTAAGTCTGGTCCTAGAAGATCATGTTAAAAAATGAAAGCTGGGCATGTTTATTAAACACTCCATGCATCCCCTCTCTGTCCACAGGCCACTACATCTCAAGTAAGTTGTTTATAACCAAATGGACCTTCTTGCTAGCTGTTTCATCCTTGTGATAAAGTGACACACAACTACTTCTTGAAGGTGGGTGTCAATTAACAAATGCGGGTACATATTTTGACTGCACTAATTCCACACTAGCAACCACTCCCACATACACCTTTTATACCAGTAGACATGCGGTTTAAAGTAGCAATTTTATCAAATGTCCATAAAAGATTCTGTTTGCTATATTTGAGAATATTCATTTGCCTCTTTTGTTGAACTATTGCCTTTTTTATATGGAGGCCAGTGTGTGGCTCTCTTGTTCTTTTCCAGAATTTGTCTTTGGGCAAATTGGTATTTCTTTAGTGTGATATTAGCATGGGCAGTCAGTACTAGAACTGTTGTTTTGCCTTTGGAACACAAGGGTAACTGTGAACTATGCTAACTCGGTGGGGTTGTGCTATCAAAATATCTTGTTATTATAGATAACTGCTGCACTATATAGACATTTTAAATAGAGAAATATATGTCACTGCCCCTTTAAGTTGCCATTGTCTTCCTTTAGCAAATTGTGCCCCAATGGAAATGGGGCCAATTGTAACATAGGAAAGATTTGAAACAGCCAGAACCATTAAAAACCTTTCTTTAGGCTATATTATCTCTCTGACACAGGGTACCTTGCAGTGACACTTGAAAACTAACACATCATTAATGGTAGGGGTGCATTGTGCGGAAATCTCCCAGCCAACAGGCCTTTTCACACACTCACACAACCATTCATAAGCATGTCTTCTTCATTTTACCGAGGCACTGGGAAAGCAGTGCACCACCCTTTGCAGTATTATTGGGGTTTCTGGCCCTGAGTTCCATCAGGTTAAACATGGCTGCTCAGCATGTACCTGTTCCACATTGCATGTTAGGTGGCACACAGACATTACACAGAGGTGAGAGACTTAACGGGACAGATAGAAACCAAGAACCATGTTATTAAAAAAACACTTTTAATGGTAACTGTAGCTTACATGAAAATAGAATAGAGGACATTTCAACTGATGGCCGTAGAAGTCCCAAATAAAGCCATAGCACATTGATTCACAGAAAGATCAATCCTTAGTCTTAAGCATGCTCATATAAATCAGCTGTAAATTAAATCAGTCGAAAGACGACATGACATTCCAAACCAGAAAAGGGCTTCCACTGACGAGTAGCGCCACTTGCTAATTAGCAAAAGGATCCTGTGTAAATTAGATTTCTCCAATGGGAGTAACACTATGTTCGAGGCATATGAGCTGCAGATTACACACTTTTGCATAGATCGCCATCTGGTGTTGGGCCCGGATGTTTGCAGTTTGTTTTTCCTGTTGGAAAGTCTTTGGAGGTCACAAGGTCGGTGACTCCTCCTTTGGATCGGTTTGCGCACGGGCTTCGGCTCCATCCTCAGATTGTTTTTTTCTGCCATCGGGCTCGGATGTAATCTTCGCGCTCCGGTTCCGAACAGCTTCCAGTTTGACGATCCACGCGCAATCCTCATCCCAATCGCTGTATTGTTTCGATCACGATCTCTTCAATCAACGCGCCTTCCCATCGACGCAAACCTTCGATTCCAGTCGTCGACGGCGGCCTTCGGGCCTACCCAGGCTCCGGTCCCGGCTCATGGAAAGAACTCCATTTAAAAAGTGCCATCGATGTGGGTCCAAATTTCCCCACACCGATTTTCATGAGGTATGCAACCTTTGCCTCTCCCCTGAACACGAGGCTCGAGACTGTCCGGCCTGTAAGTCTTTCCGGTCCAAAAAGACTATCCAGGACCAAAGAGCCAGAAGGAACATGGCACACTTCTCGACGTCCATTCCAGTCGACATCTTCGGAGACGACATCGATGATCCGGAACATCATCGCACCGAAGAGGACCTCGTCAGCGCTTCCGAGGCCGACGAGTCAGATGTGGAGGACATCACTCCGGCGCAGAGGGTCGTGAGTACCAATCTACCCCCTCCCACACCCGCGCCGACACCCAAAAAGGCTTCAGTCACGCCTTCGCCTCTGGGCCTAGGCAAGACCAGAGACACTGCTTCACACACCCCACCTTCGGGCCCGGTGAAGAAGCCAATTAAGCCTTCCGGCAGCTCGGGCTCGAGCAAGCCTACCAGCGGTGCCGAGAAACACACTTCGGCACCGAAAAAGAAACCGACCTCGACACCGAGCTCCGCACTGAAGCCCTCGGGGTCGAAACCCAGCTCTTCGGCACCGACACCATCTTCGGTGCCGACCAAACCACACAAGGCCACCGACACTTCCAAGCCAAAGCCCACCTCGGCGCTGACCAAGAGACCGGAGGGTCCCAAGCCGGGTTCTAAACATCAAACCGGCACGGAAAAACCTAAAAAATCATCGGCCCAACGCCTTCGGCGCTGAAGGACCAAATTACCTCACCAGAGCTATTTACACCGGATCCCTTGCAAAAAACTCTCACCAAGGATCCAAAAACTGGCCATTTGACACTCTCTACTAAGAAGAGACATTTGGAGGAGCCTGCTCCGCCTCCACCTCCAAAGAGGAAGGATTCTGCCACCTCTCCGTTCAGAATACCTTCCCCTCCCCCTCCACCTCCTTCTCCACCTCCACCCCCTCCGCCCTCCCCACCCCCACCTCATCGTTCTCCTACTCCGTCTCCAGACAATGATGATCAGGGGGACCCATATGATGATACAGGGGATATGCCACAAGACCCCACAGGATCTCCAGATCCATGGGACGATTACAATATACCTGATATCCCCAACGTCCCACAAGACGATATTTACCCTTCTAGACCATCTCCACCAGAAGATTCATTAGGGTTTAACCATCTTCTGCAAAGGGCAGCACATTATCACGGGGTGGACATAATGACTCTGTGGAGGAAGATTTCCTCCTAGACACATTCGATACTTCACATAGGTCCACCTCCATACTGCCCATGCTCAAAGGGGTGGTAAAGCATGCGGCAGAAGTTTTTAAAGACCCAGTTAGAGCCAGGGTCCTTAACCCACGAATTGAAAAGAAATACAAACCTGCTCCCTCAGATCCCTCTTACATCAGAGGACCAGCGCCACTAGATTCCTTAGTGGTCTCTACGGCATGTAAAAGGGCAAACTCACAAGCGTCAGGTGATGCACCACCACCTGACAAGGAGTCAAAACTGCTAGATGCATCAGGCAAACGCACAGCATCCCAGGCCGCCAACTTATGGCGTATAGCAAACACTCAGGCACTGCTGGCCAGATATGACAGGGCTCATTATGACGAATTAGAAAGCATAATGCACCATCTCCCTGAAAAATACAAAAATAGAGCCAACGAGTTAATTCAAGAGGGTAAAACAATCACAAACACCTCTATACGTTGTGCCCTAGATGCAGCAGACACAGCCTCCAGGACCATTAACACCAGCGTCCTTCTCCGTCGTCATACTTGGTTGAGGGTATCTGGGTTTAAACCAGAAGTACAAGCCTCCATCCTTAACCATCCCTTTGACCAGGACCATCTATTTGGGCCAAAGGTGGATGAGGCCTTAGAAAAGATGAAAAAGGACACGGATACCGCAAAATCCATGGGGGCCTTACAGTCTCACCCACCCAGACGCTCCTTTCGTCGCTCCTCCTTTCGGAGTGCATCCAGAGGCTACTCCTCAGACACAGCGTCCACATCCTACAAATCCCCTACTCAGACCACCGTTACAAAAGGTTACCAAAGAGGCGGCTACAGGGGTAACAACAACATGGGCTGAGGCAAAACAAACAACGCCCGTTCTGCCACACCTACTACCCAATGACTTCCCCCCGCTCCCCAAAGACCATTCCACTCTGGTCGGGGGCAGACTCCAAAATTTCCTTCATGTCTGGGAGACCATCACCTCAGACAAATGGGTGACCCAAATAATTCGGTCAGGCTACTGCCTGGAACTAACATCTACCCCCCCAAACATTCTACCCAGGCAACGCCCAATGTCACAACAACATTCAACATTACTAAAGCAGGAGGTAATCTCCCTCCTACAAAAACAGGCAATAGAACACGTTCCTGTCAATCAACAAAATATAGGGGTTTACTCCCTATATTTTCTAATACCAAAAAGGGACGACACTCTACGACCTATTCTAGATCTCCGGCACCTAAACACATACATACACTCAGACCATTTTCACATGGTAACGCTTCAGCAGGTACTTCCGCTCCTCTCCCATAACGACTTTCTCACCACACTGGACTTGAAAGATGCATACTTCCACATTCCAGTACATCAGGCTCACAGAAAGTACCTCAGATTCGTAGTGGACGGACAACACTACCAATTCAAAGTGCTCCCGTTTGGAGTCACGACAGCACCAAGGGTATTCACCAAGTGCCTAGCGGTGGTGGCGGCACACCTGAGAAGACAGCACATTCATGTCTTCCCATACTTGGACGATTGGCTGATAAAAGCCACTTCATACAATCAATGTGTACACCACACCGCCACCACAATCCAACTACTTCACCAACTATGCTTCACGGTGAACCACCAAAAGTCCCAGCTAACACCATCCCACATAAAACAATACCTCGGTGCCACCATAGACACCTCAAAAGCAATAGCCTACCCCAATCCGGCCAGGATTGCAAGCATTCAGGCTTTGCGACAAAAATTCATACCTCAACACTCCCTTCCAGCACGAGTGTTCATGCAACTAATAGGGATGATGGCCTCTTGCATTTTTATAGTGCCCCACGCAAGACTCCAGATGCGTCCTCTCCAAGAGTGCTTAGCACGCCAATGGAACCAGGCCCAGGGTCAACTGACAGATCTGGTGTTGGTAGACAGTCGCACCCATCGCTCTCTGCAGTGGTGGAATACCACAAACCTTTCCAAAGGTCGACCGTTCCTGGACCCGGTTCCCCAGATAATACTAACAATGGACGCATCGCTCTCCGGCTGGGGAGCTCACCTATTACACCTCACAGTGCAGGGCACATGGACCCCTCAACAAAAGTTACTCCATATCAACCATCTGGAGTTACTGGCTGCTGGCTGCTGGGAAGGGTGGGGGGTGGGGGTTCAAAGGGTGGTGGGTGATTGCGTTGTTTTGTGGGGGGGCAAGCAAGGACAGCTCTAGTTACTCTACGAATTATTGTGATCATGATTTTGTAGGACTTTCTGATCTATGCCTGTACCTATTTCTATTTTCTGATGGTTCAATTTTTTTTCAGTATTCAATCTATCCCATATGTCAAATGACAATCTATTGTTTAGATACTAACTTGTCGCGATGACTAGCATCAGGGTATGTTCTTGGAACATCTGTGGCCTTAATAATAAAAAGAAACGTGGTATATGTGCACAAATAATCCAGAGTATGAGACTAGATTTCCTCTGCATACAGGAAACTCATCTTAAATGGGACAATAGAGCTTGGCTGGCTGACTTGGGCATGTATGTGCTCGGCTGCACTAATCAAGGCACTACCACCAAAGGGGTAGCTATACTTAGTAGAAGAAATCAGGCTGTTCTGAAACGAATCAAGACCGACCAATATGGTCGTTGGGTAATAGCCGAAATTGTAGTAGAGTGTACTTCGTGGACTCTTTGCTCCATGTATGGTCCAAATACGGACGATCCTGATCTGCTGAATTTTTTAAGTGTAGAGCTTGCTGACTGGCCTTCTACTCTTCTTCTTTGCGGGGATCTAAATATTCATTTGGAACCTGATTATGATATCATTCACGAATTAGTCTATACAGGCTCAAAAAGGAAGATCTTTAAAGCATTACATGGTTTGGTCTCCGAATTTAGTCTTCAGGATGTAGGCTTCAGTAAAAGAAGTACTCTTCCGGGATATACTTTCTTCTCGGCACCCCACAAAAAATTTGTTCGGTTGGACTATTTTTTCATATCATCTATATTAATATCCAACTGTAAGTATGAGATATTTCCAAAAATAATATCGGACCATAATCCCATAGTAACAGAATTTAAAACAGATTTTATATTATCTGGCGAAGTAACAACATGGTCATTTGAACGGAGGTTGTTAGTAGATCCATCTTACATTGCACATATGGAAAGATGGATTAAGGATTTTTTTGAACTTAATATGGGTTCAACGACTGTTCAGATGGTATGGGATGCCTTCAAATCAGGGGTGAGAGGAGAAACTCTATCTTATTCAATCAATAAGCAAAGGGAATACCAGCGTAAGTTAACAACTTATTATAATGATATACAGGATTGTGAGGTTGGATGCTATTAAGAACTCCTTAGATACCAAGAAAATCAATGCCACTTTAGCTATATCTAAGTCTCGGCTGTATGAAAATTTTGCCTCAAAACTCGCAGAACAACTTGCTGTTTTCAATACACAGGTTTATGAGATGGGCGAGAGGTCTGGACATCTTTTGGCAAAGAAAATTCGGCAAAAAGCCAGCTTAAACACTATAAATAAAATACAGGATGAATCTGGTCAGGTGTATGATCAGCCAGACAAAATATTGGAGGTGTTTCGTTTGTTTTACAAAAATTTGTATTTGGAGGAGGTGACCGCGTATTCAACGGATTCACTTTCAAACTTTCTTGTCAATAATGAGTTTTCCAGGCTGTCGCCTATGTTGAAAGCTTCATTAGACAAAGATATAACCTGGGAGGAGATAGAAGCAGCTATTCTCTCTCTACCTGCGGGTAAGGCCATGGGACCGGACAGAATTCCTCTTGAATTTTATAAAATTTTTAGACATGTGTTAAAGCAGGCACTATTCTTAACATGCTTGGAAGCACAGAAAGGGTTTACACCCCCCTCTTGGAGTGAATCCATCATTATGGCTTTCCTTAAAAAGGAGAAACCACCCTTACAACCATCCTCTTATAGACCTATATCTCTTTTAAATGCCGATAGCAAAATTTATTCTAAAATATTAGCAACACGTCTTTCGGGGGTTATTTCCACAATAGTCTCACACTCCCAGCATGGGTTTATTCCTAATAGAGATACCTCTGATCATTTCAGACGAGTGATTGCTTTGATGGACTGGGCCCACGCCTCAAGCATAGATTTGGGTATCACCCTGTTGGATGCCGAAAAGGCATTCGACAGGGTGGCCTGGCCATATCTCTGGGATCTTCTCATCCGAAAAGGCTTCGGCCTTAAAATGGTTACAGCCCTAAAAGCACTCTATGCTGCCCCTTTTTCCTGTATTAGTATTGCTGGGAAGAAATCCTTGCCCTTCAGTATAAACCGTGGGACTCGGCAGGGGTGCCCTGTTTCACCTCTTCTCTTTGCCCTATATATTGATATTTTTCTAAATAGACTTAATAATACAGAGGACATAAAACCAGTTCAAGTGTCTGCCACAATATATAGAGCCCTTGCATATGCAGATGACATCGTTGTATTGACAACAGATATTAAGGGGGCAATGCCAATAATACAAGACCTTGCATTGCAATTTGGTAATTTTTCTGGCTATAGATTAAACGTACAAAAAACACAAATTTTATTTGTAGGACCGAATCCCCCAGAACAGCTAAATATAGTCTCAGCTGCTACTTATTTGGGTATAAAAATTACATCCCCAGTTGGCGCCATTCCTGAAATTAATTTTACGCCCATACTTAAAAAAGCGCAGTCATCTTTAGAACGTATTGATCATTTCCATTTATCTTTATTTGGCAGATGCAACGTTCTGAAAATGTTGATTTTACCCAAATTTTTATATATGTTCAGAACAATCCCACTACCGTTTCCCTTGACTTTTTTTCAACAGCTGGAAAGGATGTCGGCAAGATTTCTTTGGGGGTATAGAGGTCATCGTAGGTCATACAAAAAAATGATTCTTCCCAAATCAAGAGGAGGCTGGGGAATCCCACATTTTCTTTTTTATTATCTGGCTGCAGTGCTACAGTTTATCTCACCTTTGATAATAGGGCCACGATTACGTATTCCAGCTAGCCACACACCTTCTATTTATGAATTTGCAATGGGTACAGATTGTCATGGTAGTTTTTTGAGAATTGTAGAACCTAGTTATTTTAAAAAAACTAAGTTTAAGGTTTTGAGTGTGGCTTTCGGCACTTGGCGGCTAATTAAAAAGCAAATGGGTATCGGCAAAATCTTGGTGTATACACCATTCAAGTCATTTAATATCTTTCCTGCAATTTTTCAGGATACAGTTATGACACGTTGGCGTAACTTAGGTATCAACTGTATAGGCGATCTTTGTGAGGACGGTCAGTTAACCCCCTTCTCAGTGTTAGAGACCAAATACAACCTAACTTGTAATGATTATTTTAAATATGTGCAGATACATAGTTTTTTTAATACCCTTTGCCCGTCAGTTCGAACACGGCTGACTAGGATCCCTCTTATAGACAGTCTTTTCACTAAAAAAAAGATCGGCACATATTATAATCTACTTTTGGCCTCATTTCCTGATGATATTTTGCTATGTCAAAAAAAATGGAATGAAAAATTGGGGATAACTAATACCAAAATTCAAGAATCAATAGATTTGGCCAACACAATACTAATAACTGGGAGATCACGTACACAGCACTATATGGCTTTATTCAATCTATACTATTCACCAGCCAAAATTAGCCAATGGTCAACTACTGTAGGTATACTGTGTAGCCGATGCGGACTTTACGCAGCAGACGCTCTCCATATGTTTTTTGCATGCCCTCGTTTGTCTCCTGTATTGTCAGAAATCCAAACTTTTTTAACAATATTGATGGATCAGACAATTATTTTGTCAGGAGAATTAATAATAATAGGTCTGCCACCATTTGAGTTATCTGTGGGACAGACAAATTTTCTTTTCATTTGTATGTCCACTTGGAGGGCATGCATCACTCAAGCCTGGTTGAGCCCAGACTCTCCCACTTTTCCTACCTGGAGAGCATGTTTACTTGCCAAGTATAATTTGGAAAAGGCCATATATAGTGTTAAAAGTAGGAAAAAGAGAAGGTTGGGTGAAGAACTCTGGAGTCCTTTAGAGAATTGGATTAACGATACCTTGACCTAAGTAATGTACTTGGTTTCTTCTTTTTTCTGTACCATTAAGTGTATTTGTGGACTGTATTACTGGTTCTTTTTTTTTATATATTGCTGTACCTTGCTTGCATTAAATAATAAATGCTTATAAATAAAAAAAAAAAAAAAAAACACATACATACACTCAGACCATTTTCACATGGTAACGCTTCAGCAGGTACTTCCGCTCCTCTCCCATAACGACTTTCTCACCACACTGGACTTGAAAGATGCATACTTCCACATTCCAGTACATCAGGCTCACAGAAAGTACCTCAGATTCGTAGTGGACGGACAACACTACCAATTCAAAGTGCTCCCGTTTGGAGTCACGACAGCACCAAGGGTATTCACCAAGTGCCTAGCGGTGGTGGCGGCACACCTGAGAAGACAGCACATTCATGTCTTCCCATACTTGGACGATTGGCTGATAAAAGCCACTTCATACAATCAATGTGTACACCACACCGCCACCACAATCCAACTACTTCACCAACTATGCTTCACGGTGAACCACCAAAAGTCCCAGCTAACACCATCCCACATAAAACAATACCTCGGTGCCACCATAGACACCTCAAAAGCAATAGCCTACCCCAATCCGGCCAGGATTGCAAGCATTCAGGCTTTGCGACAAAAATTCATACCTCAACACTCCCTTCCAGTACGAGTGTTCATGCAACTAATAGGGATGATGGCCTCTTGCATTTTTATAGTGCCCCACGCAAGACTCCAGATGCGTCCTCTCCAAGAGTGCTTAGCACGCCATTGGAACCAGGCCCAGGGTCAACTGACAGATCTGGTGTTGGTAGACAGTCGCACCCATCGCTCTCTGCAGTGGTGGAATACCACAAACCTTTCCAAAGGTCGACCGTTCCTGGACCCGGTTCCCCAGATAATACTAACAACGGACGCATCGCTCTCCGGCTGGGGAGCTCACCTATTACACCTCACAGTGCAGGGCACATGGACCCCTCAACAAAAGTTACTCCATATCAACCATCTGGAGTTACTAGCAATCTTTTTAGCCCTAAAATCTTTTCAAACACAGATTTCAGGCAAGGCAGTCCTCATTCGCACAGACAACATGACGGCCATGTATTATATACAAAAACAAGGCGGCACACACTCTCCACAGCTCTCTCAATTAGCACAGAGCATATGGAGATGGGCAATTCCCCACAAAATCTTTCTCCTAGCTCAACATATCCCAGGAGTCCAAAACACCGTGGCAGATCTGCTCAGCAGACAGACACAACAAATCCACGAATGGGAATTTCACCCACAGGTTCTTCATCCATTCTTTCAAATGTGGGGGCATCCGCAGATAGACCTTCGCCACCCACGAAAACACAAAATGCCCAAGCTTCGCCGCCAGATATCCACACCCATTGTCCAAAGGAAATGCGATATGGATAAACTGGAAAGGCAAATTTGCGTACCCTTTTCCGCCTCTCCCACTCATTCCATTAGTGGTGCGAAAACTACAACAGCACTCCCTCACACTAATCCTAGTAGCTCCAACGTGGGCCAGACAACCGTGGTACACCATGCTGCTGGAACTCTTGGTAGTACCACACCAAAAGCTACACCTCTCACCATGCCTCCTAACCCAGAACCATGGAGAGATCAGACACCCGGACCCAGCTCAGCTCAACCTTGCGATCTGGCTCCTGAAATCCTAGAATTCGGGTACCTAAATCTTCCCCCTGACTGTATGAACGTCATCAGAGAAGCTAGACGCCCTACCACTAGAGCCGGCTACGCTGCCAAGTGGAAAAGATTTGTTGTTTATTGCCATAACAACACCATCAATCCTCTGGACGTGTCTATCCAACACATCATAGGCTACTTACTCCACCTACAAAGGTGTAATCTAGCCTATACGTCCATTCGACTACACCTCACAGCAATTGCAGCTTACTTACAAAACAGGCAACATCTATCACTCTTCAGAGTACCTGCCATTAAAGCCTTCATGGAAGGCCTAAAAAGAATAATTCCCCCCAGAGTACCGCCCTCACCTGTGTGGAACTTAAATATTGTTCTCACAAGGCTGATGGGGCCTCCCTTCGAACCGTTAAATAAATGCTAACTGCAATTCCTCCCATGGAAAACAGCTTTCCTTGTAGCCATCACTTCCCTTAGAAGGGTCAGTGAGATACAAGCACTTACCATACAAGAACCTTTTCTTCAAATGCACCATAACAAGGTTGTTCTCCGTACCAACCCAAAATTCCTACCTAAAGTCAGTTCCCCTTTTCACCTAAACCAATCTGTAGAACTACCAGTATTTTTCTCGCAACCTCAGACCGTTGCAGAAAGGGCTCTGCACACGCTAGATGTCAAACGAGCCTTACTTTACTACATCCAGAGAACACAACCTTTCCGAAAGACCAAACAACTGTTTGTCTCTTTCTCTCCACCACACAAGGGCAACCCCATCTCAAAATCGGGGATAGCTAGGTGGATTGTAAAATGCATCCAGATTTGCTACCACAAAGCAAAACAAACGCTTTCCGTTCCCCCTAAAGCCCATTCTACACGAAAGATAGGGGCTTCCATGGCATTTCTGGGGAACATCCCATTAGACGATATCTGCAAAGCAGCTACATGGTCAACACCGCACACTTTCACCAAACACTATTGTGTAGATGTGCAAACTAAGCATCAAGCTAGTGTGGGCCATGCTGTACTAAAAACATTATTTCAAACCACTGCAACAGATACCGGTGGTCGCCGCTAAGGTTGGGAACTGCTATATAGTCTATGCAAAAGTGTGTAATCTGCAGCTCATATGCCTCGAACGGAATATGCTACTTACCAGTGTGCATCTGTTCTTGGCATGTAGAGCTGCAGATCTACACACGCCCACCCGCCTCCCCGGCTACCTCTATCTGTTCCAGTTTATCTTATTTAGATACAACACACATGGGTTTCTTCACTGTTATTACTACGCTCCATCTTTCCCTGCTGGCGAAAAACAATCTGAGGATGGAGCCGAAGCCCATGCGCAATTCGATCCAAAGGAGGAGTCACCGACCTCGTGACTTCCAAAGACTTTCCAACAGGAAAAACAAACTGCAAGCATCCGGGCCCAACACCAGATGGCGATCTATGCAAAAGTGTGTAGATCTGCAGCTCTACATGCCAAGAACAGATGCATACTGGTAAGTAGCATATTCCTTTATGTTTATTGACTGCAGGAGTGGTTTTGCATTTTAGAATAATAAGAATTATGTATATCCAAGGTTTTACATTCCACCACGTACACTATGTCTGAGCTCCTGAAATGTGCTCCCAATTATTGCGGATTGTAATTGTGCAGATTTTTACAGGGCACCAATAGGTAATAAAATGGTCATGGAATGAAAATTGAATGCAAGTAGAAAGTCAGGATACCTTTACTCATCATGCATGTCCTTAAATGTGACAGGTGCCACGCCCCCTCGATGGGTCCTTAAAAGTGACAGCTGCCACGCCCCCTCACTGTGTCCTTAAAAGTGATAGGTGCCAAACCCCTATGATGGATGTGGGTGCCCCCTTTCAGCCAAGGGGCGGTGTTCTGTAGGGCGGGGCTGCTTTTGGAGACAGCAGCGAACCAGAGCCCTATGATGGAGGCTGTACATGTTGCGATGTAGAGGTGCACGCCCCTTTTAGGGGTTGTTTAGGATACATATAAGGCCTCCTTAAGTGCCTTGTACAGCAAGTCGGCGACTGAATACGAAAAGGTTCCCATAGCAAAAATGAAGAGATACAACCCGCACGTGAAAAGGCCCATGTGGGGTGGAGGCCAGCCAACTATCGATAGATATTACCGTAGCTTAACACCCCTGGTAATGGAGGAGAATGCTCAACAAGAAACACCTAAGGATATGGGCTGCGATGTTACTGGTTTCGGCCATGTGTCAGCGTATGGAAGAACACAGTCTCAAGGATTGCGTGTGCCAGATGTCCCCTATTAAGGTCGATAACAGCGGGAGTATGGACTCGTGTAATGGCAGCGAGTATGAGGGATTGAGCTTCGTGGAGCTGAACGAATTGGAAGATACGATAGTTCCACCTAACTCCCCCGTCTATGAAGACATGGGCTTTCAGGAGGATACGCCTCTTGAGAAGGTAGTTGTGCAACAGCTGTCGAAGATGATGGGGCATCGCAGGACATTAGCGACTCTCAACATTTCAGAGCCGCCGCAGAGGGAGGTGAAAATGCTAAGGTTAGTAAAAAAAATAAAAATGTTAGGAGCAGTCAGTTACATACTGATGTATTTTTATTTCTTCAACTAATGGCATGTCAATCTTTCTTCTTTTGACCTTAGAGAGCAACCTCAGCTGGATGCACATACTTCATAAAGCACTATGGGGAAGAAGCTGGAGCACCTCCTAACACACCCGCCTATGAAGACATGGTTTTTCTGGAGGAAGCGGCTCCTGAGAAGGTAGTTGGGCAGCAGCCCGGTACAAGCTCCGAAGATGATGGGGCATCGCAGGACATTAGCGACTCTCAAGATTTCAGAGCCGCCGCAGAGGGCGGTGAAAATGCTGACGTTAGTGTAACAAAAAAAACAAAAAATGTTATGAGCAGTCAGTTACATAATGATGTATTTTATTTCTTCAACTAAACTAATGGTGTGTCAATCTTTCTTCTTTTGACCAAGGGAGCAACCCCAAAAAGAACTGAGGCCGTGGAGCCTCCTACAAAAGCGGACAGCGTAAATTTTTACTGTCTATGTTGTGCAAAACAGACTGAAAGTTCCACAAGACAAAGTACTGATGTTCCCGTGAAGCGTGACTATGTCTCTAAGAGCGACGCTGGTGTAAAAGAAATTCAAGTAGTATCCCACGATGACATGATGGCTGTTAAAGGTTTCGCAGTGGCTGTGGTACAAGCTTGTGTCAAGCATGACTATTACGGCCTTTGTTATGGGCATCAAATGAATGATCCTCAGCATGCCGCGCATGAGTGTCTGGGCAATGCATACAGAGACCGAGTAATCCGCTATATATGTAGTTTGTTAGACCCGTACAAGGTGAATAAACTGTTAAGGGTGGTGTACGGGCTGCCCGTTGAAAAGAAATATGTTCACCCGGATATGCTGAAGCTCTTGACAGCGACACTCGAGGAAACCCAACATGCCCATTACCCTGGCTTAAAACTGCTGTGTATGCAGGGGCTGTGTGCGGCTTCTGATAGAAAGATGATAGAAAGACTCATAGAAAGGCGTATGTGTAAGCTGTATCTAAAAAATAGAAGAATAGGGTCTCTGGCCCCTCGAAGACTATTTTAAATAAATGAGGTCTTACTTAACGTGACATGATAGCGTGTATTTAGAACAAAATAGTGGAATGTTACACCGCATGGTGGTAATGTGTTAAACCATCCTTATGACGCTTACTGTGAAAATGTAAAGTACCTTCTGTTTATGTTTTGTTAATATTCTTTACTTTTAATAAAAGGTCCTTATGCAAAACACTTGTCATTCATTGCCTGCGGTGTAGCGGATGATAACATGCCGGGGGCGCTGTTAAGAAAACTTTATTATGATACACAGGGAATTGGCAGCTTGAGAAGCACCGAAGCTCTATATAGAAGGGCTGTAGATGAAAACGAACCTGAAAGCAGAGACCTGGTGAAGACCTGGTTATCAGGAGAGGAGGCAAATTCACTCCATAAACCAGCCAGAAGACGCTTTAAGAGACGCCCTACAATCGTTAATGTGCAATTAGATTATCAATGACAGGCGGATATCATCAGCCTTCAAGATTTAGCAAAACATAACAACGGAGCTCATTATATATTAACCATCATAGACGTGCTGTCCAAGTACACCTACGCAGAAGCGCTACACAATAAAACTGGGGCTAGCGTCACGGCCGCTTTTAAAGCCATCTTTGAGTAGGGTCGAATTCCTCAAAAACTGCAAACAGACGCCGGTAAAGAATTCTTAAACAATACATTTCAGAAATTATTAAAGCACCACGGAGTTCAACATTTTGTAACACACACGGAGGTAAAAGCAGCGGTTGTAGAGCGGTTTAACAGAACTTTAAAGTCTAAGATGTAGAGGTATTTTACGGCCCACAACACCTACAGATACGTTGATGTTCTACAAGCTTTTTTAGCTGTATATAATGCCAGTTATCACAGGACCATCAAAACAGCGCCCGTAGAGGTAACTCCTAGTAATTCCTTAAATGTTTGGAGAACAGTGTACAGACATAATTTCGCTACAAAGGTGAAGAAGCCTATTTTTAAAAAAGGTGATCACGTAAGGATTTCAAAATTGAAAGGTGTCTTTACGAACGGCTACCAACAGACTTTTAGCGACAAAATATTTATAGTGGAAAGTGTGGAGCTTAAAGAAGGGATGTATATTTACAGGTTAAAGGACTATGATGGGGAAGCTGTGTCGGGGTTTTTTTACAAGGAAAAGTTACAAAGGATACCCGACGACCCGCACAGGGTGTATAGGGTTGAAAAGATTCTGAAAAGGAAAGGTAGAGGTGGTAATGGTCAGGCATGTCAAATGGCGGGGATGGCCGGAGAAATTTAACAATTGGGTGTTGGCCAGCTCCCTGAAGGGTGAGCTGAGGACCGTCTAAAAGCTGCTGTTAAGATAGAGACAACACCCTTTTATATCACCCTGCCGTCCAAGACATGTTGCCCGACAACCAGATTTCTAATAATACTGTGAAATTGGCTAAGCCGGTGGACCTGAAAGGGGATTGGGAGGTAGCCCTAACCGAGATCCAATACCCTAGAACCTGGAATACATTTACACAGAGCGAGGCCAAGTTTTACTTAAAGCGTGAGCAGGACCCTGTGAGCATGCACGAGAGCATCCCATACGGCTACTACCCAAGCGTTTTAAGTGTTGTCGACGCCATCAACAAAGCCATAGGCAGCATCAAAACATATACGAATACTCATCTGTCGCTAGATAACATCAGAAGGAAGGTGTTTCTTAAAGCCCCAAGTCGCACCACGACGTTTAACTGCTCAGGTAAATTAAGAAAAGTTTTAGGAACAGTACAGAATGCGAAAAGTCCGATCGAACCGGATCACACATGCCCTGATATTAATGGGGGGTTCTACACGCTCTATGTGTATAGCGATATTGTGGAGGCCCAGAGGCTCGGCGATAGTTACTCGCAGTTGTTAAGATGGGTCCATGTACAGGGCGAAAATAATACGATGGTCAATATTCAATTCAACAAACATGACTACGTCGCAGTCTCTAAAAACCATTTTGACACTATTTCAATTATGATCTTTGATGATCAGTCCGACCATGTGTCCTATAAATACGGGAAAGGTATTGTTAAGCTTCATTTAAGACCGAGATGCAACAGAGGCTATTAAGCAGGCATCATGGTGGTTGTGAAAACATACGGGGACCCTTCTATGTACAGGGACTATTACCGAAACCAGGCCGGATATGGAGGCCCGCCGTACTTTCAAGGGCCATCGGTTATGTACGGGGCTGGTCTAGGAGGTTTCTTCCGTAATCTGTTTAGAAGAGCTATGCCCTTCTTGAGAAAAGGCTATGAAATTGTAAAACCGCATGTTAAAGCGGCGGCTACGAACATTGCCCAGGACGTGGTAGGGTCTGTTACTTTGGCGGTTGCCGAACGCATGAACAAACAGCCGCAAGAAGGTGCGGGCTTGGTGTACAGACCGCGCACGCGTGTTAAAAGGAAGCACCGCGCTTCGAGACGCAGAGGACCACCTGCCCCCTATAAAAAGAGGAGGAGTTCTTCAAAACGCACTCAGAAAAGAAAAACCCCAAGACGGAAGAGAACTTCAAAGAAGAAGAGAGCAGCCTCTAAAGTAAATATTTTTTAAAGCGATGCAAAATAAAGCATGGCCTTCGTACATTGTGCATCGGGCTAGTGCGCCAAATCCGAGTTAGACTTGTTTAGTCTAAAGCCCACGCAGACAAGCATCGAAGACAGCTTCTTCATGGAGGTATCGCCTTCAGCCGCTTTGACGCCTCTGGCTCCTATAGAGTTTTATGTATCAGGGTCCACGCATATGTATTTGGATCTCAACAACACGCTACTCCATCATATGTGTAAAATCGTAAAAGCAGATGGATCCAATGTAGCAGCAGATGCTAAAGTGGCGACGACCGCTTATCCATTAGCAACCTTGTTTAATCAAGTGACCATCACCCTCGGCTCATCACACAGAGCGATAACATGTACGCCTACAGAGCCTACCTCGAGAGTATTATAAATTACAGTAGCGATGCCCTCGACACGCAGCTTTCAGCAGGACTCTTCTACAAGGACACAGCCGGACACTTTTAAAGCCAAGGAGCTGGACGGTGACAATCAGGGTTTTGTAAAAAGAGCTGGCTTTGCGGGGGGCAGTCGCCAGTTTGACCTCATGGGACGCATACATTCAGACCTCTTCTTCCAAGATAAGCTGCTCATCAACGGAATTGATCTTAAGATCAAGCTCACGCGCAACAAGGACGCATTCTGCCTCATCAGCGGGGATGTGGAACAGTACAAGCTGGACATACTGTCAGCGAGTCTGTTTGTAAAGTGGGTGAAAGTGTCCCCGAGCGTCAGACTCGCTCACGCCGACGCTTTGCAAATATCAAACGCCAGGTACGCGGTGGAAAGAGTAGCTCTGAAGGTATTCAGTATCCCTGCGGGTACCCGGTTAACTCAGCAATTACAGCTTTTAGCGGCGTCTATTGCTCAAATCCCTTCAATTTTAAGCACTACAACATCAACTACGCAGCGCTGGTCCACGAGGGCATCGTGATTCCTGCAAAACCCTACACACCCAGTTTTATGAAGGAGTTTCACCACTTTTATTCTGAGTTATATAGCCAACCGAATATCGGTGACCTTCTTCTGGATCTGGGCCTACCTGCATTGACTTGGAACAGCTGGATCCTGTAGATGCAGAGAAAATGGATATGCCGTTCACGTCTGAGGAAATTGATCAGGCATTACTTAAAATGCCTTTGGGTAAGGCTGCTGGGCCAGATACCCTCCCTATGGAGGTTTATAGGGTATTTTTCCATGAACTGCGAGAGGATATGTTGAATACTTTTGAGGCGGCTAGACAGGGATCCCCACCTCATTCTTGGGACGAAGCGCATATCGTTATATTTCCTAAAAAGGGGAAGCCTCCTGACTAGCCGGGATCCTATCGTCCCATCTTTCTGGTTAATTGCGACAGTAAATTGTATGCCAAACTCCTTGCCAATCGAATGGCCCCACTCGTCGCTGGATTGGTTTCATCGCAGCAACATGGGTTTGTTCCTGGCCGGGGTACAGTTGACCATGTTGGCCGGGTTGTTGCTCTTCTCGACGTCGCGCAGGTCAAGTCCAGGTCCTTGGGTCTCGTCCTGCTCGACGCCGAGAAGGCTTTTGACCGGGTTGCATGGAGCTTTCTCTGGGAGATAATGGTCCGTATGGGGTTTGGGGGTGGTTTCATCCGTGCTCTTCAGGTCTTCTATCAGGCTCCTACTGCGAAGATATGTGCAATGGGAATTAAATCGGAGGTGGTTCAGATCTGTAGGGGGACACGTCAGGGCTGTCCCTGCTCTCCTCTTCTTTTTGCGTTTTATATTAATCCCCTTGTGAAAATGCTGGAACTAAACACCCAGATCCCCCCTTTTGTTGTTCAGAATTTGCCCTATATTGTTTTTGCTTACGCGGACGATATCACTGTGGTTACCTCCAACCTTGATACTGCCTTGCCGGTTACCGAACAGCTTGCCGACTCCTTTGGTAGATATTCTGGTTATAAGTTAAATACTGCCAAGACTCAATGCCTCTGTACGAATCTAGCCATAGCATCCAATCCTTGGGTAGTGGAGGAAGTGGTGTACCTTGGCATCAAGATTAGATCTAATTTGGACGACATGATTTCAGTTAACTGGAATGATATCTTGGATAAAACTAAGTCTACCTTGGATTCTTGGCAGAGTCTCCATCTTACTCTTGTGGGCAGATCCAACCTGCTAAAAATGGTTATTTTACCAAGAGTACTTTCTTTCTTTCGTGCTGTCCCCTTACTAGTCAAAAAGCCTCAGAGTCAGTATGTGAAAAATACTTGTGGGCTCCTGGAAAGATTCGAAGAGCCTCCCGTCTGATGACGCTACCATTTGGTCGTGGTGGATGGGCTGTCCCTGATTTTGGGTTATATCAAATGTCATGTTTACTCTTGAAGATGCGTATCCTTCTTACAGGGGAAGAAGCTGGTAATCCTGCAGAAGCCCCTACTATCTACCAGATGACTCTTGGTTGTTTTGCTAAGAATTGTTTGCAAATTGAAGTTGGTGGCAGTTATTACAAACGCACACGTTTTAAAATTATTGCCTCAGCTTTTTCTGCTTGGAAAAGCCTTAAAAAGATGTTTCATATTCCCAAATACACAGTTTATACACCTCTTGCTGCACCTCATTTGTTACCCCCAATATTTTGTGACTCAATAGTGCGCCAATGGCGCACCAAAGGGATTACACGGCTAGGGGCTTTCGTTTCTACAAAGGGTGTTTGTCTTTCTTTTGATGAACTTAAAAAGAAATTTGATTTAGTCAACATCCATTTTTTTAAATTCCTTCAGATTCGGGATTTCTTGCAGAAACATACTTCTCACCTTGTTTCTATTCGCATCATAGATGCTGTAAGATCTCAACTGCGAATAGGTTCCATCTACCAATCTAGATTAGATGACCTCGATAAAACAAATGCGAAATGGAGGTCTTGGCTTTCATCACCCTCTATCCATATCGAAGATTCTATCAGTATTGCTCATAAGATTTTTTATTCTGCTTCGTTAAGAGCCCAGCACTTTAAAACTGTATTTAATTTATATCACACTCCTGCGGTTATCATGAAATGGGGCAATCCCCTACAAGCTTCAAAATCTGGGGAATGTTTTCGTTGTCAAGAAGGCAATGCCGATATAGTACACATTTTCTTTTCCTGTCCCTCTTTACGTCCTCTTTTTAACCAAATTGAAAGCTTTTTGTTTTACATCTTAGGCAAACCTATCTCTGTTTCTGTTTTATGTAGGTTGCGCATTACAATGACATCTATTACTAAAGAAATATATGAAGAAAAATCAGACATGATTATACACGTAATAGGCACATTTTATTCAAAAAGTCTGTAGAAACATTAAGGATGAATCCATGTATGGGCTTTGGACAATGGCCTTTTTCTCCGTACAGCCGGCGCAAGTAGGGTGCTCCAAGAGGGGGATAGTAGAGGGGCATCAGAGGCGGCCGGCGATGGAGGGAGGGGTGTCTTTAAACTATCAAGCATACGGCGGTGATCGTTATTACTCACGAGTGTGGAAGGGATGTTGAGTTCAGTGGCTGCTCGTAGAAACTGATCCCAACCTCTAGGAGCATTTTGATGCGTTAGGGGCTTGGGGTGTGTGAGACCTTTGACTAGGTCGTACATGTGTAAACCAACAACCGGCTGCCCCTTGTAGAGAAATTCACCTCGCTCATTCCACGCTGTTAGGTCTTTAGAAGCGACGAGTTTATTCATCAACATTTGCACGGCCTCCCTGTGCCTCTGACTTATATTTTTTAGGAGATCATCAACAAAGATATTCAAGGTCGGGGCGGCGTCGGCTGCAGCTGTTGGGGGTGCGTAGCAGGCGCAGGCATTGCTGGCTGTTCAGAGTCCGGGGCATATAAAGTTAGCTTATTTTTTTGGGTATGCCACTGCTTGTAGTAGCTTAGAAAAGTTTTAAGGGTGCTGGTGTAAAGGGTAGCTTTGTCGTACGGGTTTAGATCCATCCGGTTCAAAATGTCTTTAATTTCAGCATCCAGTCGTAGAGTCTCATTTCGACGTATATCCCAGGCATTGTCCGCAAAAGAGCCCAGTTTCTCCAACTGTTGTCTAGGAACCAAATACATCTTTGAGGCATGCTCCATCACCGTCCTGGGAGGAGGCTCGTAATTATGGGTATAGCTATGCCCAGCAATGAGCCTATAAAACCCCCAGACTGTTTCACCAGTTTCTTCTTGGTGATGAGTGAGGCCCTTTTATTACTGAGCTTCTTGATAAGATGGCGCTTCTTCTTCTTCAACACTTGTAACTGGCTCTTTGATATAGGGACGTTGCCTTTTAGAGTGTTTAGAGCTATTTCTGAAATGGCAGCCACTAAATCGACAGAAGCAGCGCAGAGACCTTTCTGTGCTGGAGACTGGCTGTTACCAACATTTTCAGGAGGGCTAAATTGCGGCGTAGGCGGTCAGACATGGTCAACACCTGGGTTATAAGGGCCGGGGCTACAAATGTCTCTAAAGGTCTTCAGCGCTGCTTTTTATAGGCTCGAGACTTAGTCTTTGGGTTGTAAGCGACTGGGAGATCAGGGGGAAAAATATCAGCCCTCAGTCTGTAGTCTTCTAGAGTGTTATTTTTTAAGTCGACCAGCAGGTAGCCGTGGGGTTTTGATGTAGCGTCGTTACAGGCCTCCATGAAGAAGTGTGTGTTTCCCGGGTACATCTGCTTAGCTATGATGGATATTTGCTGTTTGTCACAGGGATTTTTAAATAAAACAAGGTATGAGGCGTTGAATGCTATAGAGCGACTGTTCTTAACCTTGTAAAACAAGTTCTGCACAATGTAGCATATGCTTAGATTGCGATGGTGTGAATATTGAGTAAAAGCTCACTCTAGCTCAGGATGGTCACCACCTTCACGCATAAGGTCATTGACAATTACCATGTTTACAAGGGTCGGGGGTAGCAGCTCATCATCGTTGAGATTATCAGGTATACCTTCTATAAATCTGATATGAGGGAAGCTGCGGGACAGGTCTGTATAAAGATCTTGCCAGCACGAATAAAGCCACACAATGTTATTAGGTGTTTGGGATAAAGCACCAGCAACATTTTCTAAGAGCTTTTTTATAAAGTAGCTTTTACCTCAGTTTGAGGGCCCTGCTAACACGCAGGAGAACGGATACTGTAATCTGGTGTCCATTGTGCTGTTGGTGTCCTTTCTAATGCGCCTAATAAATGTACGGCAGTGTTTTATAGTCCGCAGTCAGGACCCTTTTGTCAAAAACAACACGTAAGCTTTTATGTAGGGGCTGGGTTGTAATTTCCCACTTCTTTTTGGATCTGACTATGCAGGGCTGGTTAAAAACTATGGTTCTATCATTTTCACGATCGGCCGATGCAGAGTATTCTTGCACCAGATCCTTCAGACTGTCAAAATTAATTTTTAGGGTGTTGCTGACGTTTAATGTTATACCTTTGACCTACATGCACACTTTGTTGGTGTTCGTTTTGTACAAGTATGTCTTAGGCCCGGCTGAGGTACATTCTATTATGTGCTCATCCTTATCAAGTTCGCTGGTCAAATTACCTAGATAATCCCCAAGAGGTGGATCTTCATCCCCCGGTTTACTCAGAAAAATCACAGAGTTGGTATCATGATACAGGCAGTGGTTCTGGAGTGTATCCATAACCACGTAAAGCTCTAGCCGGGCGTGTGCAGTCGTGAAGCATGCTATGACGATGTTTATGTTGTTACAAGTTGTGGGGTACTCCTTTGTGTATTTCCAGCACACAGCAGCGGACTCGTCATCGATAAACTCGCAGCTGGACACCTCGTAACAAGGGGCAAAAAGGTACTTGAACAGTTTGTCAGGATCTGTTAATAAGGTCGTATTTGACATGTTTGTACGCTGTGCGAATTTTCCCCATAAGGAGTTGAGGCAGAGTTTGGCTAACTGGCGGTGGGCAGGGTTGACCTCTATCAAATGGGGCCGCAAACGTATACCCTTGTGCGTGTTGTAGTCATCGATGTATTTCTGCTTTGCATCTTCACTAGTACACCAATCGGGATATCCCGAGGCCTCCTGTTTGTCTCTGAGAAACAAATTAACGTAGCGTGAAAAGAGACGTGTCGTGGTCCTCTTAAAATACCACACCTCATGTACTCTCCCTAGTCTGTAGCCTTTCTCTAAGGCAGCTTGGACCTCGATGCTGCACCAGGTCCCTGTGAGCATCCTTTGTTCTTCGGTGTCACTACAAACACCGACCTCTTTAAACATGGCACATGTTCGACAGAGGGGGAACATCAGCTTACCATCGACTCTGTATGGTAACACTGGAAAGTAAAGCTACCTTGGAGGATAGATTTCACATTTGACTAGCCCAAAGTATTCACAAAGGTGCTTAAAGTCTCTATATATGATGGTAGGGTGTCCTAAGGGGTATACCTTAATTTTGTTCCCAAACGGGTACAGACTAGTGAAATCATAATAGTGTATTTTCTCACCTTCACCAATGGCCCTGTACAGTTGTATGGCATTTGTACGCCCCCCGAATAAGGCATTGCGGGGTTCTAGAGGTTGCGGTAAGTCACGACTCTGAAGGAAAGAGCAGAGCTCTGTGTCAGTTGTTTGCATATATAACCACTCGTGCTCCCATAGGATCCGCATAGCAAAGCCACATTTTTCAATATACTGGGTCCTCATCAGAGTACGTCTGTGTAAGTGTTCAAATTTGGCACCCATCAGTCTGTTAAACTCGTGGGGTTTGTAACACTGAGGACAGCCGTGGTAAAAACAGCCATTGTATTCAAAGGCCGTCGGCACTCCCTTAATTACAGTGTACCCATCCAGGTAATAGGGACCTAGGCGGTATTCACCACCCTGTAAGGCATGCTGAATATGTAAAAGTCTTCCTTCTCAGAGACCTACATGAGCCATTGGATAGACGGGGTTGAATAACGTTTCTGTTTACCGTTATAGAGGTCTGGCGGCACTAGAGCAATACTTTTTGGTCTTAAAAACATGTGTTTGTAGATGGACATACACATGGAGGCCAAGGTGATGTTTTGAAAAGGGTCTATGTATTCAACCGACTTTGTCATTTGAGGCGTCTTGGGTTTCAAGACCCTAACTTTCTTAGTCATAGACACCACAACATCTCTGAAGAGGTTGCAGGCCTGTCGCAGGATCATTACATCGGCCTGGCAATAGGCTTTCAACTCGGTTTGAAAATCAAACTCCTTTTCACGGTTTTCAGAGTACCACTGTAGAAAGCTCTCTTTCTCAGCAGACATCATGAAATCAACCCCGTAGCTCTCCAGAGGCGGCATGGGCCCCACATAATTCTGGTTCGCCCAGGTGCTAAAAAAGTGTGGAAAATAACCTTTACACCCGGGGAAACCAAAGGCTTTTGGCAGCTTGCTCAATTTCATGGGTAGGAAATTCAGGGTATCTATGAACCTTATTTGTAACTGGCCAGCCATTAACAATTAGTTTTTGAGTTATGGTCCAGCATGGTATACCCTTTGAATTTGGATTGAATGAATGTATTAAGGAAATCACCAATGCATGTTCGCCCCTCAAACTCCCAGCAGTCATCGGAAGTTAGATGGTGGGCGTAAAAATAGTTAGTTTGGTGCACCCCCGTCTCTTGTGTGCACTCTATATCAAAAACGATGTAATCTTCGGTTTTGGTCTGGGGTCTGCCTTTAACCATGTAACAACGGTGTACAATTCCTGCCCTACATGGAATCTGATATCTTGGAGATTTCATGCCTTTGTATTTGTGATCTGTCGCCACATACCGGCCGCACTCTTGGCAATCCATTTTAGGGCTGCATTTAACAGCTTTGCGGTGTATGCGCAAGCAGTCTTGCGAGCGACAAAACATCTTACAGTTACGGCACAGCACCTTCAGGGCGACGTCTTCGATGCACCCGTCCCTCTGGCACATCTTACAGTGTATTTCACACTGATGATGTGCCTTAGTGTTGTATATATGGTCACAATGTGTGCACACGTACTTGACTCCCAGAAAACGTTTAAGGTTCAAGATACCGTAAAAGTGATTTTCATGGTGAAGGAGATATACGGTCTTGTTTTTCACACGTTACCTGGTTGTAAAGTACTTCCAAGAACCGTTGTGATAAAGAACTTTCACCGTAACGGCGAAATAGTTCTCAAAAAGACCTATGTCGCCATAGCTGACCATGCGGTCTGGAGGTATTTCAAGAACCTCATGGGCTTCAGCCGCTCTAGACAGGATGACAGCGTCAGCCTTACTCTGTAAAAGCCTCGAGAGGTTTTCTAAAAATTCCACAGCATCAAACACATCTAGGGACCTTTGTTTGGTCATCAAAGGACTGTCAAAACCCTGCCCCTGGAAGCGTAGCTGGAAAAAATCATTAGGACCCACACCGTGCATCAACCTTTGATTTGCACTGCCTGTTGTATGGCTAAAAGCCCATGCGTGGAGGACCTTATCTGGTGTAGGTTAATAAACCTAAACTCCTCGTAGTGTTCTGTAGCGTTAAATCTCTCTACAGTACAAATGTAGCTTATAACGCTCTCTAAGAACACTGTCTCTGAATCCTCATCTTGAGGAATCTGACTTGTGGGGGAGTTTGCTGCTGTATCATTTTGGGGATTCTGGTTTAGTCCGGGCTCTGGGGGCCTTTTAAGCCGCCGTGTAGCGCATATTCTGGCTTTCTTTAGTTTACTTATTAAAAGCCTGCGCTGCTTAGCGCTATTAGCCCACATTTGTTTTTTACGGGACCATACTTTTCTAGGTAGCCTACCCCCTCCTAATCTGAACAGTATGGTTTGTGTCTGTGGGTGATGTGCTCATAGAGTTCTCTGCTTCAGACCCAGCCCTCGGACCTTCTGTGTCTTCCTGGTATTGGCGTGTTGGTGTTCTACCCCTCGATCCCTTCAATTGCACCCCCCTCGGCCTGTCCTCTCCTGAACTTGTGTAATGCCTGGTGCATTGTTCTGGTGTATGTGATTCCGGCGGTGCTTGTGAAACTGTATGACAGTGCTTGAGGGGTTCCATGTACTTTCTACGCAAGCGTAAGAAGCGCAGGGACTTTGGCAGTACCGTGTGGCCCTTACTGCTATATTTAGATTTGCACTTTCTTTTATTAATACCAGGGGTTTGTTGGTTCTTTAGGGGCCTACGTAGGCATAGTCACGCGGGGATACTCCATATGTTGGCCGCTGTTGCTTGACACGTTTGGAGGAACACCCTTTTACACTGGTCAACCATTTGTAGTATCTTTCGCTGCACCTCCAACCCAGACCTGTCGTCGCTACCGCACACCCCTAGTTTTAAGGTGGTGGTGTTCGCTTGGCGTTTTAGCTTTCTGACCGCCAGCTGTATGTCTTTCACATGGGCCCCTAGTACCTCTTTTGGGTTTACAGAATCATATTGCGGCGGATTAGGGATGAATACAGTGCTTGGTTGTACAACTGTCTGTAACATCCCTGGACCCTCTCTCGCCCCATCCGCCGCAACACCATTCTGTAATTGAGGGACCGGCGGGATCATAGAAACAGGTTCCCAGTGCGAACACCAAGGGGTGGCCGTGGAAGGGTCCTCACAAAATACGTCATCCAAACCCTGATTTGACCAGTCGTCCCAACCCGTACTACTATCGCCGTATATTGCTGGTGGTGATGTGTTGTTTACACTGGACGCGGGGCTGGTTGGGTTGTACGCTCCCAGAGGGGTGATTGGTGACATAAGGATTGGGGAGTGTAAATGGCCGTCAAAATAATCGAGGGCCCTATCGGCTAAAGAATTGTCATAGTTGTGGGAGGGTGAATGTCTAACATTCGTATACAAATCCCCATTGTACATGTTAGAAGGACCCTTGTGCGCTGCTTCTGAGGGTCTAGCAAGTTTGTCTACCAGCCCTGTCAATGCTTCGAGACACCAACTGCTGCCATTATGAGGGGGTCCTGAGGGTTGAGCATTTTCAGACTCTGAGTTCCTAAGCCCATCAGGCATGATTATAGAAGGTTTGGGGGGTTGGTCTAGGGAGAGCCCCTCTATATATGCCGTTTGTTTATTTGAAACTATAGAGGGTTTCAGGGTATGGGTAGGGGCCTGTGGTGTAAGGGGCTTGATTAAGGGATCTTCTACTGTTTCCACTTGTAACACCTGTACCCCCCTGCTTCTTCTTAAGATATTTTCTTGAGAGGCGATTCACTTTAGGGGGTTGGGGCTGTATCCGATCTTCTGCAACGGCCGTCACAGCTGCAGGCCCATTAGAGATCAGGGATGTAGAGGGCTCATTCACAGATGTCACAATATTTTTTAATGAAAGATCTAGAGGCATAGTTTGGGGTTCAAGGACCATAGGTTTCTTCTTGAGGTCTAAAGGCTCTGTTTGGGACTCTGGGACCACAGGCATCTTCTTGAGGTTTAAAGGACCGTGTTGGGGTTCCTGATCCCTCTGCTTCTTGTTAAGGGTGGATTTGTTTGAGAGGGGACTCCCTTTTGAGGGTTCAGATACGCAGCATCGCTTTTACACTGAACAGGTGTTGCGTTGCCTGGGCTTGTAAGCACGTCTCCGTGGTTGGCTCCCTCCCTGTGTAGAATAGACAATCCTGTAGGAGGGTTCAACATGCTGGAGGAGGGCTTGATCTGGCATTTCACAGCAGTGCTGGTTCTCTGTTGTATGTGAGTGTAGTATGTGCAGAGCGTGTCCTGGCATACACGCCTACTCACACATTTTGCTGCAGGCTCTGGATTCTGAACTGCCTTTGTTATGTCCCTTAATGGTTCTGCAGACCTCTTACACCTATTTTCACCGGTGTTCTTTTGAACGGCTCCTAGAATGTAAGATAAAAAAATATATATATTAGAAACAATAAAGAACATGTATAAGATGCTTATACTACCCACAGAGGCCCCGCCACAATTTCTACACGACCCCTTTAGGCAACCCCTACTACACGACGGTGTCCCCCCTTCTACTTGTGAGAATAAAACAGAGTTATTTTTTTTTCGCACCCTTTTGTAAAAACACACCTGTTAGAGGTCTTTTCCCAGCTCCTTTCTTTGTCACTGGTCCCCTTCCAGATGTTGAAGCCTTTAGCGCTCTATCTTTTGTTGGCTGTGCAGCCTCTTGCAAAGTGGCGTCAGCCATGCATGACACTGAGGACCCTGCAAAGAAAAAAAAAATCACATTTGCGGTATAAACAAGGCCTTAGCAGTCCCTTCTGAGGAGCCCTCCTACAGTATGCCCCTGGGGTTTTTGGTCTAACAAAGTCTAAGTCTGAGACAGTTTAAAGAACCCTGGCATTTTTTGATTTACCTGATAGAACCACGTTATCCTGCACAATCTGTAACGCGTCTTGAGCCCCCAGGTACAGCTACATATCATCAGGATCTAGTTGTAGAGCGGCATCATAATCTATAAAAGCATACATACATGAGAATACCATTAGAAAAGCAGAGCGTCTGAGACAGCAGTGTACAAAAACTACTCAGAACTATGCAACTCTAAATACATATACCTGCTTGCAGGGCTAGCATTTCTGCATCGGTGATGTTTATTACAGGGATGTCCTGTGTTTAGGGTTAGATTTTTTTTAAAAAGGCGGTTTAAAACTACACCTCATAAACGCTGCATTACAGTTTGTTACATGCACCTTAGAAAACGTAAATACATATTACATAGAGACAAACATCCTTACACTGGGTATACGTACAACAACATCTAGGTACATGTTACATCTGTCAGAGGTATACAAAGTGTAGACATGCCATGGCTGCCTACAGCTAAACAGCCTATTTAAAGATTTGGGAAAACATAAATTTAAAATTGAAAACAACCTTGCCTTGACGTTTACTTTTTTTTAATAAGAACACCTCATTCCTACACACAAGCCCCAACGCATGTACAACATTAACCTATACACATATCTATATAACGGATTGTGCAAGCTGCTCTCGGGAACCCTTTAATAATTCAGTGCTTTATATCAGGATTTTAACTTATAAACTGCAAGTTGTGGAAATATGGATTTTTCTGATCAGTTATGTCCCCTATCTTGGACCCCAACGGTTTCATGTATGAATCACAAGTACATGTATGTTCCCTCCAGTTCCAGTTATGAAGACGCAAACACATGTGCGTCCACCGTCAACATGTCCTCTTTCAGATCCGCCATGAATAGGCCGGATATTCCATTCCTAAGTATGAAAGGCCACCGGCTTTATATGGTTCACTTATGCCATTTTACAGTCCAGGCAAGTAGGCCCTGATTCTGTCATCAAACTCTTCTTGCCTTCTGCCTCTGAAAGCTCCAGTCTGAGCCTGCATCTGTGACCATGAACTTTGTCTCATTCCCTGCGCGGCTCACGAAGCCTGACATCAGCCTGTTGCCTGCCAAAAACTGTATTTCACCTTCGAAATTATCTGCTCCGTTCCCTGCCCAATGCATTCCTGTCTAGTAGTTTAAGTAAACATTCTTCCAGCTACCGAGCAAAGGCCCAGCTTCTCTGTCTTTATGCAAGTAATTCATAGCCCTATTACTATGGAAGATTTCCGCCCTCGCATCTAGTGTAGACACTTAGACGCTTGTACACGCACTAACAGTCAGTATAGTCAGTATAGAATAAGATTCTACTCTAAGAGACCTCTCTTTTGGATAACATAGTTCTTTAAACATAGGATGTTAGATATGATTTGGGATTAGGTTGACTTGACCCTCCAGACTTCTGTCGCCACATGTAGAGCTAAATATCAGGTCCCCTTCACCCCCTAGTTGCACGTCAATTACACGTCATGCTGCTGCGCGCGCATTTCTGCCAAGTATTTCTGCTGACATTGTGAAATTCTTTCATAGAACCACCCTATTATGACATCACACCTGATGACGTTCCCTAGTCACTCCCAGTTACGCCTATTTTTGCTACGCATGAATATATTATCCACACTATCAATTGTTACGCCTCTTGTATTTGCTTCACTGTAATGCCTATTGTATAAAAGTGATTGATTGTCAATAACGTATGTACTTCACTTCCTGAACCTTCGTGGTGATGGAACTTGGAGCAACCGATTCGAATCGACCATTGGAATAAAGCCCATTCCGAACCTCTAATACCACGGATTCTGCCTCTTATTTACTGAGCTATTTTATTATGTTTCTGTATCAAATTAAGTCCCGGTAATTAAATTATTTACCACAAAGTAACAAACGGATATAGCGCTGATACACAATGCTTTGCGCCGCACTTACATTATATACACACTCGGGGCTGCATTTAAAAGGGTTGCCTGGGGAGAGCAAAAGCATGCATTTAAAAGGGCTGACTGGGGCGAACAAAAGTATGTATTTTAATAGCGCTGCCTGGGGGAGAGCATTAGCATAAATTTAAAAAGCATAAGAAAAACCCCTGCTCAACAACCTGTGCTTCTGGGCAAATCCCTTAATCTGCCACTGTCTACCTGAAATGAATATACCTGTGTGTAACATAAACATTGCGCCCGTACAAAGCGCTCCAAGACCTTCAGGGTCGAGTTTGCACTGTATAAATATGCCCTAAAAAACAAAAAGAAAAGCCACAGGGACGCTGCTATATGGTCCATGTGGCTGTAAATACATTTTTATTTTATTCATAGCCCATACCAGGGTCAATTTTGTGCTAAATAAATATGCCCCACATATGTAAAAAAAAAAAAAAGCCTCAGGGACGATGCTAAAACGGTCTCTGCGGCTGAAAATACATTATTTTTTTAATTTAATTTTTTTATTTTATTGAAGGCCCCCTTGGGGCACAGCCGTCGTGTAGGAATCCCTGCGGAGCGTTTACTCTTCGTGTCTGCGAGGGTCGGCTCCGCCCCTCGGTGATGTCAGGGGTGTCCCTGGTGACATCACGGAAGGGGCGGTTCATTCCACAGCAGCCACGAAGAGGAAGCTCTCTGCACCACTACCGCCGCTATCAAGACCAACGTGGGGCCAAAGGAAATGCCGGCACCAGGCCCTCAGTCCCCAGAGCAGCGCCTGTGGTAAGCGGGCTCTGGGGGCCATACTTTTTTTTGTTTTTGTTTCGGGGCCTCGAGACCCCCAACGTCGACCCCGAGCCTTCCCACCACTGCGCACTGGCCCCAGCCATACGCGCCCCTAGAGCAACACATTCCACCTGCATGCTCTGGGGCTTTATTTTTTTTTCTAAATCAGGCCTCGCTCTCCCCCACAATAGCCATGCAGGAGCCCCAGAGTCCCGCACTTGCCCAGCAGACTCTGGAGACTTTATTGTTTTATAAAACGGGGCCGCGAGCCCCCACACGAAGCCCGGCCGCAAAAACCCCAGAGTCCCGCACTTTGGCAGCAGGCTCTGGAGACTTTATTTTAGAAAGCGAGACTTCAAACCCCAACGCGCCTGCACAAGACCCCAGAGCACCACGCATGGAAGCGGGCTCTGGGGGCTTTTATTTTTATTAAAAAAGCGACTCTCGCCACACTGCTGCACAAGCCCCAGAGTCCCGCACTTAGGCAGCAGACTCTGGGGACCTTTTTTAAAAAAAATAAAATGGGCCTCGAGCCCTTATCACAATAGCACAAGCCACCCCGGAGCTCCGCATGCAGCATGACGGTCTCCGGGTGGTTCTATTTTAAAAACAGTGGGGCAGCAATCCCCAGAGCACCTCTATTGGCCAGCGTGCTCTGGGGCCTTTTATTTTATTTTAAATGGGCCGCCCCCATGTTGTACATAGCCCCAGAGCCCTCACGGACCTCAGAGGGCTCTGGTGAAGCATCAGTATATTTTGGGGGGGGGGGGTCTCTGCCCCACACAGGAACCTGCCACAAACCCCCAGAGCCCCTCAAGTAACAAATCGGTCTCTGGGACCTCCTTCAACAGCTTTGGGCCTCTGACCCCACATTGGACTCGACCACCAGGACCCAAAAAGCCCTCCCGGACCCAGAGAGAAGCCCCCGTAAGTTTGGGCCTCAGGCCCAATACCAGACTCGCCCACACAGGACCCTAGAGCTTCAAACCTAATCCCCTGGACAACTATCGGCCCTGTGAACAGCCACAACCTGCACCAGCGACCTCTCAGCACCAATATAGCCACTGGGTGAGTACAAAACTGTATTATTTTATCTATTTTGATCTGTATACCGTCTATATTATGTAGTGTGCGCTGACAACCTTACAGTACCCTCCTAAGGCCTCTAGCGTTATGCACCTTAAAAATACACCCTGCAAACTCTGCGCCAACCCATCAGCACCACCCCTATTAACATTAAATGCCTACACACACAGCTTTAAGCTCAATGGTTCAAAAATGCCATTAGCCACTTCATATACCAGTCCAATATGTTTTAAACACCCTTTCAAACTTGAGTTGCAAGCATTTACACCCTCAGACCCTCTAGCAGTAACCACATTAAATGTACCCCAACATGGTAAAATGTTTCTATAACCTGCATAATCTTAAGGTTACAAGCCTGCGCCACAACCATAACCGACCTTTATTCACATTACAGTCCCCTTGCACTTTGCGCCGTTTAAAAAACTTAAAATGACACCACATTTCACCTCCAACCTTATTCACATTAGACACCAACCCACAACCCCACATCATATAATATTTAAAACCCTACAAACACAGTCCTACATAGTGCTAAATCCCCTTTTAAAATACAACCTTCTTCACCTTAAATGCATTGCCCCCAATACTTTAAATAAAACCTTAAACATGCAACATTGCACCAGCCACCCTATTTTACTTACATCCAATAATGTGTAGCAGGCGGCGTCAATCTGTGATAATTTGCTCTGATCCATTATTCCCTTTAAATTCCTGAGTTGATCCTGTGCAGCAAAACAATCCACGTATGTCGTTCCACAAGGGGTTTTTGAATGTCTATACTTGTCCTGGCCTGCTAATTAGTTCACCACCCTTTATGGAGGTGGGGTTTAGAACCAGGTAGTGGGGTCCCTGGGTGGGAACATTTTCTGACCATTGTACAGCCTATGCTAGATGCCCCATTTAACACCTGTTAATTAAACCTACTGCCTGTCGTGGGAAGAGCTGGGTAATCACCTGTGCCTAGGAATCATTCTCCTGGATAGATTAGAGCCCTCTGAAGTTTAGGGACATGCCAGATGACCTCGGTACATTTTCTAATCAGGGCCTTGTTTGTTAGAAACACCCCTTAGCATTTTGACATCTGTTAATTAAACCTATTGTCTGCTGAGGGGAGGGCTGCATAATCAGCTGTGTTTGGGACTCATTCTCCTGGGAAGATTAGAGACCTCTGAAGTTTAGGGATATGCCGGAAGACCAGGGTACATTTTCAAATCAGGGCTTTGTGTGTTAGATACACCCCTTAGCTTTTTGACATCTGTTAATTAAACCTATTGTCTGCTGAGGGGAGGGCTGCATAATCAGCTGTGCTTGGGACTCATTCTCCTGGGAAGACTGGGCCTGGTTGATTAGTTTTTCTTCCTCTTCTCAACTTTGCTCACAACTTTTTGTCACCTTAACACTTTGACACATACATGTCAGAGCCCTTACCAGGGATATTGTCCTATTGTTCTTGTGTGTTTTTACATTATGACTTGTGAGCCTAACCCCTTGAGTCTCGTGGGAAGCTTGGGACTGTCTGTTTAGTTTTTTCCTCTTCTCAGCTTAGCTCTGCACACATTTAAACATGCCCAGACATCCCCTCCTACTTGAAGGCCATTCTTTGCGCACACATTTCTCTTTACATAACCTAAATGCCCTGCTAGGCTAACACAACCTTCAACACTGTCTCATGCTCTGACACACCCCCTGTGCCACACCCCACACAGCTCAGTTCCGGTTAGGGCTGCCACACATTCATCATGTCCCCAAACTTTTTGTGCACCAGCTGTCACTTTTAAGGACAGAAACAACCTGGCACTTTTAAGGACAAGCGTTTCATGAACCTCACACTGACAACCTTGGGGGTGGGGGGATTTTAGGAAGGCCTGCACATTCACAGCTCAGCATGCCTAAACAACATCTGTCACAGCGCTGCCATCACAGTTTTTAAAACATGCCCATGAAGACACTTTTGCGCACACTTTTTTCTTTACACAACCTAAAGGCCCTGCTAGCTTAACAACGCCTTCATCCACTGCACACACTCTGACACAAACCTTGTGCCACAATGTAGGGCTGCCACACGTTCATCATGTCCCCAAACTTTTTGTGCACCAGCTTTCACTTTTGGGGACACACAGACCTGTCACTTTTAAGGACACGCATGATGTGTAAAGGTATCCTGACTTTCTACTAATGCATCGTTTTTTAATTCTTGCTGAATGAAAAATATATAGTATTTCTTGACACATGAATAATAGAAATAGTTCAGCAGTGCTCCCTGAAATGTATTTTTCCATGAAACCATAGAAATCTGATGTAAGCCTTTGTTTTTTATTACTCTTAGTTGCATAAAAGGGTCATTATGCTAATGTTATCATATTATTTGAAGGGTATTATCATTTATTCATATATATCCAGACTGGGCCAAAAGTAGGTGGGCAACAAAATAAAAGTGGCCTCCGTTAACGAGTCAGATAGCTAAACAAGTGGGCCACATTTGCAAATCAAACCCGTTTTGACTTGAAAAGACTCGCTGAATGGGTATTTTGCAGGGAATGGGAGACTGCATGCAATTTTGTTTGCTGCAGGGAATATCTGTGGTAATATCAAAGAAATCAACAGTAAAAACGGGCACACCTGGCCATAAACAGGCCACAAGCCGGCCCACACACTAATCTGTGGGGAACAACCTTTACAACGCAACTTTTACAACGCACTACACTTACAACGCATTTTTTACAACGCAACATCCACTACAACGCATTCCATTACATAGCATGACACTACAACGCATTTTTAAAAACTACCTTTACAACGCATTCCATTACATCGCATACTACCTTTACAACGCATACCATTACAACGCATAATATTACACTACACTATCCAACACTTACCCTACTGTTGCACCCCCTGGAGTTAGATTAGTAATTTTTACCCCTATACTATCCAACACTTACCCTACTGTTGCACCCCCTGGAGTTAGAATAGTAATTTTTACCCCTATACTATCCAACACTTACCCTACTGTTGCACCCCCTGGAGTTAGAATAGTAATTTTTACCCCTATACTATCCAACACTTACCCTACTGTTGCACCCCCTGGAATTAGAATAGTAATGTTTACCCCTATACTATCCAACACTTACCCTACTGTTGCACCCCCTGGAGTTAGAATAGTAATTTTTACCCCTATACTATCCAATACTTACCTTAAATGCAATTTAATATTATGCGTTGTAATGGTATGCGTTGTAAAGGTAGTATGCGATGTAATGGAATGCGTTGTAAAGGTAGTTTTTAAAAATGCGTTGTAGTGTCATGCTATGTAATGGAATGCGTTGTAGTGGATGTTGCGTTGTAAAAAATGCGTTGTAAGTGCATGCGTTGTAAAAGTGTGCGTTGTAACGACATACATCCATAATCTGTTATAAAAGCCCATTGGGCACTGCCCGATTGCCCTAGAAACTGGTCCAACCTTTCTTACATGTTTCATTCTGCCTGCTTTCGAACGCTTCAAAATCTGGTTGTGCGGAACAGGATGTTAAACCTGGGAGGAAGAGCTGTTTTAAACCTTGAAAATGGGCAACAGCCCAGCTTCAGGGCCCGTCCCAGTAAGGTAATCTCTCTCTGTTTTCACCTTTGCCAATTTCTCTATCTCAACCTCTCTAGCTATCAAATTAAATCAATCACCATTTCTATAGTGCACAGCTGCCTCCATGGAGGCATCAAGGCACTTACGTGGGCAATTGACAGTCAGTACATCACTTGTAGATGAATAGGAAAGTGTTAAGCTTTTATCGAAAAGAAAGGTTTTCAATACTTTCTTAAATATTGAAATAGAGGCAGTTCTATGAGATTTATTGGAAGAGTTTTTCATAGCATGGCTTTCAAGACTGTGAAAGATCTTCCTCCTTGCCTTCAGAAATTATGGGACATGAAGCAGTGGAAGGTGGTTTGATCTTGCTTCTAAATTGCCGGGCCCTGTCTGGAGAAAGCTCTAAAGGACAATGTTAGAGCTTTGAATGTGATCCGATTTATCATAGGTAGCCAATGAAGTTGCTTCAGATGAGGAGATATGGGCTGCCTAAATGAGACTCTTTGGATCAGCCTTGCTGCTGCGTTCTGCACGATCTGAAGTCTGCGAATTAAGAAAGCAATGAGTCCTAGATACAGGCTGTTTGCGTAGTCCAGCCGAGAGGTGACCAAGGTATGAACCACAGTTTTAAGAGTCTTTTCTGTCTGTCTATCTCTATCTACCTCTACATCTATCCTCATCTCCCTCTACTTATACCAACCCCACCCCTCTCTACCTTTCTATTGGCCACTCTTTCTCTCTTCTTAACTTGCAGTATCATCACTCTTTCCTTACCCTATGTCACCCTTCTTTATTGATCTCTACTTCTCTGTCTACAGGTGCCTAACTTACGCCTCACCTCACATTCTCTACTGTGCCTTCCTATTTACCCTTTCCCTCTTTCTACCTCATCATTCTCTTCTTCATCTCTCTCTATCTCTATCTTGTTGCACCTCATCTCTCTCTCTCTCGCCCTCATCAATTGCTAAATACCCACTCTTCTCTCCACGTCACTTCTCTAGCTATCGCTCCATCTCAATGTCACCTTTCTCTTGCACCCCTGCCTCTCTTTCTCTGCTTTAAATTTTTTTCTGTTGCATGTCTCTCTCTTTATTTCCCGCCTCTTCTACCTCTCTCCTCTTTTTTCCCTGTCTCTCACTCTCTACAGGGCATATTATCAAGGGATGACGATAACATTATCGCTGCTTTAGCGTCCGTTTTCGGGTGAAAAGCGGCAATAATTTTATCGCTTTATTTACAAGGACATGCAAGCGCGTGTTTCCTTGCCTTATTGCCCAGTTTCCTATCGCCTCACCTCACATCGCTAATGAGATGCAAGGTAGGTGTGCCCCTTACATCTACATTATAAAATATCGCTAACGGTGCTTCGCTGTATTTACAACGAAGCCCCGACCGGTTTAGCGCTGATGTTTTTGCACTAACTGGGTCTTAACGCTGGAATTCAACGTCTGTTAAATACTAGACTAAGGCATACCAAACATGGGGGGTGGATTGTGTAGCTAAGACCACAGGCCCTATCATCAAGGATATCGCCGTTTACCATGGAACATCGCTGGAAAAACAGCGTTGTTCCATGGAAAACGGCGATTTCCCCGCTATCGCTGGAATATTTATTGCCATGGCGCTGAGCGTTGTTAATATAGTGCTAACATGGTGATAAGTTCCAGCGATAGCCGGCAATAGGAAACTGCGTGCTAAAAGCGGCCAGCGATAGTTATCGCTGCTGCTTGATAATATGCCCCTACATCTCTACATAGAGACCCCTTCTCTGTCTTTACTTTCTCTAGCTCACCTCTCTAGCTCACCTCTAACTCAAATAAAGATCTCTCTGCCATTCTATCATGACCTCATCTCTCTCTTTCCACTCTCCGTGCCTACCTCTATATCTCTATCTCTCGCGTTCCATTTGTCTCATCTTTCTAACTCACGCATCTCTATTTGACTCACACCTCTCTCTCTCCATCATTTCACAACCCTATCTCTCATTACCCCACCTCTGTCTCTCAACAACTCTCTATGCCTCAATCTACCTTTCTATCTCCTCCCTCTTAACCCCACCACTCTCTTCCTCACCTCTATCTCAACCTCTGTTCATCCTCTATCTCATACCTTACAACCTCATCTCACTCACCCCATCTCTCTCACTGCTTAACCTCTCAATTTACTTCACAATTCAAACGCTGCCTCTCATTTCTACCTTCACTCTCTTTCTGCCTTTGCTGCCTCTAATACCCCTCTAACTATCCTACACTTTTCTCACTAGCTCTCTTCAACTACTTCTATTATTACTTTCTCAGTGTCTCATATATCTTTCTTTTTTCCTCTTCTTTCATCTTACCCTTTATGTGTCAACACTCTCTGTGTCTCTCCCCTTTACACCACTCTGTTGCTCGCCTCTGTCTGTACTTCACCACTTTTACACTTCCTCAGCCTCTCTACCCCTTTGAGTCTCATTTCTCCTTGTCTCTACATCACAGCTGTCTCTATACTTTTCCTCTTTCCTCTGTACAACTCATCTCTCTAGCTATCACCCCTTTCACTCAACCTATCTCTCTGCGCCACTGTTCTCGTTACCTGATCTTTCTTGCTATACTTCACTTCACATTTTGCCGCTCTCTGTATCTGACCACTCTCCATCTACCTTGCATCTTTCAAAATCTCTCTTTCACACCACTCTGCCTATTTAAATCTACCTCTCTCCTAACTCACTTCTCTACCTTGTCTTGCTCTCTCTCTATTCCTCTCTCTATCTCATTACTCTGTGAACTTCCATCCACTGTGTATCCCCACCTAGAAAATAGTCACGCACGCCCTGGTCACAAGCAAGCTGGACTATGGTAACACACTCTATTCCAGAATCAATAAAAAACTCACCAGAGTGCTTCAGATCATTCAGAACTCGGCAGCCAGAATCACCCTCAACTTCCCATGCTACTCTCGCATCACCACATACCTGAAGGAGCTCCACTGGTTCCCACTTCACAAATGAGCACATTTCAAACTCCTCACCCACACTTTCAAGGCGCTACATAATACTGGTCCAGCATACATCAACAATTGTATCAGCTTTCACAAACCTTTCAACCACTTCCTCTTGTCCGGACTCCTGCTTTCACACATCCCACACATAAGGAAAAACCTGATCTGGCAGTCAAGCCTTCTCCTACAATGCTCCTAAAGCATGGAACAACCTGCTGCTACACATAAGATCCTCCTCCTCCTCACTTTTTGAATTTTGCAAGAAGCTGAAAAACTGGCTTTTCCAGTAGTCCCACTAGGATCTAGGTGTTGTTAGACTCACACCTGCTCGGTGCCAGGATGCCCTCCCAGGTTTATAGTGCTCTGTACAAATCTAGATAACATAACATACCACTCACTCTCCTCTTTCTGCATTCTACTTCACTCTAAAACCATACATATTTCTCTGTTTCTCTTCATCTACCTACACTGTTCTCTTTCCATCTGCTTGATTCTTTTTTCTCTCTTTTTTCTCCCATTATCTTGTATCTCTCCTTACCTCGACCAGCTCTCTGATTGACCTTTAGCACCCTTCTTTCTGTAGTTCACCTGCCACGCTATGCCATTCTCATTAATTCTTTATCTCCCTGTCTCCTACCTCCTGGCGCTTCTCGTACTCATCAGACTCATAAGTCACTGTATCAGGAGAGAAGTATACACATGAATAGAGGAGAGGAGGGACAAGGTAGCTGAAGAGAATTAAGGAGGAACTTATCAGATACCACCAAATGTAATGGTGAAAATCTTGAATTCAGTGCTTTCCTTTTTACTATTGCAACGAGAATATTGGTTGTAAATGGAGATTTGTTTGTGGTGAAAAATATACAAGAATTAAACCTTCAATTAAAAGTGCTATCTACATATGTTGTGTTCTAGAATCATGCACTAGTTAATTAAACAGCCATTAAGCAGTCTCTTTTACAGCATTTCTCCTGCAATACCATTGAATTTAACCTGGATGACAAGTTCACTTTCTACTAATCTAAGACTGCCTCCAGAGATGTATTTCAGTAATATCTTATTATTATTATTATTATTATTATTATTATTATTATTTTATGCACTTGTACTGCGCAACAGCTACCCAAAAAGGGTTTCCCGGCGCATCATAGCTGTAAAAGATGGAAAAAACAGATCTTATTGATTAAATAGCCAGGTTTTTAGCAACTTTCGGAAACTGGAGTAATTAGGCTCGTTTCTCAGTGGAATAGGAAGAGAGTTCCAGTGTGATGGGCCAAGGTAGGCAAAAGATTTACCTCCTATGCGAGTACGCTTAAATTTTGGAATCCTAAAACGACTCTGAGTAGCTGATCTGAGGTTCCTCGATGGAATTTCTGCATTTACCAATGCACAGAGGTATTTAGGGGCTGTGTTGGCTTTTATTTTATACATGTAGGTGAGAACTTTAAATTTCACACGATTTTCAATATTGAGCCAATGGAGTTTGCGTCGAAATACTGAAACTGATTCTCTTTTTGGTACCTTGCATAGTAACCTAACTGCCGCATTTTGGGCCATTTGTAAACGATGGAGATTAGCTTTATTTGATCCTAAATAAAGGATGTTACCGTAATCTAAACGGGATGTTATTAAAGCATTCACCACCGTTTTCTTGGTAGACTCCGGGAGCATCCAGCAGATTTTCCTCAGCCATCGTAAGATAGAAAAGCAGGTGGCCGTCACTCTAATTGGTTGAGCTTGCATGCTCACAGTATCATCCAGGAGTAATCCTAGGTTACGTACTTGCGAAACTGGATTTGGAAGGTTACCCATCTTCTCTGGCCAATGTTGATGGCCCCATAGATGTTTTTGTTTTCCTAGAATGACAACCTCTGTTTTTTCCCCATTTAGTTTTAGGAAATTTTCCTTCATCCAGGTTGCGATGTTATTCAAACCAGTTTTAAGCATAGAGATGTCATTAGTATTTTGAGCCGTTAATGAGAAGATGATTTGTGAATCATCAGCATAGGAATAGATTGTGAGTCCAGACTCTTCAACTAATTCAGCCAAAGGCTTGACATAAATGTTGAAGAGAAGTGGACTCAAGATGGATCCCTGTGGTACACCATGATTGAAGGAATGAATTTTAGAACATGTATTTTGAGAAAAAACTTGAAATGTTCTGTTAGAAAGAAAGTCCTGGATCCATTTCAGCGCATCCCCATTTAATCCTATGTTGCTCAGAGTGTTTAAAAGCACTTTATGTGAGATGGTATCAAAAGCAGCGCTCAAATCCAATAGGATGAGCGCTACTGTTTCTTCATTATCCAATTTATGGCGGATTGTCTCAGTCACGCCCAAGAGTACAGTTTCAGTTGAAAAACCCGCCCTGAAGCCAGACTGAGATTGGTGAAGAAGTTGGTAAGAATTTACATATTGTGTCAGCTGAAGGTGGATGTGTTTTTCTAAGATCTTGGATAGAATTGGGAGTAAGGAAATAGGACGATAATTTTTAGTGTCCTTTGCATCAGCATTTGGCTTTTTCAGCAGGGGATGGATCATGGCATGCTTCCAAAGGGAAGGAACTTTGGCCACTTTAATTGACAAGTTAAGTACCTGTGTTATGGTGGATATCACAGATAGATTTAACTGCTTAAGAAAGTTGGCTGGAATAGGGTCTCTTGGTGATCCTGATTTGACTGAATTTAATAGATCTTGGACAGTAGCTATAGTTAATAAGGGCCAGTCTTTTAATTCATGCTCGGTCTTTCCCTGATTTGAAGTCTGCGTACCATCTGATGCAGTATCCTTTGGCCTTGGGGCATCAGTATCCTGTGAGATAATATCTTGGTATATACCTTCTACTTTACTTATAAAAAAGTTAGCTAGCTCTTCACATTTAAAGAGTGACAGAGAAGGTGGTTTGGCTATTGCATCTGAGCCAGCCAATGTTTTCACTGTGTTAAAAAGTGTTTTAGCACAGTTTGAGGCCTTTGTGATGGTTTGATTCACGAAAATAGCATGTGCTAGCTTACATTCCTTATGGTATTCACTTAAAGCAGCTTTATAAGTTACTTTATCTATGGGATTATAGTTTTTCTCCATTTTCTTTCAAGAACTTTACAGCTAGATTTGGACATCTTCAAAGAATCAGTATACCATGGTGCAGGGGGATGATAAGTGATTTTATTTTGTTTGGGAATAGGTAGACATAGGTCCACTGCTTTGGTGAACCAGCTTTGGACATCATTTGCTAGTGAATCTATTTGTTGCTTCATCGATGGTATGTGTGACTCTAGACAACTGTTCATATTTGCTATGTCTAAACTCTTCCAGTTTCTTTGCGGTTTCTCTATGCGAGTATTGTCATTACCTCTTTTTGTATTGTAGAAGGATATAAGGGAAAATTTTATCAGATAGTGATCAAACCAGATTGTGGGTAATGCTGGGGAACAGGTAATAGTATCTAAATTAGTAAAAACAGGATCCAAGAAGTGTCCTGCTCTGTGAGTAGGCCCTTCATTTACCAATTTAAGATTTTGAGAGGCCATGTCCGCAATAAGTCTTATGCTATTTCTACAGGCAGGATCTTCTAAATGGAGATTTACATCTCCTAAAACGGTGAAATTGGCCTTATTTGTTATTTGGAAAGAAATTTCTTCCATTAATACAGGTATCCAGTTTGTCGTCAAATTTGGTGGTCTGTATATAAGTATCCCTGAGAAGGTAAAGTAGGAGGACAGAGTGAGTTTAAAAATGGCGGCTTCACATGTTGTAATAGAAAGTTCATCAAGAGTGCAGCTATAGGCTTTTTTTAAAAATTATTGCAATTCCTCCTCCTATCTTATTTGTACGATCTACTCTTATTATAGCGTAGTTTGAGGGTAGGGCTGTTGCTATGTTAGGTCCTGAACTTTCCTGGAGCCACGTTTCTGTAAGAAATATTGCGTCCGGTTTTTCGTTTAATAGGAGATCAAACATGTTGGCGCTATGTTTGGAGAGTGATCGGCAATTTATACTTATCATATTATATGTTTTGAGGTGATCTTTACATATTGTCTTATAACAAGGATTCTCACAGTCCTTCGAATTCAATGAGAAACCGCAGGAATTGCAGAGAAACGGCTGCAAAATATCATGGGCTCTGGTACACTTTACTATCATGGGCTTTCTGATAGCCTTTAAAGTATCAGCATCATATATAATGGTCCCTATATTACTTAGTTGTGTATGAGGGGGTAGGATAGATTTTATTTCTATATCTTGTGCAGATGTTCCACCCCTTTTCCTGCATAGCTCTGTATACTGTGAGTACATTTGTACATTTGATTCTGTACTCTTTGAAAGACATTTGAGCACAGTTATTAAGGTGTGAGCTAAATTAGTAGGATCAATCATTGTGTGCTGCCTGATAAGGCATCCTCTAGAGTTTCTAGATCTTTCTTCCATGTGCCTACCTTAGAGTATTTTGCACTACTCCAAAAGAGATGGCAAATGCTGCTGTTATCCAGTGTTTCATCAGAAAATGTGTATCTGGTAAAGTAGTTCATATGTATGTCTCATCATGGCTTCTAGTACTGTTACAGTACTCTAGCACATTCTTGAAATTCTTCAGATGTCTTTGAAGTACATGTCGAAAAAAGGAAAATTAATTAAGATACTTCAGTTTTAAGTAATGCAAAAACTCTCTAGAATGATGACTGTTTTTTGACCGGTATGATTGTGAAGGAGGCATTGATGCAACAGGATTGTTTTCCAGGGCATGAGTACAATCTTGTTCACACTGACAGTCAAGGTATAATGGTACTCTATGGCACCAGTGGTATAGCACACTTGTTTACTTTCATAGCGGTATGACTGAAGCAAGACATCCTCAGAACATATGATTTCAAGAACACCACTTGACAACAACTGATGAGGTATTGTATGGATCTCTGGCATCCGTGGTTTGCAATGTTCAGCACTCTGTCCATCATCTCCTTGTGTTTGCTTTGTTCACCCTAAGTTGGCAGGGTATGCCCAGATGTGGGTCCCTTGCTCACTTTGCCACTGGATTCAAGCTAGCCTGGCTGATGAGGGCTGTTAGCCCGAAACCAGTCCCATGATGCTTGTTTCTGGTCCAGGGAAGACATGGCTTGGCAGCTCGGTCTGGACTGTTCCCATGAGGCACAGGGTCAAGACTGATTTGCATATAGCTGTGTCTGAACTGGCGTGGCAAGATGAGCTAAAGAACGATGATGGATTCAACCCAGATCTGTGACTGGGGGTGAGTGTTTGCAATGTTCAGCACTCCGTCCATCATCTCCTTGTGTTTGCTTTGTTCTCCCTAAGTTGGCAGGATATGCCCAGACGTGGGTCCCTTGCTCACTTTGTCACTGGATTCAAGCTACCCTGACTGATGAGGGCTGTTAGCCCGAAACTGGTCCCATGATGCTTGTTTCCGGTCCAGGGAAGACATGGCTTGGCAGTTCGGTCTGGACTGTTCCCATTAGGCACAGGGTCAAGACTGATTTGCATATAGCTGTGTCTGAACTGGGGTGGCAAGGTGAGCTAAAGAACGATGATGGATTCAACCCAGATCATTGACTGGGGGTGAGTGTTTGAAATATTCAGCACTCCGTCCATCATCTCCTTGTGTTTGCTTTGTTCGCCCTAAGTTGGCAGGGTATGCCCAGACGTGGATGCCGTGCTCACTATGCCACTGGATTCAAGCTAGCCTGGCTGATGGGGGCTGTTAGCACGAAACCGGTCCCATGATGCTTGTTTCTGGTCCAGAGAAGACATGGCTTGGCAGTTCGGTCTGGACTGTTCCCATGAGGCACAGGGTCAAAACTGATTTGCATATAGCTGTGTCTGAACTGGGGTGGCAAGGTGAGCTAAAGAACGATGATGGATTCAACCCAGATCTGTGACTGGGGGTGAGTGTTTGCAATTATCAGCACTCCGTCCATCTTCTCCTTGTGTTTGCTTTGTTGTACCCGTGGTTTAGCACACATGTTTCCTTTCATAGTGGGATGACTGAAGCAAGACATCCTCTGAATATATTAATTCAAGGGCACCACTTGACACCAATTGATGAGGATTTGTATGGCACTGATGCTGCCCAGACACTACTTTAGTCTGTGGAAAAAAGAGTGGTAGCAGCACTAGGCCTTTTGATGATTATTAACTTTTCAGAGTGTAAGCTGTAAGATGTTTGTGAATATAAGAAAGATAAACCCAGACCCCAAAAGGTAGTCATAAAGTTAATCAAAAAGTATAAGGTGATATCCAGCTGCACTAGAGCAGTACTGTGGTGGGTACTCACTAAGGTAAAAGTTCATGTGAGTAAACATTTACTACTATTGGCTATTTAAAACATGCCTATGTAAAGTTACTCAAAAGTGTGGACTTACATGTCCCCACTCCCTGAATTCAGGAGGTGGAGCCTAATTTATGAGTAGGAAGCCACCACACGGCTGACGATCCTTTATGGAAAGTAAAGGGAAAACTTTAACAATATATAAAAACGTAAAAATAAAGGCATGCAAATATTTTAATGTTAAATATCAATGTCAATTATTTAAGCTAAATTAGAATACATTTTCTTAAGATTTAAATACAGAATTCTTACCAAGATTTAAAATTGGTATGTATTTATAATGTAGCTAAAATTGTTAAATAAAACATATGTATAGAATTAATTTTAAAAATTTAACTATTTTTAAAACAAATGAGATGTTTAAGAAAAAGAAAATGGTTAATAACATTACTTATAGAAAAGTAGTATTTTAATTATGCTTATATGTAGTTGTTTACATTAAATTAAATGTATTTATATTTGCAAAAGTGAAAGTAGGTTACTTCAGTTTACCATTAATTGTGTTACAGTACCAGAGTTTAGCCATGTGTGGAGTATATTTACAACAGTTTTGGGTCTTTTTTGGGTGTGGTAAGTACAGAAGTGGCATTTGTGAATAGGAATAGGCATACTCTTTTGTGGCTGGGTGCATGTCACTCCCTAAACCCCTCTTTAACCCTCCCTTAACCGCTCCTTACTCCTCCCCAAGCCCCTCCCATTGTTTGTAACTATTCCCCATTTTCCAGGTACTCCCCTTTTACTCCTAAAATGTATACCTACATGTGCAGAGTCGGGGCAGAGGTTTCCACACATAGGATCTGATTACGAGTCTGGCGGTGCGGCACTGGGTCCGCCTAGTTGACGCACCCTTAAACCCACGGTCGAGCTGCCCGCCAGATTACAAGTGTTTGTCCTGTCTGGCTGGATTTTTTTTGTGCTCCCACAGCGATGCTCTGAAAATGGACAGCTCAATGGGAATGCCAAAAACGGTTTCTGCACAGCATGAACTGTAAAGTCCATGCCGCACAGGAACTGGGGTGCATGCACACAGGGGGGCACATGTTTTGCATCCCTACATACGTCCCATGGCACAGGGGGGCATTGTTGGACCCCCTTTTTTTCCTCTCTGCCATGGTTTTCATGGTGGGGGAACCGCCATGAAAAACATGGCAGAGAGGAAACTGGTAAAATGCTTGGTTGTACCGCAGCGGTCCTGCCAAGCCTAATGCAGCCTCCTGACCACCGCAACACCGCAAGGGGATGGTGGTTCCCTGGCGGCTGTGGTGGGGCAATGGCGGTCTGGCCACCCTAACTGTAATAGGGTGATCGGCAGACCACCACTGCTGCGCCCCACAAATCGGGTGGTCTGTGAACCACCAGACTCTTTATTAGGCCAATAGAAGATAGGAGAGGCAGTGGCGTATACCTCCACATGTAGGTTAGTGAATAACATTTTGTAATACAGTAGTAGTACAATTGTAGCACTAATAAACATATTACAAAATGCATTTTGTGAATAGGCCATTGTGCGTGCAGTACATTTTTATAATGGCCTGGCAATATAGGATGCGAAACAGAGGGGCTGATTAACCCTTTGAGCTGCTATAACCCTGTGCACTCCGAATGACCATGTTCTCTAGGGGCTAATATTTATATTGCTCTCTGTGGCATTGAGACACAACTCCCCATTGATGGCTAGGCTGAAGTGGAAACAACATTTGGACTGTGAAATGATTACCTTGCAGTGGAAGGTAGTCTGTGAGCTCTCCAAAGAGGTATCAATTAATATTTTCAAGCACATCATACAATATAGGTTCTTTACTAGATGCTATCTCTCTAGTTACATTATTAGTAAGTTTCACCTTTAAGCTTCTTCATTGTCTTAAAGGCAATACACTCAGGCCCAGATTTACTAAGGGCTCAAGTTTCCTTTTCATCCCTTGTCTGTGGCAGCTGGTAATTTTAGCAGGGAGCGAGGCAGAGGGCCACACATGCACACATACATACTCAATCACAGGTGCATTCACACACATGTACACACATCCATCCACAACACTCACAAATACACATACATACATTCATACACACATGCACGCCTGCACCAAACATAAAAAAAATAAATCTTACTTGTACTGTGGCTCTCGGGTAGCAAAACCTCAGAGGTCCCAGGAGAGGTGGGATTGCTGCCTTCCCTCTTGGTCAGCCAATGAGAGAAGGCAGCAGTCCCTCACTCCTCATAGAGTGGGTAAGGTCAGAGAATGCTCACCCCATCACACTCTGTGAGGGGGTGCCACTTCCTCTGCCTGGGCACTTCAGGGCTTAAAACTGAAGTGCCCAGGTCAGAGGCGAGCAGTGACGCTCCCCATCGTCATGTGGGGGAGGGCATTGAGGCCCTTTTGCCAGGCTGAGGAGGTCATGCTCACAGTGATGATGACATCAATTATGGCTTCTCAAATGACATTCCTGATGATAATACTGATGACATCATCCACAAAACCAATCACATACCCACTCACACTGCCCGGAGTAGTAAATACTAGAAATGTGGGGGTCCCGCTCAGCCCATCCTGCTGCCCCAGGGACCGCCACCTCCCTGTGGCACACTGATTTGTTTAAACAAAATGTGGGGGAGGCCCTACGGACTTGCACAAGGGGCACAAACCCAATAATTAAGGGGGTCCGTTGCGGCCCCCGGCCCAGGGGACTACCACCTCCTCAGGACTAAATGAAAGAAAGGAGCCCTTGATGGCCCTGGGGACTGCCACCCACTAGGGCTGGCTCCATGAATGTCCCGGGGCAATATCATGGGTTGTCCACCCCACGGACATTGCAGTTTGCTACGGCTTGTTTGGAGTACCACATAGCAAAGCTGCTCCGCTTTCGGCAAGCTAGAGAAAAAAATGCTCTCGCTTGCTGAATGTGGAGCATGTCTGTTTCCCTACCTGCTGTCAAGCGGAAACAGACAAATTGCTTTGCGATCCAGGACTCTGCATGTTCAGCAGCTCCTTCGGTCTCAACGCAATGCCAGCTCCCACAGGATGCGGGAAGTGCACAGGGACTGCAGGGGACTTCAGGTTTCCCCTGCGGTCCCCAACGTTTCAAACATGGGTGCCCTGGGTGGAACTGGGCACCCACACTAGAGGCCGTGCCCCTGGGGATGGGGTCCCAGGGGCCGAAATTGGTCGGGAAGTGGTGCCGCGTGGCCCCTCCCTTTTAAAAAATAAATAAATACATTTTGAAAAAGGGGCAGGCCCTAGGGGATGGGGTCCCCAGGGCTGAAAATGGCCTGGGTGTGGGCTGCGCGGAACCCTCCCTTTTTTTAATTAAAAGAAAAAGGGGACAGCCCTAGGGGATGAGGTGCCTGGGGGCCCAATCGGCCTCTCAGGGCACTTCTGGTGGGGCACGAGTTATAGTTAGCTCAGCTAACGATAATTGCTGAATTTCACTGGTTTTGTACAAGTGAAATCTGAGCCTAACTATAACATCCCTGTAATCTTTGTTTTTTTTTCAGTGAATTTCTAAGCTTTTTTAAATGCTAATTCCTGACTATAACGTCCCTGAAACATTTGGTTTTTTCAGTGAACAGTAGGTAGTTATAGTTAGGACCAAGTTTCCATGGGAAGAGCATTTTTTGTTTTGCTTATAACTTTGGCGTCGTGTGATGAATCTTCATGAAATTTTCCAAACAAATTCTTTGTTAAATCAGCTCCTATGTTGAAAGATTGGTGGTGATTCGTCAAGGGGGGCCGAGAAAAAAGGGGGGTCCCAAAACGTGTTATCTCCTTGTTAATTTCTGATAGGAAGCTTTAGACAAGGCTACAGGTCGAACGGGTGAACGGAATTACCCCAAATTTGGCAGGGAGAAGGGTCCTGGTCTAGAAAGCACGCTTTTGTTTATTTGGTGTAAATCCGTTCAGTAGTTTTGAAGAAATATTGAAATTTACGGATTTCGATATTTGGGAATTCTGCCATCTGATTGGCTGAGGTGTTACGAGCATGAGCTTGCTGCTTATTGGCTGCGAGCGGTGCGAGCAGTTGCAACTAGGAAGTGTTGGCAGCCATTTTGTGATTCCGTTGAAACGAGTAAGGGGGAAAAAGGGTGAAAAGAGTAGGAAACAGGAGGATAGGAGCACTGTAACCTCTGTGGGGGAGTAAGAAGCAAAGTAGTCACTCCTACCGGACTGAAAGTGCGGTGTTGCTGAGAGTGACATGGTGCTGAGATGAGATGCTGCTACACTCGGGTATGAAACCGAGAGCCTAAACCGTGAGGTCATTGCTGTAAAGTGATGTGCTCTGATGTTTGTAGCATACCTGTGGAAGTAGTGTTAGTAGGTGTTTATACCATACAGGGAGTGGGAAGCAAACTACTGACCTCTACCGTGCGTTTATACTACACCGGAAGTGGGAAGCGAAGTACTCATGCATACCGGTGGGAAGACTCGGCGATCAAACTGAGCTGATTGTTGTAAAGTGATGGGCTGTGGGCGCTGTATCATACTGGCCGCTGTAGTATAACTGTGTAAGTAGTGTTAGTATGCGTTTATACTATACAGGGAGTGGGAAGCGAACTACTCACCCCTACTGGTCTGAAGACTCGGGGATTAAACTGTGAGCTCATTGCTGTAAAGTGATGTGCTCTGGGCGCTGTAGCATACCTGTGGAAGTAGTGTTAGTTTGCATTCATACAGTACAGGGAGTGGGAAGCGAACTACTCACCCCTACTGGTCTGAAGACTCATGGATGAAACCATGAGCTCATTGCTGTAAAGTCATGTGCTCTGTGTAGTATTCCAATGTAAGTCATAGTAGAATGTTAGTATGTAATGCTACTGTAATGTAAGTATGTAATGTTAGAATGTAGGGCTGTCATGAGGGGAATCTTGGGGAGTTTGTAGACGGTGCTGGAGAAGACGGTTGCCTTGCTGTCTGGTCCTGTTGGTGGCTGTTTAAGCTGTCTTCTTTTCCTGCAATAAATCTACTTATCGGATCCACTGCTGTCTTCCTCTTCGCTACATAAATTTGGACGCGCAGGAGAAGGTAAAAAGAAGGGAATACTCACCAAGATTTTGAGCTTGCTTGCGTTCTGCTGAACTATGTGATCCTACCTCTGGATTTATAGTTTTTGATTTTGGGGTTCCTCTGCCTCTTCACTACACTCTGGTTGATGTACTACACGTGTGCATGTAGTGTTAGTATGCGTTTATACTAATTCTGTAGTTATGCATTAACCAATACATCATGGCCATATGGAGGCGCAGGTCATACAATGTCATACAATGTCCCGCGGTGTGCATCCGCGAGACATTTATGTTTGCTATTACAGGGCGGGAGCATTGCTTCCACCCTGTGATAGTAAATTCTTGTTTGCCTCGTTGAAACGAGAGGAGGAAAACCTCGTATCGCTTCAATAAAGCGGATCCGAATGGTAAAAATTGAGAAACAAAAATGAAGCGGGGTCTCACCCGTTCATTTAAATGAGCCCACTGGTGGGTAATGTTCCGGGCCAATCCTATTATTATATTGCGGGGTCTCTGCTGCACTGGAGACCTTAATCTCATATGTAAATTAGGCACGGGAGGGCACAGAGACGTTTCGCAGACTAGGGGATCGACACCTCCCCGGGTATTGTTTACGAATTGTTCGGGGGGCTTCGAGGCCAACTCAAGACCGGGGATCGGCAAACTCCGGGGCTTTACTTTAATATGCAGGGTGAGCCTCGCCAGTCCTTGAAGCCTCGGTGGCCCTAGGCAGTGTCTTATTGGTTCTGAAATCACACAGGCTGTACTCATGGTGTTATAAAGTGATACACTCATAGAACCCTTGCCGTTGTAAAATTACCCAGGCTTCATTTATGTAATAGTCTGTTGGTTTATATTTGGTAGGTGCACTGCAAAATAAAAAATGTTTTCCCTCATAACCTACTATCAACCGCCGATTTTCACAATAAACTACAGACAAGTGTTGTCAGAAAAAGAAGACCCATACACTCACTTATTTATTGGTAAAAAAAATAACTTTTATTAAAACAACACAAATAAATGGAAACGTAACTTTATTCGAACAACAGTAAAACATGACAGAAGTGGGTGGGACTCCTCCGGAAGCAGCGTACAAAACCTGCAAGAGAAAAAAGAAACATAAGTATGTGTGCCATGTCCAAGAGAACAAGCATTTGCAATGCAATAGGTCTCGCATTAACACGAGTTTGAGCTATTGGCATTGTAAATGACAATGCCTTTTATTGATGTTTTAAAAATGAAAACAAAAAGAAAAGGCATTGTTTTTTTTTTTTTTAATTCTTTTTATTAGAAAAGGCATTGTTATTTGCATTGTCAATAGCTCAAACTCGCGTAAATGCGAGACCTATTGCATTGCAAATGCTTGTTAATTGCTGGCAGGTCTACGACCAGGAGGGACCCGGCCCACTTAAAGCCCTGCGCACTGTACGTTTCAAGCAAGCGCCCTCTGCACGAGACTAAAGGCTCCTTGCCCTTTGACCCAAGGCACCCTGCCCAGTGACACTGGCTCCTGCTCACAGTATGAGGTTCCTATCCCTAAAACTCACCACCATTGCCTCACCGCATGAGACCAGAGACAGCCTTAAGCCGCGCTCATGAGCTGGCATCAGAAAAGAGGCAATACCAGCACACGCCCTGAAGTTCTCGTAAGGGGCTCTAAAAACGTCAAAATAAATACAATGAAATAACAAGCCCGGGAGTTGTGTGCACGCACGCGCTAAAAGAACATTTTAAAAAGCACGTGAGTGGTGCTCAGAGGCGCTTGAGTGAGTGCGCTGGCAATGAGTGGGAGCGTCATCGCGCACATACTCATGCTTGTGGCGCATGGCTGCGCACTCCCGCAAGCCGTATGCCGCCACAAGCACGAGTATGTGCTTTGTAAAAAGAGCTGCACAACGACTAAAGGTCTCGTATGCAGTGCATGCGCACTGCGTGGGCAAGACCTAAAAAGAAAAGGTAGTCAGAATGAAAGGAAGAAAGTGAGAATGGGACATAGAGCGAGTGGGTGGAAGGGAGAAGGGGAGGGAGAGTCAAAAGAACAGAGGGAGGAGAAGACAGAGCGTCGGCCTACTGCACCCAGCCCTCACTGTTCACCTACCGTCACCCGTGTGTCTGGGATGCTGGGGTCCGCAAGAAACAGTACGGTCCAGCAAGTCTTTCAAATGAAACAGAGATATGAATGAAGCCAGAGATTATATTATTATCTACGGCAACATCGCTTATCTGCACCTGTGCACCCAGGCTGCTGCACCTCAGCCCCTTCCCCCGCACTGTGCTCAATTGCAGCTTCTGCGCACCGAGGCTTCACTACTCACCTGCCACAACCGGTGTGTCCAACGACGTGCCGGTGCGAGCTCCAACTCTGGGGTGCCGCTCTCTGGGTGGCACAGCAGGTCTTCGGTCGGGGATGGTGTCTTGATACCACAATGGAAGGCGTCAGAAAGGCCAGAGCATCAGCACCGGTTGAGCACCTGCTGCGTGCTTTTTCGTGCAACTAACTCAGTGTCTGAAAAGGGAGAAATAATATAATGATGGAAACGTCTTAAGGTAATTGAAGGTTTATTTCAAGCTTAAGAGAGAACACCAGTTGAGTGCATCCTTCCTTCTTGAAGTACGATCTACCAACTTTTAGTGGTAATCGTGGTTCAAAGAGGAGTTGGAGTGCACGAGAATACACAAGGGTAAATAATAAAATATTATGCCAACGTTCACATACAAAGGAACAGAGCACATGCTAGAAGGATAATATGCGCGTGCAATGCAGTTGGGCAAGCCTGTGTGCATGTACACTTAGTAATCAGCTCACTACAGTGCCCCAAAAGCCAACGACACGTGTCTGCAGGGCAGCGCTGCCCGCTGGCTCAGACCTACAGTACGGTCCAGCAGGTCCTTAAAATGAGACAGAGATGTGACTGAATGAGGTCAGAGATCACATCATTATGCACGGCAACATCGCTTGTTTGCACCTGTGCACCCAGGCTGATGCACCCCATCCCTTCACCCGCACCGCGCACAATTGCAGCCCCTGTGCACCCAGGCCCCACTGCTCACCTGCTGTCATTGGTTTATGTCCAAACACGACGGCCAGCAGGGTTCACAATTCAGATGTAGTTTTGATTGCCAGAATGATGTACACCTCATGGATCCTTTTTTTATTGCGCATTGTGATATGCGAGGTGGATGCGGCCATATCACCTGAAGCAGTGTGGAAGAACTGGGACATGTGGCATCGTCGTTATCCTATTTATACGTACGCAAAGTGGGCTGGGCTTGCGTACGCCAGGCCAGCGTAGGAGTGTGAATAATTATTACGGGGACTTGGGCGTTGTTCAGTTCCTGCCTGGGCAGGAAGTGTACTTATGTGTGTGTCAATCCGCAATTTACATTAATGTAGCATGTACCGGACGGGCGGCAACTATCGTTAATGAGATGCTGTCCGAAAACATTGAATGGACAACATCACATGTTGTTGTCAAGCTTGTGGATATGCGCAGACACGCATGTCAATGCTGTGCAGTATTATTGAAAGTGTTGCTATCGCGAAGCGCACACATGTGAGCGTGCTCGGATGGAGGGAAGATCAGCAGTGAGGCTACATCATACACAGGGATAACGCTCATTATAGTCAAGTAATGCATGTCAAACGTGAATCTGAAAGTCTCACATATGACACACTACTATACTGGTAAAGCCTGACAACGACAACAGAGCATACTGCAACACAAATCTACACATTACTCTTTACTGTTTGTCACATGTGATGTTGGATGTGCACTCTGCTTGTGGCTGATGATACCCCTTCGAGTCACCAATACTCAGGCCGAAAGGCAGCAGAATTATGTGCACACACACACACCAGGGGCATCGTGTAACACACATTTGTTTTTTGATGTAACGTTTCAGATGCATGGCTATCACACGTGGAAGCCTATTGTACAGAGCATGATTATTGATCAAGATGATCGTTGCATGTTGTGTGTAATATAAGATATGTGTACACAGCAAGAAAGTTTTCAAAAAAGCTCTGTAAGCAGAAGAGGTGTCTCTCATCAAATGGTGTAGAGAGAATGACTAAAATGGGTGGGGTCCTCCAACTGTTACAATGGGAAATGTCATGAACCAATCAAAAACTTTTTTTAAGGTCACATGGCAAGCGTGCACCGAGCTCGCAAGGAGGCCACACCCGACACGATTTTGAGAAACTATATTTACCATAATATAAGTGTATTACAGTTAGAAATTTGTAAATGTGGAAAATATTTTAGATTATCGCTTGCTCTCATATACACTTTAAACTTATTTAGATATAGTTTTGAGACATAAAAAAATAAATGATGTAACACAGGGCGTGGCAGAGTGCACTCGTCGCATACGGAACGCGCAGCCGGCGCGACCCTATACGTAGATGACGTAATGTGCGTATTGGTACCGCACAGCCGTCGCATACCAAACTAGGAGCTGGCGCGACCTTATACGTATATGATGTTAGGCAGGCACGGTGCTACAAAGCCGTCGGATACGAAATGCGCATCCTTAATGAGTTTCACAATATCACGGATAGGATTTGCGTGGTGATGGAGCTTGTTACACTACCAGTACGGGAGTCTAGTTTAAAAAAAAAATATATATATATATATATATACATACTTTTTTGGGAAGATATAAAAAATTACATAATTTTTCAAATTTTAAAAAAGGACAATAGAGTTGCTAAATATTACAAAAAAAATTAGAAATAATATAGGTTTTATAAATATTAAAATATGAAATTAACATTTAAAAAACCTTTGAAATTCACTGAAAAATCCATAGGTTTTACAGACATTATAGTTAGGAATTAGCATTTAAAAAACCTCAGAAATTCACTGAAAAAAACATAGGTTTCAGGGACATTATAGTTAGTTGGACATTTGACTCATATAAAACCAGAGAAATTCGCCTGTTATAGTTAGTTGAGCTAACTATAACTCGCACGCCCGCAATGCACTGGTGATGACATCACATATTACATCACTCATAACATGGTCAGTGACATCACTGATGACATCACTGATGACATCATCCACGTGATAATCTGATGCACATACTGATGGCCTAATATAAACTTTGATACACACACTCTAAAATACAGACTACTATTTTTGAAACCATACACACAACAATGCCAGATACTACATACCACCCACAATTTCCTAGGTCTACACTCACATCCACTCACTTATACATGCAGTTACTCATCAATACAGTACTATAATATGCACTCATACACCTATACATACAGTCACAGTCCACCACTCATCCATAGAGTTACTCACACACCTAGTCAGTCATGCAAAGAATCAATCACATAGGCATTTACTCATGTATACAGTTATACACACCAACTGTGTTATTTATACACACACCACATCACTTTTTTATGCAGATACTAACACATACTTACTGTCTTATACGATCACTGATACAAGCAGACACTTTTTTATACACCCACTCTTCAAATAACTTACTCTCACGTATAGTCATTTATATACTCCAACACTCACATATACTGCCGTAAAACATATGTAGTTACTCACACATATACCAGTGAGACATTCATTCACTCACCAACACACCCATACACACACTAACTCACCCATACAGCCCTTCCCAGATGCACTTTTTAATCCATACAACAAGCGAATCACCCACTCAGACATGTATGCACAGAGTCACACACTCCCCGCACCCACCTATACAGACACTCAGGCACACATACAGATACTCAGACAACAAATCAATAACCCATATAGACACTCATGTAGCTACTCACCAACCCATGGAGCCGCTTATACACCAACTGAGACACTAATACAGACTTTCACACAGTTTAGTCAGTAACCCATACATTCAGTGATACATGTTCAATCACTCTATTATACAGTCAGTCACGCACCTACTAAATAATCCATTCAGGGACTTGTAAATTCACTCTTTCTTCAATACAAATTGGCATAGATATATAGGAAAAATATTTAAACTTTACAGAAACACACATTCACTGGATGATGTCATCAGTGATGTCATCAGTGATGTCATTTGAGATGTAATCAGTGATGTCATCAGTGATGTCACTGACCATGTCATGAGTGATGTAATATGTGATGTCATCACCAGTGCATTGCGGGTGCGCGAGTTATAGTTAGCTCAACTAACTATAACAGGCAAATTTCTCTGGTTTTATATGAGGCAAATGTCCAACCAACTATAACGTCCCTGAAACCTATGTTTTTTTCAGTGAATTTCTAAGGTTTTTTAAATGCTAATTCCTAACTAGAACGTCTGTAAAACAAATGTTTTTTTCAGTGAAAATATATATATATATATATATATATATATATATATATATATATATATATATATATATATATATATATATATATATATATATATATATTCAAGAATCTTAGGGTCCTTCCGGGGTTAATCCCATAGTCGGGTGGCGCATTGCCGGCAGGTACCCCAACGCCGGAAATCAATATCACAATCCAAGTTGAAGTAAAAAGCGCACTCAGGATACAGGGTATTGCCAAATTTCTTTATTCTTCGTAACGCGTTTCAACACCTACTGGTGTCTTGTTCACACGATAGTTATACTGACGAACAAACGTGTATAAATAAACCATACAAAACATAAACGATGCACTTGCAGCTTTTTTTTAGTCAAAATGACCAAACAAAACGAGCGCCATCTTGGAATGGTCACTCCATAATGGAACTAGCAAGTTCTGTTTTCTTATAATAAGATTATTGTAAACTTATGCTATGAAAGGCAAATACATAGTTCATACTATTATATACCATTATTTTGACACAATTGTTGTATTGGCTGAAATCCTGTGTCACATGATTCATGAATCGAAAACACGTTATATTTGCGACTAGTGCGTAATAAATGACACGATATAAACATAATTTCATGAAAGATGGTTAAAAGTTCAAGAGGATATTTGGTATTAACATCAACTCAGTTTGGGTGAATGCGGACTAGTGCCTTATATCCCCCTTATTGATTTAACATGGTCACAGAGAAGCATTTTGTATGCCCTTCCTCGCATTTGTTAGTTCCTGATCTATAATCATGTTCAAATAACTCTGCAATGTGCATTTGCTAAGTATAAAGTGAAAACATTATGTAAAGATTTTTTTAAAAATTATATCCATAAAGAAAATGTGTAAATAAGTGCCAACACCAAATTCAAGAGAAAGTCACTTCTCTTATAAATAAGCAGGGATGAAAGAGAACCCATAAGCTTTTTCGAGCCAAACAGTTTGGGAGTCCCTTCTTGATCCCTGTAACAAAACAAGTTAAAAAACTTTGTTAAAAGATATATACATTGTTTATCTTTTTAATCTTACACACAGTTCAGAAAAATAAACACGACAAAAAAAGTTTGCATTTCACTTCAATTGCAAAGTTCATAAATTTTTCAGTAATCGTGAAGGTGAGTTGCCAATTCTTCATCTAAATTATGGCCCCCCCGGGGAACGGGTTTCTAATTCCATAATCCATTTTGATTCTTTCTTTCTCAAAGTTAGTTCTCTATTGCCACCCCTTTTGCCCATATTGACCTGTTCGATGGCATAAAATTTAAATAGAGCATTGTTTGACTGATGTTTTTCTTGAAAATGGCGGGCAATAGGATAATATAAATCTGCATTTGTGATAGCCCTAAGGTGTTCCTGTACCCGTTTTTTGACCATACATATGGTACTCCCCACATATCTTAATTTGCAGGGGCACTCGAGTACATATATAACAAAGTTGGTACTGCATGTTAGAAACTGTGTGATAGTATAGTTTCTTTTTCCAGGTACTGTTATATCTTTCACCATCTTGCTAGTTCTGCACGCTCTACAATGTCCACAAGGGAAAAAACCTTTCAAATTGTGGACATTGTGGCTGCTGGTTTCAGATATGTCCCCTTTGATGAGAATATCTCTGAGGTTTCTGCCTCTGCGATAGGTTATTTTCGGCCGATCATCAATTTGTGGGCCAATAATTGGATCAGATTTGAGTATGTTCCAATTATCAGCTAACAGCTGGCGTATTTTTTTCGAATCTTTATTGAAAGTGGTAATCATTCTGGATTCCACTTCTTTGGAAGGAGTGATCTCCTTATCTCCCAGGATGTCAGCCCTATTGATATCTTTGACTTTATTGATCGCTTTATTCAATACCCACAATGGGTAACCTCGATCTTTGAATCTGGTAATCATTCCGTTTTGTTCAAGTTCGAATGATTCTGTGGTACTGCAGTTTCTTTTTGCCCTCAGTAACTCACCGTAGGGTATACTCCATTTGAGTGCCTCCGGATGAGCACTGAGGGCATGAAGCAAGCTGTTTCCTGCTGTTGTTTTCCTATGGAGACTTGTGGTTAGGCTCCCTCCACATATGGTTACCTGGGTATCAAGAAATTCGATATCAACATAACTCATTGTTGATGTGAGTTTGATGTTGTATGGATTGTTGTTAAGTTGTTCAATGAAGGTCTTAGCCTCTTCTTCTGATCCTCTCCATATAACAAAAAGATCATCAATGTAACGGATCCATACTTTGACTAGACTGAAGAATTTAGTGAAATTTTGTTCACTGCGAATCTCCTCCATGGTAGGGACGGGATCCGCTTGTAGGAGCCGCTCCGTAGTGGATTTGCCTGACGCGTTTCGAAGCTCCATATGCTTCTCTTCAGAGGCTTTAACGGAAGCGGTGTGCGCAACCACTGACCCACTTCACCATTTTCCATATGACACACCCACCAATGGGAGGCTCAGATGAGACTGTGCATTATGGGAAGTGTAGCGCGGAGAGCACACAATCAAGTCCTGTATGGACCCTGCAAGTGGGCCCCTCCTCGATCCTGTATACGGCTGCTGTTTCACTTGCGTGACCCCCAAGAATTACGGGGTGGTGCATACTCCGCAGCTGGACGGCCGCGTGTTATATACTGCTCCAAAAGTTGTCCACCTTTAAGTAGCACTCGACCAGCAGCTTGGTTTATGTGTAGGTAGGGATGGGGATCCGCTTGTAGGAGCCGCTCCGTAGTGGATTTGCCTGACGCGTTTCTAAGCTCCATATGCTTCTCTTCAGAGGCTTTAACGGAAGCGGTGTGCGCAACCACTGACCCACTTCACCATTTTCCATATGACATACCCACCAATGGGAGGCTCAGATGAGACTGTGCATTATGGGAAGTGTAGCGCGGAGAGCACACAATCAAGTCCTGTATGGACCCTGCAAGTGGGCCCGTCCTCGATCCTGTATACGGCTGCTGTTTCACTTGCGTGACCCCCAAGAATTACGGGGTGGTGCATACTCTGCGGCTGGACGGCCGTGTGTTATATACTGCTCCAAAAGTTGTCCACCTTTAAGTAGCACTCGACCAGCAGCTTGGTTTATGTGTAGGTAGGGACGGGATCCGCTTGTAGGAGCCGCTCCGTAGTGGATTTGCCTGACGCGTTTCGAAGCTCCATATGCTTCTCTTCAGAGGCTTTAACGGAAGCGGTGTGCGCAACCACTGACCCACTTCACCATTTTCCATATGACACACCCACCAATGGGAGGCTCAGATGAGACTGTGCATTATGGGAAGTGTAGCGCGGAGAGCACACAATCAAGTCCTGTATGGACCCTGCAAGTGGGCCCGTCCTCGATCCTCTATACGGCTGCTGTTTCACTTGCGTGACCCCCAAGAATTACGGGGTGGTGCATACTCCGCAGCTGGACGGCCGCGTGTTATATACTGCTCCAAAAGTTGTCCACCTTTAAGTAGCACTCGACCAGCAGCTTGGTTTATGTGTAGGTAGGGACGGGGATCCGCTTGTAGGAGCCGCTCCGTAGTGGATTTGCCTGACGCGTTTCTAAGCTCCATATGCTTCTCTTCAGAGGCTTTAACGGAAGCGGTGTGCGCAACCACTGACCCACTTCACCATTTTCCATATGACATACCCACCAATGGGAGGCTCAGATGAGACTGTGCATTATGGGAAGTGTAGCGCGGAGAGCACACAATCAAGTCCTGTATGGACCCTGCAAGTGGGCCCGTCCTCGATCCTGTATACGGCTGCTGTTTCACTTGCATGACCCCCAAGAATTACAGGGTGGTGCATACTCTGCGGCTGGACGGCCGCGTGTTATATACTGCTCCAAAAGTTGTCCACCTTTAAGTAGCACTCGACCAGCAGCTTGGTTTATGTGTCGGTAGGGATGAGGATCCGCTTGTAGGAGCCGCTCCGTAGTGGATTTGCCTGACGCGTTTCGAAGCTCCATATGCTTCACTTCAGAGGCTTTAACGGAAGCGGTGTGCGCAACCACTGACCCACTTCACCATTTTCCATATGACACACCCACCAATGGGAGGCTCAGATGAGACTGTGCATTATGGGAAGTGTAGCGCGGAGAGCACACAATCAAGTCCTGTATGGACCCTGCAAGTGGGCCCGTCCTCGATCCTGTATACGGCTGCTGTTTCACTTGCGTGACCCCCAAGAATTACGGGGTGGTGCATACTCCGCAGCTGGACGGCCGCGTGTTATATACTGCTCCAAAAGTTGTCCACCTTTAAGTAGCACTCGACCAGCAGCTTGGTTTATGTGTAGGTAGGGACGGGATCCGCTTGTAGGAGCCGCTCCGTAGTGGATTTGCCTGACGCGTTTCGAAGCTCCATATGCTTCTCTTCAGAGGCTTTAACGGAAGCGGTGTGCGCAACCACTGACCCACTTCACCATTTTCCATATGACACACCCACCAATGGGAGGCTCAGATGAGACTGTGCATTATGGGAAGTGTAGCGCGGAGAGCACACAATCAAGTCCTGTATGGACCCTGCAAGTGGGCCCCTCCTCGATCCTGTATACGGCTGCTGTTTCACTTGCGTGACCCCCAAGAATTACGGGGTGGTGCATACTCAGCGGCTGGACGGCGCGTGTTATATACTGCTCCAAAAGTTGTCCACCTTTAAGTAGCACTCGACCAGCAGCTTGGTTTATGTGTAGGTAGGGAGGGGGATCCGCTTGTAGGAGCCGCTCCGTAGTGGATTTGCCTGACGCGTTTCGAAGCTCCATATGCTTCTCTTCAGAGGCTTTAACGGAAGCGGTGTGCGCAACCACTGACCCACTTCACCATTTTCCATATGACACACCCACCAATGGGAGGCTCAGATGAGACTGTGCATTATGGGAAGTGTAGCGCGGAGAGCACACAATCAAGTCCTGTATGGACCCTGCATGTGGGCCCGTCCTCGATCCTGTATATCGCTGCTGTTTCACTTGCGTGACCCCCAGGAATTACGGGGTGGTGCATACTCCGCGGCTGGACGGCCGCGTGTTATATACTGCTCCAAAAGTTGTCCACCTTTAAGTAGCACTGGACCAGCAGCTTGGTTTATGTGTAGGTAGGGACGGGGATCCGCTTGTAGGAGCCGCTCCGTAGTGGATTTGCCTGACGCGTTTCGAAGCTCCATATGCTTCTCTTCAGAGGCTTTAACGGAAGCGGTGTGCGCAACCACTGACCCACTTCACCATTTTCCATATGACACACCCACCAATGGGAGGCTCAGATGAGACTGTGCATTATGGGAAGTGTAGCGCGGAGAGCACACAATCAAGTCCTGTATGGACCCTGCAAGTGGGCCCGTCCTCGATCCTGTATACGGCTGCTGTTTCACTTGCGTGACCCCCAAGAATTACGGGGTGGGGCATACTCCGCGGCTGGACGGCCGCGTGTTATATACTGCTCCAAAAGTTGTCCACCTTTAAGTAGCACTCGACCAGCAGCTTGGTTTATGTGTAGGTAGGGAGGGGGATCCGCTTGTAGGAGCCGCTCCGTAGTGGATTTGCCTGACGCGTTTCGAAGCTCCATATGCTTCTCTTCAGAGGCTTTAACGGAAGCGGTGTGCGCAACCACTGACCCACTTCACCATTTTCCATATGACATACCCACCAATGGGAGGCTCAGATGAGACTGTGCATTATGGGAAGTGTAGCGCGGAGAGCACACAATCAAGTCCTGTATGGACCCTGCAAGTGGGCCCGTCCTCGATCCTGTATACGGCTGCTGTTTCACTTGCGTGACCCCCAAGAATTACGGGGTGGTGCATACTCCGCGGCTGGACGGCCGTGTGTTATATACTGCTCCAAAAGTTGTCCACCTTTAAGTAGCACTCGACCAGCAGCTTGGTTTATGTGTAGGTAGGGACGGGATCCGCTTGTAGGAGCCGCTCCGTAGTGGATTTGCCTGACGCGTTTCGAAGCTCCATATGCTTCTCTTCAGAGGCTTTAACGGAAGCGGTGTGCGCAACCACTGACCCACTTCACCATTTTCCATATGACACACCCACCAATGGGAGGCTCAGATGAGACTGTGCATTATGGGAAGTGTAGCGCGGAGAGCACACAATCAAGTCCTGTATGGACCCTGCAAGTGGGCCCCTCCTCGATCCTGTATACGGCTGCTGTTTCACTTGCGTGACCCCCAAGAATTACGGGGTGGTGCATACTCCGCGGCTGGACGGCCGCGTGTTATATACTGCTCCAAAAGTTGTCCACCTTTAAGTAGCACTCGACCAGCAGCTTGGTTTATGTGTAGGTAGGGACGGGGATCCGCTTGTAGGAGCCGCTCCGTAGTGGATTTGCCTGACGCGTTTCTAAGCTCCATATGCTTCTCTTCAGAGGCTTTAACGGAAGCGGTGTGCGCAACCACTGACCCACTTCACCATTTTCCATATGACATACCCACCAATGGGAGGCTCAGATGAGACTGTGCATTATGGGAAGTGTAGCGCGGAGAGCACACAATCAAGTCCTGTATGGACCCTGCAAGTGGGCCCGTCCTCGATCCTGTATACGGCTGCTGTTTCACTTGCGTGACCCCCAAGAATTACGGGGTGGTGCATACTCCGCGGCTGGACGGCCGTGTGTTATATACTGCTCCAAAAGTTGTCCACCTTTAAGTAGCACTCGACCAGCAGCTTGGTTTATGTGTAGGTAGGGACGGGATCCGCTTGTAGGAGCCGCTCCGTAGTGGATTTGCCTGACGCGTTTCGAAGCTCCATATGCTTCTCTTCAGAGGCTTTAACGGAAGCGGTGTGCGCAACCACTGACCCACTTCCCCATTTTCCATATGACACACCCACCAATGGGAGGCTCAGATGAGACTGTGCATTATGGGAAGTGTAGCGCGGAGAGCACACAATCAAGTCCTGTATGGACCCTGCAAGTGGGCCCGTCCTCGATACTGTATACGGCTGCTGTTTCACTTGCGTGACCCCCAAGAATTACGGGGTGGTGCATACTCCGCGGCTGGACGGCCGCGTGTTATATACTGCTCCAAAAGTTGTCCACCTTTAAGTATCACTCGACCAGCAGCTTGGTTTATGTGTAGGTAGGGACGGGGATCCGCTTGTAGGAGCCGCTCTGTAGTGGATTTGCCTGACGCGTTTCGAAGCTCCATATGCTTCTCTTCAGAGGCTTTAACGGAAGCGGTGTGCGCAACCACTGACCCACTTTACCATTTTCCATATGACACACCCACCAATGGGAGGCTCAGATGAGACTGTGCATTATGGGAAGTGTAGCGCGGAGAGCACACAATCAAGTCCTGTATGGACCCTGCAAGTGGGCCCGTCCTCGATCCTGTATACGGCTGCTGTTTCACTTGCATGACCCCCAAGAATTACAGGGTGGTGCATACTCTGCGGCTGGACGGCCGCGTGTTATATACTGCTCCAAAAGTTGTCCACCTTTAAGTAGCACTCGACCTGCAGCTTGGTTTATGTGTCGGTAGGGATGGGGATCCGCTTGTAGGAGCCGCTCCGTAGTGGATTTGCCTGACGCGTTTCGAAGCTCCATATGCTTCACTTCAGAGGCTTTAACGGAAGCGGTGTGCGCAACCACTGACCCACTTCACCATTTTCCATATGACACACCCACCAATGGGAGGCTCAGATGAGACTGTGCATTATGGGAAGTGTAGCGCGGAGAGCACACAATCAAGTCCTGTATGAACCCTGCAAGTGGGCCCGTCCTCAATCCTGTATACGGCTGCTGTTTCACTTGCGTGACCCCCAAGAATTACGGTGTGGTGCATACTCCGCAGCTGGACGGCTGCGTGTTATATACTGCTCCAAAAGTTGTCCACCTTTAAGTAGCACTCGACCAGCAGCTTGGTTTATGTGTAGGTAGGGACGGGATCCGCTTGTAGGAGCCGCTCCGTAGTGGATTTGCCTGACGCGTTTCGAAGCTCCATATGCTTCTCTTCAGAGGCTTTAACGGAAGCGGTGTGCGCAACCACTGACCCACTTCACCATTTTCCATAAGACACACCCACCAATGGGAGGCTCAGATGAGACTGTGCATTATGGGAAGTGTAGCGCGGAGAGCACACAATCAAGTCCTGTATGGACCCTGCAAGTGGGCCCCTCCTCGATCCTGTATACGGCTGCTGTTTCACTTGCGTGACCCCCAAGAATTACGGGGTGGTGCATACTCCGCGGCTGGACGGCCGCGTGTTATATACTGCTCCAAAAGATGTCCACCTTTAAGTAGAACTCGACCAGCAGCTTGGTTTATGTGTAGGTAGGGACGGGGATCCGCTTGTAAGAGAAGCTCTGTAGTGGATTTGCCTGACACGTTTCGAAGCTCCATATGCTTCTCTTCAGAGGCTTTAACGGAAGCGGTGTGCGCAACCACTGACCCACTTTACCATTTTCCATATGACACACCCACCAATGGGAGGCTCAGATGAGACTGTGCATTATGGGAAGTGTAGCGCGGAGAGCACACAATCAAGTCCTGTATGGACCCTGCAAGTGGGCCCGTCCTCGATCCTGTATACGGCTGCTGTTTCACTTGCATGACCCCCAAGAATTACGGGGTGGTGCATACTCCGCGGCTGGACGGCCGCGTGTTATATACTGCTCAAAAAGTTGTCCACCTTTAAGTAGCACTCGACCAGCAGCTTGGTTTATGTGTCGGTAGGGACGGGGATCCGCTTGTAGGAGCCGCTCCGTAGTGGATTTGCCTGACGCGTTTCGAAGCTCCATATGCTTCTCTTCAGAGGCTTTAACGGAAGCGGTGTGCGCAACCACTGACCCACTTCACCATTTTCCATATGACACACCCACCAATGGGAGGCTCAGATGAGACTGTGCATTATGGGAAGTGTAGCGCGGAGAGCACACAATCAAGTCCTGTATGGACCCTGCAAGTGGGCCCGTCCTCGATCCTGTATACGGCTGCTGTTTCACTTGCGTGACCCCCAAGAATTACGGGGTGGTGCATACTCCGGCATACTCCGCGGCTGGACGGCCGCATGTTATATACTTCTCCAAAAGTTGTCCACCTTTAAGTAGCACTCGACCAGCAGCTTGGTTTATGTGTAGGTAGGGACGGGGATCCGCTTGTAGGAGCCGCTCCGTAGTGGATTTGCCTGACGCGTTTCGAAGCTCCATATGCTTCTCTTCAGAGGCTTTAACGGAAGCGGTGTGCGCAACCACTGACCCACTTCACTATTTTCCATATGACACACCCACCAATGGGAGGCTCAGATGAGACTGTGCATTATGGGAAGTGTAGCGCGGAGAGCACACAATCAAGTCCTGTATGGACCCTGCAAGTGGGCCCATCCTCGATCCTGTATACGGCTGCTGTTTCACTTGCGTGACCCCGAAGAATTACGGGGTGGTGCATACTCCTCGGCTGGACGGCCGCGTGTTATATACTGCTCCAAAAGTTGTCCACCTTTAAGTAGCACTCGACCAGCAGCTTGGTTTATGTGTAGGTAGGGACGGGGATCCGCTTGTAGGAGCTTCGAAACGCGTCAGGCAAATCCACTACGGAGCGGCTCCTATAAGCGGATCCCCGTCCCTACCTACACATAAATCAAGCTGCTGGTTGAGTGCTACTTACAGGTGGACAACCTTGGAGCAGAATATAACACGCGGCCGTCCAGCCGCGGAGTATGCACCACCCTGGAAGCCTTGGGGGCCACGAAAGTGGACCAGCAGCCGTACATAGGATCGAGGACGGGTCCACTTGCAGGGTCCATACAGGACTTGATTATGTGCTTTCCGCACTACACTTCCCATAATGCACAGCCTCATTTGAGCCTCCCATTGGTGGGTGTGTCATATGTTAAATGGTGAAGTGGGTTAGCAGTTGTGCACACCGTTTCCGTTAAAGCCTCTGAAGAGAAGCATATGGAGCTTCGAAACGCGTCAGGCAAATCCACTACGTAGCGGCTCCTACAAGCGGATCCCCGTCCCTACCTACACATAAATCAAGCTGCTGGTCGAGTGCTACTTACAGGTGGACAACCTTGGAGCAGAATATAACACGCGGCCGTCCAGCCGCGGAGTATGCACCACCCCGGAAGCCTTGGGGGCCACGAAAGTGGACCAGCAGCCATACATAGGATCGAGGACGGGCCCACTTGCAGGGTCCATACAGGACTTGATTATGTGCTTCCCGCACTACACTTCCCATAATGCACAGCCTCATTTGAGCCTCCCATTGGTGGGTGTGTCATATGTTAAATGGTGAAGTGGGTTAGCGGTTGTGCACACCGTTTCCGTTAAAGCCTCTGAAGAGAAGCATATGGAGCTTCGAAACGCGTCAGGCAAATCCACTACGGAGCGGCTCCTACAAGCGGATCCCCGTCCCTACCTATACATAAATCAAGCTGCTGGTCGAGTGCTACTTACAGGTGGACAACCTTGGAGCAGAATATATATATATATATATATATATATATATATATATTCACTTAAAAAACCATAGGTTTCACACATGTTATAGTTAGCTGTACATTTCACTCGTAAAAAACCAATGAAATTCCACGTTATAGTTAGATCAGGTAACTATAACTTGCGCGCCCACAATAAACTGCTGATGACGTCACATAGTACATCACTCATGACATGGTCAGTGACATCACTCATGACATCAATGATGACATCTGAAATTACACATTGTGGATTGCGGTCGCGCAAGTTATAGTTACCTGATCTAACTATAATGTGGAATTTCATTGGTTTTTTACGAGTGAAATGTACAGCTAACTATAACATGTGTGAAACCTATGGTTTTTTAAGTGAATTTGCAAGGTTTTGTACATGATAATTCCTAACTATAACGTGTGTGAAACCTATGGTTTTTTCAGTGAATTTGTACGGTTTTTTAAATGCTAAGTTATGTATTTATTTTTTATTTTTTTTTCTGGTTTTTCACTATGCGCACACCCTGCGCGCACGGTGCGCTTCACGCACCGTGCATGCGCTGTTGCGCTGAGCACGTTGCGCAGTCCATGCCGTGCGCGCCTCGCCTTTTTTTACGCAGTAACATTTGTTTTTTTCTCCCTTGTGGGTCCTTTAATTTATTTAATTAATGTGATTGTTACTTCTTTATTTATTTATTTATTTATTTTTTGCCGTGCGCGTACGGTAAGCTTACCGTACGCGTACCCCGCGATTTTTTTTTTAAATTATTACATTTATTTTTCGTACTTTTGGGTCCTTCTTGGACCCCCTGACAAACACTAGGGGGTCTGCAACTATCTTCGTTGCCCGCGTTTCACGTTCCCCACCTTTGTTTCTCAGTGCAAGAGACAGAAAATGGCGGCCGACACTTCCTGATTTCGACCGATTCGAATGTTTACAGTCATGTAACCACCAATCAGAATTGAGCTCGCGCATGGCACCGTACGCGTACGGTAAGCTTACGGTAAGCGCACGGAGCGCGCTTACAGATATATACATTGATTTAAATGCTATTTTCTCAGGACCTACTGAACAGATTTACACCAGACCTACAAAAGGCACATCCTTGACCTGAGGACTACCTCTCTGCCAAATTTCAAGTAATTCTGTTCAGCCGTTCGGGATGTAGCTGTGTCAAAAGGTCCTATGGAAAAATACATGGGGAAAACGCGTTTTGGGACCCCCCTTTTTTCTCAGCCCCCGCTTGACGAATCCCCCTGAGACTTTCAGGGTAGGAGCGGAGCGTAGCGCCCCATTAGTTTTGAAAATTTCACGAGGATTCGTCGACCGGCGCCAAAGTTATTCCAAATAGAATGTTGCGGATTTCCTATGGAAACACGGTCCTAACTATAACTATCTACTGGCGACCGCCAGTAGATAATATATATATATATTATCTACTGGCGGTCGCCAGTAGATAGTTATAGTTAGGACCCTGTTTCCATAGGAAATCCGCAACATTCTATTTGGAATAACTTTGGCGCCGGTCGACGAATCCTCGCGAAATTTTCAAAATAGGTGGGGCGCTACGCTCCGCTCCTACCCTGAAAGTCTCGGGGGGATTCGTCAAGCGGGGGCTGAGAAAAAAGGGGGGTCCCAAAACGCGTTTTTCCCATGCATTTTTCCATAGGACCTTTAGACACAGCTACAGCCTGAACGGCCGAACAGAGTTACTTGAAATTTGGCAGAGAGGTAGTCTACAGGTCAAGGAAGTGCCTTTTGTAGGTCTGGTGTAAATATGTTCAGTAGATCCTGAGAAAATAGCATTTAAATCAATATATATATCTGAGCCAGCTTACGGTGCGCTTACCGTGCGCTTACGGTAAGCTTACCGTACGCGTACGGTGCCGTGCGCGAGCGCGATTCTGATTGGCTGTTAGATCTTAGTAAACATTCGAATCGGTCGAAACCAGGATGCGGCGGCCGCCATTTTCTCTCTCGCACTCTGAGGGGGGGAGGAAAAACAAAGGCAAAAAACATGTAAAGGGGCTGTTTATACTGCTCCTAACCACCTAGCCTTGATTAAGGTGTCCCAAAACAATCTCCAATGGAAAAAATTCAATTTTCTTTTTTTTCGGAAAAACGCCGATTACGCTTACCGTACGCGTACGGTAAATTTAAAAAAAAATAAATAAACTATCCACACTTTCCCCACCCCGTGGGCAAAAGGGGCCCACAGGGCACCTTTTGTGCATGGCATTTTATATTCAAGGAAAATTTAAAATATTACCTTTCACAACGAAGCGCATAATATGTCCTCCATGTGCGGACGGTGCGCGAAGCGCATCGTGCGTGCACGGCACTAACTGCGTAAAGTGGGCGCGCGGTGCGCAAAGCGCACCGCGTGCTCACTGTGCGCGCACCGTGCGCGCACGGAACGAACTGCGTTAAGTGGGCGCGCACGCCACGAACGGCGTAAAGTAACTTAGCATTTAAAAAAACGTACAAATTCACTGAAAAAAACATAGGTTTCACACACGTTATAGTTAGGAATTAGCATTTAAAAAACCTTGCAAATTCAGTGAAAAAACCATAGGTTTCACACATGCTATAGTTAGCTGGAGATTTTACTCATAAAAAACCAATGAAATTCCCCCGTTATAGTTAGTGCAGGCAACTATAACTCACGCGACCGCAATCCTCTGCTGATGACATATGTGTCTTTATGAAAAAAAAATATTTGTAATATATGTATAGCTAAAATTTAATGGAAGAAGACATGGGCAAATAAGTGTCTAAATACAGTATTAGCATCAGCAGAGGATTGCGGTCGCGTGAGTTATAGTTGCCTGCACTAACTATAACGGGGGAATTTCATTGGTTTTTTATGAGTAAAATCTCCAGCTAACTATAGCATGTGTGAAACCTATGGTTTTTCACTGAATTTGCAAGGTTTTTTAAATGCTAATTCCTAACTATAACGTGTGTGAAACCTATGGTTTTTTCAGTGAATTTGTATATATATATATATATATATATATATATATATATATATATATATATATATATATATATATATATATATATATATATACATATATATATATATTATCTACTGGCGGTCGCCAGTAGATAGTTATAGTTAGGACCTATTTTCCATAGGAAATCCGCAACCTTCTATTGGGAATATCTTTGGCGCCGGTTGACGAATCTTCGCAAAATTCTCCAACTTTTGTCCAGCTCCGCTCCGCTCCTACCCTGAAAGTTTTGCGGTGATCCGTGAAGCGGGGGCCGAGGAAAAAAGGGGGTACCAAAACGCGTTTTCCCCATGCAATTTCCCATAGGATCTGTTGTCGCAGCTACAGCCCGAACCGCTGAACGGAATGACACCAAATTTGGCAAAGAGATAGTCCTTAGTTCGGACTCGTGCCTTTTGCATATTTGGTGTGAATCTGTTCCGTAGTTCCTGAGAAAATTAGGGTAAAAAAGTTAGTGATATCTATGGCTGCGGAGGATCCGCGGACCGTATCCGCACCGCAAGCGCACCCTCCCCGAACGGAGCGCGCACCCTCCCAATTGCGCGCTGAATGCTAATTGGCTGTCGAGCGTCTCTCTACATTCGAAACCAGGAACTGTTGGCGGCCATTTTCTGCCTCGGTAGAAGCGAGGCTGAAGATGGAAGGGGAATAAGTGTGTAAAAGATATAAAGGGGGCAGAGTGGAAATACTCTGACCCTCTAGATCTGCTTAGGGGGTCCCAGAAGGACCCCCTGTGGCCCCCCTTTTTATTTTTTAAAGCGGCGAAATGCGCGCACGGTGCGCGCATCCTATCGCGTTGGATGCATGGATTTTCTCGCGGTGGGTGCGCCGATCCACGGCAACGTTTTTTGAAAAACGACAAGAAATCATTGGTTGTATAACAACTTTCTACACTGAAAGGTAGGGTGTATATTTTTGTTTTTTAAAGGTATGATTGTTATTGGTTAACAAAAACAGATTGTAAGGAACATTATATATGATAAGCTGATATGGTGAAAAGTCAAGCACACTTCCTGTCTTGTGTAGGAACATTGTGTGCTGAACTTGTGACCTGTGAGCTCAGTGCAGTGTTCCATGACCTGTTTCTATGGTAACAGGCAGAAGGCAAATTGGGGGAAGGGTTGAAATGTATTTCAGTTGGAAAGGGTTGAAATGTTTAACCAATAGAAATGTGTGTTTGCTTTTGAGTTTATGTGCGAAGGATTGTGATTTGTTGTTTACATGTATATGTGTGGAAAATGAAAGGGAAACTTTTCCATTCTTTGCTTTTGCTGAGAGGTGCACAGTGCAGAGATTCTGTAAAAGAAAATATGGTGAGTGATTCATATACTCCTTGATCTACAAAAGAACTTGAAAGATGAGTTATTTAATTGTGAGGGGATGTATGTAGACTATTTTGATTTTAATCAGACTAATGTATTTTTCCTGCTAAAGTGTAGGGAGTACTTTTTTTCTCTACAATGTGTGTGCATGTAGAAACCATTCTGTGATAGGCATTTGTGTTTTTTATGTGTTTGCAGACAGATAACTGTGCAGTTTTTATATTTTGGTAGAATTAGAAACCAGTCATTGTTTATGAATTTGTGAAATGAGTTATGGTATGTTTCTATACTAAAATGTAGTACTACTTCTAGATGTGTTTTGATATAGTGCAAGGGATAGTGTTGTTTGTCTACAATCACACAGTGAGTCTGTGTGCATTTGGGAACCACTGTGAGAGAAGCATTTGGTAATATCGTGTATTTGCTGACAGATAACTGTTTTAAAACCAGTCAGGTTGTCAAGTTTTAGTAGCATTAGAAGACAGTTATGGCTTATGCTTTCATTAAATGAGTGAGGCATTGACAGTAAATTGCAGTCGTGAAATATGTAGATTGTGTGCAGTTCCCTTACCACTTGCACTGTAGTGAATGAGTTTTGGTAAGCTCATAGGGATAGTGGTGCTTGTCTAGAATCACACTGTGAGTTAGTGTGTATTTGGGATCAGTGTGAGAGAATCATTTGGTAACATCATGTATTTGCTGACAGATAACTGTTTTAAAATCTGTCATGTGAAGTTTTAGTAGCATTAGAATCCAATCTTTGCTTATATGTTGATTAAATGAGTCATGCTTTGACACTGATGTGCTGTACTTAAATATGTAGATTGTGTGCAGTACCATTAACTCTTCCAGACTAGTGAATGAGTTTTGGTAAACTCCTAGGATAGTGTTGCTTGTCTAAAATCACACTGTGAGTCTGTGTGCATTTGGGTAGGGATTGTGAGAGAAGCATTTGGTAACATAGTGTATTTGCTGACAGATAACTGTTTTAAAACCTGTCATGTTGTCAAGTTTTAGTAGCATTAGAAGACAGTTATGGCTTATGCTTTCATTATATGAGTCAGACATTGACAGTAAATTGCAGTCGTGAAATATGTAGATTGTGTGCAGTTCCCTTATCACTTCCAGTGTAGTGAATGAGTTTTGGTAAACTCCTAGGGATACTGGTGCTTGTCTAGAATCACACTGTGAGTCTGTGTGCATTTGGGAACCACTGTGAGCGAAGCGTTTGGTAACATCGTGTATTTGCTGAGAGAAAACTGTTTTAAAACCTGTCATGTTGTCAAGTTTTAGTAGCATTAGAAGCCAGTCTTTGCTTATGTGTTGATTAAATGAGTCAGGCATTGACACTAAAGAGCAGTCGTGAAATATGTAGATTGTGTGCAGTTCCCTTATCACTTCCAGTGTAGTGAATGAGTTTTGGTAAACTCCTAGAGATACTGGTGCTTGTCTAGAATCACACTGTGAGTCTTTGTGCATTTGGGAACCACTGTGAAAGAAGCGTTTGGTAACATTGTGTATTTGCTGACAGAAAACTGTTTTAAAACTTGTCATGTTGTCAAGTTTTAGTAGCATTAGCAGCCAGTCATTGCTTATGTGTTGATTAAATGATTCAGGCATTGACACTAAAGTGCAGTCGTGAAATATATAGATTGTGTGCAGTTCCCTTACCACTTCCACTGTATTGAATGAGTTTTGGTAAGCTGCTAGGGATAGTGTTGTATGTCTAGAATCACACTGTGAGTCTGTGTGTATTTGGGAATCACTGTGAGAGAAGTGTTTGGTAACATCGTGTATTTGCTGACAGATAAGTGTTGTAAAACATGTAATGTTGTCAAGTTTTAGTAGCATTAGAAGACAGTTATGGCTTATGCTTTCATTATATGAGTCAGGCATTGACAGTAAATTGCAGTTGTGAAATATGTAGATTGTGTGCAGTTTGCTTACCACTTCCACAGTAGTGAATGATTTTTGGTAAACTCCTAGGTATAGTGGTTGTTGTCTAGAATTACACTGTGAGTCTGTGTGCATTTGAGAACCACTGTGAGAGAAGCATTTGGTAACATTGTGTATTTGCTGACAGATAACTAACTTAAAACCTCTCATGTTGTCAAGTTTTAGTAGCATTAGAAGCTAGTCTTTGCTTATGCATTGATAAAATGAGTCAGGGTTTGACACTAAGGTACACTACCATGTACTATTCTGTTCACTGTGGCAGAACTGAAAATTTAAAAGTTTTACCTAAGCACTGTCCTAGAAGAAGTCTGATTATTTAGTCAGTTTCTAAGTACCAAATAGATTGCTTCAAATAAAAGTGTTCTGACATACTATACACTTGTCTTTTACACCTTCAATTCCCTAGTCAGTATCCATACACTTCCAGGAAACATCCTGTCACTTCCTTTGCAGTCCTCTAGAGACCCATTCAACAGCATGTACTAATCCATTGACTGTGCCAAAACTCAAACACTTATAAATTCACCTAGACACTCTCTTTCCAGTACTCTAATGATTTAGTCATTGCCTAAGTATTCATGCACTGAGCCAGGTCTTAGCACATGGACTACGTCAAACCCATATCCACTATGCATGCAGTCCCCTAAGCACCTACACAATGGTCTTTCACACCTTCAATTCCCCAGTCAGTATCCGTTCACTTCCAGCAAACACCCTGTCACTGCCGTTGCACTCCTCTAGTGACCCATTCAGCATCATTTACTAATCCATTCACAGTGCCAAACCCTAATAAATTCACCCAGGCACTCTCCTTGCAGTACTCTAATCATTCAGTCAGTACCCAAGTACTCATCCAGTGACCCAGGCCTTAGTATATGGACTGCTTCAAACTCTTATCCTCTATGTATGCAGTCCTTTAACCACCTACAAAATTGTCTTTCACACCTTCAATTCCCTAGTCGGTATTCATACACTCTCTTTGCAGTCCTCTAGTGACCCATTCAGCACCATGTACTAATCCATTCACTGAGTGTCTATATATCTGTATAAATGCATATGATAGTCTTGTACGGAGTGACTGTAAGTATGAGTCACTGTACAGGTGAGTGAGTGGAGGTGCATGTAGACCTAAGAGTCAATGAGTGGGTATGTAGTTATTGGTATTGGAGTTTCTATGGTCTTCAAAATGGCCGTCTGAAATTTTGAGTTGGTGTATCAAAAGTTATATTAGGGTGTGAGAAGGTGTACTAATTTATCACATAGATGACATCATCAGTGATGTCATCAGTGATGTCACTGACCATGTCATGAGTGATGTAATATGTGACGTCATCAGCAGTGGATTGCGGGCGCGCAAGTTATAGTTATCTGAACTAACTATAACAGGGGAATTTATAGGGTTTTGTACGAGGGAAATGTCCAGCTAACTATAACGCCCCTGAAACCTATGGTTTTTTCAGTGATATATATATATTATCTACTGGCGGTCGCCAGTAGATAGTTATAGTTAGGACCGTGTTTCCATAGGAAATCTCAAAAAATTCTATTTTGAATAACTTTGGCGCCAGTTGACGAATCTTCGCGAAATTTTCAAAACTAATGGGGCGCTCCGCTCAACTCCTACCCTGAAAGTCTCGAGGGGATTCGTCAAGCGGGGGCCGAGAAAACAGGGGGGTCCCAAAGCACGTTTTCCCCATGCAATTTCCCATAGGACCTTTAGTCAAAGGTACAGCCCGAATGGCTGAACAGAATTACTTGAAATTTGGCAGAGAGGTAGCCCTCAGGTCAGGGATGTGCCTTTTGCATATATGGAGTCAATATGTTTAGTGGTTCCAGAGAAAATTGCAGAAAAAAGCACATACATATCTATAGCCGCGCACGGTGCGCGCACCCTAACGTGCGCGAGCGTAATTCTGATTGGTTGTTACATGTCAGTCAACGTTCGAATCGGTCGAAATCAGGAAGTGTCGGCCGCCATTTTGTTTGTTTTCAGTGCGAGAGTGGAAAAGGAAGGTGGCGAACGTGAAAAGGGGGCAGGGTAGAGAGTTCCTGACCCCCTAGCCTTTGTCAGGGGGCCCCTGAAGGACCCCGAAGGCAGAAAAAAAATTTAAATTTTTTTTTTTAAATCGCGGGGTTGCACGCACCGTGAAAAACCATAAAAAAAAAAATGTTAATAGGTAGTTTATTGAAAAATAAATATATAAAAAAAATAATAATACATACATAACTTAGCATTTAAAAAAACATACAAATTCACTGAAAAAACCATAGGTTTCACACACGTTATAGTTAGGAATTAGCATTTAAAAAACCTTGCAAATTCACTTAAAAAACCATAGGTTTCACACATGTTATAGTTAGGTGGATATTTCATTGTAAAAAAACAATGAAATTCCCCCGTTATAGTTACTTCAGATAACTATAACTCGCGCGACCGCCACTCTATCACAAGGATGATGTCATCAGTGATGTCAAGAGTGATGCCACTGACCATGTCATGAGTGATGTAATATGTGACGTCATGAGCAGTGGATTGCGGGCGCGCGAGTTATAGTTATCTGAAGTAACTATAACGGGGGAATTTCATTGGTTTTTTATGAGTGAAATATCCACCTAACTATAACATGTTCGAAACCTATGGTTTTTTAAGTGAATATATATATATATATATACATGCACACATACACACACATATATTTATAATATTGTATTCTTTAAGTTTACAAAAAATATATTTGTAATATATATTACAATTATTAATTTAATAATATTTTTAAATTATATATGTTTAAAGAAATATATATTTATATGTAATTTTAAAAAAAAATATTTTATTTCATTTTAATTATATTGTTAAATATTAACATATCTGGGGAGTTTTATTAAAAAGTCACGCCGCGCAGCCCCACGAGGCTGTGCTGCGTTGCTTGACAGGGAGGGAGCAGGAGAGAGCCATGTCTTCAAAGATATGGCTATCTAATCCCCTTTCCCTTGCTCCGGCGTTGATTACAGCTGCTGTGCGCCATGCACACACCGTAGCTCAGCAGCGCTAGGGTGTATGCATGAATCTAGCAACGGTTTTGTACAGGGAGGGTACCCTTCCTGTACAAAAAACTATGCTAGACACAAGGGAATGCTTTTCCCAATTTGTATGTGTGCTGCACAGTGCAGCATGCATGCATGCAAAGTCAGAAAAGGAAGGAGAAATGAAAGCATTTCTCCTTCCTTGCACCTTGTTGAAAAGGGCGCAGTTTTCTCACGCTAAAACCAATCTACTGCTTTTAGTAAATTGGGTTTAGCATGAGAAACCTTGGGTGGTTGCATGGGAACGCCCATGCACCACCCTTGGTACGCCCCCATGGCGCAAAGTAACGCAAGGCAGCGCAATGTGCTGCTTTGCGTTACTTTTACGTTATTTGCAGTGCTAAACAAGTACAGCGCTGGAAAGTAAATTACAAAAAAAAGATTTTGCATTGTTTTCCGTCACTTTTGTGACGCAAACACAGTGCAAATATTTAGTAAATCTCCCCCTTAGTGTTTATGAATTTTAGGCATTTATATATATATCTTGGATGTCAGCGGTGAGGTGAGGGGTCAGAGGAACTGCTGCCTGTGTGAGATCGCGCCCCAGAAGATCAAAGGCAAGCCGGGGGAAAGGAGCAGACACCGTCCACTTGGGCCAGTACTGACGCCTGGTGTCGGCTCCGCACGGACTCACACAGTTGGGTCCGGGCCGTATTTTCCCTGCAGCAGTGCTCGCAGTGCATCCAATCAATTACAGAGGGACACTGTGGTTTTAAACTGAGGGCGGCAAATAGTTCACTTTATTGCGTCATGCCGAGTGTTCAAATAAAGCGCAGTTTCAACTGGGACCCCCGTGTGTGCTCAACTTCTTGCCGACAGCGAAGGAGTGTGGTGTATATATATATATATATATATATATATATTCAATGAAAAAACCAAAGGTTTCACACATGTTATAGTTAGCTGGACATTTCACTCGTAAAAAACCATTGAAATTCCCCCGTTATAGTTAGTTCAGCTAACTATAACTCGCGCGCCCGCAATGCACTACTGATGACGTCACATATTACATCACTCATGACATGGTCACTGACATCACTCATGACATCACTGATGACATCTCAAATGACATCACTGATGACATCACTGATGACATCATCCTTGTGATAGAGTGGCCGACCTCCTCTCCCCCTAATATAACCATTGAAACACACATTCAAAAATAGAAACTAAAATGTTCAAAATAATGAACATATCAATATCAGTTACAACAACCTATTCAGTAATTCTAAGAACCACATACACATACAGTAATTCACCAACAGTCCTCTACAGTCACTCATACATGTACTCACTCATCATATGTACTCATACACCTGTACATCCCATTACACAATGCCACTCGTCCATAGAGTAACTCACACACATAGTCACTCATGCTAATAAAGAATCAATCATCCATTTACTTGCATATACAGTTATACACACACCACCACACTTACTTCTACAGAAACTTACATATACTTACTCTTTTAAACAATCACTTATAGAAACACATACTTATTCATACAGGAACTCTTCCAATCTCTCACTCTCACATATACTCACTTATATACACCAATAGTCACATATACTAGTTTAAAACATATGTAGTTACTCATAAAGACACTATTGAGACAGTCATTCACTCACTAACACACCCATGCACACACTCATCCACCCATACAGTCCTGCACACATGCTGTATTCAACACATACAAACAGTGAGTCACTCATTCATGCACCTATGCACTAAGTAATACCCCCCACCGAACCATACAGAAACTCAGACACTCATAGTGATAAAAAACCAACTAATAACCTATATAGACACTCATGTAGCTACTCACCAACCCATGCAGCCACTTATACACAAAGTAAGAAACTGATACAGATATTTAAATATTTAAAGATTACTCAGTAAGCCATGTATTCACTATGATACACTTAAACAGTCAGTTACACAAAAAAAATTCCAAAAAAAAGTATCCATTTAGACACTTATATACCCATTTATTCTTCCTTTGACCTTGAGATATACATAAATATAAAAAATATATAATTTTCATAAAAACACACAATCACTGGATGATGTAATCAGTGATGTCATCAGTGATGTCATTTGAGATGTCATCAGTGATGTCATGAGTGATGTCAGTGACCATGTCATGAGTGATGTAATATGTGACGTCATCAGTAGTGCATTGCGGGCGCGCGAGTTATAGTTAGCTGAACTAACTATAACGGGGGAATTTCAATGGTTTTTTACGAGTGAAATGTCCAGCTAACTATAACATGTGTGAAACCTTTGGTTTTTTCATTGAATTTCTAAGGTTTTTTAAATGCTAATTCCTAACTATAACGTGTGTGAAACCCATGGTTTTTTCAGTGAATTTCAAAGGTTTTTTAAATGCTAATTTCTAACTATGCCTACAGAGATAGGACATGTGAAGAAAGAAGAAAAAATGCACAGAAAGAAACAAAAGAAGTGCAGAAAGAAGCAACAGAAGTCCTCAAATACGAAGATAAGTGCAGGAAGAAGGATAACGTGCAGAAAGAACAAAAAGAAGAGCAGAAAGAAGCCTTGTTGCAAAATCATCCTGTACCCTCAACTTTTTCAGACGGATACTGGTGGTAACTGAGTCTGACTAACCAGTCCTAGAGCCAGTGCTATGTTAAAAGACACTTAGAATACAGTGAAAACACCTACATACACTAGGGAACATTATGCGTTGGGGTCCCCCTGTGATTAGCATGACCTCCTCTGTAAGCCCCTAGTGTATAATAGGGCATGGGGATTAAAACTACCTCTTAAAACAGGCCACAGGGCGTTTTTGCACACATTAACTCAGGCCCCGTCCCCTCCCTTCACCACTGTGTAAACACGCCCTGTGTCCATTTTTAGTTGGGAGATTAAGTTCATTTGAATCCTGAGGGTCCCTAGGGTCCAACTAGCCCACTAGGTACCTCCAGTAAGTGCCACAGAGCTGCGTTGCAGAGAGGTGTAAAAAGTGGCACGGCCTGGACCACCTCTCTGCAATGCAGCTCAGTGGCGCTTACTGGAAGCACTTGGTGGGCTAGTTAGCCCCCAGGGGCCCTCAGTATTGAAGGGAAATTATATCCCCAATTTAAAACATGCCATAGTGCGTGTTTGCACACGTCACCTCAGGCCCCGTCCCCTCCCTTCACCACTGTGTAAACGCGCCCTGTGGCTGTTCTAAGTTGAGAGTCCCCCTGAATCCTAAGGGTCCCTAGGGTCAAACTAGACCACTAGGTACCTCCAGTAAGCGCCACAGAGCTGCGTTGCAGAGAGGTGTAAAAAGGGGCTTGGCCTCAGAACACCTGGCTGCAGCGCAGCTCCCTGGCGCATACTGGAGATGCCTGTTGGGGGCGCGTTTGCAGAGTGCTGCACGGAGGGGGCATGGCCTCCGGCACGATGCCAGTCTTTTATTTATTTTAGTTTTTTAAGAAGGGGGGCTGTTTGGTTCCCCTTCTTATTCTAATTTATTGGCCCTGATGACCCCATCCCCCAGGGCCAGTCTCCTAATTATATTTTTTTGACCCCAATCCCCAGGGCCGGCCACTGTTTTTTATTATTTTAAAAAAATATATATTTATAGACACACCTAGGACATGCTGGACAAACCGTACGTACCTATCACCATGACGATTTGCGTGATATTCATTAAAAGGCGACTATGCATGCAATGAATCCACGTGGAATGTATTTACACCACTAGTGAAGCTCTGACATGTCTGATGCCCTACCGTGCCTAATCCTGGTAGACACCCTTGTCGTTTATTTATACAAACATGGGTAGCTATTGACGGGCACATTTAATACACATGCACACCAAGCCATTCAAAGGGGATTCGACAAAAATTCGACCAAAACTATGCAAGAAACCCCCCTCACGGTTAATAAAACACACATCCACTGCCGGAAGTGTAATACTTTTTATTTTACTCTCTGGAAAGGGGACGAACATCACTTGAGAGTCACAGCGTGCTCCTGACAGAGCCCAATGCTGTGTTACACCCACCATTGCCTGCCGAGTGCCACACACCTCTGTGTTGTATTCCACTAGCTAGTGCATATGCTATGACACTCTCTAGCCCATGTGCACTGTAACACCACCCCGTGAATATGTCATGCCACACTTGTCTTCGCACGGGTTATATTGCCCCATCTAACGTGCCTTTCTCGATGCCTATGTTATAACGCACAGTGCTATGCCATACATATTACAATCTGGGATCCATATATTTGTCACAGTGCATATGCAACGTTACACTCCCCAGCACATATTTTATATTACAACTTTAGAGACTAGTTAGGTTACACAACACTGCCCTGTGCATATTACACTCCAAGGCGCATATCGCATAGCACGCGCTAGTGCCTGTGCTATCTCGCGCTCTCCAATGAATCTGTCATTGCGCACAATGTATTGCAAATTATATTTCACACCCGGTTCATCTTATATCACACTTTTTGGTGCATAGTTTATACCATACACTATATCTAGTTTTCATTTTCAATCGTGCTCTCAGGACTATGTTCTATATAACACTGTGTTCACCTACCCTTTTCACGGGCATTACATTTTGCGATAGGGGGTGGAGGGTCAGGGGGTGTTTCTGCCAAGTGAGCCCGGAGTCACAGTCACAAACGTCCTCTTCTTCCTGAATAAAAGTGAGATTATGCTGCATACTTGTTCATATTTTAAGTAGTTCGCACAGACACAATGTTTTAAAAACAATAAAGTTCCTAATACCCGCCTTCTCTGAACAGTTAGCTTGCTGCCCCATCCCCTTCCTCCCTATCCTCTGTTGTGTGAATCCATGGACTAGCCTCCTCCCTCCTGCCATGCATGGTCTGAGGTGCTGCCACTGCCCTCAATTTAGTATGATGTACCAGTCCAGTCCTCCTGCCCTCCATTGCCCAATTCTATGCCCCATCATTGACCTCCTGCTTAAACTCTGTGCTTAGCTTGCTGCCCCTATTCTCCTTCCCCCTGCCCTCCGATGTCTTTGTGCATGCCCCTGCTCCATCCTTTTTGCCCACCATGTCCCATGGACCTGCCACTCCTATCTACTCTGAGTGTTCTGTTGAGCTGCCACTCCCCTCCCACCTGCCTAGCATTGTCAGATGACTGTAACCTGTCCCTGCCACCTCCACCCTGCCTGTCCACATGCCATGCCCCTATCCTCTTCCTCCTGTCCTACATGGTCCATTGTACTGCCACACCCTTCTGCCCTCCCTGGTCTGTTGTGCTGCAACTGCTCCTCCTGCCTGCCCCGTGTGGTCTGTTGTGAGGTCCCTTCCCCTGAACTTTCTTGTCTGTGCACAGGTCCTGACCCTCCCTTCTATCCTCCATTGCCCTTTGTGCATGCCCCTCCACCCTCCTTCTTGCCCATCATAGCCATTGTGCTGTCACTAACCCTCCCACTTGCCATGCATGGTCTTCTGTGCTGCCATGGCCCCTCCCACCTTCCCTGTGTGGTCAGTTAGCTGCCCCTGATCCCCTCCCACCTTCCCTCCATGGTCTGTGTGTATGCCATCACAGTCTCACTGTTGCTCTTCATGGTGTGTCTTGCTTCTAGTGCCCATCCTGCCTGACCTCCATGGCTATCTTGCTGCTCCTGCCCTGCCCCCTTGCCCCCAGCCCTACTCCCTCCCTCCTGGCTTGTCTGTTCCATTGTAATGCCCCTGATCCGTCCCTCCTGCCCTTTATGGTCTGTTATGCTGCAGCTTTCTCTCCTGTCTGTCCATTATGGTCAGCTAGCTACCATTGCCTCTTGCCCCTCTGTTCTCTGTTGTCCATGTGCATGGTCCTGTCCCCTCCCTCTTGCTTTCTATGGATTGTTGTGCTGCACTCCCGTCCTGCATGCCCTGTGTGGTGTATTGTGCTGCTGCAAACCCTGATGCCTGCCCTGCAGGGTCAGTTTGGTGCACCTCTCCATGTCCCTCCTGTCCTCTGTTATCCAAGTCCATGTCCCTATCCCATTTCCTTCCATGATCCAATGTACCATACTTGCGAACATTTTGAACTTGGTAAGAGGGAGATTTTGAAAAAAAAACTGGGGTATTGATTTTCCCCTTTGAGTTACATTGAAAAAGAGGATATTGTAGACAGGAGACAGATCAAATAAAGCCCATTTGAGCTTAAAAACATTGGACGTGTCCTGGCTGAATCGGGTCTGTTGGCATGTATGGTTGTACTACCATTGCCTCTTCCTTCTGCCCACAATGGTCTATTACATTGCCACAGCCTTGAAGGAGGGTAGATTTTGTATCACAGGGGGCCCCTGGCCCGTTCTGTCCACACCTGAAGTATGAGACCCTTGTCCTTGCCCTGCCAGCTGCATTTGTAGGCCGTATTAAATTGACCAGCGGGTCCTGTATTGCTATATAATTATCCTGAGACATCCTTACCACTCAGCCAGCATAAAACCCCTGTGTAGGCCCTTCTGTTCAATATGTAGGCCTCTTTGTTAAATTGACCATAGCTCTGCAATTTTAGTGTATAGCAGTCTGAAGGCAGGTCTGCGAGGCCTTCTGATCCAAACTAGTAGCCCCCACCCTACCCGAGTGCTCCGTGCTCGGTATCAAAGTTCAACATCCCCCTGAAGCTGTCGACATACAGTAGGCTGCATCCTGGACTGGTACTTGCGTCCTGGGCAGGTTTCCCGCTTTTAAGGAAGTGGCAACCGCAGAGCGTCAAGTTAGGAGAACTGAGGAGATTTTATACATGAATATATTGAATTCCCGTACAATACCCATTATTTTCTGCTTGCTCTATGGAACTTACGATAAGCGATTGGCCTGAGAGACTGACCTTTTCACCCAGTCCATTGTCAGCATTAAGTGGGTAAATGACGAAACGTCTGGTAAAATCTGCAGTCGAAGCTTTTGGGTAGCATACGTAGGTAGATGTAGCGTGCAAAGGAGCCCACAAAATGATATAAAAAGGGAGCACCCACAGATATCGACGGGCTACCTCGCCGTCTGTATGTAGGTTAACAGGCAGTGCAGGTTTTCCCCAAGAGCTGGGAGCTCTTGTCTTCCTTTGCTTAAAATGTCTTGCTCTGCTTTGCTTGAAGTATCTTATTCTATTTTACCTATATGAAATGTCATGTTATGTTTAACCATTGTTCTCTTTACTTTTGCATTTAAAAGATTTTGTATTGTAATTGCAGGAATGCTTGCTCTAAGAGTAAACGTGAGTGTTCCTAGGTAACATTTTCCTTGGTGTAACTTGTTTCTCATGATGCATTTATAGATGTGTTTTCTCTCTCTCTCTGTCAGTACATTAATTGAGATACAGAGAATATTATGACAGCTGTATGATTATCTGGATTCTGTTTTTTGTACTTTATGTCTCTATTCTGCGGTTTCTTTGAAGTTGCATCTTCTCATTAAACTGCCATTGTATTCTGCCTCCAATTCCATGTCTCATATGTCTGTTTTCTTCATTTTTGGAGCAAGCGTTCCTAGGCACCCCGGCTCAAATTAAGGTGCCCCTTTTGTCCCTGACTCACTCTCCTGCTCAGTTCTGTGGTGGCTCCCGGGGATCTGGGGACCGCCCCTAGCTTCCTTGACCCGTAATAGATCTTCCCTCCAACAGCCTCTCTTGCAAGTCCTGTATTGTTGGTTTGTTGCCCCTGCCCCCCTTTCCACTGCCCTCCATAGTCTGTTGTGCTTCCACGGCCCTTCCTGCCTGCTCAGTGTGGTTAAATTGTTGCCTTTGCACCCTCCTACCTGCCTTCAATTTTCAGAGTCCGTGCCCCTGGCCTCTGCCTCTCAACAGTATCCTAATGAACAACTAGATTGCTAACATTCTATATTTATTACAAAAGTGTGGAACGCCTGACATCATCTTGATGTAATCAAAACTGTAATACCTAGAGCATTTCCTTTAGAAATTACATATATGAGAGGGTCTTATTGGCATCAAAATTATGGTTAGTGCTCTAAAAGACTAAAATAAGGACATATTTTCTGAGTTTTCAAATAGCGACAAAGCACTTTTAAATTATTTGTTATCTTTATGTTTTTTTATCCAGTTGACCACTTGATTAAATGTTGCACTTAGGGGAGAGGATGTGGTGTTACTTCCAGAACTGCAGACTTTGCAACTGGGGAACCAGGTTGAAGTTTCTGCTTCAGCTCGACATTCTGTGATTCTGGTCAAATCACTTAGTCTCCCCATGTCTACAACCAAAATGAATTTGTTCTTGTGTGATGTAACCAATGCTCATGTAAAGCACTCCAATACCTGACAAGTCTGCACTATATAACACTGCAAAAACACAAAATAATAAGTGTTTTGCACACTTCTGTCATTGGGCTATATTTGGGCTACATCTGGTTGATTTTGGGCTACATTTGGGCTCCTTTGTCTCCGGTGGCCATCTTGGGAGATTTATTTGTTATGAAGTTTCCTAATTTCCTCATGTACTGCAGTCTCCTCAGTAGGAAATGCTTTCAGTTTTTTACTTTGATTCCATCATGAAGGTATTCAGATATGTCACACATTTGCCATAAATTCTGAATGTTAGCACTCTAGTTGCTCATTAGATCACTGTAGTAAAACTACTCCACCATGGAAGTCTGCTCCTGGTATTAAAAGTGCATGTTTCAGTCTGCATGTCAGAATTTTTTAATGAAATAGAAGAGGATTTGAGAAGTCACTCAAAATGTGCCCTCATTTTCTTTCTTCAGTATTAATCATAATTTCTATGGCAAAATGAACCTCCTCATTGTGTTCCTTTTTAAATTAAATGTTTTAAGTGTTACCAGTTTATTCCAATCAAGATGGCTTCAGGTGTGCCATACTTTTGTCATAATGAAGACAGTAAGCGCTCTAGTTGTTTTTAAGAACATTCTGGGACATTCTGTCATTGGGCTATACTTGGGCTACATCTGGGTGATATTTGGGCTACATTTGGGCTCTTTTGTCTCTGGTGGCCATCTTGGGAGACTTATTTGTTATGAAGTTTCCTAATTTCCTCATTTACTGCAGTCTCCTCAGTAGGAAATACTTTCAGTTTTTTACTTTGATTCCATCAAGAAGGCATTCAGATGTGTCACACATTTGCCATAAATTCAGAATGTTAGCACTCTTTTTGCTCATTAGATCACTGTAGTAAAGCTACTGCTCACCAGGGAAAACTGCTGCTGGTATTGAAAGTGCATGTTTCAGTCTGCATGTCAGAATTTTTTAATGAAATAGAAGAGGATTTGAGAAGTCACTCAAAATGTGCCCTAATTTTTCTTTCTGCAGCACTAATCATACTTTTTATGGAAAAATGAACCCCCTCATTTTGTTCCTTTTTAAATTAAATGTTTTAAGAGTTACCACTTTAATCCAAGCAAGATGGCTTCAGGTGTGCCATACGTTTATCATAAGTAGGACTGTTAGCGCTCTAGTAGTTCTTTGGAACACTCTGGGAAGCTGCAGTAGAACACAAAGGAATCAACTGACAGTCTCTGCCCTTGTTGGATGTACATGTTTTACTGAGAATATCAGACTTCATTCTCACATGACTGAGAAAGATAATGTGAATTTACAGAAAATAAGCTCTCAGTTTAGCCTATAGATCACCTTCCAAACCTCTGTGGTAAAAGCATGAGAAAATATTTTTCTCTCAATCATGATATCCCAGAAGAAGGCTTTTTCACATGGTGAAATCACCTTAGAACATACCACAATTCCTAAAATGAGTATGGTACCATCAACAAATGATTTATAATGTAACTAAAGTCTTAAAACCTTCTATTAACTGCAATGCTTTTTAATGAGGTGCTATCATGTATATTTGTCCCAAGATGGCTGCCAACACTTCTTGGATGAAGTGCTGACAGCCAATCAGATCTCAGGATGAGATGTGTGGTTAGGCTCCGCCCACATATATATATGCTTTTAAATGCTATTTACTCAGGAAATACTGAACAGATTTACACCAGACCTGCAAAAGGCACTTCCTTGACCTTATGGCTACCTCTCTGCCAAATTTCTAGTAATTCTGTTCAGCCGTTCGGGCTGTAGCTCGTTCTAAAGGTCCTATGGAAAAATGCATGGGAAAAACGCGTTTTGGGACCCCCCTTTTATCTCAGCCCCCGCTTGACGAATCCCCCCGAGACTTTCAGGGTAGGAGCGGAGCGTAGCGCCCCACCTATTTTGAGAAATTCGCGAGGATTCATCGACCGGCGCCAAAGTTATTCAAAATAGAATGTTGCGGATTTCCTATGGAAAAGGGGTCCTAACTATAACTACCTACTGGCGACCGCCAGTAGGTAATATATATATATATATATATATATATATAACAAACATTAGAGGCCCAATACTGGCAGCAAACCGCATTTATTTCAAGTCTGTGCACTGCAGTTTCCTCCTGATTTCCTAACGTTTCAGCCTCATCCGGCCTTGCTCACAGGCAGAAGGAAAGTGAATAAAGGCTTAATGCGCACCTGCGTGCATTTAAGTTCTTTTCATCTCACGTGACTTCAATGCAAAATACAAGTCCCAGAGTGCACCGTTGATGTATTAATATGCAAATAGGAAGTCCTCGTTAATACTCACAATGATTGTAGCTGATCTTTATACAACGGAGCTACTCGTACTGTTCATTCTGTTGGAAGGCAGGTGAGTAAGTTGTAACGAGAAATAAAGCAACCTCCAGCCAGCACGATCGCTGATGAAATTCTTCATCACGAATCCCTTCCCTATATATATATATATATATATATATATATATATATATATTTCAAAATTATATTTTTGTCTTAGATATTAGTGTATAACAATATCTTAATTTTTGTCAAGTACATTATAAGTATAGGATAACAATATTTTTGTGTTAGATATTGTTGACTCATTTAAGCTATGGACCTTGTGAGCTGTTTTGGAAATCCGATAACTTTCATCACTTTAAATAGGTAGTTTCAGCTCACAAGGTCGAAGGCATTTTCTGCATCTATAAACAGAATTTCCACTATTGTCTTACTTTGGGTAAAATATTAATCGTTTCCACAAGGCAATGAGTATTATAATAAAATTGGCATCCTGGAATAAATCCAGTCTGATATTTCCAATCAAATGTGGCGTGACCTCTGCTACCATTACTGCTAAGATTTTCATTAATCTTATAGTTTGCAATCAGCAGCGTGATAGGGCAGAATGGATTTATATCTTTGGGGTTTTTGTCTTTTTTCAAGAAAAAAGTAAGGACCCCTTTACAAAAAGAGGGAGGAATAGCACCTGCACCCAGTATATTATTAATCAAGTTCATTGGACCGAATAGTGGATCCTGTTCCTTGTTAGGTCTCGCCTGAGCCAGCGCTTTAGCGCTGCTGTCGTGAGAGCTTTTGTAAAAGGGGGATCTGGAAGTGCAAACTAGTGCTTTTCAGGCCTCCAAATACAGTGCATGTGCGCCGGGCGCGCGCACCATTTGGCAGCCTGAAAAGCACTGCCTGATCACGTTCCCGGCCGCTTTGATGTCCTCAGTGAGCCGCGCGGCCACTGTGGACATCAAAGCGGCCGGGAAAGTGGACACCATTTGCCACCCCCTTCCTGCTTGTTTGAATTAATTAACCCGATTTTGCGCGCTTCTTTAAAACTGACATCTTGTTTTGTTTTTTTAATTTTGTGTAAATATATGTATGCCTGCACCAGTCTGCGACCACTTCTAGGTGTAGGCCCTATCTAGAGCAAGCCGCAGTTGGCCACACATGGAGCAGATCCAGCCCCAACCGTCTGATGTAGCTCGGGCGTGACCTCAGTCACACCGCGGCCCGATATGGCCGTCGAGAATAATAGAGCACCGCCCAGCAGAATCAGCAGCTCTGCCCCGCGGCCGCCCGTCTATTGTCTAGTATTGGCTCAGGGCAGCTTACAGCGAGGAGCCACACTGCAGGTAAATTGCCAGGCAGGGAAGGGAAGATCTAAACTCTCCCTCCAACACTCTGCCCGAACACCGGCCGCTCACCTCTGAAGGGCCACCCAGTCTCTCTTTCGCCGGGTGCTCCGCTGTCCGCGGCGATCACGGCAGCCATCTCGTCCCTCCAGGAACCACAGCGGCTCCGATTACATTCCACTATTAATGAAAAAAAACATACAGCGCACTTACAGTTGCTAAAGCAGACTCCCAGTTTGCGTGCTTCAATGAAACATTACTGGAATATTAAATGAATGTGTAATGAAAGATGTGACAGGGTCGCACAACGTAAATGGCAACTGATCGATACCTTAGTGAGAGCCCTTGGGATGACAGGACTCTATACAAATGGAGTCCATCAATAGGCAAAGCAAACACTGGAAACGCAACTGGGCAATTAGTGACGTGATCAAAGTACGTATAAAATTTTATTTCGAGCAATCCTCTCAAAGACTGAATCCTGAGTGCTGTGCCACGAGGGATTGGTCAGCTGTACTTAATGTCCACTGCGCCAAGGCACTTCACTTAATAGCAACTGTTGTACAAGGATGTGCTATAAAGTTGTCACAAGATGGTGTTCTAGCAGACAAATACATTAACAAGCATTTGCAATGCAATAGGTCCCGCATTTACGCGAGTTTAAGCTACTGTCATTGCAAATAATACTGCCTTTTAATTTTGTTTTTGTTTTGAAAATATAAATAAAAGGAATTGTTATTTACAATGCCAATAGCTGAAACTCTTGTAACTGCGAGACCTATTACATTGCAAATGCTTGTTTTTGAGTTTGCCGGCGATTGCAGCATCCGTGTGAGGATGTGGGGGAGAGGAGGACGCCTCGCCTTGCTGTCCCCCGCGACCGACCTCCATGGCCGACCTCCGTGGCTGCCAGTAGGGGAAGGATGAGGAGGACACTGCCTCGCTGCCTTGCCTCCCGCCAGACCAGGCTTCATTGCCCCCTGCCGCCCTCCGCTGCCCTCCGCAGCTACCTTGCTGCCTCTTGTGATCACAGCCAGGCTCCGTGGATTCTCGCTGAGTTACTGCCCGGTCCTGACCCCTCCCCGCACAGCGGTACTCTAACAGGCGGTCACTGAGGGTGGCTGTTGATTTGGCTGACATCAGAGGAGCTGAGGAATTGAAAGTGGTCGTTGGCTGCATTGAACAGTGCGCTGTGGACGGTGTTTCAAGTGGTAGGCAGGGACTGGATCCGGGCGGTGAGCGGCCTGTGCGGCCTTCATTAGCGGGTGGCTGCCGCGTGTGATCCTAGGTTGGCGGCAGAAGTGGCCCAATCCTGTGCACTCCGCCTGCTCACCAGGCCCCCTGGATTCCTTGGACTAACCACTTAGCTACTCTCAGCCATTATAGACAGCGCAGACATTCTGACCGCCTCTCTCTGTTCGGTGGACTCAACATTTGCTGGGGCATTGCTCTAAAATGAGATCAGGCAAAGTCAGAAAGCAACCCATGCGGAGGCAAAAACTAAAATCAAAAAGCATCAAAACCTCGCTGGGCAATCTGCCAGAATCGTCTCTAACCCCAGGAGCCATACTAATATCACCAATGTATTCAATTTGTGGGTCAATAACCCCCTCTGGAAAATTCACGAACCTAAAAGATCCAACTGCAGTTATTTATTCTACGCCAGGTAAAACCACTGGTCTTCCCAATCCTCTGACGCCTTACAAACTGAAAACTTCCCAGGATGAGGTTTCAAAGTGCAGTATAGGAATAATACTGATAATAATGGAAGAAAAAGCAGTTTCAAACGCAGTGACTAATGTGGATAATAATCATCAGTGTGTCAATAATATGCATGCCATCCAGGCGCAAGTGCATGCGATAAGCACAGTTCAGTCTGAACCAGAAATTTATCAAATTATGGAAATCACCAAAAACTGGTGTACCGATGGTACACCCAATGGTCACTCCACTCCCAGACAGCAACTGGATAAAATAAACACACAGGTCGGGTCCAATCCTGTACAAACGTCTGTACCACACCTCAATGACTCTTGGATTGAAGCCCTCTCAATATCAAACAATATAGATTTAATGCAGGCAATGGGAACTATTACCACTAATCTGTGTCAGATTCAATTTACATCTCAATACAGAAGAGCAACAGCATTCAGTAATAGAAGTATCAAGTCTACATGAACACGTTGTAAATGTTGTGACAAGTTGTGCTGATGAAAAATATGCCACTCACAAAGCAAACAATGAGCAAAAGCTCAATGTGGAGGATATATCTGTTAAAGATAATAATGATCAATGTACAAGTCCAAAGAATATAGAAGTAGCCCAGGAACCAAGAACCATCATTAGGAACCAAGCTGTAAATACTCAAACAAGCAATAGTTTAATTCCTTCATATGTAACTCAACCGCAAACAATAAAAGAAATATCAAGCTCAGTTAAACATTGCTGTATCGGCTTTACTAGCACAGCAAAAAACAACAACAGAAATAAAACATCCAATAGTATTCATGAGGAGATACCTGTCAATTGCTGCACTCTCAATCCTGCTGAGAGTGTGTTGGAGAGTACTTCTCCAAAGTACCCTAAAGCCAGTCAAGAGGCAAGAGGAAGTCTTGAAACGGATGTAAAGATAGAAGACCTTGCTATCTTACATACTTCTCTGATAAAAGCACTACAAACATTGGTACTGGCACTCAATATGCAGTCAGATAAGCTGGATATACAAATTAATCTGATGAACATCATAGCAGATTATATTGCTGGAATAAATGTGAAATTAGATTTATTGACAAGTCAAAGTATTGCTAAAATCAGCACACCGACTCCAATTTCAGCTCCGGTGACTAACTGTGTATACTGTAATATAGTTGAAAAACCTGGTGACTTACCAACCATCTTAATGAATATTTTAATGGAATGCAAACAGTCCACAGAGTTACAACACGCGGTGGTGATAGACACACCAAATGGGCTTAAGGTACAACCAACAATATTGTACAGTGCTGCAGCAGCTGCTCCGCTGAATGGGCAAATGATTCCTAATCCCAAAGTTTCGCCATTCAATCGTGATAATACCCTGGTATCAAGTGGCAAAAGGGTGCACAGACAAGAATTTGATGAGGAAGCTTAAATTTTAGAACCACAGCCTTCACTGCCCGTTGCAATAGACAATTTGCAAACAAACTTAACGGATGAGCCAATAAACTTACTCAAGGACAATGTAAATATGCTCCTATCTGCCCTAACGAAAAGGCATGAGAAGCGGGCCAGGAAGGCCAGAAAACACCCTCATATCAGCAAGGAAACAGACCATGATGTGAATGGCCATTATCCAATCTTTAACTTCATGGGGGGGCAAAAATCAGCCCCTAATCGTCATTGCAGCAGACAGTGGCCAAAAGGGAGTAGGGGTGCAACACCTTAAGGATCAACCGGTGACGATGGAAGTGTCTACCCCAAGAAGTGGCGAGTCTTTTATTTGAAATATGGAATCTGATACAAAAAGGGCACATGAGACTTGTGTGGGGGGGGCTGGGTCAAATGCTGAACAGGTAGCAACAAGGTACTCCAAGGGCAGTAAAAAGTCACCTCTCAAAAACGATACAAGAGCAACAGATGGCACATTAGATCAATGTATGCCGATGACAAAAAATTGTGTAGAAAAGGCTGGCCCTTAACCCTCAATTCGAGGCCTGAGGTATATCTTTGTCTATACCGTTTAAAAAAGGATATCCTACACCCCTGCTACAGCTGGAGCGAAATAAATCCAACAAGCCCAGCAGAAGGCCTGCTTATTCGGTACTACGGGGCGCAAGTGGTAAAGACAAAACTGAGGGCCCCCCACCTTTAGAACGAAGAGAATGACCCAGGGGGAAGAATAGCAGAGAAAATTATAGGCCATTAAACTTTCTCTCATGGAATATAGCAGGAGCAAAGCGTGATTTACAGGATAATGTACCACTGGAGTACTGGAATAATCACGAAATAGTAGCTCTCCAGGAAACATGGCTAAAAGACCCAGTCCAGATCCGAGGGTGTATTCTTCATCATGTAAAGACCACTAGGACCCAAGGATCTGGGAGACCAAAAGGTGGCTTATCAGTTTATATCTCAACAACTTTAAACATTACATCTACCCAACTACCTATAACTACAACAGACAAGCAAATTATAAAAATGGATTTGGGTTTAAATAAAAAATCCGGAACAATTATTCTCATCAGCCATTACGCTCATCCAAAGCACAAAATTAAAAAAGAATTATTCAAAACCTTAATTACCACCATATTGGAACTTCGGTTTGAACATCCTGCGTGGGAAATAATATTAACAGGGGATTTTAATTCAAATTTGATTTATACACCCGAGAAAGACGACCTTTTAAGTGCAGCTAATGCAATATGGGCAGTACAAAATCAGGTGTACATTACCTCCCCACTGACAGACCGAATGGGGCAACAATTAGTGACTGACCTAGAGCGTCTGGGACTGCGAGTACTAAACAGCGGAGTGGCTCAGGATTGCCCGCCAATCAGCACCTATCACGACCCCAAAGTTAGCTCTATTTTGGATTACACGATTGTCACACTACCGCTCCTCGAACAAGTACGAATTTTTTCAATAATATATTCCACGGATAGTGATCATTCCAGGCAACATCTTGAACTGTCAAACCCATGTCCAAGACATGTGGAAGCTGTACCCGAGCTCGGAATTACATCAACGATAAATCTGAAAAGACTACAATGGACTAGTAATACACTTCCCCAAATTGCTGAGAGGGCAAAGGAGCTGTGGACATCCCAAGACTCACTAAACGGTAGGATGATAGAAACCTGGGTTGCCTTTCTATCAAAACTCCCTAAGGATGCTAAAACAACAAATGTAAATCGAAATACGATGCATAAGCCACGAAGATTTTTGAGTCTGACCGCTAAAATCATAAGAAAGAACCTACGCACTGCCATTGGATCAACAAGGGGTGGCAACGTAGAAAAAAATGAAACAGGAGCAAATACATCAAATTAAAAAGCAATACAAACAAAAAGTCTGGGAGGACAATATATTGCAACAGGACAAATTCTGGGCAAAACTTTTATACAACGCTAGAAGATCTAACCCAAAAGCTTTTTGGGATCAAGTGAATTCCCTAGCAAGAACGCCAAAGGCGATCAATTCGACGTGCGTGACGGAACAAGCCTGGGCAGATCATTTAACTGCTACTTTCTCAATAACATCTGAGAAAGAGAGCACATTGCAGCTATCTCCATTCACTTAGTTCGCAAAGGAAAGAACTGCTTTTGTACTGTCAAGTTTAGCGATCCATACAGCGTAAGCACATACAATGGAGGTCGAAGGCACAATCAAAAAAGAGGATAAATCAACTATCATCATCAACCTCCCTAAAGATTAAGGAAGCAAAAATTATTTATTCACGCATTCTGTCCAAGATGACTTTGCAAAAGTTATAGCCAAGGGCAGGCTTAACTGTGCCCCTGGCCCGAATAGTATACCGCAAGCAGTATATAAACAAGATCCTAAATTTTGGGCCGCACCGCTGTCTCGTCTGTTCGATGAAGTGAGCACTCTAAATCGCCTGCCAGACAGCTGGAGAGGCTCAATAATAAATCCATTATTCAAAGGAGGGGAACACACTGACCCAGCCAATTATCGTTTAATAGCTCTAATCGATGCCGAAGTAAAGTATTATGCCTCATTAATCTAGGCAGATCTAATTGGCTGGTCCGATAGTGATAAAATCATTCCCATTAACCAGTCTGGCTTCCAACGTGGCTCTGGCACCATTACCAACATACTATTGCTCGGTCTGATGGCAGAAAAAAGCTTACGACAGCAAAAGAACTTGTTTTTATCCTTTGTCGATTTTAGAGCTGCTTTCGATCGAGTTAATAGAGGCATTTTATGGAACAAGCTAAAGCAGTTAGGCTTGCCAGATAGAATATTAAAACCGATTATGGCATTATACTCGGGTACATGGGTGAGCGTAAAAACAGCTGATGAGACGAGGCTCTCAAGGAAAATCTACATGAAGGAGGGACTCAAGCAAGGGTGTGTCCTAGCGCCTCATTTGTTTAATCTATTATGGCGGATTTGTCACCAAGGCTTGACAAAATTAATTTGCATCCTCCTCATTTAGGAAGTCTGTGCATTACTCATTTAGCATATGCTGGCAACATAGTCCTGGAAAGCCATACAAGGATCGGCCTTCAAAGAGCAATAGATGAGCTAGGGAACTTCGCCAGAAAGAATTTGTTGGAAATAAACGTCACAAAAACAAAGGCTATGATTATAAGTCAAGCCCTCCAAAAATTAAAGTCATTTAAATTTGGTAATTCGAACCTTGAAGTAGTGAATAGCTACAAATATCTGGGGATATATCTGGATAATCGATTAACTTTCCGAATACAAAATGAGACTATACAAAAAAAGGGAAATGGACTTACATTTGCATTCTGCTCTATCTCAAAACGTCTAAAAGGTCCCTCCCTAACCCCATTACTATCCATTATGAAGGCAAAACCTCTACATACCCTTGCATACGGAAGCGAAGTCCAGTGTGGGAAAGATGCTGGGGTTTTGGATAGGCTCCAAACGCGAGCATACAAAAATGTTTTTTCACTTCCGCATAATGCCTCGCCGGCGCAGGTTCAATTAGAATTCGGATTACAACAGCAACAGCTTCGTAGAAGATATGTCACAATAAGAGCCTGGTACAAAATTTGGCGAGACCGAGAAAATAAAATCAATAATGCACTTTGGAACGCGTTACAAGGTGATCCGCAGTCCGCCTAGTCTGTATATCTTCAATCCTCACTACAACTCACTAATATGGTAGATCTTTGGCAGAAGAACCTTCTTTATTCCACTTTCCAGCAAATATTGAAGAAGGGAGCAAAGCAACATTCATTAATTGAGGACAAGGCCACCTCAAGCAGGCGGCACACGCATGGATGGTCTTGCAAACCTATGTAAAACTGCAACTGGCGGCATATTTGGATCAGCCGTTTTCTTACTATCTAAAGTCTAAATTTATAGCAATACGTTTTGGTAAATTGCCATCAAATGCAGACCAGCCAAGTTGGAAATATCAGGGCCCAAAATCATGTTGTTTCTGTGGAGCTCCAACACAGGATTTTATTCACCTAGTCTGTATCTGCCCAGCGTTAGGCGAGGATCGATGGAAATTGTTGAGGGGGTCATTCAATACAAGAGGTGTCTGCTCCTGCAGAACTGCCTTATTAAAATGCCTGGACCCAGAAGATCCACAGCTTAACTGTCACTTGATCAAATTCCTAATTAAGCAAGAGGAAAGATCAAATTAAGACTAGTGGCCAGGCAAAATGGTTGTATGATGTACCATTAGAGACCAGGCTAAGGAGACCACTCAACGCCAGAGGTATCTAATCTTGCGGAACTGTTATATCAAAATGCCATGGCAGGGAAGATCCTAGCCTAGCCGCGGCCTGACTAATCCTCATAACCCGACAAGAGGAACATCCAAAATAAGGCTAGAGGCCTAATAAAATGGTTGTATGAAGTAACACTTGAGATTAAGTTTTAAAAATTAGTCAATTTTATCAAATGCTTTGTTAAATTACAGAGGAAGAAGTGCAAATTTCTAGAGACCAAAAAAATGAAACCGTTTTTTTATGGATATTTGTTTTTATGTTGCTATGTATAAATTGTTGTGGTTTTAATTAACTGAAGAATAAAACGAGAGTTGCAGTCTCTGAAAAAAAAAATAATAATAATCAAGCCCATCATAACTTTTCTCAGTTCCTAAAGAAACATTTGGCACCACTCCTAGGGAAACCCATACTCACCCACTGCCTTGCACCTAAGCAGTGATTTAATCACCCGCTCAACTTCCTTTAATGTTATGCTGCGAACAAGATTGTGTGCTGCTCCATTTGTCAACTTCGGGACCCAATTCTAGCAAGAAAATATCTTATATCATTATTGTCTGAGTGCTGGTCTGGTCTGTTGTATTAAAGTTTGCAGAAATGCTGTGGAAACACAGACTCTATTTGAGGGGCTTCATCTAGCAAGATGTTCTTGAGTGGGTTCCTCATTTTTAAAATTGTGTTTTTAGAATGTCGTATTCCAGCCCTCCAGGCAAGCAGCTGCCTACTTATTTCTCCCATTTCACATAGCTGTTGCCCAAATGGTCTACAATTAAGAACCTGCTACTCTAGTTTGGCTCTCCCTTGCCTTAGAATACTGTGGGCTATCTACTTGGGTAAACTTTAACTATGCAAAGGTAACGGCAACCGTCAATTCCCTGAGTTTTGGATACTTCAATTTATCAAAATTAGCTAGAAAAGCAACAATCTCCCACGCACAGTAGATTTAAATCCCTCCCAGATATTTCTATAGAGGAGTGTTGGACCGGGCTCTTTCTGCAGGGTCACCCCCAAACTTTATGCCTTCCTCCTTCCTTTTTTCTGACCTCGTTATGTGTTGGCTTTAGGACTCTGGGCACTTTTCCACTGCTAACCAATGCTAAAGTGCATGTGCTCTCTCCCTAAAATGTGGTAACATTGGCATATCGACAATTGCCTTATTTAATTTACTTGTAAGTCCCTAGTAACGTACACTATATGTGCTCAGGGCCTGTAAATTGAGTGCTACTAGTGGGCCTGCAGTACTGATTGTGCCACCTATTCAGTAGCCCTTTAAACATGGCTCAGGACTGCCACTGCAGAGCTTGTGTATGCAGTCTTAAGGGTCAGCAAAATAATAAAATATTTCTAAGTGAGAACATTTTAGGTGCTGTGATGTCCCTTCCCTATTCTCTACAACTGTAACATACACTACATGGCCAGGATATTCCCTGTGGAAATGATTTTGGTGAGTACACCAAACTGGAGTGGGAATGTCCCTAAGCCTAGGTGATCTCAGGTCATATGGATGTATGTGATGACACCGCAACCAAAGTTGAGCCACATCGTCTCCAGGATACTTTTGAGTGAGACACATGATACATAGTTAATTTTACCTTTTTATTCAATATTTAGATGTGTTGTGACAGAACATATCAAGAAGTGTGAAAGTGGTCATGTGAACAGTGTGGACTGGGCATTTTCTTGGACACATTCTCCTTGTTAACACACATATTGCTGGGAGATACCTATATCAGGCTCGCATAGGCAAGTGGATTTCAGAAATGATTAGTGGCTGTAGCAGGTCATTGTGTGGAATTAGTAGGACTGCTGAAAGCATGCCCGTGCTATTTGATGTCATATGGTCAATATAGTATGTGAAAAGGGGTAAAGTATACAGGATGAAGTGATACCCCGCAACATAAAGGAAGATTGAGCAATGACAGGGTGACTCATGCAACTGGCAGAATGTGTTCCAGACATTATTGCGTGCAACTGTTGCAAAGTCATGTTGCATACATGCATGTGCTACTGCTAAGGTTGTCCTCAATTTAGCCATCATTATCTGCTACCCCCTGTTCCATCTCCACCTTCTCTCCTGCTCCCCACCCAGTTGTCCGGGCCCGCTCTCCTAAGAAGGGAGCCATCACCTCAGCTCCAGGCACCTCATTTCCTGTCCCTATGCCCCCATTAGCTTTCCTTGATGAGGAGGATATTGACCTCCTGAAAAAGATCTCTGTTGGGCAGACTACACTGTTGAATGGCATCTAGGGTCTGTGCACCCAATAGATTCAAATGGTTGCCTACATGGGTGGCATTCACAAAGGTATGTGTGCCCTACAGGGATCATTTCAGGCTTTGGCCTCCTCATTAACAGCAGCCTTCCAGCCACCCCAGCCTTCTACCCCACATCCTTCCTCTACCCCATTCCCATCACAAGACCCTATTCCTCTGTCTGCCCCAAGCACACACACACCTGTGCATGCACCCACCCAAACAGAAACATGCAGCACACAATCATCAACAACACCCACAATCAGCAAAGACAGCATACCTGCACCCACATACCCATCAACAGCACCCACCATCAACAAAAACAGAACACCTTCACCCACACACCCATCAACACCACCCACCATCAGCCAAGACAGCACACCTACACTTACACACCCATCAACACCACCCAACATCAGCCAAGACATCATACCTGCACCCACAGCAGAGCCACCTACACAAGACACTTGCACTTCCTCTACCTCCCATCCTGACCCCACCTATGATTATACCACACCCTCCACCTGTGACCAATACTTCCTTTTCCTTAGACTTTGCCCTGTTGAAAACCTCCCTTCCCCCTCAACCCAGGTCCACTTTTCCATCCCCATCCCCTAGCCTTCCACCTCTTGTGCCACCCCTCCCAAATCCACCACCCGAAGGAGAAGAAGAGCCAAGACCCAGCCCAAATCCAAGAAAACCACCCCCTCACTCATCCTTCACCAAATGAGATCCTTGAGGTGCCTGGCATGCCCACCAGCTGCCCCTTCCTGGGGAGTTTCCCCTGGCAGAGTTTTGTGTGCGGGATAGATGGCAAACCTATTGCGCACCTGCCCCCACCTTCATAAATGTGGGCTGGCCAATGGCCTGATAATTTTTATTTAAATATGTGCTCCAAATAAACAAATTACAATATGTTTGCTACACATGAGTCCTGCAACTGTTTCTGATCTGAATGTGAAGTAGACAATGTGTTTGTGATGTGTCACTACATTTTGGGCTTCTACATGTAGTATGAAGTGCCTTTAGCAGAGATTATAGTGCTCCAGTAATATGCACTGGTGATGGCATACCACAGGAGATGGCTAACAGTTCCATGGATGGACATGATGAATTTGAATGAGATGGGAGGTTATATGGAGGGTATTCTGACTACTTTTGGACATTGCGAAGCCTCATTTGGGTTTAAGGTCTCTTGATGGTGTAGTTTGATATGTGTTGCAATGACTAACTTGGATCACCACATATGGATGTATATATGTAGGCCTCATGTGGTATGGTTGTAATGGGCATATGTCCCCATATGTGTGTTGGACTTTCGCCTAATACTTCTTCCTGTTTCACACATTCACATTCTGCTGCGATTGCTGAGCCTACGTGCACTTTCACTATTCCATATTTAGCATGGCTGTTGGGTGTGATAATGTTGGTCCCCGGTTATCAATTAAGCCACAGCAACTGTGCACATGGGGATTTAGAGCAACGTGAACGTTGACTGTGGCCTTGACATTCAGACTGTCAGGTACCCACATGCTGGAGTGAGTGCTGTCATGTATGGGGACTTACTTTTATTTGTGTAGTACTTAATGACATCTCTTACTTCTGTGGTTTCATGCTCTGGAAATGATAGGGACAGTGAGATCTAGCCTCTAGCTACTGACCACAACTTTCTTTAAGTGTAATGTACACATATTTCGACAAGGATCACATTGTCCGCAGTGACACTTATTTATTGAGTCACATATTTGTATCCCATGAAATGATCTATCTAACCTTCACATGTTTGCATTTCAGCGAAGTACACATTGTACATACTCCAATTGTGTCGTCGACACCCATCTGTCCTATAGATGTACATTTGCACCCCATTTTTTCAGTTATCGCCGTAGTTTTTCTTACAGCGGAAACAATGGGGACATCAGACGGAATGCTGTAGAATCCAGTTTGTGAACTGGCAGTTCCAGAGAACCGTTCGCCCCCGCTTGAAGACATGACGTTACATGCTTGTAGTGATTGTGAATTGGTCGATTACATGAGGTATAATCCACTTTCTACCGCTAAAATGGTGGCTGCCTGACGTAGATTATTGGACATTCAATACTCTGGTAGCGCCGGTGGAAGTTAACCACGCAGTAGGAGGTGTCAACTATGGCAGATACAACCATTGGGTTACATTTCTGAATTTGAAGGTCGCGGGCTAATGGCTGTGTCTGTGCATGCCGAAGACTGCCTATGTGGAGTACATTTATGTAGTGGTGGGCTGAACTCTTCACTTGCTTACTGACACTGTTGTGATCGACACCTCCTCAACTTCAGCTGCTGTTTGCTGTCTCTGTTAGCTATCATGTCCGATGCAAAAGGGGTGAAGACCTTAGCCTTAAACCAGAGGAACTGGAGAAGCAGGTGGAGGAGGATGTCGCTCTCTATGGCCATCTCTATGGCTCACCAGAAGAACAGGCAACTTCCTTACATACTTACTTCACTCTGTTGGACTGCATTGCTTCCTGTCTCCCAGGCTATGATGGGGCTTTGGTGTCCAGTGTATCATATTATATAAAATATGTGTAATGCTGGTACCCCTACATTACACATTTATGTGTGCACTTTACTGTGTGTACTTCACATCATCTTTGTGACATTTTTTAGGCACAGAGCATTCCTGGGTAGCATGCACATTTCAGTGCATATGTTCTGTTATTAGAGCCATGTAACACTTGTCTTTCAAAATACTGGTGGAGTGTGGTGCATATTTCCAGGCTCACAGTCTGTACTGTGTGTGTGTTCTGTACTGAGAGTGAAGTGAGGCATGTGCACAGTGAATGTACTGACGGAGGCCAGAGCTGTAGTCACAGTATACTTTGGGAGATATCTATACCGCAATGCCCCCCTCAGAGTGTTACACAAAGGTAATATCACATTTAGCATGGCACAGAGATGCACAATCTTCTTTGAAGTACTGTTTAAGTGTTGTAACTGTGGTATGAGTCTACACTGGCTGCAGAGGGCAAGGGTAGATGAAGATGTGTGCCCATCATTGGCCATGGCAGAGGCTTAGAGACAGAGTCACTGTGGGCTGGCCATGTGAGTCATAGGTTTAGCTCCCTGTAGTCCTGCTGGATGTTCCCAAACTAGTCCTTTTCCCCACTACTATTTCATGATTGACTGTGCATGTAGAACTTTCTGTATGTTCTCTGAGCTCAGCCCCTGATCTGAGACTTCTTTAGGTTGCCCACACTGTGGATGAATGTGATTTGATTGGGTCATGGCATTTATTTCCACTGGTGTATTGTTACTCTCCATACAGCTTGCATTGTAGAGGCCTAATGCTCATATGACAGTTTGCCTGTCCTGGTAGTTGCTCATGTGTGAGACAATCGATTGTTGTGGTTCAGCAGCTTGTTTAAAGGCAACATATACAACTGGGTATTCTAAAGTTTGTTAATGTCATCCATGTGTCATAGCCACATATGGCAGGAGGTATGTCCTTTGATGGCAGTAGCAACCACTCCAGATCAATGACACATTGTATGTTATCCCATTCTGTAGTCCACATGGCCAGAGCATACCAGAATGGTATATGTCAGTGTGGCACATGCAAGCCATTTCATTGTGACCTTTGTGTTTGGTGTCAATATGTACCCTGGTGTCAAGCAGTATGTAGCGTATGCATGTTGTTAATGGGCCAGGCGGGTGCAGGGTTTGTACATACATGCCCAAGTGGGTTTTTACTTCGGAAGGTCTGAATGGTGTGGTGTGTGCCTCTGTTGCTCACAGCAGACTACATTTGGGATGGCCCTGCCCTACCTGCCCTACATGGGGTTGGTTGTCTGTGTTCATCAGTGTAGTTCACTACCAGGATTGAGGATAGTCCACTGATGACTAAAAATTGTATATACCACTATAAGTGGTGCTAAGCATGTGAGGAGTTCAAATGTAGCTTATTAATATTTGTTATTTGCTTGTGCTAGATGTCTAAAAAATGTGTGAGAGCCCCACATTGACCCCTTTACTATTAGTTACAATATCTGTAGGATTTACTGTTTTCAGTTTCTATTTTTGGTAAATTCTGGTGGGGTTTTTTCAGTGTTTTCAAGTCATTTCAATACCTTAACAAAACTGTGGTTATCAGTGGTTACACATTTTCGCGCCATTAAGAACGACAGAAACAGTGGGGCTTATTTCTGAGCCCTTGCGTCCTTTTTGCGCTGCCGGTGCATCACTTTTTGTGACGCACCAGTGGCATTAAAAGTGAGCCTTGTTGCACCATATTTACAAAGTGACGCATCTAGATAGATGCGTAACTTTGCAAACCCCTGCGCCACATTATACATGCACCAGGTATAATGTATGCAGGGGGGGGCGTTCTGACGCAAGGAAGGGTCGTAGAAGTGACGCAGTGAAATCTATAAGATTTCACTGCTCCGCTTCTAGGACGCAAATGCGTCATGGTGTAAGACTGACGCAGGTACATTTCACATGGGACTTGCCCACTTCTGTGACACACTCCAGCAATGCGTCATTTTTACGCCTACAGATACATCAGAAATACTGACGTATCTGTAACTCCTTGCGACATGATGCATCATACTGTAAATATGACGCGTCATTGGTGTCGCAAGGAGGGCGCAGTAAAAAGTGACGCATCGCTGTTTTCTCGCAGCGATGCGTCACTTTTCATAAATGAGGCCCAGTGTTTTTCCGGTGTTTATGGAACGTTTTGCTCTTATTATTGCTTGCTTTCTGCACTGATAGCGCATGGTATATAGACAGTGCTGAGTCTCAGGATCTGCCTGGACCTTCACAAATGCGGTGAGACGTCTAAGGGGGCCCGGGAGAGGTCTTTGAGCTGCGAGGACACTTGCTATTTTAATCTGCACCTACACTCGTCATGTCATAGATCGCCAGCACTCACTGTGAGTTACAAAGAGACCACAGCCAAAACACTTACCTGCTAGCCGAAATGGAGTCTGCTGGGAGTTGGAGTCTGCCAAGTGGGACTACAAAGAGGTGTTCACGCTATTGGTTGACTCTGCTGGGCCCCAACCAATGGGAGCATAATGGATCGTTTGAATGCCGGCAGGTGTCAGTTTCTGGTGTTTGGCATTTGAGAAAGTCAATAGAGACGAAACGTGTCATGCCTGCCACGCTGCAATAAAGATGTTCTCCTTGGCTCCCCGCTGTGTCCCTCTGGTCTCTTTCTCTTCGGAGTGAGGAATCTTGTGCTGGTATATAGACAGTGTAAGTATAGTATATATGAGATCCACATAGACTTTTGCAAATTAAACTTATTGTAGTACACCATACAATACTTCTTCAGTGAGTCATTGGTCCTGTGCACTCACTCTTTCCTTCCCATGTAAACTTCTGTGAAAAGGCCCTCTCAACATTGGCACTTGAGATGGGAAAGCAAAAACAGCCAGTCCACAATTTGGTAAATCTGGCCGCTGACATAGCTTTCCATGACAATACTGGTTCACTTGAAGAATGCGATTCGCAGGGCAGGTTCTGCAACATTTGCGCTGATCTGGGCACTTATGCCCTCAGAGTTATTAAAGCGGTAAAAAATTAAGCAGCGCTTTTGAAACTACGGAGGAAATTCCCCTTTACGGAAGGAATCTAGAATAGAATACCACAGAGAAGTTTAATTGACTTCAAATGCCATTGGTGGTGAAGGGGCATTACTATGCATCATTGTAAGCCATTTCTCATGCATTGTAAAATAACATTTCCTGAATTGCTCTTCACCATTGCTTTGCTTACCAAGTGGCAAGCACTCTAACATTGAACATGTTGCAGTGCCAAAGTCACTAAAGGTGTCGCCCAGCCTACTCTCAAGCAGATGTTTCACCTCTACACCAATTATACATAACACTAGGCAGACAAGGGTATTTTCCGACTCTAGTTTTTTTATTATGTCCACTACAGCAGTTATGTTTTCCTGTAAGAATCTAAGAATGCAGTAGAGTGTACTTTTTTTCACATCATTATCAATATGTGACAAAAGATCGTCACATTTCTTGCCTTTAGCATCATCACTCAGCAAAGATTCTGTAAACGGTTGCCACATGGATAATATAGCATTCATAGCCCCTTGGACTGAGAACCAACAGCTAAGGGACACAGTTGGGATGACTCTTTCTTTGATGCCACACAAAGCACAAAATGATAAATATTTGCATTTTAGTTCCTGTGCATAAGAAAACAGTGCACCAGAATGAACTAAAAAGTCAATAGCATTCCTCATTAACACTGAAGATTGTAAAGATTATTTCAGAATACCATCTATCAAGTGGCAAGGATCTCTTACAGGGAAGCAATTCAGCTCAGTTGTCAATTTCGACAGGTCATTACACAAGTTTTTCATATCCGAAGCTGAATCACTGCAAATATAAACAATATCACACCAATCTTTGTTGAACTTGGAAAGAACCTTTTTTGCAGAGCATTCCAAGTGACACTGCGTTCCATGTTTTCCAAAAGTCTGGTGTCATGTTTTAACCACTATCCCAGATGCTTGGTGAAAGCGCTCTTTTCACATATACTTGTCGCTATACCTTGCATTGAATGTTTAAATCCTGAGGTGTTGGCAATTCGCCTACTATCAATACGGACTCACTAGAAACTGGGGGCTGATGTATTAAGGGTTTTTACCCATTCTCTGTGGGTAAATGTGATGACACATATTGGGAAACATTCTTATGAAACCTGCCATTTTACCTATCAGTGAAAGAATCAAACACAGCCAAAATATCAAATATGATTTTGATATTTCCTGATTCTCTACAGTTTATAAAATAATTAAACATGACCTAAAACATGCTTCTAAACCCTGCATCTTTAGACCAAAGACCACAAAACTTAAAAAAAACAAAAGGAAGAAGAAACAATATTTTAGTGACATCCCTAAACAACAAAACTCAAGCAGAATAATGCTAGCCCAGACTTTCTTACTGCTAGCTTGTATAACAAAGTTACATTGTATTGGCCCCTTCAGGAAGAAAAAATAACTCTTTCCTTTCTTTGAATGGCATTTAGTTTGTGGTTGTGCAGGTGTTTTTTCAGTGTTTATATGTTTTCACTGGTGAGGGCCATTTCTCTTTCAGTGGGGTGTTATCAGTTATTATAGGTTTAAACCTAAACCCGGGCAGTCTAAATGTCTTGCTTCATCTCTTCCTTCAATACAGGCCATCACCCACCTTGAGCAGGGATTGTGGATAGCCATCGTACGGTAAGTGCACTCCTTGAGAGTCTATAGCCAGTGCAGCTCCACTGCACTTAAGAGGTGGAAGGACCTGAGATGCTGGACTAGGACCATTGCAGAGTCCAGCTGGGGAAGTCCTCCCCAGGTCATAGGGGCGCACGCCTCACCCTGACTCCGCTAATGGCCTGCATCCTGGCGTCGGCCTACCCAGAGCATGATGGGTAGATGAGGGCCAAACAGCAGCCAGGACTGGTGAGTATTGTACAGAGTCTGACATTGTACATTCATTAACATTTTCCTCCTGTTACAAGCAGTAGTTGCCTAATCAACGCTTTAGGATTATCTGTATTTTTGCATGTGTAGGTAGTGAGGTTGGTGCATGATGTTTGGTTAAGACTTATGTTTTGTCATCCTGATCCAGTGCTGAGTGAAGTCACATCACATGTCAATCTTCAGAGTTGTATAGACACATGGCTGATATGGTTTGATATTGTGTGTGTCAGCTGTCCCACTCAGATCACGTGTCTTATTTGTGTTAGGAGTGATGCTGCCCCATACTGTGTATCTTGTCCTGGAGATCTCTTACATGTGACATGGCCTACAATGCACATAGGATGCAGTAAATGAGTCATACCTGGCCTTGCTAAGTGGGGTATGAACAGCATTGTGAGATTATAAACAGCATTGGTTTCATTTGTATTTATGCCTACCTGATGGCATGTTTAGGTTTATTTTTTGTGATATCATCTGCACAAGGATATGACCCATAGTGTAAGGGGATACATAGATTAAGGCCTAGGGTCCTCCAAATTTGTATGTGTTGGCCAATTTATAAACGTAAATGTTCACTCATGCTGGGAATGCAGGTGATGTGTACACACAGACTGGGGTGTGTAGACATGGGAGTGTTTGTTAGACATGCGCAAAAACATTGGTCTATCTTATTAGTCATGTTCTAATGTTAAGTGTATGTATATGATGGTATGTCCACTTACAGTTGTGCCTCACAAACTATTCCTTGCTAGCTGAAGGACTGGGCTATTCTAAGGCCCAGTGGTGCCAGGGGACAACACCTGAAACCTTCGTGGGTTACCTGTTCCGGCGTACAAAACACAGAGACACAGGACACTTTCGGCGGCGTCAAAGATCAGCGTTTATTTACTGCAGGGATACAGAAATCGCAAGAAGTACACAACGTGTAGGTTCTGAGAGACTGCTTCAAATTGCAAAAGTGGATCGCTCCTTTTATACACAATTTGGTCATAGCACAACATGGCAGACAAAGGTTACGACTCAGTTCCCACAATAAACTTCAAAAGGGTCGCATTCATGTTTCAGAAACCCGCAACATAATTACAGCAACATTGCTGGTTCCCAACTGTAAAAGCACATTATCCGCACATTAAGCACATTCCATTCTGACTGTAAACACATTAAGAGAAGGGACAGAAACAGATGCAAAGGAAGAACAAGGATGCACAACAGATTGAAAAAGAGTGTAGAGAGTAATAACGGAAACTTGATTGCAGGATCAAAGACCTTGTGTCTAATGCATGCATGACTGAAACAATAGACTGGCACGGCAAGATGAGCCTTGAGCGGGGCCATCTGCCTTTGCCGTGTCATTTCCCTATCATAAAGGACACCCTCAAGGAAACACGTGTCCTTCATGAAAGCTCAGGAATTCCCAGGGTCACAGAGCGAACAAGGTCCGTTCGCTGGCTACTTGAGGGCAAGAAACAAAATGGATGCCGTATCTAAAATGGAACCCGAGGGTTCGGATGGACGTACCTAGAAATGAGACGATCCGTACATAGCAGCGTAGCGAAAACGCGTACACCCACTAAACTCGTCATTTGCGGTTCGTAGATACCAAACTCGTCCATATTCAAACACACCCAAAAAGTGTCGTTCCGATTCACACGGAACCTCAGACGCTCCTTTTGCCCTCATGTAGGCAAGCACTAGTCGAGGTCAGAATCGATTTCGATATTCATCAGATCGTTCAGCTGTTGCTGGAACATCATTCTATTCATCAATGTCTCCTTGGTAACAGATGGCCGTCTTATACACGTTGTAGCACAGAGACTACATAAGGCAGGACCACACTGCACACAAAGACAACACGTGAACAGAAACGTCACAACAACCCCTACGATCATCAGAATCTTCCAACCCCAAGTGGATATCAGGCCCCAAAACCATCCTAGAAGTGTCCAATTACCTTCGTCCACGTGTATGGACTCGGAAATCTTATGCAACTTCGAGATGGCTTGGTAAACAGTTGGAGCGTTGTCAGGAATGAAAATGCAACAGCTCGAATGGATAACTTTGCACACACCACCTCTATCTGCAAGAACAACGTCTAGCACCATACGGTTCTGCAACGTCATAAGTCTATCCGCCTGAAGTTCCGCTGTTAAATTACCAAGAGCACTCGCAGTTATGTTAGCAGTCGACTCTACCACACGGGTCAATTGTCTTAGGTTCCTACTATTAACCATAGGTCCCCAAAACGGCAAGAAACCCTTAAAGAAGTCTCCTGCTTCTTGACCGGCAGTATCCTCTACGCTAATAACGCCTCTCACAATTCTAGTCTTGTGATAGTCTGAGGCAACCGTAAAAGTCGGTGGCAAAAGATTCGCGATATAACAGGTACCCGAAAAGTCACGGGGCAACCATGTATATGCACGTTCATAACATACAAAATAGGTACCCTTGGCAGTCAGAAAAACAGGGGAAGAGAGCATCGGTAGAACATACGTATCAGTACAAGCACTGTTCCCAAGTTGTGCTCTCGGATTTCGACCCAAACCTTTCAAGCAGAAATTACCGTGGTGGGGTACGATCCATATTGGAGACGAGCTCTTAAGCTGTCTATCACCCACTGACGTACTATACTCAGCCTCACTTAGGTCCTTATAGGCTTGCACCTCTTCATCTGGAATAAGCGATGCATCAAAAACATCCCTATCTAAATCCGCAATCGCTATCGCCAAAGGCTTGTGGTATGGACCAGGACCAAAGTTTGCAGAGCGTGGCTCTCGACTGGGGTAGGAATCTAGTGCACTACGGAACATAGTTTGGAATGCTCGAGCTGACCCTTGGGAACTATAAGGACGAACCAGATACGGAATACCCCTATCCATGGTATGTGGCATTAACCCACACACCCAACAGTTGGTAGTATTCATCACCAACTGATGCTGATGTAAGAGCTGAACGAAGGAGTTATTCATGAATTCCGCACGTCTAACCTGTTCATGTTGGGGCAGGGGATGAAAGGAATGTGGAGAAACAGTGGTAATAGAGCTTGGTTTAGGAGAAAGAGTAGGTGAAATGGAAGGCAATAACGACTGTATGCCAAAATACACTCCACCCACCAATAGCATAGACACAGTCAGAAACAGTAGGAATACCTGAAACAGAAAACATTTTGTTCGTACAATCTTATGCAATTTTGATCTTTGCGCCGACATCCTTTCTACTTCCAACAGCTTAGAGAATGCCATCCTCTAAAAACCGTCCGTGACGTACTTGACGCACTTCGTTCTGAGTAGCGATTATCAATTCCCAGGAGTTCCCAGGAGTCGATAAAAGTAACCAACCTAGTGTCAGAAACCTGCTAAACAGAAGGGAGTACCCGCACGGCCCTACGGTTAACCCGGATGATAGGTTTTCCTAAACACTCAGCTTAATACAAATCTCTTTAGCTGTGAAAAGCGCACATAAAAAGAAACTAAAAAAAAAAGGATGTAATTGTTTGCAGTGTTCGTGGCAACAGAAAAGGGAAATATGAGAAAAATTTTATTAGTCTCTGTTACGTGGACGAAGAAAGTATCGATTTCTTCCAGGTCGAGTCTGTTCTTCAAACAATTGTTCAGCCGGTGAAACAGTGTTCAGTCGATTGGATGATGATTCAGACCTCGAATTCTCTTCAACTGACGACTCAACAGGTGTGTCTGACTGCAATGAATTGTCTCCTACAGGTTGAGCATCGCTAAACGGCACAAAGCATAGAGGGGTCTCAGTTTCCGTTGACGCAATACCAGTTCTCACCCAACTATCTGTTGGTGAAGGGATCGGCATCTTCTTGGTATGGCCAGCATGTACCCAGTTCTTTCTGCCTTCCAACCGAACTGCAGTCCTCGTGGCCAATAGCACTTGAAAGGGTCCCACAAATCTTGGCTCCAAGTTGCGTTTTCGGCCAAAATTTCGGGTAACGACCCAGTCACCCGGTTGGAGCCGATGTCCAGGACCCTCTGTCTGTGCCGGCAAAGCTTCAAAGACCTGTTGATGAATTAACCTTAGTTTAGTAGTCAGATCATGAAGATAATCAATCAGCATTGGATACTCAAGACTATCAAAGGCCTTAGGTCTCGGGACTCCCCAAATGTTCGCAGGGCGGCCGAATACAATCTCATATGGGCTGAGCCCTACTCGAGAGTGTACAGTCGCTCTGGTTGATAGGAGAGCCAGAGGCAAGGCATCAGGCCATGATAAACCAGTCGTAGCTTGTATCTTTGCGAGTTTCAGCTTCAGAGTACCATTGTACCCTTCAACCAAACCCGCTGCCTGGGGATGATTGGCACTATGGAATTTCTGTCGAATTCCAAGGCCCTTACACACACTCTGCATCACACTTCCCACAAACTCACTTCCATTATCTGACCACACAATCCGTGGCATTCCATACCGAGGGAAGTATTCCTTCAGTAGGACTTTCGCTGTGGACAGGGCAGTATTATCCTTAAGAGGAAAGGCCTCGATCCATCTGGAGAACGCACAAACCACAACTAAAACAGACTTCAGATTATTGCATCTCTCCATATGGATGAAGTCCAGTTGGATAACTTCAAAGGGACAGGCAGGAGGAGCAAAATGACCAGGTGGAGTGGGGGTGCCCTTGCCAGGATTATGCATCAAACACACCATACAATTTTTAACCACTCTCTCAGCACACTTAGCAATACCATCGTTCTTCCATACAGGGGACAATAACTTGCATATACCTTTCGCACTAATATGTGACAACCCATGAGCCATAGTCACGACAGCCAATACATAAGCATCCGGTAACATCCACCTCTGACGTTCCGACAAATCAACCCAACATCCATGCATGTCCAACTTTCCCGTACTTTCTTTCCACTTGGTTCTTTCAGTTTCAGTGGCCTCATTCTGAATTGCTTTCACACTCTCAACAGTGTCTTCACACATACCAGTCTCCATCGGCCATCTCACTGAACTCGTAACATACATTCGGGTTACAAGATTCTTAGCCGTTTCCTTGGCAATCTCGTCCGCAAATGCATTACCACGACCAACATCATCCGTAACCTTTCGATGAGCACTACATTTAACAATCGCTACCTGTTTAGGCAAGGTAAGTGCATCCAAAAGATCATTCACGAGCTGCCCGTGTTGGATCTTCGTACCATGCGATGTCATAAATCCTCTTTCTCTCCACAATCGACCAAAACTATGCGCAACACCAAATGCGTACTGACTATCGGTGAACACATTCACTCGCTTTCCCTTAGACAAAACACACACTCTCGTCAATGCAATCAATTCTGCCGCTTGCGCTGAATTCTGACTCAATCTCGTGGTTTCCACAACTGTGCTCAACGTCACTACAGCATACGCAGTCGTCACATCACCATTCGGCAACTTAAAACATGAACCATCAACATACAAAGTGCCATCGGGATCTGTCAACGGAGTGTTTTTCAGGTCCACACGACCCTTCGTTTCGTCCTCAGTTCGTAAGTAACAATCATGTGGTGGTACATCATCTGATTCCATATTAATCGGCAACAATGTCGCCGGATTCAGCACATTACAACGCTTGATCTGTATATGACTTGCCAAAAGGGTCAACTCATACCCGGACAACCTTGCACTCGTCAGATGTTGAGTTTTTGTCCGATTCAGGCAAGTGTCAACTGCATGAGGAACCATCACTATGAGCATATTATCCATAACCAGACCTGCGGATTGTCGAATAGACACCGCAGCTGCCGCTGTTACCCTCAAGCAACTTGGCAACGCTCTAGCTACCGGGTCTAAAGTCGAGGAAAAATATGCACATGGACGCTGCTTACCACCGAATTGTTGCGTCAAAACACTCAACGCACAACCTTCTCTCTCGTGAACGTATAGTGTAAATGGCTTCCTGTAATCAGGAGTACCTAACACAGGAGCCGAACACAACGCATCACGTAGTTCAGAAAAACTTTTCTGACACTCTTCCGTCCATGGCAAAGGAGTCGAAACATCCTTGCACGTGAGAGCTATGAATGGCTTCGCTAACAGTGAAAAATTTGGAATCCACTGTCTACAGTATGACGTGATACCTAGAAAGGCACGCACATCTCTCTGAGTTGTTGGCACAGTCATTCGAGCAATTGCTGCAATTCTTTCAGGGGTCAACCTTCTTCCCGCCTTTGACAATAAGTGACCTAGATAGGTTACTTCTTGACAACAATATTGTAATTTAGAAGGTGACACTTTGTGATGGAAGTCGCATAGATGCTGTAACAGTGACACCGTAGCAGTTTTGCAAATCTGTTCAGTGTCAGCGGCTACCAACAGATCATCGACGTACTGAATCAAGGCCGCACCAGCCGGCAACACAAACGCATCAAGTTGACTCTTAAAAGCTTGGCTGTAGATCGATGGACTCTCACAGTAGCCCTGAGGTGCGCGTTTGAACCTGAAGCTGCGACCACCTAATGAGAAACCGAATAAATCTCTGCTTTCCTCAGCAATCGGAATGCTAAAGAACGCATTCTTCAGATCGATTACCGAGAACCATGATGCAGAGGCTGGAATCAGAGTCAGCAAAGCTGTAATGTCAGGCACCACGGGAAACTGTGGAACAACAATTTTATTCACCTCCCTTAAATCAATAACAAAACGATACACAGGAGGCTTAGATGGATCAGTTTGTTTCAAAATAGGTAACACAGGACTATTACACACGTTACCTCGTGTTTCCTCGATGACATCTTTATCGATCAAATCGTAAATGATCGCTAATAGTGCTCGCTCACCATCAAGAGAGATACGATACTGGGGAATGCGTGGCAGTCGCACATTTGATTTCAATTGAACAACATAAGGTGGTATATCCAGCAGGCCCACGTCATTGGGACCTGTCGCCCACAAAGAATCAGGAAGAGAACTCAATTCCGGTGGGAGCTTATCAGTCGACAGATACATAGGGGAGATCACTCTCTGACCCAATGTAAGCTCCACTCCCGCAGGAGAACAATACAAAGTCGCATATAACCGCTTCAATAAATCCAGGCCCAAAAGATTCTCACCACAACCAGTAGTCAAAATCAAGGGAGCTTCTAACTCACGAGACCCAATTGTAAGGGGCAAAGGGCTAGAAACTGGATTGCTAACAGGGGCGCCAGAGAATCCCACGGAAACATTCGTTAAGCCAGACAAAGGCGCGCCAGGGAGTTTCGAATGCATGATGGAACTTTTCGCTGCACCAGTGTCCAACAGAAAAGGCTCAACTACGCCCAATGTAGCAACTGCAACATAAGGCCCTCTCTGATCAACCGGAACTGATACTACTCCCTTTCTTTGTCTAGGGCTGTCCTAGTAATTACCGTCAACACCAACATCATGCTCGACATAATAGTCGTCCACATGATACTGTGCAGATCTACCAGACGATGGATCGCGCCGATCAAAGCAATTTTGCGAATCTGATGAAGTGGCAAGACGCTCGTTCTGATTCTGAGTAACGCCGCGACCTCTACCACGTGATGCTTGTTGAGGACCACTACGACCTCCTCGAGCCGAAACACCATTGTTGCGGTCACGCAAAACTGGACAATTAAACTTCAAATGACCCTCACCCCCACAATATGCGCATTGATTATACCCCAACACAAAGCGAGGTGTAGAAGAGTCATTACGCGACTGTGATCTAGAAAACTGCGATTGTAAGCGATGTGGCTGTTGCGAGTCATTCTGATTCGAGCGCGGAGGATACGCTTGCTGCAATAAGATCTTTGTTTTAAGGTCCTTCGTTTTCTTAGCTGCGCGTTCGCTTTCTTCTTTCTCTCTATTTTCGTAGTATTGGGCCGTGGCTAATATCTGAGCAGTGGTAGAAACGTCCCACAAACTTTCAGAATTCTTCAACTTGTTGCTTAGTTCAGGCAACAAATTCGATACTAATTTATCAACAAACAATCGCTGACCACCCTCAGAGCTCATATCTTGACCACTATGATCAATAAATGCCTCCTCAAATCTCGTAAAGAAATCGGAGACACTCTCATCCTTCTTTTGTTTGCACGCAGACAATTTGTCCCAATTAACGCGTATGGCTGGCATAAGTGTCTTCATAAGGGTAATTATCCTCTGGGGCAGATTCTCAATGAGCTGTTCAGGTTTAGCCCCACCAACTTGCCGAGCGTCAGCCGCCGCAAGAGCAGCCCAATCACCGCCTAACTCAGCTGCTTGATTCTCGTGACGGATTTTCGCCCAAATCGGTTGAGGTACTACATTACCAAACAGCATGTCAATATCGGCAAGGTTCATGACAGTAGCAGCCACTAATTGGGACAATTCCTTATAATAACCTGCAGGATTTTTACGGGGGTCGGACAAGGTTTGCTTTACCTGCAAAACTTCCGATCCCTTCCATGGGAGGTGTATCCAAACTCTCTGAAAGTGTGGTGGAATAGCAGGATTAGCATTGGGATCACCGGGCATCCATACTGGGGGAACTTCCCGCATAGGATACTGACCTGGTTGTGCCATCCATTCCTCAGTGGCGTCTTTAAACAATGCTCGAGGTTGCATTATAGATCGAAAAGATAACAGACGCTCTAAAGCACGTCGGACATTGTCACCTACAATCGTACCAGTCGAAAATTGATTCTGAAGCTCAGTGATTTCGAGCGGTACATTATCTACCTCCTCATTATCCCACTCTTCTCTCAGGAATTTACACATTTCCTCGAACACGAATCTTTGAGTGGGCTCATTAAACTGAGAAAATGTCTCAAAAACTATACGCGAAGCGTACTTCGCAGGATGCCTAATCCATTTACGCGCCGTTTTCACTAACGACTCACGTTCCCTACCATCAGGAATTTGACTGCGCCTCTGAGCAACATCAGAAAGATTGGACCCAAGTACAGGTCCAAAAAACGGAGAATAGAGAGTAGCGACAGCATTAAATATACGACTACGAACAGAAGGGGAAGAAGAAGAAGGCACAGGAGCAACAACATTAGGAGGAAGCGTAGAAACAGTAGCAGTAGTCGGGGTAACAGGAGTAGTAGTAGCAATAGGCTGGTGAGGTACCGGCAAAGGAGCAGTAGGGAAAAAAACGGGTAAAGGAGGATGGACAAGTTGCGGCACAAAGGGATTCGGGAGAACAGGAGGAACGACAGGCTGACCAGCAGCCGCCAAAACAACAGGTTGAGGAATAGGAGGAATCACAGGACCCACGGTATCTGGTGCATAGGGAGGTGGTGATTTCAATAGATAGGACAATAGGGGATCTTCCACCACCTCTTCTCCTGTCTTATCTGGACTAGACGGTAAAACCGGATAACATCTATCCACTGCCATATGATGAAGCCTAGCACTAACTTCCTGCTCCTTCTCATCTTTGTCTCGCTGATACTGTTCTGCATTTCGCATCACCGTAATGACACCTTCTCTCTTATTTTTCTTAGTCTGTTTGATTTCTTTCTGCTTGGCCTCTTTACGCCATAATCGAAAGGAATCAAACATGGCCGGCCTAGCCTTCCTTTTAAACAATTTAGCTTCAAGATTATCTAATATTGCAGTTTCGAAACTACCATGTGATGGCCAACTAAGAACACCATAATTTTTAGTGTAACGAATCCAAGTCGTTATATACAATAGGACCTACGCCGTGGCGACTATAGAGCTCATAAATTGGAGTTCCAACTGGAGGTATCGGGCATGAATCCTCCAGTCGGGAATCCGTGCTGCAACATTTAAGGAAACCAAACAAAGTACTACGGCCAGGCATCGTGCACACTAACCGAGTTTACAAACTTCAAGGGCTATCGAATTACGACGTCCTCGCAAAAAAAATGCAAGACCCTCGGTTTTTGGCAATTGCAATCGTCAAATAAAACCCAACAACTAAGAACCAACAACCAAGAACCACAAATGCAATAGAACCATGCAAACAACAAAGTAACCTCTGGGAGCGACCCACAAATACTTAACTGAAAGAGCAATGGCGTCACCAGGAAGGCCCGTCTATCGTCTCGCCGTACAAAGGACTACGCCAGGCGCCAAAACAGGTCGACAGTCAGGGCATCAGTCCGTCGCAGCCGTCAGCAGGCGGGAATCTTCGATGGAAAAGTCTTCGGGCCACTTATTTCGACAACTGGATCGATGAAGCGGGGTGCACCTTCCCTCGGAGATTTCACACGAAGTTCCTCACGATCGTCGGGCTTTGGACCGGTACCGCTGATGTCGCCCCACGTTGGGCGCCAACTGAAGGACTGGGCTATTCTAAGGCCCAGCGGTGCCAGGGGACAACATCTGAAACCTTCGTGGGTTACCTGTTCCGGCGTACAAAACACAGAGACACGGGACACTTCCGGCGGCGTCAAAGATCAGCGTTTATTTACTGCAGGGATACAGAAATCGCAAGAAGTACACAACGTGTAGGTTCTGAGAGACTGCTTCAAATTGCAAAAGTGGATCGCTCCTTTTATACACAATTTGGTCATAGCACAACATGGCAGACAAAGGTTACGACTCAGTTCCCACAATAAACTTCAAAAGGGTCGCATTCATGTTTCAGAAACCTGCAACATAATTACAGCAACATTGCCGGTTCCCAACTGTAAAAGCACGTTATCCCCACATTAAGCACATTCCATTCTGACTGTAAACACATTAAGAGAAGGGACAGAAACAGATGCAAAGGAAGAACAAGGATGCACAACAGATTGAAAAAGAGTGTAGAGAGTAATAACGGAAACTTGATTGCAGGATCAAAGACCTCGTGTCTAATGCATGCATGACTGAAACAATAGACTGGCACGGCAAGATGAGCCTTGAGCGGGGCCATCTGCCTTTGCCGTGTCATTTCCCTATCATAAAGGACACCCTCAAGGAAACACGTGTCCTTCGTGAAAGCTCAGGAATTCCCAGGGTCACAGAGCGAACAAGGTCCGTTCGCTGGCTACTTGAGGGCAAGAAACAAAATGGATGCCGTATCTAAAATGGAACCCGAGGGTTCGGATGGACGTACCTAGAAATGAGACGATCCGTACATAGCAGCGTAGCGAAAACGCGTACACCCACTAAACTCGTCATTTGCGGTTCGTAGATACCAAACTCGTCCATATTCAAACACACCCAAAAAGTGTCGTTCCGATTCACACGGAACCTCATAGCTTTGATTGAGAATGTGGAGTCATGTCCACTACACATGTCCACTGTTAAAGGTACTTTCCCTGACTGATGACATGCCTCAGGGAGTGACATGCTGATTTGGTGTGGTCATATGTGGGTTTTTGAACACCATGACACCATGGTGATTTGTGTGTGCAAAACATTTTGGGTAGTGTCATTTGCCTTCCCTTTTGGACACAGGTGACAGCTCATTATCACGGACTGGAGTTTAGCAGGACCAATGGGGAATGGGGATTTTCCTAGCCATAGCTGGGGTCTGGTACCATTGATATTTGTACTGCTACTGAAAGTAAACTTAGGCCACCTTCTCCCCATGGACATTATAGTTGACCTTGTCAGAGGAGTGATCTGTGCACCTTTGTTGTGGAGGTCTTTTTTACATTGAGTTAACACAGATGTTTTACACCTATTTCCACTGTCTTTTCAGCATCAAGCGAGAGAAGCAGAGGAGATGACGTCAACGATGTTCAATCAACCTCAGCCAAGAGAATTTCCTATTCATTAGTTTAATTCTGCCAGAATATAACTTTAAGTACGCAGTATGCTGACCTCAATTTGTATGTCCAAATCATAAAGTCTAACAGGAGGGCTTAGCCACTGATCTAGAGTTTCAACCTGAACATAGTCATTAGTCGGTCTTGAAGAGTCTGGTGAACTATTGTGACCTCAGCTGCACTGGCGAGAGTTCTCGCCCATGTCTTATTCCGAAGAAGAGTTCTGAGTATTTGTGGTAAATTTAATGGAAATTCCTGACACTTTCTTCATTTTAAATTGCACTTTTCATTGTGGAAGTTTCTTTTCACTTTTTATGATGACTTCAGAGGAGCGATGTGAGTCCGTTTATAGTTTCACATACTCCTCCTGTCTGCGACTGCTTCGTCTCCTACTCTCTGGCCACTTGCCTGTGGAGTCCTGCAAGTAACGAGAAGGACATGTATCAGAATACTGATACCTATCAGGCTGTTTAACTGTATGATTATTACATAGATTGTAACATTTTTCAGAAGACTTCGATTGCTGAGATTCAATCTGTGTTTTAGTTTTAGTCTGCCTTTATTTTTATCCCAGTGCTTTTTAGAATGCTCAGGTGTCTGTTGGGTAGTATCGGCATCAGATTTGCCTTTAAGTGTGGCTTATTAGGCCTGCTTCCCAAACTATCATGGCCTACAGATGTATAGGTTTCAGACATTATTTTAGGTAGTTTGCATTCCTGATCTACAGAGGGAACTAACGCTAGCTGTTGGCGAATCGCCAAAGAAGCTGCTTCTACTTGATATTACTTAAAATATTTGAGGAGACTGTGGCAACATTGCTAATGAGTTTCATCCCTAAATCCAGGGAAGGGGCTGCTCCATGTTTAGCCTGAATCTGTTTAAGGATTTTGGGTAAAACTGCAATTGAAAGAGTACAATGAGTAATGGTGTTAATGGCAGCAAATACAGTATCCCATGTATTACACTCTTCAACAGGGGTAACCATACCGAATGGGAGACACATAGTTAGAATTCTAAATTTAGCCTGGGATTCCGTATGGGGAACCACAGCTTCATGCTGATTTGTTTTTTTGATATACAAAGCGGAATTTTATCACATTTGGTAGGGCTTTTACCCATAATGGCATTAATGGTAGCCGGACTAAATGCAGGTACAGCTAACTGCACCTGCCCAGCTTGAGGGGCCCTTGCTGTGGCAGTAGTTAAGGTACAAATAATATACTACATTAGACATCGATACAGCCTAACCAAAGAGTTCAAAGGAGCAGGCGTTTCACTCTGGTTTAATGAATTTGTATGCAGATAAGGCATATTCAGGCACATGCATCAAAAAGAGAAATAGCGAGTCCTTATTTGCGATTTTTAAGGAATCGCAAATAAAGACTCGCAAACCACGATGCAACAAAAACAATGCGAGAATATTGCGAATCGCTAAAAATCACTAAATAAATTGCGATTTCGGAATTTGCGAACTCGCTATTAGCGATTTCGCAATTAGCGAAATCGCAAATACCAAAGTCGCTTTTTGATGCATCCTGATGACATCACAACCAGGAAGTGAGCAGCACCAGCCTCATTTCCAGTGCACAGTGTCAGGGAGAGGAGGGAGCTGGCTCTGGGAGCTGAACAGGAGTGTGACAGAGACAGAAGAACAACTTTTGCTATCAAATGGAAGCCTCACAAACAGCAGAGGAGAGCCAAACAGGCAGGAAACGCAAAATTAAATTTGCAGAAAAAGAAATTGACACCCTCATTGAGGGAGTAGTCCACAGCCATGAGAAGCTGTTTGGAAAGGCATCATTGAAAGTGGCAGAGCAGGAGAAAAGGAAAATCTGGCTCCGGATCCAAAACAGGGTCAATGCCATTGGGGTGACACACCGCACCATTGATGAACTCAAAAAACGATGGTACGACTTGCGCAGTCGGGCTAAGGTGCGCATAGCTGACCGGCTGAAGGAGGCAAAGAAGACAGGAGGGGGAACACCAACAGACACTGGGAACACTCCCATGGAGGACTTGATTGAATCCACCATCCAGCCAGAAGCTGTTGTTGGTGTGACCCAGCTGGACACGTCCGGAGCAGCAAACACATCTGAAGGTAAGATGAATGTATGTTTCCTTAGTTTTTCAAAATGTAAAGGTAGAACATGACCACAGTACAGCCCAAGTGCAGACTCTGAACATCCAGTACACAATGTATTCAGTAGGTGAGGGGCATTATGGGAGATGTAGTCAGGTCAAGCAGTTACAATGTCAAATCTCAGAGTAACAACCCAAAAAAGCTTAATAGAGTATAAAATCATTTACAAAGGCAGAAATTTATTACTGTGCAATTAATATCACAGACATGAAATAATACAGTGTTGCACTGTTTCACCTCACAGATGCTCAACGTGTAGAAGATGTGGATAGCGATTCCCCAGACATGCAGGACACCAGCGCCGGTGAACAGATGGACACACCCGTGGTGCAAATAAATCCCTCACGTCCAACAAAGTCACGCAGGGCTACTGTTCCATCCCTAGTCACCATGGAGTGTGATGATGAGGCTGATGCAACACCAGGTGGCAGCCATGGCCAGACAACTTCCATCACACAACCACAACCACAGGTCCCCAGAACTAATCACAGAGCCCGGCGTAGGAGAGGAAGAGCACTCAGGACACAGCAGGAGGAGCAACCAAGTGATGTCTGGGGTGGTCTTGAGGGACAGATGCTCCGTATGCAGCGCCTGCAGACAAAAACCACACGATTAGTACAATTGCAAGTTGGCAAGATGGCTAGCAACATAGCAGTACTGTCAGAAAGTGTGCAGCAACTGAGCAAGGTGATGCATGAGGGAAATGTATCCCAGAAGAGACAGCATCGTCAACTAATGCTGCAATTGAAAATGTTTGCTAAATCAAACAATAGATTGGCCACGACAACTGCACTGCACTGCTGGCACGTAGGTCTGTGACCATGCAAACTGAAATGTGCCATTGGAGCGGCGATGTGGCTAAAGCACTGGACCAGGTCACCAATGCAGTTGATTTGCTAAATGCTTCCACAATTGCGGCCAACAATTCCACGCCCGAAGAGGGTAGTGAGGGTGGCTCAAGCCTAAGTAGTGTGGCAGTTCCAGTCCGCACTGCAGGAAGACGCAACACACGCAGCAGTACCCCCGCCGCTTCCAACATAACGGATGACAATGCTGGGTCTGACAGGCGTCTGGGTGTTCGTGGGAAAAAGCGCTAGACTGGCATGTACAAGTACATTCCACTATGGTGACGTAACCATTTATTTGGATTTGACTTTTCACAGACTGACAAGTAAATTGACATTTGCAAACCACTTATGTCCATTGCACTGCTCAGATTACAAGTGTGCTTGAACACTCATGGCAATTTTATTTAATTAAAGAATACTTTGATAGCAATATTCAGTTTCTGTGTCATCATTACTCACCTCAGAAATAATTTTGTGTGATGTCAAATCTTCTCCTACGCCCTTCTGCTGCGCTTGCCCCTTGTGCTGCATGGTGGTGTGGCACTTGCTGGTTCCCATCCTCCGAATCGCTGTCCGACACCTCGATGTCCATTCCTCCCCTTGTCGCTATATTGTGCAGCATGGCACATGCTGCTACTATCTTGCAGCATTGTTCAGGGTTGTACTTCAGTGCTCCACCGGTTTTATGTAGACATCTGAATCGGCTCTTCAACAGCCCAAATGTGCGCTCTATGATGTTCCTTGCCTACATGTAATGGAGCAAAGAGTCAGTGGCAGCTTCACATTGACATACGTACAATGACAGTGATAAACTATAACACATATTTACCAAGCAGATGTCCCTCTCCAAATTCTCCCCTGACAAGACGGGTGTGTATGCCACTTTGCCTGAAGATATAAGAGTCATGTGCACTCCCTGGAAATTGCGCAACAATGTCAGTGATAATGTTTTTGGCATTGCAAACAACCTGAATATTGAGGGAATGGTAACATTTCCTATTTCTATATAAATATTCCTGTGTTGCAGGGGGACATATTGCAACGTGGGTGCAATCAATACAACCCAAAACATGTGGGAAACGAGCTATCTGGTAGAACTCCTGTTTGGTTTTTGCAAGGTCAAGCGCGGTGGTAGGGAACTTGATATGAGACCCGATCACGGCCATCATGGCATCAAGGAATGCTTTCAATATTCGTGAAAGTGCGCTTTGTGACACACCTCCCGCAACAGCAATGACCCCCTGAAAACTGCCTGACGCCAGGAGGTGTAGGCAACATAGGACCTGCACATGCGTTGGGATGGCATTGGTCCTACGTGTCTGTCGTTGCATTATGGGGTCCAATTCATTGATTAGGTCATGGATCATTGCTGCATTGAGCCTATACTTGTCGTATATCTCATCCTCTTGCTGGCCTAGCAAAGTTATGCGGACTCTGAAGATGCGCTCATTCATTCGCCTCCGTCTCTGTGCGGCAGCCTGCAGCCTCATCCTCCTCGCCATCAGGTAAATCCCTGCCATTGTGAACAGTGCTGGCTCATTCTGGCTGTGTTTAAATGGGTTTCAGTTGGTTTTCACCTGTCTGTGATTTGCACTCATGATTACCACCTGGTTGTGATCCTTCTTATTTAGCGATCGCTAAATTGCGATTTTCATGGAAATCGCTATTTGCGATTTTTCATGCATCCATTTAGGGAATCGTTGTTTGCGATTCCCTAATTGGGAGACGCTAATACCGATTCGCTATTTGATTCGCAGAATGTTTTGCAATTCCTTATATTTGCGAAAAAATGGTTTTTCGCAAATATACAGTTGATGCATTTCAACACTGACTTTTGCGATCGCAAACGGCCAATTTTTGCGATTCGCACCGTTTGCGATCGCAAAAAGGTTTGATGCATGTGCCTGATTGACTTCTAAGACCAACCAGGTTGTCCCTTCATTACTGAGAGGGCCTAGTCCTATATTTTGAAGTGTATGTGGGAGGGCGTCTTGAAACCAATTGTGATGTTACTGATAAGTTAATTTCTAAATATTCATGAGGTCTATATGCAGCAGGTACTGCAGCTTCAGTATATGTGTGAAATGTCCGTGATTTGACATTGACTGCAGGAAAAGTATCCCAGGAATAAAAAACTTCACATTTATAAACTTTGTGTGCCTCATCAACGAAGGTAACATCTCCAATGACATAGGCGAGCCCATATCTTGCAAATGATTAGTGATAGCTGTCTACAATTAACAGTTATAATTATTGCTTGTGCCATATTTAATGAATGGAATTCAAAGAAAGGAAATACTATATGTGGTAATCTTTTTAAAGGATCAAGCTTGATCAACTTACAGATACTAATAGGTGCTTCCTTATGAGAGTTTCACTGTCTGCAAACAGCGTGGTACAGAGTAAACACTCTCCATAGAGTTACCACTGTTTAGAGTACTCACTTTTCTACTCATATCAACTTCATTTCTCAATGTAGGTATGGTTACTGTGAGGGGTTTCATACAGATGAAAGGCGTTTGTAGTTGGATATTGATTTAGGAACACACATAGAGGGGGATATGTACAATGAAGTGGTGGAGCGTGTGGTTAGCCTCCTGGGCTTAACGACACGCTCCGCCACTTCAGCAACGCAAGGCCGCACCACATTTACATGAATGTGGTGCAGCCCTGCGTTTCCCCTGCAATGGCAACGCAGGCCCCCTTGCACCAGAGTGCAAGGGTGTCTGCATGCAAGGGAGGATTGGTTATATGTAGGAAGGCGTTCCTTCCAGCACTTAAACAATCCTAAAGTGCCATTTTGTAACTTGCATGAAGCAGCACACATGAAAGTTACAAAATGTCATTTTTTTAAAAGGTTTGTTTATGTACAGAAAGGGACACCTCCCTGTACATATACAACCAATGGCATTTGCTTTTTCTGCTGCCTTGTGCATCACACATGGAAAAAGCAAAACGAGGAGAAATAATGCATTTCACCTCGTTTCGCCAACATAAGACCAGGATTTTCCTGGTCCTAATTTTGGCGCTGCCTCCTATGTACGCCACCCTTGTATATAGGGGCAGCATCAAATACAATGGGTGTTGCTGTGGAACGCCCACCGCTACACACACTGCCTGGCCCTTTCACGCTAAACATAGCGTGAAAGGGTGCCTTATGTACAAGGCAGCGTTAAGCCACGTTAAGTGTTTTAACGCTGCCTTGTACATAAGGCAAGGCCCCTATCACCACGGGAACGTCACACAAAGTGACGTTCCCGTGGCGATAGGGGCTTATATATATGCCCCAGAGTATCTTGAGAAACTTGGCTTTCTCTGAACAGTTGTATACATATTGAACACCACGTGTGATTAGGGATTCTCATATATTTGTGGTTGATTGTTAATGTAAACTAATCTACCCGTGAAGTGTATGGTATAGGATCAATGTTCCACACTACACATGCTTGCTACACGTGAGGGAGTTGTATCTGTGATGGCATTAATGATGCTTCATATTATTCTGAACTATTTTGTACTAACTTTCAGGCCTCTAATGCCATATTAATATATAGAGCAATATGTGCAAAAACAAAGCTTGGATGATGTCATCAGTGATGCCATCGATGATGTCATTTGAGATGTCATCAATGATGTCATAAAGGATGTAATAGAACTTGTCATGGGTGATGTAATATATGAAGTCATAAGCAGTGCATGGTGGTGTGAAGTTATAGTTAACTCTGCTAACTGTAAATGGTGCATTTCTGTGGCTTTTTACTTCAAACCATTAATGGTTATTTCAGTAAATCTCTAAGGTTTTTTAAAATAAAAACAGAACTTTTTAACACACCTAACTATAACGTTATTTTAACCTCTGATTTTCCAGTAAATTTCAAGTTTTTTTATGTAAAGTATTATTTTATTACCATATATAATGCAAACCTTCCTGCAGCCAAATCCCCAGCAGGCAGCCAACCCCATGTTGCGCACAGCCTTTGCTGAGTGCAGCATAAAGTTGGGCTTCGGGCCCCGGCGATACCATTCCGGGGCCAAATACAGGAAAAAAGGGGAGAGGGGTTGCGCATCCCCCTCCTCAAGCCTTATTTGGCCCAGGGATCCCATCCCCCAGTGTGATGCCAATTGAAAAGGGGAGGGGACCATGTGGGCCTCCTCTCTGAGACACATTAGGCCCTGGAGACCCCATTCCCCATCCTCAATGTATTTGAAAGGGGAGGGGGTACATGCTGCTGTGCCCCCTCTCCCCAAGTCATTATAGGCCCTGGGAGCCCGCCCCAGAGCAGAAACATACAAAAAAGTAAAGTGGGGGGCGTGTGGCATACCTCCTGGAGCCTTAAAAAGGGGACCCCATCCCTCATGGCAGAGTTTTTTTAAATGGGGAGGGAGCCATGCAGCCCCCATCTTCGAGCTCCATTATGCCCTAGGACCCCCTCCTCAGGGCCCTGTGTATTTTAAGGGGGAGGGTGGTCCATATAGCCCCGTCCCCAAGCCTCATTAGGCCCTTTGGATTTGATCCCGTAGGGTGGTTGTTTTTTTAAAGTAGAGGTGACCATGCAGCAATCCTCCCTGAGCCATATATGGTTCTAGGGTCCCCAAGCCCCAGAGCCTTTTTTTTTAAGGGGAGGGGGGTGTGGGCCTCCCTCTCTGACCATTATAGGCCTTGGGAAGCCAAATCAAAGGGCCAAAACGTAAACAAAATGGGAGGGGCCATGCAGCTCTCCTTCCCGGGCCCTTAAAAGGCCCTGGGGACCCCATCCCCGAGTGCCAAGTATTTTTTTGAGGGGAGGGGGCTGGGCTGCCCCCCCTTCTGAGCCATTTTAAGCCTCAGGACTCCATCCCTGGGGGCCACATTATTTCAAGGCGGGTGCTCTGTTGCTCATCCAGGGCACCCACCGTGTGGGGAGCCCAAGGGCCCCCGCAGCCCCAGCTAGATCCATGCATGCTTACCGTTTCTACCTGCCCATTACTCTGCTGGTGGTACAAGGCTCTATTTATGTAGTTAATGCCATCTTCTTGAAGAAACTTTGTCATCTCTCACATAAATTCTTGTTTTTGAAACACTGATTCAAAGAATGTATTACAGCTGTCGTTGTAGATTGTGCAATAAGCAATGGCAAAGCGTAAAGTAGCATGGTAAAATTGTTAATGGGTTTTATCAAATCGATAGAGACCTATTGCTGATGTCTTTCATGCAACTTAACTGTTGATTGACATGCATGACACTTTCGACATACATTCCTACCTTCCGATCAACAACAGGCCACCAACAGCTCACTCTTAGTTGTGTCTTGGTGCAGGTCATGTTGGTATGTCCGTCATCATCAACAACTCAACTAATTTATGTCTTAAAAGAACTGGTACTTCCAAGACATCTCCATGTACGGTGTCACTTCTCCATTATCTTTAGGAGCCAGGATGCCACGCATCCATTGTAAGATCGCCTTGAATGGCAGCTGTCCCCTGTGAAACAAGGTAGGCATATCTTCACTAGCTCATAGTGCTACTAGATTTTAGAAATCACAGGACTCACTGCTAAAATTTCATCCCCTATTCATCTAGTTAGATGCTTTTGGATGCGTTGCAATAAGTCAGGCACACAATCCTACAGGATCGGGTGAGTGCTTTACAAATCATCTATTTACCCACCTAAACACTGGATGAGATATATTTCCTAATGATATATATCCTTTTTTATATATGCAGAAGCTATCATGGTGATATGCTAGATGAGCATTTTATACCGCCTATTCTGATATTACGAGGAATAGTCCTCTTATTGACATGGAGTATCATTATTGAAAGCAAGGTTAGACTTGACCCCACTTCCGACTCCAGGTTAGTCAAATCCTGGTTTCTAGGTACACATTACCCTTTATAACCATTTCCACATGGGATTTGACATATGTTCTAAAACAAAGGTTGCCCATGTACAGTGTTGATGAAGACCTGCTATGATGTAGAGAATGCATACGCTTCCTAAGAGAGTCGAATCATCAACAATTTTACACTTAGGGCCATATTTACTTACATTTGTTCAACGCAGTGTAAGAAAGGCAACTTACTGTGCTGCATTGTGTGAAAGGGAGAGAGCAGAAATGCGCCATATTTACTAATCGCGCTGTCCGCCTAGCTCCAAGGCACGCACCCTTCCACCACAGTGCAAGGGTGCTTGAGCTACAAGGAAACACATTTTTGTGCTGGGAGGGATACCTTCCTGCAGAAAAACAACTTCTCAAGTCATTTTCTCTTTCTATGGATTATGAAAATTGCAGCACAAATATAAGAAGAAATAACAAGGAGAAAAAATATGTTATCCCTTGTTACGCCATCCTCCAGGAATTGTAGTGATTTCATGCAATCCCAGATTTACGATTCATGCAATCCCAGGTTTACAAACCTTCGTAAATCTGGGATTGCATGAAATCCATAAGTGGATGCATGGGAATTCCCATTTTATACCCATGGACCACCTCCCAGAATGAAATGCAATGCAAGCTGCTGTGTTGTGTTACATTTTTTTTTCAAAGCCATGCAAGGCAGTTCAAATCACCCCGTGCATGGCTTTCTAAATATCTACCAGCATTATGCTTCATGGCTGCCCCACAACAGTGGTTCAACCATGATGCAGAACATTAGTAAATCTGACCCTTAGCCTTTACCAATTAATGCTGGGTCTTGGGCAATGTATGTACAGATGTATTTGGCCTACTAATTAGTGATTATGAATTTGAATAACCTGGACCGACTTCATGAAGATTTCAACTTTTTCTGTGCAAATATTTGAGCACTATTTCTCTTGATGCACTGCATGAGCACTTTCTTTCACTTTTCACATATGGAGCACCTCAATGTTTGAATTACGGAAATTGATGTTGCTGTATCAATCAAATATATATAATTTTTAGTAATGTTGTTGTCGAGACCTCAATGTTTCTTGTCTATGATAACATTTCATATGATTACGAAAGAATCATCCGACTGAACCAATTCTTTGTTTGTACAGTATATGACACCCATGTGCAGAGGAGCACAGTGTCAGCCCATTGATATTTAACGTAGGTTAAATGTGAGGGCACAAAGAGTAGATCCTGAAAAGTAGTCAATACATATAGCCTCTGATTAGATGAGAGCTTTCAATGACCTACAGAAAAAACAGAAATGTAAAAATATCCATGACCTATAAAAAGATACGAGACTTTCCAGCAAAGAGATTCCTACACACACCACTACTTCCTCGCTACTTGGTCTGTCTCTACCGGTTGGCCACTTTCAGTGTAGTAATTGTTCTGTGTGCAAACAAACCATGACTCCTAAAACCTTTCTATGTAGTAAAGCGACACATACACTTGAAAGTTCACAAATTGTAATTCCAATACCGTGATCTTTGCAAACCCAAATACAATCAAGGACTATATCATACAGGTACAGAATGCACCTTTTGGCCAAGCCAGGACAGCACTAATGTGGAGGGAAATGATTGCCTAATGTCGGTCCCAATGAGGCAGAACAAGGTGTATTCTGCCCAAACCAGCCTCCACAAGGTGTGTAGTTAGGTTAATGACACCAAACATATGGTAATATAAAATGTATCTGGTATATATGATAATGCACTACCACAGATGTGGGACTCTTCCTTTCCATGTGTAAGTCTCCCTGTGAAGTTTATGAAAATTCAGAGGGCAGAGTTGCAGATCATGGTGTGTACACATAAGGATTTATATTATAGTCATCTTGGCTCAGTGAAACACGTAAAGCATGACGTAGGGAAGCAGTGTCATATCCAGATCGTCCTTTCATAGCCTCAACAACAACTTTGAAGGACAAAGAGAACATTAATTAGACTTTGGACAGTCTATACCAAGTTCATCAATGACTGGGACAGCACAGCAAACCCCATCCCTAAGACTGATATGACTCCAGATTGTGTCCCAATCATAGGTGCTTGAATAAGATAACTGGTGTATAATGTCTATCCTATATCAAGTAGGATCAAATCTGGACAAAAGGGGACCTTCTTATTTCATCTCTTCATAGATCCTTCAAGGGCATACTGGTAAACTACAGACAATGCACAAAACTAACTTGGTTTGCCTTTGTGTGCCTGGTCAGCCTCTTTGAATGACAGGCCATGCAATACTTTACATGATCCTGGGTGGACTATTGAACCAGTGCCAGATGGGCTGTAACTATTTTCTCTTCCCTAACATGATGCAGAATGGCTTTGTTGTCTTTAGTTCATGTTCGAAGTCTGACACTGAACACATTAGGATTATGCAGACCGCCATAAGAGATGCATGGCTAATTGTGAAGGCAAACTCTCAAAGTGGTCACTCGCCAAAAGCAACTTGTTTCTGAGAAAGTTGTAACTATGGTGAGGGGTTTGTGAGAGATCCCAGTCCGAGGTCACTTACTCACAGGAATAAATGTTAGCTGAAACAGGCAGAATGTGTATTTGGCAACTAAGAATTTGAGGTTCAAAGGCAGGTGACTACTAGGTCAGCTCTAATGTGGTGGGATAGAAGTTCTAATTGCAGGTCCCAATGGGTTAGAAAAAGATGTAGGCTGACAACGGTCTCCACAAGGTAGTTAGTTAGATTATGACCACTTCTTGTCACACACCTTGTCTGCTCTACTCTGAATATCACTAATGTCTGAGCAGGTCCATTGGCTAGGATCACTGACACAGTCTCATGGTAATCAATATTGTATGCAAAAATATTGTGTACCAGTATATTGTGCTTCTATACTTATAATGGTAAGGAACAAACATATCGGGAAAAAGATATTGTTGACACTAATATCATTCAAAAATGGATCAAAATATCACATTTGGAATATAGTTGAAAGTAGTAAATGTTACATATTTTAATATGTAAATTTAATGTAATGTAAATTAACTATATACCATTAATATTTAATATTATATATAAATATATCCTAATATGAAACATGTTGTTGCTGGTGAGCGATTAAAAAACACCTATATCACAGGACAGTGTGGGATTGAACTGTTTTCATATATTGTGGTTACCGCAACCATGGCAGGCACCGGCATCTTGGGCAGGCGTGGGGCGTTCAGCGGACACTTCTTTGAGAATGTGTATGTATATATATATATATTCACTGAAAAAACCATAGGTTTCACACATGTTATAGTTAGCGGAAATTTTACTGATAAAAAACCAATGAAATTCCCCCGTTATAGTTAGTGCAGGCAACTATAACTCACGCGACCGCAATCCTCTGCTGATGCTAATACTGTATTTAGACACTTATTTGCCCATGTCTTCTTCCATACATTTTTAGCTATACATATATTACAAATATTTTTTTTTCATAAAGACACATATGTCATCAGCAGAAGATTGCGGTCGCTTGAGTTATAGTTGCCTGCACTAACTATAACGGGGGAATTTCATTGGTTTTTTATCAGTAAAATTTCCGCTAACTATAACATGTGTGAAACCTATGGTTTTTTCAGTGAATTTGCAAGGTTTTTTAAATGCTAATTCCTAACTATAACGTGTGTGAAACCTATGGTTTTTTCAGTGAATTTGTACGTTTTTTTAAATGCTAAGTTACTTTACGCCATTCGTGGCGTGCGCGCCCACTTAACGCAGTTCGTTCCGTGCGCGCACAGTGAGCACGTGGTGCGCTTCGCGCACCGCGCGCCCACTTTACGCAGTTAGTGCCGTGCACGCACGGTGGGCACGCGGTGCGATGACAAAGCAAGAAAGCACGTCAACAAATCTGTTTCTGCTTTCCTCCGTGACTATGGTATGGGTGCCATTTACCACAACAACTTGCGTTATGACATGCAAGACATTTATAGAGGAGATGGTGTGCACTTCAATGATGAAGGGAACAGAGTCTTCCTCTTGAACCTTAGACTCTGCATCGGTACTTACTTGTAGGTACCACTAAAAAATCATTTCATAAACACAACGGCTCTTTTTAGAGCCCCCTAATATCTAAACACTTAAATCTGATTTTCATTTTTTTTTTTTTTTTTTTCTACCGTACGCTTACCGTAAGCTTACCGTACGCGTACCCCGTGATTTTTTTTAAAATCAATAAATGTTTTCTTTGTACTTTACAGTCCTTCTTTGACCCCCTCACAAATGTAAGGGGGTCTGTAACTCTCCTCATTGCCCCCTTTTCTTGTTTTCACTCTTTTTTTTCTGAGTGAAATACACAAAATGGCGGCCGCCTCTTCCTGGTTTCGGCCGATTCGAATGTTTACTAAGATCTAAGAGCCAATCAGAATCGCGCTCGCGCACGCCACCGTACGCTTACCGTAAGCGTACGGTAAGCGTACCGTAAGCGGGCTCAGATATATATATTGATTTAAAGGCTATTTTCTCAGAATCTACTGAACAGATTTACACCAAACCTACAAAAGGCACTTCCTTGACCTAGGGACTACCTCTCTGCCAAATTTCGAGTAATTCTGTTCAGCCGTTCGGGCTGTAGCTCGTTCTAAAGGTCCTATGGAAAAATGCATGGGGAAAACGCGTTTTGGGACCCCCCTTTTATCTCAGCCCCCGCTTGACGGATCCCCCCGAGACTTTCAGGGTAGGAGCGGAGCGTAGCGCCCCACCTATTTTGAGAAATTCGCGAGGATTCATCGACCGGCGCCAAAGTTATTCAAAATAGAATGTTGAGGTTTTCCTATGGAAAAGGGGTCCTAACTATAACTACCTACTGGCGACCGCCAGTAGGTAATATATATATATATATATATATTACCTACTGGCGGTCGCCAGTAGGTAGTTATAGTTAGGACCACGTTTCCATAGGAAATCCGCAACATTCTATTTTGAATAACTTTTGCGCCGGTCGACGAATCCTCGCGAATTTTTCAAAATAGGTGGGGCGCTACGCCCCGCTCCTACCCTGAAAGTCTCGGGGGGATTCGTCAAGCGGGGGCTGAGATAAAAGGGGGGTCCCAAAACACGTTTTTCCCATGCATTTTTCCATAGGACCTTTAGACAGGGCTACAGCCCGAACGGCTGAACAGAATTACTAGAAATTTGGCAGAGAGGTAGTCCTCAGGTCAAGGAAGTGCCTTTTGTAGGTTTGGTGTAAATCTGTTCAGTAGATTCTGAGAAAATAGCCTTTATATCAATATATATATCTGAGCCAGCTTACGGTGCGCTTACGGTACGCTTACCGTACGCGTACGGTGGCGTGCGCGAGCGCGATTCTGATTGGCTCTTAGATCTTAGTAAACATTCGAATCGGCCGAAACCAGGAAGCGGCGGCCGCCATTTCCTCTCAACCACTGAGAGTGATTTTTAAATTTTAAGGCCCAAAAACATGTAAAGGGGCTGTTTAGACAGCTCCCACACACATAGGCATGTTGACGGAGTCCCCAAAGATCCCCCAAGGCCAAAAACGGAATTTTTATTTTTTCGGTAATTTCAACGATTACGCTTACCATACGCGTACGTTAAAAAATTATTAAAAAAAAAAAATCATCCACACTCTCTCCACCCCGTGTGCATTTGGTGGCCGAAGGCCACCAATTGTGCATGACTTATAACAGACGAGATAAACTAAAAAAATAAAAAAAATAAAATAAAAAAAAAAATTATCCACACTCTCTCCACCCCGTGTGCAAATGGTGCCCGAAGAGCACCATTTGTGCATGGCTTATGATCTATACGAAAAATTAAAATATTACCTTTCAAAACGAAGTGCATCATATGTCCTCCATGTGCGCACGGTGCGCGAAGCGCATCGTGCGTACATGGCCCATCTAGCGTAACGTGGGCACGCGGTGCGCGTAGCGCACCGCGTGCCCACCGTGCGTGCATGGCACTAACTGCGTAAAGTGGGCGCGCGGTGCGCGAAGCGCACCGCGTGCTCACTGTGCGCGCACGGTGCGCGAAGCGCACCGTGCGCGCACAGAACGAACTGCGTTAAGTGGGCGCGCACGCCACGAATGGCGTAAAGTAACTTAGCATTTAAAAAAACGTACAAATTCACTGAAAAAACCATAGGTTTCACACACGTTATAGTTAGGAATTAGCATTTAAAAAACCTTGCAAATTCACTGAAAAAACCATAGGTTTCACACATGTTATAGTTAGCGGAAATTTTACTGATAAAAAACCAATGAAATTCCCCCGTTATAGTTACTGCAGGCAACTATAACTCACGCGACCGCAATCTTCTGCTGATGACATATGTGTCTTTATGAAAAAAAAATATTTGTAATATATGTATAGCTAAAAATGTATGGAAGAAGACATGGGCAAATAAGTGTCTAAATACAGTATTAGCATCAGCAGAGGATTGCGGTCGCGTGAGTTATAGTTGCCTGCAGTAACTATAACGGGGGAATTTCATTGGTTTTTTATCAGTAAAATTTCCGCTAACTATAACATGTGTGAAACCTATGGTTTTTTCAGTGAATATATATATAGATAGATAGATAGATAGATAGATAGATAGATAGATAGATAGATAGATAATATATATATATATTGTACTATATTTAACACAACATTTATTTAGCATTCCATGAAATAGTTATAGGTTAACTGTATTACTATGAATAATATATATTATACAATTAATAAAAATACTTATTTCACATTAAAATATATTTTAACTGTATTAATATGAAAATATATACATATAGTCATAGTGGTAAATTCAAGAGATTATTAAAATTAATAATGTGAAATAGATGTTTTATTTATTAATTATGTTACTATATATATGTGATTTAAATGCAAGGGTGTGAAGTTCCTGTAACGAGAATTTTTTTAAATAACCTATCAGGTCAGTGGAATATACTCCAATAGGAGTAAGTGACCTCACACACACAAGAGGTGCCATGCTTCATCATCTGGGTGTGCTCCTCGTCGGTGCAGAGCTGCAATGCCCAACGGGCACCCGCGTAGGGGCTCTTTGCCGGAGATCTTTTAACTATGCCATTTGATAAGTGTGGGTATGTGGGATGTGACGAGTAGTTTAGTGATGGTAGGTTTGAGTAAAATGTATTAGTGGATCACACGATCACGGTCTCTTGGCACTATTTCGAAAGAGCTCAAGTTAGTGTCAAAAAAGCATTTTCCACATTGGTGGTGCTACATGCGTGTTCCCAGTAATTGTCACCTTGTACTGCACTAGGTGGCATGAAATAAATAAGGTGATATACATAATAAATAACAACTCGTTATAACTAAACGTTTCACAACTTTTTACCAGAATTTAAAAAAAAACTTGTATTTGTTCTATGTTTTGTCTGTCCCTCTTCTCTTTCAGGTTGGTTTGATATACAAGGTAGAATCTTGCCTTATCACATATGGTGTGACTGCTTACTTGAATTATCTGCACACATTAAAGAATCAGTCATGCAGTACTGTGAGATATTCTTCTTTGGTACTGATGAATTGTCAATAGACTTCTTAGGGGCTGCAGTAGGCAAGAAACATGTTGACCATACACTTTTGAATCTATTCATGACTGCTCTTTAGGCCCATTGTATCCCACATGAGCAACACTGGTTTTAATTAGGTTAGTGAGCTCCACTAATAAAGTTTACTCAAACCTAGCATCACTAAACCTATTTTAATCACCCTTTTCACTACACTACTCGTCACACCCCACATACCCACACTCATCAAATGGCATGATAAAAAGATCTCTGGCAAAGAGCCCCTTCATGGGTGCCCTTTGGGCATTGCAGCGCCGGGCAGATGAGGAGCACTCCCAGATGATAAAGCATGACACCTCTAGGGGTGTGTGAGGGCACTTACTCCTATTGGAGTATATTCCACTTACCTGATAGATTACTAACATTTTTCCTTGTTGCAGGAACTGCACTCCTCGCATCTAAATCATTGAATAAGGGAGCTTGTGTGCTGGACCTAACCAATAGCTCCCGGTTCCTCCTGTTTAAATGACTATATATATGTGTGCATATTTATACATACATACACAATAAAGCCATAAAAATATAATAAATTGAATAAGAAAAAATATATTAATTAATGTAGACAATAAATAAAATGTCAAATATTGAAAAATAAAAAAACACATTTGCAAACAATTTACAAATAAAAAAATAATATGAAATATAAATTATGTAACAATTAATGCTATAAAATCTATTTAAGCAATACTATGAAAACTACTTAAGTCTAAGAAGATGAACTACACTATTCCCCCTCTAGTTTACGCAACAATAGGGAAAGTGTTGGACTTTGGAGGGGTTATATTTAATATTTCTAATCTGGTCACCACAATAATAGGGAAAGTATTTGAGTTCAAAGGATTTAGATTTTCTCTTCCTACCCCATTAAGTGCAACAGTATGGAGGAATATGGCTCTTTACATCGCAATGTATTACATCGTGTACTTTTACAACGCGGTTGTTATAACGACCGCATTGTTAGTACTTGATGCATTTACATCGCAAGTAATTACAACGACTTGCACTAGGGGGCGCGCTGGGCTTAGGAATAGTATTAATTACTATTCCTACTCCAGTTTACGCAACAGTAGGCAAGGTTTTGGAATTCATTTCCAATACCTCAGCACCCCCTAGTTCAAGTCGTTGTAATGACTTGCGATGTAAATGCATCACGTACTAACAACGCAGTCGTCTTCCAACCCAAGACCACACCAAATGTAGCATTCCAACAACTAAAATAACATTAAATCAAATAAGTATTCCACAATTTGCATAGTTAAAATGTAATCAAATAATTCATTTATAAATGATAACTAATAGTTAATTATTACTTAATTCACTTCCTACCCTATACCCATACAAGCTTACAACCCTGCAACTAAAATCCAAGTAAAATAAATCAGTATTCCATATTTTACATAATAGTATCCCACCATGAACCCTACAAACCTATCAGACCATAAGTAAAATATAAATAAAATAAATAATGATTCCATATATTACATAGTTGAAAATCAACCTAATATTTATTTAACAATTAATAATGATTTTTTAATTAATTATTACATAATTAACTTCCCACCATGCACCCTTACAAACCTAAAAGTCTGCAAATAACACAAATATATCAGTATTAAATAAATTACATAATAAATTTCACTCATCTAATTGAATAAAAAGTATTGATTAATTCTTCATTAATCATTGCCTAATCAACTTCCCACCTTATCCACCTACAAACCCAAGAACCCGCTACAACACTATAAATTACTATTGAAAATTAATAACATTTTTTAAATCACTTAAAATCAAAGGTCATATTTTTTAAAACAATAACATTTATATAAACAATAGTAACTAAATTAATATATTAACTAAAACACATAAAAATTATTAAAAATCAATAATAGTGAAAATAAAATAAAAACATCAATATTATTTACAAGGATGCTACTTAACTCAAAAAACTATATTCTTGTCAATGATATTTATTTATCACTATATTTGTGTGTCATGATATTTAATTTCTCATATTTCTGTCTACAGATATTTTTAAATCAATATTTTTATCCAAACACTCATTGGCTACGAGGAAGGGCAGATTTTTCTCGGAAGCTGTCGGTCAGAAAGTAAACTGGCCAGTCATTCCGGCTGGCTTCTGAAGGGCTCCAGAAGCCCGCCAGCCAGTCGGAAGCCGGACAGTAATCTCAAGGGCGGGCCTTTCCACCCTTGAGATTACGATGCACGATTTTGACATGGAAACCATGTTAGGAAGCGTGTTTAAGGGCCCCCAGCAGGGCCCCCTTGGGTATGCGGCCTCTGGTTGAGGTGCCTGACAAGGGGTGCAGGGATGAACCACACCTCCCAGTTCCCTATGGAAGGATGCATTACGGCTGGTTTACAGCCTTAATGCATGCTCCCATAGGAAAATGTAGGAATGCTACTGCACAGTGTTCTGTAGCTTCCTAATGAGGCCGTCGGGACAACCTACCAGGTGTCGGTCGGTCTCAGGACCGAGTCGGTGTTCCGCCCAACATCAAAATCGGCACCTAAGCTCTTTTTCATGTCACTGAATCTATGATGTTGGGCATGACAACCCTGCATATAGGATTGGACACAAATGAGGGGTTGGAATGTATCTAGTTGTATATCTGCCATCGAAGGATATAAAAAGCATTCTTGTTTCTGAATCAAGAGTACATGAAGCACATTGTTCTAGTTTCTTGTGTCGGTACATCGTCCCTCTTGGCTCTCCTGTGTAGCAAATGGTTCCACTGTCCCTTGGGAATGCACATTCCGACTGAGATGTTCTTGTTCACCATGATGCTCTGGCCATGGGGTGGAGGGGTGTCCTGGAGTCGTATTGGCTGCTGATCTCCACAGGTCGATTTCTTCTGCCAACATGTTAATTAAATCCAGTATTTGTAAAGCGCAAACAGCTACCCAAAGGCATCCCGGCACTGGGGGCCGTCGGGAAGATTAAGCGAGCTATTGCCCAGAATCACATGGTGCTGGGCTGACCTGCTGCCATTGCCAGGGATTGAACCATGAGCCCCAGCGTCAGTCGCCCTGGCCGCGGTGCCACACCTCTTCCCTAATGGCACCAGGCGTAAATCTCAACCTCTTGACCTGGAATGTCAACGGCCTGGGGATAAAATCAAAAGGTGCATTGTGCTGCAATATATGAAACGACCTGCTCAGGATATTGTGATGCTCCAGGAGACACATCTGGTTAGGAACTCCTGTGAGGCCCTGAACAGATGGGGGTATTGAATGATCGTGCACTCAGGATTTCCATCAGCTTCAAAGGGGTTGGGGATCCTCCTCCGCAAGGGATGCCCCTATATGGTACACAATACATGGACTGACGCGCAGGGTAGATACTCAGCCGCCTCGGGCACCTGGGAGGGTCAAGTCCTTAACGTAGTCTCCTCCGGGTTGCAGCGCTCAACATTACGAGACGTAGGGACTCTACTCTTTGAACTGCCCTTAGGAGTACTGATACTGGGGGGCATCTTTAATTTAACTATGGATGGTTCTACGGATCATCTCCCACCCCATGAAGACCCGTTGCAGGGCTCCCAGCTCAGTGAGTTTGCCAACGCCCTTGGCGTTGTGAACATCTGGTGATGGCTCACTACCCACTTCACGTTTCAGACCAGGGCTCACAACAGCCAGTCTCAAATTGACTACATGTTCACCCATGCACAAGACATTCAGGCTTTTGACGCGTCCAGGTGTTAGGCATGTGGCATTTCCGATCACTCACCCATTCTCACAACTTTCGGCCTGCAGCGGCCTGCATCCCGCGGTACCCTCTCTGTAAACCCGTGGGCGCTTAAAATACCTCATGTTAGGGAGGCAATATTTAAAGATACTGATCATTAGTTTGCGGAAAATTTGGGGTCCGTTATTTCTGGACGATACTCTGGGGAGCGTTTGGCGCTGTCATCAAAGGCTGTGTTCTGTCGTTAATGGTGGGACACAGGGCTGAGCGTTCTAAAAGGGCGCTCGAGATGGAAAGGGATATTTTACTCAGGGAAGAGGTAATAGCGCGTGCCCCCTATCCTGATGCACGACATACCTTAAACATGATACTGCAGAATTATCGGCAGCTTCTCTTAAAAGATGCCAGGGCGCGCTTCCTGGCAACACGCCACAGGAGTTATGAGCAGGGGGAACGCACGGGTAAACTCCTGGCGTGGTTGGAATGGAGGGAACAAGCATCAAGATGGGTCCATGCGATATCTGGCCCCGACAGTACACCCCTCACTGACCCTCAACAAATAGCCGATATCGTTGCCGCCCACTTTGAAGAGATCTACAGTACTTCGGAGGCTTCTCAGGCCCTGTTGTTGGCTGACCTCCTGGCTACTATAAATGTGGTGAGCCTCTCCCCACAGGACAGGGACTCCCTGGAAGTTGACATCACCATGATGGAAATCCAGAAGGCCATACAGGATGTCCGCTCTGGCAAAGCGATGGGTCCTATCGTGCTTTTTAAATCCATGGCTTCAAAGCTAATGCCTCACTTGTTAAACATGTATACGGAATGCTTTGAATTGGGCCTCCTTCCGGCCGATATCAGGACCGCCTCCATCGTGGTAATTCACAAACCGAATAAGCCGGTGGACGAATGCAACTCCTACCGGCCTATTTCCCTCCTCACAGTCGAGGCTAAGATCCTGGCCAAACTATTGGCCAACTGACTCCTTCCTTACATCACTGGACTGGTTCATACGGACCAGTCCGGGTTTATGCCGGGGAGAAATACAGCCCGGAACTTGCGACGGTTAAATGGGGCCCTTGGTAGACTCGATGCTATCAGGGAAGAGGCGATTTTGCTATCATTAGATGCCACTGTCAATAACCACTGCTCTGCTGCCTTCTCCCTCCGGCGGGGCACGCGGCAAGGTTGCCCGCTGTCTCCGCTGCTCTTCGCCCTTGTATTGGAACCACTGGCCGTTTGGGTTACGGGCGATCCAGAAATACAGGGACTTAAATGGATGGTAGACCATGAAGACCGCATCTCGCTTTACGCGGATGACATTCTTCTTTATCTGGCCTCTCCATCACAATCCCTGCAGTGTGTACTTCATATATTCCATATATTTGGTACCCACTCTAGATACAACATTAATTGGTCTAAATCCCAGATGTATGTGCTACGGGGCGACCCCCCCTCCAGTCCTCTGGGCTATAATATACCAGTGGTAGCTCAGGGTTTTTGATTCCTCAGTGTCTTCGTGATCCCGTATGCTAGCCTACTCTATGAACATAATTTACTGGGACCCCTTCAACGTCTCAAATCGGACGTCCTACACTGGCGGTCTCTCCCGCTTACCCTCTTGGGGAGAGCGTCACTCTCCCGCGCTTCCTATATGAGCTACAGAACACCCCCTTTGCTATCCCTGATTCCTATTTCTCCAGAATAGATAGTGTAGTGTGGGGTCTACTGTGGGAGGACCATCCACCTCATATAGCGATGAAAAAACTCACAATGGGGTGGTATGACGGGGGCGTAGCACTACCAGACATGCGACTATACTACCAAGCTTCACAACTGACTGCAATAAATAGATGGGTATTTGGCGCACATGACGATCCAAACTACCGCACGGATCACTGGCTCCTGGGACAGGGAGGGTACAATAGGGCACTATACTCTAATCCTAGAAAGCTTGTCTTGACGGGTCCTACTGCCCACACAGTGGCGATATGGCATGGAGTCACGAGGAGACTGGGTTGGCACAACCGCTTGACAAAAGTGACACCCCTTTGGGAGCCCGATATATTGGGGCGGCTCAGTAAATTCCCTGGGTTTGATAAAAGGGACACGATTTGCATATCCACGGTGGGGGACATGTGGGTGAAGGGGAAATTAGCCACGTTTGCTGAACTCCAGACAAAGTATCAATTGGCACACACTGAAACCTTTAGGTACCTCCAGATTAGCCACCTCATCTATGCGCCATGCCTAAGGAACTCCCTCTGCCTGAGTCTTCCCCCTTAGAGGACAGGTTACTACTGGATCCCATGGACCATAAAGCAGTGTCCTTCACATACAAAAAATTGGTAATTAATCAAACTGATCCGATGCAACGATTACGTGAAGGGTGGGAGTCAGACCTGGGTAGTATTGACGATGAGGACTGGCGGGACGCGATGGCCTCCACTAAAGAAGTTGCCATCCCCATGAGGCTACGCCTCATCCAGCTGAAAATCCTTCATCAAGTTTATTTTGATGCTACACTCCTTTTCAGACTGGGTAGACGGCCTGACCCCCTTTGTCTTCGCCTTTGCAATCAGTCAGGCAAGTTTTTTCACATACTATGGGACTGTCCATATATTAAGCGTTCCTGGGATAACGTCACGAAGCAACTGAAAAAGACATGTGATAAGTTCCTGACGCCGTCTCCACAGCTCTGCTTCCTCAACATGTGGGAGGCTACCGACCTGTCCCAGGCAGAGCAGGCGTGGGCATCGATGGGTTGGGCAATCGCCAAACGCAACAATGCACAGAAATGGGGGGGTGGAAATAGTCCCAACTATGCGCGACTGGGCTAGGGACATGAATAGATCAATGATTGCCGAGAAGGCCGTGTTCAAGGGTAGAGGCTGCCCCAAGAAATGGGACCACAAATGGGGGAAATGGAACAAATATAGAGGGGACATCTGCATTTCTCCTACTGTGGAACTGCAGCGTGAAAGACAAACTTTGATGTCTCGCCTAACTAATACTGATGAGCCTTCACCTTCGACTAACTGAGGCTGTTCTATCGTATGTTTTCAGCACTTCAGTATTTTATTGCTGTGTATATTTCCTCTGTATAATGATTCATCGCATAGGGGGTGGTAGTTGACTCTGAATCAGCGAAATGGTGCAACCTGTGATAACTGTCATGTTGATGTATTGAAGTTGGAGTCACCTACTGTGGGTCTGCCGTTTGCTCTGATATCACTCTGTACCAGCACTATTTTGTTGAAAATAAAAAGTTTATTAAAAAAAAAAAAAAAAGAGTACACGAAGAAACTTGGTCCTTGGCTTTCCCAGGGACCCTACCACTCCTTTTTTGCTGAGTGACATTCAGCTCTCATATGATAGTAATAGGATTCCCTCGCTTTGTGTTTTGATTTATTTAATCTGCCTTCACCGCCTCACCCTTAATCTATTTAAGAATCCATTTGGATGTTATGCTTTGCGTTTAAATATGTATTGATTCATTTTCCAACCGAAACTCCTTTTGTTAAATGTTATTATTTATTTACAGCAACACATTTTGCCAGCAGAGAAACGAGAAGAATATATTCTAAATATCACACAGCATTGTTTTGAGTGAAGGTATAGAACTCATTTATTTGTAGGAGTAGGTGTGCTCACTCTACCTCCTGCTAGATTTGTGGGTAAGCAGAAGCTTCTAGAACAAACTTGAACCTGGATGTGCTCCCTTTAAGAGATGCTGCACTAATTTCCAGTAAAGTGAACTCGGGAAATTAGAGCTCATTTGGATCATTCTTTACAAGGCCACCAGGTCATGAGCTACGTAGGGGGGGGAAATCTCTCAGTTGGTAAAGAGATTTTGTTGCACAATCCTACAAAATTCAACTATTTTCTGCAATGATATCAGTGGCTGACAGCATTGAAAAGTAGGAGAAATTTCTTTTGCACAGTGCCATGGTAAAGGCATATATTTTTATTTTAAGTTTCTTTTTATTGAATCCAACAGAAAGAAAAAACAGAACAGATTCACGTTGTAGCAATGTTCGAACTTCTTTTGACATTAATTTGGCACATTCGAATGATTTATAGCAGAGTTTCCACAACCAATTAGTTATTCTTATCTTACATCTCTAGTTCGTATGGGGTGGTTTGCTCGGCACCCTGGGAGGTGTACTCCCAACACTTCTTGGTAAAGGCATATATGTATTTTTTCAGAAAGTCAATGCGAGCTTTCAAAATAACCAGTTCCTACAGGAAGAAAGGAATGATTGACATCCGGAAACTTGGATAATCCTTGAACTGTTTCAGATAAATGCAGTGTTTGTTCTTGGCCCAAATGGTCATCTGAATAAAGCAGATAATTGTATACAATGCCACTGGAAAGGAAGATAGAAAGGTTGTTAGTAACTTTGCCTTCAAACCATTCAGGTCCTGACTATGATGAGTTAAATGATCACATACCTGGGACACACTGGGTCATGACGGTGTAACTGATCCATATGCCCACCTATAAGTAGGAATAAAAAGACCAAATATGAGGTGCCATAACAAGCTTTCTATGATAATCCCACTGCATGTTCATAAACAAGTTACTTAAACTGAACTTTTAGTAAATGTATGGATTATGCAATAAACACTACCTCTCAAACAAAGAGCATTACCATGTGTGTCTGTTAGAAATGTAGTCTTGCCTACATGTAAAATCAATTATGCAAGTACTTGTATGTATATCACAAATGCTGTTATGAGGCCTGACAGGCTTATTTAGGAAAGTTTAAGGTCGCAAAGTTTCTGTGGTTGCTTAAAAATTCATAAGCCCCTGAAGAAGGACCAAGCAACTGCACAAGTGTTCCCGGCTGGTGAGGTTACAGAGAAGGAAGGATTTCTGCAGGCATGGTCACAGTGAAAGGATAATGCAAGAAAGCAATCTGCAAGATATCACAGCAATACAACATGCTTCTAAAATATTTTCATACTGATTAGCAAATAAGTATTTTATCCTGTTTACCAAATATCTTGTGCTTGGTCTTTCTGATGTTACTATACAAGGAGATATTACTTGTGTACTCTGTTCAGTTGAAGCTTAAGACAGGATTGTGTTGTTCAATCAAAGCTGCACAATCTTTATATTGTGATGGATTAATTTAGATGCAAGCAGACATCGGGGAAAAAACGTTGCCATGTTTTCAAATTCTTGGGATGTTACTAATAAAGATATTAGAAAGAATTGGTACCTAAATTTGGACCTAAGGCCAATATAACCCATGAACTTTCCAGATGTGGAATCAGGTAACATTTATATCATTTATTTGATATACACGTTGCAGGGTACAGGATCTCTAACAATCTTTAAAAAAAAATGAAAGAGATCTTAGCTTCCTCAAAGACTCCTCCACATCAATACCCTGCTTACTTTTCAAATGCTTTTGAAAGATCTATATAACACCCTTCTTCTGTGAAACTGACAATGTTTATTCACCACACATAAACAGACATTATTTGCATGGGAATAAATACTCACAAATGTACATAATCAGGATACTAGGAAGGTTGAAGCAGTTCCATTATAGACTGATGGATGCCAGTTGTTAAAAGCCCTAAGCTTGAGTTATAATGATGTTGAGGTGCTTTAATAATTGGAATAAGCTGAGGGGAAAGGGTTATAAGGCTGTTAGAACATTCCACCACTGAGGGTAGAATGTTCTAAATTAAACAGGGAGAAACAGAAAGACACACATTGGCATATTGGAGCAGAAGGCATATGTCAGCTCTTATTGTCTTCAACTGAGCTCTCAACATCCCAATTTTCTAATACCATATTGAGGCACAAGACTGTAGAACAAGTGTCTTCCGAAGTTCAGGGAACATATTACATTGATTTTGATATGTGATGCTTCCAATACGTTATATATAAAGAAGGTAAACAAAAATCCCAATCCCTACAGTCATGCAGTTTATTATGCTTACAGTTGTGCTTTAGAGTACATGGTAGAGTTTAGCGTTCGAGTGGGAGCTAGAATGAAGGAGAAGTAGGTTCTAAACCAGTTATTTGCTGCTGTCTGGGGAAGCTGTGTGTACATTCGAGGACAATAAATAGGGATATTACAGATTAAAAAGCAAGACATCTCTTGCTGCTGTTAATGTGTAGGCACGTGAATAAGCGTTTTCAGGCTGGCCCTGCTAAAATTATTCGGAAATGGAGGTGTCACCTGGAAATTAAGGGCTATGGGGGACGATGGCGTACATCTGTACAGTTACGCAGTGGAGGCAGTAGAGATGGTGCTTAATTTGAGTCTGTGGTTGCGTGTGGGGGTCAACTGGCACCAATTTTTGGGGACTGGCACATATTTGTCATTATTTGACTTTGACTTGAAGGAGAGGGACTATCACACAAGGGAGACAGAAGGAGGAAGAGAAAGACGGGGAAAACTGTGACAAGTGGAGAAAGCAGGAGGAACCTGCAGAAGAGAGATAAAGAGTCAAGTATACTATAGACGTAATTTAGGAGTCAACAGGGGTCGCATCCATGACCTCTTGATGTGCCTTTTGTGGCCCCTGGTATACACTTACTTGCAACCCCTAGCATAGGAGGAGCCAGAGGGCCAGGTGAGAAACCATGAATGGTGTATTCCTTCTACAACTTTGGCCTCGATGTGCAATCCTCTAACACACACTGCAGTAATACAGTGTATGTGTCTCAATTATGTTAGAACATTAAAGAATGTAAAGCAAAAGAGTTTAACAAAACTAAAGACGAACTCAGAGGTGCTTTTAGTACTCCTTATTTAAGGAATTACACCTGTCTCATCTATAATCTAAAAATGAAAACAATCAAGTTGCAGGGTAACATAGAACACAGTAATATTCAAAGAACTGCAGTGAAGTGAAACTTTTGCCAATTGTCAGACTTAGGGCCTCATTATGAGGGCAGTCGGACTTTCGTCCGACCGTCATCCGGTCGGTAATCCCTACAGCGGTACCTGAGCAGGCACCGCCACTGTTTCAGGTGCATGGTGTTCGTTCTCTCCGACCGCCAACCATCCACCCACCATTGTAATGCGTCCCGTGGACCCCCATGGTCCTATGGCCTTGCGACCTCCACCGACGGCCTGACGGTGGCGGTCCCACCACCATCGTAATGATGCCCTTAGTTACTACATTAAAATGCAGCACACTGAAGAATCAAGAATAACTTGCCAAATTGTATGAATTTACGCTTGGTAAAACAGTATGCAGAAGAGCAACCGACACAAGTATTCTATTCAATAGGTGCACAATAGGCTATTTATGTTACATTTTACCTGCCAATATTTTAAGCATTGGCCATATCCTTAAACATAGAAGCACAAAGCAAAACCTATCTCATTGTGCTCCCAGGCTCTGTCTAAATGAAATCATGCAACACAAAATCCCGGAACCAAATGTTTTTACAGCTGAGCCACACAACAACAAGATCTTTACTCAGTTGAAACATTGTGAACCAAAAATGCTGTCTTCGGTTTTTTAATCTAAAGAGGCAAATAGTTTAATCCACACAAAAATTTAAAAACCAAACACCAAAGCAAATACTCTTTCCTTAACATATTTCATGAAGTAATGATGTACAAACATGGACCATTTTAGACTGACTGACCAAGTTGTAGCAAATATTGCACATTGCCAAAGTCCAGAGTCATATAGGCGTACATCTTGAATCATACATAGAGTACCAGTCTTAGATTAACAATATATACAGAATGTGAAGTTAGTTTTAATAGAAATTATTTTTGTCAGTGACACTACTGTGTGGGGGGTGAGCGCATGAGGGCGAAGGCGGGATCATGATGACATATTTCAAAAATACTTCAAACTGTACGCAAAATGTCAAATTGAATGTGGAGCTCAGATGTGTCACACTGCTCCCTCTAGAGTTTTCCAAAAACCAGGCTGCCTTTAATGAGCATACAACAGACCAATTACCATTAAAAAAGTTAAATAAATTAGCCCTCTACTGTATGATTTTAAGGATGCAGTGTTTGTTTGTTTTGTGCAGCTTTGGCTCATGTTTCCTATTTTCACTTTAAGCAGTGGTTCAAATTACATTTCCACTGTTATTTACTGGAAACTTCAATTTTCAATTTCAAAATACTTTATTCAGTTTTAAAATAAAACCATAAAAGTTACACACTCCATATCAAAATTTAAAATCATACATTTCATGACAAAATGCCGTTTTAACCAATCCAATAAAAACAGAGGAATATATATACATCATAATCAATGATAAAAAAGATGGGGAAAGAGGACAACCAGTAACGGGGCACACAACTTCACAGATGGTAATTGGTGGGATGCCAACTGATGTTAGGGGTTTGTTAAATCTCCATACAATTTCTTGATCTCAATGAGGATTTCAAAAAACCTACTTCAATTGGAATACATTCTGGTTTCAACAATTGTAGGTGAAAAAGAGCTGGGTAGACCTGAGTGAAATTCAACTTTTTTAAAAGGGGTATTAAAAATAATCTGCGAGGTACTTCATAGAAGTTACAAAAAAACATAAAGTGCAGCAAGACAAAATAACATAAAGTGCAGCAAGGAAACAAAGATAAAACATAAAGTGCAGCAAGGAAACAAAGATAACCTAAATTTACAGTAACATGCAAAACAATTATTTGGCAATTCTTTTGAGTCTGGCCTCCTTTTGAACATAAAGCGTGGACGAGATAACCTTTATAATAGATACTATTCTTCTAAGACATTCAGGCCTGATGGGCAAGCAGTTTCACCCTTAACAGTGTGCATGCTTAATTATCTGAAAATGGCAGCAGAACTACTGCTCACAAGAAAAACATAGAGCGAGACATCTATATTAGTTTACATTTGGTGCAAGGAGGATGAGCCTGGGCACATGATGGTTGAGTCTGGATTAATGATGGTTGAACCAGGGCTAATTATGGACAAGCATGGACAAATGAGGGGCAAACCTGGGCAAAGTATGGATAAGCATTGTCCAATATTGGTAGAGCCTGGTAAATGAATGTTGAGCTAAGGCATTTGAGGACTGAAGTTGGGCCTGCGAAGATTGCACCTGTGGCAAAATATGGCTCCTTATTATGGCTGTGCCCATGACATTTCATACTTGCACCGTTGGCATTTCATAGCCGTCCTCCTGTTCATAATGCTAGTTTCTACTTGTTTTAATAATGATTTGCTATTTTGATAATCTTATACTTTAGCTAAGAGAGCACTTCCTGTGATGTGATTGGGGCTGAAGGTCACATGGCACCACTTCCTATGATGTCACCTGGGTCGGCAGAGACATGATCTTACATCTTGAAATGTCCTCAGGGTCAAAACGTTTGAGATGCCTCTTCTATTGCCCCAGGCATTTTAGTGACTTGACACCCGTGAAGGCAAGGAGTGTCTGGTAATATATTGAAGAGACATGAGGCCGAATCAAGATTAGGCAGCTTTGGTATTCGGCACACCGATATTTTGTTGGCTTTTGAGAAAAACCCTCACTTATTCTTTTACAAATTAAGCACTGAGTAGGGTCCTCTGTGCATCATACAAAGCAACCAAATAAGGTGTTAGCTTTGTCCCCTTTTCATTTCTGAAGTGTGATTTTCAGTGTATATATTCTCTTTACTACAAAATTCGACAGTTTACTGGGTAACGTTGTGATAGCTCTATGGCACACCCTCATTACAAGAGGTGCAGGAAAATTGCATCATTTTTCACTCTAGAGAAGTAATAATATTAGTCATATCAGAACATCTATTATTGAGAATACTGGTGCTTAATTTGTAATACTGTAAGTGCCAGGGCTCGAGGAAGTTCTCAGGAGAACAGCATGGTTAAACTACCAACTTTCCCTGCCAGCACTACCAAATTCTAACCAACACAAAATACAGGTGTTATATTTTGACTATTCCAGGTCACTTAGCGCTGCAAATATGGCCTGGGCCCACTGCTTCTAGGGGGATATTCTCAAGAACGTGCGATAATCATTTGCAAAATCTGTTAACGCAATTTCACATATCACCGTCTATCGCGAGAAAATACCTCTGTGTTAATGTCGCACTCTCAACACGGCATTGATATGCGATAGCATCCCGATAACTTGTCAAATGTCCGCAACAAAAGTCCCGGGACGGCGATAAAAATCAAAACCCGAACGTGAAAAAAGTGGCGATGGATCCAAACGCAATGACAAAATCAGCGATAAGCTGTGCCAGGCCTGCAATTCACACACATCAGGCGGGAAAAATCACTATAAAAGCAGAAATAAAACCACAAACAAAAACAAAACAACCGCAAAGCACAATGGAGGTAGCTGGAGCAGGAACAGAGGACGACCAGAGCCCCACAAACCCTCCAGAGGACCAGGCCGGGACCTCGGGTTCAGGGAAGGGCAAGGACAAGAAGAAGAGGAAGACGCGGTTCAGTCCGCAGGAAAACAGAATCCTGATAACGGAGGTGATAAAACACCATCAACAACTGTTTGTCACCTCCAATGTGTCATTGGCGACAAAAAATGGAATATGGCAATCCATCGTGGCCAAGGTGAATGCAATCGGAGTGCTGAGGAGAACAATGGAAGGGGTCAAGAGGAGCTATAATGATGTGAAGTGCAAAACCAAGCAGAAACTCTGCAACAACCAGAAGGCAGCAATGCAGACTGGAGGTGGGAGTCCAGCACCACAGGAGGAGCTGGACAAGATGGAGGAAATGGTGTCCACAGTCATCAGTGTGGAGACGTTGGCAGGAGTTGGGGGACCGGACACTGCACGACAGGAGCATACACAACAGCAAGAGGGTAAGTAATGACCAGGGACTGGGGGAACGGGGGGAGATGGGCACAATGGCACACATGCACAATTAAGCATAGCACAGTCCACACCCACAATGACTCTGGAGCATGTCCCTGATCCCCTTGGCACACTGCAGCACATATAGAAACTGCAAGTAGACCCCCGTCGACTATGTGCCCAGAGGGGGCCCTACCCACACATCACTAATCTCACAACAAACCCATGCACATGTGCTGAACCCAGCAAAGCTGCGGGTCCGTGACCCACACTGACAATGCAAGTGACACTGCATGACGATTAGCATGGCTGCAGTCCAATCATCATAACATGGTGCATGCCACAGCACTGAGGTGGCTGCGTGTGGACCACATCCGTAAAGGAGCAGGTCACATTCTGATACATCCACATGCACAAACAACCCATGACGTCAACAACACATTTGTGGACAAACCATGCCCAAGAGTCCAAACTCCCATCAAGAGCCCAATTTACCCAAGTCAGCAACATCTCAGCACTGTATAAGCACAGAATTGAAAGGCACACCGCCTGAAAGGGATAAGGGCCAGCAAAATCAGAGCTGCAGGGGCGACTCTCCCACAATGCAGCACACACACATAAGAAGCAGAGCACATCAACATTGACAACAATGTGGGACAAACTGCAACACGTTCACAACAGAACAGCGGACACAACTGCTGCTGCTTGTGTGTAGCAACTGGCCAACCACATTTGGCATAGCAGGGAAATGTGAGATGATGATGTACAAGTACAAACACACATCCGTGATGTTGTCGAAATGTCCACTGTCCCGCAGCAAATAGGCAGCTCCTCCCAAACAGTCACAATGTACATTGTCATGCAGTCTGTATGTAAACTTGTACAATGCGTCAACATACATGTGAACACAATGTTAAACTGCATCTCCCCTTCACATTGCAGAGGGAGAATCAACACCTGCTGCGGAGCAGACCCAACAACTCTTCACTGATGATGAAGAGAACCTCCCCGCCTTCGACACCGATGCCCTCCAAAAGCATATCGACAGCCTCTGCACCTCCCCGCCAGGAGCAGGGTGGCCCAGCTGCAACCAGGAGACCTCACCCACTGCATAGACCACCCAGCAGGAAGCACCAACCACCACGGCTGTCTCCCAGGACCCACACAAACAACACATGGCCTTCCAATGTCGTGTGTTAGGGTGCCAGGAGACGATGGCTGATCAGGTGCGGGTGGGGTTTGACCTCATGGCAGCCAAACTAGATGCCATACGTGGGTGTCTAAGTCCCATCAGGGACCACTTACAGTACCTAACGGACACCCACAGTCCGCTCCATGCTCTCAAACGATCCATGGATAACATCGCTGGAGTCCTGACTCTGAAACAAGGACAACTGTCTAGTCAGAGTGGCTCCAGCGGTGTCATCCGGGAGTTGGGACACATGCGGAGGACCATGGAGAACATGGAGCGGGTGCAGGCGGAAAGAATGGCTGCCAAGGCTGCACACCAGCATGATGTAGCTGGGATCTACCATGCCCTGCAGATCCTCATCATGGCATTGCTGCCACAAGGCCTGGCGCAGATGAATCCTGCTGCTGCTTCGACATCCACATCTCCATCCCCTGATGTGTCAGTGCCACCCAGTGCTGGAGACAGAACACCACCACCCACATGTGAGGCACATGAAAGATCAGAGGACGAAGATGCGGATGATTCTGCCTTACTGGTAAGAAGGAAGCAGTAGCATTCATCTCCGCCATATGGCCTGTTTCTGCTTGGTTCTGCCCTCTGCATCATCACCTCCCACTGTCCCCTGATGCACTCTACAACACTCATCTTGGACCTCGACATGGACTGTCATATTCTGTTTGGACACCAATGACACAGCTATCAGACTGCGGACTGAACTCTTCCTCTTCCGATGCATTTGTCATTCCCTGAAGGACTCTGGCTGGCCCTCCATGGGCCAACAATGTAAAGTGGGGTTTGCATGGCCCTGTACTGCTCCAGCTGCAACACTCCACTGAATGTGCATTAAACATTCAAATTCACACAGATGTGTCATGTCTATGATCATTCAAGTATGAAAGTATGGATGAATGTAGGGTCCGTAATTCCCCCTTACATCCATGTTGCTCATGTTGTGGGACTTGAGTCACAGGGTGCAAAATTACGGATTGCGGTCTGGGTGGCGCCGACACTACAACACAGACACAAGCATTAGCTAGTTCCTTGTCCAGCCCAGGACGGACCACGCCCAAAGCCCCGGGGTCATTGTTCACACCCCTACGCTGGACTGGCATACGCAAGGCCAGCCCACTCCACTTACGCTTACGGGGGGGACGACAACACTACATGTCCCAGGTCTTCCCTGTAGTGATCTGCTGATCACAGGTCTAATTGTCAGCATGCCTCAGACACTCTCTGAGGGCTGGTTTACACCCACACCACACCCATTCAGCACAGGCATCACAGTTCATGTGACCCTGCCAATAAAACGGGCCGGGCGCACGTGCTCGAGGCCATTTTCACTATCTATTTGAGTGTGTCCGTGTGGTCATTATTTATGCATGAGGGCCTAGGGCTCTACCACATCACATTCCCCACTGCCCGAGGTGACATGATGGCGTCCGCACCACGAGACTCAATCATAAAGGACCCATGACTTGCGGTGCACAGAGTTGGTGGGAGCCGAGGCACTTTGGCTGGCACGGGCCTATCGCCATGAGACGGTGACTTGCGGTGCACAGAGTTGGTGGCAGCTGAGGCACTTTGGCCGGCACGGGCCTACCACCACGTGGCGATGATTTGCGGTGCACTGAGTTAGTGGCACCAGAGCTGAGATGGGTGTACAGCCTGCGATGATGCGTAGGCCTCAATACGCCGTCCTGCCAATCAAGATTTGATTTGAATTGTGAGCGCAGCTGGACCGCAGTATACGCCGAAGGCAGCAGGCTGCACAGACATGACTCCGCGGCACGGTGCAGATGGGTGCACTGGGGGCCTGTGGCGCAGAATTCAGCGATAGGCTGAGGAGGTTGTACCGGCACGTGGTGGGCCCTCTTGGAGACACCCCAGTGGCGGCAGGTGAGCATTGAGGCCTGGGTGTGCAGGGGCGGGCAGTCATCGCTGGGCGGCGGACCGGTCTGGGGACCAGGGCTGGGGTGCAACAGGTGCACAGGTCACGTAGGCACCACCGGTCACAGCGGCGCCTTCGTGGCTGGGTGGAGGGGGTGAAGGTGCATAGGTATCAAGCTGATACAAACCGTAATGCTTACAGGTATGAGAAATCCTGCATCATGAGACCGTAAGAGAAGTTCGTGTGACCGTAACCTTCATTTTCTTTCCTGCGAAGGTTACAACCACACATACTTCTGTTACGGTCTTTTTGTGCAGGATTTGTCTTTCCTGTGAGCATTCCTCTTTGTCCAAGTGCTATACACTGTACCAGATTAGGTTTGTTACTATACAGACGCTTGACCATTGTCACCATTTGTCCAACAGTTTCCTGAATACTGACTTCCGTAGAATGGGATTGTATTGGGGAGTTCCCCCAGCATATGCAGTGACCTGAATCCACACATTGCCCTGATGAAGTTCCCCGTTGGGCGTTGGCTGTGCTTTTCATATTGTTTATTTGTGAATTTGTAATAAAGGACTGTTTTTGCACTACTGTTGACTACCGGGCTTCATGACCGTGCGCACCCCCATTTCAGTAACTACAATCTTGGATCTGGGCCACAGAGGCGTCTGGCAACGGCTGGCGTTGGGGTTGGTTGCGCAGGAACATACGAACTGAAACTGTCGTGTGGTGCAGATACCGGGGCCCGCCATTGCTAATGTGGACATGCATCCAGGACATGTGTGAGGAAGTTTGATAGGGATGGCCATGAGACTCCTCCGACTCTGGCAGTTGTTGGTTGGGAGGTGCCAGGGACCAACAGGTGCAGCACAGCCAGCAGCTTTGTCTGGAGAGGGATGTTCGTTGTCCACTGTGTTGGTACCGTCATCCTGTGGGCAATGTGGGTCGGGATGCGGAGGATGGTTGTCCTTTTGTGCATGTAGTGGGCAATGACTTCCTCTGGCATTGAGTCTCTGAGGTTGGTGCATGTTGGGAACGTCCGCTGTCCTGTTCTGCGCTGCCTCAGTGGTAGTCCGGAGGGGGGTGTGGTCCGGGGGCGGCATGGGGGTGGCGGCAGTGGGTGTTGTGGCCCTCTTGGGTCTCCGAGCTTCATGATCAGTAGCTCCATGACATGTGTTGGTCTTCAGATGTGGCTCTGGGCTGGGCTCCCTTTCATACTGCAGGTAGTCGTCCTGCTTTGCACCAGTAAAAGGCAGGTGTTAAATCTCTAGTGCTAACGCGCCTTATCGTCTGTTTTTGGATCGCATCGCAGGTCTGGCTGGTTGTTGAGAATATCGTGAAGTGGTGTTTTCGTGCGTTTTTGCACGGGAACGCCTACTCTGCATATCATTGGCGTTAGTTGTCACTCTCATCTGTGGCGATGTTTTTTGCAGAAGCTATCGCTGAGAAACTGGTGATATGGGCAGTTTGCACCAGCTTGAGTATGGGGCGATAATTCTTTTGCCACTTTTGCTGCGCTAAAGTGCCGATAACTCGGCGATAAGTCCTTGAGAATATGCTCATTCGTTTTTTAAAGTATATTGAACATGGAAATAGAAAGACAGTACCACCAGGTGGCAGACTGCATAAATAAGTGCCCGATTTTACTAATACGTACGGCACAAATTAAGCACTGAGGAATACTGGGCCGCTGCTAGAAACTCCCCAAAGAAATGGTGACTAACATGCATTATTTCTGCACCGATTCTCGCATTTGTCAACAAATGTTGAAAGTGTAACCCTTATCATTTCTTTTTAATTAATAATATTTGTAGTTATTATGTTGTGTATAGGTTTTTTCAGTTTGAAAATAGGCATACAATTTTAGAGTAAAAGTAACTGCTGTCAAGTTAGATAGTTATTACAAGTTTATTAATTGTAAACTTAGGATGCATTTAGTATTTAACTTCTTAATTTCATGACTTTTGGACAGTTGGATGGATTGAAATATGGATTACACTTAGGGATTGGTTAAAACCCTGAGACTCTTGTTGGGGCTTTTTGCCATTAAAAGGGCTGATTGAATTGATCGGGCTATATGTAAGTCCTAAAAGACGAGAGCCCTATACATAAAATTGTAAGAAAGCCCAGGGAACGCACATAGGAAATTCACACACAAAAATCTACTCAAGACAAGAATCAAGCACAAACCATTAAGGTTTATTTAAAATGCACTATGGCACAAGGGTGTCTGCGTTGGTGCTAGACAGCCCGAAGTATACGCCTGCACATGGCAAAAGCAGGACTGCACCATTTCGTTGAAGATATGCTGCAGTTTTGCTCTCTTTAGGTGACCAAAGCCGCACAGCAACTTTGCTTGCTGCAGTGCTTTGCAGCACTTCAATTTTTTTAAATATGCTCTTTAGGGGCTGGTCTACCTAAAAAGTAGCAAATCAGCACCCAAAAATGTACTCCTTGGATGGATTCAAATGTGCTACTTTTTTACAATTCGGAATCATTGGCAGTAGTAGGCTTGGAAAGCTACGCCAGTCTTAGGTTTTCAGGCATACAACTGCCAATGAAACACCCCAAATGCTTGCAAATAGTCTAACCACTGGCAATCTCTCAGGGTAGCATTTCAAACTATTGCTTTTGCCTTCTGTACCACTCTAGACAGAGGACCTTAGATATGATTTAGCAGGTGGAGGCAAATGTTACTGCCTTTAATCTGCCCACCAAAGTCATCTATACATTGGCAGAACCTGCCGTCATGGTCCTTCCTATAAGCGTAGGAAAAGCTTAATTAATGGCTCCCTCAAACATTCGAAGTTTTTTGTTTTTCAAAAACAAACTCCCAAAATAGGCGCTTGCTTTTGGTAGATAAAAAAACTAATGGCCACCACACCAGTTGTCTTCCATGGTGTGGGGGGGGAATTTTTCATTTTTTTTTACTCTCACTCACCAACAGGATATACGTGGCGTGACAGACAATAAACAATAAGCCATCTGACCATCCACTCTAAATTGGATGGACGGTCAGATAGCTTACAACCGATGGCACCTTTACTGTTGGGCCATCGAAGGGAGTTGTACCATGACAGAGTATATTTTACTCTACCGGCATAAAACTTGCGGCCTGCCCAACTCAACTGCCCAAGTCAATTTTGGATGGGTGGACCTTGAGTTTGACGACAGGGTGCTCTGTTGCAAAAAAGTACCTGCCCACTAAACTCTAAATAACCCAAGAGAACCATATAATGCAAATCAGTACTGACCCTGCTCCTCATGGGAACAGTCCATGCTAAACCTTGATCACTTCACACATCCACCCTAAGACCCCCTGCTTTTTAAGTTTGGAAATTTGAGATTCATCAAACACCCCCCCTCCACTAAATCCCGTTAGCCAAAGCATATGGTCTTGCAATGATGCAGTCGAGCAGAGCAGAGCTCTTTCCTCCAGGATTATTAGGAGCACAAAAAGAATACATTATAAAGCTATATTAGAACGGGATTGTAAAACTGCTTGAATTAAGGATGATTTTTACTAAATACATTTTTTAACACAAGCTGTACAGACAGAAACAAGAAAGCACTTAAAATGTACAGAGTACAACACATGCCAATAGATTTTAGGCCTTGTTATGTCAACTTTAAAACTTCATTATAGACAAATACAGTGTATTCACTCAATTTGTGACCATCCATATTAATTAAACACTCAGTTTTAGTAATTGTAACTTTCCACTCTCAGGTTGATGACAAAGTCTGAGCAGGGAGAGACTCCTCCCCCAAGCCAATGGTAATAAAGAAATATTAATGTTCCCAATGTATTGTAATACCAGTGAATAGAATGTCTGGGCATTATTTTTGTGATGGTAGGACATGGTGACAATGCTTACGACCTTTTATAGCGAGCGATACAGGGAAAGGAGAATGTATTTTTCCCAAAAGGGTAGCTCTGTCCGGTTTTGTGCTATTAAATTCGAGGTACTCTCACAATTTGAAAAGGTTTTCTCTGATGCCTGCTTCGAGGCTTATACCCTGATTGTGATCATAGCAATCCGGAAAAGGAAGGGAATCCTCTTAAATGAACACTGGGAATCTTTATCGCAGGCCGCAAGTACAAAAAAGGGTAACATTTTTTGGACCGCAGTAAGGGAGCTTCGATCGATGGGTCAGTTATTAACTCACATTAGTTGCAATATTTCAAGCGAGACCTGGGAAAATCATTTCTCAAAATCTATGCTACCCCGCAACCAGAGCTTGACCAATACGATTATGGCCCCCTTACTACCGTTGAGTTAACTATGTTTGAAGTAGAAGAGGCTATCCAACAGAGCATTGGGAACAAAGCACCTGGACCAGATGGGTTACCAATTGATCTAATAAAATGGAAACCAGATTTCTGGGCCCCACTACTCTTAAATGTTTTTAATAGCTTAACTCACACTACGTTACCAGACACATGAGCCAAGAGTATTATAGTCCCAATTTTTAAAAAAGGAGATCGGTCACAGCCTAGTAACTATAGGCCGATCTCACTAATTGACAATACCTTAAAAATATTGGGAAGAGTCCTGTGCAATAAAATCTTAACCTGGACAGAGGAAAATAGTATCTTAGAGCACTGTCAGCTAGGCTTCCGTAGCAAGGTGGGTACAAACGAGCAATGTCTCAATCTCAATTTGGTTATTGGGAAATACACCATTGCACGGAAGTCCCCGGTCTATATGGCATTTATGGACTTGTCCTCAGCGTTCGACCTTGTTAATAGGTCGAAGCTCTGGGCAACTCTTTTGGCATATGGCTTGGACGAACCTCTGTACATTTCCTAGCGTACCTCCATAAGGACCTTCAGGCGCAGGTGCGGATCGGCATGGGTGGCGAGGTCTCGGGGGCCATCAAGGTAGGAAGGGAGGTCAGACAGGGTTGTGTCTTGGCCCCCCTCCTTTTTATTTTTTACATTAATGGGCTGAACAATCTGCTTAAAACCTCAACCCATGACGTCCCCATGAGTAATGGTAAAAATCTCCCTGTGCTATTATACGCAGATGATGCGGTCCTTATAGGCCGCACACCGAACTCCCTGCGTAATTTAGTTCGGACTTTTGTTGAGCACATGGATAGCTTGGACCTATGTGTCAATTTTAATACGTCATTTTTAATGTCCTGTGGTCCTGGGAAGTGACAGTTAGGTTCTATTGTAGTGGGTAGCCAGAAATTGACAAGTACACGTACATTTCCCTATCTTGGTTTGGTCTTTGCTGCGAACGGCTCCTGGACTGAGCATCTTGCTCACTCCAGGAGCAAGTTCTCAAAGGCCACCAACTCAATCCTTAGTCTTCCCCGTCCAAAGACCACTGGTGATATACCGGCTATTTCAAACATTTTTAAATTACAGTGCGTCCCTGTGGCCAGCTACGGGGCTGAGATTTGGGGCATTGCAAATTGTTCCTGCATCCAGCAGGAAGAAAATAGATTCTGCAGGAAACTTTTTGGCATCCCAATCTCTACCCCACAATACATTTGCCACAGAGAACTCAATCTTAATTTTATATAGGATTTTATACGCGCCCATCCTGCCCTTTTTTGGCTATCGGTATGGAAGAACCATGCTGCCTCCCTCACTAGAGAGATTATTAATGACTGCCTTATGTGTGAGAAAGGGATGGAAATTCCTTGGCTGAGTGGAGTACATCAAAGCCTGTGTAGTGTTAATAAAGAAAGTATTTTCCAAAATCCAAATATAGCTGACACCGTGCCAAAAAAGGAGCTTAGAGATGCCCTTTACTTTTTATATAACACAGAAAGGATTGGCCTGGAATCCAAGAAATCTTCTGTTCTTAGTTACATATCTATAGAACAGCATTATCATTCTCTACCTATATATCTCACCCTACGCATGAGCTACTGGGAAAGGAGCCTATTATTCCACCTTAGAGCAGGAACTGTCAGATTTGCATTGTGTTTTCCTCTCGGCTATCATCATAATCTTGATCATGTACCATGCCCTTGTGATGGGGTGAGTGGCCAATCAATTTTACATTTTTTATTTTTTTTGTAAGTATTATATAAAATATACAAAGTGGCTTTTAAATCCATTTTTTAAAAAGAGAAGTCCTATTAGTCTGGACAATGCTTACACATGCTTAGTCTCCCTGGCCGATGAAGAGCTGATCCTTCGCATGCCACCAGAGCACGTAAGACTATGCCCGATCCCTGAGTTTTTACCCGATTCACTATCTCTGTGTAATTGCTAGCTGATATAATGTTTTATTAACAGTAAATTATTTATTTATTACCAATGAAGTTTTTTTAATTTGTCATCAAACTTATCAAATGCTATAGTTATATTATTACAAATGTTTGATTATCGTGTACTGTCAATCCTCCATTTTGCTATTTATTTTTTGCTATGATGTTGTGCTTTTATGGGTATTAAGTTACCCGAATAGAGTTTATGAACTGAAACTGACTTGATTGTAATCAAGCTGCAAAATGTAGTTGTAAATTGGGCACACAGTCATTTCCAATGGCATGTGCTCACTTTATTGAGTGTGCAGTACACATTTGATTTTGATTTTTACACCGTGAAATGGAGGGGGACCTGTCATTTGTGCATGTTATTCCACATTTAGTAGTGCACAGACAGTGAATGTGCACAACTGGTCCCATGATGTGCTGCAGTTTTCACTTTTGTCTTTGAGCCCACATCCATATTCTGTCACTGGCGTAGAGGCAAGGTGTTCCTTCATTTGCATGGGTCCCTTGCACATGTAGCAGATCATGTGATCTGTGTCACAGAAGGTGCTGCGCAAGAGTCTGTAGCCCCTTCTGTAATGCTAAAGTAACCGGGAGCGCAGAAAGAAGGCGCACACAATAGCCGTGCCTTGTGGCATTTTGGGTAATACTTTTCCTGTTGTCATTTTATGATAAGATTAGAGAAATCCATATAGATTCTACCTCAACTCAAAAAGAAACCTATTGCCATTTATAAGTCTAATAAGTCCTCCTCTTACTAAGCTGCCTTCTATACCCACAACTTGTGGAAAACATTCTTATATCCAGCACCCTCGATGCCAGGTAAATAGAAGAGTCTACAACTGAAAGATATTTTATTTTGCTTTCAGGCAATATTTGCATTAGCTGTTATATGTACTTTAAATTTAACTAAGTTTTCCCCATTTTGGTTACTACATTTTATTAGATGTGTAATAATTGTTTGGACAGAGGCTAGAGGAAGAGGAGAGACCGCACAGAACTGGTGCATGTGCTCAAAAACAGGCAATAATAAAAATCCTAAAAACAGCCCGGCAGCCTTGGTATGGAAGAGGGTGAAGCAGGGAGACATAACACAGAAGCTACAAGTAGAAGCAAAGAATAGTTTCACTAGTAGGGCCAAATTCACTAAGAGTTTGCTGTGTCTCACTCTTGTGGTACTCCTGGTCAGGGTCAGACTGGGATGGAATATAGGCATGGGCACTAAAATAAAAGTGGTCCCCATAGGTGAATTAGAAAGTTAAATACATGGCCCATGTTTGCAATATGGGACAGTTTTGAACTTGTAAAGACACGCTGTATAAGTGTTTTTCAAGGTATTTGAGACTGAATGGATTTGAGCTTCGTTTAGCCAATGTTTGTTCTAATATCAGGAAAATCCATAGTAAAAACCAGCCCAGCAGACCATAAAACAGGCCTCCAAGCAGCCAAAAAACAGCACACACGCTGACATATCTGACCAGCCCATCGGGCACTGCCTGATTCCCTGATGGCCAGTCCGGCCCTGCTCCTGATTTACTGGCTTCGGGGACCCTCATAAGGCCCATATCAGGTTGGCGGCTGCTTTCTGAACAGACTGCACCTACTGTTGCTGATTTCAAACGTCTGTACTGCAGTTTACCCACAGATCTCAGCAACATGAACTGTCCTCAAGGAGCTAAGTCAGCAGAGGCCTCACTAAAAGCACTATTAGATGCTTGACCTGAGAGCTCTCTGCTAGTCATGGGATCAGTAACATTAAACTAAAGCATACTGTTGCATCCCTATTGTATCTGGTATCATATTAAACCCTGTTGGATGTATTTGGCAAATACCTCATAGGTGTAGTTGGGGCAGGATACAAAGAAAAATAGCCACGTGAAAGGGTTCTTGGTTGGGCGAGGTATCCGACGAATCTTCGATTCTGAAAAATAAAAGAACCAATAAAAAACAGAATAGCATGCAGTTGCACAAAGCCATCTGTACCTCTTACGTAGGGACAACCATACGTCTGGCACATAGAATTCAGATGTTCTTTATCTTTTTATTTGTGATGCCTTTTAAAGCATCATTCAAACCACACTCATCAGCAGTAAATTGCAGTATCTTCATTTTTCTGATAGCCAAATATTCCTTTCTAATTTTAGGAGATATTAAGCCCTGTGTTACAGACCTTGGGTAATCTTTAAGTTATGATTTAAGGTGGCACAGCGAGAACTGACTTGATCTACCTTCATTGCCACTTCATTGCCCTGCAATGTGCGTCTTAACTGTGCCCCACCACCTCCATGTACCTCTCCTTGTGACTGTCCCATTCTCTTTCACCCTTGTCTTCTTTCACAAACTTCATCCTTGTGTTCTAATACTGTCCTCTCTCCCTGCTTTTATTCTTTGTCTTCACCCCCGCTCAGCGTGTCCCTCCTTAGGATGGTCAAGTTATCTATGTGCTGTGCCTCCTAGTTATGTGTCACAGCACTCTTTCACCATGTACTTGCATTGGCTTAACTGCTTCATGTTATGTGTGTTGCACTAGAAATGTTAAACTAGCCACCCAAAAGCGAATACATAAATGATGACTGAGTGCTGGAGTTGGATGGCTAAATTAAGAAGAAAAATAATGACATGAGAGGACGTCATTCCATTGGCTTTGATCCTAAGGAGATCAGGAACTTGCATTACCATGAATATACTCATTAAACTATTAATTATGTGTACATTTAAAGAGAGCAATGGGTAAATTTCCTTGACACAGTAGGTAATCATAGACAGAGGTGTGCAGATGCTAGTGGGTTCCGAGAAAGACCACGTACCCTCCTATCAAAGGTTTAGGGGTAGATTTAGCTAACGTGCAATGTATAGGGTGTGGCAGAGGCAGCCTCAGCACCCCAGGCAAGGCCATCCCACCTATATTAGAGCCTCCTGCTACATCCATGGGAGAGCTGCTCTTGGAGAAGAAAAGATGGCAGTGGGTGGCCATGTCTCTGCCAGCACAGCAACCTGTTGTCACTTATGTCTGCAGATAGACCACAAAAGACTGGGACCATCTTCAGAAATAACCTAACTAATGCACCCCATGAGCAGGGTGCATTTAGTCCTGCACTTGGGGAATATTTGGGGATTTTTTCTATCCTGTATTGCCATGGTTCGTGGGGTGAATCTGGACAGAAAGGATGCTGACAGTTCCCTAAATTGAAGCCAGCAGCAGCTTCATCATCAGGAACTTCACATTCACCCACACTCGCCCGTGCCATGTCTCTCTTTCTCAACATCCACAGAAACTTTGAGGAAAATGTAATAAATGTGAAACAACACAGCACAACAACCAAAATATCTGCTAATGTTCTATTAATGTATGGCACAGTTTTTCTCTTCCCCAGTGCAGGCGCCCTTCAGACTGCCCTGAGCCAAAGAACCATAGAGCAAGGGTGTATGAGTTCTGTCAAGCATAGGTTTTGTACTTCCAGTACAAAAAACTATATTTTAATACTTTTCCCAAGTTGTACGTGTGCTGTACAATGCAGCACACTTGTAAACTTTGGAAAAGTATGGAGAGCTAAAACATTTCTCCTGTGTTACGCCTGCCTCGAGATAGCATAAGGTTTTGGTGAAAATTCCTGTCTACAATTGCAGTGGTGGCTCCTCCGCTAAGGAGCATCACACCCACTGCTATTGCAGCAGTGAAAAAAAGAAAAAGAAAAGGATAATAACAAGTCGTTATTATCATTTTCTTTTTCTTTCGGGATTCGGGGCAGGGCAGAGTCCCTGACGCCAGAGCAGGAGAGGAGTGGTTTGCACTCCTCTAAGAGCACATGACGGTTTGGCCGGCCCTCTACTGTCATGCGCACTTGGCATGTTCTTCATTAGGCTGTGTTGCAGAGCCCCATGGAGACCATGCCCAGCTTCCCCGGGCACTGCCTGAGCGTCCAAACAGGACGCTCAGGCCAATCATGAAGCTGCTACTGCAGCGTATTGATTGGCTGGCAGAGCCCGGAAGCCTGAATGCTTCCGGTGCTTCCAGCAGGACAGGAAAGGTGTGCGGCGGATATGGTACGTTTGAATTTTTTTATCTCTGTTTAAATCTTCCCGCCACCCCACCATCCCCATTCCGAGTGAGCAGCTGTACAATTGTTGGTAGATAGGAATTTGTTTAAAAACCCATGGATGCTTGGATGGGAAAACCTATGGACCCTCATGCAACGCCCCCTTGCTGCTATCTAGCCCGAAGTTGTGCGTACCACTACTTTACTTCACTTTATCCAACTTTTCAATGTAAATCCTCATTTGCAGTGGAAAGTAAATGCCAACACACTACACTGCACTGGGTTTGCCTTACAAACGTACCGCAAACCCTAGAGCAACCTATTAGTAAATCTGGCCCATCCTGCTGGAGAATGAACAAATCTTTTTTGTTCAAAAATTCTTTAGGGCCATCAACAGTGTTTTTTTACAATAACTGTATTGTGGTGCCTGCGTCTTTTTCCCTTTCTACTACTGTTTTTCAGATATCTATATGTGAGTTCATCTCTGCGTGCACTCTGGAACGTGCTTGGACTAGAACTCAAGACTTGAAGGTGGAGAGTGGTTTGAAGATGAGTTGGAATACATTATCACAAGTCCTGATCTTACCTGTGCGTTCTGTAGTCTTCATATATTTTTATAAAGTGGAAATACATGTGTTTCACCTGATTATTCTTACAAAAAGCATTTCATTTCCATGATATGTACCATTTGTTCTCAGCCTATTGAGTGCGACATTGATTGAGAAGTTTCCAGTTTCGCATATCTGCACAAGACAAAAAGGTATGTTGTGAAATAAAGCCTTTCCATATACTTATGCAAAAACGTCCACACAATAAAAAATATGTATGTTCCTGAAAAACTGAAGTCAGGCTGTTAGGCCAAGCAAAACCTAACTTGTGTGTCTTGTACTTCTTATGCATTTAAAATGTGATTAAAGACACAAACATCAAATGGACGAATTCCCGGAACCAAATAATTTAAGGGCTAAAGTTTGCTGTGTAAAGCAACATTGTGGCACCTTCTCATTTCCGTGCTTACCTTGAGGCAGGCCAGAGCATCCTAACAAATAGTTGTGAGTACAAGCCGTCATCCAGCATTGGTTATGCAGAATTTTCCACCTCGACGTGGCACCACAGACAGCTCGTAGTCATTTCTATTGGATGTCACTTGTATTTCCTTGGAGTCAAACAACCTAGTTATTGACACCTTCCAAACTATTATTTTTCTGTGGGAAGCTTGAATTATGACTAACTAGATCGAAATTCGGTTATTCTCTGCAATGATGTCAGAATAGTGGGTAACCAAAGTGGTTATCTTTGCTCTGCTGCTGTGCCCAGGGTCTTCGGATGACTGACCACAGTGGCAGGATGGTGGTTGGCGGTCTTGCCTGCTTTGTTTCACCTCACCCAGGTCTCCACAGACCTTTGAGATACAGGAGAGTGCAGGTTGTGTTGTGAATGTGCCGGCCGCCTTCCCCCTGTCAGCGAGGGTCTGCAGACCCGCCCTCACAGAACAAAACATCCATCACCGACAAGCATCTGTCAGCAGGTGGTGCTCTCCGCTCTCAATGCGAGCGTAGAGATCATGGCTTTGCGAGGGGAGGAGGCCGGTGGCACAGAGGGTGGTCGGAGTGTGACACAAGACCGGGTAATTCTTTTTTATATTTTTATTCAGGCTGGGCAGATTTCATAATGAAGTGGTAGTCGGCGTCAGGTTGACTTCTTAATGCAGGATCCTTGCATATTGGGTGTTGCCATTCATCTAAACACTATTAGGTTAGTGCTCTTTGTCTATGGTACAAGCACCTCTTTTTTTGAATCTGCTGTTAGTAACTGCACTTGGTTTCTTAACCTGCTTTACGACTCAATGATGGTGGGTCACCCTCACTGACACAGAGAATCACAAGGGATTTCTGGGACTGGTGTCTTGTGCTACTTGAATAGAGGGGGGGGGGGGTCACTATGTCTCTTTTCATGAATATGGGTGCGTGGTTTATTTCTATATACCGCCCCTCACTTTCAATAGGGATTTGACAATTGTGTTTATTATCTCTGTCTGATTGTAATTGTATAGGTTTACAGCCTTGAAAAAGTCATATATATTTTTTTAATTCGTTTATTTTAATTTCAAAGACAAAATTAAAAAAAAAAAAAAACATGTCATAAAAGTTACATTGTAAGACATTCTGCTAGCCGTAACTCAGCACAATCACAGATACATATTGAAAAGAAGCATTACAAAGCAGGATTAACACGAGAAGTGAGTAGTATTGCATCATGACGAGGCAGCCCACTATACCCTCCCATATCACATGATAAAGGAATGAAGTGCACAGTTTACTCTTAAGCGTCCCGGGGGCTATCTGCGTATATCTGAATTTGGTGTGTTCATGTGGTGTAATATTTCGTGCCCACTTCCACCAGATCAAGCTCCGGATTAGCACTCAGATCGGTTCAATGGCAATCACAGCGCCATGGTCGGTGTTGGTATTCCCATACCCACCATCTCCTGAGTTCCTATAAGCGCTGTACACGGCCCAAAAGTTATTGGGGCGATTGCGAGGGGGGAGGAGTTCACTGTAGTGTTCCGTTTGCGTGCAGCAGTATAACATGTCCCTTGCCCAATGTGGGAAGCGGCCCTCGCATCCAGCAGATCGCAACTCTGCGTTTGGCTATTAACAAACCCATGTCCACTAACCTACGAATCCCCTTCGGTAGTAATTTGGAGTAGCCCAGCAGCGCTAGTGCCGGGTCCGGCTCCAGGTCTTGCCCAATTATCACCGTCAACTCTGAGAAGACGTTTTCCCAGAATCTTGCTATGCCAGGGCAGGAAAAAGTCATATTTCATACAGAAACACGTGCCGGATGTTGTTATGATGACCTATTCACAATGGATTACTGAACATTCTAGGTATCAATAAATCCTTTGGACAGGATTTTCTGCGAACCCTTCTTGGTGGACTCTGATTTGTCAAACTTCTCTTTTGAGTGCTGGGTATCTTTATATTATAGCAGGATGACATTATTTATTTTTTATAATTCTTTTATGTAAGGCTCCCCTATAACTCCTTTGTCCATGTACATATGTTGGAAGCAGGGAAAGATGATTTTGGGTGGGGCATGTACAATAGAAAATTATAATCAGCTAAAATATGAATATCACACATATTTTTCACCTCTGAGGTCTGAAAGACATTCAACATACAATATTCACAGTTACCTACCCACAATTCTGCATATATTGGACACAGCAGTTTACATCACATCAGGGTGAGAGGCCATACTCCAGCCTGGACAATAGTTAACCATCGTAATAGAGCCTTCGCCACCGCCTTCGTCCCTGCTCCCATGTGAGATGGACCAGGTGAAGACAGCAGCAGATGGCTTATCAGTAACTTATGTGATATCTGGAAGGGCGGGTGACTCTGAAGCAAGGGTGCCATCTTGTTTTAGCAGAAGGTCTAACATACACAAGACAGTCCGCAGAACAGAAGTGATAACATTGGAAGTCACATGATGTGCCGCGTAGAGTAAAATGTGGGGTTTCTGGTTCCCTCGTATATCAAGTCAAATATACAGATGCTAGCCTTGCCCTCAAACCACAATCTGAAAAAATCCTGTTCCTTGAGATTCTATTGAATTCTCATCAGAAACTGCACAACTCTTAAGATGGCTGCAGATGATGTATCCCTCTTAATTTGTTCCACACTTTTTAGTATTTCTATTTTCTTATCTCGCCTCACTTCTCTTTTTTCTCTTGAGTTTCTATTTTTAGCGTTTTCATGTAACTATTTATTGAGGGACTAACCTTTAACCATTTACTTGATGTAGAGTTTATGAATTATTAGGCTTCTCTGAGTAATTGCTCTAATACAAGACTACTTTTTCACATGCTTAATTCGTTATTATATAGTGCTGTATGTTTTCCTTTATGTCTGGTGAGCACTGAATTGTGACTGTTGTCTTCTTTTTGATTCTGTATAATCTCAAAATCAAATGGAATAAACAAAGTTGCGGCTGGTGTGGTTCCAGGATATCTCTATTTCTGCTTAATGGCAGTGCCTGGGAAAGAGAGAACCAGGACACAGATGTGCTGCAGGACAGCTGGAACCCTTGCTGCGTGGGGAGAAAGAGCTTATTCTCCGGATGTGACGGCCATGTTCGAATTATGAAAACTCCTTGTTGTTAGCTGTATCATTTTAAAGAACAAGATGTATCTGCCATGCCAGCCGGATTGATGCACAATGGCTTGCAGTCTTCGTGGAAGCTCACTTGTAATGGAGGACATAGGGCCCCCCTGGTAAAATGTCCAGTTTGCCAATTATAAGTGGGTTTTAGTCGATCAAGCTTTTAGGAAAAAAGAGAAGGGGGTAAATAAAAATTCAATCAGAAACTAAAGGGCACCACAAAAGAACCTAAATAGCTCGAAGGCCTAAAAAGAAAGTGCTGGAAATATCTCCACAGTTGTTCAGAAACTGACTAAAAGCCCACGTGCCAGCCACTCCAGCCAGTACAAACTATTGGTCAATCAAATACACTTTCCAGCAAAGTTCATAACTCTCAATCGCACCCCATTTAGGATTAGTAAAATGTGTACCCTAAAATGAAAGCAGGAGTTCATAAGTGACTAATTTCACTTTGTGTGAGATGCGCATGACGTGTATCGCTAAGTCATGTTTTATACTTGTCATCACAAGTATTTTGATAATAACACTACTTTTCGAGCAATTTTCAAGCAGCACATCAATAAGCAGAAAATAGAACTAACCTACCACAAACATGATCAGCGCAAGAGTGATTTGGTTTCTTCCATATGCTGCAGGGAAGTAAAACAGACATCCATGAATATTTAAGAGCGTATAATGTTCCAAGTGTTGACCATGCTGCGCTGGCGCTAGAAGGAATACAGTACTTACAGGCAGGAGTATATAGCGGGTGATTGATGTAGTAGGCGAGCCACGCGGCCAATCCCCAGTAATAGAGGCAGTTCTGGAAGACAGATTACATTAGGTGTAGTCATATTAGTGAATGCAGGCCTGGCCAGAACTCAATGTGCATGTGTAATAAAATGTCATTTATTCTGATATGATGCTTTATATCAAGTGCATATTTTCGATAGCATGAGGTATCTGCATCCCTTGGCTGCATCTTTAGGTCAACTCTGAGTCAGCGCGGATGCGCTGCTCTACGAGACTTGTTGTAGTGGAGTATAGAAGAGAAGCCCCGGCCACTCTCCGCCCATATTTTTCATTGGCTTTTGTCATTGTCCTTCGTAAACGCTGGCTTTCCCCCCTTGAGGCCTCCCATGGCGACTGGCCCTTTTACTTCGGATGCGACGTGGTATGGCTTATTTAGTCTGTAAGCACTCTTTTCTTTAATGGGTTTCTCCTACTGCATGCACGACGTGCTGTCCTTGCCATGCCCACTTTCACTTTCAAGCAGCCCCGGACAATGGCGGCCGCTTCTTTGAAGTGAAATAGGTCTCACATTTACAAGAGTTTGAGCTATTGCCCCTGTAAATGACAATAGATTAAACTCCCGTAAATGCGAGATCTATTGCATTGCAAATGCTTGTTACTTTCTGGGGTCTTTGTTTCCTTCACTGATCCAGTGCTTAAATTGTAAAAAAAAAAAAAAAATAAGGCCACTGCAGCTTGCAACACACATTGCCCCTGTCATGCTGCTAATACACAACTGCTAACCATCACACTACTACAAGTGTGACAAGTCGGTGGCTCAGGTGTCAGGTAATAATCGTTTTTAATAAATATTGATTAAATAATTAGGTGTTGTTGAGGTCTTCTCTAAATTAGCGGGACAGCACCACCTTCTAGCAGACTGTCACAAGCGCTGGTGCTGACAATTAAGTGCTATGCAGAGCACCGTGAAACCACCGGCTCAAATTAAGCACTGCAATGATCTGTGTGTATAGTTTTTTTTTTGTTGCATATTTATATAGCGCGAACTCGACCCGAAGGTATTGGAGCACTTTACATAGCACCGTATTTACATTACACATTCAGGCACGGGGAGATTAAGTGATTTGCCCAGAATCACAGGATGTGGACGTTACCTCGAGGCTCGAACCCTGGTTTTCTGCACCAGAGGCGGCAGCGCAGCCGACGGACCACATCCTCTCCTCTTACAAGAAGTACTGCCATACCACCTTCTCTGTGTTATACAGGCATGTTTTGCTTTTTATATCAAAATACTGATGTCACAAATATCAACCTACAAAAATATTGACTCCAGAATACCCACTACCATTGTATTGTCAAGGGAAGTTTGTATAGGTAAGCATAGGTTATTTTTGAGCTAACATGCGCATACCTTCAAGATAAAACATTTCATTTGTACATCTATGTGAAAAAGTTGTTATTCTGGCAGCGCATCCTGTTCTGTTTTACAGGTAACCCCCCACTTTTAGCTACATCCTCACACAACAACTAATTTTCTTTGGTACTTCAAGGAGAGGAGCTGGTTGGAGGGGGAATGGCACCGATCTGAGAGGGGAGAGGACTAAGTGTGAAGCAAGAGCTATAAATTAATATGTACATGTGCATATGAGATGCAGGGACAGTTAGAGCCCCAAATAATGTTATTTATAAAGGCTCAAGGTCTTTAGCTATAGCAAATTCTCACAAATTGAGTGGGCAGCCTCCTGTCCCTGCATCCCTTCAGGCAGGTCGTGATCTAGGCTTGGATCTTCTTGAAGGACCTCTTTGGAATCTTCACCCACCTTGTGGTGTCAAGTTGAAATTTGGGCCGTGGGGGCTGCCTTCTCTGGCAGTAAGCTCAGCAATGTTCTTAATGCATAAACTGTGCCCACATTCATACTTTAAATTCCCAGACACACCCATGTAGACACTCTAGCGTATTTGATAAACAACACTGCTTGCTGCACCTCATGGATACCTTTAAAGGCGAATCCACTGTCACAGCTAAATGCAGGCCATGAGAGCTGGTATCCAGGCAGAACCTTAAGCAAGAAGAAGGCTAGGATACCTGCACTGGTTTAACATGTCTCAACGTCAACTTGTCTACCCTCACAGCACCTGTAGGTGCTGCATGGTCATTCTTTCCTAGTGTAGTAACAAGTGTTTATGGCGCATTTCTTTGCATGCAGACAAAAACCAGATTCAAGAGTCAGGCTCAAAGAAAGTGAGCAAGTGCTTAAGATGTCCCATGGTTTTACTCCTGTCTACCAGAATGTATGGAAGTGTTTATGTTGAATTATCAAGAGATTGGCAGACATTATCCAAGTCATGGTCCTTAGCAATCCCATAAGCCCAATTCTAATTATTCCTACACATTTAGGTGCCGATTACGATCCGGTAAAAACCGGGTACGAACCGTCGGTCGGAGCGTTTTCTCCGTCCGACTCGTACCCGGTCGTAAAACTTTACAAACATGGAATTACGATTCGCACGGAAACACCATTTCCGTACGAATCGTAAAAAACACCGACTGACGAAAATATACTTTCGAATGTGATCCGGGAATGCTGCGACGTGACGTCGGGACGCTTTCAGGCAGCGTTTCACGACCCAGGAACCACGATTCGAACCGACAGCAGTCCGGACGGCAATATTTTCACGGCACCCAAAAAGTGCCGGAAAAGCGAAGTACGGCGCGAAACGACCAGAGTAGGTGGCCCGGTACACGCCGTACCCCCCCCAGCCCCCGTATGTACGCGCCGACCCCCCCCAGCCCCCGTATGTACGCGCCGTACCCCCCCCAGCCCCCGTACGTTCGAGTCGTACCCCCCCAGTCCCCGTACGTTCGAGTCGTACCCCCCCCAGCCCCCGTACGTTCGAGTCGTACCCCCCCAGCCCCCGTACGTTCGAGTCGTACCCCCACCCGTGTATGTACACCCGTGTACGTGTCGAACCCCCCCGTGTATGTACACCCTTGTACGTGTCGAACCCCCCCGTGTATGTACACCCTTGTACGTGTCGAACTCCCCATGTATGTACACCCTTGTACGTGTCGAACCCCCCGTGTATGTACACCCGTGTACGTGTCGAACCCCCCGTGTATGTACACCCGTGTATGTGTCGAACCCCCCGTGTATGTACACCCTTGTACGTGTCGAACCCCCCCGTGTATGTACACCCTTGTACGTGTCGAACCCCCGTGTATGTACACCCTTGTACGTGTCGAACCCCCCATGTATGTACACCCGTGTACGTGTCGAACCCCCCCCGTGTATGTACACCCTTGTACGTGTCGAACCCCCCGTGTATGTACACCCGTGTACGTTCGAGTCGTACCCCCACCCGTGTATGTACACCCTTGTACATGTCGAACCCCCCCGTGTATGTACACCCTTGTACGTGTCGAACCCCCCGTACGACTCGAATGTACATGGGTGTACATACACGGGGGGGTTCGACACGTACAAGGGTGTACATACACGGGGGGTTTGACACGTACAAGGGTGTACATACACGGGGGGTTCGACACGTACAAGGGTGTACATACACGGGTGGGGGTACGACTCGAACATACGGGGGCTGGGGGGGGTACGACTCGAACGTACGGGGGCTGGGGGGGGTCGGCACATACGTACGGGGGCTGGGGGGGGTCGGGGCGTACGTACGGGGGCTGGGGGGGGTCGGCGCGTATGCGGGCACATGTCTCCATGGTTGCTATGGGAGTTCGGTGCGGACGGTGTTTTTTCCATACGGTTGTAACATCGGACGCAAGGGATGGATCGTAATTCCGCGGTCGGACTTCACTTTTCACATTTGTACGGTAAATCGTCCGTGGACGTGTCGGACACATTTTCCGACCCGAGGACGTGTGGGGAATAATTCCCAATGCGATTCGTATGGACTTTTTACCATGCGAATCGTAATTGGCAGTTTGTACGGCACTTGTACGATTCGTACGGTAAAAAGACCGGATACGAGTCGTACGGGGAATTTTTTTACCGGATCGTAATCGGCACCTTACTAGGGAATGTCACAGGTTCCCAATGGCAAATATATGAGAGTTATATAAAACGGTCCAGCTGGACAGAAGTAGGCGTTGTTGAACCACTGTCATGATACACTGCTGTATAAGAGTAGGGTGAGGAGTTGTCTCATAGGTACACCAAAAATAGCCTCTACACACTGCTAGCTCCTGCATTTGGGGCAATGGTGGCGGTGGGTTTGGTAACGGGGTGGTGGTTGGTTGTATACCGTTTCCTTAACTGGTGAAGTTTAGTGCCCATAACCAACCGCTTCAGTTGCTGATTCCAGAACAAGGAGCATGGCAGGCCGCCATGTCCTACTCACCATAGCCACAGAGTACCACAAGAAAATAGTGGTGGGCTACAATTTTTAGGGGGAGGAGTCACACAATTCTCTGTTTAGTTATCAGCTAATCAAGTGTCGTGAAGGGAATAAACAGGAAGAGGAGGCATGCACCTACCAATAGCTTATGGGGACTAGGGAGAAATCTAGAGAATGGCGTCCCAACCTAAAAGATCCCTATATCAGCAGGCTCCTCCTGTCAGTCAGGGAGAAGGTGGAGCACAAGCAGGTGTGCTGGCAGAGAAACTGTATTTTCTTCTGGGTGAATGACCCTCACCTAATCAAGCAAACGACCAATGATGTACAAGACCTCTTAGCCCATGTTCATCAGCTCAATGGAAACTAAATGGACATTGTGTAGTAAGAGGAAATCAAAGAGTGGGACATAAGTCCTTTCTAATCAAGGGCATGAAGCAAGGTTCCTACCACATCCTTGAAATGTCACATAATGCAGAATGATTGAAGATATCTCTACTTTACCAGTGTAATGCTTCTGTTATGGGGTCGCAGGGAGTTTGTATATGGCTTCTGATGGTCTGTGCATTGTGATCAATCCCATTTCAGCAGTTCTGCCTCCTATAAGGTCTCCTAAGGCATAACTCTGAAATTCGAACCAACATTTTTGCCTGAGGCAGCCAGGTGTAATTCACTGTCAGTTACAAATGACCACTATGAAAAGAGGATTCCCCCTCCACTTCCTATGGCTGCTTACAGTACCTCATGCAAAATGGCTAGCAATTACCCAAATGAAATTCATTTAAATATATAACACCACCATTGAAATAGAAAGCACTTACTGACACCTGGAAAAAAATCTACTCTATACATCTATCAGAAACAATTAAGATAGACTCACATTGCATAGCCCCTGCCTTTATATAATATAAACTTCTTTATTCGGTTTTTACAAATTGTAAAACCATAAAAGGTACATTTCACACACAAAAATATACAAATATACAATAAAAATGGTAATCATGGGAAATAGTTACACAAATCCAAAGTCAGGTGTTTTACAGAAAGCAATTCTTATGTTTTCGATAGCATTTTGTCTTACAGATTTTTCCTGTGTTTTACAATACATTTTAGAAAATTGAGAACACAATAACAGACCAGTTCAGATTCTAGCAGTTGAAGGCGTAACATGGCTGGACGACATTGTCTAAATCCCCACTGCTTTAATAAAGGAAGTAGCCAAACCCTCCTGTGTGGGTGATGGAATTTACAGAACAATATTGTGTGTAAATTTGACTGTATTGATTTTTCATCACAGGGACAGGTAGAGAGAGTTAAATCCCACTTTTTTCTATCAGGGAATGCTACTAATCTGTGAAAAAGCTCTAGTCTGAATCTTGTTAATAGCATTCTGTCATAGGTGCTAATCTGTAATGTTCAGGGAGTTTTGCAGTTCTCGTGGTGTGCGTGCCAAAATGACAGCATCGTCTGCGTAGAGCAGGGCGGGAATCAGGCGTTGTTTTACTCGTGGTAGGTCCTGCGCCCCCCTCAACATCGCCTCCTCTAATCCATTTGTGTATAGAGAGAAGAGGAAGGGAGCCAGGACACATCCCTGCCTGACTCCACGCTCTACTGCAAAAGGTGCTGTCAGCTCCCCTCTTGTGCCAAAGCGAACCCTTGCTGTTGCATTTGAGTACAGTTCTCTTAGAAAGTCTAAAATGGGGGAATCCACTCCCATGTGGGCCAAAATCGTCCAAAGTTTTGCGTGCGAGACGCAGTCGAACGCAGCGGACAAGTCCACGTAAACCATGTAGACTGTGTCATTCTTTGCTTGAAGATATTTGGCCACTATCATGCTAAGATTAAGAGCCTGCTCCACAGTTCCAAAACCCTCCCGAAAACCGAATTGAAGATCTGAGACAATATCTTTCTCTTCGGCCCAGTTCTGGAGTCGCTCAAGCACGACTCTGCCAACAACCTTTCCCAAGGAGTCTAATAGGGAAATCGGACGGTAACATTTCACATCTTGACGGTCTCCCTTTTTAAAATTGTCAAACATTATTCATAGCGTTTCCCCCCCTGCTATGAAAAAAATGCATCAGGGGAATATCATTTTCGTCCACGATCCCGCAACGATTTTTCCCTACATGTGGGCATGGGTGTAGATTCAAGTCTCCTCCCCATAGAAGATGAACTGCCCCTTTTCCCTTCCTTAGTTTATGGGTTATCCTTTCCTTGATGTCAGATAGAACAGACAAAAATGTATCCTCTTCCAAGTTGTTGTAAAAATTAAGCAATAGGATCGTCTCTTTGTTATTTTTCACAAGGGAGAGTAGCTGAAAGTTTGGTTCATACACAACTACAGAGACTTTCAGAAAGTTAACTGTGTTTGCTATGTATGTGGTCAACCCTCCCTTGGGTCTACCTACATTGGTACTCTGAGCGGGAGTGAAAAATGTTTTATAGCCCTGAAGATGGAGTTCGGTCATAGACCATGTCTCCTGGAGACATATGATTTTCCCTGACTCCAGGAAAGCAACGGCCGTCCCATCATTAATCTTGGAGCGGAGGCCCGCTACGTTCCAAAAAAGGATGGGTAAATGCTGCAGTTCTATATTGACCGGGGCTTTATTTATTATATAGGTCATTTTTTCTTTAGGTTCTGGGTAACATGTCTTAGGGTTTGTAATTTCTGAGTTGGTCACAAGGTCAGTTGTTGGACAGATTGTTTTTTCCTTAGACTTTAGTTTGCATGTTGTTGTTTCTATCATGTCTGGTAGTCAATCAACTGATTCAAGAACACTATACCTATTTGTCATCGGAATACTAGACCAAAAATCACTTTGGGGTGACTCTCTGTATACCATTCGAGAACCCCAGTCCTCCCGCCCTCCTCTCCAGTGTTGTGGTCTCGATGCGTGCCAGGGGCCATCGTTATCATAGTGGCGGGAACCCGCTACTTGCCAATGGTTAGGTTGTTTCCCCTGAGGTAGAACTATTGCTTCCCAAGGGCGAACGGCATAATTTGGGATCCCTTTAACAAGACCAGAAGGATAGAAAAAGGAAAGTCTCCTAGTTCCTATTTCCTCATTTGCATTCGAGAACTCCCAAGAGCAGATATAGTTTACCACTCTTGGGTCCTCAAATGTGATCAAAATGCAATCTCCTGGTATAGTTTTTCTACTGTTTCCCACCCATGGGGTCCTGCGTACCATCAGAATCCTACAAGTCCAATTTACTGGTACAGGACGATTATTATTAAGCCAGTATTGGACTTTATTTTTTAATGACCACGTAGGTTCTGTATTTGGGTTATCTATTTCAGGGACGCCTGTCATTACAACCACAAAAGGAGTTGCTTATGGGGGCAAATCCACAGCCAGTCTAGGTTCAGGAGGCTTCCTTACGTCGCCACTGTTGCTATCGGGCACCACGGTTTTTTTGGGGGCTTTGTTTGTCGGCGTTATTTTTTTGTTAGGCATGAGTTTTTTTGGGGCCAGGGTTATCGGAGCTGATGTTTTTTCTTTCGAGGTGTTATTCTGGGACGGAGTTATCACGAGGTTTAGGGTGGGTTCCACTACTCTATTACCATGTCGCACTTTAGAAGGAGGTAATTTTGGTGTTACTTTTACTGATACATTTTCTAAAACTTTATGTTGTCTGTTTGCTGGCTTTTGAGGGGGCAACTTAGTTCTTTCCTTGCTACAATCCCCTGGGCCTTGCTTAAGTTTTATATCATCTATCAGGTTCACTAGCTGTTGCTCTATCCGTATTAGTCTTGATTCAAGTGGAGCAAGGGAAGATTTTAGGAGGGCCGTGAGATTGTTAATCAATTGTGAATTATCAGTCTCATTTCTTGTTTTACTGTGAGGTGAGTGCATAGGAATTTCTTCGTTTGTTAATTCTAGAGTGTCTTGCGTAGACTGATTTATCGCTATTAGATCAGATAGATGTTCTGCGTTGTGAGGTTCTATCTCTTCCCTACTACACTGATCAGCAATTTGGCGAAGACTAGAGTTTTTAAAGGTGTTTTTTCGTTTCCTTATGGCACCCTCTCTCCTCCCTCTTGATTGTCTCACTTCTTCCGGTGTTAATTGAGGAATCATGTCTGGTGTCTTCTCTAAATCTGAGCTTGTCTGGAACTCAGATAGTTGGGAGGCCGATAAATCAACGTTATTTGGCAGGCTACGCCTACCCTCGCAAGGTGGCCTGCGCCCATCTGTACTAAGAGTTTCTGGGGTTTTTGCATTCCTTAAGTTTCCAATGGATGATCTTTTGGCCAAAGCTAAATCCAGAGAGACCCTATCTTCTATTAGGCTGATACTCTGGTCAATGAATGTATTTGCCTTGGCTATGAAGTCATCCATGGGGCCTAGGCACTTCCCTCCACCCCCCTTCACTTTAGATTTTTTCCCTCTCGTTAATACCATGTTTTCTAGATACCAATGGAAAGTGGGTGAGGGATTAAGTGTACGTAATCAGGTATCGTTGCACTTTTAAAACCATAAATATACACTAATAATATAATCTGATAAAATTACATGAAGTAATACGTACACTGTTCGCACAAGGTTTATTTATTTATTTATTTGTGGGTTTATATAGCGCTAGAATCGACTCCAGCTGGAGTATCTCTGCGCTTTCTGGAGCCGGTAGAAACAGAGGAATAATAGGAGCTAGATCTCGTTTCTGAACAACACAGTCTTCAGGAGTTTCCTGAAAGTGAGATGTTCTTTGCACTGTCTCAGATGAAGAGGAAGTCTGTTCCATAGGGTAGGGCCTACGATAGATAGCGCTTTACCACCGTGTCTAGATTTCTTTGCACGGGGAGTCATCAGAAGAAGACAGTTACTGGACCTAAGTGAACGACTTGGAACATAAGGAACACATTTGTTCTGAAGATAAATAGGCCCTTGTCCATTTAAACATTTATGGATCAAGCAGCATAACTTGAACTTAGATCTCTGGCGAATGGAAAGCCAGTGCAGTTTCTCCAGAAGAGGTTTGGACGCAGTTCTTGGAGGAACATTAAGGACAAGACGAGCCGCGGTGTTTTGAATGACCTGAAGCTTGGCCAGCACATTTTCGTTGGCAGAAAGCAACAGGCCATTGCAGTAGTCAATTCGACTCAGAACCAATGTCTGGACCAGAGTTCTTCTGAAAGAGTCCGGTAGTAAGGGAAAGACTCTGCGTAGCAGGCCAATCGTATGGAAACAAATTCCAGCAGTATGGTTAGCATGCTGTCCAAATGACAGGTCTTGATCCATCCGAATCCCTAAACTCTTCACAACCTGTTTGGATTCTGGAGCTACTCCCAAATCGGGGGGCCACCAATCAGGGGTCCACAATAGTTTGGCTTCTCCAAACAGCATTAGTTCCGTCTTACTGACATTGCATTGCAGGAAGTTGGAAGACATCCAATTAGCCACCGCCTTCATGCCCGCAGAAAAGGAGTTTTTAATTTCTGCGGACATGGTCTTAAAAGGGAAGAGGAGCTGCGTGTCATCAGCATAGGATACTGGAATGAATCCATAGCTGCGCATCACTCTTGCCAGGGGTGCCACATAGATGTTAAATAAGGTAGGGCTTAGACAAGAGCCCTGTGGCACCCCTTTCGATATCTCCACCTCTGCTGATCGGTACGTGTCCATGATCACTCTCTGGGAGCGCCCTGACAGGAAGCTCTTTAGCCAATCAATGGCTTTATCCTCAATACCAGCGTTCGACAACCGGTCAATAAGAATGGTATGGGACACGGTGTCGAACGCTGCTGAAAGATCTAAAAGAACTAGGATTACTGAGAAACCCTTGTCCTGATACATATGCAAGTCGTCTGTAACAGACAGCAAGGTAGACTCTGTGCTGTGTTTCGGCCTGAACCCTGATTGTGAATAGTCCAGGCCGCCAACAAGTTCGATATGATTGGACAGATGACCGTTAACATATTTTTCGATCAGCTTCCCTAAGAATGGTAAAAGGGATATGGGCCTGAGATTTGTTAGATCGGACCATGGGATAGTAGTATTCTTCCTAATAGGCCTAATAAGAGCACGTTTCCACTCTCTTGGGACAGTGCCTGAGCCCAGGTTAAGGGCGTTAGGGGGATGGCCCGGTCCGGTCTCTTCCGTTCTCTAACGGCCTCAAACGGCCCGCTCTTTGCCCAGTCTTAGCCCCGTGCTAAGACCCGCGCGCGTCCCGCTAGCGCGTGTAGGCAGGGAAACGTACATATAATAAGGGGCAACAGTGTTGGGGGAGGAGTCAGGAAGAGGACCAGGTGCGGCTGATCTGCTTCGTGCACAGCACCCTGGTCCTCGCAGTCTTGAATACCCCGGTTCTTACAGGGTCAGCACTCCAACAATGCCCCAAATAGCAGCAGCAAAGTCCCGGTCCCTCGAGCGGCACCCGCAAAGCGGGGGCCTCGAGGCGCGGTATTAGTTCCAAGAAAGTTGAAATGAGAGTCCGAGGAATCCCTTCAAGGGCAGCAGCACCAGCCAAGTTCACAGACGGAGCCCACGATGCTGGGGCTACACCGCCTGTTTAAAGTGTTGGGGGAGGAGTCAGGAAGAGGACCAGGTGCGGCTGATCTGCTTCGTGCACAGCACCCTGGTCCTCGCAGTCCTGAATACCCCGGTTCTTACAGGGTCAGCACTCCAACAATGCCCCAAATAGCAGCAGCAAAGTCCCGGTCCCTCGAGCGGCTCCCGCAAAGCGGGGGCCGCGAGGCGCGGTATTAGTTCCAAGAAAGTTGAAATGAGAGTCCGAGGAATCCCTTCAAGGGCAGCAGCACCAGCCAAGTTCACAGACGGAGCCCACGATGCTGGGGCTACACCGCCTGTTTAAAGTGTTGGGGGAGGAGTCAGGAAGAGGACCAGGTGCGGCTGATCTGCTTCGTGCACAGCACCCTGGTCCTCGCAGTCCTGAATACCCCGGTTCTTACAGGGTCAGCACTCCAACAATGCCCCAAATAGCAGCAGCAAAGTCCCGGTCCCTCGAGCGGCTCCCGCAAAGCGGGGGCCGCGAGGCGCGGTATTAGTTCCAAGAAAGTTGAAATGAGAGTCCGAGGAATCCCTTCAAGGGCAGCAGCACCAGCCAAGTTCACAGACGGAGCCCACGATGCTGGGGCTACACCGCCTGTTTAAAGTGTTGGGGGAGGAGTCAGGAAGAGGACCAGGTGCGGCTGATCTGCTTCGTGCACAGCACCCTGGTCCTCGCAGTCCTGAATACCCCGGTTCTTACAGGGTCAGCACTCCAACAATGCCCCAAATAGCAGCAGCAAAGTCCCGGTCCCTCGAGCGGCACCCGCAAAGCGGGGGCCGCGAGGCGCGGTATTAGTTCCAAGAAAGTTGAAATGAGAGTCCGAGGAATCCCTTCAAGGGCAGCAGCACCAGCCAAGTTCACAGACGGAGCCCCCCAAGTTCACAGACGGAGCCCCACATTGCATAGCCCCTGCCTTTATAGTTAAAAAATCTGCTTTATCAATAAATGTTGCTCCATTCCCACACACTGTTTATTGTAGCTAGTACATTCAAAAAGGTAAAACAGAACTATGTGAACTAGGACATTCAGGGGCATCTGTAAAACAAAAGTGGTGGAGCGAGGAGTTAGCCGTCATGGCACTTCAGAAACGCAAGGCTGCACCACATTTATGAGAATATGGTGCAGCCTTGCGTTTCCCCCTGCACAGGCGCTTCACTTAGCTGTGTAGCGCCAAAGCAGGCACCCTTGCACCATAGTGCAAGGTTGTATGCATGCAGGGGAAATATTGTTTATGTACAGGAATGTCCCCCTTCCTGTAAATAAACAATGTTTAAATGCCATTTTGTCACTTCTACGTGTGCCATGGAAGTCATGAAATGGCATTTTTAAAAAAAGATTGTTTATGTGCAGGAAGGGGGACCTTCCTGTACATAAACAATCCAAGGCTTTTTGCTTTTTCATGTGTGTTGCACAAGGCAGCACACACAGCAAAAGCAAAAACGAGGAGAAAAAAAAGCATTTCTCCTCATTTCGCCAACTTAAGACCAGGTTTTCCCTGGTCTTAATTTTGGCGCTGCCTCCTATTTACACTGCCCTTGTAAATAGGGGCAGCATCAAAATCACTGGTTGTTGCGGTGGAACGCCCACCGCAACACCCACTGCCCACTCCTTTCATGCTAAGCATTGCGTGAAAGGAGGGCCTATTTACAAGGCAGCGTTAAGCCACGTTGAGTTGCTTAACGCTGCCTTGTAAATAAGGCAAAGCCCCTTCGCCATGGGAATGTCACAAAAAGTGATGTTCTCATGGCGATAGGCGCTTGTACATTGTTTACACGGGCATAATTGTAGTTTTCCTATGCTCCTGGCATTCGCATACATTTTTCTTGTACATAAGTGCACATAGCGTTCATAGCTTACAAGGAGTGTGTGAGTAATGTACCTGAGAGGCATAAGCAAATACATTTATGATCTCGACATGCACAGCTTACTTAAACATATATTACGTATGAAACAAATATATGTGTGATCTCAATGTCCTGAATACATGAGGCATGCTTAGGGTTAGAGACATTGAGAGATTCTTCTATAAGTTATCCTTTTACTTTTTCCTTCAATGTACAGATTTTTATAATAGAGACATCCCTCTTACATCCACTCTGTGGGGCAGATTTACAAGAAAGTGACGCATCTGTAGAGATGCGTCACTTTCCCTGCGCCACCCTGAGACACCCTTGCACCACCATGGATGCGCCGTATTTACAATACGGCGCACGATGGCGCAAGGATTGACAGATGTATCAGAAATTCTGACTCATCTGTTGGTGCAAAAGTCACGCATTGCTGGAGTCATGTCGCAAGCACGACACAACTCTAGCAATGCATGTTGAGGCCTATTCTTACTACACTGCGTCACCCCTTGTGCCTGCTTCAAGCTGGCGTAAGGTTTTAACGCAGTGGCGTTCTAGAAGTGATGCAGTGAAATCTTGTAGATTTCACTGCATCACTTCTACGAGGCTTTTTTGAGTTGGAACGCCCACCCTGCATACATTATACCTAACGCAGGTATAATGTGACGCAGGGCTTTACAACGTGACGCATTTTCCTAGATGCGTCACGTTGTAAATGGGCCGCATTTTTACGCCGCCGCTGCGTCACAAAGAGTGACGCAGCGGCAGCACAAAAGTGATGCAATGGGCTTCTAAATCTGCCCCTGGTAATATATCCATGTTGGTGTACGTCCTGCTTTTTATATGGCAGGCAGGACCAATCAGGTCTAAAACAAGCATTTGCAATGCAATCGATCTCGCCTTTAGGACCTTATATGTATTTAGCTATCCAGCACATTAGTCTGGGTGCTGAAACATCTACTGTTCTTTAACATGGAGGGAAAGTAGACACCAAACTGCGTGACACGCCAGGTATGGGGAACACATGGAGAAAAATATTGCTTTTCAGCGGGAAATGGTATAGTCCAAAGCTCTGTTTTTAATATGAAATCTGGGCCTTCTGTGGTCATATTACTGAAAATACAAGATTTGAAAAAAATATTATTGTCTACGGGTGCATGCGAAGACAATTTCTATGGACTGGAATCTAGAGAATGCTAAAGTGATTCTGGTATTTTACTGACCTCTGCTGATCGTTTTCTATCAAGACAGTTAAATAGAGGCAGTTGAACAGAAAAAAAGTCCCTAAGTGGACGCAGACAAGTCCTAGGGCTGATCTTCAGAGCCCACAAAGTACATACACATATAAGTATATAATGAGTTTAACTAAAGTATATAGAAGGTCTCGAATGCTCGACCTAAAAACTATGGGAAATGCATTGATGTATTCTGACCATTCCTAAGATTATCTGCTGGGAGCGTATGCTAGTTAACATGAAGCCTGCAACTGCATTTGCATAGTGTTGGCTTACGTTTCTACACTGCACACATGTAGATCCCATTTCTATACACGCAGTACAAATATTTCATGCTTTGTCAATTATCCGTTTTTTATGTGTGTGTAAATGACAGTATGTCCTTACCTAAGTCACATTTACACCCGTAGAAATCTTTGTATATTGATCCCAAAGTGATCCCTTTCTTAATTGGTCTAAAACCAGTAACAAGGAATATTGTTTCAAGTAGCTAACCCCATACATTTAATGGTACTAGGAATACAGATTTCAGGTTCGAATACAGAGTCACAAAGTCTACAGTGACGCTCTGTTTATATGAATTTGTGCCAAAGTGTCCATAATTAAAGCAGACCATTCAACTCAAGATATTAGGTTATATATCAGTAGAGGAGCTGCTAATGTATAGTAGTATCTTAAAACAGGAGGGCCTCCATGGATCATTACATGCTAATCATGCTAAATACTCCTGTGGTAAGTCCTCTTACAATGCTTATATGAATTACGAGTATTGCAGTTATTACTGCACTCCCCCAAATTTTCCCCTATTACATTTCAGCAAGTCATACCTGCCAAAATCTAAAAGGCGAAAAATGCCTCCTAAATGCCAGTAGATGTAGACTTTGGTGCAAAAAACCAACAATTCCACATTTAAAGCCCAATTTTCTTGGGGAAACTCAGAATAAGAAATATCCAGTGCACTCATAATTGGGGCTTTAGCCTCCACCTGCCATTATTAAATGTGAGATCATCACAGTTTTTTAAAACACCTGGGGGCATATTTGCAAGTCCATATCGCCACAGGAACATCACTTAATGTGGCTTAATGTCACCTTGTAAATAAAGCCCCCTTCATGCTACACTTAGGGGTCGATTACGATGGCGTTCAGAAAGGCTCTGAACGGGATTAGGATTCTGCGAATCCGATTCGGAACCTATGTTTCCGACCAAATCGGATACATGTCTGACTGGCCAATTACAGTGCAAGGAAACTGTTTGGGCTGTCTGAATCGGTTCCGATCAGCATTCGAACAGACCGAGTCGTTCTGAGCCGAATCATACAGTTCTATGGACACTGTTTCCGACCGAGCGACTACAATGTCCTAATCTGACAGCTGGTCCGAATTGGTTTGTTCAACACAAAATGGCTGTCGTAATCTTCTACAGGCCCCCTTCACCTGTAGGCCTCCATATGGGGCCATGGGGGTAACCATGAGACTCTTCTTTGCAACCATGCAAAGTGTTGCAGTCACCATGGGGTGCCCATCACAAGGTTCAAGGTTTTCCCCAACCACCCCTTTTTAGGTCTCGCCTAGGCAGCGCTTGCGCTGTCTCGTTGAGACATGCAGTATACACTATAGTGTATTTAAGCTCCACCCACACTCCACCCATCATTTTCATTGGCTGGTGTCCTAGATGGTGCCTTCCGATTGGTTGTAGGCTTGTTAGTCCCTCCTTATGATGGACATTTCTTCATTTGTGTCCTTCCACGGCTATTGGCCCCTTTACTGCACAGACTACTTTCTTCCAATGCCTTCTCACACCCCCATACTATTGCATTGCCAATGCTTGTTTTAGTTGTCTCTGCCAATGCTTGTTTTATTTGTATCTGCCAATGCTTGTTTTATGTGTCTTTTATGTGTCTCTGCCAATGCTTGTTTTATGTGTCTCTGCCAATGCTTGTTTTATTTGTCTCTGCCAATGCTTGTTTTATGTGTCTTTTATGTGTCTCTGCCAATGCTTGTTTTATTTGTCTCTCCCCACAAAGCTTGTTTTATCTGAGATCTCTGTTTAATTATTTAGGATTAATACAGCCCACACCGCGGACCTTCTTTTAATTATTTATCATTATACAGCCCAAGCCGAGGATCGAACTCTGCTCTCCAGCTCCAACGTCGGCAGCTTTATATGTTATGCCACCGCTCGTCGCTTCAAAACAAGCCCCCTTAAAGGGGTTTATCTTTGTGCCCATTGCGTGCACTATAGTGCCCCTGGGGCAAAAGCAGGGACATACTAGAGTGCTTCTCTATCAGAATGCACTTTGCGGTCCCCCCGGGGCACAAGCAGGCATCCACTTCAGCATGCCTAAGCAAGCGTGTGATGAGTCGATGCTTGTGTGTATGCTTGCACACGCGAGGCTGCAGGAGTGTACGGATGGCGAATTTCACGATCGCCAGGCAACCCAGGATCTTTTAATTTTTCTGCTGCCCGGGGGTCAGACACCACAGCCGGGAGCCCTGACGTCAGCCCGGTATGAGGGAGATAGGCGGGGAGGGGGCAGTAAGTAGGGAACCCGGTTCGAATCTCACATCGGCTCACCATCTTGAAATCCTGGGCAAATTATTTAATATCCCAATGCCTAAAAATACACAAAAATGAATTTGTTCTTGTGTCATGCAAGCAAGTAGTGCTGATATAAATTTTGCATTCCTCCAGGTCGAGTTTGCGCTACATAGCCCAGCCCTTCCTTTATTTCTTTTACCAATTACATTTATTTTGCCAGAATGAGGCTTGGAACGCCCTTCTCCCCCCGTGTGACGTGTCTGCCAGCTAGCTACAAGAGCATGCACTGCGCGTCTATCGCTTTCTGCTTCTGTCATTGTATCCAGATATATGATAGAACAAGTGACATTACACCGCCAACAAAACCAGGTATGACGCTCGAGGGATATTGGAATAAATAGATTTTCAGCATCTTGGACGTAGAGTGTACTTAGAGAAAGGCAAATTGAACCCTCTTTAATTAGGGCTAAAAAACAATCCTGGATTTACCGGAAATTTTGAATCAAGTGTTTTTGGTGTTCACAAAGAGTGTGCTACTTCCTGTTTTGGTGTAAACCGCCCATCGAGAATTATTACTTTCAAATTAGTTGACTTTCACTATACTGGCCTGCGCACAAGAAAGTAATGCGCATCACTGCTATGTGTGCATCATTTAGTGATGGCTGCCTTTCATTGAGAAAAACCTCACAAAAAGAGATGCTGCCTTTGGATTATTGCATTGTTCTAATCATTTGTTGTAAGTTATTGTAGCTGAAAATTGGGTGTTCGCTCTGTGACTGCCTTCTTCCTGAATTTGCGGCGAGATCCTTTTATGTTGCTGTTTGGTATGAATTGATTGTCCTGGGGAAGATTAGCTTGTGGTGAGTGGTTTGCTCGCTAGGTTGAATGTGGCTGTAGACAGGGTATTTATTATTCTTATTGTTTTAATCTTTGCGAGGTGTCCTTTACATTTCGAGTTTTTGTGAGATTAACTGTTCCATATTACCTCTAGAGGGACAATGTTCGTGTTAGACAGCTGTGGCAAGAAAAGAATGTTTCTCACTCCTACGTTTAACTTTCAATTAACTTATTAATAAGAGAAATTGCGGTGGCTGCCATGGTTTAAAAAGCACTGGAGATTTTCATCTGCGAACTCCCTTTTATTGTTTAGGTAAAAGAGGTGCCACTCTCGTGTAAGTTTTGGCATTCTGCTATTTTAGGATGCGTTTTAGCAGTGGTCTTTTGAATTTCTTCTTGCATTTTTACCTCTGCTAAATTTTAAGGCTAATTAATTCCAGGCCAGGTTAGACAAATTGCAGTCTTCTACCGAAGTACCTCGAAGACAAGCAGAAGTAAATTACCTATGCAAAGAGTGTACCATGTGGCAGACCTAGTTTATAAAGGAAGAAACATGTATGGAGGGAATTAACACTCAGTGAAGCTACTGATTTATCTGTGACGAATATATAAAAGCTAATAGCGAATGAGGTGAATTAAGTGAGGCATAAAGACAAGCAAGGAAAAGTCCTTAAGCATCACTTGGCTTGTGTCCATATGCAGGAGGAAGTATTTCTCCAGTTGTGGGGCAACAGTGCAGCAAGTTGCCATTGTTTGTTAAAATGCTTTGTGCTGCTCGTACATTGTTGAAGTATACTGCAAATTGATACAAAGCATGTGAGGAAGTACACTCACAGTTTTTTTTAATTATGATTCAGATGACTCACAAAAATCTCTCTCTACAATAGCCTGGGAAGTTCTATAATGAATAATGGCATGCCAAATGGGATTTCCTGTAGGCGATTTCCATGATTTGTTGGAAGGTGAGTCTGCTTTAAATGTTGCTCCTTTTTTTTTTCTTCTTTCCTCGTTCTATTGGCCTGCAAAAAACCTCTGCAATCTGAGGGAGGTGGTCTTTGCGGGGGGGCAATAAAGCACTGCAAAACTGTGTATCACCACTATGATAGCAAGGCTTCAATCTAAAGTAGACACCAGAAAACTTTTAAAATAAATCTTAAATTCAAGTTCTGGGCTCTGGTTTCCTCTAGGGGTGGATGTTATCTGTTGGGCGATCTCATTTTTCAGGTCGAGAATTGGAGACCTCTTGTATATACTTCTTTAGTATATACTTATTGTATACTTATATGTGTTTGTACTTTGGGTGTCTGGAGATCAGCCCTAGGACTTGTCTGCTTCCGCTTAGGGACTTCTTTTTTGTTCAACTGCCTCTATTTAACTGTTTTGATAGAAAACAACCAGCAGAGGTCAGTAAAATAACAGGATCACTTTAGCATTCTCTCCATTCCAGTCCATAGAAATTGTCTTCCATGAGCACCTGTAGAAAATACTATTTTTTTCACATTTTGTATTTTCAGTGATATGACCACCAAAGGCCCTGATTTTATATTAAAAACAGAGCTTTGGACTATACCATTTCCCTCTAAAAGGCATATCTATCTCCATGTGTTCCCATACCTAGCGTGTCACGCAGTTTGGTGCTTACTTTCCCTTCATGTTAAAGAACAGTAGATGTTTCAGCACCCAGGCTAATGTGCTGCATAGCTATATACATATAAGGTCCCAACGGCGAGACCGATTGCATTGCAAATGCTTGTTTCAGTGGGAGCCTGTGTTCTCATTCGGAACACAGGCTCCTATTGAAGTCAATGCGAGTCCGACCGAACGATGTTCAGAAGCATCGTAATCAGTCTGACTCGCAGAACCCGGTTCGGTCGAAAACGATTTTAAAATTGATTCCTTCGTGAAAGGGGCGTGCAATGGGTGTTGTGGTGGGCGTTCCACCGCAACACCCATTGATTTTGATGCTGCCCTATATTTACAAGTGTGGCGTAAATATGGGGCAGCGACAAAAAGTAGTCTTAGCAGGGCGGAATAAGGGGAAATGCTTTAGTTCTCCTTGTTTCTGCGGTTTCTATCTGTGCAGTATTGTGCAGCACCCATAGAAACAGCAAATTGCCATGAATGATTGTTTATGTGCAGGAAGGTGTACCTTCCTGCACATCAATAATCATTTCAAAAATGGCGTTTTGCAACATCTATGTTTGCTGCACAATGCAGCACACAAAAAAGTTACAAATCGCCATTCTGGATTGTTTATGTGCAGGAAGAGACACCTTCCTACACATAAACAATCATTCCCTCAATGCAAGCACCCTTGCACTATGGTGCAAGGGTGCCTGCGTTGGCACTAGGCAGCTGAATTTAGTGCCAGCGCAGGGAGAAATGCAGGGGTGTGCCGTATTTTTGAAAAGTGACAGAGCGCGGCATTAGCAGTTTTGGAGCTAACCCGCGCTCCGCCATGTTCTTATACATATGCCCCATGGAGTCCTTTGGAAAGAGGAAAGCGGTTTGAGGTGAAAGCTGGAATCCAAAGTAGCACTATCTCTTTTTCTATTTAAAAATTTAAAAAACTTTATTTTCATGCTATTTAACACTGGTGCAAGCATTACACAAGAATAGAGTAGTACTGTCTCTAATGATACTCTCCTCGGCCCTCCCTTGCCAACCCTGCACAAGCTGAAATTGGCCAAAAAGGCTGGTTTAAGAAGCCAGGGAAAAATACATCAGAGAACCTAAAAAAATCAATAGATCCCATAAGCCAGAAAATTAAAAAAAAATTAGACTCTCAAGTAAAAAAAGATGTCAACAGCTTTCGTATTGAACATTATTTTTTAGTTTCAGATAAACGTTGAATGTTTTAAAACTGAATAGTAGTTAAACACATTACAAGCATTTCGTGGGTTTACCTTCAGCATGCGCCTGAGCTGCATCGTCCCATGTGAAAACCGATGGATGAACACTGTTTCAATCAGTCTTTTCACATAATGAAGTGAATGACAAACACAAGCCAAGCTAGAAAGAGCAAGATACAATCAATAGGGAAGTCTGGTGAAGTGAGGCAAGACATTTAGGCAAGACACTGCTGTACTTACTTTACGACTGAATGTGGACTTGATGTAAAAGCGTGTTCTTGTCCATAGACAAAAGGTAGGCGAAAATAAAAAAAGTAATAGATGAAAAGAGGCCCAGCATACTCAGACAGAAATACCTGTAAAAGAAAAAAAAGGTGAACTAAGTCAAGTATGCACGAAGGGCGCCAATCTGTGCTATACCAGATTCTTAATTGATATTCATATAATGTTGTCTTATCCTAAGTAAGAATAACGCATATACAAATAATGTAAGGACGTTTTGTTTAAAATAAACCAAAAACACACAACACATAACATTGAATGGTTATAACCCAAAGCAAAGGGATTTTGAGTGGGATCAGCTATTCTGTACCAAGTAGTAGATATGCAAGCACATATCTGTTGGGAGTATTAGAGTTGAGTGCAGAAGCAAAAAGATATGAAGAAGGCTTATCTCCTTTAGTGCTTCTATTGACTTCAGGAAGAATAGTAGGGTCTCCCTATGAGAGGAGGTCTGGCTAAAGCATGCCCAGGAATGGAATGTACTTACACAAAGCAGTTTTAAAACAAACCATGGAACAAACTCTCTACCACCCTTGCACAATCGGAAAGCAAGAGTAAGCCTGGGTGGAGTTTGCAGAGTTCTGCTATGCGGAACTCCGCGAAGTGACAAAAATACTCCGCCAAGCTACGCAGAGTTCCGAGAGTGGCGGAGTGGGTTACCTCGAGCCGTTCACACTGATTTTAAGTGCCGGGTGTTTGTCCCGTGTTTTACAGCACAAACAGCATCCAGCACAGTGCAAGAGGGCACTGCTTTTTTCTGCGACTCAAGTAAAGTTCTATTTGAGTGGCAGCTTCCTCAACGCGAACAGAATGTTTCTCAACACGAGTGGTAGCCACCATCCACCAGCGCCCACGTTGAGAAATCTCGCAGGGAAGTGGTCTAGCATTGGATTTTCCTCGCTCGTGCTCACCAACTTACCATTGGCAAGCGCAAGCAAGGAAAAACTCTCCCCGAACTGAGTGGAGTTCACCACCCAGGCTTAAGCAAGAGCCAACATTCACAATCAAACAATGGCACTCTTAGGTACAAAGAAAAGGGCACCAAGGTTAGGAAAACAGAATGCGCCATAATAACGGCTGATAGTGTTATGCATTATTAGAACAATGATATGTTGAGAGCCTATTGAAGACAATGAAGTAGCTCCAAAATTTAAAAAAACACATACCATTGTCCATGCCACCTGTGGCCCAAGATCCTTAAAATAGAGTGTTGCAGTTGTGCCCACTGGCAGGTTTTGTAGCACGTCTTCATCCTTCAAAGAATTACCTTCTTGAAAAAATAATGCTTTTAAAAAATCATAATTAGTAATACTAAAAGAACTAATGCACTTTCTCACAGCAAATAAGCAAGCAATGACAGCCAATAACATGATTCTAGCTGGGGGTTTGCGTTTTTTCCAAAGGTTTAGACGTTAATCTTGGGGCAGTTTTTTCATTTTAAAACGATTCGCATCAGCCTCACACAGCTTAAAAAAAGTGTAATGCCTTGCCAGTACATGCAGTCCTTTGTTCTCCTAGAGAGAACTGTGAATTGTGTGTATAATTCTCACTGTAAGAACTATGGGGCATATTTACAAGCCCCTTGCACCACTTTTTTTTATGCTCCTGTGGCACACAGTGCAAGCCCATATCTACAAGGACACGCAAAGCTACCATGCGTGGCTTTTAATGGCCTTGTACATATGGAGTAAGACGAAGCAGCGCAAGCCACTGCCTTGCCTTACTCTGAGTAAAAGAGGCGTTCCATGGGTGTTGCTGTGGGTGTTACAAATCAACACCCATCGAATTTGATGCCCCAGATTAACAACATCAGGCAGATGTTTACATTGCTCATTGTTTTTTCCCTCTTTCCATGTGTGGTGCATTCTGCAGCACACATAGAAAGATGAATACAACTCTTGTGATTGTTTTTGTGCAGGAAGCTCCCTTCCTACACAAAAACAATTGTTCCAACAACACAGACACTGTTGCACCATGGTGCAAGGGTGCCTGCTTTGGTGCACAGCAGCAAAATGTGCACCAGCGCTGGCTGTAAAGACAGGAATTCACCGTATCTTATAAATATTGTGCATACTTGCCTTTATGAATTGGCGTAGAGCAGTCCAGCAAGAAGCTTTGCGGCACTGCCCTATGCCAATTTGTAATAAATATGTCCCTATGTGTGTTCCAGCACTGTCAGGGGACGGCCAATTAAATTTCCTTCATGATATTTGCATTAAGGTTATTACATCATCCATCCCCAAAAGTGTTACTTAAATCAACTTTCCAACCAGCAGTGCAGAAACTACCATGCACAACTGCACTATGTGGGCCTGCCTGATTTTTTTCACTTGTGGATTTAAAGAGCAGATATCATCCGTTTTGGTTTTAGCTGAAATATTTAGTCCATCCCTAGCTTTAGGTAGTTCTTTGAATATATGATTTAAGGTGTTCTTAAATCGTGTTTCTACACCTGAATACATTTTGAATGCAGACATTGTAAGAGATTTATCATTTGGAAATAGTCATTTATGAAATATTTCGAAAACTGTTGTGTTCATACTCATTAAGTCAATAATTATCGCCTTAAAAAATATAACTTTCTTTCTTGCAAAATAAACATTAGAGAGCCCTCTATTTATTCATCAATGAGGAGCATAAGACATTCGATAACTACTTAAAAGACTGGGGGCCAAATTTACTAAGGCCTTAAGTTGTCCTTGTGTCACCCAAAGTGGCCCTTAACTGGGATTCACTAAAACAACACAAAGCCCTCTTGCTTGGTTCTGCGAGGTTTAGTAAATCCAATGTAATGCAAGGCAGTGTATTTCACTGCCTTGCATTACCTTGCAGTAGGAAGGCATTCCAAGGGTGGAGTATGGTCATTCCCAAACATCCACCAATGGTATTTGACACAAATACAAATGTACTAAAGTCAGTAAACCTCGGATTGCGCCAAAATGTTGTGCCTCTCTGATGGAGGCCTAAGGAGGAAACATATCTTTATTTCTCCTTGGTAATTCCTCTTTCTATGTGTGATGCTTTCTGCAGCACAGAGAGAAAGAACATTTTCTCTAAGGACTGTTTTTGTGATGGAAGGTGTCCCTTACTTCACAAAAACAATCCTGCCCGTAATCCAGGGACCCTTGCAGCATGGTGCAAGGGTGCCTGCATTGGTGCTAGGAAGCACACAGGTTGCCAGAACTAGAAGACATCAGGAATAAGGGCCGTACTGGGTATTTCCCTGGTGGGCCGCCATGGTGGGGTCCGGTTCTCGGCCCCTGGGGGGCCCTTTTTAGGTCGAGGGACCGTCCGGTCTGCCGAAGGCAGAACCGGAAGTCCGGAGATCTTATGATGCTTAGAGTGGCTATTTAGCCCGCCTCTCTTTTTGCCTCTCCTCCATTGGCTGGCTTCCTAAACGGAGGCCAGCCATTGGAGGAGAGAGCCGTCCCTCCAAATAGGCTCCGTCTTTTTCAGATTCGGGGCCGTGTTCCGTGCTGTTCTTTCCACTTTTTAGCCACGCCCTTTTTAGAACAGCAGGAACACGCCCTCGTGTCTGTTTTTTTGGATTGACTTTGTAGGTGTGCCCCGCGTCTTCGTTCCTGCATGGACCGCTTTGCCCGTCGTGAATGGATAGCTTTGCGTTTACAGGTAACCCATTTTGACTTTTATTTGTGACCACCATTTCTTTGTTTGTCGCGTCTTATTGTGAGGATCGTCTTGCTCTTGTGTGTAAGCACCGTCTCGTCGGCCATAGACTGCTTTGCCCGGTAACTTCTCTTTGATTGCAGGTAATTTTTTTGTTTTGTTTTCTGTGTCCGCCATTTCTGTGTTCGTATCGTGTGCTCCTGAGGATCATCTTGCTCTTGTGCGTCGAGGACATTAGGAAACCATCTTCTAGGTAAGCCATTTTGTCTGATTTTGTACTAATGTGTATTTTTTTGGACTTTGTAGGTGTGCCCTGTGTCTTGGAAATGTCATTGATTTTTGTGTTTAACTGCTTTCTACGTTTTTGTGTACCTTCCGTGTTATTTTCCAACTTCACCGTCCCGTCGGCCATAGACTGCTTTGCCCAGTAACTTCTCTTTGATTGCAGCTAACTTTTTGGGGGGTTTTCTGTGTCCGCCATTTCTGTGTACGTATCGTGTGCCCCATGAGGATCGTCTTGCTGTTGTGCGTCGAGGCCATGACGAAACTATGCTCCAGGTAAGCCATTTTGTCTGTTTGTTCGTCTCGTGTGCCCCTGATGATCGTCTTGCTCTTTTGCGTCGTGGACAATAGTATACAATCTTATAGGTAATGCAGGTAACTTTTTTGGGGGGTTTTCTGTGTCCGCCATTTCTGTGTTCGTATCGTGTGCTCCTGAGGATCGTCTTGCTCTTGTGCGTCGAGGACATTAGGAAACAATCGTCTAGGTAAGCCATTTTGTCTGATTTTGTACTAATGTGTATTTCTTTGGACTTTGTAGGTGTGCCCCGCGTCTTCGTTCCTGCATGGACCGCTTTGCCCGTCGTGAATGGACAGCTTTGTGTTTACAGGTAACCCATTTTGACTTTTACTTGTGTCCGCCATTTCTTTGTTTGTCGCGTCTTATTGTGAGGATCGTCTTGCTCTTGTGTGTAAGCACCGTCTCGTCGGCCATAGACTGCTTTGCCCGGTAACTTCTCTTTGATTGCAGGTAATTTTTTTGTTTGTTTTCTGTGTCCGCCATTTCTGTGTGCGTATCGTGTGCTCCTGAGGATCATCTTGCTCTTGTGCGTCGAGGACATTAGGAAACCATCTTCTAGGTAAGCCATTTTGTCTGATTTTGTACTAATGTGAATTTTTTTAGACTTTGTAGGTGTGCCCTGTGTCTTGGAAATGTCATTGATTTTTGTTTTTAACTGCTTTCTACGTTTTTGTGTACCTTCCGTGTTATTTTCCAACATCACCGTCCCGTCGGCCATAGACTGCTTTGCCCGGTAACTTCTCTTTGATTGCAGCTAACTTTTTGGGGGGTTTTCTGTGTCCGCCATTTCTGTGTACGTATCGTTTGCCCCATGAGGATCGTCTTGCTGTTGTGCGTCGAGGCCATGACGAAAATATGCTCCAGGTAAGCCATTTTGTCTGTTTGTTCGTCTCGTGTGCCCCTGATGATCGTCTTGCTCTTTTGCGTCGCGGACAATAGTATACAATCTTATAGGTAATGCAATTTTTCTCTGTTTGTACTAATGTGTATTTTTTTGGGGACTTTGTAGGTGTGCCCCGTGTCGTGGCGTCTACGTTCTGCTCCTGAGGGTCGTCTTGCTGTTGTGCGTCGCGGACATTAGTACACAATCATACAGGTAATGTATTTTGTCTGATTTTGTATTAATGTGTATTATTTTTTGGACTTTGTAGGTGTGCCCCGTGTCCTGGCGTCTACGTTCTGCTCCTGAGGATCGTCTTGCTGTTGTGCGTCGAGGGCATGACGAAACTATGCTCCAGGTAAGCCATTTTTTGTCTGTTTGGTCGTCTCATCTGCCCCTGATGATCGTCTTGCTCTTGTGCGTCGCGGACATTAGTATACAATCTTATAGGTAATGCAATTTAGTCTGATTTTGTACTAATGTGTATTTTTTTTTACTTTGTAGGTGTGCCCCGTGTCTTGGCGTCTTCGTTCCTGCATGGACAGCTTTGCCCGTCGTGAATGGACAGCTTTGCGTTTACAGGTAACCCATTTTGACTTTTAGTTGTGTCCGCCATTTCTTTGTTTGTCGCATCTTATTGTGAAGATCGTCTTGCTCTTGTGCGTAAGCGATTTTTCATTAATATTCTTTTAATGTTCCAGTTTTTTTTCTATTTAAGATGTTTATGTGGTGCTGTGACTTGTGACTTATGTGGTGCTGTGACTTGGAGAATACACGTCCGTCTACCGCGACATTCAGGTAAGTTCTTTCTTTAAAAAATAAAACTAGATACAGTTTGTGGTTTGTTATATTTTATAATGTTTTTTCTGTTCTTAAAAAATATTTAGCGGTTAAAAAAAAAATATCCTTAACATTTTTTAGAATTGTTTCGATATTTGTCGAATGTGCTTTTCGCTGGCTTTCATGATTTGGATACGTCAGGGTGGGGCACGTATTTTAAGTAAACGACAGTTGGGGATATCTTCACGGAAGGTATACAAGTAAGTGCGACATTTTTTTATCTTATTTAGAATGCTTTTTGCTTCTAATGTCATTTATTTTTGTTTTAAACTGTTTTTTTCGTTTGTGTGTACTTTCCTTGTTATTTCCCAACTTCACTGTCTCGTCGGCCATAGACTGCTTTGCCTGGTAACTTCTCTTTGATTGCAGGTAACTTTTTTTATTTTTTTCTGTGTCCGCCATTTCTGTGTTCGTATCGTGTGCTCCTGAGGATCATCTTGCTCTTGTGCGTCGAGGACATTAGGAAACAATCTTCTAGGTAAGCCATTTTGTCTGATTTTGTACTAATGTGTATTTTTTTTGACTCTGCAGGTGTGCCCTCTGTCTTGGCGTCTTCGTTCCTGCATGGACCACTTTGCCCGTCGTGAATGGACAGCTTTGCGTTTACAGGTAACTCATTTTGACTTTTATTTGTGTCCGCCATTTCTTTGTTTGTCGCGTCTTATTGTGAGGATCGTCTTGCTGTTGTGCGTAAGCTATTTTGCCTTTATATTCTTTTAATGTGCCTTTTTTTTCTATTTCAGATGTGTATCTGGTTCTTTGACTTGGAGAATACACGTCCGTCACTCTCTCTCCCTAACTCTCTCTCTCACTACCTCACTATCTCTCACTACCTCACTATCTCTCACTATACTACACTCTTTCTCACTAACTCTCTACCTCACTCTCTAACTCACTACTCAACTCTCTCTTTCTCACAGCAACACAATATCACTACCACAGTAACTATCTCTCACTCTAACACACTACTTAAAAACTTCACTCTCTCTCTATCTCACTACCTCACTCTCTATCACTACATCACTATCTATTTCTATCTCACTCTCACTACCTCACTATATCACAACACACTCTCTCAAAACTTCACTACATCACTTTCTCACTACCTCACAACTTCACTCTCTCTTTCTAACTCACTAATTCACTCTCTCTATCTCACTACCTCACTCTCTCTCTCAAATACAGTAAGTCACTTACACTCACTCTTTCACTACCTCACTCTATCTCACTACTTCATTACATCACTCTCTGTTTCTATCTTAATACCTCAAAACATCCCTCACTACCTCACTCTCTCTTTCACTACCTCAATCTTTCTCTATCTCACAACATCACTCACTGTTTCTATCTCACTACGTCAGAAAATACCTCTCACTCACTAACTCACTCTTTCACTACCTCACTCTCTATCTACCTCACTCTCTCTCACTACATAACTCTCTATACATCAATACTCCCCTCTATATCACTGCCTCACTATCTCACTACTTCTCTCTATAAAAAGATCACTACCTCACTCTCTCACTACTTCACTCTCTATATCACAACGCCACTCTCTCTCTAACTCACTACATCACTAACTCTCTATCTCTCTACCTCACTCTTTCTATCTCACTAACTCACTTTCACTGTCTCTTTCACTACCTCTCTCTATCTCACTACATCACAACACCACTCTGTTTACATCTCACTACCTCACAACATCCCTCTCCCTCACTACATCACTGTTTCACTACCTCACTCTCTCTCACTACATAACTCTCTCTACCTCACTACTCCACTCTATCTCACTACCTCACTATCTCACAACTTCTCTCTCTCAAAACATCACTACCTCACTCTCTAGCTCACAACTTCACTCTCTCTCACTCACTACTTCAATCACTCTCTATCTCACTACCTCACTCTTTCTATCTCACTAACTCACTTTCACTACCTCTCTCTCTATCTCACTACATCACAACATCACTCTATGCTTATATATCACTACCTCACAACATCCCTTTCCCTCACTACCTCACTCTTTCACTACCTCACTCTCTCTATCTCACTACCTCACTCTCTATCTACCTCACTCTCTATCTCACTACCTCACTCTCTATCTACCTCACTCTCTCTCACTACCTCACTCTCTATTTCAATACCTCACTCTCTCTCTCTATCTCACTACCTCACTCTCTCTCTGCTAATGCAATAGGTATCACATATGCAAAAAAAAAAGCTAATGCCAATAGAAATGACAATGCCATTTATTTAGGGATACAAAAATGATTAAAAAAATAATGAGCAATACCAATAGCTCTACCTATAATATTGCCGAGACCATTGCATTGTAAATGCTTGTTGTTACTGGGAGTCGGCAATATGGTCCCCCTTAAAAGAAATCAGCTGAAACCGGCCCTAGCAAACAGCTTGGCTGCTCCCCTGCCATGGTGGGTGGCCGAGCAGTTTGCCAGGGCCGGTTTCTGTTCCAAGTCCGGCCCTGTCAGGAATGCACCATATCTTAGTGAATATGGCCAATTTCTGCTGTCTCCTTTTCACGCAACGCAGTGCAGCAATTTGTCGTGCTGAGTTGCGTTCTGTTATGTTGGGTGAAATCTTAGTAAATTTGCCCCTAGTATTTTTAATTAGTAAAGGTAGGCATAACACCGTTGGCATTGCATGGCACAAAGGGAAAGGGCACATAAGCAAAAGATTAATTTGAGAGTCAATAATGACAAGATTAAACACAAGTTGAACAACACACTGACTGCTTTCTAAGCCTGAAACTCATAGTCACTCATTTATGCAGTGTAAAATATAAAGATAATAAAAGGAATGAGGGACGGAAAAATTTGTAATACCACGCTCTAAAACTGTTGCACACTTTTTCCTGTTCAATTACTCATTTTGCTAATACCAACGACAGGATGTGTTTTTTTTTACATAGAATGTGACTATCCATCCAAATTGTAACATTTAAAATTTGAGTAAAATTTGAGTGTCCACACATTTCAAAATTTGCAGACGGTCTACTTCTTGGGTATGAAAAAAGAAAGGTTATTCCTTATCATGACTTTTTTTTTTAACTTTAAAAGCTATGCAAAGGGTGCACATTTCTAATTTCTCGAAAATATCCTGCAAAAGTAGCTTCTGCAGAAAACAATCTGAAAAAGAAAACACCTTTAGAGGGAATTAAAAAAATTGTGCGAAAATTCTACTGTAAAAACTTTTGTTACAATCATTTTCATTCCACAGGCAAAGTAAAAAAAATTGTAATCCTTGCTAAACGTTTCAGGAAGAATTTAAATTTGACCTAACTCTAGTCCAAACAAATCTCAACATAATTTGGCAAAGCATGACAGATTACATTTTTAAAACTTCAGATAGAGATGCCTATCTGATTCCTAAAGATTGATTACTCCTTTTTTACATCAATGTTAACCTGAGAACTAAAACAATGCCCAGTCTGCCAATGAGCAATGTCTCCAGCTGCTTCACCTAATGACTCACATACTATAGCTACCCATTCCTATCCTTCATCTTGTAACATTGATCCCACCTCCTTCTTCATATTCTTTGCATAGCAGTATTTTCTTTATCATTTTCATCCTTTAGTTATTGCCATGCAGCTCACCTTCTTCTCTTTCCTATCCATCACCTAGGGGTATGTTTGCTAAGATTTTGCACCATGTTTGCGTCATAAAAGTTATGCATAATGACACAAAATCGTTTTTTGCCAATTTACTTTCCAGTGCAAAACTTGTTTTGCTCTGGAAAATCCCTTGAAAGTAACACAAAGCAGCGCTTTTGCATTACTTAGCGCCAGGAGGGCGTTTCATGGGTGGGGCATGGGTGTTACAGGATTTTTCAGCAAAAAACAGCACTTATTTCAAATAGGCGTTATTACGGAGAAATGCTTTTATTTCTCCTTTCTTTTTCGACTTTGCATGTGTGCTGCACTGTACAGCACACATACACAGTGGGAAAAGTTTTAAAGTTAGTAGAAGCGTAGTATTTTGTACAGACTCACGCAGACACCCTTGTACTATGGTGCAGTGGTGTGTGCACGGCAGCAAATTTCAGCAGTGGCACTATGGATAGGGGAGGAGAGTGCCATATTTCTGTAAATATGGCGCTCTCCTGCTCTGTCCTTTTCACTCAAAGCAGCGCAGACTTTTTGGCTGCTGCGCTGTGTGAGAATTTAGTAAATCTGCCTCCAAGTGTCATAAATCTTCCACTCACGTCATTCTTATTCTTCGCCTAGGCTCATATATACCCCTGCGTAGTCTTTTTCTTATCCTTCTCCTCGTGTGATGCATGCTCCCTCTTCTCAGTCTTCACTAAATGCCATCATCCGATCCCACTTTCTTGAACCATATGGAGCCAATTCCCTCTTCTTCCTCGTTTTCGTTTTTGGCCAGTATCATATCCCTGCCCTGCGCCTCAGGGTTGTCTTTCTCCAGTGGCCTAGGTTTCCCCACAATTAATCCTTCCACTCATGAAAAAATATTCCTCTGGCCTGTTCTGTCTGCAGTCCCATACACTACTTTGCACCCTTTCTTGCAGCTTGATTTCCCTTCAGTAGGCGGAGAAAGTCATCCCCAACGGAAGTAGACAATTTTAACTCAGGCAGGCAGACTGCCATAAAAAATAGCAAACCAGCGGACCAGAAGTGCAGAGTAATCCATGCAGTAGCTTTAAACTTTTCTTTGATCCCATTGGCTGAGTTCACATGTGAGAAACAAAACATTTCACTGTTCCACACAAGTTCACTCTAGCATCGGTACGGTGGTCTCAAGTGATTTTTTCCTTGCCGTCCCGTGACTAGTTTTAATACACTCTTCACTGCACTATTATTACATTAGCACTGCACCCCCCACTCACACCCAGCTCTTCATATGTGGATTTAGTCCACCCTTTAGTGCAAAATCAAAACATCCCTGAGCTCCTCCCTCTCATAGAGGGGGTTGTAGCCCCCAGAGAAACTAGGATTTTTCTCTGGGAGGAGAATCCCATATGATGAAGCATGTCACCCAGGGTGAGTGAGGGATTACGTTCCTAAAGGGAGTGCCCTCTCACTAGGTGAATTGGGCTTTTGTTCTTTTTCACACACCACCCTCTTTTTCTTTCTTCAGTTAATTTTAGACCCCAGGGTTCTTAGTGTCTTTAATACTGTATTTGGGGATATAATCCTGTGCGGTCTCTAAAATTGTTCCCTTTGACCCTCCGGCATTGAACCGTTTTTGCTATAGAGAAAAAATATGAGCCAGCAAATGGGAAGCCAATGGGTGGGCTGAAGCTCACACAGTATACGTTTATCATTTAGAGAGAGAGAGAATAAGAGAATCATTTGGCTTCCTTGTGGTAATGATAAGAATCAGAGAAGAATGAATCATGTATCTTTAGGTTCCAGAGTCTACAAATTGTATGAAAAAACACTCTAACTTCAGTGGCAGTATATCTTGATTCTCTGCCTAGAACGTTAGGTGAGTTGCATCATCATTTGGGTCTTATTTGCGCCCGAGTTTCCAGTTCTCCAGGTGGCCTACAGTCCTCCACCTGGAGGGAGACCATCTGGTTTGTGATAGTTGTGATGAATACGTGAAAAGATGTGGAAAAAAGTGAATGTTAAAATGACCTCCAATCCTGTATGTTATTGTTTATTAGTCAGGTAGGGGTATCATTAAAATAAAGTGTCGATGCTGGGTGGATGTATTAGTAGTCCACTGTCCCTGGTATCTGATCGTGAGAGATTGACATGTTTCAGCCCTTCGTTGCCCTGACGTGTCGGTGGGCTTTCTTCAGGACCGAGGTGGGAGCGATTGTCTAACTGCGTTGCTTGTACTAGGTAGGTAGATTCAATTACCCTTCTTCAGCACATGAGTTTAATGGCTCAAGGTGCGGCGTTGTTATAGGTATAGATTGTGCCTACCACTTACTAGGGAGTCATTTCTTGCTCCTTCGGGGCTATGGGAGATGGGTAGCGCACTATGTGTGCTTCTTCTCGTGCCTTCATCAGATGGTGCCTTCTGGGACCCAGAATGCCCAAAAAGCATATACAACATGTCTCAAAAAGACAACGCAAGATCTGTCTAGCTGAGACCCCAAAAAAAACATTGAACTCAGGCCCTATCACGGCCTATATTTAATCTCTTGATCAACTTAAGAACATAAAACTGTAACTGCCTGCCTGTCTCACTTAGAAGTCGCAACGTTATTAGATGTCCCCTCTGTGGCAAGAAAGCAAAGATACCTGTAGGACACTGCTGTTTACCATTGATGTGCCAGGAAGTAGGAAACATTTTCATTTCAATTGAATAACCAAGTTATCCCTTTTGTCATTTGACTCTCTAAGAGTAGCTGTGGCAAGCAGTCAGGGCACTGCTTACTTTTAAATGTACCTTGTCAAGTTGTTTATTGTTGATGATCCAGGAAAATATGTATATGAATATTATACATATTTTGTCACCTGCTGATTTGCCAGCTTTGTCCAATTAGACTCAATTTATTAATTAGGTAAGCACAAGCTTTTATTTAATATGCATCAGGCTGTACAATACCAGGGAAAACTTCTTAGACATGCGTCTTAGGCCAAACGTCTTTTACAGCATCCCACCTTTCCAAACGCACTTAAAGCACTGACAGCCCCAGTCCCACTTCATATACAATTGTCTGATACTTACTGGGTTCTAGTCGAATTGACTGCCTTGCTGGATACCACTGGGGATCTGCAAAAGGCAATGTAGAAGGAGGGGTATTATTAATAGGTCCTTCCCATATGTTGCTGTTAACAATCAGTCCAAACTGCTTTAAAACACCTGTGATGTAACCAATCTGGCTACTGATCGTATAACGTTTACCTGTAGCATTGACTAGTTTTATTAGGTGATTCTTGGTGGTGTTTTTAAGTCTCCATTCATGAATTTGTCACAATCTCTTTTTAAAATAAACAGTGCCTCTACATATAATGACCCATCATTTCAATCAATAGTCATATGATTTTCCTCTAATATTGTCTTTAATCAAAGAATATGCGATGTCACATCTGCAACCCCTACTTCGATTAAGTTAATTTACACAGTAAAGAATGCAAACTATAGAACGTGGTCTCCAACCTTTTCAATAGTGAGAGCTACGTCTGATTAAATAGACCTATGCAGAGCCATTGTCTAGTTATTATATAACGGTACATATCAATCAATCAATCAATCAAACATCATTTGTAGAGTGCACACTGTTACCCCCTAGGGGTATCTGGGTGCTGTGTCTCCATTGAAGAGCCAGGTCTTGAGTCTCTGTCTGAAGTCTGCCAGTGAGGGGGCTGTACAGAAATGCAGGGGAAGTTTGTTTCTGCTCTTGGAAGTGATGTAGGAGAAGGAGTGGCCATCGATGTGGCTGCTATAGATGCGGAGTGTGTGTGTAAGGGCGAGTGAGGAGGAGCGCAGGTGTCTAGAGGTTTGGTGTAAGTTCAGTCAATTGTTGATGTAGGCAGGTCCTAGTTCATGGAGGGCTTTGTAGGCGTGTGTAAGGATTTTAAACTGGAATCTCTTCTGAATGGGGAGCCAGTGGAGATCTCTCAGGTAGGGGGCGATGTGGGTTCATTTGAGGAGGGCCAGAATGAGCCTGGCTGCGGCGTTCTGTATGGTCTGGAGTCTGCTGAGGTGCTGGGTGGGGATGTTGGCATAGAGGGTGTTACCGTAGTTGAAGCAGCTGGTGACGAGGGCCTCAGTGACTTTTTTTCTGGTGTTGGTTGGAATCCATCTGAAGATTCTGTGAAGCATACAAAGTATTTGGAAGCAGGAGGAGGTGACTGCGTTGACTTGTCGTTTCATGGTCTGTTGACTGTCAAGGAGGGTGCAGACGTTGCGTGCATGGTCGGTCGGTGTGTGCCCGAGTTCTGCCGTCCACCAGCTGCGGTCCCATGTGGAGGTGTTCTTCCCGAAAATCAGAACTTCAGTTTTGTCGGAGTTGAGTTGGCGGCAGTTGTCTCTCATCCATTGAGCTACTTTCCCCATAGCACTGCAGAAGGTGGTTTCAGCATTGGTGGGGTCCTTGGTGAGCAAGAGGATCAGTTGTATGTCTTCCTCATATGAGATTATGTTCAGTCCATGGGATCTGATGACATAACGGCCAAGCAACTTAAACGCTGCCCCTTGAACACTCAGTCTTGTTGCAGGGAGCAAAATTATCAATGGCATAGCTGCCTTATCCTGTAGGGTCCCCAAGGAGCTGTTTAATTCTTTTACTTGCCCTTCAAGAGGCGAGTGTCACATTTTGTCATGAAATTGGAATAGATTTTGCGCTATGCTTATTGTTCTAAAGCCTATTGGTTGCAATCCAGAGATCAAATTTACTTGTCCCAATGGTAGAAAAATAATTGGCAAGGCCGTCCCTTGAGATTTCACTGCTATAGGCCAAAATGCCCAACGACTCCGAGGCACATAGAGACACACACACAAACTGAAATAAGTCAGTTATTTTTTATCATATACATTTCATCGTTAACGATGACCATTAGCATCTATGTACTTGCAGGCTTCATTGGGCCCTGCCAGTAAACATATTTCTCCATTTATACCCATGTCCATGTGTATATATTTGAAGTAAAAATGAAACAGGAAGTGATCAATGAAGAGATTGCTTTGGGAATTAAAGCACACTTGAAGAAAGGGAGGAGGGAAAGAAAGAACAGAGATGAAGGAAGGATGAAGAGAAAGTGAAAGAAAGAAACAGAGATTGAAAAAAAATGAGAATGTGAGAAAGGAAAGTAATGGAAGGGTAAAGGAGAGGGTAACAAAGGAGAGGAAAGAAGAAAGGAAAGGGTAGGGAGGGAGGGAGGAAGGAGACAAAAAAGAAAGAGGGAAGGAAGGAGATCAAGGAAGAAGGGAAGGAAGGGAAGGAAGGGAAAGAAGAAAGGAAGGAATAAAGGTGAGAAAGAAAAGGCCCAGAGAACGGAAGGCAAGAAAGAAGTAAGGCAGTAGAAAAAGAATAGGAAGTAGAGAAGGAATAAAGATAAACAAAGAAGAGATAAAAAAGGGCAGATGGCGAGATGAAAAGGAAATAAGGAATGAAAAATTAAAAAACAGAAGGAAGGAAATGAGGAACCGAGCACAGGGATAGGAAAGAGAATAAGAACTGAAGATAAGGAACAAGCTTGAGATAAAGATAATTAAAGATAAAGGGAGATGAGACAATGGAAGGGAAGACTGAAGGCAGTAGGGAAAGAATGGGAAAGCAAGAAAGGCACATAAGAGAGAAACAAAGAAACAGATTGAAAACAGGATAGCAAGAAGGAGAGGAAGAAAGGAGGAACTGCAAGAAAGGACAAACATAAAGACACAGCAGCCAGAAAGCACAGAAGGGAACATTTGAGAAAGGAAGACAAAGAGTAAGATGAGAAAGAGAAAGATGAAAAGAATGAAAGAGAGAGGACAGGAAATAAAGAGAGAGAAAAACAAAGATGGGAAGAGAGAAAAAAGGAGAGAAAGATGAGAAGACAGAAATAAATAAATAAAGAAAGGATAGTCAAAAAAGAGTTAAATGAAAAAGGGGAGAGAAAAAAGGAGAGGAAAAAAAGATGAAGAAAAAAAGAAATTGAGATGAAGAGAAAGAAAAATAGGCATAGTGCAACTCTAAAAAAATGTATGTTTTGTATGTAGTGTAATAACCCTCCAAATATTTCACACTGAGTTTAATTAAATAAAAGTTCATAAAGGCAATATTTTTCTGGGTTAATTTTTTAAACATTGTGCTCCGATCTGAGGCATTTATTTATGGTCTTGCTTCTTTTCAAGGCTGCAGAATTGTTTATTTAGAGAGAGGGTGGGTTGTCTGTTGCTCCTGCCACCTTTCCCTGTGTCACAGTACAAGCGCACAGAGTTTAAAACACAGTATCTGCAGGGATGCAGCTGCATTCTCTCAGACACAAGGGAGAGGCAGTGAGCTACTCCAAGACAGGAGACTATCTACTGGTAACTCGCGATCGACCTGTTGGAGAATATGCTGCATATTCAAGAAATAGTTTAATTAAAATATAAAGTAATTGCAATATATCAGGTTGAGAGATAAAGCAGTAACCTCGAAGTAGGCACTTGTTGACATTGTTCTAAATCCTTCCTGTGAAGCATGATTGCAGCTTTTTGTTAGGCAAGAAGAAGAAAAAACTGCATGAATCAAACTGCATGAACCTCCACCCTTTGTATGGAAGGATCATCAACAACACATTGAACATATATTTAGAGGTTACCATGTGAAGCTTCAAACAAAATAAGAGCATAGCACAATCACTGCTAAAGCAATTCTAGTTGGATATCACATGAACAAATGTTAAAACACACACTTAACTAAAGGAAGAATTACAACACAAGTGGGATGCTGTTATCATGGCTAGGAAATCATAAGAAAACATAAAATAATACTAAAGAGATGAAAGAAGAGTTATCAGTGAAAATAAGTGAAAATAATGACAATGTTGGTATTATTCTATTACCAGTTACACCATTGATACACAGTCAGTAAATAATAGATACAAATAACCAGATACAATAAATTTACCAAAGCTTCAGAGAGAAATCACACTAAATCTAACAACATTAACCATAACATTGAAGCCCCAAGACGGACAGCTTATGGAGCAAAGTTGTTAAAAACCTTTAATGACATTTTTAAGAATGAGCATGCAAAGTGTGCTTATGTAAGCACACAAAAGAACACCCTGAAATGTTTGCAGGCATCCATTTTCAGGAAAATGAATAAGGCTGATTTTGTTTCTAAATATTTACTTAAAGATAATGAGAAAAATTGTCCCATGCATCAAATAAATCAGTATCCTTTGAGGAATATTATATTTATCATCATGATATAGGATTCTCAGTTTCCTATTGGAGGATTCAAGAAAATCCACTGGCAGAATTAAATCTTCTATGCTACCCATACCAATTAGGTCATTATCTTTGCGTAGAGAATCCTCTCATGGAGGCCATATCATTTTCTTTGCATTTAGAAGACTAACTCAAGTAAGTCAATTGTCAGAGGCAAAAAGCAAACGGAAGCAGCCTACAGTGAGACCCTATTTTTCTTACTCGCCCTAAAACCAAGGAACATGGGATTTTGCCTGTAGTTATTCGAGAACAAATAGAAGAATGTTCCTAATGAAAATTCAAGAAGATCATGGAATGAGGTGGCATGTAGGAGTATAAGAGCAGAGGTCTTGGTGGTGGTTACTATGTTCCGTCACCTACTCCCTAGGTTGAAGAAATCCTACTTGAACCACATCCCATTATTATCCCCTGGGAAAATCCACACTTCTCATTATCACATACGGAGTAGTCCAGATTCCAGTAGAAATTGTATACTTACAATATTTATGGAACTTCAATCGGATATCGTGAATGGTCACGTGCGGTTCTACCTAAGTGGACAAAGGACATGCGTTGCATAATAGACAAAGGACATGCATTGCATAATTATTGTCTGTTTCATTATTCAAAGCACTTTTAATCTTTTACAGAGTGGAACATGATTGAACAAAAATGTCAACAATTCACATTTCAAGTTCAGATTAGTAGATACAGCACATTTTCTTGCTATTAAATCTTTTGTCTGCCCTTAATGAATTGCCCATTTAATACGTGTTCATACTATTATAACGTTCCTAAAATGTTTGTGTTAAGACAGTCACGGAGAATTTGGATGCAGGGAACATCCTCCTGCCCCTTAGCTAGACTTTGAAAAAGTAAAAGACCACAGGACACTCTTCTTAAGGGCCATACATTTAACTGATTAAAGACGCCATTCAGTAACCGTTTGCTCAGGTCTCTCTTAACAAATGTACCCTCCAACATAAAAAGAAACAAACTTTGTCAAGCTTCATTTGACCATTGCTATGTCCCCTAAATGAAGTCTTCAAAGCATACTCCCAAGCCCGCTCTTTGGGTCACTGGTACCGGCAGCCTCTCTCCACATGGCAAAAAAGTGGCCATATGAGCAGAAAGTACTGTTGTCTCTACTTTGTTGTGACAAAGATGATGTCTCGTATGTGTAACAGGCCTCCGGAAGCAAACACAGCTGACCCACCATTTGACAGGACAGCTGAATGCAATCATCTTGTGCTTTAAAGAGCTATGGGGCACATGCATCAAGCCCGCATTTTGACCGATTCGCTATTTAGAAATCGCAAAATGCAATGCATGTAGGAATCGCAAAAAAATCAGATTCCTTAAAATTCCTCAATTGCGACTCGCAAATTGCCAGTCCCAATTAAGGAATTGATTCCCATTCATTCCTATGGGCTAGAGGCCCATAGGCATCAATGGAAATTGCATGCGCGATTTGCGAGTACCCAATAGGTACTCGCAAATTGCGCATGCAATTTCAAGGGTGAAACTGTTCCAAAAGGATACCTGTTGCACCCCTGAAATTTCAACTTTTACACATGTTGTGCACACACATGCCCCAAGGGCATGTGTGTGTGTAAAATGTGACTTTGATGGTAATTTGCGATAGCGAAATCGCAATACATTCAAGGCATTGCAATTTACGATTCCCTAAATGCAATTTGCGATTTTTGCATTTGGGATGATGCATCCCACATGCAAAAATACCGGTCGCAAAGGGGCATTTTCTGAGAATCTGCCCGTTTGCGACCGTTTTTTTCCTTGATGCATGTGGCCCTAAGTCTTCAGCTATTAGTTGTATTTGAGACAGTCATCCAAATACAGTAGCAGCCAAGAGATATATTCCAGAGGCCTAGAGCCATCACTGAAAAATCCATACAACCCACCCCAGATTGCAGGATTTATTGGACTGAAAAATATGATGATTTTAGTTGTATGTACTCTAGAGCACTGGTAGAGCACTCCCTTCCACTCTTTCAGCCGATGCTATTTAAATACAGATGTGATTCTTTATGTGGAGCCTTCACAAATTAGTGTTTGGCGAGGTGTCATGGAATATTTCAGTTACAGAACTGTGTTTGACGATTCAGACAGCTGGATCCATACTCTCTTTGTCCTCCAGATAATCCACAGATGACTATTCAGCTACAAAATGTTGTCATGATCTCAGCACTGCAGCACAAGAAGCGCCATTGAGGATGGCCACATTCGGCAGCACCCTGTCAACAAGATTGAGGAGGAAGAAGCAAGGGAACCTGTGATCCACACAGGTAGGATGTCTGTCTATCCTTGTCAACAATACAGCCTGACATAAGTATCATGTCCTGAACATTATTTCCAAAAATATTGTCCCATTGGGTGTAGAAATTATATTATTAACTCCAACGGGCGATATTTTTGTAAATTATATTTTGGCAGTAATATTTGATAAGTTATTATTTATTTCACAATAGTCTGGTACCATACCTCAGGAGTATGGCTTTGATTATATATACAATGACTAAATATGTTGGGTTTCCTCAACCCCAGGGCCTAACTTATTGATATATCCTTGCTATGTTCTTTCCATCAAGTGCTGGGGGTGGGTAAAGAGTATAGCTGAATGATAGCCATTGTGTTAACCATGTTGGACTTACTCATCTATTCACAAAGCCCTTGATAGTGTCAACGTCTTCTGCTTCTCAAAGTGGTCCCTGTCATTGACCTCATATCTCAGTGAGATCCGGAGTTTGGTGGTAGCTTGTAGCCTCGCCCCATGACTAACTGAATTGTATAAACATGGGCCACAAATGTTGGAGACTAGTTTGCTACCTGTTTAGTGTAGTTGGGTACTATTCTACCTCCAATATAACTATCCAGCCGATAATAATCATCTTCGTATTCCTCATATTCCTTACCATTTTGAGACATAACATTACCAATCGTTTGCAGACATGACTGGGGGATGGATAGCTCCTCAACCTCTACCTGTTGTCCATGACATTGGCAACGCTGAATTTGTTACACACATGTGGCGACCTACTTTACTTTCTTTCCATAAGGTTAAACACAGGGGGCCATATTCTCAAGGAGCTATCGCTGAGTTATCGGCACCTTAACGCAGCCAAATTTGAGATAAACTTACCACCCAATTCACAAGCTGGTGCAAACAGCCGATATCACCAGTTTTCCTGCAATAGCATCCTCAGAAAATATCGAAACAGATGACCCCGGCAACTATCGCTAATGAGATGCAGAGTAGGTGTTCCCGAGCAAAATGCAGCGACAGCACCACTCCAGAACATTCTCAACAACCAGCCACATCGGCGATAAGAACACAAAACAGGCGCGTTAGCTCCAAAAAACTAACACCTGCTCGGACCTGGTGCAACGTCAGACCACAGCCTGCACCACAAAAACGAGCCCAGCCCAGAGCCACACCTGAAGAACAACAGGTGCCATGGAGCCACTGAACATGCGTGCCGGACACCCAAGAGGGCCACAACACCCACCCCCACCACCCCCAGAAGCCCAACCCCCAAAATGCCTCCCCCCTCTCCCCTGGACCACCACGGAGGCAGCGCAGACAAAGACAGTGGACCCCCAGGAAACGCACCAGCCTCACAGACCCAACACCTGACAATGTCATTGCCCACTACAGGCCAAAAAGACAACCATCCTACGCATCCTGACCATCACCACCCAACAGGCTGACAGCCCCAACACAGCGTACAACCAACATCCCACCCCACACAAATCTGCTGGCTGTGCTGCACCTGTTGGCCTCTGGCACCCCCCAACCAACACCCGCCAGAGTCGGAGGAGTCTCACAGCTAGCCACATCCAAGTCTCTCACACCTGTCCTGGACATCACCATCAGCCTGGTACCCCAGTCCCTATACGTCCAACACAATGCACAGGATCCGCTGGGGACCAAGTAAGGACCATATGCCATAGCTGGATGCACGCACGTGTTGGGGAAATCCACAGCAAACATGTCATACCTGTGCCCCCTGGTGACACAGCACACAATCACTGCAACAGAAAGCACACGTCTCACATCAATGTGCAGGCAACATACGAACACCGTGGAATCTCCACCAATGTCGTCGCCAAATACCCAGCCAGTGTGCACGATTCCATCATCCTCCGACAGTCCAACTTCAACCCACGCTCCCAGGATGGCACAAAGGGAAATGCACAGCTCCTTGGCAAGACCCAAATGAACACCCCACACACCTCAACTCCACAACCATGCAACTCACAACTCTGGCAATGAAGTCACAAAATCACATGCAAAACAACATGCCCACCCACCACACATGACAGAACAACTTACTATGGTAACCTGGGCAAGCTGTGAACATGAGCCATCAACGGCATGCCACCTCAGCCACACAATAGCCGAATGAGGGGAGAGGTGGGAACCAGGCATGTGTGAAGGAGGCAGGAGAACCATGATTGGGAAAGCACACAATGCCAAGAGTGGCAGAGATGTGCTGGACAGACCGCAATATGCAGAACACACCCATATCCATGGCGACATACACCGCTGGTGTATGGAGTGTAGTGGACGGTGGACGCAACCATGTCACCCCAGCCAGTGGAGGAGTTTGTGGAAATGTTGCCTGTTACGTCCCCCCATAAGCGTGAGTGGAGTGGGATGGCGTGGCGTACGCCAGGCCAGCGTAGGGGTGTGAATAAAAAGCACATAGCCCTGGGCATGGTCCTCTTACGGAATGCCCAATGTCTCTGCCAGGGCAGTGCATCTTCCCCCGCCACGAGACTGACGCCGTGTTCGTGAGCGGATTTTCCTGCGATCCTGTGCGCCTGCTGTACCCCAGCCCGCTGGACCCCGAACCTGTCAGGCCCTCCCCTGCGCAGCCAGGCCACACTAATCACATGCCAACACCAGCGTGTGTCAAGGAGGGCCCACCACGTACCGGCGCAAACTCCAAGCCTGAGGCCCGCGATCTTGGCAGCCTCCTCAGACCATCACGGCCTCCACGACACAGGCCCGCTTCAGTCCTTTCTTGTTGATGTACTCTATTGCTGCCTCCGGTCTACTCTACAGTCAAGTAGGTCACACATTTGGAACTGAGTCTTGATTACACGATGGCAGAGTACATATGTTCATTGCAGATTTTACATCAGTGTACTCCCTTCGACGTGGTGCCACCAACTCTGTGCATGGCATGCTCACAACACATGTCTGTTGTCCCCTGCTGACTACTGCTTCCAGCCTACACTACGGACATGCAGGTCACACATTTGGCACTGAGTCTTGATCACACATTGTCCGTGTATGCATAATGATGAAGATTTTACTTCACTGTACTCCCTACGATCAGGTGGCAGCAACCATGTGCATAGCATCCCAACGACACCTGGCTGTGGGCCCATGCGGACTACTGCTCCCAGCCTACGCTGCGCTCGAGTAGGCCACAGATTGGAACTGAACATCGATCATTCAAAGGCAGAGTAAACACATTGCATGCAAGAAGTGGTTTGAGAGGAAGACGCGGCCCATGCTGCGGGTGAGTAGGTCACACATTTGGGACTGAGTCTTGATCATATATTATTCTTGTTGGCATATTAACGAAGAGTTTATTTCACTGTACTCCCTTTGATGTGGTGACACCAAGTATGTGCCTGGCCTCCTAACCACATGTGTCTGTGGGTCCTTGATGACTACGCCGTCGGCCTACACTGTGGACCAGCAGGCCTCACGCCAATCCACTCCAGTATGTAATAGGCAGAACACGTCATCGTTGCTGACTGAACACCCGCTCGGCTCTGGTGCTTTTGCCTCCATCAACCACAAGTCATCCCCAAATGTCATCTCGACGCTGTGTGTTAGAGTGCCAGGAGGGGCTTGCTGAAACGCGCCTGGCCCTTGCTGACCGCTGCCTCCGGCCTACACTGCAGTTGAGTAGGTCACACACAATTTTGAATTCAGCCTTGATATATTTATGGCTGACTTGATGTCATTGTACAGGCCTCATCGCAGACTGCATCCCCTTTCAGCCCTGATGCCACTAAGTCTGTTCCCCAAGACCCATGGACACTTTCTGGTTGGACTTTGGTGGCGACTGAGTCCATGGACTTGGGGTTGTCGTCGCCATCATGTTGGTGATACTGACTTTGTGGCTAAAACAATGCAGTGGCATTCCAATCCATCATTTGCTGCTTCTGGACAGCTTCCACCCTCTGCATCATGCCCTGGAGGACAGCTTCCACTGTCCCCAGCAACCCTCCGCAACATACACCTCGAACAATGGTGAGGACCCGCTCAGGTCGCATGGCCCATCTGACTGCACCGCAAGTCACCGTCCCGTGGCTGGGTGCCTGTGCCGGCCACAGTGCATCTGGGGCCACTAACTCTGTGCTGGTCAGGTCCTTCTGAGATATTGGGTGGCCTCTGAGGCGATGGCCTAGGGGTCATCAACTCTATGTGTCTGTGGCCCTCCGCTGTCCGCAGCCTCCGGCCTCAACTGCGGCCCACCGGGGCTCACACATCAAATCGAGTCCTGACCGGCCCGAACGTCGCATCACTGCAGGAGGCACACACCTCCACCGCCAGGACCAACTCCAACCGGAAAATGCCAGTGTCGAAACGGTCATACTGGCTGACTGACGGAGTTGCTCGCACATGTTGTGGAGGCCATCTTCTGCCTGATTCCCTGCTCAGCACTCCAGGTACCACTGACTCAGTGAACCACAAATCATCGTCCATTACTGTCTTGGTTATGTACAGTGGTGAGTTCACACAGCAATGTCCCCTCAGGCGGTCTGGGAGACCTGGGACGATGATGAGGAAGATGATGCAGGTGCGACACCCCCCCACTGCAGCTGCATCATGTAGGTCCCGAAGGGACAGAATCCTAGACATGTTCTTCACGTGAGCGCGCTCAGCTCTGGTGCCCCAGACTCAGTGCACTGCAACTCACGGACACTTCTGTTTGCTCTTTCTGTGCCCTCCGGACTTGCCCAGGCTACCTCCATGATGCTCCGCAGTTGTCCCCGTAATGCTGGCGTTGTGTGTTTCTGTATTCATAGTGTTCACTGTTGTATTTGTTGCCAGCACCAACAACTCCCTGAGGGCTGGCTTTCACTCACCCCACAAACATCCAGCACAGGCGTCACTGTACATGTGACCCTGCCAATAAAGGGGCCGGGCTCACGTGCCCATAGCCAGTTCAGTATGATATCTGCGTGTGTCCCTGAGGTCTTGCTGTGTGCATGAGGGCCCTGGCCCTGCGACATTACATTCTGCTGTGTACAGCGGACACGGACATGTCACCGCAGGCAGCAGGTTAGAGCTTGGACATATTGCTTTGTCATCACCCACTCAATTCGTAAGGGGAGTGGAATGGGCCATCATACGCAGGGCCAACGAGGGTGTGTGACTGATATGTGCGTGCCCCTGGGCGTGGTTTTGTACTGGGAATGTGCATCTGTATGTGTCTCTATGGCAGTGTGGGTCTCCTTTTTGGAGTGTAGGTGGTCCCTGAAGGGTGATGGACACCCACGTATGTGTTCTAGTTTGTCTTCCATGGGTTCAGACCAGACCCGCACCTGTTCGCCCACCTCCTTTTGGCATTGTGACACCTGGCATTGGGGTGCCGTGTGTGGGTAGGTGAGGTGTCGTGAGCCAGCTATGGTTGCGTGTGCTTTATGCTGTGTGGTCTGTGCAGGGGATGGGCTCTATGTAGCTTGTCTGCCCTGGTCCTGGTGGTGGGTTGTGTGGGATGTCCATGGGCTGTTGTTGGGCGTCGGTGTCGTAGTAGTGGTGGGCTGTCTCCGGCATCACTGATGGGTTGTCTGGTCTGACCTGCTGAGGTGTTGTTTGTCCCTCTGCAATGTGAAGGGGAGATGCATGTTGACATTGTGTTGACATTTATGTTTGCGAATTGTCCTTGTAGACATGCAGAATGTGTGACAATGTACATTGTGACTGTTTGGGCGGTGCTGGCAATTTGAGTTGGGACAGTGGACATTTGGCATACATGACTGATGTGAGGTTGTACGCGCACATATGCATCTCACGGTTCCCTGCTTTGTCCAATGTGATTGGCGTGTTTCTGCACATCAGCGGACCCAGTTGTGTCCCCTGTCCTGCAGTGTGGGTGTTGCACTTTGTGCCACATTGTCATGGGATGTGCTGTGATTGCTATGTGTGTGTGCTGCAGTGTACCACGGAGATGGGGGACATGACCCTGGGTAATTGTGTGTGTGCAGTGTGCTATACATCGTTGTGCATGTGTGCCATTGTGTCCATCTCTCCCCATCCCCCCAGTCCCTGTTGGATCCTCACCCTGTTGTTGTTGTGTCAGGTCCTATCCAGCTGTGTCCGTACTCCCACCTCCTTGCACCGTCTCCAGACTGATGACTGGCCTCCATTTCCTCCAGCTCCTCCTGTGACGCAGGTCTCCCACCTCCTGTCGCCGTTGCTGCCTTCCTGTTGGAAGTGCCTTTGGGCCTGGTTTGCGTTTTTCACATCATGCCAGCGCCTCTTGTCTTCCTCCATTGGCCACCTGGCCACTCCCGCTGCATTCAAGGTGGTCTGATTGTGGGTCAGTTGCTGGTAGTGTTCTGTGACCTCCGTGACGCTGGTCTTGTTTTCCTGCGGACCGCACCCCATCTTCCTCTCCCTCTTCTACTTGGCCTTCCCCAAACCCGTTGTTCCTTGGTGGTGGTCTGTCTGGCTTGTGGGCTTAGCGTTGGCCTCTGCGCTGGGTCAGGGTGCATCCATGTTGCTTCGCACTTTGGATTGTTTCTGGTATGTTGTTTTTGTTCTGCTTTTATAGTGCATTTTCCCGCCAGACGCGTGGGATTTGCAGGCTTGCCGCTGGTTTTCGGTGCTTTTTGTATCGCGCTTGGCCTCATCGCAGCTTTTTTTGCATTCGTGTTTCGCATTTTTGCGGCGTGGCGTTGTTTTTAACGCAGCCATTTGACGTGTTGTCTGGTGACTATTGTATGGTATTGTCGTGTTGTGAAAACTTGCTTGACATGCCGTAAGTTTCCCGTGATAGACTGCGATGTTGGAGGTTGCACAAAGTAAATTTTCCGATTGTTATCACGCGTTCTTGAGAATACACCCCAGGGTGTGCACACATGTCATGTACATTAGCTAACCTCCAAACCTAGTAATATCAATCACATATTCTTATGGCTTAACATCAGAGTGTGGCATTGAATGGAAAGGGCAATCATAGCCATGTAGCTGTTAATTGCTGGAGGGATGTCCATGATGACATTGGAGTTGATTTAAATTTCAGCGAAAGACCAGTTTTTGCATCAGGGTAATAGAGTAAATTACTACATTCCGCCGACTGAACAGTGGTTTCAGTCAAGTGATTTTTTCAATTTGGTGCCGGGCCTCAACAACAAAGCGGTGCCTTGCAGCAAACTTGTTTCTTCTTTATTTTCAAAAAGAAAATCCCAAAGCTCAATTCTCTTTTTGAAGATAAAAAAATAATGCCCCCAATGCAAAGGGAGTTATCTCCATGGCGAGGAGGGCATTTTGTGGTGTTCATTGTCCCCTACCACCAGGGCCTGCCTGGCGGTGATGGACAGTAAAAACAGCAATATGTCTGACCATCCTAATTGGGCAGATGGACATATAGCCAGTTCTTCAATGGCCCTTACTCTGTTGGGCCATCAGAGAAGTTTGGCTACAGTGGTGACAGAGAGGTCACCACTGGAGACAAACCTATTGTCTGCCTCATACAAATTAAACTTGCCAATCACTGTATTGACAGGGAGGAAACTACTTCAGCATTGCGACGGAGTTCCTTCTCCCAAAAATATCCTATAACCCAAAACAGCACTTAGTGCTGCTTTGCATTGCTTTCAGGCAACCCTCCAGTGCAAAACAAGTTGTGCGCTGTAAAGTAAGTCCTGCAAAAACATTTTGCGCAGGTTTGCGTCACTTTTGTACCTGGTGGAAAAGGGATGGTTCACTATGTATCATTTATTAGGCAAAATATGTTACCCTTCAGTTAGTAGTAAGATATATGAAAAAGTTTCAACAGGAACAGAAATGAGGAGTCATTTCCCAAACACCACAGGGCAATAACCCAAAATGCTGCATTGCGTTGCACTTTTCTGCTCACTCCCCAGTGCTGGTGCATAATCAGACTGCCGAAAGCCACGCACACACCTTTGCACCATAGTACAAGGGTGTCTGTGTGATTCCAGCATAGGTTTTTTAGTGGAAGAGTACTCTTCCAGACCAAATACTATGTTTAATCTATCTTTAAAACTGTACCTACTTTGTATGTGTGCTGTACCATGTACCGCACAGGGAAAGTTGGGAAAGAAAGGACAAATAAAAAGGATTTCTCCTCGATAGCGCCTAGGTCAAAAGGGTGGGTTTTGCATCAGAAACAAATGGGAACGCCCACGTACCACCCATTGAACACCTCATTTACGCAAAGTAATACAAAGCAAAGCTACGTGCTGCTTTGCTTTACTTGCAGGTGACAACATGTCTTGCGCTGGAAAGTAAATTTGAAATTAACATTGTGTGCCGATTTGCGTCACTTTTGTGATGCAATCATAGTGCTAAATGTTAGTAAATATACCGCTCTGTTTGTTGTGTGTTACAACCCCATAATAAATGCAGTCATCCTCCAGTGAAGAGACTTGCAGTCGATTGTGGTGCTGTCTGTGTCAGATTTCACCTTAGATCAGCTACACGGGCGATACAGATGCCTGGCTAACCACATGACTAGCCCTATCATTGCCCTTTATTTACTCAGAAGGTAAAACAAATCCTGAACATTCTATTTGCAGACAGGTTCTATTTATAGATGAACCTGCAAACATCTTCTCCAAATACCTCTTATGGCTAAATAAAGCTATCTGGAAGTTCTGGTAACGTTTACAAACCATGCAGCTCTCAACATTCTGGGGTATTATGTTTTCTAAGCACCTTTCTATGGCATGAGTGGACAATAATATTATCCATCCATCCCTCCATCTATCTAGCTAATATTATATAAATATATATCACAAAGGCGATGGTGGGGACTCTGTAGTTGAGGTTAGGTCAGAGTTTCCACTCAAAAGCCTTTTTTGTTTATTTTGCAAATACATTTTGCATCATTGCAAGTGCATGAATCTGTCCAAATAGAGATTTTCTGTTTTAGCTTCAGCATGACAAGTGTTGTGCAAATTCATCTGTGGGTTGGAAAATTAAGGGCTAGGCCAAAAAGCATTGGTTTCTATTTTACCTCAAAAGGAACACCCACCTCCCAAGTTTTGTGAAATTCATCTGTGGTATGGAACATGAAGGGATAGGTCAATAGCATTGTTTTACATTTTATCTTAATCTATAAAAGTGCTGATGGCCTCATGTATGAGTTTGTGTGGTAGGGCAGCTCCGTAGGCCTTCCTGCTGCACTGCCCTATGGCAAAAGAAAGGGGCAGGAATGTGCCGTATCTATCAGGTATGGCGCATTCCTGTCCTTTTACCCTGCGCTGGCGCACAATGGGTTGCCCTAAACCAATGCAGGCATCTTGGCACCATGGTGCAAGGGTGCCTGCTTTGTGGGGAGGATTATTTTTGTGCAAGAACAGAAACCTCCCTGCACAAAAACAATCACAAGAGGCTTTTTCCTCCTATCTATGTGTGCTGCAGAATGCTTGAAGGCTTATGTTTTTAACCAGTGCATATAACAGCCAGCAAGGCATGAACCATACATGCGAAACAGGTTAAAAACAATCTTTTTATTGTCATTGTTTAGGGAGAGGAGGTGCATTATGACCCATCGAAACTCAAGGGCATATTTATCAAAGTTTTGCATTGCCCTTTCACCCACCACCCAAGGTAGTGCAAGGGTGATTAAAAACCTAAAATGATATTTACCAAGCCATGCAAGGCCACCTTGCATGCCCCTGTGTGGTTTGGTAAATCTGGAGTAATGCATGGCAGGGCAAGTCTCTGCCTCGCTTCACCCTGCTCCAGGCAGGTGTTCCATGAGTGGAGCTTGGGTGTTCACAAGCATCCACCCACTGGTTCTGGTGCATTCCCAGATTTACCAAGAATGGTAAACTTGGGAATGCATCAAAATTCTATGCCTTCTCATGGGAGGTGTAACGAGGAGAAATATCTTAATTTCGCCTCATTTTCTCTGTTTCTACGTGTGCAGCAAACACAGAAAGAGGGAAAAGCCTTAGATAATTGGTTCCTGTCTGCAATGCAGGCACCCTTGCACTATGGTGAAAGGATACCTGCATTGACGCAATGCAGCAGTTTGCGCACCAGTGCAGGCAGAGAGTAGGAGTGTGCCATATATTGATAGATATGGATCATTCCTGCCCTCTCCCATTCACGCAGCACAGCAAGGTGTTTGGTTGCATTGCGTGAAATAATGATAAATATATTTCTCAAACTCTAAGTTTCAAACACGCATAAACACTGAAATTCAGTAGTTATGGTTAGCAATACACACATTGCATGCCATTGGTAAAGTGATTTAATCAGCACGGCAGGTGGCGTGGCTTAGGGCATGCATTGTGACCTTCGTTAAGCATAATTGGTGAACTTAGGTTGTTTTATGTTTTGAGTCAGAATCATAACTCAATTTCTAACTTTGTTTTTTCAGTGAATTTCTAGGGTTTTTATCATTCACTTTATTGCCTACACATGCTGCCCTGGCCTGCTCCTGGCACAACAACCAACCTGAAGTGGGCTGCAATAATCTTGTGCACAAACTTTGGTTGTGCATGCCAGGATTTGGCCGCAGGCAATGGCCTTTGGCTTAACGGAGGGCAAAGGTCACACTGAGGAGCTAAATCTTGCTGCATGTGGCCTTTGGCTGTGCACAACAGGGGTTAACTGCAGGACCTGGCCTTTGTGTAGGTCCAGCACCCATTCCAATGTGAGTGCACAAACTCTGCTGCGTATGGCCTTTGGATGGCACTGAGAGGTTGGCACTAGGGCCTGGCCTGATCAACTTGCTGCCGGGTACTGCCTGCTACTGGTTGCCACAGTGAACCCAATTTTTTGATTTAGGAACATTTTTTACACGTTTGGTTGATCCCCAGCACTCTCTGGAGTCAACCATATTTCATGCCACCCATATGGTATTTCCACAGCACAAAAATTGCAATTTCATTAAAAATCATGCTTTTTAAAACGCCAGAAACAAATAAATCCCCTTCATCAGCCATTCACATTTGAGAAAAATGTATATGTGATTGACAGGGCATTTTCTGAATCATGATTTCAAATGGCAGATATATTCAAAAGTGGTAAACTTTTCAAGCCCACCTGGTAACTTTTTGAAACATTTATATTTCAAAAACTACCAAACGGATTTACACCAAACCAATGGAAGCACCCTTTCTGAATTAAATTATACATGCATGCTAAGTTTCGTGGACATCCTTTCCGCTTCTTTTATGAAGGCGTAAGCATAAGTTCCTATGGGAACTACAATGCACCGAGCACAGCAGGGGTATGCGGTAAATACCACTGAGCACAGCTTATGGCCAGGCGCAGTGAGAGTGGGCTAGAGAGTCAGGATTGTAGCCAGACCCTCTAACCCAATTAATGCAGTTGGGCAGCCCACTGCGAGACTCAACCTTCTGCTGTGCGCTGTAGGTTTTTGTTAATGGTCAAAGCCTACAGCTAGGCCCTGCATACAGGGTAGAGGATGTAGCCTTGCGGCTAGAGCGGTCGACCTTGAAGCTAGGGAACCGGGTTCGAGTTTCTGCAACAAAGCTCAACATCCTGTGATTCTGGGCAAATCACTAATTCTGCCCTTGCCGGAAAAAAATGAATGTGTCCGTCTGTAACGAAACTGGTGCTCATGTAAAGCGCTCTGTTACCTGATGTATTTGGGTCTAGTTTGCGCCATATAAAAGCTCTAGAAAAATAAAAATACAACCTACTACAGGTAGACATCTTTTATTATTGTTCTTTTGTGTTTTTTATAAAAAAGAATCATATTTTGGAGCCTTTTTTGTTTATTTGCTAAACTATTGTTCTAGAAAATGTTTTGTTTCTTTTCGATTTTTTAATTTGTTCATGCTTTTAAAACTTTTATGAAATTCTTTCCAACATTTTTTTCAGACGACATTCATTACTCACGGGATAACCTTTTATTTACGTCCCCCGAACTGGTGACTTTGTTGCAGAAGTTGCAGTAAGTCGAGAAAACTGCAGGTAGTGCCCTTGTTGTAGGACTTCTGAGGGCAGGATTTCGTCCTCTTCCTCCTCCCAACACTACCCCTGCATGTCCACTCTGGAGTATTCATTTGTGTGCATAGCCCAGACACATTTTTCATGCTGCTCATTCCAAATAAGTATATCATTGAATGCCCTCTGAAGAGCAGTTGGTCAGATAAGCTCCATGTGGCCTTGCTGGCAGTAACTTTTTTCTGCCCTGCAGGGTGGTTAAAAACTTTCCTCCCCATAGACATCAGGATGAGGTGCAACAGGAGTCATTAAACTGGACAGAAGACTGCCCTTCTTCTGTCTGCCCTTCTTCTGTCCTAGCTACTTCCTGGCTTCGTCCAGCAGGCTGACATGTCATGGTGCGGACAGATTGAATTTTATTTGCTCCCTCTCAAGAAACAAAGGCAATATGTTGTTTTCCAAAATAGTGTACAGAGGCTGTGAGCTTGTGTTGACATAGTATGGATTGTGTAAGCAAGCATATGTCTCCTTTACATTTTCTGGTACTTCAGGATTTGTAGATCCTCCACAGCTGCGATAGAAACAATGCAAAGGTGCCATGGCACTCTCGCGAGATAGGGAAAACAGGACTTATTTTCCGGGTACTGTGACTTCTATACCAATGTCAGAAATCCTGTCATTTTTAACAAAATTAAGTTCGAAAAGATTCGAAGTCTGCTAAGAGCACATAGAAAATCAGTATTATAGTAGTTTGGAAATATAGAGCCTGCTTACGATGACGGTCGGACATTCGCCCAACCCCCATTATTGCGGTAGTGGCACCGGCTGCCTACGAGGCGACCTGCCCGCCTACTGTATTACGATGTGACCGCCACCGAGGCGGTCACATGCCCTATCTTTGTATTGCGATAGGGATGCGGTTAACAGACCCCGCCGCAATACAAAAATAAATGGCACTTGCATATCCCTGCACCATACGGTGCCTGCCACGTTGGCCTTGCCCCAGGCCCAGGGGATAAGGGGGGCCCGCTACAGGCCCCCAAATCTGTTTCCGCCTGCAGTTTTGTGGCTGAATGTCCACCGCAGAACGACTGGCAAAAAGGGATATCATTATCACGATGGTGGTGCCTGACAGGCACTGCCCAAATGCTGAGCACGGTGGCTGCTCTGACAGGTGGTCAAAAAATGACCGCCTGTCGGAACCGTGGCGGTCGGTCTTTCCAACTGCCACGTTTCAGCCCGCCATTGTAATCTGGCAGGCGGAAAACAGCAGTACGATGGTGGATCGTAATGACCCTCATAGTACTCAAAATCAGAGCTGCATCTCCAGTGTGACGCCTTGGTGCAGTGGAAGACTGGGGAATCCTTGGACAATATTGGAAAGATTTCATTCATTCTTCTGACTGTATTGTTCCACTACACTCCTTAATATGAGAGAGATCTGTAGCAAAGGAAGGAGAAGTATTTTTTACTTCAGCAATGACTTTCTGTGCAGGATGTCCAGCACAGGAGAAATTCAGAGGAAGCTGCTCAGAAGAGCAATGAGGATCAGACTGATTCCAGGTCTCCCTCAATGTCTATTGTCCACAAGTGCGTCATGATCTCAGCTGGAGAAAAAGTCTCTCATTCAAATATGTCACATGCACACTATGTGACAAAAACTGAGCTGGAGAACATTTGGTCCGATGAGCACAAGCAGAAAGAAAAAAAAACTGAGCTGGAGAAGTCACAGACAATATTCCCTGGGGCTTCTATGACAGAATATACACAAGATTATCGCAATACATAAATATTGCAGTAAAAAATATAGGGCCTTATTTATGAGCCCTTGCAACACTTTTCTGCCGCACTTGCGTCACTTTTTATGACACACCAATGGTGTTAAAAAAATGCGCGATGTTGCGCCCTATTTACAAAGTGACGCATCTAAGCCGATGCGTCAAATGTAAAGCCATGCGCTACATTATACCTGCGTCAGGTGTAATGTATGCAGGGTGGGTGTTCCCCCATAAAAAGCCTCGTAGAAGTGGCGCTGTGAAACCTATAAGATTTCACTGCACCACTTCTAGGACACCACTGTGTCAAAATCTTACGCTTGCCTCACAGCAGGCATAAGAGTGATGCAGGCACATTTAACATGGGACTTGCCCATGTGTAATGAAACACTGCTGGTGTTGCGTCACTTTTGCAACACATTCCAGCAATCATTACTGGACCTACAGATATGTCAGAAATACTGACGTATCTGTAACTACTTGCGTCATGGAGTGCCGTACATTAAGTACGGCGCATCCATCGTGTCGCACGCAGGGCGCATTGAAAACTGTGACATCGCAGTTTTCATGCAGCGATGCAACAGTTTTCATAAATGAGGCCCATAGTGCTCTATGGAATCGACTACAGTATCTACGCCAAAAATATCGACGTCAAAAATATCAAGAACAAAATGTTGATTGCATAGGTACACTGGTGCATGCTGGGACATGAAGAGGTTACATTTTTTAGATATTGGGACCATTAAATCTTTGAGATTCTGCAGTGTAGTTACCGCGCATGTCCACTGCTCCAAAAAGTAAATAATACTTGGGTCTGATGGAACCTGGAAGGAACATTTTATCTCGTCCACAACCCTACGCATGCTCCGCAAGATCTTCAGATGGATCCCCACTGAAACCAGGAAGACCGTCACCCAGGCACTCGTCACCAGCCGACTGGACTACGGGAACGCCCTCTACGCCGGAACCACAGCCAAACTCCAGAAAAGACTCCAACGCATCCAGAACGTCTCCGCGCGACTCGTCCTGGACATCCCCCGACACAGCCACATCACCGGACATCTGAGAGAACTGCACTGGCTCCCCGTCAGCAAGAGAATCACGTTCAGACTCCTCACCCACGCACACAAGGCTCTACACGACCTGGGCCCCAAGTACCTCAACGACCGCATGACCTTCTACACGCCCACGCGCCAGCTACGTTCAACCAGCCTCGCACTCGCCACCGTACCACGCATCCGCAGAGCCACCGCCGGAGGAAGATCCTTCTCCTACCTGGCATCCAAGACTTGGAACTCCCTCCCCATTCACCTCCGACGTACCCAAGACCATCTCTCCTTCAGGAAGCAACTCAAGACCTGGCTGTTCGAGCAGTGACACACCCCTCCCCCCAGCGACTTGAGACCCCCCCGGGTGAGTAGCGCGCTATATAAATGCCATGATTGATAAATTGATTGAACTGTTCTGGTACAGAACGGATCCAACAATTCACAACATTGAGTTAAAATGTTGAAGCCAATATTAAAGGGTAAAGGGACTCGATCTCCATGATTTTAAAGTCGCAGTCACTTGAAGAGTAGGCTGTGCATGGTTAACTTTTCACCTGACCAGAAACTGGAAAACATGCTCTGACCTGGGAATCTTGGAAACTGGTGTATAGGAGAACGGTAGATTTTACTATTTGTTTATGTCAGAAATGTTATGGCAACACAAACTAATGCCTTTGTTTGCAGTAATTAGATTTTTAAAACGTTTACTTTTAATAACAAATTAAACTCTGATCCTGTAAATTTAAATCAGGGAAGCCTTGTTTAATATTACTAAAATCATTTCTTAGACTGGAGGAAGAGATAGGTTTAGAGATAGATTTAGATGAATTTTCTTATAAATGTTTTCATAGAGCTAATTGCAAAACTTTCGACAAAGGATTAGACAAGCTGGAGTTTGACAATTACTTATGTTTTATCCATGTGATTTATTTAAATTACCTCCAGAGTGGGCTGGGAACTGGGGGTCGGTGCATGATTTAATTAATTATCCCCAGGGAGGGGGCGTTCATGGGGCCCCTACCAACATTTCTATTAGGCTGGGGACCCCATCCCGGGGGCTTTCTTTTATGGATGGTGCCCTGGAGGCCATCTCTGGGCCCCGAAGACATGGAGAGGCCAAGCCAAGACATGGATGCTCCCGCTGCCAGTGGGAGCATGAGACATGCTGCTACAGGTGCAGGAGAAGCCAACGGAGTGCTAGCTCCAGCGTGCCGCACTCAAGATGCGCATGAGAGTAGAGAGTTGGTAGGGCAGTCAGTGGTAGGCCTCCATGCTGCCCACATCACCATACCTGCACCTGGGTGACCAGTGGGCTCGGACACCCAGGAATAAAAAAGCAAAACAGAAAACCACAAAAAAAAAGCTACAGGGCTCTCCTCAGCACAGCGGGAGGACCATTAATAACATATTTACTGCTCTGACTGCAAGCACCACATAATGCCCCAGGAAAGACTTATTTGCATATATTTCTTGCCTTGAGGTGGCCCCAAGAGGACAGGGGCACCACCAACGAATTCAGGGGCATATTATCAAGACAGGCGATAAAATTATCGCCGCTTTAGCGGCAGAAAACTGACGCTAAAACAGCGATAATGGGCTTGATAATATGCTCTATGGAATTCCAATAGAAGCCCATGTTAGATGTCCTTCACATCAAGTTCACCCATTGGCACTGAATAACGGATGTTTATTGTTACCCATCTCAATGGTACTCATTTTATCAACATCAGAAGGAGGAAAGGCTGAGTGGATCCTCAGGGATTGAACCTGTGACCATGAGGTCAAACACAGACCCATACAGTGGACGCATTAGACCACTGATCCACTAGACCCATCCCAAAAAAAAGGGGGGAAAAAGGAAGATAAACCTAAACCGTCCAAGCCTCAATTCAAAAAGAAGAAGGTGGCTGGAATCAAAGCCAAGCATGCCACGGATATTGAGGACTCTGCTTCTGAATGATGAACAGGCTCTGGCTATGTTGGACAGCACAGCAGAAGTCACGTTAGTTCACTAGAATCTTACGGAGTGTCTGGCAGCAGTGGCAATGAGGAAGTACATCCAGGTGAAAACACTGGACAGGAGACTGAGTGTCCCTGGTCAATTATACAAATTGTAAATCCAACTAGAGGGGGTTGTACACCGTACCATAAATGTTCTCTTTAGGGAGAACTTGACATTCTGCTAAAACATTCTCTTGGCTGCAAAGGATTGACCACCAGAGTTTGTTGAGGAATGCCCCAAATGGTCAAAGGTAATTTTGCATCCTTTTTCAGACCTCATCCCAGATGCAGTTAAACATTCATAAGCCAAGGAGTAGGCCTTAGCGCAAGCTCCTGGGTTATACCGCAACCATATGGATTGGGATGATGGATCCCCTTATCAGGTTCACTGAGAGACTATCGATCACAAAAATATAGATGTAAAAATTATCGAGGTAAAAATATAGAATACAAAAATATCAACTCCCTATACTTAAAAAGGTAAGTACAAAAATATCAGGAAAAATGATCATTTACAATAGTATAGTTGTATTAAATATCAATTTTAAAATCTATATAATGTAAAATATCAAAATAAACATACATTAAATACTAACTTTAATTTATAAAAAAAACTAATTAAATGTATAAACTAATATTTTTATTAATAAGATAATTAAAAAAATCTTAACTAGCATAACATTATCAAAAATATATGTAAACATATTTAAATATACCAAAACATAACATTTATAAAAGGGAATCAATTTAATTAAAAAAAAAAATTAAACAACACACATATGTTACAATTTAATTAGAAATAAGTTACAAATAAAATAATATAGCAAATTATGTTATTGTAATAAATGACAACATAAAATAAATTATTACAAATTAAATTAAATACAAATACATTTCCCACCACATTAAAAAGAAAAAAAAATTCTACTAAATAAATATAAAAATATTTACTCCAACCTAACACAACACAACAGTAAGATTTATTAATCTATCTACAATACATATAAAATTACATAAAATATAACCATACAAAATACATACTACAATTTACTATTCCCATTACACTTAACAAGACAATAACATTTAGAATTAACAAAAAAAAGCAATTCCCTCTCCAGTCAGTGCAACAGTAGGGAAAGTGTAGGATTGAGGAGGGGTAAAATGTACTATTCCCACTCCAGTCAGTGCAACTGTAGGGAAAGCCAAGGATTGCGGAGGGGTAAAATGTACTATTCCCACTCCAGTCAGTGCAACAGTAGGGAAAGTGCCGGATTGTGGAGGGGTAAAATTTACTATTCCCCCTCCAGTCAGTGCAACAGTAGGGAAAGCGCCAGATTGCAGAGGGGTAAAATTTACTATTCCCACTCCAGACAGTGCAACAGTAGGGAAAGCATTGGATTGCAGAGGGGTAAAATTTACTATTCTCACTCCAATCAGTGCAACAGTAGGGAAAGCGCCAGATTGCAGAGGGGTAAAATTTACTATTTCCACTCCAGACAGTACAACAGTAGGGAAAGTGTTGTATTGCGGCTGGTAAAATGTACTATTCCCACTTCAATAAGTGCAACAGTAGGGAAAGTGTTGGATAGTGGAGGGGTAAAATGTATTATTCCCACTCCAGTCAGTTCAATATTAAAAACAAACAAAATAAACATATTTTAAAAACAAAGTGAATAACAAATATATAAATATGTTGAAAAAAAATATATATATATTTAATAATAAAATTTTAAAAAAACATATTATAATGTTCATATGAACACAGTGCAAAAGGGTATGGGGCAATTTTGACTGCACTCATCACTGTGTTGGGTTGTGAGTGATTCAAACTCTTAGGGTGCAAGGAATCTGAGGCTCAATACCCCTAAACCTCCTAGGATACAATATTCCCCACAAATATTACAGCAACAACATGATCCAGCACTCCAATTAATAAAGTAAATCATCCATAATACTATGTACAAAAAATTTAATTCATTCAGCAGGTCTTGTTCCAACTTTCTTTATTAAAAATTCTTCTTAAAAACGACCGTAGCCAATGTGTTTCGTCCCAAAGGACTTCTTCAGGGCAACAAATAAATATACATAGTATATATTATATTTACAATAATATTTACAATTAAAAAAGTGCTCACACCACATAAGAAAGCAAAAAAAATGTGATTTAAACTAAAATATTTACAATTTTTTATATTCATTCTTTCACCTTCTTGAATATTCAAAGCTCATCTTCAGAAATTTTGATTTAGATTTTTCCGTTTTGAACATAGATAAAGAAACTCAACAATTCATAATCTACATGAATTCATGATTACATTGATACCTGCTGAACACATAAACCTTCAAATGGAAATGTAGGATCTGGGTGCTAGATGGTAAGACCAGTGTCTTTTCTTATTATTATATCATAAGGACCTTCTAATGGAATGGGGCATTGATGCACAATGAGAGTTCCTATAACAGCATCAATTTTTTAAAATTTTAATATATATACATCTGAAGGGATATCCACTTCCTTTTTAGTGTAAAAGTGAATTTTACCAAAGGCAATAAGGCAATAAGGTGAGTCTTTCTCAACATTCATCAATGGTATATCAACCGCTTTCATCTGCTGGTTGTCTATAGGGAGTCCCTTTTCTGAGGTGAGTATCAGTAAGGCCTGATCAAAAGTAAAACAAATACACGGATAACCATTAATCATTGGCCAATGCTTAATATAAGACCGTATTATGTAGAAAAAGTTATTAATTAAAACATAGCTTATACAATCAAAACACGTCACACCAAGGAGAACGTATAATTTCCCTTCTGGTTCCCAGTCTGGTGTAGAGTCATCTGTCTATGTGCGACATTGGGTGTTAGCCCATTACAATCTGTAATTTAATAAAGATCCTTCAGGCTCAAAAAGGACTTATCAGCAGTGGGACCTAATAAAAGCCCCCTATTTAGTACCGTACGTACATATACAGTGAATTGTTATTTAATGTAATTTGTGAGTAAAATCAATCATTTGTCAAAAATTAAAGGACCCTCTGACTAAGTTGATAACCATAAATGTAATCAAGTAGGTATTCGCTAACATAACAGGCCCAAAGTATCATAGACCAACAGTATCATTAGCTAACAGTATCTTTATTCAAAAAGTGGTGAAGAGGAAGATTATTATGACTATATTCATTTCAAAACTGCATCTTTAAAACCTGGGACTACGGGTCATACAAAGGGTTAGCATCACCAATTTACGGAATCGGTAGACTCCGAAATTCGAGCTAAAACATAAACATGGCCTGGCACTATGTTATTGGTCAATGTGAAAAAATAATAACAACTCGAGTCGCACAAGCCCATCTCCATATGATGGGCAAAACAATCTCAGTAAAGTTCCTATTGACATTGCCTATGGAACCGGTCCATCTTGACAAGTCTAAAAAAGCTTACAATGCCCGCATCAGGGCCATACTAGACCATGGTCTCAACTGCCCAGACCGAATTAACCAAGTGCTAGGGTCCCCCTTATAAATCATAGTCCATTGACAATCTAAAGGGTGTGCAGTCCGTTGTAATCCCCATTAAAATAACACACCCTCCCCAATACATATCACAAACACCTACAAATATTATTATAAATAAAATACAAAAATGGTTTTCAGCCATATTAATATTTTTTAAAGAAATTATTTATTAAGAAAAACATTGATATGTACATACATTTCGTTTAGTTACTTCCCACCCTATTACATCACAAAACTCACAACCTGCACCTGAAAAATTATTTACACTATTAATTTTAATATTCATCACCATTAATTATAATTAATGCACTTCCCACAATATAACCAACAAAACACAATACATAATTCATTATTAAATTAATAATCATTACATAATTTAAAAAAAAATTGTAATTGCTTAAAATTGATTTGCTTCCCACCCCATACTGCTAAAAAAGCTACAACCCACATCTAAAATGTAAAAAAAAAAACATATTTGCACAATTAACATATTTATTATCAATTAAATAAATATTACTAATTAAAAAACAAATTAGAATTCAGTAAAACTATTTAACTTCCCACCCTTTACCCCTATAATCCCCACAACCCACACATAAAATTGAATTTAAAACATGAATTACACATTTAACATTCATTTTCATTTAAATAACTAATATTATTCACCAGCTAATTATAAATTAAGTAAAATCAATTTACTCCCCACCATTTACCCCTATAAACCCAAAAACCACACCCCCAAAAAAGTAACTAAACAATGACCATAGTAAATTATTAATTAATTAATTAATAATATTTAACAACTAATTATTAATTAATTAGACATAAATTAATTCCCACCCTTTACCCCTATTAACCCACAAGCCGCACCTAAAGGAATTACACAATTGCCACAATTAATTATCAATTAATTAATCAATATTAATTAACAACTAATTAATAATTAATAAAAAATATATTACTTCCCACTTTTTACCCCTATTAACCCCACAACCCACACATAAAATTTACTCCCATAAAAATAAAAGCACAATTAACACTATTAAATATAAATTAAATAAATGTAATTAAATAAAAAATAATCATTAATTTATTACAATTAAATTAGTTCCCACCCTATTCCCCTATAAACCCCCACAACCCCCTGCGGAGTAAAAAATGCAACATTTAATTAAATTACATGTAATAACTAATAAAAATGAAACACATATATTGAAAAACATAAACAATACTTATACAAAAATATTACATCACATACATTTAAAATAAATACTGAAATACATAACACTAATTTAAATAATTGATATTTTAAACAACTATACTTTCGCAAATGATATTAATGACTTCTATTTAAAAAAAAAAAAACAATATTACTTATCTTAAAAACAATATTCTTGTCCACGATATTCTTGCTCACGATATTTCTATGTCACGATATTCCCAACTCGATAATTGTGCCAGTCGATATTACTGACTGAATATTTTGTCTGAATACCATTCTTTCTTTAAGTGTTTGTGGTTCCTGGTTCGTCTGCGGTTAGGATACCCTTAATTATATGGTTTAAATATGAAACTAAGTAGACAGAAAGACAGACAGATAGGCAGACAGATAGATGTGCACTGTGAGCTGAGGGAGAATCAGCACATTTCTTCTGATTGGTGCACAGTGCACTTGGGCCTTGCGCTGGCTAGGTAACTCTTTGACAACTAGGCTTGCAAAGCTTTAGCCTTTCCTCCAACTACCTTATTGAGGGGCAGATTTATCAAAGAATTGCATTGCCCTTGCATCAAGGAAGGTGACGCAAGGACAACATAATCCTTAAGTCAAATTTATCAAGCCACGCAAAGCCACCTTGCTTGGCTTTGCTTGGCTAAGTAAATCTGGAATAACACAAGGCAGCTCAACTCGCTGAAGAGTCGGTGTCCCATGCATTCACCCATGTATTTTGGTGAATTGTCAGATTTACAAAGACAAGTAAACCTGTGAATACATCCAAATTGTTTGTCTTCCCGATAGAGGCACAACAACAAGAAATATGTTTATTTGTTCTTCTTTCTAAGTGAGCTGCATTCTGGAAGTGCTTCTAAGGATTGTTTATATGCAGGAATGTGTTCCTCTCTGCCCAAAAACGAACCTGCCTAAAATGCAGGCACCATTGCACCATAGGACAAGGGTGCCTGCATCAGATCTAAGCAGCAAACAGTGCACCAGCATAGATAGAGAGCAGGAATGCATCACATATTAGTAAATATAGCATATTCTTGCTCTCTCAATTTGACACAGAGCAGCAAGTTGTTTTACTGCATCAGTTACATGGGTGGAGAGTGGGTGTTCCAATGCACCCACCCATGTATTTTGGTGCATTCACAGATTTGCCAAGATAAGTGAAGCTAGGAATTCATCAAAATTGTACACCTTCCCGATTGAGGTGCAACAGGGAGAAAAATCTTTATTTATTAGTTTTTTTTCTCTTTTTAGGTGTGCCTGTATTCTGCAGCACACTTATAAAGAGGAAAAAGCACCTAAGGATCGCTTTTATGCAGGAAGGTGTCCCTTCTTGCACAAAAACAATCCTGCCTGCAAAGCAGGCACCCTTTCACCATAGCTCAAGGGTGCCTGTGCTGGCACTCGGCAGAACACAGTGCACCAGCGCAGATAGAGAGGTTGTATGTCCCTGCAATGTATTGTATTTACTGCACATGGTTTTGCAACGCTAATATTACCATGCATACTATTGGTACACGTTTGTATTGAGTGTAATGAAAACATTTTCCACACTGCAAACAACTAGCACGCACATATTCACCACGCATTCCAAGGGCAAACATGTGAAAACGCTGTAAGGAAAGTGTGTTTTAGGCTTAATACTTTATCATGGATTTAAAAATTCTACCTTCCAGATGACAAATGCCAATGTGTGAGAGGTACACATTAGTTTTTTTTTTTTAAAGGTAAAAAAGCCACTTTACATTAACGGTTCAGTCATGTGTTTAAAGCCATAAACTAAACATTTTCAGGAATTATTTTATTTGTGATATTTATTAGTCCCAATCACACCTATAAAGATGGCTCTCCACCATTTTGGTGCCGATTCTGATCCGGGCCGGAAAGCACTCCAACCGAGCCGGATCCGGAGTGTTTTCCGACTGAGCTGGAGTCCTGCAGTCCGACCGAGTGAGTACGATGCGGCCGTATGCTGCCAGACTCGGTTCGGTCGGACTCCCATAGAAGTCAATGGGAGCCGGTCGTACGACGCGTACATGGGCTCCCATTGACTGAATGGGTACGTCTCGTGCAAGGGTGCCCCCTACAGTGGGTACGCGTCAGTGCCAGCTGCACCGTACATGCCTGTGTTGGGGGGGACCCTTGGGTCTCCCTCTGTGTCCGAGTCATAGGACTGCGGGTGACAGGGGGTCCGACGCGGACCCCCAAAGGCAACCACCCGGACGTTTTGCGAGCCGGACACTCCGGCTCGCACAGGCTGACCGACGCGTGCATCGTACTGGCTCGGTCGTAAATCGCATCCATTGCACACCACGGTTAGCTTCCGACCGAGATGTTTTGGAGCGGTTCGGACCCGGAAACGACTCGGTCGGTGAATTCCACGTAGCTTGCATCGTACTTGCTCGCTCGTACAGCTGTACGAGTCGGGCGGAAAACACGGGTACGGCTCGTAGTTTTTCCGGCCGGATCGTATTCGGTGCCCTTCCGACCCGGATCGGAATCGGCCCCTATGTGTGTGTTCTGTATCTATACACAGGTGATCAGATGTGCTGTGGTGGACCGGAGTTTTTGTCATAGACTTACAGTGCTACCTTCGGGCTGAAAGTAAGTATTTTAAAGAAATTGCCTATTCACCTACTGCCACTATCCCTTCTGCATCCTGTCCCATTTTCTTTTTCAGGCATCATGCATAGCTATTTGTTTGCTATCAAAGTAATACTAAGGTATTGTGTAATATTATTTGTCATTAAATTGATACTCGAGTATTTTTTAAATATCCCCAAGTATTAACACACTTACCCACCCACTGTCCTTGTACCTTCTGCATCAAAGCCCGTTTTATTTCTTCTCTGGCATGATGCCTAACTATTAATTTGGTATCAAATTAATACTTAGATTTTTTTATAAATTACCTGAGTATTACCACAGTTTAACATATTAACTATTAACTTTAATTAGTAACATAGAGCCCGATTACGATGGCAGGGAGACTGTCACCAACAGGCTGTCGGTAGCGGTCTCCCCGCTATCGTAACCAACTTTACCGCCTGCCATATTATAATGGCGGGCGGATGTGTAGTGGTCGTGAAGACCAACCGCCACACATCCGACGGGCTCCTTGAGCCTGCCAGTGCAGCGGATGGGCTCGTGGACCCTGCAATCGTGGTGGTGCCTACCAAGCACCGCCGTAGAGACTACAATGTCCCTTTCCACCTGCCTGTTTATGGTGGTTAACCAGCCATGTACAGGCAGGTGGAAAGACTTTGGGCCTGTAGCGGGCCCCTGTTACCCTCTGGCCCCCAAACACGGGACCTGGGGGACACCTATGGTGCCCCCTAAATATCCCTGCACCATGTGGCAGGCAGTGCATGGATAAGTAAATTGTTCCTTTTTTGCATTGCGGCGAGCTCAGCAGCCAACAACATCCGCCACAAAGTAAAAAATAGGCTTTGCGACCGCCTTGGCGGTGGTTGCATCAAAATGCCTACTGCAGGACTACCGACAGCCTGTCGGGCAGTCCCAATCCCCTATCGGGTTATGTCTGCCTGCCATCATAATTGGACCCTTGGATCCTAAACCACCTGTACCCCATCCTGAAAGTATATTGTCTTTAATTGTTGTAATTAATCTTCTAATCCGCAATTATGGTTTAAGTACAGTATTAAGGTGCATCTCTTCAAATAGAGAAACACTGCTACCTGCTGATCAAATGCATGCTAAATTATTGAGTCATTAAGACTTGCTTGGTAACAGTCTGAAGAAAAAAATGCTCTTTTCATTTGATGCAGTGCAGCAAGTTGTCTGTGTTGAGCTCTATCAAATATTGAGTGTTTCCAAAGACAACTGCTTGCTCTTGTCTTTTAAAACATTCTAAAAAGCGCTGCCTCTTAAGCTATAGTTCCAACAATGCATAAAATGTCAAGTAATCAAACGAAGATCCAGGTAAAAGCACATACCTCCTGGAAGGTTAGTGTGTTGAGGATGTCATGCGACATGATGTATTGTACATTTAAGTTATCAATGCTTACCCCTGAGCCAGGAGTCTGGCCTGCTGTATTCAATAGCGATATATTTTGAAAATGTAATTTATTAGATTTGGGCTGAAAGTGGCTTCATAAATTACCTTTAACATACCGCACAGGGCCGATTAAGATTAAGACGGTAACAGAAACCGACTGAAAAATATCTCTGCTGGTATATTCGCCAGTGGTCTTAGTAAGACAGGACTTTTCTTGTGAAGCGACCTGTGCAGAATGCAAAGGGACTTAAACTGTACCCTCTGCTCAACTGGGAGCCAATGGAGGTCCTTCAAGGCCTTTTTGCAGATCGAAGTCTAGGGACATTCATGAGGTGCTGAGCAGCAGCATTCTGCCTGGTCTGCAGCCTCTTTATCACATAGCGAGGTGAACCAAGGAAACGAACATTGCCATAATTGAGGTGGGACAAGATAAGATCCTGTACAATTGTGGACTGGTGCACTCGTTGCTGTTATGTGCAAATGTAGGGTCTCTTGTGCCAAACTGCAAGGGTGCCTGCAATATGATCAGGATAGCTTTAATGCAGGAAGGGGTATCTCCAGCACAAAAACTATAATTTTTGGCTTTTTAGGGTAAGCGTGGGCAGCGCATGCTCTGCTCTGCGAGGGATGCTGTATTGGAGTACATACTTGACGTCCCGCCCACTCTCCACCCATATTTTTCATTGGCTTGTGTCACTGTCCTTCGTAAATGCTGGCTTCTGATTCCTGATAGGCTTGTTAGTCCCTCCTTAGTACAGCCTTGTCTTCATTTGTAACCTCCCATGGCAACTGGCCCTTTACTTCTGTTGCGACAGTATGTCTTATTTAGTCTGTAAGCACTAATTTCTTTTATGAGTTTCTCCTACTGCAGGCACAACGTGCTTTCCTTACGTTCAGCGTGCCATGCACGCTTTCACTTTCAAGCAGCCTTGGACAATGGCGGCTGTTTCTTTGAAGTGAAATAGGTCTTGCATTTACAAGAGTTTCAGCTATTGCCATTGTAAATGACAATAGAATACATTCTCATAAATGCGAGACCTATTGCATTGCAAATGCTTGTTCCTCTTTGTATGTGTGCTGTAAAATGCAGAATGCACTATGGCAAAATTGGCTCCTCTCATGGGGGGATACAATTGCTTTGGAGCAGAGACCCCCATCCCTTTGTGATAAGGACTAAAATCAATTAATGAATTGGTAAAATCATGCACATTAAACTCCTGCCATGCAGAGGCACTACCATGAGCGTAACATCTACCAAGTATCTAATACAGCCGTATGCCGTTGTCGGTCAACCCTCATCTTGGTACGGTCATTATTATATTTGATCAACATTGTGGCTTGTAGATTTTACCTTATCTAGAAAACACAACTGCCTCTTGGTCTCACAGTCCAGAATTTCAACCTGCAAGAAAACCAAACATGCCACAGATCAATAATGTATTCTATGTCTTTGATGCACTAAAATAATGTTATGTTATGTTAATTATGTTATGTAAACTAAGATAGTAAGATAAAGAAAATATGTTTTGTAGCTTCTTTTAATTGTTTAACCTAAATTCCTAGGGGTTAAAGGACCACAGAAGCTTTCATGGAAAAATTGCAGAAAAGTACACTCTAGCTATAGGCTGAAAACACTATTTGATGTATCTAATGTGTTTCTTTCTTTCGTCAAACGTTGAATATATGGCTAAATGTTCATAATCCTGTTGAAACCTTCCTAGCCAGGTGTCCTCCACATTATTGACGATGGCACAGAATTTGCTCTTTCGATATGGAAAACAACAAATGTTACTAATAATGTTTTTTGTAAGAATATGGAATTTCTATGTTATGCATAAAGGATATCTAGTCAAGAATGCGGTGCTTTTCAGTCATTAATTTGGGATTGTCTCCCACTTATCTTTAACCACATCCTATAAATATTTTTGACAAACTTGTTAGTCGCAGTTTGATAGATAAGGTGAAATATAAAGAATCTTGAAGCATTATTTCCTATCATGATTTTGGAAGTTAATACTATCTTCAATATTCTTGTAAAGAATTTCGTCTGTCTCATTTAAATTTTACAGTCTTCTGCCTTGCGTTCCATTCCAATGAATCCCAGATAAAATGATCTTAAGTGGGTATGCTAAAAAAGTGTATGTACACCACACTGATTGCTTTATAATGAATGCTAGGGGGCATATTTACAAGCCCCTATCACCACCACAACGTCACTTTTTAAGAAGTTGTGGTGGCGATAGGGGCTTTGCCTTATTCACAAGGTGGAGTTAAGCCACTTAACGTGGCTTAACGCCGCCTTGTGAATAAGGAACCCTTTCACGCTATACTTAGCATGAAAGGGGCCGGCAATGGGTTTTGTGGTGGGTGTTCCACCGCAACACCCATTGATTTTGACGCTGCCCCATTTTTACAAGGGTGGCGTAAATATGGGGCTGTGCCAAAATTAAGACCAGGGAAAACCTGGTCCTACCCGTTTTTGCTGTTTCCATGTTTGCTGCGTTGTGCAGCACACATAGAAACAGCAAAAGACCATTGATTGTTAATGTGAAGTAAGGTGTCCCTTCCTGCACATAAACAATCATTAAAAAAAGTTAAGCAGCACACATAGAAATCACAAAACGCCATTTCACATTGTTTATGTGCAGGAAGGGACACCTTTCTGCACATAAAAATGTTCACCTGCAACGCAGGCACACTTGCACTATGGTGCAAGGGTCCCTGCATTGGTGCCTTAGGCAGCTAAATTAGTGCCAGCACAGGGGGAAACACAGGCTGCACCGTATCCTCGTAAATACGGTGGAGCCCTGCGTCTCAGAAGTGGCAGCGCATGGCATTTAGCCAAGGAGGCTAATGCCACACTCCACCACTTCTTCGTAAATATGCCCCGAGGTATCTCTGACCAACTTAGTATTGCTTTATTTTGGTACTAGTTCCAACATAATATTGGCATTCAAGTAGAATTGAGTCGTCCAGGGAATGAGAGGACGTGGCATAATGTTCAGAGCTACTAACTTTGGAACTGGGGAGTCTCTGTGTCGGTTCAACATTCTGTGATCCGGGGGGAATCACAAGGGGCCATATTTATAACCCAATTTGTGTTCCTCTTGCACCACACAATGTGGTGCAAGAGCAACACAAACCTTAAATAAGATTTTTGAAGCCATGCAAAGCTACTTTGCGTGGCTTCAAAAATCTGGAGTAACGCAATGTAGCACAAATTGCTTCATTGCGTTACTCTGCCCTCTTTAGGATTCCCATGGGCGTTGCGTGGGTGTTCCATGGTTTTTGATGCAGTCCCAGATTTACAAGACCTTGTAAACTAGCAATGCGCCAAAAAGATACCCCTCCCCAGGAGAGGCATAATGGGGAGAAATAGCCTTATTTCTCCTCGTTTTTTCCTCTTTCTATCTGTGCTTCATTCTGCAACACACATTGAAAGAGGAAAAAGCCTCTCAAGATTGTTTTTATGCAGGAAGGTGCTCCTTCCTGCTCAAAAGCATTCCTGCCTACAACACAAGCACTCTTGTACAATAGTGCAAGGGTGCCTGAATTGGCGCTTGGCTGCCAAAACGCCCGAGCGCAAAGGAAAAGGACAGGAATGAGCCATAGTGGATAAATACAGAGCATTTCTGCCATTTCCTTGTGATGCAGGGCTGCCCCGCGCCACAAAAGTCATAAATATGTCCCTTCTCCTTGTGCCTTAAAAAACAAAAATGAATGTGTTCTTGTGTAATGTAACTGGTGCTCATGTAAAGTGCTCCATAACCTTCGGGCTGTGTTTGAGCTTTATAAAACTGCTAAAAACATAAAAAGCCACGCCCAACCTATCATCACAGTGGGGAGCGGTACAACAATTTTTTTTTTTTTTTTTTTTTTATTTATAAGATTTTTTTATTTTTCTTCATTACAACAATGGATTATGAGCATTACCTATATCACAAGCCTTAAATACTAACAAATAAATTATACAATAAATCTGACCGATCACAATGTACACATTTATACAAATCAGCTATAATTAGTGAGCAAAGTCCAAAATCAGTGAAAAGAAAACAAAAACTCAACATCAAAGTAAAAGCAACTACCTACCCCTCCCCCTAGCTATTCCTTCTTTGTCTCTCTTTCCATTTACCTAATGGCTCCCAAATTCTTCTCCCCAAACGTCTTCCACTCCTCCCCTTTCGGGCAAAAATATTTTCCTCTATATTATATGCATATAGGATATTTGCCAGCCAACATTGCATTTTCGGAGGGCTTTTATCTAACCATGCCCTAGCTATTGTTAGTCTATAGACAGCCATTACTACAAAAAGGAATTCAGCATATTGAGTCTGCTCGTCATCGCTCACCCCTAACATAATCCAAACTGGTGTAAGAGATATCTCAATATCCAGTGAGTTCGCCAAAAAACCCTCAATTTCCCTAATCAGAGTTCTTAGTTGTGGACATGTAGCAAAGATGTGTACGCTATCTGCTTCCAGCTCATTACATCTGGGACAATTGATTCCTTGATTCCCTCCCCATTTTGCAATCTTTGCAGGAGTAAAGTACAAAGAGTACAATGTTTTATAATGCTGCGACTGCAGCGGGGCAGCACATAATATCGTAGATCCAAAATTCAAAGAATCATAAAAAAGTCTAGTATCAATACCCAATTTATCTTCCCATTTTTTACTAAATTTAACTAAATCATCCTGCTTGTCTTTCACCAATGCTGCATAAAAGGACTTGATGGTACAATCCCCCAACAGTTTTATTTTCTCCATTATTTCCATTTTATTAAAACCTGCCGGGCCCCCAACTTTATTATTAAGGAAACTTCTAACCTGTAGATATTTGAAAAATCCCCTATTATCTAAGCCGTATTTTCCTCTCAACTCTGAAAATTGCATAAAGCCATCTTGTGTATATAAATCTCCAATTTGCGTAACCCCCTTTAGTGCCCACTCTGCCATAGTATGATCTCCAAAAATTTCCTTGGGGAGTGACCTATTGTTACTTAATAAGACATATCTGTTATACCTCCCAAGTTTTACCCTCTTCAAGAATGCATTCCATGTCGTAACTGCCGCTTTAACGGTTTTAAACTTAGTCCTCTTGAAATAGCTATAATCAATACATTTCAAAAAGCAGTTCTCAGCATTTACCCCTAAGGCGACAGCATACACATCTGTAGACATTTTCTGCATTCTAACATCGTAAGGGCTTCCACCAATAAGACCTTGAATATATTGCAGCACAGAGGCCATATAATATAAGCGAAAATCTGGTGCCCCCCATCCCCCTTTTTCTCTAGGGAGTGTCATGTACCTATAAGCTCTCCGGGTTTTACCTTGGGCCCATATAAACCTATTACATATAGCCTCTATGCAATTAAACCAGCTGGCTTCAATCAACAATGGTACAGCCCTGAATACATACAAAAATTTGGGTAAAATCATCATTTTGATAATATTTGTGCAACCAACTAGCGACAAGTGTAAATTGTTCATTCTTTCTAAATCTTTTTTCATTTGAGTTATCAAGGGATCCATATTTTTTTCCACAATTTTACTTACTTCTGCCGTCATTTGCACCCCTAGATAAGTTGCCGTATTTGTCACTCTTACATCGTTACACATTACCCACTGATTTTTGACTATCTGTGTTTTAGTTGTGTTCAAACTATAACCAGAGAACTGACCAAACCTCTCAGCTTCTGATTCAATTGCCCTGATGGCGGCTACAGGGTCTGGAGTCAAGATGGCGACGTCATCCGCGTAGGCTAGTGATTTAAGTCTACAACCGTTTAGTACTAATGGTAATATTTGTTGATTCGTTTCCAATTTACGAATATAGGGATCAAGATATAGAGCAAACAGTAAGGGAGAAGAGGGACAACCCTGCCTTGTACCTCTCTGGATGTTAACTGCGGCTGAGTAACCTCTATTGACTCTTATCTTGGCCGTCGGGGCTATGTATAGCGTCTGCAGAGCCTTTATAAATCCTGATCCTATACCGTGCCACCTTAGAACATCCCATAGATAACCCCATGAGACCCTATCAAAAGCCTTTTCAGCGTCAAGAAACACCGCTGCCATTGGATCTTCCAGGATGTCTGCTACATCAAATGCCGTAATTACCTGCCTGGTGTGGTGGGTTGTTCCTTTCCCTGGAATAAATCCATGCTGAGAGGGTGTAACTAAAGATTCAATTGACTTAGATAATCTTTTTGCCAGTATTTTTGAAAACACCTTGACATCGGCGTTCATTAAGGTGATGGGCCGGTAGGAGCCTGGGACATCTGGCGGTTTACCTTTTTTTGGGATAACAATGATGTCTGCGCCACCCCAGGAACATGGAACAGTTTCACCCAGTTGTGCTGACGCCATTATATTAAACATATCTGCTAGCAGAAAGGTCTGGAAGACCTTATAAAATTCAACTGGAATCTGGTCCGGGCCAGCAGCCTTCCCAGATGGGAGTTCCCTCAACGCTTCAACAAGTTCATCCACCTTGAATTTCTCTTCCAGCTCTTTTTTGTCTAACTCCTCCAAGTTTGATGGCTCAATATCCCTCAGATAAGCCCTCATGTCCTCCTCTCTTCCATGCCCATCTGCCTGATACAATTCCGTATAAAACTGCCTAAAAACCTCTCTAATCTGTTCTGTGCCCTTAACTTTAATTCCTTGTCCATTTTTGATCTCCTTAATATCAGCCATCCCATCTCTTTGTCTAGCTCGCACCGCTAAAATATGACCCACTCTTTCGCTAAGTTCATACGCCTTTTCTTTATTGGCTAAATATTTCTCCACCGTCTTTTTTGCCATCCCTTCCATGACCACTGCTTTAAGAGCGACTAGTTTTAACAATATCTGCTCAACTGGTGTGTGCGCATGTATAGCCAACATGAGTTCCTCCTCTGCCTCTCTAATTGATTCGTTATTTCTTTCTAGTTCCTCCCTTTCTCTTCTTTGCGTTCTAATAACATAACTAAGGGTCTCTCCTCGTATTCCAGCTTTAAAAGCGTCCCACACAATCCCTGGTGATGAAGTACCTCTATTGATTACCCAAAATTCCTTAATCCATTCAGCCATTCTTTCCCTATATTTATGATCCTGAAGGAGTGCTCTGTCAAATGTCCATTGCGTCGGCTCCTTATTTTTCCTTTGCCCAATATTTACATCTAACACTAACGGACTGTGATCTGATATGATCCTTGGTTCTCTTCCTATCCTTGCACCATCTAGCAGCCCTCTTGTAATTAAAAAATAATCCAGCCTGACTAAGATCTGATGAGGCGCTGAAAAGAAAGTACTCCCGTCGAGATTCGGATGGCAATGTACCCAAGGATCCTCTAGAGAGTTATTCCTTGCTAAATCTGCTAAAGCTCTATAGGTTCTTTTTTTCCTCCCCGCATACTTCCTGTTAGGGTCCAAAAAACTACTATCTGGATCATGAATGTTCAGGTCGCCGCATAATATAATAGGCTCAGGCCACTGAGCAAGTTCTGCATCTAGGAATTGAGGAACGTCTGGGTCATCTCCAGTAGAACCATAAACTGAAACGAGCGTAAAGGTTTCCCCCCTAAACGATAATTCTACTATAACCCATCTTCCCCATTTATCCTCCAGCTTTCTCTTAACTATTATATCCTGTTTCCTGCCCAGTATCGCCACTCCTCTTGTCTTAGTGTTCTGATTAGTTTTTGCAAGAACATTAAAACCTAGTTGATCAAGTAAGTAGACCTTAGTGCCCTCAATGTGTGTTTCCTGAAGGCACACTAAATCCGGTTTAAAAGATTTTAACAGTGACGCAGCTTTTAACCTCTTATTGATCTCATTGAGTCCACAAATGTTTATTGATACTATTCTACACGACATTTATATTTCATAGTATTCCCTATTCCGTTTTTCCATTTTACCCAGCAGGATTTAGTAGTTATCTTTAGACTTTGATCTTTCCAAAACAATTTCTCCCCCCTATTTTGTTTGTGTACCTTGATCCCTGCATCTTTTTTTAAGTCTTTTTTACCTCTTTCTTCTACACCATAACTGTGCCCAAAACCAGCATGTATGTCTCCCCCCCCCCACCCTCCCCCCTCCCCCCTTTACCCCCCACCCCTTGGGAGCCCCCCCCCCTCACTACAGGCAAATAGGCCAATCCTGGCCTATGTGTAGCCGACCGTACTCTGCAGCGTCGCTACTCTCTCCCATCCTGTTTACCCCTCTGTCCGGTATTGCCAAATAGACTATTTGGCATTACCATCTAACCATCTTACGGAGTTTTTGGTGGAGTTCTCCGGGGAGACTGTGATGGGGTTCTGGTTCTAGCTCTGCTCTCCTTCCCTTTATTAGTTTCCGAAATTTCTGCTAGGTATTCTGCTGCTTTTATCTCGGATGTAAACATTTTGGTATAACCTTTCCTGATAACTTTCAACCGAGACGGGAACAAGAGATATGCTTCTGCCCCTTGCTTTTGGAAAGGCCCAATCATCTGTCTTAATTTCCACCTTCTTTCCACGGTAACGTGGCAGAAGTCTGGCCTAGAGAAAAAAGTATTTCCATCAGCTGTAATTCTTGAGTCAGGCCTAGCTTTATCAATTATCTCCTGTCTTGCTAGAAAATTACCCAAAAAAAACAACATTGCTCTTGGGAGTTCCTTATCCTGCCCTCCCCGATTTTTCTTTTTGAACAGTGGGTACCTATGTGCTCTTTGCACTTCCACATCCCATTGCCATTTTGAGTCAGGAAAGGCCTCTTCCAAAATCTTAACCACATAACCTCTGGGATCGTGCCCCTCTTTTCCCTCCTCCAGACCCAAAAGTCTCACATTATTCCTTCTTTGGCGATTTTCAAAGCTTTCTAGCTTCCACTGAAGATCTTCAACCACCTTCTCTTGATCCGTTTTAAAAGTCTGCCAATCTGTCACTTCGTCTTCCACCCTACTAGTCCTTTCCTCTACTTGTAAGACTCTTTCTTCAACCTCTTCCTGTTTTCTACTTACTTTCCTTAGTGATGCTTGCAGTTTTTTTGTGTCTCTTTTCGCCCTTCTGCTCTCCATTCTTGCCTCCTTCTGCATCTGTTTCAAGGTCCCAAACAGCATTTCGAGGGTTACATTTTGGTTATTCTGCCTCCCCTCCTTCTCCCCTCCTTCCTGCTCACTTTCTTTGTAGGTCTCTGAAGTAGCGGAGTAGTCCCATGATAATTTCTTAGTCATACTGCTTCTTGAACCTCTTCCGCTTCTTTTTTTTACTCCCACAGTACCTTTTTTCTTTTTTGTGACTAACTCGCTAGATCCATTGCTAATATCTGAGTCAGGAGTACATTCAGTTCCACTCTCCTCTTCCTCTGATTCCACCGCGCTCGGATTTGATGAATCCGAGCCCTCATTGACCGAAAAAAACTCAGGCGAGCCTCCCCTCAAACTTCTATCTGTGCTTTTGTTATTTCTGCTCAAGTCCTGATCCAAATGTAGCCCATGCTGCTCCGTTAAACTCTGCGTGCTGCCCCAGCTTGACTCAGTGCCCTTCGAATGTTTATTATATAACCCTGCCTCTACTGACAGGAGAGCGTCTAACATCTGCGTGTTATTATGTTTTTCTAATTGCTTAGAAGCAGTGTCGATGTCGGTATCACAGCCCAACTCCTTACCAGCCTCCACCTCTGTCTCCTCGCCTCCCGCGGCTTCTGGAGCTTCTGGAGCTTCTACACGCCGCTCTGCGTTCACCGCGCCATCTCCTGGACCGCTTCCCGGTTGCCTAGCAACCAGGCCTCCGCTGCTTGCGTCCTCGCGGTCCGTTGATTCTGCTTCCGCGTTTGTCTCGCAGCTGTCTCCCAGGGCGCCGGTAGCCGTCGGCGGCTTCTCATCCTGCCGTTCCTTTTGCTGCGGACCATCTGCCTGGATCTCTATTCGTGGAACAGACGGAGGAACCCTTGTGGTAAACGACTCTGGTAAGGTCGCTTGCCGCTTCTGATCTTTAACAATCGTTTGCGCAGCATGCACTCGCTGGGGCTTTCCATCTAGTGCAGTGTCCCTCGTCGTCTTATACATCGCTGAGCGGGTCTCCGGACCTGCTTCCAATTTCTTCTCCTGCTTCTCCTGCTTCTCCGCTTTCTTTGCTGCTGTCTTCAAACTCCGATTTGAAGATTCCGCTGTTTTTCTCACAGAGGCTGTTTTTGGGATAGCCCCCTCTCTCACAGCAGCTCCTGAGGGTTTAATCGGACCTGCTGCCGTGATTTTGTCTTTATCCGCCTTGAGCCTTTGGGACATCTTCAGAGGCAGTTTCACGTCGTTAAACAGACTTCTCCAGCAGTTCAGCCAGTCTATCACCTTCCTTATCACTTTCTTTGTAGGGAAGCCCCTCAACCAGTCTGGGTTGAGTGTATCCACTGCGTCAAGGAAAATCCGGTTAGTCAGACCCCACATCCCTGGGTTCACCAATACTCCATCATCCTAGGATAGGAGAGAGTACAAAATGCGACTTCTCTCTACAGAGCCACGGCGGCCATCTTGCCTCCCTTACCATCATCCGGTACAACAATTTTTTTAACGTGCCACAGGGAGAGTCATTGCCATCCCTTCATATTCACAACCCCTAAACTGTGACCAAATGTCCTATTACATAAACTTTTAATTGTGCAAAAAAAAAACAAAGGTAAAATCAAATGCCAGTTTTTTTTATGTTTGTGTAATTGGAAATGCAGATGATGGAACAATAGGAAAACATGTCACAAACTGTTTCACAATGTTGTGCTTCGTTTAACCTCATAAGAAATGGAAAAACGCATCTTCAAGTGCTTTATAATTGTGGAAAGATGGGACGATTCTTCGTGGTAAAATCACTTTGCTACATTTATAGTACATGAGTACCAATTCAGTTTACTATATTTAATTTTTAAAAGGTTATTAATTTTTACGGATTTAGTTTTGTTTAAATGTATATTTTTCTCATTAATAACTATTTATAGAGATATCAATACTTGTGGTACATATGGTTTCAATTACAGTGCCTCGATTTTTGCCCTTGTACAAACATCTATATGTGACATGGTTTGGTGAAAAATGCATTTTTCACATTACACAAGCAGCAAAGGGAGTGTAAACAGGTTTGCCTTGATTGTTACAAGAGTACAAAGTATCTCTACTATGGCCCCAGGAGTTTATCAAGGCTGCAGGGTGGCGTTACGTGGCCTCATAGATATGGCTCTGCACTCTGCACCGCCAGAAAAGTGAAGCTCCAGTGGCGCACAGGGCTTGTAAATAAGCCCACAAAGTACACTGTTTTCACTATACGAGATTCACAAAGTACGAAACACACAGGGGGTTCTTCACAGAGGCCTTTCGGAGTACATGTAGTACTCTACTTCCAAGGTAATGGTACCATTTCGCACGAACATTGAACCCAATACAAGCCTCTCACGCCTATCTCCCTACATTTAATTCGGAGGGCAGTTACATTACGTTGGGTGAAATATTTTCTAATTTATGTACTATTTTGCCACTTGGTGATCTACAAGAACTTCATTATGTCAACATTGCCTCAGCTACTGCCACCATACAGCGCCCCTTTACTTCATTGGCGTTTTATGTCTTCAAGGCTTTTTTTTATAACATAATGTGTATTTGTAAAAGCGCACGTTTACCCTGGGATATCTTGGCACTGAATAACAGATGTTTATTGTTACCCAATTCAACGGTACTCATTTTATCAACCTCAGATGGATGAACCGGAGTGGACCCGCCAGGATTTGAACCTGTGGCCATGAGGTCAAACACAGGCCCCTGCAGTGTTAGCATTAGTCCACTGAGCCACAAGACCTGGTGATACTGGTGGCCAAACTATCCTCATTTAACATATATTGTGACTGTGTCTGGAACTTCCAGCATTAGCCCTGAGGAAGTCAAATGGGATCAAACACGTGCTGGCAGTACTGACGATTTGTCATCTTCAGTCTATTCAAGACAATAAAAACCACGTTTTACTAAGAAGACTTTGAAGACTTTTGTTTTTTTTGTGAAGAATTTGTTTTTAGTGCTCCGATGTCAAATTTTTCTGTTTTATGTACAGACAAGCCTTCTAGGCTGAAATATCAACGTATAACCTTGGGTAGCGGGGTGTCAGCCATCGTTGCCCCAAAAGATTTCTTTCTACTGCATATTCTAGACTCGAACACACCTCTACCGTAGTGTGGACGTGGAGCAAGCTGCTTTCCACAGCTACCTAGTTTTAAATGTACTTCGACAGAATGCCGAACAACTTCTGACTAACTGCTTGTGTGACGCAGAGCAACACCACACTCATAGTGCCGATATCGACAACCCCTGCTTAGCAATAATTAGCCGCACTGCGCAAAATAAACAGTCCACACACGTTTTGTTGGGAAAGTAGTTTTTTGCAGGTTTCTTACATATAAGGAGTATGCCAAATTGGTGGGTTAACTTACGGTTGATCCAACGGCAGGCAGTGGTGACTAAGCTGTCCTGCCCGCCTGATGAGCCAAACTGCACCGTGGCCAACCCAATCGGTGCTACCATTTATGTTGGTGTTGACTCCCTTACATACCATGAACCCCTAGTCCATAAGTTTTACTCACACCTTTTTACTTTTTTGGGGTGGACCGTATCCAGACAAGCCCCCGGTTGCTCAGGCTTACAATTGCCTGAAGGACTAGCTGGGCGTCGTCATTTTCAACCAGGGTCCTGCCCTAAGGACTCCTGGTATTTTGGCATAATGCACTACTATTGTGCTCCTGAAAGGGTAACCAATCAGCGTCAGGATTGCCCTGTAACTCCACCTGCAACACAAATGTATACATTAATACGTTCAATTCGTTAGCCAGCTCTCCCGCCGGCACACATGGTAAGCGGATGGGAGGGTGACAGCGTGTCCAGCTGGGAACAAAGAGGGTGGCCAGTGGGTAGGGGCAGGTATAAGTACTTGTTCCGAGCCCACTGCGCACCGGAAATGATACCGCAGAGGCGCCGGACGTAAGAGGGACTCCATGAGGAGGGGATCCCTGTGACCGGGTGCAGGGAGGTGCTTAATGTGGCACCAAGGGGTCCGCCCTCTTACAGGGCCCACTGTGTGTGCCACAGGCAGCCGTACTGCAAGCCACAGGAGCGGGCTTAGTGCACCACAAATACAGTTGTATTATGCTAACAGTATGGGGGGCAGGGCCTCTGCAACTGAATTACATATTTCAAATACATTCGGATATGCTACACTGGTAAACACAATCCAAAACCAGAGACATAAACTGGCAGATTTTTGCAAACCAAATGCTCCAGTGGATCAAAGTTTTTGCAGATGCTGGACACTGGGAACAACGCTATGCCAGACACTCAGTAAATGTGAATTGATCATCTCGCAGCTTTGAGTGCTGTATTCAGGCACTTAATGAAGTGACAATGTTGCCCAAAGGTGTTGAGTTTCACAGTTGGTGGACTGGTGGTTGGCGCATTGTCTGCAACAAGAAACAAAACACGTGCACACATGTGTAATTTTAAGGGTGTGGAAATAATGGGCCTCATTTATGAAAAGTGACGCATCGCTGCGTGAAAACAGCGATGCGTCACTTTTCATTGCACCCGCCTGGCGACATGCTGGATGTGTCATATTTACAGTATGACGCATCATGTCGCAAGGAGTTACAGATACATCAGTATTACTGAAGTATCTATAGGCGTAAAAATGTCGCATTGCAGGAGTGTGTCACAAAAGTGACCCAACTCCAGCAATGGGTCATTTCACGTGGGCAAGTCCCATTTTAGATGTGCCTGTGTCAGTCTTACGCCTGCTGTGAGGTAGGCGTAAGATATTGATGCATTTGCGTCCTAGAAGTGGCGCAGTGAAATATCATAGATTTCACTGCATCACTTCTACGAGGCTTACTTGCGTCGGAACGCCCACCATGCATACATTATACCTGGCGCAGGTATAATGTGGTGCAGGGGTTTACAAAGTGACGCATCTACCTAGATGTGTCACTTTGTAAATATGATACACCAAGGTGTATTTTTTACACCAATGGTGCGTCACAAAAAGTGACGCACGGGCGGCGCAAAAGTGACGCAAGGGCTCATATATAAGCCCCAATGTCTTATTTGTCACAATGCGTGTTGCAATATTCATAAAACTCTCAGACTTGGATCTCATATCAGCAATAATTTCCCTAACGCAGTTGCATCTCTTTTTAAGGTCAAGTATCTGGAATCCTGAAGTGTTTCTAATAAGAGTCCTGCTTTATAACAATCAAACGTAGAATATTGTTCTGGGGGTTTCTTAATAGAAAGAGATGCATTTAGTGCAAACACAGGCTAGACAGTAATGTATTGAGAATGTTCCGCATAATTTGCCTTTCATAGCGTGATGTACCTCAATCATGTTGATTCTACCTGTGTAATTGGTCTTTTCTTCGTATAATAATGTACCCGCCCCCCTGGATTATTTATTTCAGTGAATATAAAATACCTTAAACAAGCAGTGGGAAAACCAGCATGCCTGTTTTTGATAGATTGGTAATGGATAGTGTTTCTTTTCTTAAGCTGTCCTAAAAACTAAGGGCCATATTATCAAGGAACGGCGATAACATTATCGCCGCTTTAGCGGCAGTTTCCTGCTGCTAAAGCGGCGCTAATGGGCTTGATAATATGCCCGTGAGAATTCCAATAGAAGCCCAGGTTCACACCAGAACCTGGGCTTCTATGGAAATTCACAAGGGCATATTATCAAGCCCATTATCACCGCTTTAGCGGCAGTTTCCTGCCGCTAAAGCGATGATAATGTTATCGCCGTTCCTTGATAACATGGCCCCAAAATCCATATTGAAGCAATAAATTGTGCTACAGCAATAAGGTAGCTGGAAGTAGGGTCTTTTGCTGAGCATGCTGCATTAGCAGAGTTAAACAGTACCCTCAAATAAGTCAGAAGATGACGTTTTTGTTGCAAGCCGTGAACTTAAAAGGCATACACAGCAAAATATTAAATAATGATTACTTTTAACACCGGACCAGAATTTTTGTTGCATACATATATGTGCACATATCTTTTCATGGCGAACAAAAAATTTCTTAAAACCAACAAAAAAAAAGTCTTAAAGCCAACATGTTATCTTCATAGCAAAGAATAACCCGGACTACTGGAATACTGCAACTGTGTGGCTGTTTTATTTTTCGCATAATTATGGATTTGCCAAATTGGCCACATAATCTATCATCTGCTGTATAATCTGCATGGCAAACACAAGGAGATGATGGACAGAGCGCTGAAACTTATCAGACACTCACCCCCAGTCACAGATCTGGGTTGAATCCATCAGCATTCTTTAGCTCACCTCGCCACCTCAGTTCAGACCCAGCTATATGCAAATCAGTCTTGACCCTGTGCCTGATGGGAACAGTCCAGTCCAAATTGCCAAGCCAAGTTTTCCCTGAACCGCAAACAATCATCCTGGGACCGGTTTCGGGGTAACACCCCTCTTCAGACAGGCTAGCTTAAATCCAGTGGCAAAGTGAGCAAGGGACCCACATCTGGGCATACCCCGCCAACTTAGGGCGAACAACGCAAACACAAGGAGATGATGGACACTCACCCCCAGTCACAGATCTGGGTTGAATCCATCATCATTCTTTAGCTCTCTTCGCCACCTCAGTTCAGACCCAGCTATATGTTTCTGACTCGGACCGATCAAAGTTTTGTATAAATCTGGCAACACGTGTTCCTGTGCACTGAAAGGCCCTTCACAAAGGTTGACTGGTGATCTTTCAGTTGCTTATTGCTGTATTTGGGTCTTAAATTAGTACTAATAAGGGTGAAATCCTTACCCAGACAGCGTTATCGTTTGTAAAAATGACAAAATAACGAGTATAAATATAATCACAAAATGCGCCACAGTACGCAGCATAATTTGCCTTTTTTGCTACATAATTTAATCAACCCTGCCATATAATTTGGTCCTCCAATGCAACATAATTCAAGTGGCCCTGAGTATAACAAAGGAATGTGCCAAAGCAAATAGAGACTTGCATTGTTTTTTTTAACAGGCAGAGGAATCCAAAGCAAATTCACTATTTTTGATGTTGTGTAGGCAAATATATCAAATAACACACACTCATATTGCATCTGCAGTTAAGTAAAACGACTACTTGATGCCTCATTACCAGATTCCAATGGGAAAACAAATATGACAATATAACCATCCCTGAAAATAATTGGCCTTAATGTACAGCCCATCCAAGCAATGGAAAAACCTAAAAAACACATAGAAACCAACGACTGATGGAGGCTGCCGAAAAGCCCGCTCTTTCTATGTACTTCTTATTGTATTTTTTGACACCTAGATAAAGCTGTCTGTAGCCAGAACTAAAAAGTACTTTCGGTATCATTGGGGAATTTGTATTCAGAACACATCTGTAAAACAGCAATGCAAATGTACCGTAGCTTATCAAAGTCCTGTGGCTCTGATCCACAGTGCGGTGTTACAGGAGATTAGAGGTGATTCACCGGTTTTATCTCCTATTGATCAGGCGGTGGGATTAATTTGCAACAACAAGAGCCATTTGAAAGTCTGGGAACGCCGCGTGTATCCATGGTTTCCAAGTCAGCTCAGTCCAGGCCGGCAACAAACTCACCAGACTTTGCCCTTGTTTTCTTTACTCGCTCGTGGTGACACAATCTATTGTAGATCTCCATTCTAGCAAAACTGATCGAGTGATTCTGCTGAGCTCCTCTGTCACATCCAATGACTAACTCTTGCATCAGTATTCAAAAACTTGGCCGGTTAGAATTTGTCTTTTATACCAAAACGTTTTTATGCATTAAATCGTCTCATTTACTCTTTACTTAATTAATAAATATTCATATGGAAAATATTGGCAATCAGACATTACTAAAACCGAATTCGTCTAGCCAATACTAACAGCTCACTTATTGGGATAAAGAAAGAGAAGCTCTGATATATGAATAATGAGAGAAATTAAAGTGTTACATGGTCCCATTAACCTATTGCCCGGCAGGGGGCCACGGTTGACACATCTAAGTACCCAAGCAGCTCACACAAAATGCGTGCTAAGTTAGTTCAACAGTGAGTTGATGCTCAGAAACAGGGCCAGCAATGGGATATTTTACACCCTAGGTGAAGAGAGAGTGCCTCCCCCTGCATCTAAATTGGTTGGTTCTCAGCTACAGGCCTTGGTTAAAAGATCAGTGGAGGATAGGAAGCTGTGAGCTCTGGTAAGGTCAACCTTCAGAGGTAGAGTTCTTGCTTACAAGCAAGTTTTTGGACTAGGTCCTACTACAAGATGGGCAAAATAGTCGTCCATGAAAGGGGTTGTGCCCGAGGGGTCACCGACAAATCTCAGTTCCAGACATCCTGTTTATATACTGTTGCTTAGATATAAAGTCACACGGCCACCTCAGATTTCATGAGAGTGCCAATCCCATCGTCAGTGCGTGCATCCCAAGACTCTATCGCGAGCCACCACCCCATAAAACGTGCTCTGATTCATCAAAGAGCGGTATGTTTCCCTTTTGTAGCCACACCACTAAAGTAGGTCCTTAGACTACCCACTTACCCAAACACACCTGCTTTACACAAGAATTGGTCAGTAGGTGTGTATACAACCTGTCAAAAAATCAGGTCTGCTAGCACTTGGCACCATCTGCAATTATTCTTATAATCTTACCTTCACTAGATAGCCTTTTATGTGAAAGGCAATCCTATAAAAAGAAAACAGGAAGTAGTATGTCATGGGCTGCCTTTCTTATGTAGTATATCAGATAGACAAACTATGTTGGTTTAAGGGAAACATGGTTGTGACAAGGAAAACCTGACCTCGGATTAATGAAGATTACAAGGAAGTAACATTCTACTCTACCTCCAAGATAGTACCAGAAAAGGCTCTGGTAGCCTTTTACTGCCAAAGGAGACTTGATGAAAAGACTGTTTTAGATGTTTCCTTTCACCAGTTATTCCCCAACCTAGTCCTGACGAGTGCCACACATCGTAGGTTAAACTAGCACATGTCAGTACAGGTCTCTGCATCAAAGCACTGAAATCGAAGGACACACAAATCTTGTAGCTCCTCTCTGCCTTCATATTGCTTGATCTAAACACCAAAAATAGGGTGCACCCTTTTAAATGTAGCAGTAATTGGCAGGGGTAACGAGTATATCAAACAACCAATAAAAATGCACCTTGGCTTTCACAATGTATTTATAAGCATGAATGCACTCGAAATTATTTTTAAGTCATGAGTCAGAAGGTCCCATAAAAAGGATGAAAGAGTGGGGTTCTTTTGAGAGTTGCAATTTAGATTCATATGAATTTTAAAATAAACTAAAGATATATTTTTTTGGTTAGATATTTGTTCTCGACGTTTCATTTGCTATTTAGGAGTTTGTGTGGGATTGTTTGACCCATGATTTAACTAATAATTTCTAATGCATTTATGCTTATAAATAAATTGTGAAAACTTAAGGAGCATTTTTCTTAGTTGTTTCGTATTGTGTTTGAGTTGGCCCTCTCTGCAGGGTCACCCCAACCTTTTTGTCTTCACTACTCCTGTTTTGCTGAGTTTGTTTATGTGGGTTTAGGACTCTGTGCACTTTACCACTGCTAACCAGTGCTAAATTGCTTATTTTCTCCCCCTAAAACATGGTAAAATTGGCTTACGCCTAATTGGCACATTTAATTTACTTATATGTCCCTAGTAAAATGGTTGGTTTTACAGGTACCCAGGGCCTGTAAATTAAACGCTACTAGTCGGCTCCCACTTAAGTAGCACCTTATAACATGTCTCAGGCCTGCCCTTGCAGCCTGTATGCATTTTTAGACTGTTATTTCGATCTGGCAAAATCAACCTCTTGACAGGCCTAAACCTTCCTTTTCGATATATACAAGTCATCTCTAGGGTAGGCCCTAGGGCACATAGGGCAGGGTGTATTGTAATTAAAAAGTTAGACATGTACCTTTGAGTTTTACATGTCCTGGTAGCGAAAAACTGTGAAATTTATTTTTTTACTATTGCAAGGCCTTCCTCTCCCATAGGATAACATTGGATTACCTTATTACATTTAATAAGTGATAACTTTTGTGTGGGAGCAGGTAGGAATATCATGTTTGGTGTCCAAGGAATTGTAATTTAAAACCCTCTTTAATAGTAAAGTGATATTTTAAGTCACAATTCTGAAAATGCCACTTTTAGAAAGTTGTCATTTTCTAGTCCTAACCATTTGATGCCTGCAGCCTGCTCCTGGGTCACATGACTAGATGTGAGTGGCAGTTGGCCTTTGTGTATTCCTTCCAGACAGCCACACAATAGAGAGAATGATGGCAGGATGGGCCATCTAGGCAAGATGGAGGGGCAGAGCTGTCAACAACCACACTTGCACTTCAAAGGGGCTGCCTCAGCACACTCACAAAGGACTTCACTCTAGGTCATTGTGTACCCATGCAACCTGAAACCAGGGCAGAGAGGCAGGAAATTCCAGACATGTCTGTGGGGGAGGGGGCTCCAGATGCTTCTCCCACTTCAAAAGAGGCACCAGGGTTAAAAATAGGACCCTCAGACCCACTCTTCAGTTCACTTCTGGAACTGCAGAAGGACGCTCAGAGGACTGCCCTGCTGCCTGTGGCCTGATGTGCACTTCAGATGATTGCCCTACTGCACCAAGTGTACTGCCTTGATGCCTGAAGCCTGCCTTGTACTCTCAGAGGACTGTCTTGCTGCTTGAGACCTGCTTTTCTGCCTGCACCCAGGACTACCAGAATTATTCCAAGGGCTAGTTGGCTCGCCTCCTGATCAGAGCCTCATGGACAGAAAAGGCTCCAACTATCTTGAACCTGCCCCTGGAGTCAGCCTGAGTGAGTCCTGACCCTCAAAGTGGTACTCCTCCAGTCCTGGAACTTTGGAAGTGGGGTTAAAGGTGCTTACAAGCATAACTGAAGGTTGTACCAAATCCAGAGCGAAGCCATACAAAGCCCCACAAAGCAACACTATGCAGACCGCTCACCAAGGACATAAGGTACAATTATCAGCAAGCCAAACTTGGTCCTGTACCAGGCCTATGCTCCATCATGGTCGGTCTGAATTTGTGACTTGGTCCCAGTCCAGCGCAACCTGATACCCTCAGTTCGCACTTTGCACCTTTTGGCGATACCTTTATCTTAATCTCTAAAATTGCATATTTCAATTTCTACTAATTTTTGATACTTTGGTCTCAAATAATTTAGTAACATTTACACTTTTTCTCTAAATTGGTGTGGTATTTTTCTTGTATTGTGTTTTCACTTTACTACTGTTTGAGTGTTGTATAAATTCTCCACACATTGCCTTTAAGTTAAACCTGACTGAATTTGTGCCAAGCTACCACAGGTTTAAGCACAGGTTAATTTAGTGATTTTTTGTGGTTTACCGTGAAAAAGAATTGTGCCTGTTGCTCTGGAAGGTCTCACGCCCCCACCCCCACAAAAAGTAACCCAATTTCTTATATATTGCTTAAGGAATTCTCACTAACAGTGTATCTGCTGTCTGGAGTCGAAGTAAGGTGAGGTTGTTCACTCTTGTGTGGCTTTGGGATGACCCCGGGCTACCTGTACTCTGTCACTGTAGTTTAGTAAAGGGGTGGCTGTGTGTTAATGATTGTCTGTTTTTTCTTGTTCTTTTCAAAGAAGTACATGTCACTTACTGCATTATGAGAAGTATGTTTTTTCAAGCTGCCCAAAGTTCGAATATACCACAATTTTGCTATTATGTTCAGTTACAAGATTGAGTTTGGTGGTACTTTTAGGTGAAGATAATGTTGCAGCGCATTTCTTATTTTTTTATAAATAGCTTTAAGCACACAACCATGTGAGGGGAACTATTAATGTACAGTTAAATTTACCGTTAATAAAAAAAACTATTTTACAAATCTCAACACGGTAAACATCAGTAGCATCCCAGCTGAATGAAGCTTAACAAAAAGGAGAGCTTGCTGTTTTTTTTAATCTGGCCACAAAGCAGCAGGGAATGATTGATTGACCTCACAAGAACTCAGCAGTTTCCACCTAATTAACTCTTTTTAGATGATGCTGCAGTTTCCCCCACACTTCTGTCTGGACATTAAGTTCAGGAAAAATAGTCAGGTTACTGTCATGTGTCACTTTCATCCCGTTCTGCTTATGGTTTTTGTTGCGACCAGCAATCTTTGGAAACAAAACTACAAGTCCTGAAATTCAATTTTGCTGCTGGCTAGATAAGCAAGTACTGACTGCAGGTGCTACCCATGAAGGGGACTTGGCAGCTACATGAGAAAGCCTAATAATGATGTGCCACAGACAATCAACACCATTGAATGTCAGTACCTTGCAGTGCAAATGAATAGTCTATGGCCTAAAATGATGCTCTGTAGATCATTCTTTGTTTTACAGAGTGTGAAGCACTGCTGCTTTTGTTTCTGGGGGCCGATATTGCAGTTCTACTGCAGAACAGGCCCCCCAGTAACAAAACCAGCCCCCACAGCTGCAAAACCAGCCCCACCCATCCGGCCTTCTGGGGAAACGCCCAATGCCAGCTATAGCCAGTCCGGTCCTGCTGCTGGGACTTGTAGTTACACTTTTCCCTGCTAAAGCTCTGCTATGTGATGAAACGGTGGCCTCTCACAGGTCCTCTACACAGCTCATACTGTCTGTGAAGATCTACACACGAGAGACACCGCTATGGTTGCTCATCCCAGTTTGAGATGAACCAGAAGCCTCACAGTTCTAGAATGCATAGAGGGATTGCCTTAAAACACGGTACTGGGAGCGTCAAATATGAACCCATTGTCACCTGTGAAGCTCACATGATGTCGTACGTGGTTCTATAACGCTTTTCACTTGTCACTCCGTGACTTTGATGCCCATCATGTCTGCCTTGTGTTGGGAGGGACAGTGATGGATCAGATGCCATTACTCTTGTAGGTGGCACAGGGGAGTCTTATAGTCTTTGGTGGTTGGAGTTAGAAATCCCATGTGCTATGTTTATTGGATTTTAGAGCTATACCATAACTGTGGTTTTACCTAACTTTCAGCATGTGTCCAGGATAACATACCGGTTTAACAAACTATAGTAGTGCGTCTAAAAGACTTGTATATGTAATGTTATTAAGGCACTACGTATGTTTACAGGAATATTCCATTAGGAAACTAAAGTAAATGGTCTTGCAGAAACACTTTAGGGGTGTTACATCTGCTTTAAGGAAACCTTTTCTGAAGTAAGAGCTGCTTATGCTCAATGAAAAGCCGTAAGAGCCACTAATATCATTAGTGTTGTAAAAGGTACCAAATAAGACCAGATTACATTACTGTCCACCATATGCAAAGGTTGCCAGCAGTGATCATTTCAGTGCATCAGGCACGGCTTACAGTAATGTAAAAATGCTTTGTCGATATGGAATGCTTCTACATGGGTTATACATAACAGCCATAGCTTCAATGGCCCTAGCACCAAGTTGATAATATTAGTATTAGTCTCCTCAACACTGTTTGTTTTGTATCACTGAAATATCAGCTTTAAATATATTTTGGAAATTCAACCATACAGAAGATAAACCGTTCTGAAAATGCACCCAATTTCTTCTCGAAAACATGCTTTTCAATATTTGTACAAATGCAAAGTCCCCCTGAGCAATTTTTCAATCTTTTGTAATATCCAACAGACTCCTGATCCAAGTCCAGGTTCAGTTTTTATTTTTATATATCACATCCCAATGCAGCCAAGTAGTTTTCTCAAAACATAGGTTGATCTTTATGTTCTTAATTGCAGAAAAACAAAGGTTGATCTTTATGTTCTTAATTGCAGAAAAACACCAACACGTGTTTCGGCGTGCAGTATAATGCACAGTAGACTTCTTAAGGGCTGCAATCCCAAGAAATTCAAAATTACCAATCAGTTCGCAAAATCCATCCGTACATATAAGGGAAAAAGTTCGTTCTCCTAGTGAAAAAGGAAGGACACCACCTCAATCAAATTATAATTAAAGGAAAATCAAATTGAAAAAAACTTTATATGAAAACTTTATCACCAAGTAGTGCCTATAAGAGAGCAGAAACTTGAACCCCAAAGTAAAAGACCTGTATCCAAAATGAAGTATATTCACCCTATACTCCAAAATCCGTCTGCTTGTAGTTTTCTGTAAAATTCAAAAGGTAGAAAACCCAGGTCGTATGGTGTAAAGCACTCCAAAACCTGTTTATATAAACAGCCCAAGTTATAATAATATTTACACACTGAATCTGGGATTCTTTATAACTATAATCTAAAACATCTCACATCACCTTAGTTAACTTGCCTCTCCTCGCAAGTTCGTAAGCATCAAATGAATGGTATCTCCATGGAATAGTTCTAAATAAAGTAAGTATCTAGGATCAACAAAAAGAAAGACATCCCTATGAGACAGGAAATAACAACGAAAGTCAGATTATGGGTGCTAAAGTCTAAGCATCAATAAACTAAAAGAAAGTCTCACCTATATTGCTATATGTTCATGGGTAAGTTCTGCACAACATGTAGTGAGCGTCTGAGTCATACGAAGTTAAAGCGCGTAATGAACGATGATAGTATCATGAGTACATGACCTGGGATAAACAAAAAAATATAAGTAAAATCAGTGATATATACCCCAACGGTATCCATTAAAGAGACATGTTCTCAGTCACATACACTTGAAAACACCCTAATCATTAAACCAAGTAAGAATGCAAAGTATACGAAAACATTCTAAGTTAACGTGTGATCATAAGTCATCTAAATTTGAAATCACTCCATTTTATTATAGCAAAATAATAACACACAATGTACAAGATAGAAAAGGTTTAAATTAAATCATGACATAACAGCCAAAATTCACTGCGAACCACTCGCCTTGGTTAAGCACCTTGTTACCTGATAACCCGATACTACAGTGTCCAAGTAATTCTCCTAAACTCCTACTAACGGAGCCATGAGTATGCAATCCAGCAATTGCATCCCGTAAATCAAACGAGCAATTACCCCTTCTTACCTGTCCAATATAAAGTATGAGCGCCAATCAGAAAAGTACATCCAAAATACCCTGTCCTACCAAACCCGTATTCCCGGCGGTGTACACCAGGGGTGCCATTGTACATCGGTAAAAGTACACTCATATTCATTAGACGTCTTCTATCTTAGTGACGTAAAAAAGTATGAGCACCATCTTGAAGTAGTATGTCAGCTGCTCATCCAAAAAAACATCCAATAAAAAAATTGGCCGAATTATAAATAACAATAATGCCTATTTCAGGCATCGGTTATCACTGACACTAAATCAGTATAAATACACTCATATTCATTAGATGTTTTCTATCTCAGTGATGCGAAAAAAGTATGAATGCCATCTTGGAATAGTATGCTAACCCCTCATCCTAAAAAACCTTCCAATAAATAAATTGGCCTAATTATAAATAACAGTAATGCCTATATTTGGCAACGGTTACCATTTAAACTAAATCAATCCTACCCGAACTTTATGTAATATTCACACTACAAACGATCTCTAGGAGTAGTCGAGTGTTTCACGGTGCAGCGATCTCTGAATATGTAAATTTCTACATACGTCTACGCACACTTAAATGTACACCAGTAATATACACTTACTTTCTTAATGAATATGTTACAAGAGAGGGTTTACAATTAATATCAAATATCCGTTGTTTAGACGAATCAAGATCCATGTAATAAGGAGCCCCTACTGCTCCTAATGAAATCTCACAATTTAGAGACTAGTGTGAGAAACAACCAGAGGTTAGAAAAGAATAGTAAAAGGAAAATACTAAAGTATGAGGAAAATAATAAGATGTTAAAATCGTGCTATGTTAAAAAGAATAATTAAAATGAAGAAGTTGTGGAGTTGTGCTGCAATGCACAAGTGTCTAAGTCAGACAACAGAAGGATAAAGAGCACAAAGTAGGTATGTAAACCAAGGATATGTGAATTGCTGGGGCTTACAGAATTGAAGAAATCATCCTGTGACTATAGACAGCCACAAATCCATAATTACTAGGATGACAGTCATAATAACAACAATTTCAACATCACAGAGTCACATACATAATATATCACACTTAATTGTTACTAAGTTTGTATTGTCATCTGTGCAAGTATTAAGAGTAGCATGTGTACAACTACTGAATTCAAAATCATTATTTCGTTCATTCAACATACAGGAACCCTATGAATTCCACGTACATTGGAGTATGTTCCTTTACTGTACATAAGAAATAATCATAACTTTAGATGAAGCGGAAATGTAACACACATTACATAACACATTAATTGATTAATTGTCACCTGATTGATACTACCCAAAACCCGAATTTTACACATTACATAATACATGAATTAATAGATTGTCACCTGCTTGTTACTACACACAACCTAGGATAAAACAAAATACTGTAAATAAAGCCATGTTTTAAGCCGTATTATTGTCCTAAAAAGTATTGCAGTTCACTATCATTGTTCAAGCCGAGTTCCACGGCCCTCAATTTCATGATCCATAATGCCTCACTGCCTCTAAGAGCTAGTTCCCGGTTGCCACCACGAACATCCTGTCTTACATGCTCTATGCCATGAAAACTAAATTTATGTTCTCCTTGATTTTCATAGTTCTGTACAATATGTGCAGCTATAGGGTATCTAGTATCCCCGTTTTTCAGTGCTCCAAAGTGTTCAGCCATTCTATCTCAAAGTCGCCTGAGTTTACTTCCTATGTAGATTTTCTGACATGTACAGCGAATGATATAAATTACAAAGGTGGTATCGCAATTGATGAACATGTTAATCATAAAGTCTCCAGTATTATTATAATTAAAGTGAGTTATCTTGGTGATAGCCCAACGACATGAGCTACAACGTCCACACTTATGGAAGCCTTTGATTTGATTGCTCAGCCTATTCGTATTCGCCAAGGTTTTAGGATAACTAGGGCTAACAATATTAGCTAACGTTAGACCCTTCCTAAAAGTGACAATAGGCGTCTCAGTCAAATACGGTGAAATCGATTTGTCAGTTGTCAATAAATACCAGTGTTTTATAAGTATCCTATACACTCTGTTACTATCACGACTGTAGTTAGTCTCCAATCTGATTTTTTTACTGCCATCAGTATACATTTTCTTACTAACCATTTTAAGGGTATTTCCTCTGTGCAATTTATTCTCTCTGTTGGCTGCCTTCTCAACTCCACCTCGGTCGTAACCCCTGGCAATAAATCTAGTCTTAATATCTTCAATGGTGTCATTGAATTCAGTTGGTTCAGAATAATTCCTCCGAGCCCTAACAATCTCCCCATAGGGGATGGCATTTATTTGGCATCAGGGATGACAGCTTTCTGCGTGTAACAAGGCACTGCAGCTAGTACTCTTGCGATACATCTTACTGCAAATTTTGTTGTCTTTAATATACATTTCTACATCCAAGAAGACAATCTTTTGTGTATCATAGTGAGTGGTAAAATTGAGGTTATAACTATTGGAATTTTAGTATGCAAAAAATTCCTCTAATTCAGAAACATTCCCTGTCCATATTAAAAGGCAGTCATCAATGAACCTCCCCAATAATGCCTTTTGTCTATCCATTTAATGCCCATGCGGCCCCAGATCCACTGGAACCCATGGCAGTCCCAAGTATTTAGCCTGTACCACCTGCTGTCAAACAGGAACACATTATTTTTCAATATCAGTTTTGTCATGTCTAGTAACATCTCTGTGTATTCAAAATATTCTACTGGACGTTTATTCAAAAATGATTGTAAAGCCTTGATTCCTTAATGATGCTGTATATTAGTGTACAATGACACCGCGTCAAGGGTCGCCAAGATAATTCCTGGTTCCCATATCACATCATTCATTAAGTTCAAAACATGTTTCGTGTCCTGTATATAAGATGGCAAATTTTGCACATGAGGTCTAAGAAACGTATCAACGAACTGGGAGAATTTTTCTGTAGGGCCCCCAATTCCCGATATATTCGGTCTACCTGGTGGTCTGGTGCGGTTCTTTTTTTGGAAGGATATACATACACGGAAATCTAGGATGTTCTACCAGTAGGTATACATATTCATCATGATTAATCAAACCCTTCTCATACCATATTTTAAGGTTTGTATATATATTTTAATTCAAACAAGCGAACGCTTCGAATTTATTGGGTTGGCCTCCACACTGGAGAGCTACTTACAGGTAGCTGGAGAGCTACAAGTACTGCATGGGCTAGTTGTTGGAGAAGCCTATTTTAGACTATTATATTGCACAAGAAGTGCTAATTTCTGAAATGTATCTCACTATATGGGCTTAACTGCTGTATTTGTGCCAAAGTGTTACACAAAGTGTCACCTGTAAGGCAACTGAAGGTCACAAGTAAGCAGTCTGAAAAATTGTCAGCTATTCCAAATTCTGCCGTCCCACTTCAAAATATGGTGGAAACGACTTCAGTTAACATTATCACTGGAGTGGAAATTTCAGCAACATTATACGGCCTAGTTATAACTTGGCAAGTTAGTTCAAATCTCAGAGGCAGTGGCGGCTCCTCCACTAAGGCAGAGGAGCGGCACCCCACCGCTTTGCAGCAGTGAAATAAAGGAAAAATAAAATGATAACTTGTGGTTATTATCATTTTATTTTGTCCTGCTGTGGCAGCTTTGCAGGACAGGGCAGGGCAGGGCTGCTCTGATGACAGGAGTAGGGGAAGTGGTGAGCACACTTTGTAAGTGCTCGTGAATGCTTGACCGACTGTCTCGGGCCAGCCAAACATTCATGAGCACTTTGCATGTTCTCCAGCCAGGATGCATTACAGACAGGGTGGAGAACATGCCAAGGCTCCCATTCCCTGGCTGAGTGCTGAACCATGGCGCTCAAACCAATCACAATGCTGCATTGTAGTGTTGTGATTGGCTTAGTGGAGCCTGGATGTGCTTCTGTTCCAGCGGTGTGGAGGGACGGGGAGGAGAGATGGAGGAGAGACGTGGCAGTAAGGTATGCTTTTTTTCTAATTTTAGATCCCCATGCCCCCCTTCGTCCCCACCACCCCCAATTTGTGCTGGCCGCTGCAACTCAGTGAACCTTGGATGTTGCTTGGTACGTACATCCTCACTCATAACAAGGCTGCTGCATCCATAAGGCGAGACACTGTACCACAACCAGAGGGCAACAAAGAGATCCTTATCACAGCCATGAGTTCCAATTACGGACATTTTGTAGGACCTGAAAAAGCAGGAAAAACTGCATTTTTTTACTTGCGGCATCAATAATCCTTTGACTGTTACCGATACATGTCCTCTATGAAGATGGTAGGTAAATAATGCTAATCAGATCCAACCATGTTTTGCATTTTCATGGCTACTCATAAATGTGAATTCAGTGTTGAGAAAATGTGACGTTACAGCCAGAGTTTCCAACTTTGGAACTGCAGGAGCGGCCCTTGCAGGTAAGAGCGGTAAGGCGGCAGGGCTGAATCAGCGTTGTGGCGAGTGCAAGGTAAGTGTTTTTCTTTTTTTTAAATTTTATTTTCGCTTGTTGCCGTCTGTCGACTTCCTCCCCACCCAGCCACAATGCTCTTACCTGCATGGGCCGCTCCTGTAGAACTGGGTAGCCAAGTTCAAGTGGCGCTGGTTCAACATGGAACATGTAATATGGCGACGGACTATCCCTCACGTTTGCGACGGAGTAACCCATATGCCAAACTCATTATCAGGCCCTTAATCTCCCTGTGCCTGAAAAAAAAATGAACTTGTAGAATATAACTGGTGCTTGTGTAAAGCTCGACAATTCCTTAGGGTCAAGTACGCGCTATATAAAACTGTAACAAGAAAAAACCCACATCCTGTAGGAATCCCTATGCTCTTTTTACAGGGAGTTTATCATTTCATTAGTAAATGGCTGTCTGAAACTTTCTTTTCCTAGGATAAGAACTTTGAGAAACTAAGAGAATACTGATCCAAAAGTGAAAGAAGAACTTTTTCAAACATAATAGAAATTAGAAAAGCACATACCATAGAAGTGTAAGGTAAATGCACCACGGGAGCAGAAAAAAGCGCTTATGCAAGTACTTCTTCTCTGAACAAGACATGTTTTCGGTTAACCTCAAGTGATTAAATTGCTCTTCAAGAGTCATGCATTATTTCTTTCCGATTTTTGCAATATTTACATTTTTATAACGCAGTCTTGAGTTGGCCACAAATAACGCCTACCCTTCCTAGCTGTGCAGTAAATATTGCGTCTGTCAGTGATCTTTGATTTTTTTTAGGCAGGCAAGATATCAAGTAATTTCTCCAATGTGCATAAATCTCCCTGTGGTCTTAGCATAATGGGAAAATCAATGCATAGTGGCTTGCATGTTAAATAAATTAATACATAGCTAATTGAATACAGGCAGAAGGAATTACAAATCTATATAAATCTACAAACGTTGCTGATAAATATCTAGCTCCTGTTTTCTAACTATATATGATGTGCCCTGTCATCAGAAGCATTCCTTTTAGTCAGCAGTATGTAGCTCATATGTTACACTAACTGAACAGTCTCAAATGGCGGTCATTTTGTCCTGTGATCTATCAAAGATTGAAACATGTATTATGACATGATTGTATTGTATTGTATCATTTATATAGTGCTTCCAACCCTATAATTTGGTGCCAAAGTGCATTATGCGATTGTTAGCACGCCACACAGAGGAGGAGTGTGTGGCTTTTAGAGTGTTGTACTTGCTGTGAACAGTGCTGAATTTGTAAAAGTATAAGTGCTGGAACCCAAAGTTCAGCTCAGAATCCTGCGGGCTGAGCTACCGAATGTCAGGGCTACTAAATACCAAGGGTGCGTACTCTTGAATCCACCTCATACCTCTTTCATCCACCACCAGATACTCCCTGTCCCTTTAGCTCACTCTTACAAGTTCTGTTTCACTCCCGCGTTCTCCATTTGTCTCTGTTCTCTGTATTTATTTTCTTTCCCCCTTTATGCCTTTCTCTCTCTTGATCAAAGTCTGATTATGACAAATATGTGCCAGTCCCTAAAAATGAGTGCCGGTAGACCCCACCGGCTCAAATTAAGCACTTGCTGTGATCCAATCCGGGAAGCATTTTGATGTCGCAAAGAGTGACTATAGCGAGTGCTCTTATCTTGTCGTGGGGTGCATCTCCTAGCAGTGTGATCAAGGAGGGTGTGTGAGAGATATGTCTGCAAAGGGAGTAGGAAAGGTGAAAGAGACGAGTGAAAGGGGCAGGGCTCTACCGGGATGGCCAGCGATATAGTTAATTTAATTTGGGTCAGGGTGACTAAAGCATAAAGGCAGCTACACAGCACCAAAATAGTCAGAGGAACTGTGTCGTTTCGTGGGACTGCGCCCACCAAAAAAGGGGGCAAACAGAGAAGATGCAGTAATACATATGTGTTAAAATTAACTGATAAATATAAATTACAGAATAAACGGTGTGCATTTTATCAATTATCACGTTGAATGCATTGCAAGAACTGTCCCCCCCCCCCCCCGATAATTTGCACCATCAAGAACAGACAGCAATAAAAACCAAAGAACATGACAGAGGCTACTGGGTAACAGAGTGACATCATGTCGATTGAAAGGAGCCACGCTGACAATGAAAATTCAGTAGAAGTAACATTCATCACACCACGAAAATTCACAGAAGTAACATTCCTAACACATGGACAGCTTTTTATTTTTGCACATATATGACTTTGTTGTTTTAATGGATGTTGATTTGTGTTCAGTCATAGCTTATTGTTTATATATGAAAATATGTAATTAGTGCACCTTATGTTGTGAGGGTTGATGTGAGCTCTTCTGTTTTTTTTGTTCTTTTTCATGATGGTCACGTGTTTGGTTTAAATATCACGGCACGTGAAATAATGGTTTGCACCTGGGGGTTCGTATTTAGGTTGAGTTCAGTTAGTTCACACTGAGCATTCTACTGATAAAGCCACGCTGCTATTGTTGGTGTAAGCAGGATCACATTCCAAAAACCTGAGCATGGTGAGTTTGATAGAGCGCAGTGACATTCTGAAAATTGTAGGGGTACATCATATTCACGAATAGTTCGAACCCGCATATATTCTTACGTGTGTTAACTTTAGTTTGTGTTGTAATATTTAATGGTAAATTAAATGTTAGAATGAGTCGTGCCTTTCAAGAAACGTGAAACATTGTTTAGAAGGAATCATGTAATTCTCAATGTTCATTGCAAATGCTTAGTAAAGTAGCTCATGTGTAATGTAATGCATTAGATTTAAACATGCACCATATTAAAGTCTGCACATGTAGAAATGATTAATTGTGCCTTAAATGTGATCAAAAGTAGTGCTTGCAGATGCAACATTTATAAACACGCGTTTAATTTGATGTCAAAGGCCTAGATGGAGTATTTGTTCTTTCGTGTTATGAAAGGCCTGTTCGAATTTCTTATGTTAGCTGGTTTGTGTAGGCCTGAAATGCTTTTTCCCCTGGTAAAGCTCTCATTTGGAGGCAGTCAGCAAAATTCATGTGCGTGCAAGGTTGTTCTGTTCTCATGATTCTGTTGCAGGTACAAGGACACCGTCCATGTTAGTAAGACTAACACCTTTTGTTTTAGGAGTTAGGCATGGAGGAGACCTGTTATAAAGTATTCAGGAATGCTGATAATTGGGAGCCGATATTCTTTCTTGCTGAAGAAGCCTGAGACCCAAGGACACACCAACTGTTACTGAACAGAGTACAAGTTTTGGTGGAAAATTACCAACGAGAGGTGCCTGGCCAGAGGAGGTGTTTCGGGGGCGTGTTCTATTGATTGTGCATTTTGTATTAGGGACAGTGCCCCGAGGGATGGGTCAGCAGAGAGCCGTTAGAGGGTTAGAAGGAAGGGATCAATTCTTAGAAGGAAGACCTAGAACGAACTCTGTAGTTTTTGGCTACTGACCCTTACAACGTGAGTGCACTTCTTAGGAAGTCTTCACGAGCTGACCTTTTCTTGATCTTGCCTAGGAAATGCTAAGTAGGGATGCCACTTTAGTGATAGTGTAGGGATAAGATTAACGGATTTCTTTTTTCAGCCACTAATGAAGACTAATATCGATGTTGGTGCAGTCTTTGCCTGTTTAGTATTTTTGGAGTTGCTCATTCTTTTTATGCTGCACCGGATTAGGCTGATTCGTAGATTGGGCTTTGTATTAGTGCCTATGTATTTTTACAACCTCGTCATGAGGTGTATGTTTGTTCAGTTATTTACACTAAATTGGAATTCGGAGTCAGTGATCTTTGCCGAGTTTTTCTAAATTGATCTGTGCTGGGTTTGTCATGAATGCAATGTTTCTCCCCTTTACACTTCTCAGCAGGTAATAAAGGTTAAGTCGACCGAGGATTCTCAGTAACTTTTATAGTAGAATCCGGCGTTATCAGTTGGTAGCGAGAGGATGGTGACCTCTGTAGTAAGGGAAGATGTAGAGAAGGGTAGTCGTTGAGTCCCCATAGAGCTCAAGTGATGGTTATCCAGCGGATTGTGAGCGGAGGACAACGGCGTTTGATGGAAACCGACGGAGAGTGGCGGTGTGGCGGGAACAGCAGTTCGTGGTAGAGTGAGTATGAACAGGGATGTGTGTCTGTTATATTGCGGTGTTGTTTTGGTTGTGTGATGTCTTGCGGAGTTGGAATGAGAGTTGAGTGATTGTGGTTTGGGCCGAACACGTGCGGTCCATGAGATTCGATTTATTGATATCCTGGGATAAGAGATTGTGGTGTAAAAGGCACCCAGAGTTGAAATTGTCTGACCAGTGATTGTGGGAGTCATGAGACGTCATTGACTGACCCACCGGTGATAGGGAAACGTGTGCGTGAGTGCGTGAGTAACCAACGCAGGTCGTGGGTTACTGCATGTAGAACATTGAGTGATTGGATCATATCGATTAAGTCCATGACTGTCTGGCCATTCGTGGGCAGATAGTCTGAGGCAGTTGTCTGGTCGTTTCGTGGACATACGGTGGCCAGAGTTGAGGTCGAAAATTACGCGAGACTGTCCAGTCGTTTCGTGGGACAGTCAGAGAAGTGACTGTTCGGTTGTTTGGTAGACAAGCAGTCACTTCATTGTATGAGTGAGATGCGTGAGTGTGTGAGAGACGAATTGTAAAGGAGGGGAACTGCTGCATGAGGAGGAAGAGTGACGTCAGAGAGTGCCACGCTGTGATAGGTCGGTTGGTGTGAAGCCGCGCTGGTATTGGTGGATTGTCATCAGGAAATAGAATGAAAACAATTGGAGAGAAAACGTTGATTTCATCATGAAATGTTTTAAAGTTTTACAAGATATGTGTAGAGGAAATCGAAGAGTGGTTACTCGAGGAGGAGAAGAAGCTCCACTCGAGGATACCCCAGCCCATTATATGGCTACGAATGTGGGATTGCATACTATAATTTGGCTTGAACATTGGCACAAAATGACTGAAAAAGAGGGAGAATTGGCTTTTCCGCGTTATGTTACTTTCAGGTTGGAAGTGTTATACCAATTGAAAACAGTGATGTCTTCATTGCGACCTTTACCCAGACCAACACAGTTTGAGGCGCTACATGCATGGATGAGAGCAGCACATGACAGGAAAAGAGATCGAAGTCAGGAAAGGGTGAAAAAGTCGATCAGGGCGTTTCAAGACGTGCGATGGGACGCATTGGAGAAGGGATGGAGGATGGAAACTATTGAAGGGGATAGGCTATTCCTGTTGAAGGTAAAAGTGGGAGATACCCAGAAGAAGTGTGGTGAGGAGGACAGTAGTGATACGGATGACAGCTTGATAGATAGGCTACTATCAGAAAGACCACCTCCATATAATCCAGATTCAGAAGAGGGAAAGGCAGTATCAACAGAGGGAATCGGAGAATCGCAGACTCAACCTAGTGCGAGAGTAGTGGGAAGAATCTCAACAGGGACGGAAGTGATGGGAATACAGACACCAGCAAGTACGGAAGCAAATGGAGTTACAGTTGTTACAAGGCTACCGGATCCTCTTACAGTGCCGGTTACCATGGCCCTATAGTGTCAGTATATGACCCAGATCAGGTAGGAAATTGAAGTCTAGCAGGATCAGTAACAGGAGAGGGGACTGGCTCTGGAGGGAATGGCATAATGAGTGAAATAGGTCACCTTCCGAGACCCATATAATCAAGTACGCCATTGCCAGCCACTGCAGACTGCTCTAGAGGACAGGTGGATGTAAGAATGGCGAGACCAAGGTCTTTGGCCGATTCAAGATCTGACATGAGGACGTGGGAGCCACCAGTGAGAGGCCCTAATGATAGGATGACAGGAAACTGGGATCGGGGGAATTCAGGAAGCCGACCAGTCCTAGGGAATATAGTGGAAGGGAACCGATGTGGAGATCAGAGCAGTGAGAATGGAGAGTCAAGTGGTGCATCAAGTCGAGGAACCTTTAAAGCTGCTATAAGAGCAAAGATGTTGAATGTGGTAAAGTTGAAAGCTGAGGTGGATGAGATAATTAGCAGGAACCTGCCTTTGGAAAGAGTGGAGCTTTATGAACCAGACAAGTTGCTGATTGAAGCAAAGGATGTAACTCACATGGCAAGGTCAGCACATGAGAAACTGACAGACTTGGCAAGAAGATGAGGTGGATCTGTACAAAACAAAGATGTTGCAGGAAAGTCACAGATTGCAGTACAGTGACCAGGAACTGGAAGAGAAGAGAGTGATAGGGTTGAAAACTCATATTTGAGAATTAATGGTCGGGATACATGCATGGAGCATGCTTGATAAGTGGGAGGAAAGATGGTCCAAAAAGAAGAGCACCAAAAAGAGCGTAGGAGAGACACCGCCTCCAGGAGGGGGATAATAGGAGTGGAGAATTACTCTTTGTGAGAGGTACAAAACGGAGGGTATGTGCATGTGCCTTGGTGTAGAGGTGACTTGGCAGCGTTTACGAACAAATTTTCTTGGCTGAGGGAGAAGCTTGTTGAGTGGTACAAGCAGGTCGACTGGTATGTTGTGGGTTGATCTGAACACCTTGTTTGATATCGTAGTACCAAGTGATTTGTGGGCAGCTTGTAAAGTTGCAGTTGATTGGCTGACTTCTGAAACAGACAGGAATTCTGTTACCAATGGTCCTTCACCTATTGCTAAGAAAAAGTTTGATCAGGTAATTACAGGGCTGAAATCCAAAATCTCACCACAGGACATTGATTGGGTTAAGATAGATCGAACTGTCCAGGAACCAAAAGAGTCTGTACATGAATATTACGAGAGGCTCTTACAAGCCTTTAAGCAGTACAGTGGACTAGACATGTTAGACCCCAAAGACATAGGACAGTTTGTTTCCAAGTTGATCTTGTGTCTGAGATCAGAAATTAGCTTCATGATTCAGCAGCATTTGATCTGCTGGCAGAAGAAGTCGGTGTGCGAAATACTGCGGTACGCCAGGTACTGCAGCGACGAGGTTGACTTGAAACATAGGAAGCTTAAGGATAAGCTAATGCTGGTCCAAATGCAAAATGCTGACAGGGAAGTTCAGACACAGCCAAGTGGAGGAACGCTTGGGCGAAGACAGGGAAACATTCAAGGAGGGACCCAGAATTGGCAGGATCAAGGAAAAGGGAAATCTGTAGACCCTAAGACAGTGATGGATGTGGCAACACTGAAAAAGACCACTGCGTGTCACCTTTATCACAAGATCGGGTATTGGAAGCGCGAGTGTAGATTGAATCCAGCAAACCAAGTGCAATAAGAGGAAGAGGCGGTGCAGGTATCTGAGGTTGTCAATACAGTGACGAGACCCAGGTCCATGCAAGGAGGGACATTGTGCCCGCAGGTACAAGTTCAGCAACCTCCGAGAATTCCTCAGGGAAATCGAATGTACCAGCAAGTGCCCCTTTTTTAGGACTGTGTTGAGTATAGATCAGACCTGTTGAAATGACGGTGCCTGAGGGGGAGGAAGACTGCACTCTTGGGGCAGTCTTAGAGGTAGACCAGAGGGGACCGTTTGTAGACGCGGATGTTGACGGTCATCCCACCAACTTTTTGGTTGATACTGGTGCTACCCGTTCTACTGTAAGATCTGCAGTAGTTCCCAACCTACCACTCTCGGGACAATCAATCCAAGTAGTAGGAGGGGCGAATAAGAAGATGACTAACTCATTGACCGAGTCGATTCCTGAGAAAATAGGAACTTTTCGAGATCGGCACCAGTTTGTGGTGTGCGACTCAAGTCCAGTCTGTCTTCTAGGACGTGATTTTTTGTGCAAACTGAATTGTACCATCTACTGCACGCCCAAGGCAGTGGAATTACAGACAAATGATGATGATGCCACCTTTAAGGTTGCAAATCAGCATTTGTGCATCAAGATGTATCCTGTGTTGACAGTGGAAGAACTTCCACTTGATTTGAGAGACTCTGTTTCTTTGGATGTGTGGGATTTCAAAGGAGAAGAGATTGGACTGATCAAAGGTGTTGAACCAGTTAAGATCCAGGTTAAGCAAAATGTTGAGTTCCCGAGGATGCCCCAGTATAATCTGTCACCTGAGACGATCGCAGGGATTAAACCTGTAATCGATTCCATGATTCAGCAGGGGATCCTGAAGGAGATAATGGGCAGTCCATGTAACTCACCCATCATGGGATTACAGAAACCAAGCGGGAAATTCAGAATCGTGCAAGACCTGCGAAAGGTCAACACGATTGTGGTTCCATGTTGTCCAGTGGTACCGAATCCATCAGTGATATTATTCCAGATTCCATGCGAAGCGGAGTGGTTCACTGTGACTGACTTGTGCCAAGCATTCTTTTCGATACCTTTACACAAGGAGAGCCAATTTTTGTTTTCTTTCCGTCTGGAAGACCATGTGTTAACGTGGTGTCATATCCCTTAAGGGTATACAGAGAGTACATCAATCTTTAATCGGATCTTGAAAAAGAATCTTGAGAGTCTCGTACTGCCACAGAATTCCGTTCTCGTGCAGTACATTGACGATCTCCTCATTGCGTCCGAAATGGAGGATGCTTGCAGGATTGATACGATTGCCTTACTGAATCATTTGGCGGAGAATGGACACAAGGTGTCCCCTAACAAGTTACAGTACTATCTGAGTGAGGTCCAGTACTTAGGTCATTGAATTGAGAAAGGCAAGAGTAAGGTGTCACCAGACAGAATTGAGGCGATCATGAATATGACTGTGCCTACCACTCAGAAGGAAGTCAGGATGTTCTTGGGGCTGGTTGGCTACTGTCGCCAATGGATTCCTAATTTCTCACTGAAGGCGAAGCCTTTGCAGAGGCTGACGCACAAGGATGTGAGTGATCCGATACCATGGGACCATGACTGTCAGATTGCGTTCTTGGAGTTGAGAGAGGGCCTGTGTCGTGCTCCGGCTCTGAGAATGCCTGTCTATAACAAGTCCGTTACGATCGAGCAGGTTGCGCATTGTCAGTTCTGACTCAGAGTCATGGGGGTGTCCGTAGACCAGTTGCTTACTTTTCAGCTACTTTAGATCCAGTAGCTTCAGCATTGCCCGGATGTCTCATATCCGTTGCTGCAACAGGTGTCAGCATTGAGAGGTGTGAAAGCATTGTCATGGGTCACCCATTTACTGTGTATGTTCTGCATTCTGTTGAGCTTTTGATGACAAGGACTAAAACACAGCATCTGACAAACAATAGACTCACACGCTATGAGCAAGTCATACATGCCGCAGAGAATGTGACTCTGAAAAGGTGTTCTGTTTTAAATCCTGCCACACTAATGCCATTGCCAAATGTAGATGATTAAGATTGTGAAGACCATGACTGTCTTGATGTTACTGAACTTTGCAGCAAACCGAGACCTGACATTGTTGATGAACCTCTGTCTGACCCTGATGAAATTTTCTTTGTCGATGGTTCATGTTTAAGAGACAATGTGGGTCATTTGAGAGCAGTGTTTGCTGTATGTACCATCACTGGAGTGGTTGAAGCTACCTGCTTAAAAGGAGTATACTCCACACAGGTGGCTGAAATCATTGCCTTGACTCGTGCCTGTTTGGCAGCTGATCATATCCGGATCACCATCTACACCGACAGCCAATATGGTTTCGGTGTGGTTCATGATTTCGGACAGCTATGGTCGCAGAGGGGTTTCCTGACATCATCTGGATCTCCCATAAGGAATGGAGAATATGTGAGACAACTGTTGGAAGCGTTGCAATGTCCCAGGGAAATAGCAGTGGTAAAGTGCGCTGCACATGGGAGGGGGTGGATTTTGTCTCTCTCGGAAATAAGTATGCCGATGAAATTGCACGTTTTTGCGCTGAACAAGGGTGTATATTTACTGGAGATTACACTGGAGAGAGCAAGAAATAACTGAGATCAGCATGATGTTAGCCATGGCAGACACTTGGGAGGAACTCAAGCGCCTGCAGGAAGAGGCTTCAGATCAGGAAAAAGATGTATGGATCAGATCAGGATGTGAGAAGGGGGATATTGACATTTGGGTTTCAAGTGATGGTCGAGCAGTGTTACCAGATGAGCTATTGAGCCCGATGGGAAGACAAATTCATGGTGCTGCGCATCTTGGAAGAGATGCGATGGTACGAGTGTTCAGACAAATGTGGTACAATCCACGATTTTGTGCGTTTGCTGAAGCAGTGTGCCATAGGTGTGTTACCTAGTATGCGAACTAGGTTAGTTTGCTCTGATTAAATCTAAGTCAAAATTATATCAATAATTGACCTCCAAATTGGGTCACGGTACACTTTACATATGGTTCTATGTAAAAAAGTAAAACAGCTCGTCATAACAATGAGTAAAGGTAGTGCTTACTTCAGCCAAAGTAAGTAAAATTTATTTTACAGTTGTAGCATATAACACAAGTATATTACCTTAAATGTATTAGGCAATTGAGAACTTTGCATTAGTTATACATAAAAAGTGATTTTGTGAGTCCCAGTGAAGTGACCATAACCTATCTTGGTGAGTGCTATGTGAAACATGTGAGAAAACAGGGCAAACAGGTTATTGGTACGTATCAAAAGGAGAGCAATACACAATGGATGATGAATGATTAAGGCTCTCTCTTTTGTTTATTGTCGACGATGTTTCAACCCTCTCTTGGAATGGGGTCTCTTCAGGACAGCGTATCTGGGGACAGTACAGCACAGGGCATCTAATTCATGGAGTATCTTAGAAGGGTGGATGATTCCGGTTGGATGGTGGGGAGCCAGTACATAGGATTGGCAATCTTATTGAGCTATTAATTGGTCCCAATCATTTAATGACATGGAGAATCATGGGTTAACGGTAGAAACCCGAATCTTTATGCAATTGTTCACTCATTGCAGTTCCGGGGCGAACGATGCGTCGCCTCCGTGTGCCCTCAACATCTTCCTACTTGCAATGCATCTTCACAAATGTTTAATCCACAGATTTTGGCTTGACTAAATACTTTGTGAAAAGCCTGTTATACTAAATTAAGTAGATTGCACCCATGTGATGCAAACCTAAGAAAATAAATGTACACAGGGGAAACTTGCATTTAAACATTAACCATTCAAACCTGCATCTGATTGCGGAGGACACATTGATGGTTGCAAAGGCACAGATCCGCTTTGGTGTCTGGCCAGGGCAATTTCTTTTGAATGCTATATTAGCGAAAGCAGAGCTGCTATTTGGGTCAACTTCCCCACTAGGCGGGATGAATCCTCTCCAAAAAGGGGAACTCTATCACCATCGGAGGGAGGCAGGGTGATGTCTACATTATATGCAGATATATTGCATCTAGATATGGGTATTTTAGGTCAATGGATTCTCCTGAATTGTGACAGAGGCCAAATGACAAAGGGCAGGACGCTTTCATAATAAAGCAAATTCTAATTTGACTCTGTTTAACTTCTTTCACAGGTCATACCTGTCCTGTAGTCCTAAATTAAATATACCACGATAGCACGACAAATGCCCGATGTAACAAGAAGGGTGCAGATTTGTTCCCTATGGTGTGGACTAAAACACACAAGACTTTCTCTGACTGTGATTGCTAACCAGCCAGTACAGTGCATGACTGAAAGCAGTACAATCTTTCCCTTTAAGGCTCCTTTTTTTATTACAACATGTAGCTACTGAAGAAATTCTTTCTTCATTATATAATTTGAAACCCACTGACTTGTTACGTGATCCTGCACCAGCATGGCTCTTGAAACAACAAACATAGGGGCAGATTTACAAGCCCCTTGCGACACTTTTGTGCCGCCGTAGAGTCACTTTTTGGGACGCAGCGGGGGCACCAACAATGTGCCACATTGAGGCCAATTTACAACGTGACGCATCAAGAGAGATGCATCACCTTGTAAAGTCCTGTGTAACATTATAGCTGCGTCAGGTATAATGTATGCAGGGTGGGCGTTCTCACTCAGGAAAGCCTTGTAGAAGTGATCCAGTGCCACTTCTTGGACACCACTGCGTCAAAACCTTACCCCTGCTTGGAGCAGGCGTAAGGAGTGACGCAGTGTATTGGGGATAGGTCTCCGCTTGCATTGCTGGAGTTGCGTTGTGCTTCTGACACGACTCCATCAATGCGTGACTTTTGCGCCAACAGATGAGTCATAAATTCTGACGCATCTGTCAATCCTTGCACCGTATCCATGGTGGCGCAAGGGTTTCGCATGGGTTTCTCATTGAGGCACAGGGAAACTGACAGATGCGTCAGCTTCTTGTAAATCTGCCCCATAATGTTTTACTCCAGTCATGAAACATTTAGTTAATTTATCAATCTAAACTTTGTCATATCTCCTTCCCTTAAAGAATTATTCATTTCACCTATAATTTAAAAAAACTTATCTCTCAGCAAGTGATCCTTCCAGCTTCCATCCCATAACAACCATAACATTGCAGGCTAATGTTCCTGGACATATAATCAATTCCAAACTTCAGTGTTTTTTTGGTTGAAAATAATATTCTATTACCCATTCAAGCCAGAAATAGGCCAGGTCATGCGACCAAGTTAGCTTTACTGGGCTTCTAGGAAGATGGTCTTTGTTTCGTATATGAAGCTGCTGCATCTTTGCTACTCATGCTGGATCTATTGGCTGCTTTTGACACCATGGATCATGAAATTCTGCCGAGTCACTTGGCCATGGTGTTTGGGGCTGCACCCAGAATGCTACACTAGTTTCATTTTTATTTATCACAGATACACTTTTCACTGCCAACTAACTGCAGTAAGATATAGGGATCCATAGTGGTACTCCCATTCACCTGCATTATTTAACATCTATGTAGGATCTCCACATTCAACCTCTGCTCAAATTATAAGTTTATTTTAAATGCTGTACTGATGGTACCCAAATGTACATGAAAACCTCACCCAATCTTCAGCTCAAGTGCAACCTGGCAGATTGTGCTACATGACCTTCAAGATTGAATGTCACAAAATGACCTTCAATTGAACCAAACCAAAAGTGAGCTGATCATGTGTGGTGCCACGAATATTTCAGATTTAAAATCCTGGACTATACGCACCATCTATGGATTTAGTACTTACTATGCCATCCAGGGCAAGAAAACGTAGCTTCCTCTTAGATGCTGAGGCCTCACTAAAACCTCAAATTAGCGCACTCACACAATATGCTTTAATTTATATTTTTGTAATGCAATGTCCTCAGGTCTGTCAAAAAATCTTAATAGAATTTAGAGGGCCCGGAATTTGGTGGTTTGTGCTATATTTGACCTTGCACCAAAAATTCTGTCTCCTGCCTTTAAATGTCTCAGTCAGCAAACACCTGGATATCTAGTCACCAAACTATTGGAAAAAACTCTTCCCTCAACTTATGCAGAAGCCAAAAGATGAGATTACAAATGCCAAAATATAACCTTGCCACACTTTCTGATCGGTCATTTCGCATTCAGACTCTTCTTGGGAGTGGTCTGCCACCTTGCCTCAAATAATTCACCCCCTTCATAGATTTCAGGAGACAGCTGAAGACTTATCGGTTTTTTTAGACAGCTTCAAGACAGCTCCAAAAGACCCAGGTGTCCAACCAACCATGGACTCATAATGAAAAGTGGACTACCCTCCCTGTTCTGGGTTCATCACGTAAAGCAGTGGTGGCAGCAAATCATGTTTTATTCTATATGGCATGACCAGACCTTTTTATCTGTGTGAAGGAAAGAGTGGCCTACTGACACATCTCGTGTAGAGTTCAGCTGTTATGTGAGGCCCAGTCCTTGCGCTGACATGCCATGTGTATGTCGAGTGTGTGTGTGTGTGTGCATGCGTGCGTGCCTGTGTGTGTGTACCGCGAGTCTGTGATACATGCATTGTAGTAGGACTCCCCTGGCCTGATTAAGAACGGTAAATAGGGAGGAGCCTAGCGCGCACCCAAGATGGCCGCGTAGGTGCGAGGCTCCCGAGGACCTCCGCGACCTCCTGCATAAATCCTGACCGAATCCTGTCCTAGATGAGGGGACTGTGTTTGTGAACCCGAACTGAGGTGACGCCCGTTTTCCGTTTTCAATTCGGACTTCGGACACCGGCGGGAGCACCGATTAAGGTTTGCGGCCTTCTCCACACCGGCCCCCCGTACTGGAGTTGTGGGGCGATCCGGCGACAAAGTGAATAACAGCGGCGGGCAAGGCCGGGCGACTCGCGCACCCCGCACTTTCACTTTCGCTTTTGCGCCCTCCTTGCTGCCAGGCGAGGTAGGGTCGCGAAGCGGTGTGCGGTGGTGTGGCCTCGTTGGGGTGCCCTGCCGGCCCGCCGGCGGCGGTCCGTCCTGCGGAGCGGTGGTCGCCCCCCCCCAGAGCCCTTGAACGGGATTGTCTACCCCCCTTTTTGAGGAGATTGGCTCGATTTGGGGACCGCGACCATGGCCACAAAACAAGATGGCGACCGGGCTAAGGTGAAGTCGACCCGTCGTGGCGCGGCCCATCAATCCAACAACATGGATCGCTACACCCTCCAGAAGGGGTCTCCAGAGGCGCTGCGTAGGTCCCCTACGGGCCCGACTGATGCTCCTGCTCTGCCCACGGACCTGACCCTCCGAGACGTCATGGGCGCTATCGCCGAGATGAAGGCCTCGGTGGACCAGCGCTTTGACACTCTGGCGCAGAAGATCGACTCGGTCCTCGTGGACGTGGGCCTCGTGAGAGCCGATCTGTCAAAAACAAATGACCGGGTCGATTCTTTGGCCCACTCTACCTCGGGCCTCACATCTGACGTGGCGGCCCTCCAACAGGAGGTGCGCAGGCTTGGCCAGGCGAGCGCCCTGATGCATCGTCGACTGGAGGATTCCGAGGGTCGGGCCCGGAGAAACAACGTCCGCATTATCGGGGTGCCGGAAGGACGCGAGGCAGAGGCAGCGGATCTGTTTGTGGAGGACTTGGTCCTCACCCATCTCCAGCCTCGGGGGCTGAGTAAATTCTTTGCAGTGGAACGTGCCCACAGGGTCCCCGGGGGTAGGCCTAAGGCCGGAGCCCCTCCGAGGCCTCTCATCGCCCGGATTTTCAATTTTCGGGACAGGGACGCTATCCTGCAGACTTCCAGGCTACAAGGGCCGGTCAGACTTGATAACATGGATATAAATTTCTATCCTGACTTTACTCCGGCGGTCCAAAAGCAGAGACAGAGCTTTCTCGGTGTCAAACGTCGCCTACGGGACCTGAATCTCAAATATGCAATGCTTTTTCCGGCTAAGCTGAGGGTGGAGGTGGATGGCCGCACGCACTTTTTTGATCGTCCAGAAGCGGCCGGGGACTGGCTGGACACTTTGCCCGGAGATCGGGGCCGGGGGGGTGGGGGGGGAGCGGTTGGTGGGGAGGGCCCGCCGGATCAGGACTGAGGGACTAATGGTAGGCCTTGCTCGGGACTATGTTATTGTCACCATTGACTGTTAGGGTAAGTTCCCCTCCTGTGGAGGTCGTGTGGGGTCTCTTGGGGGATCTCCCTCCTCCTCTGGGGGACTAGTTAGTTTTCTTCTATGGGGCGACAGGCACACTGCACTTTGGGGGGGCTGTTTGGGCTCATGCAGGGGTGCAGGGTGGGGGGAGTTCTGTTGGGATGGGTGGGTTGGGGTGGGGTGTGGTTTGTTTCTACCGCAAGGCAAACCCTTCATTGTATTGGTGTTTTTGAGATGCTCTCCGGGGGACAACTGATTGCTTCTGTATGTGATGGGGGGTAGGGACCTGACTTTGTTGTCCTGGAACGTTAACGGACTGGGTGATAGGATTAAGCGGGGTGTGGTCCTGCAATATCTGAAACGGATTTCGCCTGATGTGGTCTTTTTGCAGGAGACGCACCTCATTGGTAACACCTTTTGTGCCATGAATCGGCGTGGCTATCGTTTGGTGGCCCACTCGGGCTTCACATCAGGCTCACGAGGGGTGGGCATTATGGTCAAGACCTCGCTCCCGCTAGAAATAGACGAGGTGCGCCATGATGAGAGGGGACGCTACACTGTCTTGGTGGGGAGAATGGAGGGCAAAGTAGTCGTCTTTGTCTCAGTGTACGTCCCACCGGGGTTACAGTCCACCACCTTTGCGGACCTGGGACGCCTCCTGCTTGACCTTCCGGGGGGGCTTCTGGTGGTTGGGGGGGACTTCAATGCGGTGGCCTCTGGGACTATGGATCGCTATCCCCCTAGGGACCTCCCCCGGGCACAAGCGTGGCTGTCTGGCCTTTTGGACACACTGGGATTGGTGGACTGTTGGCGTCTAAAGCATCCCGCTCAGCTGCAATACACCTTCCATTCGGGGGCCCATGGTAGCCTTTCGCGGCTTGATTATGTCCTTGTTCCTGCGGCCTATGCCGGGAGAGTGGGGGAGGTGCGCCACTTGGCGCGGGGTATTTCAGATCATTCCCCACTCCTGTTGCACTTTGATGTCTTCCCTAGGGGGGAGGGCAGGGTAGCTCCAATCAATGCCTGGTACCTGCGCGACCCCACTATTCGTGCGGACTTGATTAAATCCTTGCAACGGTATTTTGAGGAGAATGTGGGGTCTGTCTCGTCGGCCATCTCCCTGTGGGAGGCTTTCAAGACAGTGCTTAGAGGGGAGGCCCTCTCCCTTATTTCCCATGCCCGGAGGCGCGCACAGGAGGAGGTGACCCGGGTGGAGGCCGAAATTACTGAACTGGAGGGGGATCTGGGGAGTGGGGTGACTGACGCTGCGCTGCACGTTCTACACCTTAAGCAGGCGGCCTATAGGTCCCTCGTCGAGGAGGCGGCTAGGGGCCTCAGCAGAGAGCAACAGGGGCGATTGTATGATGTGGGTGATAAGGCTGGCAAGTTGATTGCGTGGTTGGATAAGAAGGAGAGTGCTAGTCGTGTGGTCCCGCTGATTGAGAGAATGGATGGTGTACGTGTTACTGAGCCGGAAGGCATTGTCTCTTGCTTCGCAGATTATTTCCGCGAGGTATATTCCCCGGTTTCTCCCTGCCCGGAGGAGGATTCCCATGCCCTGCTGCGTGACATCGCGCTGCCCTCCCTCTCAATGGAGGACAGGGAGTTGATGGAGGCCGCCCCCACCTCGGACGAAATTGCCCTCGCTATCCGTTCAGTCGCTTCTGGCAAGGCCATGGGCCCGAACGGCATTCCTATCGAGTTGTATAAACTGCGACCGGATGTACTGGCACCCCATCTCCGCGCAATGTTCCTTGCGGCCCACTCGCGGGGCTCCCTCCCGCCGGACCAGCGTCTGGCTACCATCGTGGTTATCCACAAGGAGGGGAGACCGCGAGACCGGGTCACATCCTACCGGCCTATCTCGCTCTTGAACGCGGAACCTAAAATCCTCGCCAAGGTGCTCGCCAACCGGCTGGTCGGCGTGGTGGGCGATTTGGTCCACCAAGACCAGTCCGGCTTTGTTCCCCATCGCAATACGGCCCTTAATCTGCGGCGCTTGCACGGGGTGCTCGCGCGTGTTCCGTTCGTGCGGGAGCCGGCCATCTTGGCGTCCTTAGACGCCACCATGGCGTTCGACACGCTCGAATGGCCCTACATCTGGGCGATGTTGGCGAAATTTGGATTTGGCCCGGGATTCATCAGTTGGGTCAAATTGTTGTACTCGAACCCATTGGCACAGGTGGTGGTGAATGGTTGAGTCTCGGCCCCATTCGTGCTGGGACGGGGCACGCGACAGGGTTGTCCCCTGTCGCCACTCCTTTTTGCACTGGCCTTGGAACCCCTGGCGGAGTGGCTGCGGTGGCACCCTTCTATCCGTGGTCTCCGTTGGACCCCCGAGTATGAGGACCGCGTGTCCCTCTACGCTGACGATATCCTTTTGTACTTAGCCTCCCCGCGCAAGTCACTGATTGTCCTGGTCGATGTTTTGCGCTCCTTTGGCCGTAATTCAGGCCTTGTCATCAACTGGGCTAAATCTTGTGTCTATGTGCTTTCCGGGGAGGCTCCTGTCCTCCCCCGGGGTTGTCCGATCCAGATTGCCTCGCAGGGATTTCGATACCTGGGGGTCTATATTACGCTGGACCCGGTGGCCCGCTACGAGCGAAATCTGCTTCCCCCCCTCCAGCGCTTGAAGGAGGATGTCGCGCGCTGGCGGCGCTTGCCGCTCTCGCCGCTCGGCCGGGCGGCATTGTTCAAGATGATGTCATTGCCGCGCTTTCTGTACGCTCTCCAGAACACTATGGACTTGGTCCCGGCGCGCTACTTCCGTGAGGTGGAAAGCTTGCAGCGCCGTCTGTTTTGGGACGGGAGGCCGCGTATAGCTCTGGCAAAATTGACGCTCCCGTGGTACGACGGAGGGATTGCACTCCCGGATATTAAGCGGTATTACTGGGCCTCCCAGTTAGCTGCAATTAATCACGGTTTCTATGGGCCCGCCCTAAACCCGGCATTTGAAATGGACAAAATGCTCCTGCCCGGTGGCGACTACAATCGAGCGCTCTACACTAGCGTGCCCGATTCCCGCTTGACGGGACCCACGCGTGTCATGGTGCGAGTATGGCACGCGGCTAATGCAGCTATGGGATGGAAGGACCGTTTAACCCGAGCGTCACCGTTGTATGCGTCGGAGAGGCTGGGCTCTTTGTGGACCTCGAAGGGCTTCGAGAGGTGGGACATGATAGGCATCAGTACAGTGGGAGATCTCTGGACGAGGGGAGGATTCAAAACATTCGAGATGCTGCAGGCGGAGTTTCAGCTGCAGGGCAGTGAATACTTTCGCTACCTGCAGATCCGTCACGCACTGGGTTCCGTCTTCCCAGACGTGGCCTCCATCCCGGAGTCCTCCCCCCTGGAGGATAGAGTGCTAGATGGCCACGTTCCGGACAGCACGATCTCCCTCATTTACAAGAAATTGATAAATGACCGCTCGGGCTTACTGACTGGCCTCCGCGAGGCTTGGGTTGCCGATGGGCTGGAGCTGGACGACGAGGACTGGATTTCCGCGGTGGCCTCTCCGAAGGAGGTGGCCATCCCGGCTCGCCTTCGCTTCGTCCAGCTTAAGATACTCCACCGGGTGTATATGACGGGGCCAAGGCTTTTGCGTATGGGCTATGCCGAGGATGGATTGTGTAAGCGTGGGTGTGGTGCTTTGGCGACTTTTTTGCACATTCTGTGGGAATGTCCGAGGGTGGAGCGATTCTGGCGTGGTGTGCATGAGGTCCTGCGAGCGGTTACGCATGTCGCGTTGTTGCCTGAAGCGAGGAGATGCTTGCTGAATGTGTGGGAACCGACCGATTACTCGGTTCCGCAGACGCGATGGGTGACCCTGGGATATATGATAGCTAAACGTGACATTGCTCAACTGTGGGGATCCCAGAGGCCCCCGGCGGTGTCAGCCTGGAAAGAACACATGGATTGGTGCATGTTCCGAGAAAAGGTGGTGTATGTGGCGCGGGGTAAGCCTGGGGCATGGGTGAAGATATGGGGCCCCTGGAACGCCTACCGCGGGGGTATTTGCGAGCCGCCGTTGTTGCCTCCCACTTCACCAGCTCCATCCCCCTAGTTGACCCCCTCCCTCAGCCCCGGGCACATTGTTCTCCCAGTCCCGGATCTGTTTCCCTTCCCCTCTCTGGATTTCTTTGGATGGTTGGGGTCCCCCACTGGAGGAGCACGTGTCGTCATTTTCGATCGCGGGTTGCCTTGCGGGTGTGGTTTTATGTTGTTGTGTTGTATAAAACGAAACCGTATTGTGGGCTCAGAGTCATGTGGCCCACGTTGTTGATACCTCCTGCTTTATCGTCTCTGCAAAGTCAGGTGCCTTATTGTATGTATGTCATTTGCTTCTGTCACTTTAGCGGCCGGCCGGAAGGTTGTAGGCCCATACTTGTATATATTTGAGATTGCAATAAACGGTTTCAAAAAAAAAAAAAAAAAAGAACGGTAAATTTACACTTCAGTGCAAGTTTACAACTTTTTGCAATTCACAAAAGAATTTTACGAGCAGTATCTTGATGAGAGCTGAGTCTCCGCCCTTCTGGCAATGACTCCGCCCATAAAAAGATAGGCCCTTGTATAGATAATACTCCTTTGAGCATTGCAACACAATTGTAAACTTACACTAAGGTCAGTGTAAGTTTACCTTTCTGACTCAGGCCCTGAGTGTGTGAGTACGGAAGCCAGTGAAATCCATTTTTGAATGCCCTGGCTTAACATGGCACAAGATGGAGGGTGAGGATAGCTTCACCAGGAAGTGGGCGTTTATTGCCTACATTTTTGTCGCTGGGTGGTGCAGACCCAGACACTTCAAGTGTGGAGGATGGAGGCAGGACTGTCTTTGAAAATTCTATGAATAATTTGTTTGCAAAGCACAACTGTTTAGTTCTTACTGAGCACTGCCCTTTGGCAGATGGTAGGAGTGAAGGGTGGGACTGCAGTGTCCGTTGTTCAAAGGTGAAGAGACTTTCTAAGCTAGGTCTGCCCTTTTATCTGTCCCTGATTACTGCTTCCTGAAGGCTGATGACAGCCAGCTGCAGAACTCTCACACTTCATAGTATCCATGTTGTGGGTGCTCTTGGTTGGGGACAGGCCTAGTGCTAGCTGCTGTGTCTGGAAGCTAGCTTGAGAATGACACTTGAAAGAGAACCACCACAAGCTGGTTTTGAAGATTGAGACAGTAGATCCAAATTCTCTGTCTAGAAAATGTTTATAAAAGTGAGATCGAAATCACCCGACTTTGTTCCATTACTACGTTTTTCTTGCCCACTGAAGGGAGTGCCTTGAAGAGTAGTGGAAAAGCTGCTTTGTAACCTGGCACTGGTGTCTGCCTAGCAGCAAATATCTCAGAGGAGAGGAGACATCACCTCAAGCCACCATGTTCTGCTGTAGGAGCTAACGATTGGCCTGCAGAAGCCCGAAAGCCCGTCTGCCTGCCTTCTGGGAGTGGGAAGGAGCATGCCTGGCATGACAGCAGGTGAGACTGCTCAGGAAGGAGAGTCCCAGTGTGTTCCCTGTGTGAGAAGCAGCCAGACAAACTTAGTAAACTTGAGAGAGCAATCCAACAGTGAACTGCGCTGAGGCGGAGAGTGGTCTCTCTCTGCAGTATTGGTGAACTGCGCTTAAGACATTACTAGAAGTGTGCAATCAGGAAACTACACCAAAAACACCAGGCTGATTGAAGGAATGCGTGAATTAATCTCAGCCAATAACATTCACTCAGAGGCTCATTCCAGACCATCGTTTTATATCCAATGTACCATTGTATACAGACAGTGCCTTGATACTGCTGCAATACGAACAGTCTAGCCTTGAACTGCCAAGCCAGGTCCTCTCTAAACCAGAAAACAAGTAACCCATACTGCCGGCTCGGGTCCCTCCACAAGTAAACCTAGGCCAGTCAACGTGCCACTGGAAACAAGCTGCACTCAACTGAAAGGGTCCAAATAGGCCAGAAATGCTATTGGGTTGCTTGTGTTCTGGTTAAGAGAGAAACTGGCTTGACAGGTATAGTGAGACCGTTCCTATTGTAGTAGAACCAAGGCAGATTTGCATAAGGCTGAGTCTAATCTGAAGTGCTTTGGTGGCCAAATAACAAGGGACGGGAATGCTGCCCAGAGTAATTGCCAGTGGCTGAGATCATTTGAAGCATTCCATCCATCACTTTTTGGTATTTATTATTGTGATGGCCTAAGTGCGACAGTTATGCCTAAAAATGGGTCCCTTGGTCATTATGCCATTCGAACCAAGCTGCACTTGACTGAAGAGGCTAGGCTGAACCAATTCTTAGGTTGCTTGCGTTCCAGTTCTGAAAGGACCTGGCTTGGCAGTTCAACCTTGAGTGTTCCTATTGGAGCAGAACCAAGGCTGATTTGCTTATGGCTAGGTCTAATCTGAGGTGGCGTGGTGGGCATATAAATAGTGGACTGGGAACAACCTAAGTAATTATAATTGGCTGAGATTAATTCAAGCATTACATCCATCACTTTTTGTAATCATTGTGACATGCCTGCTAATCTGCAGACAGCAGCAGTGAATGGTGTTGCAGCCACCACCACTGATTGCAGAACCAAACACCATTAAAGTGGGAATCTCCAAACTGGTTTAGTGGCTGCAACTGCACTATTGCCCAAAGAGGACTCAGTCTGCATGCTGCAACCCCTGCAGGAGGAAGGGCCAATTTGCAGGACACCGTAGGGCTGCCGAGAACTGGCCCAATTGAATGAGTTAAGTCCACGCAGGGCGTACTGTGCATAGCCGCCACTCTGGTGAAAAAAGCCCCAAAGGAGCCCACTCAAAATGGGCAGGAATGCCCCTTCCTCACCCTCTGCACAGCCCAGACTGCCACTGATAGAACCCAAGTAACCACAGGCCTAGCTGTGCCTAGGGACAAAGAGAGCTGATTAGTTCACGGGTAAAACTGCAGTGCTCGCGGAGACTATCAGGCTTAAGAAACTTCTTACACACTTTCATCTGAGTTGCCTATCAGATTTGAGAGAATTTAGATCAATCAGCTCTTGAGCCTAATGCCCACCTACTCCCTAGTATTCGGGGCAGTACTAGCGGGATCCCCAACCTAAGAGGAAGAAAGTCAATTACTGGGGAAGGGTAGCTCAACTTACGACAACCCTCTATACTGGAATGACTGAACTGTGTAACATTTAGTTTTGCTGGAAGGTTTGAAGTACTTTCTTTTTTTTTTTTAATATGCTCTGGGCTGAACAGTATAGTATTGTGCCTGCTCTTTGATTATTGAGTTCTGAGATCTTCTTGCACTAATACCACATTGAGAAGCCTTTATCTGCTTCCCCTTGCTATCCTGATGCAAGCGTGAAAAGGGTTGTACTTGGCCCAGCTTGCAGAGCCACAGTTAGATGGACCCCAGGACACCACTGGCAAATGACCCCAATCATCACAGTTGGGGGTAGTAGCTCTTGTCTGCCCAGTGCCCCCCTCCCCGAATGGAAGCCGTCTGACACTTAATTGATAAATTGTTCTGTGCAATAATTCTTGTATTTTTATTCGGTAAAAATAAAAATAAAAATGCAGATAACAACGGGTTAAGGAAGAACGTTGTGAGACTGTGTCAAATGTGTAGAGAGATAATTGACCGGTTCATTCTTTACAAACATTATGCTGAAAACATTATGTTGAAGGGACTGTTATGATTCGTAAAATTGGAAGCTGTACACCATATTACCTCCTGTGGAAATGATAAACAGATGATCAAACAGAGTGAACAATCAGATCTATCATGACCATTTCAATCATGGGTATAAATTGTTTCTTATTATATGATAAACGGTTGTTAGTCCATATTTTAGACCGTCCATATCATAAAAAACATTCGAAATCTAAACGTTCGTTCATTCCTTTTGGCTGTAATGTTGATAAGTGATTTTTATCCTTGTACTTTCAGAAAAAGTCCCCTGAAAAAGGGCCAAGCCCGAAATGCATTGGGCATACATTGATACTATGAAACCAATAGTATGGAATTAATTCAAATTCAAATTCAAATAACTTTATTCGATTGTAAGTAAAAAACAATCATAAAAGTATAAAATAACAAGGCATTACAGTTCATTAAAAAGGGGATTAATAAGGAAGTCACATCATATGGGAAACACATTATCCTGGGTAAAAATAGAGAAAGATACCATTTATACGGTAATCCTATTTCTAATAGAAATCACTTTCTTTAAGTACAATGTAATTGTTGCGACACAGAGGCAATTGTCCAGCCGTTGAATTTCATACATAGCCGGGCGGCATTGCCGATGCCCGATCTCTCTTAAAAAAGGTAATAATTGGACAATCCTCATTTGATGATAGAATTTACAAAATAAAACAACATGCATTGTGCTTTGGGGGGACTTCCATCACAGGGACAGGGAGGTAATACATGGGACCAATTGTTAACTGATGGGAAGCTAACCAATCTGTGAAACAGTCCCAACCTAAAACGGGTTAATATAAATCTATCGTAATTACCCATGACATGGATCAGATAGGGTTGAATGTTAAAAGAAGTTAAGATTAATTGATGATTTAAAACAGTGGGTTTTGTGATCTCAGCAGTAATTCTTAAGGATTCTAGAAAGAGCAGACCCTCTTTTTTAAGCTCTTTCCGTGAGATAGCAAGCATGGTATGGGGTTTTAGAAAATAATCCAGTTTACCAATATCACTTAAGAATTTTTGTACATAATTCAGCCACGGTATCCTCGAATGTCCATCTAGTTTTAAAACATCTGCCAGTATGACTCTGTTGAGTTTGGGTTCTTCTTTTGTCCATACCCTATGCCAAAGTAATACCGGTTCCAACTTAATAAGGTCAGATATAAAGGGGAGTCCCAATTCCGAGTGACAAATATAATTAGAGGAACTCCTGGGGACTGCGAGGATAAATTTTAAGAAAGAATTTTCAAGTATCTGGAGCTGAGAGGTATCAGCGAGGCCCCAGATCCCACTACCATACATTGCGGCAGAAACGCATTTGGCTTTATAGATCTTAATTAATTCAGTAGGTGGTCTGGTGCCTAATTTCCTCGTGAAGGATCTAAGGGCGGCAATAGTACGGTTCATTACCAATCTTTTAGCTGATATAGCCTCGCCCCAAACATCCTTCGCGGTAAATAAAATGCCCAGGTAGGAGAATTGCTTCGTACAAGATAACTGCTGACCCTCAATGAATATAGTCTTTTTAATTTTTGCACTTCTACCACAGCGCATGATGAAAGTTTTTGCTATATTAACTCGTAGGCCCAGATCTTTCATGAAAAGGGCAAAGTTCTCCACCATGCGTTGTAGACCCACTTGGGTGCGAGACATTAGTGCAGCGTCATCCGCATACATTAATTAATTCAAATAATTGATTACGAACAAGTGATTATAATTATGAAAAACTTCAAATAAAGAAAGGAATATATTGAAAATCACCATACAAAACTTTATTGAAATTCATTTCAGGAGTGCAAGGTTGGGGACGTTACTCCCAAGGGAAATATCGCTTTGTTAACCATTATTTACATAGGGTCATCATTGGGATGAAGAATGGAAAACACTCCTTGGATGGTCTCCATGAAATGAATGTCAATTAGTACATTCCAGAATGGATCCCCCATGTCAGTCTGGAAGTGCTAAGTTTCAGTCCCACAGAGAATAGTAACCCCAATCATATATGTGCCACGGTGAGGTATCAGTGTGCTGCAAACCAAGGCCAAACAATCCCAGAATTGACATAAAATGGTTAAGCCACCACAAGGGGTCAAATAATTAAAACTGCATGTTCAGGGGATTAAAACCTAAAACCAAATCGATGCGATCACCATACGAGTCGGTCCTGACTTGTTGTAGGTATGATGTTACTTGCTGTATCATATATCTGGATGCAATGACAGAAACAGCAAAATACAAGTCGGGCGGTACACTATGCTAAGCACAGATTTTTAGTTTATGTGTTTTTAAGCCACGCCCCTAATTACATTGGCCACGCTCCTTTGAGAGACCCCCCAGTTTTTTCAGACTACTTAAAGCCCTGCACACAACTATTAAACTGCCCACATCCAGACATTCATCCATATATGCCCCTATATCCATCGTTACATTAATACACCCACCGTTCATGTATATAAGCAGCACACTCACCCAGCCATATAATCAGTCACATAAGAAACCATACATCCACGGTCAGCCATCTATCTGTCCCCCTCTTTCGTGTGAATGTGTTGTCTGACTATAATTCTTTATATAGGTGTAGTCTGTGTGTATGTGTGAACACACGTCCATGAGTGATGTTTCCGTGTAAATGTGTGCTTCAATGTGTTTTAATGTGTGTGTCTTTGCATGGTTGACTGCATGCTTGATATGCTGTGTGCGCAAGGGTGCCTGTGGGGGTGGTGGTCTTCGCGTGCATGGATGCATGTGTAATTTATTTTATTTGTCTGAATGTACTGGATAAAGAACACACCTATTGGGTTTTAATTCTGTTTTGTCTTAAAAAGAGGGGAGAACGAGATTAGTGCATATCATTAACATTACTTTGCAGTCCAATATCAGGGTTTTGCAAATGAATACAGTGAAAAGCAACATCGGATTACAGTTTTGTTTTAGTATAAAAATTAGAAAAAAATACTTCACTCTTATGGCAGGCTAGCTCGGTATTCCCCCGTTTTTGAGAGCATCTTGGCACACATAACTGATGTGCAAGTGAAAGCTACTGTCTGATTGAGGCGTGAATGTCACTTACTCTTAGAAGTGCAGACACGTGAGATTCCATTGATAGCGCGAACCAATTGTCAATCCGATTGACATTTCATCATCATCATTGCTTTATATATATATATATATATATATATATATATATATATATATTTATATATATTTACAGAAGTGTTCAGAAATTAAGGGGCAGATTTACAAGCCCCTTGCGCTACTTTTGCGTCACTTTTAACATGGGGAAAGTGACGCAAAAGTGGCGCAAGGGGCTTGTAAATATGCCCCTAAATGTTTTAGAAAAGGGTCGCTGTGAGCAATGTGTTAAACTCGTAGTCTCATCTACAGAATAGAGTGAACACTTTTGGGGAATGAGATGGAAATCAGCACGCACCTCGAAGAAGGTCACTCTGGTGATGCCCATGTTGGGGGTGCCACTGAAGGGGCGTGCAGGCTGTCGGACGGCCCGCTGCAGGAGTGCAGCTCTGGAGAGAGGCTCTTTCACAGAGATCCGTGAGTCCCGCTGTAAATTTCAGATCATCCAAGGAGTGAGGAAGGCGGGCTGAGGTTAAGCACGCTGTGATTGGCTGTTGCCTAGAGAAGAAAGAACTGCACCCTCCTCGGTTCCTCTGTCAGCAGGTAATGCTGCCGGAGATCAGCCTCTAGCTAGGGAACTGGCACATAACGTAAGACGCCACCGTCCCAGCAGAGCACTTCTGTAGATCTACTCTAGCAGCCGTTCCTGGTATTCGAAGAGAGTGGGTTCGTGCACTTACTGCACAGATCCGTGGGTAAAGCACAGGTCGCAGGTTTGAACCCTCGAGAAGCCGACTCAGGCTCTCGTTGTTTCGAGAGCAGACAAGTGAGTGCGGTTGATTAGGGTAAAAGCAAGTGTTGTTTACGGTGCAGCGAAACCATATCTGTCTAGAAGTTCTGGCGGCAGGTTTACCGCACGAGGCTCTGACTCCGGGAGTTCCATTGCCCCTCACGAGCTCAGCATCTCCGGGAGGCCCTCTGGGTCTCTGGCTCCCACAGCACATACCCTGAAAATAAGCACCATCATGCAATTTCAAAGTGTCCGTTCGAGCTATTGAGGCGGTATGACAGAGTGTCAGCTCAGCATCCTCTCCCACCGCTCACTCAGGCCTGTCTTGGGAGACAGGTCGCCTCTCTCCACCCTGATCTTTGTCAGCGTGTGCACTAAATTCAAGGGAATGAGCTCTCGCACTGATTTATTTGAGATTGCTATTTAGCCGCTGGTCTTTAAACGTTTTCATACAGAGCATTTCTCCATCACCTTTGTATATTTGATGTATGTCCTACGTGTCCAAGGGTACGCCCAGACATTGGCCCCTTGCTGGATGTGCCACAGGGCCCCAGCTGCACCCCACCGAACAGCCCCAATCAGGCCGCAACTGGTCTTGGGTCGCTTGTGTTCTGGTTCAGGGAGGATCTGGCTTGGCAGTTTGGGTTGGACTTCTCTCATTGGAGCAGGACTATTGCTGATTTGTTTATGGCTGAGTATAACCTGACATGGTATGGTGGGCAAAAGAAGGATGGGTTGGCACACTACCTGGGCTATTTATTGCCAGTGGTTAGACAAATTACAAGCACTCCTGTATCACTTTTGTGTATTTTCAAGACAGGGTGCCCTCGACCCTGAGTAAATTAACAAGCATTTGCAATGCAATAGGTCTCGCATTAGTAAAAGTTTGAGCTTTTGGCGTTGCAAATAATAATGCAACACCAATAGCTCTAATTTTTAGTAATGTGAGACCTAAGTATGCTACTATGGCACAAAATGCACACAAAGATGACAGGACAATGGGAGTACGTATTTGGTAAACTAAAGATATGTGATTACGAAGTAGGCCATAGAGACAACACATAAAACAAGAGTTTGTACTATTGGCATTGTAAATATCAATGCCTTTTAATTATATATGTTAAGAATGTGCAAGGGGTGCGTAAACACGCACTTTGGGCATATTTGTGCAGGCATTGCTTGCGAAAAGCAACTCTGGCAGTAACTATGCCTTTTTTACTGCCAGTCTTTGTTTTCGTAAGCAGGGACTATAAGTGCGTGTTTACGCACCGCTTGCAGCTTTTATGAACACATAAATAAAAGGCATTGTCATTACAATGCCAATAGCTCAAATTTTCGCAAATGCAAGACCTACTGCATTGCAAATGCTTGTTTAGAACCCAGAAAGTGCTGGTCACTGTTTTCCAACAAAACATTGATTTTTAAATGAATACTGAGTTATAGCACAGCTTCACAGGAGAGCAGTTACAGTACATTACCCCACCATGTACATACACATGCACACGTAATACTTTTTTACATTTTAAAGAAAGCTCTGGAGGGGTAACGTTGCACCTGCTACTTGTGTATGCAACATAGCTCCCAAAGTTTCAGAATGCTACGTGTGACATTTTTATAATTTCAGTGTAATTATGAGTAACATTCAACGACTATAAGTGACACTTCCCTCTTTCTGCAAGCAAATACATGGCTGCACGTACAATTTTCAAAATGTTTCCAATGTTCTATTGCAAAGACCAAATGAAATGTTTGAGATAGAACCTTAGCCGCAGAAGAAGAAAATGTAGTACGGCGGTGCTCTGAGCGAAGGAGGGGCCGATGAGGGGAGGGAAAGCGAAAGCGTGCCATGCGCGCAACCCGTACGCGAGCCCGTTCTTACGGCAGAGCGCTCAGCCACCCACCTGTGTGCCCTCGGAACCTGGGAGAGATCTTGTTCAAGTCTGATGTAAAATCAGTGCCAGTCGAAGCAGTGATTTAAATGCTCCAGCGCGCTCGCTGTGGCCCTGCCCCCTTGTGTATGCCGCTGGCCCGGCTCCGGCCGGGTGTCAGAGGGCCGATGCCTGCGGTACTGAGCCGCTGCTGCCGGGTGGGGGGCGGGGAGTCCGGGGGTCAGAGCCGCGCCATGGAGGTCCGTATGGCCGAGCTCTTCTGCTCGGGCCTGGAGATCAGCGCCGCTCTGAAGCCCAAGGGTAAGAAGGCACCCAAGGGCCGGGGCCGGAGAACCAACAACAACCGGCAGAGCACCGCGACCAGTCTGCCCCCAGAGGTGAGGCGGCGAGGAATGGGGGTGGGGGGCAGAAGTTGCGCTCTTGCCTGAGCTCCGTCCACGGGAGGGCTGGTTTGTGGGGGCAGGTATCCAGACGTTCTTCTGTTAAAAGAGGATAAACAATGGGAGCAGGAATCACGGGACTGTGGAGGGGACCATGGGGTTAATGGTGATGATAAAAGAATTGAAAGTGAAACTTCATGCTGGCTTGCGAGGGAAGGGGGACAGGAGATGTGCACGCCGCGTGGCTGTAAGCGCGTACACCAACTCAAATCCGCCAAAAGCCTGCGCGTGCACATCTCCTGTCCCACTTCCGAGGCAAGTCAGCCACAATAGATCTCGCTGGCGATAGCAGCGCTTCGCGCTGCGTTCACCAGGCGAGACCTAAAAAGGGAACAGGGTCACATACGGATTTATGTGAGATTTCTGTTCAGCCACTGGTCGTTAAGCTTTCTCACACAGAGGTCCCTCTCGTGCAAAAAATGGTTGCTCCTCAAAATAGTATAAACTCTTCTCACGATTACCATTTAGAATGTTAAATATTGCAAGCACATTAGAACACTATAGCCGCGATTGGGAACATTTGATACAAAGAAAGGTAAAAAAAAAAAAAAATCTGCAGAAATTTTCAGTTATGTGCAGAAATAAAATGACGAAGTCTTAATGCAAAAAAGTCCATCACAAGTTGGATAAATTATTCTGACTCGTAAAAGGGCTATTGCTATCCTTTTCAAATGGCAAATAGGAGAGAACCCGAAAAGGGCATCACCCTTCTATTTCTAATTTGGAAAGGCATGTATCAATGGTATGTGACTGTAAATACAATCACACACCACCGATTTGTTACCAATCCCGAGATGTGGTGGCCACTGAATCGCAAAGGGAAAGGTGTCCATTTGAGACACCTTCCCCTTACTGAATCATGTCAACGGCCTTGTGGGGAGCAGGTACTCATCCAGATGAATACTCCCTCTCATTCCCCCCCCATAAATCTTCCCAAATGGGAAACAGTTTAAATATATATGTATGTATATATATATATATATATATATGCAAATTCACTGAAAAAACCATAGGTTTCAGACATGTTATAGTTAGCGGAAATTTTACTGATAAAAAACCAATGAAATTCCCCCGTTATAGTTAGTGCAGGCAACTATAACTCACGCGACCGCAATCTTCTGCTGATGCTAATACTGTATTTAGACACTTATTTGCCCATGTCTTCTTCCATAAATTTTTAGCTATACATATATTAGAAATATTTTTTTTTCATAAAGACACATATGTCATCAGCAGAAGATTGCGGTCGCGTGAGTTATAGTTGCCTGCACTAACTATAACGGGGGAATTTCATTGGTTTTTTATCAGTAAAATTTCCGCTAACTATAACATGTCTGAAACCTATGGTTTTTTCAGTGAATTTGCAAGGTTTTTTAAATGCTAATTCCTAACTATAACGTGTGTGAAACCTATGGTTTTTTCAGTGAATTTGTACGGTTTTTTAAATGCTAAGTTACTTTACGCCATTCGTGGCGTGCACGCCCACTTAACGCAGTTCGTTCCGTGCGCGCGGTGCGCTTCGCGCACCGCGCACCCACTTTACGCAGTTAGTGCCGTACACGCAAGGTGGGCACGCAGTGCGCTACGCGCACCGCGTGCCCACGTTACGCACCGTGCGCACATGGAGGACATATTATGCGCTTCCTTGTGATAGGTAATCTGTTAAATTTAATTTGTAAGTGATGACAATAATATGCCATGCACAGAGTGTTTTTTTTTTTATTAAAATTTTTAGCGTAAGCGCACCGTACGCGTACGGTAAGCGTAATCGGCGAAATTTTCAAAAAATAAAAATTTACCGTTTTTGGCCTTTGAGGACTCAACTAACATGGCTATGTGCATGGGCGCTGTCTAAACAGCCCCTTTATATGTTTTTTGCCTTTATTTACAGCCCCCCCCTCAGAGTGCGAGAGAGAAAATGGCGGCCGCCGCTTCCTGGTTTCGACCGATTCGAATGTTTACTTAGATGTAACAGCCAATCAGAATCGCGCTCGCGCACGCCACCGTACGCGTACGGTAAGCTTACGGTAAGCGTACCGTAAGCTGGCTCAGATATATATATTGATTTAAAGGCTATTTTCTCAGAATCTACTGAACAGATTTACACCAAACCTACAAAAGGCACTTCCTTGACCTGAGGACTACCTCTCTGCCAAATTTCTAGTAATTCTGTTCAGCCGTTCGGGCTGTAGCCCTGTCTAAAGGTCCTATGGAAAAATGCATGGGAAAAACGCGTTTTGGGACCCCCCTTTTATCTCAGCCCCCGCTTGACGAATCCCCCCGAGACTTTCAGGGTAGGAGCGGAGCGTAGCGCCCCACCTATTTTGAGAAATTCGCGAGGATTCGTCGACCGGCGCCAAAGTTATTCAAAATAGAATGTTGCGGATTTCCTATGGAAAAGGGGTCCTAACTATAACTACCTACTGGCGACCGCCAGTAGGTAATATATATATATATATATATATATATATATATATATATATACACACACACACACAAACGCACGCGTGCGCGCACACACACACACACCCCACCTGTGCCTTCAATGGACATACGTTGCTTTGGAAAAAATCTTATTCTCTCCCCCCCACCCCCGATTGGACAATTAGGGGATATTCTCAAGAATGTGTGATAACCATTGCAAAAGTTACTTAACCCAACCTCCAACATCGCAGTCTATCGCGGGTAACTGACGCCGTGTTAACCAAGTATTCACAACACGGCAGTACCATGCGATAGTCACCAGATAACGCGTTAAATGGCCACGTTAAAATCAATGCCACGCCACAAAAATGCGAAACACGAACGCAAAAAAAGCTGCGATGAGGCCAAGCGCGATACAAAAAGCTGCGAAAACCAGCGGCAGGCCTGCAAATCTCACGCGTCTGGAGGGAAAATGCACTATAAAAGCAGAACAAGAAAAACACACCATAAACAATCCAAAGTGCGCAGCAACATGGATACACCCTGACCGAGCACAAGGTACAACGCGGTTAGGGATGGGCAGGGAGAAGAGGGAGAGGAAGACGGGGTGCAGTCCACAGGAAAACAAGACCAGCGTCACGGAGATGACAGAACACAACCATCAACTGACCCACAATCAGACTACCTTGAATGCAGCCGGAGTGTCAAGGAGGCCAATGGAGGAGGCCAAGAGGCGCTGGCATGACGTGAAAACCTAAACCAGGCACCAAGACGCCGCCAACTGGAAGGCAGCAACGGCGACAGGAGGTGGGAGTCCTGCGCCACAGAAGGAGCTGGAGGAAATGGAGGCCAGTCATCAGTGTGGAGACGGTGCAAGGAGGTGGGAGTACGGACACAGCTCGAGAGGACCTGACACAACAACAACAAGGTGATTTTCAACCAGGGACTGGGGGACGGGGGAGATGGGTACAATAGCACACATGCACAAGTAAGTATAGCACACTGCACACCCACAATGACCCAGAATCATGTCCCTCATCCCAGTGGCACACTGCGGCACACACACACATAGCACTCACAGCACATCCCATGACAATGTGGCACCAAGTGCAACACCGACACTGCAGAACAGGGGACACAACTGGGTCTGCTCATGCGCAGAAACAGGCCAATCACATTTGACAGAGTAGGGAACTGTGAGAAGCATATGTACGGGTACAACCTCACATCCGTCATGAAGTCCAAATGTCCACTCTCCCCCCTCAAATTGCCAGCACCGCCCAAACAGTCACAATGTACATTGTCACACAATCTGCATGTCAACAAGAACAATGCGCCAACATACATGTCAACACAATGTCAACATGCATCTCCCCTTCACATTGCAGAGGGACAAAAAACACCTATAGCAGGTCAGACCAGACAACCCATCAGTGATGCCAGAGATGACCACCACACCTTCGACACCATCGCCCTAAAACAGCTCATGGATATCTCAGGCAACCCACCCCCAGGAGCAGGGCAGCCAAGCTACATAGAGGAAACCACAGCCCCTGCACAGACCACACAGCAGGAAGCACCCGCCAACACGACTGGCTCCCAACACTTCACCGAGACACACATCGCATTCCAATGCCAGGTGTCAGAAATGCCAAAAGGAGGTGGCCTTACAGGTGTGGGTGGGCTCAGAGCTCATGGAAGCCGAACTGGACCACTAACGTGGGTGTCTAAGTCCCATCAGGGACCACCTAAACCCCACAAAGGAGACCCCCACTACGACAGAGACGCATGCAGATGGACATTCCCAGTACAGAACCACGCCCAGGGGCACGCACATATCAGTCACACACCCACGTTGGCTCTGCGTACGACGGCCCAGTCCACTCCCCTTACGAATTGAGTGGGTGATGACAAAGCTACATGTCCAAGCTCTGACCCGCTGCCTGCGGTGACATGTCTGCGTCTGCTGTACACCGCACAATGTAATGTCGTAGGGCCCCGGGCCCTCATGCATACAACAAGATCACAGGGACACACGCATATATCATGTTGAACTTGCTACGGGCACGTACGGCAGGCCCCATTATTGGCAGGGCCACATGTACAGTGACGCATGTGCTGGATGCGTGTGGGTTGAGTATAAGCCAGCCCGCACGGAGTGCTTGGTGCTGGCAACAACTTGAATAGTGGACACCAGTGCAATGGAAACAGAAAACACCTGCATAACAACTGCTAAGCAACATGGAGGGAGCAGGAGCAAGTACTGAGGTCCCCCAACATGCAAACAGTAGTGTCCGTGAGTTGAAGTACACTGAGGTTGAGGCACTAGAGATGAGCGCGCTCATGTGAAGAAAATGTCTAGGATTGCGTCCCTTCGGGTTATTCATGATGCAGCTGCAGTGGGAGGGGGGGGGGGGTGTCACACCTGAATCATCTTCCTCATCGTCGTCCCTGGTCTCCCACACTGCCTGAGGTGACATTGCTGCGTGAGCTCTCCACAGCACATAACCAAAACAGTAATGGACAATGATTCGTGGTGCACTGAGTTAGTAGCCGCTGGAGTGCTGAGCAGGGGATCAGGCAGAAGATGGCATTCACGACAGGTGCGAGCAACCCCATCAGTCTGCCAGTACGACCGTTTCAGCACTGGCAGTTGGCGGTTGGAGTTGGTCCTGGCGGTGGTGGCGCGTGCCTCCTGAGGTGATGTGAAGTCCGGGCCGGTCAGGACTCGATCTGACGTGTGAGCCCTGGTGTGCCACAGTTGAGGCCGGAGGCAGCGGACAGTGCAGGGCCACAGACACATGGCGTTGATGACCCAAGGCCATCGCCTCAGAGGCCATCCAAAATCTCAGAAGAAGGGGTCCCGGACCTGACCAGCACAGCGTTAGTGGCCCCGGATGCACAGCTGCAGGCACAGGCACCCCACCACAGGACAGTAACTTGCGGTGCACTGAGGTAGGGCCACGCGGACTGGGTGGGTCAGCATCGATGTCCGAGTTGAATGTGGCAGAGGGTTGCTGGGGACAGTGGAAGGTGTCCTCCATGGCATGATGCAGAGGTCTGATGTTATCAGGAAGCAGCAAATGGAGGAGTGGAAAGCGACAGCCTCGTTTCCACCACCAATTCGGTATCAGCCGCATGAGGATGAAAACTACCCCCTAGTCCATAGACTCAGACGCCACCAATGTACGATCAGAGAGTGTCCATGAATGTCAGGGAACAGACTTAGTGGCACCGGAGCAGTCTGTGATGTTGCCGGTACACTGATATGAACTCCGCCATTGCTAAATCAAGACTCTGTGACCTACTGGACTGCAGAGTAGGCCGGAGGCAGCGGTCAGCAGTGGCCCACAGCCACGTGTCATTGGCTCGCGATGCACAGTTAGTGACACCAGGGCAGTTGTCGGTAGTGTTCGATCACCTCCGTAACAATGATCTTTTCTTCTGCCCAAACGCAGCGCGTCATCCTCTTACGCCTCTCTTTGCGTGCAATGATATGTACTCTGCCTTTTGAATAATCGATGTTCAGGTTCAATTCTGTGACCTACTGGAGCGCAGCGTAGGCCGAGAGCAGTAGTCCGAGTGGGCCCACAGAATCTTGCGGCTGTGATGTAACACTAAGACCTGTTGGTACCACATCGAAGGGTGTTTAGTGACATACACTCAGCCATGATTCATGTGCTCTGCCATGGCGTAATCAAGACTCAGTTCCAAAAGTGCGACCTAGTTGTCCGCAGTGTCGGCTGGAGGCAGCGGTCAGCGCTGGGCAACCGCTGTCCAGCCATCTCCTCCTGGATCTCTCACACACGACTTTGGAATGGCATTTGTATTAGATTTGTGGCTGACAGGTAGTGTCACCAGAGCTGAGCGGGTGTGCAGCCGGCAAGGAGGCTGTGTCCTGCCTGTGACGGACTGCATTGGATTGGTGTGAGGCCTGCAGGACCACAGTGCAGGCCGAAGGCCGGAGTCAGCAAGGGCCCACAGACACGTTTGGTGGGAGTCCTATGCATAGACTTGGCTGTACCACATCGGAGGGAGTATAGTGACATGAACTTAGCCTTAAATTATGTACTCTGCCATGGTGTAATTAAGACTCAGTTCCAAATGTGTGCCCTACTTGTCCGCTGTGTATGCCAGTGGAGTACGTCAACGGGAAAGAAGTTCCGCAGGCCTGTGTTGCAGAGGCCGTGATGGTCCGAGGAGTCTGCCAAGGTCGGGGCCTCGGGCTTGGAGCTTGCACCGGCACGTGGTGGGCCCTCTTTGACACACGCCGGTGTCGGCAGGTGGGCATTGAGGCCTGGGTGCGCAGGGGCAGGCAGGACTGGTTCAGAGACCAGCGTCCTGGGGTGCAGCAGGCGCACAGGATCGCTGGCAACTCCGCTCATGGCGTCGGCCTCATGGCGGGGTGAGAGGCGCCACCCTGGCAGAGACGTTGGGCATTCCGGAAGAGGACCACGCCCAGAGTTACATGCCTTTTATTCACACCCCTACGCTGGCCTGGCATACGACAGGCCAGCCCACTCCGCTCACGCTTACGGGGGAATGTAACAAGCTACAAGCTACATTTCCGCGATCTTCCCCACTGGCTGGGGTGACATGTTTGTGTCCACTGTCCACTACACTCCAAACACCAGCGTGGTCTGTATACTGCCGTCTGGCCATCGCTTCCACGCCACACTTCGCATTGTGTACAGGCTCATTCATCGGTCACTTGTCTCCTTCACACATGCCTGGTCCCCACCTCTTCCGACATTCTGCTATTGTGTGGCTGAGGTGCCATGCCGTTGATGGCTAATGTACATGGCTGACCAAGGTCCCCACAGTGAGTTGTGCTGTCGTGTCTGGTGGGTGTGCATGTTGTATGTGAGCTTGTGACGTGTGAATTTCCTGTGTTATTTGTTGCATGATTGTGGAGTTTAGGTGTGTGGTGTGTGCATTTGGTATTGGCCAACGAGCAGTGCATTTCCGTGGGTGCCATCCTGATGACGCAGCTTGATGATGGACTGTCGTAAGGTGTAGGAATCATGCACACTGCCTGGGAAGTTTGCAGCGGCGTTGGCGGAGATTCCCAGGTGGTCCACTATTGTCTGGACATTGGTGGGATACGTGCACTTTCTGTTGCGATTATTGTGTGCAGTGTTGCCAGGGGCCACTAGTAAGACATGTGTGCAGTCAATTGCCCCCTGTGACATGCGGGAAGCCAGCTGTGGCATACACACCTTGCTTGGTCTTCGGCTGTTCCTGCGCAGTGTGTGGGAAATATAGCTAGTGGGATACCAAGCTGATGGTGTCATCCATGACCGTTGTGAGGGACTTGGATTGCCCTGGCTGTGTGACTCCTCCGTCTCAGGCGGATGTTGGTTGGAGGGTACCAGAAGCCAGCACCTGCAGCACAGCCAGCAGCTTTGTCTGAGGTGGGATGCTGGTTGTCCGCTGTGTTGGTACCGTCAGCCTGTGGGCAATGGTGGTCAGGATGCGGAGGAGGGTTGTCCCTTTGGGCATGTAGTGGATAATGACATTCTCTGTTGTTGGGTCTGTGAGTTTGGTGCATTTTCGGAGGGTCACTGTCTTTGTGTGCGCTGCCTCTGTGATGGTCTAGGGAGGCGGTGGGTGTCTCCGGGGGAAGGGGGGGTGGTCCTGGGGGTGGTGGCAGTGGGTGTTGTGGCCCTCTTGGCTGTCCGGCTTGCATGTTCAGTGGCTCCTGTTGTTCTTCAGGCGTGGCTCTGGGCTGGGCTCCCTTTTTGTGGTGCAGGCTGCTGTCCGACTTTACACCAGGTCGGAGCAGGTGTTAGTTTCATGCTGCTAACACGCCTTATCGCCTGTTTTCGGATGTTATCGCTGATCAGGCTGGTCATTGAGAATTTTGTGGAGTGATGTTGTCGCAGCTTTTTTGCTGGGTAACGCCTACTCTGAATCTCATTAGCGAGAGTTGCCGGGGTCATCTGCGGCTATGTTTTTGCGGCTGCTATCGCTGGTAAACTGGTGCTATGGGCTGTTAGCACCGGCTTGTGAATGGGGTGATACATTTATCGTGACTTTGGCTGCGATAAAGTGCCGTTAACTTGGTGATAGCTCCTTGAGAATATGCCCCTTAGAATGCAACCTAGATAACATGGCAAATAGTGTTCCCATTTACAAATCAAAAATTGTATATACATGGTGTCAGAATGAGAATTATGCATCTGTCCCGTAATGTAGTATAAACCACTTTAAGCATGCCCATCATTACAAGTAAAACCTGTATGGAGAACTAAGCTGGTGTTGCTTTTTTCTTACAATAAAAGTAGAGCATATAATGAAAAAAATATGTTTTAACAGGTGCATGTCAGAGTTTTGAGGCTAATGACATCAACTTGCACATGTATCAACTTTACAAAAACAACTTTCAAAATATCATCTAGTGAAGCATATGTAAAGAAGTATAGATAGGCTATTACTAACCCCACCTCTATGTACCTTGACGATATGTTTGTTATATTGTGGTGATCCAGCGGTGAACCGGGAACAGATACTCCAATACCATATACTCACATGGGCCCATAAACACACATACACACACAGGCCAGTAAAACCGCTGGAGTCAAAGTTTATGTTGTTTCTTACTTCAAGATTAGTTACCTATCATTCCTAATTAATCTTTCACTGATCAAAAAGTTCTTTCCTCTGGTCAATGGACCATTAGTTGAACTAGTTGATGGTGAAAGGACATTAATTATTTCTCCTCGCGATGAAATAACCACAGACTCCGGAAAAGTTTTAAAGTCTTTATCTAAATTAATTTCATGTGAACCACTTTCAAAGTACAGTACAGTCTCTGTCACTCTTAGGAAGGAAGATTCAATTAATCAATCATACATTACAATTTGCAATGACTTATGCTCAGAAGGTAGAGGACAGAGAGAAAAGAATACCTACACATTCACAGAAATTATAGTTACCTAGGATGGAGTGAAAACCAACCCCCTGGCCAAGGAGTTGGAAAGGGTCCTCCGGGAAAGATCAGGTGACAAAGGCTTCAGGACAGGAATCAGGACAGGATAGATGACCTCTCTAACACCGACGCTTGCGTAACACCCCTCTCTGACACGCTCTTCCTCCTCGAGATTCTTCCACAATCTTCTTCTAAATCAATTAAGTTTAGGTAGATAGTTCTGCATTCGATTCTTCATCAGCATTCGCTCGTCACTCCAACAGCATCCCGAGCTCTGCAGCATTCAGCAAATCTCCGTCTGACTAACTAACTAAACCTACCTCAATTATACTCTTTGACATTCATGTACCACCCATTAATGTTTCAATATCGCAAAAATCCTAACTCTGATTGGATAGGTGTTAGAGCTGGCATCCTTGGCGTGGTTTCCCCTGACTTTTTGCCTCTACCTCCTATATTTTTGACACTGTGCTGGAATTCGTTTTTTTGCTGGTTTAGATGCTTTGGGCACTTTGCATTGCTGATCAGTGCCAAAGTGCAAGTGCTCCCTGGTTAAAGTATTATTGTGATTGGTTAATCCATGATTGGCATATTCGTTTTACCAGTAGGTCCCTAGTAAAGTTCACTGAGTGTGCCAGGGCTGGTGATCCAAATGCTACCAGTGGGCCTGCAGCACTGATTGCGCCACCCACGTGAGTAGCCCTAAAATGGTGTCTCAGGTCTGCCACTGCAGTGCCTGTGCGCAGTTGTTAACTGCCATGTTGTCCTGGCCAGTGTACACACTTGCCAGGCCTGACCCTTCCCATTTCTCACACATTGGATACCCCTATGGTAGGCCCAAGGTACCCCCCTGGGCAGGGTGCAGTGTACGTGAAAGGTAGGACATGTTCTAGTGTGGGTGGGTAACATGTCCTGATAGTGAAATACTGAAAATTTCGTTTTTTTCACTATTGAAAGTCTATCTTGACCATATTTTAACATGGGGAATGCTGTGTAATATGTTTACCTGCATATCTTCCCATAGCAGCAAGATAGAAGGTAGAATCTGGCATCCCTGAACTCAGAATTTAATAACACATCTTTTAGTGAAGATGGTTTTTAAATTCTGAGTTTGGAAATAACACTTTTAGAAAGTGGCTATTTTCTTGTTCAGCCTTTCTGTGTGCTTCAGCCTGTTTGTGGATTTACTGTCTGGTTTGTGAGTGACAGGGGCTGGGGTGGTTCCAGGTGGCAGGGTGAGTCAGCACTAGTCTGAATAGACCCATCTGCATGTAGAGTGGTGAGAGGAGTAGCACCTGGGTCTGAATAGGGCTGTACCTGCCTTCCATAATGCTGGCTCCACCTCCTGCGGTGTGGCTGATGGCCCTGGCCCACACTCACAAAGGAAGAAGATGGGCACTGGCAGAGTGCACCCAGAACTGGTTTGGACTGGGTCCAGGACCCTCACTCATGAAGAACAAAGACTTTTGGGGTATAAATATCTGAGCTGAAACCCCTAGAATTTAGATTAGGAAACTTTGTGATCAAGAAGGGATCCCTGCCAAAGAAGAACAGCCAGGAAGACTGAGGAAAAGTGCTGCCATTGCTGAGTGTCTGGGAGCTGACCTGCAGTTGCTGTGATTGCTGAGGAAGAGCACCAAGGGACTGTCTGCTTTGTGCTGTGTCCCCCTTACTTGGAGAGGAGCGGTGCTGTGTGCTTTGCCCCCCTCTGAAGTCCACTTATCTCCAAGGGCCTGGGAAGAGCTGGCCTCCTGTTATCAAACTCAGGGACACAAAAGTTGGCAGAAGGAACCATCGTGTTGGCACTGAGTGCGTGTTGCTGTGCACTACCTGTGGCCTCGTGAACTCTGCCCTGCCTGCCTGCGTGTAATTAACTCAGTGTGCTATCGGCACACAGCGGGGCTCTGTGTGAGGTCTGCCGTGCCTCCTGAACAACTGACCCTGCGCTCGAGAGTGCGGGCCTGCGCACTACCCGAGGCTGTCACCAAGGGGCCGAGATCACCGCCGCCGGCCTGTTCCGAGGAAGAAGGGAATAGCTGTGTGCGGAGAAATCACCGCTCCCCGCCCGGGAACCTCGCAAGCACTGTATCCATTCAGTGCCAACGTCAGGGGAAAGCTGCGCTGAGATTGGACTCAGGGCGGTGTGTCGCCTAGCAACCAGGAGTCTCGTCCCCGTGAAGCCGCGTCAAGAAGAAGTACATCGTAGACGTCTCCTAGCAACCGGGGCTTCCTCACGTTCAGTATCGAGGAGGGAGCCAGACCGGAAGCCAGTGAGCGCCGCCAAGGAGGGAGAGCTGCCCTGTCGGAAGATCAGCGCGGACTGCCGAGGCCCTTCCGCATTCGGAAAGGTAACCGGAGCCAGCGCAGAGGGGAATTGTTATGTTATGTTATGTTATATTAAATTTATAAAGCGCTCAGCTACTTAAAGTGTCCCGGCGCTTACTCCAGTAAGAAGGTGAACTACACATAAATCATGACCTAAAAGAGCAATGTTTTAAGCTTTTTTCTAATCAACAATGGATCATGAATGTCCCAAAGTACCAATGGTAACACGTTCCAGGCCAGACCAGCTTTGCGAACAAACGAGTTCCCACCCAGCCTCTGGCGCTTAAACCTAGGAATTTGCATCAGCAGCTGATCAGAGGAACGAAGTTGTCTACTAGGACTGTAGAAAACAAATCTTTTTTGAAAATAGGAGGGACCTGACCCGTACAGGGCCCGATGTACAATGGATAACATCTTGAATTTCAGCTGAGAGTTGACTGAGAGCCAATGCAAATTGTATAGATGGCTCCGAACACTCTGTGTAGAAGAAAGGCCCAGCAGCAGTCTAGCGGCAGAGTTTTGAACTACTTGCAGCTTTTTAACCAAATAAGCAGGACAACCAACCAGAATGGCGTTGGCATAGTCCAAACGAGACAAAATCAATGCCCGGACCACAGTTTCCTTGGCACTAGTAGGCAAAAGAGGAAGAAACTTCCTCAAAATTTTTAAAGTGCCGAAGCAAGTTCCTACCAGTTTCTTCACATGAGTAGAAAAGTTCAGGTTTTCCTCGAACCAGACACTGAGATTTTTTACGGCGCCCTTACCCCTAAATGGGCGAGGAAAGCCCGATGGCCACATCCTTTCCCTAAAATCTGCAGGGAACGATCCATACAAAAGCACTTCCGATTTTTCTTCGTTGCACTTTAATTGTGCACTCCCCAGCCAATGAAACACAGCCGTCAAACAGTGCTGTGCGGCCTCAACCGAATCGTCTCCTTTCCTCCAAGAGAACAATAGCTGAGTATCATCAGCATAGGCCATCACCTTAGCCCCCAGTGACTCAGCAAGATAGATCAGCGGAGTCACATAGATGTTGAAAAGAAAAGGGCTAAGCGATGACCCCTGCGGAACACCGGTTACCAACTGCATAGGTGTAGAAGCGTAAGGTGGAAGCCAGACCTGCTGTGATCTGTTTTCTAAAAAAGATCTAATCCAGCGCAGCACCGCTGTGTTTGAATGTGCTGCTGGCGGGCCACCTAGAAAGACGTGGAAGTCTGCGGGTGCCTGGCACGCGCCCGCGCATTTACGAAGGGGTGATTCCAAGTGAAGCGGGACAATATTTAAGGACAGCGTCCTTGTGGTTACTAGAACCCACCAGCGCATTTGCTAGGGGTGAAATCCTGATTTTAAAAGTGAGCACATAAGTACAGCACATTCCTTGCTACAGCGGAGGACATTTTATCACCAAGGGCGGCGTCTTTGCAGTGATACTCCTTACGCCAGCAGCGTCATTATTGAGAGGCACATTATTGGCATTTTGCAAGTAACTTCCCTACACTAACAACAAGGGCTCACAGCCATACTGAGCCTACAACTGTTTCTATGCTTACCAATACGTTTTAACCAAGTGAACATTACTAAAGTGAACGTTTGCCATAAGAGAACATTGCTAAGACAAGATTGATGGTGTATGTGATTTTAATATCGTTTTGATCTGCCTAATTTATATTTTTATAAACAACTTGTGTAGCGTTCATTTGTGGTGTTTCACTATATTACTGTGAGTGTTGGTACAATACTTTACAAATTGCCTTGGGGATAAACCTGTCTGCTTGTGCCAAGCTACCAAGGGGGTGAGCAGAGGTTATCAACCATGTGTTTCCCCCTTGCCCATTACTAGAAGTAAGGGTCCCTACTTGGACAAAGGTACTTACCTCTGCCAACTAGAGACCCCCAGATCTAACAACAGGCAAGGGGGGGAGATCATCACACCATGGTAAAGTGTCTTCTCAGTCTATCAACTTATTGTTCATAAATCCAACCCCTTACTTTTTATTCAAAATTTTATTCCCACCCGTATTCACATGTTCTTAAATACATTTGTTTATTTTTCCATGCATGTCTATTCAATCAGATGTCTTCAAAGCTGGTTCCCAGGGTATGTAACTTTTGTGTCCTAGAATGGCGTTCAAAAGGTCTTGTCACTCTTTTGGCTCAATCACACCACCCATGTGTGAAGGTCAGGTGGTTAACAGACTCTGGATTCATACGAGAGGCCCAAATTACACACTAAATAGAGAGTCATCAAAATAAATGTTAATTCCGAGAATAAATGGTTTTACTGTATACCACCTATCTCTACTCTAACTCCCTTTAATCAATATTACTTTCCCCGGGTTAGCATTAGTAAAATAGCTGGGTTTAGTTTCAGCAAAGCAGATGCCAAGCATGTGAGCTTCCAAGCAGCCATTTTAATAGCGTCTGTGCAGGCGCAAGAAATTCCCTCCAAGTGACAGCTCGTCATACTGCCTAGATGCAGTTGACGCATGCGCAGTAAAGATTTACCCATTAGCAGCCATTTTAGATTTTGCCTCGAGTTACTTATTAGTAAAACAAGTAGGCAAGCTTCTCTGTCTTTTATATTCAATGTGGTGCGTATTAGTTTAATACAATACATAATTAATACACGGTCAAAAGTTAAATGAGAGGATTGCTTTTGAGCAAGCCTCTTTCCTACGAGTACTTGCTCCATCAGTGCAGTCCAGTTAAGTGCAGATTGGTATTAAAACCACAACACTGTGGTAGAACACCATTTTAACTGAGGAACCCAATCTCTTAATGGGGCAGACAGTATGCATCATCAAAATTGTTTTTTAAAAATGATTGGTAATACCTTTTATTTACTTATATTTAAAATTTCCAGAACAGCACAGACTTTCACCTCTCCTTTTCAAAAAACATTTTCCATTACTTTTTAAAGACACCTATAATATGACTGAGGAAGTTTCAGTCTTCCTTGCCACAGCTCTACCTCCCTAGATGTTCCATTGTCCCTCAGGGGGACCTACGTAGCACTTTGAAAACCACTGTCTTAAGCCAAGACAGGGCTACTTTAGGCATCAAAGGGCCTTGCATTTAAATGTGCCCTGGTGATGTAATTCATTGTTTATGCATTGTGCTATTCGGACGCTTGAGGCTTAAATTGTAATTTGGTGAACTGGTCTACCAAACAGGATGTGTTGCAGTTGCAGAAGAAATTCATTTACCCCGCTTGCAGTTGATCTTTGACTTGTGACCATCCACTGTATTTAAAGTTTTCTGCCAGAGCAGCTGGCTTCCTCTCTCTCCCCCATTCAAAGTCTTTTTGGGGGACAAATCTCCCCGATAGCAGGTCCATTTTGAGGTAGTGGAACTGCAGTCACGAATATGGGACCTAGAAACACGCCCCCAAAATATGGTACATGTAAAAGGGGTGCATTTCCTCTACTCAGCATTAAAATATTTCCTCCCTGCACATCAGGGACAATTTGAAGTTTTATTGGCAAGACCACCATGATTTATATTCTGCTAATTGGAGTGACCAACCCAACACCATTTCCTGAAGCGTCACCTCGCCTCAGCAGTCTTCAATGTCTCTGACAAAGGAAAATAAATCACCAGAATGGAAGATATTTTCCTGTAAAATAAGATGCAGCGATGTAATAATACTTTATCCATGCCATTCGTTCCCTCCAAATAGGTAGATGACTGCAAGCAGCTAGGGAAACATGATAATCTGGTTGGGGAGAGGAGGAGCACATGTTACAGAAGCAAAAAGGCCCAGTTTAGTAGAGTCTTTAAAGATTTTGAGGTATTTACGGCACCAAGTAAATATCGGCACCATAGGGTAAGGAGGTATTGACCTGGTTATAAATAATTTTTAAAGTTTCCATTGGGAAATGAGCTATGACATGCAAAATATTATGTCTAGAGCAATTAATTTTGTATGCCTCTGAGTTAGAAATGGGGGTCTCTAGTTGGCAGAGGTGGGTGCCTTTGTCCAAATAGGGACCCTTGCTTCTAGTCATAACCCCTGCTCACCCACTTGGTAGCTTGGCACAAGCAGACAGGCTTATCCCAAAGGGAATGTGTAAAGTATTTGAACCAACACTCACAGTAACACAGTGAAAACCCACAAAAGGACACCACACCAGTTTAGAAAAATTAAGTATCTTTATCTACACTAAACAAGAACAAAATAACAAAAATCCAACATACACAGTTAAAAATATGACTTTCAAAAGGTGTCAAGAACTTGTACCATAGAAAACTATGGATGCGTGACTTTTCACCAAAGTACCTGTAGATGCGTCAAAGTTCCAAAAGCCAAACATCTGCAGAGTCGGAAAACAAAGAGATGCGACACTCCTGAGACCTTGGGGAGGCGATGCAACAGTCCTGCGACATGCAGAGGACGAGTTGCGTCGAATCTGGTCTGTATGGGGAGTGATGCGTCGATTCTTTGTGACGGTTCCAGTTCGCAGGTGATGTGTCGGGAAAGCGTGCCGCACAGGTACGATGCGTGGAAATCTGGGATGGGTCGGCGAACGATGTGGCGGCAATGAGCGGCGCTGTATTGGTCCTCTTCAGCCGCGATCCCTCGATGCATTGATTCTTGCAGTGGCGACAATCGCAGCAACGGTTTTTGCAGCAGTACGGCGATGCATGGAAATTCTTCTCGTGCCATGCAGATGCGTCGAGAAAACAGCCGCAAGAAGAGAGATGTGTTGATTTTAGCAGTTCTTCGCGTTTCTTCTTTCTCAGCAGCAACATCCTCCAGAAGCCCAAAACTGGCACAGGCACCTCTTGGCAGGCTAGAACTCACAGCAGCAGACTTCAGGGGAGTTGGGGGTGAAGTCTTTGTGTCCCTGAGACTTCAGAACAGGAGGCCATCACACTTCAGGCCCCAGGAGAACTCCTTCAAGCAGGGGACACAGCGCACAGCAAAGTCCTTCTCCTTTCCTTGGCAGAAACAGCAACTGCAGGCCAACCCCAGACACACAGCAAGGGCAGTACTTCTCCTCAGTCCCTCCAGCTCTTCTCCTTGGCAAAGGTTCCTCTCGAATTCCAGGAATGATCTAAAGTCTGGGGTTTTGGGTCTGATATTTCTACCCCAAAATGTCCTTGTTCTCTTTGTGCAAGGGGCTTTGAGACCAGTTCAAACCAGTTCTGGGGGGCACTCTGCAAGTGCACAACAACATCCATTGTCAGTGTGAGCCTTGGCTCCAGACACACCACAGGGGGCGGAGTCAGCATTGTGGAAAGCAGGCACAGCCCTATTCAGGTACAGGTGCTACTCCTCCCACCACTCCAAATGCAGATCATGCCTATTCAGGCTAGTTCTGACTCATTCAGACTCCTGGAGCACCCTCCCAGTCCCTATCACTCCATAGCCAGACAGTCAATCTAAAAACAGGCAGAGGCAGACAGGATGGTTGAACAAGAAAATAGCCACTTTCTAAAAGTTGTATTTTCAAACACACAATTTAAAAAACATCTATACTAAAATATGTGTTATTAATTCCTGAGTTCAGGGATACCAATATACAATTGTCTACCTTATCCCTAGGGGAAGATATGCTTGCAAAATGTTACAAAGCATTCCCCATTCTGTCCTATGGGGCAAGATAGCCTTTCAACAGTGAAAAACGAAATTGGCAGTATTTCACAATCAGGACATGTTATACACTCCAGTACATGTCCTGCCTTTCAGATACACTGCACCCTGCCCAGGGAGGTAACTGGGGCCTACCATAGGGGTGTCCTATATGTAAGAAAAGGGAAGGTTAGGGTTTGGCAAGTGGGTGCACTTGCCAAGTCGACATGGCAGTTAATAAACTGCTCTCAGGCACCGCGGTGGCAGGCTTGAGACATCTTTTCAGGCCTAGTAATGTGGGTGGTACAATCAGTGCTGCAGGCCCACTAGTAGCATTTGCTGTAACAGCCCTGGCACACTCAGTGCACTTTACTAGGGACCTACTGCTAAAATTAAATATGCCAATTAGGGAGAACCAATCACAATACCAATTTACACAGTGAGCACTTGCACTTTGACACTGATCAGCAGTGGCAAAGTACCCAAAGCATTGAAGCCAGCAAAAACGAAATCCAGCACAGCATCAAAAACACAGGTGGTAGAGGCAAAAAGTCAGGGAAAACCACGCCTAGGATGCTAGGTCTAACACAATGTAACCTTCCGATATTTTTCCACTGCTAACTTTCGTTACGTTTGACCTGTAGTAACTACCCTGGCTAAAATTGCGGGGTGTAATATTTATCGCACACAGTAATTGCTCCATATTGAGAACTCTACAGGGCTCGGAATTATGATTCCTGTGCAAACTATAGATGGAATTGTGCTCCATATTTGCAATGAGGTCCAAAGAGTAATGCAAGAGCTGAGCTAGATGTGTATCCCAACATCTACTATATGCAAGGAACTGAAGGATTCACTGAAGATGAGGACACATGAACAAGGGAGTAGAATTCACAGAAAAAATGTGGAAGACGATGTGTAAGCACATGAGGCTGCTCTCCTGTAATTCCAGTTAAACCTGCTCACATGAAGTACACAGGCAGACCCACTTTACTAAATGAGTGTTGCAGGAAATAAAAGCAGACATAACTCAAGTATACACATGGTGGTCTTTGACAATGTGTGGTGAGATTGCTTGAACATGCAGAGGTTCTTGAGAGAATGTATAACGTGCAACTGACTGATCTGTCACACACCATTTATTAGTTACCAATCCCGAGATCTGGTGGCCACTGATAGCAGAAGGACAGGTGTCCTTTTGAGACACCTTCCACTTACTGAAATATGTCAATGCCTTGTGGGGAGCAGGCACTGGTCCAGATGAATACTCCCATCCATTTCCCCCATAAATCTTCCCAAATGGGAAATATTTTTTTTCCCATCGTGCGACAACTGATTGACCTGTCAGGCCTCATCTCGTCGCAATGACTTTATGGAGAAACTCACGAAGAAGAGTGACAGAATTAGCTCAATGCATGTGCTGAGCTTTATTATGACTGAAAAGATAAGTAAAAATTGCTTGGAAGTCGCTGGTGAGCATATCCTATGCAGACTGGATGAAGGACATGATTTATTGGACATCAGCAGAAATAATATCAAATCATGAACATTGGGAAACTGAACACTGTGGGACATCAGGTATGGAAGCAGAATAAGAATAAAACAATTTCTAAATAACATTGATGCACCCACCTGGAGAGAGACTGCCATGATAGGAACATTTTAGAGCCACTGCCCAAGGAGTGCCAGCATGAGATTCTATCCCCACCTGTAGCACTTACTATTCATCACCTGTGTACATCATGTGCCTTCAGGAGAGCAGAAGGGCAGTGCCATTAAGAATGAAGATTCTAGTGCCTTTAGACTTGTAGTCCCAGAAGACCTCCTGCCCACTCAGCCACCCTGCCCGGGCACCCTCAAGATTCCAGCTAGGGTGGTGCACACAAACATTAAAAGTCTGCAAAAGCCATGTAAACTGTGGGAACAGTGTGGACAAACTGCAACTTGGAACAAGCAAAGCCCTGGCTAAGGGCAGGCCTGTCCATGCCTTTCAGAGACTGAAGGAGATTGGGCAGAACCACATTTCTGGGTCCCAGAGGGCAAGTACAATTGGAACTGGAAATCATCAAATTAGTGAGTGCTATCAAATGCTGTTTTTATAGATTAAGAATAATTAGCAAACTCATGACTGTGTCTTCTAATCTTGGTGGCGTGACACGAAAAACAAGGGACTTTCTGCATTGAATCATATTTGGGAAATGCAGTAAGGGGCGTATAATAATCCAGATTGAGCAGATTCTTGTTAGTGCACTAGGCAAATTGAGATCAGAAGGGAGAGTGGATAACCCAAATGGAGCAGCCATAATTCCTGGTGATGCCTGCAGTAACAGCAAAGATATGTTAAACTTGGCCTGTGCAGTAACTTTGCCTGACCTAGGCCGGGAGGTGCAAAAATGAGACAAGAAAACTGCGCCCTCTTTTCAGCATTCAGGGAAAAAGGCAGGTGCTAAGAGAATGGAAAACAGGTCATTGGAAGTTAAGAAGGGCTGGGGCACTAGACTGCTAAATGCAGTATAGCAGTAGTTTTTCACTTTCTGGTTTTGGGGCACTTCTGGGGCAAGGAGAGGTAGAACACTGTTTAGACACACGTAGACTGCACGCCTTTACCTGGCACCACGTCAAGTAGTTGCATTGGCTTTTCACCCATGTTTTAGTTCACAACCATTGTTGCATTCCATGCATGTTATTGTTTTCTTTCCCTTTGGGTTTCCTCGGTTTCGCTGTTTGCTCCTGTTTTGCCTTGCCTTGTTTTGTGCTGTTTACCTCATTTTTTTCTGTAGAGTCTTACCGGTCTGTTCCTACAGCATCCTGAGGTCTTCCACTTGTATCCTGGTCAATTTCGGACTTGTAACAGTGCTACCCACTACTGGAATCGGTGACCACAATTCCATCTGTGCTATATTGTTTGGTTACCGGTTGGACGTCATATTAATCATCTTCCCACTGTCTTCCAGCCATTGCAGATATACCCATTCTGTAACATCAGGACAAAGTGGCGCCATGCCTTGAAGCATGCAAAACTTGAAGGAGTGTGGACACCAGTCCAGATTATCTCTCTAACTCCCTTCCCTGTTTCGCCCCTAAATTCTATGTCCGGTGGCAAGACCCTCATCGCTCACCAGCATAGGTATTCAGGGATAGCAAGGGAGTTCAACAGGAACCCGGCACCTCTACACCTTCATCATGATGAAAATCGGCAAAGAAAACCAAGATAAAACTAATCGGGTTTTTATCGTTGATAAGCTTAAGGAACAGCTCAAGATAACTTTTAATTCCTTTAGTGCAAGATTTTGTGATATTAAATTTAAACTGATTTCCTTCTTAAAGGTATTGCAGATGTGAAAAAGTGACACAATCTGTTGTTAAGATTGACACTAAGGGGTACAGAGTTCAAATAGTTTTGTCACTTGGACTAAATCAAAGGTTAGGAGTACCCAGCTCGATTAATTTAGTAAACTAAGCAAAATTGCCCTAGCCCTCTACAGGATTTTGAATATGGGCATGAAGATTATTTACAACCACCACAGGCTGCCCCATACGTAATGGTTTTACCAAATGTTCAAACTTTGGGGAAGCCCTAACAAGAGCATTTTGAAACCCTAAAAACATAAAATGATACATTGGCTACCGGCAAACATGGAGGGGAAGAGAGTCTTCTTGGGGGACCCCTTCGGTCGCATATTCAGTTAAATGAAGAGGGGGTGATTGTATTCTTACGACATTCAGAAACCCATATTATCCTAGAGATTTATTTATCAGGTTAACTTTAGAGGTTGTCCAAACACTGAATTACAGCTGTACCGCTGCAATCCTTTTACAGACCACTTAGATTAAATGACCGCCCAGAGAGTCACTGCTGGTCTGGCTCTAGAGGATTGAAATGCAAGGTCCAGGAATGATAGGCATTAGTCACTTGCCGTGATGGTCACCATATATATTACTGATACACCCCCCCCCCCCCCCCTCCACATTAGATAATAATGACTGACTGTACCAAATCCTGGCCATGGTATCTGCACCCACAAATATGCATGTTAGGTCTCAGCTTGTTATTCCCCAATGATTAATTTGACTGATGCTAATCACATAAGGGTCTCTTACGGGTAGTCTCATGCAACGCTGTAGGTTTGTAGTTGAAGTTCAACATTAGAGAGTGGACATATTCTAACAAACAATATAGCATCCTCCTCCAAACAAGAGGATTGGGGTTCGGCCTTTATTTCTCAAACAGATTTCATTGTTTCAATGGTTTTGCACATCGTCTACATCTGGACGTGGTAAGTAAGGGTGGACTGTCCATTTGGCTTTCAGTAACTTCAAATGTCATTGTTACCCAACTGGAAACATTGAGGCCACTGAACTGACTTTCATCTGGACGTTTCAAAATGCTCTTGAAATTTTTTAGCACAACTGGTACAGGGCCACTCACCTAATCTATTCTGGAAAATTGCATCTTTTTCTAGATCACACCTTGACTGTAGCATAAGAGCGGAGGACCCACCACCTTTGATTTTCTTGGTGATGGTTTTCAATGGAAAAGTGGAATGAGTCCAAGTTTTGGAGATGTTTTTAGTGGGCACACAAAGGAGGCAGAAGTCACCTGGCAAGACATTAGGAATATGCAGGAAGATCATTAAGACAGGGCTATGCTGACTTGATGATAACACACGGTTTCAAACTGTGAGCCTAGCTTTCCTAGGAACTCAAAGAAGATACCTACTTTTTCAGACAGAGATAATCGGTAGTGCAGAATACATACTGATTTCCAGAAAAATACTTCAGGTGGTCAAGAGCTTTCAAATTGTGAAAGTATATTTAGTGACCACAATCTCGTGGTGGCAGCTCTTATCTTGGCTGATAGAATCTGCAGGAGCAGCAGTAATAAAATGTATTGTTGATAATTTAAAATCATAATCAAACAGCACAAAGAAAACTAAAAGTTATTCATTAAAAACTTTTATAAATTAATTTCAGTTTCCGACATGCAAACGATAAATCTAGCAGTGTAACACCATTATTATGATACAAACAGAAAAACATAGTATCAGATATAAAACGAGGGGAGAGTGTAGGGACTGTCTAAATTCCTCTAACACTTCGTGACATTAACAGATCAAATGTAACAACACGTTGCTTCGTTATCATCACATTGTCTACAGGCCTCTGTTTTATTAGGGAAAGATGGTCAACCTCTCTTAATCTCGTCAATTGGAATTACGCTAAATCTTAACCTATGAAACATGTTTCGGAATAATGAAGTCAAGGTATTACTTAAATATAATTGCATTTCCCTCCTACCACAGGGGTGTAAAACATATACTTGGATTTACAGTCAGGAGTTTCACCCATCACTTTTTAAATCAGTTAAAGGACATCTCCTGAGATCAAAGAGTAAACAAAGCTAGATTCCCCATTGCACCCTTCATCGCAGCTGTCCATGGACTCATTTTGTTACAGCTCCCCTCTGTTTATAAACTTTTTATCTCTTCCCTTAAGTAAGAGCACAATGAGCCACTTTCTGAGGATCTCAGTTGATTGCATAATTTATCAAAAGCCTACTTGATGGCGAGGAATTGCTTAGGTAAATCGAATTCAAGCCCAAGCTGGAACTGGTTTGTAGAGTTGGACAATATAAAGACTTTCTGTTAGCGTAAGTTTGTAATTTATCCAGACATGTAACTATTTATCCCTGATATTCTGCTTCATCCTTATGAAAGAGTTGGTATTAACTTGGCCCCGATAACCTTCAGTAGCAAGTGAGCAAAGAGCTTGGCAATCTGCTACACAAGCGTTGGAATCCAAAGGTAAGTGCAGTTGTTATATTTTTTTAGGGTGGCAAAGTAACATGTGGTCACTTAACCAAACCCCCAGATAGCTGTAATTTGGGGGTACAGGCATTTCTTTCTTTAAACACAATCTGAAAAAAGCAGCCAGGGCAATTTTTGCTTCCAACTTGTGAGAAGCGGGTGGCACCTCAAACCCTTCAAGATACTGGTACAAAACTCAGAAGCTGATCCAGGAATCACTGTGGGCACCAAAGAGGAGTACTCGTTGAATCCTGTAAAACCTTTGTTCTTTATTATCTCAAAATCGGTAACTTCAATAGCCAACACTTGTTTCGTAAGGCTCATCCGACTTGAACTTCTTCAGGGCTGAAAATAATCTACCTGACAAAATGGTGGCTGAACGCAGGGATAATTTTGTCACCATTTTGATAGATTAGCCCACAAAATGACTGGACTCAACGGAAAGTTTGCGGTGACCTTGGTATGATTTGCTTTTTTACTTGTTCAACCGTTAAGAATACAGTCAAATGACTGGCGATCTCCCAAATTCACCAAACACTGGTTATTTATGAACGAGACAACTTTCTCCCCTTTAGACAGAGGTGGCAGGAATGTGTGGGCCCCCTGGAAGAGGTGGACTAGTGAGATGTGTGTGCGGTGTCCTGAAAGATTGGCAGCTCCACCAGGCTACTTTCAAGTCTCATATCTCACACCCCCGCGACTGTGGGGAGCAGGAAAACTTCTGCAAACTATCTGCTTCCGCTGCCCTGCTACCCACGTTGACTTCTTTCACAAGGTTTGGTCATGCCTCAGTAAACCGGGATTTTCATAGGGTTGGAGGCTACTCTTGCCTAGGTCCTAGAACGGAAGCCAGAGCTAACCCAACAGATCGGCCTTTTGGACATCTTGGAGGATTTGGGTGGGCCACAGGTAGAATGCACCCTGGTGGGAGTTGCTACCCTGGTTGCTAAAAGAGAGATCCCCTACAGGTGAAAGTCACTCCAGCCCCACTCTCTGATGGCAAACAGTAGTAGACTGGTGCTCATGATGGAGCATCCAGTGGCAGGGCCGGCTCTAGGGCCGTGCGATCGGTGCTACCGCACTTGGCGCTGACTTGAGCTGGGGGCGTCATTTTTGCAAGTATATTATCATTTTAGGAGCATCTGCTGTTGTGTTCCTGGCCTGCAGCAATTTTCAGGCATCAATTAAAATGTCAAGATAACTCTGGCGATTAATCGTCTCCGTGGAAAGAGACCAGAGGTTTGTTTAATGGAAGTTTTGACTAATCCTAAGGTAGTGCAGAGGGTTAAAATGCCTGCTGCTAAGAATGTGTATCATGCAGATGGCAAAGTGCATATAATGTAAATAGGTCAGTGGGTTACTGCTTCTGTAAGACAGCTCCTTTTGTTACTTGCCGTTCATAAGTCAAAATCCTAATATAGAACATTGAGCTATTAAATGTCATCAAAGAGCTGCATGCAAACTGCAAGGTATATGTTAGAGCTATATGTTTTTTTGCCCGGTCTTTCATTATCGCAATCTTTCCAAAAGGGTTCATTTGGGTAGAACACAATTCTTATTATTAAAGAGAATTCTTGACAATGGTGTTACATTTTAACCCCTTCAGTGCCCATGACGAGCTGGACTCGTCATGGGCTGCGGTGGCGCTGTGCCCATGACGAGTCCAGCTCGTCATGAACTCCGCCCGCTAATGGAAGGCGCGGCACTGGGCGGGGAAAGGGGCGGGCATGCAAGGGGTTAAATTCTGTATTTGTGCTTTAAAGAATAAACACTCAAACTATATTGCCTACCAGTATCGATGACATGTCACTCCTACATTACACCTTGTAGTCCTGTCTGATGTAACATTTCCTACACACTGATTTACACACATATGATTGTCTCTGTGCAATGTGTGTGTGATTTAAAGTGCTCGGACACCTTACACTGGTATGAGTTCTGCTATAAAACTAAATGAATCTGAGAGAAAATGGATATGGAGACTTGAGGGGCACTGTTAAAGGATGCTAGTGAGGAAATCCATGGTAGAGGTGGTCACTGGGGGGCGCCAACAAGCATTGTAGAACAGGGCGCCACCAGTGTTAAAGCCGGCACTGTCCAGTGTCCCAGGCGAGAGAGAGGTCGCAGAAACACAACAAGATCTGGAGGAAGTGGTGGACAAACTTTGGTCTCGGGCTCCGTGCAGATTGATGGCCCCTCCCATATTGTTTGTAAAATGCTGATGTTTATAAGCTGCATTGGGAACGGTCTAAGTTGCTAACCTTCTGTTGTGTTTTGAAAAACACCAACAAAATTGTGCTAGCAAAGGAATATAGCCAAATTATTAGATCATTCGCAGCCCTAAAGAAGGTTTTACAAGATTCAACGAGTACTCCTCTTTGGAGTCCACAGTAATTCCAAAATATTTCTTCCCAGATACTCTTCCAAAGATCACAACTTTGGTTTTACATGCATTAACAATGAGACGATGTTGGTAGTTATATTCATCTGATTGTGATCGAGTCCTCAACAAAGCAATCACTGTGCAGTTAAATGTCATCAAATATTCTGCCTACTGCAGAATATATACACGAGTGACCCCCAATTTGTGCTGAAATGATCATGTAGGGGTCAGGGCGCTCCCTAGGCCAGCTGTGTATACACTGAATACTAAAGGGCCAAGGACATATCCCAGTTTCAGACCCTTTTTGGCTGGGATGCATTCAGAGAGTGAAGAGCCCTGCTCCAGTTTGACTGGACCAATGTCCTGCCATATAATAGCTTCAAGCAACAAACTTGGAATCTCCCAGGTTGTCAACTTGTGCCATCAAATCTGACAATCCACACCTTCAAAGGTCACACTATAATCCACAAAACAAGCAAATAAGTGAACCTCCGTGTTATTGACCATTCAATTAATTGATATGCTCAAGAGTGCTACCCTAGTGAAAGTCCATTCATTGTCTCTCATAAAGCACCTTTTTTGCCACACACTTTCTTGCAATACCCTTTATTCTAAAGTAGCCGAATTTACAATTGTACATTATTTATGCTACATTGTTAATTAGATTTTGAACATTTTTTGTAACATTCTTCACTCTGTTCGGTGCTCATGAGAGAGCCACGTGTGAGGTCTCTTTTTAGTGCGGATACCTTTTGATCCGTTGCACAAAGACAAGCAGTGAACTGGAGGTAATGTACGCCCAGAAGTCACTCAGATGCCCATTAAAATATCTTCCCTTAAAATGTGCCTATAAAACCACAATGCAGTAAAAAAAGATTGCCATAGGGTACAGCAGTTTCAACAGTGGCAGACCATCTAATTCTCCGCCAGAGAGCACATCAGTTTTAGGCTAAAATCACCCATAATTATAAGTTCCTGTTTATGATATTGAGTCAGCAATAGATCTAAGTAGTCTGAAAAAAGCCTCCAGCATTGCAACCGATGTTTGTTAGTGCGAAAGAATTTCAAGTATGTATTAACTGATATAAAGGTGTTCGTTTATCATTTGCTCGCAACCTTCTCAAATAAAATCCACCAAACTTCTGAGTAATTGGCAGATCATTGGCTGTTGCATCCTGATTATCCACTCCAGGGGCCACAGTTAGTACTAAGGGTCTTATTTAATGATTGGCGGACAGGATATTGCCTCATTGTGTCCATGTCTGCTGTATTACAAGTGCCACAGGATATAATGCAATTGTAATATGGAAGAGGTAATATACGTCACATTTTTGATGGAGTATCCCATTCGGCAAACACTAAATAAGGCACTGAGTCAGTTAGCGGGACCCATATACCCTTGCAACCTAGGTAAATGAATTGGGATCTGTGCTATGTGACCAAGTCTCCTGTAAACGACATACCATAATTCACACCATCTTGGTCATTCACCCCGCTGACAACAGACAACAGCAGCAGTTTTAGTTGATGGTTCATAATATCTAATGATCTGAGGAGTTTGATTGTTACCCATGTTGACTTAAAATTCAAGAGAGCCAGTTCCAATCCTAAGACTGAATATTTCAAGTCTCAGTGGAATTTGTTATTACGTACCACATTTCTGGTCATGTGTAAAATAAATTCAGAGTGACAGACAATAATGGGAGATTCACGATTACTGTCTTGTTTCAATCTTTCTGACTTCAATGGACAATATATCTTTCAAATGTATGACCACAAGGTTACAGGCGGGAGTCCTGAAGGCAATTAGAGGCACACTAAGTTCCCTGATAGCCCAGATAATAGACCTTGAAAACCAGTTCTACTCTACTGGCGAGCTAGATACTTCTGCCCACCTTAAAGCTAAGCTTTTAGAATTTGCCGAAGAGGCCCAACGTGAGGTCAAGTTCCTGGGTAAATACACTGAGGCACGGAGATATGGTGAGGGAGATCGTCCGGGCTGCACACTAGCTAGTAGGATCCACCCATCTAGAACCGCCATGTTTATACATGAACTTCATACCACTCAAGGGGACGTCATCGGGGGACAGACGAGCATCCTAGATGCTTTTTCTGACTTCTACTCCCACCTTTACACTGCCACCCAGCAAAAGTGCCCAGAGGGGATGCAAGAATTCCTTGATTCCATTGCCCTAGTTTGGTTTAATCAAAACCATAGAGAATATATGGATCTCCCCATTACTGTTGAGGATGTAGCTCAGGTTATAAAAGGCCTGCCACTCGATAAAGCCCCAGGCCCTGACGGCCTGACTAACTCTTTCTATAACACCTAGGTGGAGGAATTGGTGCCCCGGTTATTGGCGGTGTATGAGGAGGCTCTGGAGGAGGATGTTCTACCTAAGTCCATGAGAGAAGTGATAATTACTACCCTGTTAAAATCCGGCAAGTCAGAAACTGAGATCGATTCCTACAGGCCGCTCTCGCTCATTAAAGTGGATGTTAAGATCCTTGCAAAGCTGATTGCAAATCGTCTACAGCCTCTGCTACACGATTGCACTCTCAGACCAGTCGGGGTTCATTCCTGCGATGTCAACCGCTCATAATTTGCATACCATTTTTTCTGCGCTGCATTATCTTCATCCTACAGTGCACGCTGCCGTTGTCTTCCTCGACGCCACAAAGGCGTTTGATACACTTGAGTGGCCTTATTTTGTTTGCTATTCTAAATCGTATGGGGTTCAGCCCGCTTTTCATTAACTGTATTAAGCTGTTGTATACCTTACCGGTGGCCCGGATTAGGGTTAACGGTTTGATTTCTGATCCATTCCGGATTTCGTGGGGTACCAGGCAGGGGTTTTTCGCTATCTCCCTTGCTATTCGCCATTGCGATGGAGCCCCAAGCCGCCAGCATTAGGCAACACCACACAGCTCGTGGCATTGGCTTTAGCACTAGAAGCCTACTCATTTTGCTCTATGCAGATGATGTGACATTATACATCATTGATCCAGAGGAAAACCTAGACCCCGTTCTTAGAGAATTTATCCGATTTGGTGGACTAGCCGGCATCTCAGTTAACTGGGCAAAGTCGGTGGTGTTTCCTCTGACGGATGGCACGCCCCAGGTAGAATCTGAATTTCCTCCGAGATGGGAGGCAGAGGCTGTTAAATATTTGGGCGTGTGGGTGAGTCGGGATACGCAGGAGATATGGAAGCTAAATTTTGGAAGGGCGGTCACCTGGCTTGAAGAAAAGGTTAAACTTTGGTCCAAAATGCCACTGTCTCTGGCCGGGAAGATAGCATTAGCCAAAATGGTTATCTTACCGAAGTTTCTATACCTGTTCGTTAATATTCCACTTCCTCTCACACAACATTTTTTTAATACCCTTAAATCGCAGTTGATTTCCCTGATCTGGGCCGGAGGTCAGGCCAGGGTGTCCTGGGACCTACTGACTCTCCTGTTGCAACAAGGGGGCTTGGCGGTGCTAGATATGCATTTATATGCACTGTGTGCCCAGGCCCAATTTCTGCATTATTGGGTCCATCCGATGCCCTACCAGCCCCTTATGGCAGTAGAGATAGATGCGGTTGCCCCTGTTCTGATACAGGTTGCACTTTACCAGGCCCCACGGCGTCCACACGGAGACATAGATACAGCTGAGACTCTGAGGTGGGTTTAGGGAGAATTGCACAAAAGAGCTGGCACTCCGCTGTTATACGCTCCGTCCACCCCCCTGGCACAGAATCCAATGCTGCCCTGTATTCGAGATGGGGTCGGTAAGACCCTCACTAATGATATGAACCTGCATACGTTTGCGGATCTGTATCCTGGAGACACATTCAGGCCGCCTCCTGAGGCTGGCGCTGAAAGGACGATATCTTTTGCTGAGCTCTTTTTATATCATAAACTACGAGCAGCGTGCCGTGCCCTATGGGATGGCTTCCCTACTGCTACCCCATCGCTACTGGCACTGGAAAATGTGTTGAAATCTCCCTCTCCCAAAAAACTCGTCACACGCATATACACCCTAATGCAAAACACAAACCCATTGGTGAAACCTAATTCCCTCCAATGCTGGAATAGCGAGCTTCCCACTCCACTAACTGAGGCCCAATGGGAGTTTTGTTGTGGACAGCTGACTGAACTATCCCCAAATTACAGATTACGTTTGATCCACTTCAAGTACTTACACAGATACTACAGAACACCTGTGAGTCTATGTCGCATGAAGCTCAGGGACGACGAAAGCTGCTGGCAATGCAGATACCGGCCTCATTTCTGCATGTGGCGAGGGTCTGTCCACAGATAGCCGAATTCTGGTACAAAATTTTTATAGCAGTGAACCAAATCATTGGGAGAACTGATGATCCATCCCCAGCACTGGGCCTATTGGGGTATGTTATAGACACTCTGCCTAAGCAGCGTAAACTACATGCTCTACTACTGCTCTTTGCCAAGCGACAAGTTGCACTCCACTGGGGGAGGAAGAGGGTGCCCTCAATCAAGGGTTGGATAAATGATGTAACAAATGGCCACACTCAGCTGAGTACGTTCTGGGAACTTATGCCCCCGACCTCAAGACCCCGCGACATATGGGAACCCTTTTTGACCTGGGCTCGGAGTCAGCTTGGTTCTGTGACACTTGTGCACACGGAGGCCGATACAGTGGTGGTGTGAACATTTGGTTGCCCGTCGCTTTCACTGCCACTTTAATTATTTCTACATCTTAATTGCCCATGGGTAGGGCCTGCCTGTCCCTTTCCTGGTCATGCACCCTCCACAGACTGTCAGATAGCATTGTGTTTTATACTGTAGATATTTGCCTGAAGTTGCTGTCACTGTAACCATTTCGATGTGTGGAACAGGCGGGCCACTCAATGTTATTACTGATCTGATGTAATTTATTGATCATGACTGCTATATTCTTTACGTCACTGTAACACCATGCTGGCTTTGTTTTCTTTGTATTCCTTCTTTGATGAAATCTCAATAAAAAAAATTAAAAATGTATGACCACAAGGTCTCCATGAGAGTGAAATAGCCTTTGTATAATACCTCAATTTAAGATATTTTTGGAGCCTAGTGAGGCATATCGGGAGTGAAAAACTGCTAGGATAAATATAGTGACTTGCTCATGGGGAATGAGATTGGCTTAAAGGATTAGTTGGATTAATTTTTTTATTCACGTATTGGTTTATTGAGTGTCATATTTGGCAAATTAATTAGGAGTCACCATGCCTAGCGGGTGACATATAACGTGGGAAGAATAATGAAGCATTGATTGAAAGTTAAATAAATAATTATTACACGAAGAGAAATATACACCATACCTGTCAACTCACCCTCATTGGAGGCACCCACATTTCACCGTCTTTTTTACTGTCATTCATGCACCTGACAAACAAAATGCCTCCATAGATTTTATAGATATCACCTGCTTTTCAAATTGTTATTACCCTCCAAAAAAGTGTTTGTACTCCATTCACCTTAATGGGATCACCCTTTAAAAAGCCTGAATTTGCATACATTTGTTTTAGTCAAAAGGTTGACAAGTATCTACTCAGAGGATTGCCACCTTGAAGTGGTTGAGGAGCTTGGAGTGGTATGGTGACAGGAGCTTAATCTTGCAGGGTCGCCCAAGCCAAACAAGTCACAGTGACCAGTAGGGGTTTCAGCCCAAAGCAAACAACCTTGTCCCATAAAAAAGCACTTCTTACTGAGACAGCAACAATAACCATTAAATCTTCTTTGCACAAGGGACATCCAGGGTCTCTGCATGAGTCATGCATTATGGCCAGTAGTCAAAGTTGTAAGGAAACAACTGACAGGATAACAGACGTTCTGAGTGCCAAGTGCAGGACCAGAATTGAATTCTGGAATGTATGCACCATGTATGACACAGGAAAGCTGGCTCTAGTAACATCTGAGCTGGGGCGCTACAAACTACATATCCTTGGGGTCAGGAAAAGTAGGTGGACTGGACTGGATCTGGCAGAATGAAAACCACCACAGAAGAGACAGTACTGTACTGAGGAAGGGGCAATGACCAACATCATGAAAGAGTATCCAACATCCTGAGCAAGGGGGCAAAAAAATGCCTCATTGAGTGGAAGCCAGTCGACAGCAGACTCATGACAGTCAGGTCAAAAGGCAGACACATCAGCACCACCATTAACCATTGCTGTGTTCCAACAAATGACACAGAGGAACATTCAAGGACAAATTCTACCAACAGTGCTGAACCATGACCTGAAGATTGTGATGGGAGACTTGAATGCTAAAGTGAGAAATGACGATATGAACCATGACAGAGTCAAGCAAAATTAAGGTTGCTGAACAATGAATGACAATGGAGAAAACTTGGAATTTTGTGCCACGAATGATCTTGTCATAAGAGGGACTCTCTTCCCTTACAGTGATATTCACAAGCTAACTTGGTGCTTTACCCAGTAGCATAGATAGAAACATGACTGATCCCCTGATGATAAGTGGCCACAGGAGATGTTCACAGGAAGATGCCAGAGTGAGGAGTGGTGAGAATGTCAGCAGTGATCACCATCCAATTACCGCTCTTGTGAAGCTCAGTAAAAACAGAATGCAAAACATTAGAATGGCGGACCTTCGATGTGGCACAATTACAGGACCCCAAGACAGAGAAGGCATTCATCATACAAATCAAAAATAGGTATGAACTCCTAGCAGACACAGAAGATCCGTGTGAGCCAGCTGCAGAAGCAGTACACAAGAAATGTGAACAGATCTCTTCAATATATGTGAAGACCAGTGAATCATGCCTGGGGAACACAACAAGGAAGGGGAAAGAATGGATAAGACAAGCCACATGGCAAGCTATTAAAGACAGGATGGCAGCACAAAAAACCTCATGGAGGCCACATCTGAGAGGCTGTGGGAGAAGTACAAGTAACAGTACATAGAAACACACAGAGCAGTCAAAGGAATGGTAAGAGAAGACAAGAGGGTGTACATGGATAACTTTACCAGCCAAGCAGAGGCAGCCAGTAGAGGAGATGGGTGTACATGGATAACTTTGCCAGCCAAGCAGAGGCAGCCAGTAGAGGAGATGGGTGAAGGTCTTCAAGATCATCAGTGGTAAATCTTATGCAACATATAACAACCCTATCATGGACAAGCAAGGCAGACTATTCCCAACAGAGAAAGAGCAGAAAGCTCACAGGGCCAAGCACTTCAAAGAAGTTTTGAACAAACCAGGACCAACAATGGTAGTGGACATCCAAGAAGCAGAGACAGACTTGGATGTGACCACCGCCCCATCACCGAAAAAAGAAATCACCACTGCCACCCATTCTCTTAAGAACTAGAAAGCTCCTGGCCACTCTGAAACATCAACCAAGATCCTCCAACCTCTGTTTACACAGATTTTGGAGGGAAGGAAAGTATCAGATGACTAGAACCAAGGCATTATTGTCAAGATTCCAAAGACGGGAGCATTAACTAGCTGTAACAATTGGAGTGGAATCACCCTTCATAACATCCCAAGTAAAATACTGGCGAAAATCAATTTACAGCACATTTCTGATGCTGTGGTCAAGCAGTTGAGAAAAGTACAGTCTGGGTACCGGAAGTTCAGAGGGTCTACTGATTAGATCCTTCCTCAATATAACATCACAGTGAAGTGCACAGAGTGTCAGAGACAACTATATATCAATTTAATTGATTTTGGGAAAGCCTTTGACAGTATCCACCTTGACAGCCTCTGGGCTGTACTGAGAGCCTATGGCATACAGCTGCAGATAGTTCTCCTCATCAAGCGCTTCTATGAAAATTTTACCTGCAAGTTGGAAAATAGTGAGTATAGATACAAAGTCAAGACCGGTGTAAGACAGAGATGCATGATGTCAGCATTGTTCTTCAACCTAGTGACTGGGTGATGTGGCGCACAACTGAAGACCAGCCAGAGGAATCAAATGGATCTTATTCTCTATACAGGATGACCTTGACCAGCCTTCTCTTTCACGAACACCAGCATATGCTGGACAGGATGTCGCTCCTCAACATATATGCACAGCAAGTGGGTCTGAAGATCAACACACAGAAATCGGACGTTATGCCACTCAATGTTTGAAACCCTTTATCAATCAAGGTAGATAGAGAGGACCTAGTCAAGACTAAAGAGGTCCCCTACCTAGGCAGTACTATCAGAAATGATGGCGGGGCAGGCAGTGACATTTAGAGCAGACTGAACAAATCTAGGAATGCCTTCAGGAAGCTGAACAATGTGTGGAGGTCATTTAATTACAGTACCAGCACCAAGCGGAGGCTTTACCAGAGCTGCATTCTGTCCACAATCTTGTATGGATCAGTATGCTGGCAGATGACGAAAAGTGACATCATCAAACTGTCAACTTTTCACACCAGTAACCTGAGAAGAATCTTGCACATTGTCTGGCCGCAAACCATCTCCAACAAGGAACTGCTCACCTGATGCAAGCAAGAGAGCATGGACACCGTCATTATGAGAAAACATCTGAGTTGGATAGGGCACACCATCAGAAGAGATCAAGACTCCGTCACAAGAACAGTTCTCCACTAGACCCACCAAAGCAAATCGAAGAGAGGCAGGCCAAAGAACACCTAGAGGTGAACTGTGGAAACAGAAATTAAGATCCTGAACCACAGCTGGGGCACCGTACAGAAACTTGCCTGAAACAGACAGAACTTAAGGTCCTTCGTTGCTGCCCTAAATGCCAGTCTGCACAATGGGCAGTAAGTAAATAAGTTTACAGGTATGATACACTCTATCATAATCATGTGTTAAAGACTTTATAAATGTCAAAATTGACATGGCATTTTGCTAAGGATGCATGTTCTCGAAAGAACTGGCTGAAAATGTATTACTTTTTTTGGCTGTTTAAAAAGGCTGCATGATATGTTTGCGAAGTTATTGGAGAGAATTTTGCACACTAAGGCAATGTGTTGCTCTTATATGAAACAGATCTTACAGGTACCACAAATTGCATACTAATAATGTAAGTGTACATATCTATGATGTTGCTTACTGTTGACTCTGCGTATCTGTTATAGAGCTCCTTTCACACAGTTTCACAGGTAACCAAATACTAGTACTTTTATCTCACAATATTGGCTTCACTGCCAATATTCTCAGTGGCATCCAGCACACTTGTGGCTTTCACCCACTATAATATAGCAATGGTGTTATATTATGTGACCACAAATGATTCAACAATTGCCCATTGAAAACATGGATATAGGTTAGTGGCCTTTCATTAACACTTCAATCATGAGCTTTGCTAAAGTTTTATGGCAGTTTCCAGACTGGAATGTTAGCGGAACCAGCCGAATCCCCAATTGGGCAGCTATTATTGAGCCAGATGCGCCGGATGGGGAGATTCATCGGCTCCAGTAAAATATGCTAAATCTGTTCTGGTGTGATTTGCCAACACATAGACACTATTCAGCAGCACCCACATGTTGTCTGCTTTCTTGTCCAAGCAGCCATGTGCAGTCTACGAGGGTACTTTCCCATTTTAAATTCTAGATGGGCCCAAAACAAAGTCCAAATTTAAGAGGTCACCAGCCCTCCTTCTGTTTAAGCATAATCCTAGCTTGGAGCTAAGTTGAGCCTAATACCTAGACACTAATGCAATGGAGGGGAAACCATGGCAGCAGCTTGTTATCACTTCAGAAGTACTTAAGAGAAACTACGTTAGGAAGAAAATGTATTTCAATCCTGTATATATGAGATATATATACAATGTATGAATGTCAGATGCGTAGGTCTGTATGAGTATATACGCAAATAACAATTTAAATAGCACTTACTAATTGTTTTAATTACATTCTTTTTTTTCACAACAAATTTTATTGAGTTTTTGTCATGAATTAGGACCATCTTGGCCGCAAATAAAATACAGGACAATATCATAGAAAATCCTTAAACAATAATAACACAGAAACTTGCACGTTGACCATCCCACTGCCCTCCCATCACCTTAGATCTTGGACAATGTAGCTATGTAAAAACCTCACAGGTGTCCATTTCAACTCTTTATGCCTCTTGACTAAATTCTGTAATTTCGAAATCAAGTTGATATCCCATCGTACAAACAGGAGCCAGGACCACACCCCTGTATTCCGCCCACTGCTGCCATATCTTGTGATGTTTTTGTGGACAGCCCAGGCCTGAAAAAACTGCCACCTCCAAGCCTATGCAATGATCCATCCCTCTCTTCCAAACCCCTATCTTAGGTGGAGTAGTCGCTTCCCATAACCTAGCTATATCTCTCTTTGCCGGAGTGAGACCCAGGAATAGTAGATGTCTTTTGGAGCGGTTACCACCAATGCTGTCTGTGCAATGTAACAGTATTAATTTGGGTTCTTGTGTATATCCCAGGCAAGAACCACTGCAAGCCGTCACTCCCTCCCAAAAGCATGTCAGTGTCATACAGTTCCGAACCGTGTGTAAGCAGGTACCCTCCTATGCCTCACAGCGAAGGCACGTGCAAGAGTCAATAAGGCCCATACGCCACAGACACATTCTTGTATAGTAAGCTCTGTGTAAATATTTCAACTGGATCAGGCGGAGCAGAGAGGACACTGCAGCTCCCCTAGGAGCCTCCAAGGCTACAATCCAGTCTTCTTCATCAATATTGTCGTCTGTACTCCATGCCGTTCAGAGGGCCAGTAATATAGTCGAGGTATTTGTAACCAGGGGTTGGTATACCTTGCCAATCTTATGAGTTTTAGATCCCACATCTGTAATTTACCCGGCAATGGGCTCACGAAGGCCTCTCTGGCTGCGGTGTAAATGGTATTCAGTTTCCATATCTTGAAACGACTTGAGCACTGTGCCATGCATGATAGAGCCTAGTTTGGAGATGCCAATGATGTCTCATTTGTGGAACCCCCCCAACTGGGCCATCTGCCAGAGGTAGATACCCTGCCACAGTGGTGTCTCCTGCATTAGTCACCCCCACCACCCCATCTTAAGGCGATACCGTCGCCATGTAGTGATCAGTACCTTGGCGGCTGAGGGAAGCAACAACATGTCTCTCTCACATTACAAAAGAGGCAGAACAATAATATCACCCATTGCTCTGTGGCATTTGCCGGGTCCTCTACAGGGCCAGACCACCAAGTGTTAATAATGTGCAGTTGAGAGGCAGCATAATAGGATTGTATATCAGGGGCACCAATGCGTCCAAAATATGTGATTGGAGGGCAATGCACAATGCCCCCCTCAATAAAAATTGCCTCAAGACAGCATTGATTTGCCAACACCAAGCTGGAGGGATATCATAGGGGTGGTTCTGGAGTTGGTAAGCCATACGAGGCAAAGAAACCATTTTAAAAATGGCTGATCTGCCCAATAAGGATAGGAGCAATGAAGACCAAGCCTTTACTAGTTCTTTGACTCGCGAAAGCAACAGGGCCATGTTATGAGTCCATGAGAACTTCGGATCAGGAGAAATGTACACCCCCAGGTACTTGAACCCAACACCCAGTGTCAGGTCTGACACCCAACTCATGTCGGTGGCCATCCCACCTATGGGATACAACACAGACTTTCCTACATTCATGTACAATCCAGAGGTCTCGCCAGAAACCTGCATTATGTGTAGTATTTGGGGTCCCCAGCATGAGGGGTCTGTAATGAAGAACAACAGATCATGTGCATATAAGGTTATTCTATCAGACAGCCCAGCAGACCATTCAAATCCCTGTACCTGCCCGTCAACTCTGACCCAAGCCTCCAAGGGCTCCAAGGCTTGGGCAAACAGCAGGGGAGACAGCGGGTAACCCTGTCAGGTACCCCGGCATATCGAAAAGGGGGCGAGACCGGACCCGCCACCCGAACTGAGGCAGTAAGATCAGTTTAGAGCAGCCAAATGTAGGAAAGGAATCAAGGTCCCAGACTGAGCTGTCGGAGTAACTTGAAAAGATATCTCCAGATGACAGAGTCAAAGGCTTGATCCTTGTCAGCCAACAGCATTGCCGACGGTCGTCCCAGTCGGGCCATCAGGGTCAAAGCATTGTGGACACGTCGAAGATTATGTTGTGTGGCTCGTCAACGCATGAAGCCAGCCTGATCAAGGTGGTCTAGGTCAGGCATATGTTTCATCAACCTATTAGCCAAAATCTTTTGCTAGGAGTTTCGCCTCTATATTTAAGAGCGATATCGGGTGACAAGATCAATGTGTCTCCAGTGGATGTCCCGGCTTATGGAATACAACAATTTCAGCATGCCGCCAGTTTGGTGGGAGCCGTGATATATCAAGCGATGCATGTATCATGTCAAATAGAGGTTTCCCAAGCTGTGGTATATATACCCTAAGAAATTCTTCTAGGAAGCCGTTGGGCCAAAGAGCCTTTCCAAGCCGTAGCTCTGCTACAGCCACAGATAGTTCCACCTCAGTGATCAGCTGATCTAGTTGTGCACAAGTCATATCAGATAAAGATTTGGGGGGTATGGCCTGTATAAAATCAGTAACCTATTGTGGGTCTAGTATGTCTTATTGAGCATACAGCTCCTGGAAGTACTCTGGAAAGCTTTGGGCAATGGCCTGTGGCTGCGTCATCATCTCCCCATGCACATCTTGTAGGACCGGTACCTGATGAACCTCAGATGCGGGCTAGCAGAGTCTATGCAGTAATCTGCTGGATTTATCTCCCTACTGATTTATGTGGCTTTGTGGGGCCTGACACATTTGTTTAGCATCATCTGATAGCAGTTAACGATATTGCTGTTGTATCAAGTCTAACTGTCCTTGTGCCGTTCCACCCAAGCACTCACAACGGCCTTCCTCAAGTGTGTGTATTTGTGGCTCTAGTTCCATCAGCACAAGGGTTTTCTGCCCACGCTCCAAGACACAAAAACTAATATATACTCCCCTGAGTGTTGGCTTCATGGCTTCCCATAAGATCGTTTGGAGCATGCAGTTTCCATATTAAGGAGAAATATTCAGTAATAGATCGATGTAGGAGTGACTTATATGTTGGGTTGTGAAGATGCCACGGTGAGAGGCGCCAATGAAAAGGGGGGCGCTTTGGGCCAATATGGAGTTCAAGCGCCACTGAGGAATGGCCAGATAGCCCCCTGGGCAACATGTCCACCTCAGATACTCTATGTATGAATTGTTCGTGTTCCAGCAATTTATCCAGCCTAGAAAAGAACCCATGAACTGTTGAATAATTGTTATGTTATGGTTTTTTATTATTATTCAGTGCTGTTCGTAGCATTCCTTTATTGGTGTCATCATGGGGAATGTTGGAGTGTTGCTAGGCGATGGGAGTCGTTGGGCTGGCTTAGGAGAGCAGTTGTGAGAGTTGGAGGCTGGTTTGAATCGGGCGGATTTCCCTACTGCTGTGTTGCTGTATTTTGGAATAAACTTCGATGCCTGAACTTCCTGGCGTACGGCGTTTTCACTACATTTATTGGCGACGATCTTCTGTGCGACACAGCGACCCACCGTGCATGAAGAAGTTACGAAAGACTATTTGTCTTAACAAGCGGTAAGACTGTTCTTTTTATTGACCATATCCCGTCAAAGCAAGCATAATTTCGTCAAAAATCGTCAAGCAAGCATAATTCCGCTTTCTACATCGTTGGGAAATCCAATCCCGCTACTCGCGACCCGCGACCCGATCGACACAGAGATCAAATTTATGAACTTTCAGCCCATTACGCTACATACCGTTTCTTTTTCGTCAAAGTTGTAGCGCACTTCAGCTCAATTGCTCGACATTTAACCGCGGCATCTTGTAAAATTGAATAGTGTGCCCATGCGCATTGTTTTCCTTAACGCATGCGCGGTAGGCCACAACCCTTCATACGCATCAAAGGGTTAAATATTCTGGGATGGTATCATCCAGGGTTGTTCAGAATGATTTTAAGACCTGGGGCAGTTGAGCAGGTTCTTGTTGTCACAGATGACCACAGTTTAAGAGGTTGGAATGAACGTTTTCCTTCTGTTTTTTCAAAGAATTTAGGAACTATACAAGGTTTCAAACACAAGATACTCGTAAAGGATGGAGCTATTCCAATCAAGCACAAACTAAGGGGTGTACCTTTTAGCGTTAGGGATGATCTTGAGGCAGAAATAAAGTCCCTCTGTGACCAAGGGATCATTGAGCCTACAGAGTCATCACTCTGGCTTTCACCTTTGGTCGTCGCGCGCAAAAAGTGTGGTAAGCTGCGCGTCTGTGTTGACTTGAGATCTTTGAACAGAGAGATCTGGGTCGATTCACACCCTTTACCTAAAATTGACGATCTTTTTGCGTGTGTTAGAGGGTCACGTTTCTTCTCGAAAATTGACTTAGCGAGTGCGTACCATCAGATAGAATTGGATCCTGAGTCACGCCCGCTCACCGCCTTTGTCTCACCATTAGGAACGTTCCAATACAAACGGATGCCTTTCGGTCTCGCTTCCGCAGCATCCGTTTTCCAACGAGTTATGCAAAACATGTTGGGGAACATCGAGAGTGTGTTGGTTTTTCAGGACGACGTCTTGATACACTCCAAAGACGTTCTTTCACATGATATTATACTTGAGAAGGTTCTTGAGGTCTTTAAAAGACGTGGTGTGGTGGTCAAATCTGAAAAGTGTAGTTTCCTTTGTGATGAGATTGAATACTTAGGTCATCTCATTTCAGGTGAAGGTATCAAGCCAAGGAAGGGTTTACTGGATGCTATCACCCATGCTCCAACTCCTTGTGATAAATCAGGTGTCAAATCTTTGCTTGGTCTCCTCGAGTACTATTCAAAATTTATTCACAATTATGCTTCTTTGGTACGTCCTATCAGTCTTCTTCTCAAAAAAGGTGTGAGTTTTGAATGGGACAATGATTGTGCTTCGGCATTGAAAGCTGTGAAGGAGTGTTTAAAGAACAGTCAAGCTCTTAAGCCTTTCGACCCCAGTCTACACTCTTGTATAACTGTTGATGCGAGTCAAGTAGGGTTGGGGGCGGTCCTTACACAAAACGAGAACAATGGTGAACGTACAGTCTCTTTTGCCTCCAGGGTTTTGAGAAGTAGTGAGCTTCAATATTCAGTTATTGAAAAAGAATTATTGTCATGCTTATGGGCAATAGAGAAGTTTCGCCCTTATGTTTGGGGAAGGCGTTTTTTGTTGAGGACTGATCACAAACCTTTGGTGAATATTCTCAGTTCAAGTACTGGGAAGTCTTGCTCCCCTAGAATTTTACGAATGGTGTCACGGCTCATGCAGTATCAATTTGATGTTGTACATGTCTCTGGGGGCAGGAATGTCAGGGCTGATTTTTTATCTCGCTTTCCGATTAATGAAGATAAGGATGATTCTATTTTGAATGATTGTGGTGAGGAAGATTCTGATGATTGTCTTATTGCTTCAATTGATCTTATCAAGTATGGTGTTGGTGCTAAAGACGATTGGGTGAAAGCTCTCTCTGAAGATGTGATTTTGCAGCAGGTTTGTGTTTTTATGAAATCAGGGTGGCCAAGTGAGCGTGTTCTCCTTCCTAGTTTACAACCTTACTGGAAAGTCCAATCAGAAATTTCTTTAGAAGATGGTATTTTACTTCGTTCTGACAGATTTATCCCTCCGGAAGGTCTTAGGAGGGAGATCATTATGCGTGCTCATGAGGGTCATTTAGGTTCGACACTCACTAAAAGACGCATTCGTGAGTTTTTCTGGTGGCCTTCAATGGACAACCAGATTAATGAAATTGTTGATTTGTGCTCAATATGTCGTTTGGGGGACAAAGGATTAAAAGTTGCTACACCTCCTCTAATTCCCATTGAATGTCCTTCTAGTCCGTGGGCAAAAGTGGGTTTGGATATTATGGGGCCTCTTGATGTGTTGCCTGGTGGTAGTCGGTTCATTATTGTCCTTATCGACTATGTGTCAAAATGGCCTGAGATAAAGTTGGCTAAGGAGGTTTCCACTGACACTGTCATTTTGTTCCTCAAAGAAGTTTTCATGCGAGAGGGGTTTCCTGAGTCTTTGGTGACTGATAATGGGACTCAGTTCACCAGTTTGGGTTTTGAAAAGTTCCTTTCTTCTTGTAACATCAAGCACGTAAAGAGTTCTCTTTATCACCCACAATCTAATGGGCTTGTGGAGCGCATGAATAGAGTTCTGGGGGACTGTATTAGATGGGCCAAGTGTGGGAACATGGATATTGTTAATTCTCTAGAGAGTATGTTATGGTTCTACAGGACCACTCCTCACTCAACCACAAAGGTATCTCCTTTCGAGCTACTGAGGGGGAGGAAGGCAAACACCAATTTAAAGCCTGCTTGGATAAATAAGTGGAACAAAAATGTTTCTAATGTGGATTCACTTATGAAGTTGGTGAGAGAAAATGTCTCTAACTCTCAGATGAAACAAAAGTCATGGTTCGATACAAAAAAAAGTGTGAAATTGGTTTCAGTAGGGGTTGGAGACATGGTGCGAATTAAGTCCCCTTTACATGTCAAGAAGGGAGAGAGTAAGTTTGGGCCTCCTGTTCTTGTTTCCAAGGTGGGAAGGAATTCCATTCAAGTTGAGGGGGGCAAATGGTGGAATGTAGGTAAAGTCGTTAAGGTTAAAAATGTTTCTCCGCTTCCTTCTTCGGGTTCTTCTAGTATGGGAGTTACTGGATCCTTTGAGGTCCCGACTAGGAGAAGCGGGAGGAAAAGAATGATTCCTATAAGATACCGTATGTGAAATGCTTATGTTGATATGATATGCTGTTTTTTTTTATGTGAAATGCTTATGTTAATATGATATGCTGATGTTCTTTTTGTGTATTTTTTTTTTTTTTTACTTTTGACTTTACTGAGTTATGTGCTTTTCTTTAAAAAAAGGAGAAAGGAGGGTATGTTATGTTATGGTTCTTTATTATTATTCAGTGCTGTTCGTAGCATTCCTTTATTGGTGTCATCATGGGGAATGTTGGAGTGTTGATAGGCGATGGGAGTCGTTGGGCTGGCTTAGGAGAGCAGTTGTGAGAGTTGGAGGCTGGTTTGAATCGGGCGGATTTCCCTACTGCTGTGTTGCTGTATTTTGGAATAAACTTCGATGCCTGAACTTCCTGGCGTACGGCGTTTTCACTACAATAATATCTATAGCCAGTGCCAGCTGGATGATACATCTTCCATGCATTTGTCCAGCCCGGAGCAAAAACCATAGAACTCAGTTGTGATCTCTGTGTTCCTGTGTCCTCCCCCCCCCCCACACACAATCTCGTCACTTGTCAACTCCCGGCTGCATCACATCATTCCAATCTCCCCCTATTACTGAAAGTCCATCCAGCAAATCACCCCAAAGACCAAGCATACGGTCTATAAAAGACTGTCCCAGGGGTGGTGGATGGGTACACACTACCAAGTGTAAGGGGCTTCCCTTACAATGTGCCTGTCACACATATATATCTACCATGGTCATCCACCCATATCTTGATTGACTTAAAGGGCACACTGCAATGTATAAGGATACCACTACCCCGCGATCCCCTTACAAACCCAGAACAAAACACTCGAGTATATCCATATCTAGCTAAACAAGGGACCTTCAAACCCTCAAGGTGTGTCTCCTGCAAGAGTAGAATATCAGCTGTGTCTTTTGGCTTGTTTCAACACCGTGCGTGCTTAATCTTGTCCAGGACACCCTGAATGTTCCATGTAAGAAATTGGAAAGGTCCTGTGGATTCTACAAGGGCTATGTCAGTTGCCACCTACCTATGGGATCTGTCCCAAGCCATTATCTGCAAAGCTGTAAGTGGGAGAGCATCATGTCTGTGCAAAACCAGAAAACGAAAGACAATAACATTCAGACATCACCCATACCCTCACTCCCTACTCCTATACTTCAGGAACAGAAAAGTATCTGTTGCCGAGGAGGTAGTCTCCCAGTCCCAATGGGGACTGGGGACAGAACCCTGCCAAAGAGGCCCAATGCCCCTTTCCTAACCAAAGGTGTCCTAGAGAAACTGAACTGTTATTACTCTAGGGGTGCAGCCAAACATCATAAGACGACAATACTAATCATGCAGATAACAACAACTTTAGGCATGTTATGTGAATGTGTTTTCATCCCATAGGGTGGCTATGGATTCATGAAGTAATAAGTCAGGGATGTGTCATTAATGTTCCTCATTTTGACATGTATGTCTCCAAGATGAGCGGGAACGATTTTGACGTTTCCCAGCAGACTTAGCAGGAAGGTGACACTGAGGGAGGAATCAGAGTCTATCCACGGTGGAGTATGAGGCTTCACTCTCACCACCTCATATGTCCATGTCCATGTGAATACCTCCTCAGGAGAGACAAAGAACAGCATTTTAGAGTCAAAGACAACCCAAAGGCGGGCAGGAAACAGCAACATGTATTGGATTTTATGATCTCGCTGATGTATTTTTGCGGCCGTGAATGACTGAAGCTGTTGTTGAACCATTCTAGCATAGTAGGGAAAAATGTGATTTGAATTAAAAAAAAAAACATCTTGACTCCCAGCATGTTTAAGAATCGCATCTCTATCAAGAAAATGAAGGATCTTTGCAATCACTGTTCTAGGCAGTTTTTTTTGCCCCTGCCCTATGGACCCCCTCTATCACAAAACACTACGAATGGGACTCTATGAGCATAACAGATCGGGTAAGAAATTTTTCCATGGAGGCACACTCACACCCCCCTGGAAAACCCACAAAATGCAGGCTGTTGCTTCGGGCATGACCCTCTGCATCTTCCACCAGCACCACTAGATCCTTGGTCATGGCCGTAAGAGTATTGACTTTCTGCTGTAGAGACACTACAGAATCTTTAACCCCTGACACCCGTGTCTCTGCTTCAGTAATTCACTCCACTACATTTTGTAGATCCTGGCACAGATGAATAACATCAGAGCCAACCGCCCCTATTTTAGCATCTAACATGTCTCATGACTGGGTGATGGCTGCTAACAAAGCAGCATTGTCTTAAGGGGATCCAGCTGACCCCCCAGCATCTTGAGCCGCTGACCCAGTACTGGTGAATTTGCCCATGGTGCTCTGCTTGGCTGCACCTCCTGGGGGCTTATGCTTGGTCATGATGATGCAGTGTCCTCTACCCAACACATCCCAAAACCGTTCCTTGGGTTTCCTGGGTGCACACGACCTGCCAGACCCCTCAAGCAGTGCACTATGGGGTAGCACGAGCAGTCGGTGATCAGAGCCGCTTGTCGCTGTTAGACGTGGCAGTATGTGTGCAATGACAATATCATAAAGGGATGGTCCTCCAAACCTGGCCCGTCCCCTACCACTAGCCGCAACAGAACCTAGTGTCATCACCTCTGTAGTACAGGGTCTAGCCACAACACGGTCCCCTCATGGAACTCACACCAATTTTAGTGTATCATACGTAGTCCAAAAATCCTCATATAAAGGTCCACTTGAATCACCGGCCCCACCATCACACGTGGCCCCAGAAACACTCAGGTGTGTATTTAAGTATGTATCTTGTCTACTGCACGGCCCACATGGTCCGGCTAGGCCTCGCCAAATGTAGGACAGTGAGTAAGTACAGACTCCGGGCCTACATGTATCCCATATTGGCAGTGGGCTGTATCGCTGGTCCCCAGTCGACCACAGCCAGGATCATGCCAGTACGAGAGTGGGGGGCCCCCTGAGAATCATCCTCAAACAGAGAGGGGGGGGTGGCTCCACCCAACCCGGGTTCAGAGTGTTCTGGCCACAAGGCCCAACTAGGCCCAATCAATCTCTGACATCAGAGGGCAACGCTGCTGTGGGAGGAGAACTTCCACCCCCGGCACAGTCCAGAGCATGCACCTTCACGCCCAGGCAGGGTGGTCCCAGCCCCAAACCCAGCTGCTGTATGTAATCGCCTACCGGTCAGCTCACCAGTCCATCTGGGATCTGCACAGCTCACCATGTTACCCCGGTGGAGTCCCAATCTCGCCACCACAGCCTTGGCAATCCCTTGGTCTTCGGGAGACAAGCCCCGACCCGCACCTCATTCAGGCTCCACCTCTCACGGCTTTTTTCACTCCTCCTGGGGGCCACCAACTGCCCCACCGCCACAGGATGGTCTCCGTTGTCCCTAGAGACCTCCTAGATTAATTGTAAGGAAGAATGTGGGCAGGATATTAAAGGGTAAGTAGCATGGCTGCGGGGAGCTCGTCTAGAGAACGCTTGCTATGATGGCTTTCCAAGAAACCTTAATTTAATTATTTTATAGCTCTACACATCTCAATGTAGAATGTCTGTGCATTCTACATCACATGCACACTTTACACACTGACAATAAATCATATGTTTGTAAATCTATGTACATGATGTTACATAAGACAATGAGGGCTTCAGGGTTAATGAGCCACATACTGTCTTTACTGGTAGGGATTATATGTTAGGAGTGCATGGCCGGGAGAAACACAAAGTCAGGATTTAAAATGCAATGTAGTGCTTATGGTTGGTTGCACTAATAAGACTTTATTACTACCTAAAGAAATACATTTTAGCAGCCTTATAAAAACCACAAATTGAGATTAAAAAATAATGTTCTAAACCCAAGCCTTGCAGTTTGCGTGCAGGTCCTTGATGCGGTTGATATGTGTAAGAAAACAGAACTTTTTGCGGATGTCCCCCCACTTTCTGTCCCCATTTGAACTACTAGATGCTGGTTTTCGACTCTGATAATGCACTGACTCCTGCCAACCGGGCTCCAGTGCCAGTGCTTTCTCCCTAAAAGTGACATGTGTAATTGGTATCCCCAATTGGTAGAGGCCATAACTTACTTGTAAGCCCCTTGTAAGTGGTAATGTGGTACCCAGGGCATATGTGGTAAATGGGTACTGAGGGCCTGCAGCATTGGTTGTGCCACCCTGAGTTACCTTGGTAAACAGATAAAAGCAGGCCTACCATCGCAGACTGCAGGAACAGTATTCACTGCTCCATTTCTACTTTGTCTTCACCATGTGTTATAGGGTCACAGCACTGCTCTTAAGTATATATCAGTCACCCCTAGAGAAGGTCTCTTGTGCCCAGGAGGCAGGGTGCAGTATATGAACAGTGTAGACATGTAAGTGCAAGGTATATGTCTCTATAGTGGCATCACCATTAAAGCACACTATAACTCACAGTTCTTCAAACTGTGGGGCGCGCCCCCCTGGGGGGGCGTGGATGGGTTCCCAGGGGGGCGCGAAGGCCTCTGCAAGGACATGTAAATGAAGACGCCTGGAAGTGCAGCGATGTTTATTTGCTGCATTTCCAGGCTGTCTTCATTTACTCTGAAGCCCTCAGAGTGCCGTGAGGCCAGAGGTCAATGAGTGTGCTGCTTGGGGCTCGGCTGGGCAGTGTCTGGAGTCTTATTAAGACTCCAGCACGCCCCGGTTTTTCACAGGTCTTTAAAGACCATTTGCATACCTTTGGAAACTGGTTATGGAGGCTGTTTTTTTTCTTCTTTTTCCAGTACCCCCTGGGCCCCGACTCTGCCTATTCCTCCTTACATTTGTATTTTACATATACTGCTGTAGTGTGAAAATGCAATTCATGAAAATGAATATAAAAAAGGGTTGCCAATAGAAAAAAGGCCAGCCATGTATGTTTAAAGAGCCTGCAAAGACCTTGCTTTGACACTAAATAGGGTCTTAAATAAAAAAGTATGTATTCATTTGTAATTTGACTTTCTGTCTGTTCCTTTTATTTTCAGTCATGAAACATTCAGGCAGCCCTAGAACACATTTAAAAGTGCTTTATATTTGCTTTTCGAAGTATGCACAGATAAGTGCTGAAAATAGGGCTTTAGGTGACTGTTTATTTTTGTACCGTCTGCAACATCAAAATAATGAGCTGGCAACCCTAATCATAAGACTGGAAGTTTGTTGCAGGATCAGCACATTATTTATTTCCTTCACCCTCGATTCCCTGATTTAATTCGATAGTAGCAATAGTTTAACTTGTATCTGAAACCCTACGCCCGTCAATAACATGCTGATTAACTTAAAGTGTCTGGGAATTCACCCTGCATTCAGACAACTCACTCCTCATTCTCACCCTGCACTCACAGCGCATAGTTATGGTTTTCCCGCATTTGCCACACAATCCATCATCTGCTGTATAATTTGCAGATTGAAAAATGCAGCAACACATGTTACCTCATAGTGGAAGGCCCTTTCTAAATGTTGACTGGTCACCTTTCTGTTGCTTACTGCTATATGTGGGTGTTAATGTGGTACTTACGAGGGGCAATAAAGGGCAGGACAATGTTAACAAGTGTAAAAATAGCAAAATAGTGCAGTAATTCTATCACAAAATATGCAGCATAATTTGCATTTGCTTGCTGCAGAATTTAGTCAACCATGCTGCATAATTTGGTCTTCTCCTGCCGCATAATTCCAATGGCCCTGTATATAGTCCTATGAGGTCCCAGCCTGTGGCAGAAAGCACTGTGAATATGCAAGTCATTATTTTAAAACAGTGTTTACATACTCTAAGCTAGGCAGCAGCAACATGATGCAGTGATTGAGATAAAAGAAGTTCTTACAAAACATACTTTTTAGTAATAAGTAATCAAACTGTATCAAATGCAGACATTTTTGTAAGTGTCTCCACTAATCAAGATCCCAGCTGATAACTCCTTTACATTACATCTTAAAAAGAATAGATCTTTGCCACCATAAAGCTTTAAGCAGATCCACTGGAATTATTCAGCAGAAGAGGACAACATTATGCGGCAGGTTTGACTAAATTATGCAGCAAGAAAAGGTAAATTATGCGGCACAATGTGCCACATTTTGTGGTTAGCATTACTTCATTATTTTGTCATTGTAACTCACGGTAACACTGTCAGGGAAAATATTTCACCTCATTAGTACCAGTGTAGCACCCAAATACAGCAGCAAGCATCCACAAGATTACCAGTCAATCTTTGCAAAGGGCCTTCCACTGCTCCGGAACACTTTGTCACGCTTTAAGTAACTTTTGTTCCGTTTGAGCTAGAATCAAGTTTTTTGTTGTTGAAATCTGCAGATTATGTAGCAAATGCAATACACTGATAATTATGTGGAAAACGCTGCTGCAGAAACTCATAATTCCATGGTTTCTTTTTTAACTTTCTGCACTACCACCCGCACTTCAATTTCAGGCAGAGGCATCTCAAAGTCAGTATTAACCATTCAGGGGCAGTTTTTTTGTGAAAGCTGAGTCCATGGGGTAGCAGGTTGAAGGCCAGCAGGGTTGCAATCAGATGCAGAGCCCTAATCCTCTCGACCCCTGGGGCCTCACAGTACTGGTCTTGGAGACAGAGGAAAGGAGCGAGATTCATAGATATTGTCAAAGAGAAGGGCAAGAATAGGGAGCACTGTATGCAGACTCATTTTTATGTTTACAAATGGTCTGAGACAGCGTCTTCAGCGAGATACCCCAAAGAAGGGGACAATGTACGTGTTTTTGTTTTTTTTAAAGGGACATTCATTAGTGAAGCTGGTACTGCTGCCAAGTGTGTAAGTGGCCACTGCTGGTTATCATAAAGGAGCAGATGCAGCAGGACTGGGGCCCAGGGATTTTGGGGGCCCACTGCATCACAATTATGACTGTCTACCTTTAAAAAAAGGGGCATCAGAGCTTATTGTCCTTTCAAGCATTAGGACAGAGGTGATGATCCATCATGGAGGGGAAGAGGTAAAAGAGGTAAAGGAGATAGCCTGCTACCCAGGACTGCAGTTATTATTAGTGCAGCAGGTATAGTTGCATTAGGGACAAAGAGTGTGAGAGGCTCACAACACCCCAATTATGGGGAGCAGTTTGTTTGGGATATCTGTTTTTGTTTGATGCATTTACTGTTTTATAAGTCTCATATTTGGTGCAGTTCATAAGCTATAGAAAAAGTATTCCTGAAATCATCTCATAAGCCCCACTCCCTGCACGCAGCCATGTCCCTCCCGCTCCCCCAATCCTTGTCATAAAGTTTTGGAGGGGGGCCTGACCTCAAAACATTTTGCTTAGGGGGGGCTCAGAGTAAAAAAGTTTGAAGACCTCTGCTATAACTGATAGGCGTTCCATTGGAAAACATGAGACTTGCACCCACGCACACCTGGGTAGCTAGCTCCCTTATGGCACCACCTAAATATGTTGAGGACGCATCACCTTCACTGTGTGGAGAAGATCTGATTTGAGATGATTGACGCATCTTGCTGTTTGCAACCAGGGAAAGTACTTTGTTCACTGGGGCCTTCGTGGTTCTTATAGCCGGCTGGCGTTCCATCACAGCTGGCTCGAACTTTGACTTTGCCCTAGTCCATCATGGCCTAAAGTCACCTTTTAGCGCTTTTGCTGCATTTATTCTTTTAAAATTCAATATTTCAACTTCTATACATTGGATTTTTGTCGTTTTAGTATTGCTTTGTTTATAATAAAATAACCTATATTTATAAATCTGTGTGGAGTCTTTTTGTGGTGTAGTCATTGTGTTACTTTGTGTGTGTTGCACAAATTCTTTACACATTGCCTCTTTAGGTAAGTCTGACTGCTTTGTGCCAAGCTACCATAGGATGAGCACAGGTTATCTTTTAGTGTGTATCTAGTTTTCCCTTTCTATGATTGTGGCTTCTGCTTGGACAGGGTGCATACCTTTGCCAACCAGAAACCCAATGTTACTCAATGTACTTTGTAGGAGAAACATCAATCAATCAATCAATCAAGCATTTGTATAGCGCGCTACTCACCCGAAGGGTCTCAAGGTGCTTGGGGGAGGGGGGTCCGCTACTGCTCGAACAGCCAGGTCTTGAGTTGCTTCCTGAAGGAGAGGTGGTCTTGGGTCAGGCGGAGGTGGATGGGGAGGGAGTTCCACGTCTTGGCAGCCAGGTAGGAGAAGGATCTTCCTCCTGTTGTGGCTCTTCGGATGCGGGGGATGGCGGCGAGGGCGTGGCTGGTTGATCGAAGCTGGCGGGTGGGAGTGTCGAAGGTCAAGCGGTCGTTGAGGTATCTTGGGCCTTGGTTGTGGAGAGCTTTGTGTGCGTGGGTGAGGAGTCGGAACGTGATTCTCTTGCTGACGGGGAGCCAGTGCAGGTTTCTCAGGTGTACGGAGATGTGGCTGTGTCGGGGAATGTCCAGGATGAGGCGTGCTGAGGCGTTCTGGATGCGCTGGAGTCGTTTCTGGAGTTTGGCTGTGGTTCCGGCGTAGAGGGAGTTGCCGTAGTCCAGTCGGCTGGTGACGAGGGCCTGGGTGACCGTCTTCCTGGTTTCGGTGGGGATCCACCGGAAGATCTTACGTAGCATGCGTAGGATGTTGAAGCATGATGCGGAGACGGCGTTGACTTGTCTGGTAATGGAGAGGGAGGAGTCCAGCACGAAGCCCAGGTTGCGTGCGTGGTCTGTTGGTTTGGGTGCGCTGCCAAGGGCAGGGGGCCACCAGGAGTCGTCCCAGGCGGAGGGTGATGATCCCAGGATGAGGACTTCCGTCTTATCTGAGTTCAGTTTCAGGCGGCTGTTCGTCATCCACTCGGCTACGTCTTTCATCCCTTCGTGTAGGTTGGTTCTGGCGGTGGCGGGGTCGTTGGTGAGGGAGAGGATCAGCTGGGTGTCGTTGGCGTAGGAGATGATGTTGAGGTTGTGTTGGCGTGCGATGGCTGCGAGGGGGCTCATGTAGATGTTGAAGAGGGTGGGGCTGAGTGATGATCCTTGTGGTACGCCGCAGATGACTTCGGTGGCCTCGTATCTGAACGGGGGTAGGCGGATTCTCTGTGTTCTTCCGGCGAGGAAGGAGATGATCCATTCCAGTGCCTTCTCCTGGATACCGATGTTGTTGAGGCGCTGCACTAGGGTGCGGTGGCAGACCGTGTCGAACGCCGCGGAGAGGTCCAGGAGGATGAGGGCCGTTGTTTCCCCGTTGTCGAGCAAAGCTCGGATGTCGTCGGTGGCTGCGATGAGGGCGGTCTCGGTGCTGTGGTTGGCCCGGAAGCCGGACTGCGAGTGGTCGAGGGATCCGTTCGTCTCGAGGAAGGCGGCCAGTTGTCTGTTGACGGTTTTCTCGATGACTTTGGCCGGAAAAGGAAGGAGCGAGATGGGGCAGTCGTTTTTGAGGTCGGTGGGGTCCGCTGATGGTTTCTTCAGTAGGGCACTGAGTTCGGCGTGCTTCCAGCTCTCTGGGAAGGTGGCGGTGTCGAAGGAGGCATTGATGATGTCCCGCAGGTGGGGTGCGATGACGGAGTCGGCCTTGCTGAAGACGTGGTGAGGGCAGGGGTCGGTTGGAGATCCTGAGTGGATGGAGTTCATTGTGCGGATGGTCTTCGGTGTTGACTGGGGTCCAGGTGCGGAGGGTGGTGGTGGTGGGCGTTGTTCCGGTCGTAGGGTGCGTTGGCTGTGTGCTGAAACTGTTGTGTATGTCTGCGATCTTGCTGTGGAAGAACGAGGCGAGCGAGTTGCAGAGGTCTTGCGAGGGCGTGATGTCGTTGTTTCCGGCGCTGGGGTTCGAGAGCTCTTTGACGATGTTGAAGAGTTCCTTGCTGTTGCGGGCATTGTTGTCCCGTTGTTCCTTGAATGCAGATTTCTTGGTGGCGTGGATCAGCTGGTGATGTCTTCGAGTGGCGAGCTTGAGGGTGGTCATGTTGTCTGTAGTTGGGTCTCTGCGCCAGGCTTTCTCGAGGGCCCGGCAGTTCTTCTTGGAGCACTTGAGTTCGTCGGTAAACCAAGATGCTTTCTTGGTGCCGGGTGTGGCGGGGGGGTCTTCAGTGGAGCGAGGTCGTCTGCGCAGTTGCTGATCCATTTCGTGAGGTTGTTGGTGGCTTGGTTGGGGTTCACTGATCTGGTGGGGGGGTTCTGGCTCAGGGATGTGGTGAGCTGGTCGGCAGTGATCTTGTTTCAGCTTCTGCGGGGGACCAGTTGCGGGTGGTGGTGAGTCGTGGTTCTTCTGAAGCTGAAGTGGACGCAGCTGTGGTCTGTCCAGTGGAGTCCGGTGGCGTAGCTGAAGGTGATGTCCTTGCTGGAGGAGAAGACGGGGTCGAGCGTGTGGCCGGCGTAGTGGGTGGGGGTGGTCACCAGTTGCTTGAGTCCGAGGTTGGCGAGGTTGTCCAGCAGGGTGGTGGTGTTGCGGTCGTTGTTGTTCTCCAGGTGGAAGTTAAGGTCCCCGAGGAGGATGTAGTCAGCGTAGGGGAGGGCGTGCGGGCTGATGAAGTCGGCGATGTCTACGCTGAATTGTGTGCGAGGTCCCGGGGGTCTGTAGATGAGGGTGCCTCTGAGGGTAGTCTTGGGGTCGGTGTGGATCTGGAAGTGCAGGTGTTCGGCGGCTGTGAGGGTGTCTTCGGAGTTGGTCGTAATGAGGATGGTGTTCTTGTGGACGATGGCGATGCCTCCTCCATTCTGGATGGCGCGGTCCCTCCGGGTGATCTTGTATCCGTCCGGGATGGCGATGGCGATGTCGGGTGCTGAGGAGGCGTTCATCCAGGTTTCCGTGAGGAAGGCGACGTCTGGGCATGTGGCGTCGAGCAGGTTCCAGAGTTCCACTGCGTGCCTGTGGACGGAGCGGGTGTTGAGCAGGATGCACTTCAGGTGCTTCAGGTGGTTGCTGTTGGTGCTTGGCTTGGCGGGTGCGGTACGGGTCCGGATGCAGGAGAACTTGCAGGATTGGCAGGTGAAGGGTCCGTGGGTGCGTCTTGGGGTGGCTCTGCAGCAGCCGGGGCTCCGGCCGGTGTTGAGTGCGATGAGAGTGGCGGCGTTGTAGATCTTGCGGGTGGGCTGGCATCTGCGGAGGCCAGGGGGTCTGGCGCTAGGCGCGGGCCAGGCGCTGACGGGCGCAGACGGGCTTGCCTTAGGCGCGCCATCGGCGCGCCCACTGCGCGCGGCCGCTGCGCGGCCTCCATATGAGTGGGAGAGGGAGGGAGGAGCAGCTGGGAGGTGGGAGCGGGGCGGCCAATAGGGTGCGAGGGGGGCGGAGCTACGGGACGTGGCGGCCAATAGGGTGCAAGGGGGGCGGAGATACGGGACGCGGCGGCGGGAAACGGGCGGCGAGGGGGAGACGCGGGGAATGACAGAAGAAAAAAGGCGTGAACATTAACCCTCTATGTCAGTGCTTCTCAAACGTTTTAGAACCACAACCCAATATTTAGAACAACAAACTTTTGTGACCCAATTACCTTTTATGGACATGAGGTGGGTTATGTTTTTCAAAGTAACTAAAGCATTGTGTGGCAGTGCATTTGCATTTACAGACACCACGTTTGCCATTGAAATGGCTACTATATTTGCACAGATATAAAGTTTTACTGAAGTAACTATATAGCACACAAATGATAATGTGTGGAAATTGGGTTTCTGTGAATATTTATCATATGTGCATTACCAGGTAAAGTGTCTTGATTTGTTTGATCCTACTAATATCTCTGTTTGCATAACATTTCAGATTTACAAAAAATGTGCTTCATTTTTGCTTCCCTAAATGCTAAATCCATACAGTTCATTTACAGGTATTGTTGAGCATTGCACAAAACGATGTTTGTGATTACGCTTCTGTTCTGTTCTCCAAGTGATTAACCAACCTCCACCGGGAGGGAGACTGTCTGAGTGGTTCGCAGTCGTGAAGCGTGACTAGTGATTAAGAATATCTCCTATCCTGTATAGAGGGGCTTTGATAGGTCAGGATAGGGACATGATTAGATTAAAAGGCGGTGCGTAACTGGATTGGTGATTGGTCCACTGCACCTAGTGAGCGGTAGACATGTTTTGGCCTACGGGTTGCTCTTACGAGTCAGGTGGCCTTCTTCAGTACCTTGGTTAGGGAGGTCATCTTCAAATTTCAGATCACGCCTATTACAGGGAGGGTGAGTATATTCACTTACCCTTCTTCGTAAGTGAGCACAATGGCTCACGGCTTACGTTGTCATAGGTGAATTCTTTACATATGACTTATGAAAGAGGCTTTAGTCCTCCTAGGATGCAGGAGAAACTGTCTGTCCTTGATTAAGGACAGTATCGTCAGGTGTTGCCGCGGTTTCTCCTGAATCCCAACACATGTCGACCCATCACTAGGTGCAGTGGACCAATCAACTCCAGTCGGGGCCATAATATTTCCAGCTGGTCTTTCTCTCTCTTTTGGGTCATTTGGTACTGGTCAAGCCCAAGCTTCCATCCACAATGTCAATCTGGTCAACCTGTTCTTATTCTTCTACCTCATTGTCTTCCCTAATCGCCTCTGGTCTATTCTTAGGCATCAACAGTCTTTTTTGAGTGGTTGTAGTTTCTGTCCAACATTCTTCAACTGGGCCTTGATCTTTGGAAGTGCTTGTGATTCTGGCTCTAATGAAGCTGATTCACTTTTTGCCTACCATAAATTTTCGCTGTCCAGGTGACTGCGTATTCTCAATCCAGTGGTCGGTATCACAGTGGTCGCTGGAATTACACCACTTTCATCATTCTCTTGCTGTGGACGATGCTCGGCTGATAGAGACTGTAGGACCTCAGTCTGGTAATCCTCTTCTACCTAAGCTTTAGATACCTGAACGGGGGCGACTTGAAGAATCAGTGGATGCTGGCTCTGCTTCTTCCTCTTTGTGCCTTGCCCTCTTGCTATGGGAGGCGTGTAACCAGTTCAGCAGACCAGCACACTTGACAGCAGTGTTGGTGACCGGGATCTCCAGGAACAGCCCTCTCCAGCGCTCCTCCAAGCAAGACTTGTGGACGTGCTTCTTGATATGAAACCAATCACTATGTTTCAGGTCATGTCCTGCAGCCCCTCAGACAGCTGGAGTAGCAGCGTCAACCTGATGAGAGATAGAACACACCACATCAGACAATCCCTTGTAGTACTCAAGGACCAGGTATTTGTGATATTCACATGGGCAGCTGCTGAGACGTAAGGGGTTTGCATAGCTCTCCCCATCAGCACCTCATGAGGAGACAATCCAGTTCTTTTACAAGAGGTACTTCGTATTCTCATTAGAACTAAAGGAAGAGCATCAGGTCATTTGAGTGATATGGAGACAAAGGCTTTAGCCAGTTTAGCTTTGATTGTCCTGTTCAGTCTCTCTACAAACCCAAATGCCTCAGGCCTGTAGCTACAGTGGAATCACTGGTCAATCCCTATGACGGTACACAGTATCTGCATTAACACACTTTTGAAGTGAGTTCCTTGATCTGATTCAAGATGAACTGGCATCCCGAATCATAAACAACTCCTACATCAATAATTTGACTACTGTTTGATTGTCATATCTCTGGGTAGGATATGCATAAACACATTGTGAGAATAGACACATGATGACGGGTATATACCTTAGTTGGTTACATGGGGGCATCTCCACAAAATTGATTTGGAGACGGTTGATGGGACCATCAGACTTCCCAATGAGGCTGATGGTCACCCCAGCTCTTTTGCCCAAAGTTTGCTTTTGGCAGGTAACCTAGCACTGGCATACATTTTCTGCCATTGTTCTGAAATGAGGATTATATCAATATAATCGGAAGGTAGATACCATTCTGTCTCTGCCCACATGAGTTGGACCATGCATGTGTTGCACCATCGTGGGCAGGAGAGAATCAAGAAGAACTGGCACCCCCCACACATCCCATTTTACCCCATTTGGCTTTCTCTAGCTCTGGGGCAGTATGTTGCAGTTCTCTCAACTCATTGAAGGTATGCACAGTATTCAGTAGCATATTGGGTACAGTTTCTCCTTCTGCATTGCATGGTCCATCTAAATGGAAGGTGCTGGAATCAAGAGTACAGTATCGGACAATTTTGTCCGCATAACGGTTTCCTCTGATGACAAAATCCCTTCCACTGGTGTGTGCAGCACACGTCACTATCACAATTTCCTGTGTCATTGCAGAGCACCTAAACATATTCAAAACATACAGACCATTCCGGATGGGGGTACCAGCTGAGGTCAGAAATCTTCGATGTGACTATAGCTGGCCAAAATTTTGCACGGCTCCAAAACCATACTGGCTGTCACTGTAAATAGTGACTCAGAAGCCTTCTGAGGTGCAGGGGAATCAGTTCAGCTACTTGCACAGACGTTACATGGCACAAGTAAGATGCTATTACATTTTTGCTCAGCGTACATACAACATAAGCGGCTCTTAAAATACTGCGTTGTTCTCTGAGGCAGGATACATCAACAAAAAAGGTCTGGTCAGATTCAGGAAGGGGCACATCCAGGTTGTCAGGTCTTGGTTTTGTGCATAACTCGGTAACACTAACACAATCGTGGTTGAATTTGCCCTCATCATCTCCCTCTGGAGTTGGCAACAGAGATGCAGGGTTTAGTGTGTTACACCTCCGAATTGAATTATTTTCCCTGGCCAAAATTATTCTCTCATAGAGTGTTAGGTGGCTTTTTGTCAAGTGTTGAGTTCTGGTATGGGTTGTGAGGACCGCGGTGGAATGAGGTACCATTATAATTAGGGCTCCCGGTTTTATGGTAGTTTTTTTTTTTTTTTACATTTCCATCTGTATATATCCATGATTATTTTTGGGCCATTTTTTTGTATTTATCCATATTTATTTTGTGTTTTGCGTATAAATGAAGTTGAAAAACTGTACATTTACATATTTATTTAACTGATAGACGCACACTCATACTTTGATGTCTGTCGTGTTTTAGCTATTTAAGCTGTCAAATATTACATAACAATACATCAAATGGTAAATACTAGCATTATACCATAAATGCATGATGACGTGTGCCATTATTTAAATACATTTCATCCTGTTTTTTAATTTCCCATGCTGTCCATATGCTCAACTGTTGGCCTATATTTCATCAAAGACAGCATGGCGAGTCACTTAAAAGGAGCACAATTTTCTATATTTATCCGCTTTTCAAAATAAATGCAGACAGAAAACAAATTGTTTTCTGTCTGTATTTATCTTTAATTAGCCTTAATTATAGTTAAGGGGTAGCCCATCACGATCTCTTCAGTCTGCTGTATGCCAAGGCTCAACCACTTTGTAACAACCGGGCAACGCTGCTGCCACTGGATCATGAGTGGCTGAGAAGTACCTGATGGGGCACTTAGTCTCCCCATTGCCTTGTGTTAGTACAGACAGAGCACACCCATCTTTTTTTGACAAAAGAGAACAAATTATTTTATATAGTTTGGCATTCCAAGAGCGGGTACGCTGCACAACAAATTTTCGAGCTCCTGGAAGGCTTTCATGCTTTTGTCATCCTTTGGTACCTGGTCATTGAAATCAGTGTGCATCAGTGTAATTCAAGGTTTCGTCAGAAGGTAAAACTTCAGGGTGCATTGTAGGCAGTAGTCAATCATGCACATAAACATTCTCACTTCTCTCTGAGTAGTTGAGAACTTCATCTTAAGGACTGTCTCTATGCGCTCACTGGGATCTCACTTCACTCCCTTCTCTGTCTGATGTCTCAAGTACATGACTTCCCTCTGACAGTAATTTCTCAGGTGTGATCATTTATGCCCGTTCTCAGCCAGATGGTTAAGCAAAGCAATAGTGTCCTGTTTACAAGCTTTCTTAGTCATCGAGGCAATCAAAAGATCATTGATGTAGTGTATTAATGTCGAACTACATGTCAACTGCAGAGACTTTAGGTTCTTTTTAAGTATCTGATAGAAATAGAATGGGCTTGCTCTATAGCCTTGTGGAGCATGACACCATCTTGGAATTGGAACACAAGGAGAAACTGGCTCTATTCATGTAACAAAACTGAGAAGGCTTGACAAACTTCAAGGACTGTGAACCACTCAGCTTCTGAGGGAATTTGGAACAGAATCATGGTAGGGTACGGTACCATAGGACAGCATGGAACGGCAATGTGGTTAATTATCTACGGTCTTGAATGATCCTCTGCTTTTTGTTTGCTTTCTGTAGGGCCATGATTGGGGAGTTACACGGACTCCCGATAACTTCGATCAAGATGCCTTGCTCTATCATACTCTTGATGACAGGGGTGATCCTTGCGATAGCTCCTAGGGTCATTTTATATAAGCGAGTGTTAGAAATGGGATTTCTGGTTGGCTAAGGCAAGCGCCTAAGCCAGGCAGAAACCACCACTCTAGTCAGGGTAAGGGAGTTACACACCGAAGATAACCCCGGCTCACCCCCCCCGGTAGCTTGGCACAAGCAGTCAGGCTTATCCCAGAGGCAATGTGTGAAGCGTTTGTGCAACACACTCACACAGCAGCGGCACACCACAAAAGAAACTCCACACAGGGTTATATGAAAAATAGCCTTTGTATTTCTCATAAAACACATTAGAATGCAATCATATATATACACTGTGCCACCTGGCACTAGGTATCACTTTACAGTGGATTATATACATTACAGGGCCAATCGGGCCAATTTCATTACCATTAGAATCACACGAGTAATAAACGATCACAACCAGTAACTACTGGTAAAGGCATTTAGCATAAATACATTATGCAAAACATAACCAGAAATAGTGCACTGTGGTGAACACATAACACATCCTGCCCCTCTTAGACAGAAATCATCATAGGAATGCATCATAATCAGCAGTGCACCACAGGAACACAGGTAAGGTGCAAACAGCACCTTAGGTCCTTGAGCCCCACCAGAACGCAAGGTGATCTCTAAACCAACTGGCCTTCCTCTGGTGCTCGTCTTGGGCTGTCCCAAATGCCCTCTATTCACACAAGTCAGGGCTCTACAAGCACCTGGCTACCACCGGCCCGTACTCAAATGGGGGCGAGGGTGCAACTCACCCTTATTTCTCTCATGCACCAAATAAAGGAAATGCCCCTGTCGTTGCACCTGCCGTGCCACTGCGGTGCAGCTGGAAGAAAATGGTCACTGGCACTAACAACGCCCGGGGAGCCCCTTTCACCGGGCTCCACCTGGTGCAACAGACGTCCCAAATAGGCACCCGCAGTGCCCAGCACAGGCCCCACTCACCGGGCCTCTCCAGACTTTTGCAATCTCTGGTGGTGCGGCCGGACTGGACATCTCCCTTCACAGCGCGGTCCTCAGGTCGCGTCTGCCTCACCCGGGGACGGCCTCACGAGCCCGCGAGGCTCCAGCTCTTCCCGGTCACCAGGCCCCGCCTGCAACCAGGCGACCATCGCCTGACTTCCTCCTCACTCTCCTGCCGGCCTACAGACAACAAGCGGGGCTTCCCTTTCCCCTTGGGAGCCCCACCCATGAGAGGCGCAGCCTTGCCTGACTTCCTGGTCGCAGGGATCAACGAGAGAAGTCTCCGCTGGTCTCGCACTCCTCCCTGGCTTACCACGAGACACAGCAACGTGGGGTGGGCTCCCACCAGAAGGTTAGCCAGGGGCATGGAGCGAAGCCTCTGTTGTCTCCGTTTCCTTCTCTGGGCACCACGCGGGGCTCCCACCAGCCAACCCAGGAGCCCCGCCCACCTCCAGGCACAAGCTTGCCTGGCTTTCTGTTTTCGTCGATCTCGACGCAAAGTCTCCAAAGAGTGGTCTCACGCTGGAAGGTTGGCCAGTGGCATGGAGCGAAGCCTCCGTTGTCTCCGTTTCCTTCTCTGGGCAACACACGGGGATCCCACCGGCAACACGGAAGCCCCGCCCACCTCCAGGTACAAGCTTGCCTGGCTTCCTGTTATCGCCCATCTCGGTGAGAAGTCTCCGCCGATTCTGCGGCTTCCTCTCCTCAGCTTCCTTAAATGCAGAAACCGGCGCCCACACCTTCTCTCCTGCTGGGCAGACAGCTCGGCAGGGCGTCGTGCCGCAGAATCACCCCACACGCTTCCCTGAGGCACAAGCCCACCCCAGGGCCCAAACACTCAGAGCACAAGAATCCTGTAGTGCCGCAGGCTCAGGGCTACAGGACAATGTAAAGAAAATCCATCGCTCAACCTGTCTTCCCCTTTAAGGCACAACCAGGGGGCAGGCAGCTCTTTTCTCCAGTATCCAGGCAGGGGTAGGCCTGGCACAGGCAGACCAGCACACTGGGTCTCCTACGCAGAACAGCCGTCCCTTCAGCTGCCCAGCAGGTCAGTCTTCCAGTGGCGGTTCCTCTTGCCAGTCCAGCAGCCTGCCGGACGCAGGCTTCAAGTAAGCAACCAGCAGCACACTTTCATGGGGTCACAGCCTCAGTACTTATACCCCAAATGTCTTTGTTCTCCCCCTGGCCCAGAGCTCTGCGCCCGGTCCAAGCCAGTTCTGGGGGCACTCACACCTTTCTCTAAAGGTGCACTACCACCTCCTTTGTCAGTGTAGGCTCTGGCCTCAGATACACCACAGGGGGGCGGAGCCAGCATTGTGGAAGGCAGACACAGTCCCATTCAATCCCAGGTGCTACTCCTCCCACCACTTCAAATGCAGCTCAGCCTATTCAGCCTAGCGCTGACTCACCCAGCACCTGTCACTCCAGAGCCAGACATGTAATACACATCAAGCAAGGCACAAAGACACATAGCACACAGAAATGCCTACTTCTAAAAGTGGCATTTCTAAAATAGTGATAATAAATCTGCGCACACCATTACGCAGCATTTACTACTACTATTATTAGTAGTACTATTACCTACAATGCACCCTGCCCATTGGGCTACCTAAGGCCTACCTTAGGGGTCACTGATATGTAGCAAGAGGGGAGTCACAGACGTGGCACCCACTTTATGTACTACGTCACAGTGGCAGTAAACTGCGAGCGCAGGCCCTGCAATGGCAGAGGCCTGCGACAGGTTTGAAAGGCTACTTTGGTGGGTGGCGCAATCAGCGCTGCAAGCCCACCAATAGTGTTTAATTTACTGGCCCCGGGTATATGAGATACCACATTACTAGGGACTGATAGGTAAATTAAATTAGCCAAACAGGTATAGAGCACTTTTACCACGTTTAACCAGACAGAGCACATGCACTTTACACTGGACAGCAGTGATAAAGTGCCCCGAGTCCTAAAACCACCAACACCATGTCAGATAAAATATCAGGAGGAAGGCAAAAAGTTTAGGGATGACCCTGCAAAAAGGGCCAAATCCAACATCGAGTCTGTGGAAAAAGAGCATTAGGTCGAATAGTATTCTTTAGGGGTTTAGCACCTTTAATCAACCCAATCTCTCTCCCTCTGGAATCCAAACCTCCTCCTTGACAGTCTCTCTCAAACCCACTGACAAGTCCTACTTTGTAATGTGCGGATAAAATCTGAAAACAGGTTACCTGGCTTCAATTTAAATTCTGCATCACCTGCTTGTGTTTTGATTCCAACCTCATCCTACGTGCAATAGATGACACATTATTTTTATGCCATTTCCTTAGCTGGAGTACCTTCGGGGGAAACGTGTCTTACTTATTTACGTCCCTCTCCATCTTTGACAAGGGATTCTCCATTTTAGCAAGGTCTCAGTCACTTCCTTTTTCAATTTCTCACTTATTCTGCACTGACAAGCTCACAATCCATTTGACAATACCACTGCGTCCCTGTCAAAGGTCACCCTATCAAAAGGCAGCTATGGCATCTGCTAGCCAATTCCTGCATATCCCCTTGATGACGCAATACTAAATTACCACCAGACACCTTCAGAACCACTTTACTACTTTTCACCATTTACCTGCTTTTACAACACAAATGTTTACATACCAGTAAGAATGCTCCCTTCTTACATACAATAATAAGCCCTCAGCTGGTAAAAATCACTTAACTCAGAATGTCCACTCCCTGTGCACTAAGGAACGATCTGCCACTGAGCTCGGTTAATACACTTGTGCAAGACAAATTATATCTCTATCTTGGTGTAACTGGTAGCACCTTACAGTACACCTCATCTAGCAGGCAAGTTCAACAGTTCAGCGTTCTAACTTGAGGTACCTCTCTTTAATTCAATACCATATCTGTAACAACCCAGACATTCATTTGTTTTAAAATGTCCAAAATTATCATTAATCATTCAGTAATCACTGCTCCCACAAATCCAGCAATCAAAGCCACATGATAATTACTCTCAAAATCTGCCCACTGCATTCCGCCACAATGTGCCTACAAGAACTCCTGCATGCACTACTCCGCAACTACAAGCAACCCTTATTGATATTCATGCAATTTTTGTTTCTTCAGTCACCTTGCCTCTCCGGAACCAGGATCGGACTGGGACTGTGTCAATTTAGATCTTGAGGAAAATCGTCTGGACCATGAAGGTTCAGCCCTCGGTTCTATAGTCAATACGTTCATTGATTTTGGGTCACCTTCAATCGGAACCATCACCTCTGCTACCAGATCTGTTGGTGCTTAAGCTTATCCTAAATCCAAGTCATGGGGTGACCAACTCCTAGGACTGGAAGCGGTGTAGTCCCGATACGAACTTTGGTGTTCCCCAACCGGAGCTGTCACTATTTCAATTTGTTTAGTTCAAAAGCAGATGCTGAAACATTCTTGTAAGAATGACAGACACGGGTTGTCATTTCAAAGCTTTATATAAAGAATAGGCAGATTATGTAGAACATGCCATAAGCAAATTTAGTAGCAAAGCATACATATCATAAGTACTGAGAACTCAGTACATTTCTAGGGTAAAATCTGGAGTTTCGGGCTCTTAGGTGGGAGGAAAGGGTCTCCTGAATATATAAATCCATATATCCTTTTATAGGACATTAGACAAAGACATTCTACAAAAATACCTGGTTCTCAGGATTGCATCAATAGGGAATGAGCGAGAAGAAACATTTTACTACAGAATATATTTGAAGATTTTCTCATTGTAGTAATACATTGGATTTTAGTCATTCTCACAGTTTTCTCAAGTAATTCAAGTGATACCTTGTATAGCAATATCCTGGGAGAGTTGAAATATCCCTGATTAGGTACAGTGAGAGAAGTCTCTTGGAACACTCTCACTTTATTAGGGTGGGCCTTTGCAATGCTTAATTTATAACAAGAAGAACAGCAGTGGTCATCATGTGATATTTTGTGACATTGGTACAAAATGGAAGACAGTGTAAACTCAATCTAGGTAAGAATATGCTCAATTTATAATGCATTCAATTTAAAAAAAAAAATGGATCCCACAATGACATCCTACAGCCTTTCCTTTCACACTACCTGTACTTCAGCGAGATTGCCATATAATTAACTTTAAAAATCTTCTCTAAATTTGCTGTCAGAGAAAGAAAAGCAAGCATCAATCCTCATGCTAAAAACATAAGAAGCAATTTGTCAGAAGACATAGTCTGCCATTTCACCTCTGTCTTTGAAGCAGCTGCAAATGTGACAAAATAAACACATAATCTAAAGGCAACTTTATTTATTGCCTGGACTGTACAGACCAACCAAAAATCAGCTCAGGTTGCAACCCACAGTTTGGGAAGCACTGCTTTATGCTTCTTTATGAGTCAAGCCTATGACTATACAAAACTCAGATCTCTCCAGCAAGTACATTAACCACCAGTGTAATCTTACCTTTATTCGACAGGTAGTAAGCGCTATATAAATGCAATTACACTACAATTATTATTCTGTGATGTTTACCAGACACACAAAGCTATCTGCAGTAATTCTCTTAAACCCCATAAGATATTTTAAAATGCAGCATTTGCAACAAATTACGCCACAACAGATTTACTAGCTCATTTCTCCTTGTTGACAATGTATTTACAGCAGAGTTTTTACAAAAATAAATGTATGAGTTGACTGTCAGACTGCTTCTCATGACTCCGCCCCTCGTGACCCAACCCTTTTTAGGTCGAGCTTCGATCGACCTGTTATTATCTCTTCTGTGGGGTTTGGCACACCCACCCACTGCCATTGGTTCTTTCTCGTGGCATTCAGAAATGCTGGCTTTCTATTGGTCCACTGTGCTCAATTGTCTCTCCTTTGGGTGCTTGTTTTAGCAGAGGCGATTTTACTCAGTAATTGTTTTTGTTGGCCATCGCAGCTTCCTCCTCGCACAGCGTGGGATGGCCCCTCCTCCCATCTGGATGTTGCATATCAGGTGGGTTTTTTTTTGCAGTTTTATCTAGCGCGAATTCGACCAGTAGGTATTGGAGTGCTTTACATGAGTACCAGTGACATTAAAGTTGTCTCACTTTTCCACACATCTAATTTCCGCTCAAGTATACAAGCATTTCCTAAACGTATTTAATTTGAGCATAGCTGCTTTTTAAATATAAATACTTGTCGCCTTATTTTTTTTACTTTTTCGTTTTGAAATAAACAAATTATTTTTAAGAAGGTCATTGTACAAGATGGCGGCCATGTGAAATATTCTTGTTTTAGCCCTTTGACTCTGTCCATGGCAGAAGCTGTCACCTCCAATCTCCCAGCATGCTCGGCTCTAGCAAACCGGTTGCCGAGAGTGCGAGCATTGGTGGTCATTAATTCTTTTGTTTATGCAGGTAGAGGTTATACATTTTACAACATGTGATTTTGTGACATTCTGCAGCTGATTTCAGGAGTTCAGGCTGATGGGGATACTGGGTGGATGAGAAGTGGGGACCTGCTTTGGATCTGTAAAGTCTTCTGTATTCTCTTTACAGAGTCTTGAATAGCACTGAATTAACACACATAGATCTTCCACTATATTGCTGCGAGATTGGCAGTTGCCCAATGACTGCGACATAATTTTGTAGCTAAGTTCCCTCCAGGGCGGACATTCCTCTCCAATGCCGCACACTAAAATGCCTCGGGTGCACAGCCAAACAGGCTGGGAATATGCAGATGTGCAATCCACCTATCCGTCTTTAAAAACATTTTTTTAAATGCCTTTCAGTCCAAAAGCACATGGACAGTTTAATTAATGTAAGAATCACATGTATTTATAAAGGACTGTAGGACACAAATCAGCAGAACTCTTGTTCAGTAACTTTTCATGCTACACACTCAGTCCCCAACACACTATGGCTGTGGCGCATGTAAACATTTCTTAAACAGTGCTGTGCTGCACCTGTCAGCTTTATTAGGCACAACGGGTGAAGCAGGAGTCTGGGAGCTGGTGTGCCCTGAAATCTTGGTAACTCTTGGCAAAAGTTAAGGTGAGCCAGAAACTAATTCATAAGAAATCCAAGCAAAAGCAGAAACAAGGCATCAGTTTCTATTGTTTCAATAGACTGCTTTTGCTGCAGTAGTGAGCTCGTGCACCCCTCCTCCCACATCTATTTCTCATCACCCCAAATCCCCTTCTCCACCTTTTGTTGCATGATGTCCAGGATTTTTCCACAACCCATCTCCCCAACCCCCAAAAAGAAACTCTTTTAAATTGTTTTAAAACCTTGTTTCTAATTAATGCGCTGCCTCCCAGTGGTCCAAGCTGTTTGTGATGTGTTGCAGGTTCCGTTTGCATTTACCAGTGCCTAAAACATCAGAACTTGAAATATTGCATGCGGACAGTTCATGAGGATGCTGAATCAGCGGCCCCTCATTAACAGGGACATTTTAAGGACTTTGGAGGCCCCTGTTTGGAAGAGCTTTGAATTTATGATCCAGTTTTAGCTGTGTCATGCCCTCTTTGGCCAAGTCACTGACTGTGCACAGGTGCACTTGTATTTTATTTATTGTATATGTGTAGCACAGATCTAGCCATGTAAAACAGTGGAGTGCACAGCACAGTGAACGTGCAATATCATGGTGGGGGTGGTAAAAAATAACGATCAAATGTTTTTATTTAAACACTTTATTTACATTTTGATTTGCCACCATCCTATTTAAAAGCGTTTGTCAGCACCGCTGCCTACCGGCAGCACCAGAGCAGAGTGCGCTTAAGAGGTTGCCTTAATTGCAAGACCACGTCACACACGTATGGACTTCTTTGTAGTCTTCACCTTTCCCGATCTTTCTCCATTTCTCCTTGTACCTGTCTGTAAAAGTCTCATTGTCTCTCCTTCCATGTCTTTTAATACTGTGCGTATATCAGTCTCTCCTTGCATTTCAGTCTCTCTTAATTTCGGTGTCAGTTTCTCTTTCTCTCCCTCGCTTCCATTCTTTTTTCATCTCTGATTATCTTTATTCCTCCTGTTTCTCCCTTTCTGTGCCACTGTCCTTTTTATTTGCCAGTCTTTTTGTTGTGTCTCTCCTACTCTCTCTGTATGTTTCAGTCTTAGGACATTTTTGCTTTCTTTACTTCTTTTTCATCATTCTATCTTTATTGTGCCGTTTTCATTTTCCCCTCTATTTTCTTTTCACCCCAATTGTCCCCTTTCCTCAGATTCATTCCATCTCCATTTCATTTTCCTCCTTTCTCTAGCATCCTTTCTGTTTCCATATTATTTCCTCTTTCATTCCTTTGGTAGGTAAAAGACATCGTTATTTACAACGCAAACATCTCTAAAAGGGAGAGGATGTGGTCTGACGGCTAGACCTGACCACTTTGGTGCTGGAAACCAAGGTTCGAGCCTGTGATTCTGGGCAAATCACTTAATCTCCCGGTGCCTACCAATAAAATGAATGTGTCCTTATGTAACGTAACCGGTGCTCATGTAAAGCACTCCAATACCGTCAGGTCGAGTTCGTACTATATAAATCTGCAAAAAAATAACTCTCACAAATGCGAGACCAATTTGCATTGTAAATGCTTGTTTTGTATTGACGCACAAATTATGGGTTTCCTGAATGTAGTTTTCTATTTACAGCCCTGTTCCAGTCTATTGCATTCTGCATAAAGGGGTAAGATGTTATTTCTGTCTTATGACATAACGATAATTGCTTCTCTTACTCGTGACAAAGTCCCACTCACTGCAAAAATAAACTGAAATCGCATATACACATACGGAAAACGTGGGCAGCGATGTAGACCCTCTTCGGTGTTGCCGACCCTGGCTGTCAGTGTACTCATCTTAAGTCTCTCTTCACTGTCGCCGATCTGGCTGGTGTGTTTACCTTGTCCCTCCTCGCTTTCGGAGGCTCGGTGCCAGTCACGGTTACACAGCACTCTGGAGCGCCGCCTTCTCTGACTCTACCCCGGAGCTCCTTATAGAGTTGCTGCGGCACCGCCCCCGCAGCTGCCAGGGCATGAGGAGGACGGAGGGACGCGCTGGAGATCGAGCAGAGGAGGACGAGCCGCGGGGACCAGAGGACGCGTGGAGAAGAACCAGCGAACCACAGCAGGGCGAGGGACTGAACACAGTATCAAAGGGAAGCCACAGTGAGCCTTCGGCTCCGGCCATGAGCCCCGACAGCTGCGCTGCCCGCAGCCTGCTGCACAGAGCTTCCGTGCTCACCATGCAGACCGGCAACTTGCTTAACTGGGGTCGTCTGAAGAAGAAGTGCCAGCTGAGCCCCAGCGAGGAGGTGAGCACTTGAGGGAGAGGCATGGATGGGTCATTGGGGAACAATAAAGGGGCATCTTTGTAGACAGACTTAGGAGAGGTTGGATGTTGTCCATCGGAAATGTAGGGCAAGGGTGAACCACAACAGAGTCCCATGGAAGACTCAGTGTACTTTGAGTGATGGGAGAGAACAATGAAATAGCTCTCTCCGTATAAGAGCAACCAGTAGCACAGTTGAGTTGAGTCGCACATATTTGGAGAACCCAACTGTAGTTCAACATGGTCACTTCTCAACCGTGTCCTACGAACCTATCTATGCTATTCAATGCAGTGCTTTTCAATAGGATGTTAAAGATGGGCCATTATTTCTGTGTCGAGGCAGCTCTTTCCACTGACCAGCTGAAAGCCGCGGAACAGAAACAAACCATGGGCGTAGATTGTCATGCAAGTTGCCTTGCTGCGGGACTTGCCGACGTGTATACAGACACATAAAGAAGCATAGAGAGAATTATATTTGTCAACTCATAGAAACTGCGAACACCCCAAAATAATAGCATCTTTAGTGGTCTACCTCGAAGCTGAGAACAGGGTTTTAGTCTGGGCAGGTACCCTGGGGTGTGGTATTTAATAAAATATCTACTTGTCCATGGGGCAGGTTGCTTCATAAATCTACTTGTCCTGTAACAAAATCCACTTGTCCCTTTGGTGTGTAGTGCAACGACAAATTATGGCAACAGTCTCATTATATAAGAGCTCTGATATAGCCTCTCTGATTATGCCAGGGATCATACCATAGTAGTGTTTGAATACTTGCAATCCCCTTATGTAACCACGTTTCCGCAGATCTACATACTGGGGCTGAAGGTATTGGTAAGAATGCCATTTTGAGTCTGTGCAAACATACTAGGTTGCATGTTTTAGGGTTTTCAACAAGTCTTCTCTTATCTTTTTCCATACTGAGAAATGTTGGAAATTAACTCCTGACAATGGCAGACGTAAACCTTCTTCCAAAGTTGGGGGAAAAAAGTGGTTGGAGGGAAAGTTACCTTGCAAACACTCACATTTTCGCATTAGCAAAATCTACACATGCACATTTGCTCATGCTAAAATAACAGTTCACAAATATTTTCTAGGAGTACTATTTCTTGTCCTACTTCTGTAAATTCTTGACAATTCACGAAAGCCGTATAACTGCACTTAATGCAAGGACCTATACCATGGGTGCACTTTTGAGACTTTATTTAATAATTGGGCCCCTAATTAGGTTTGCGTTGACCATGACCTTTTGCGTATATTAAAATTCTGTCCCTCTATCTTTATCGGCTGGCTTCACTGTGAGTAACAGCATTCTGCTCTTTCACAAGGAGCCTATCGGCACACAAAGTAGTTTTGTTCAGTTCCAGTAACCACGGTGGCAGTGTGTGCTTTTTGAGACCAAAAATCATTTTTGCTTTTGCCAAAGTTCATTTTAATGGTCCGGGCCTGGCAGCTCCCACACCAATAAGGTTTTACAAAACCATACCAAAGCAATTCACACATAGACAAAACTAAAAAGCTGACCACCAATTTCAGACATACTGGCTTTGCCAATGCTTGTTTATCCCCCCTTTACCCCCCCACAATCTTATTGAAACTGGTTACATTGATTTTTCATTATGAATATTTTTGGGAAATACTAGCATGCATCAACACATGTAATGATACCTGAAATTTGACAGTAGTTTAGCAAAATGTTTTTTTCCTACTTTCATTTTTTACAAACATTTTATTTTGAAAGCAAAGAATCAGAAAGCTTCTGAAAATATTTGCATCAAATCAGAAAGCGTTCTGGGAGCATTATACATTACTTCAATTCTGAAAATCTAAATGGACAATAAACCTTACAAGGAAACTGATTAAAACGGACTAAAATTGATGAAATTTTTGGCTTACGATGTTTTTCATCCAACAAGTGGTGGTTTGCATCCTGGGACTGATATGCAAATATCAGCAATCTGAAGCATTATACATTACCTCATATTGCTAAACTTTGAAAACGAGCATACACATTTTCTACTGGAACCACCGTCAGTAGTGCAGTCAGAGCTTGCAACATTTACTTAGAGTGCTCATCCTAACAATAAAGGCTTTCAATTAATGAACCATAAATACAAGTTTGAGCAGCATTAATATATGGACAAAAATATTACCTTAACTGCAGACACTGCCCTTCCCTGAAGCATAATGCGTTATTGCAAACTGGCAGCCAAAGGGTTTGTGCTGCAGGGGGTTGGGCCTACTTGTCGCAAGGACAAAATACACATGAAAACTTGTTGCCCTTGACCCCAAACAATATGTCCTGGGCGTGGGCTATAGGAATTCCACATCCCTGAGGGACGATCAATATCCTGTGATTCTGGGCAAATCAGGTAATCTCCCCGTGTCCAACAAAATGAGTGTGTCCGTCTGTAACGCAACTGGTGCAAGTGTAAAGTGCTCTGATACCTCCAGGTCCAGTTCGCGTGATGTAAAAAAGAAATACTCAAGAGAAGTCAGCAGCTGGCAGTGTCTCTGATTTGTAACATCTTCCTTGTCTCCAACCTGTGGATGCAGCCAACTCTAAAATGTAGCTCATAGGCTCAGCCATCATATGTTGCTTTATGCTTCTCTCTATCCAGAGGAACCAGGAGCTTTTATAGAGGTCCAACACACTTGATCCTAATATTAGTAGTCTGTTTAAAAAAATTGCCTTTGTGCTGTTTCAATAAAGATAGGGGAGAGGGGATTAATGAAGCGATACTAGTGTTCAAGTAGGGGAGAGTGCTCCAAGTAGGAGCAAGTGCCCTCACACACCATGACAGGTGTCATTCTTCATAATTGGGCAAGCTCATCGTCTAGCTGGTGCTGCAATGCCCGACGGGCATCTACGAGGGGGATCTTTGCCGGAGGTCTTTTCGTATATGCCGTATGATGAAGTGGGGGTGAGAGGGTGGTACATTTTTGTAGTGTGCGGAAGAGTTTTTTAATAGTAGTAAATTAAAATAAGTATAGTGCTGTTCATTGTCAATTAACTTTATTAATGGAACTCACTACCCTAGTTAAATATGTTGTGCTTATACAGAATACAATGGTCCTGAAAAGAGTAATTGGTGTGTAATCTGGAACACAAAGGACAAACATAACAGGCATAGGAATGCACATATCGGTAATTCCTCTGAGAATAGTTTGTATGCCTGTATAAAAGTGCTCATACTGCATGCTCTGTGGTAATTCGACAAGCATGCACAGGATAATTATCTTTCAAACAATAGTAACAATGAATTTTCAAAATAAAATAGTAACAGCATCTATTTGTAGAGATTAGGTGTCACCGTGATGTCTGTGTACATCTCATAGTAAACGGGCTGTCGCTTACCCCAAACGGGTAACTAACGGCTCCTTCAGGCTCAGACTAGAGTAGTACGCATATTGGTGTCCTACAAACAAGAGTGAAAATCAACAGGGGACTCGGTAGAGTCAGAGTCAGCCTATCGATCGGTAGGACACGGTAAAGTATAGGTTGTCTGTTCTACTTACACCCTTTCCTCTGTCTTTATAGGAACAGCACAACCCCCATTTTTAGGTCTCGTCTGAGCCAGCGCATGCGCTGCTCGGAGAGATATTTAGTATACGGGTTTCCAAAGTGCTACCAGACCTCGCTGGCCTAACGCGCGTGTGCACGCGAGCGTGCACGCGCGCAGCCACCAATCACTGCTGTGCACGCACCACTCGCGTGCTTGCCACACAGCGCGTCTCGTCCTTGAGATCACTTTCGCTTTGATCGTGATTACTTACGCTTTCGCGGCCGTTACATTTACGGTCGCGTGGCCAATGCTTGTTGTTTTTTATGTTTATGATACAATAGGTTTTTAAACACAATCCAGTTTTACATAGTATGGTTAGTTGCCAAAAACTTTTTTTGTGCCTGCATAACTTAATAACTATGTTTGTTATACCATGGCACACTCTATCAATAGAACGAACTGCATTTCCCATGGTTCTCAAACGCACGCTCCCCTGAGAGGATGCGATCAAGCGAGGTCACTGCCCACGATGACGTAATCACATGGAGTTGCTGCCAACGCCCACCACGGGAACAGGCTTCAAAGAACAAAAGCTGTACCGCTTTCTCTCATGTCAGAGCCAGCAGGAGAGAGGGCCAAGATAGGTACTGAGCGGCACAGCACCTTTTGAAGACATTAGCTTAGCGGTGAAACGCCTGCAAGTTCTGTTCATTCTTGTATTGTTTTCCCCCTTCCATGCAGACATTTTACCCCCTATATACTGTGGTTACTTTCCCACAGTGTGTGACTACAGGGGCGTGTCCCTTTCCTCCTCCCATGCTGCATTAGGATATTCTATACTAGGGTGAGAGAAGAATGTTTGCAGTGTTATGTCATATGTGTCATTACACTAAAATGTGTTGTATGTCTCCATGTGTGATACACATAGATGTCAGTTGCTTTGATACGCTTTGCTCACAATATGAAAACACGAGTGACACCTGAGAAATGAGCAAGAATATATTTTGTGATTCGAGGCATGATGATATATATGGGCTTCAACAAAGGAAATTCACGCGACTTTGCACAATCACAAAAAGAACAAGCATTGGCATAGTCAATAGGTCTCGCCTTTGGGACCTTATAAGTGTTTAGCCATGCAACAGTTGATATTGTTGCACCAAGGATATTGTGCTGCATAACTAAATACTTATAAGGTCCCAAAAGCGAGACCTATCGGCTATGCCAATGCTTGTTTGCTTTATGCTTCACCATTTAAAATTTATAGGAACCACGCGCATCCACAGCAGAGGAATATGAGAGAGAGAGAGCAAAAACAAAGGAAATGATGGACGGAGTGTTGAACATTGCAAGCAATCACCCCCAGTCAACTGATCTGGGTTTAATCCATCACCGTTCTTTAGCCCACTCTGTCACCCCAGTTCACACATGGCCATATGCAAATCAGTCTGACCCTGTGCCTCATGGGAACAGTCCAGCCCGAACTGCCAAGCCATGTCTTCCCTGGACCGGAAACAAGCTTCCTAGGACAGGTTTCTGGCATTTCAGCCGTCTTCAGCCAGGCTTGCTTGAATCCAGTGGCAAAGTGAGCAAGGGACTCGCGTCTGAGCATACCCTGCCAACTTACGGCAAACAAAGCAGAAACCAAAGGAAATGATGGACGGAGTGTTAAACATTGCAAGCACTCACCCCCAGTCAACTGATCTGGGTTTAATCCATCACCGTTCTTTAGCCCACTCTGCCACCCCAGTTCACACATGGCCATATGCAAATCAGTCTGACCCTGTGCCTCATGGGAACAGTCCAGCCCGAACTGCCAAGCCATGTCTTCCCTGGACCGGAAACAAGCTTCCTAGGACCGGTTTCTGGCATGTCAGCCGTCTTCAGCCAGGCTTGCTTGAATCCAGTGGCAAAGTGAGCAAGGGACTCTCGTCTGAGCATACCCTGCCAAACAGGGAAGACATGGCTTGGCAGTTCGGGCTGGACTGTTCCCATGAGGCACAGGGTCAAACTGATTTGCATATGGCCATGTCTGAACTGAGGGATCGTGTCTGATCCCAAAAAATAAAAGGGGAGTTTAAGGCTTGGAAAGGGAGTTATCTTCCTAAGTCGAATTGACAGTTTCAAACTACCTTCAGGTTGCAGTGGCAGATCAGGGATAGGTTTTAGGTGGCTACTCTAGTGAATGGCACAATAAGTGCTGCAGGCCCAATAATAGCATTTAATTTACAGGCACTGGGTATGTGGTGTACCACTTTACTAGGGAGTTGTAAGTAAATGAAATATGCCAATTAGGTGTTAGCCAATGTTATCCTATTTTAGGGAGTGAGCACAAGATCTGTAGCACTGATTAGCAGTGGTAAAATGTTTGGAATCTTAAGGCCAACAAAACGAATCCATCAAATTAGGAGAGGGAAGGAAAACGTTTTGGGGAAGGCCACCCTAAGATTGACCGGTCTAACACCACGTAAAAGAGTTGTTTAAAAAACGGTGTATGTGCTATCATTAGCCTTAATAATTGAAATCGCATTCACCAGCAACCATCCTGAATTAATCCTGACTCTTAATCAAAAAAGGTATTTCTTACAGGTCGGTTAGGTTCGCCCTAGGGCACAAGTTATGGTTACTTTATATTACTATAACTGGTGAATTTCAGTTTTTTTTTTGTAAATTTTTTTTCGTTCAAAACTTTCCATTGTTACTTAATATTTCACCTCACTATAATGTTACTTTAACCTTTTGTTTTTTTCAGTTATATTTGTAGGTTTTTTTAGTTTTTTTTAATGTAAATTAATATCTTGTTACCATACATAAAGCTAACCCTTCAGACGTGCGCGGCAGATTAATGGCAACAGGGCCTCGCCTGCAGCTAGGCCCTGTGGCAAACCCACCAAAGGCAGCCAATGCCCTCGCAGGCTGCCAACTCCATGCCGCACACAGCCTTTGGCGTGCTGGGTGTAGGTTAGTCTTCGGGCCCTGGGGACCCCGTCCCCCAGGGTCAAAACATATATTTATAAGTTCATGCACAGTTTGGATTTAAAAATTAACTGTAGCAAAACTTTTACCATGAACTGTGGAATACGATCCAAGAAGAGGATGAAAACTATCTTAATAAATAATGTTAGTCTAGAAAACACGCCCGCCTTTTCTTATTTAGGCATCTTATTCCATGAAACTGGATCATGGACAAACGCGATCAGGGCAAGAACTCTTTTGTTCTCAAAGACAATAATGGCCTTAAAGAGTTTTATACAGAAACTGGGAAAAAAGCCCTTTAGGGAAATTTTAACTGTTTATAACGCAACGTGTATATCGGTTGCGGTCTATGGAGCAGGACTCTGGGGGTATGCTAATATAGATACTATCCAAATAATTGAAAATAAGTTTATGCGATACATGCTATCCGTGCCCGACAGTATTGCAACCCTTAACTGTCATGAGGAATTGGGGCAGCCATACATCTCAGACATAATAAGAATTCAGCCCATTTTATTATGGCACAGGGTCTGGACTGTAAATGAGTGTGTTGTAAATCGAGCCATAATTCAGGATGTGTTACAACTTGAAAATGTAAATGTTTTCAAATGGTTAAATTATGTGAAGACCTTCCTAACAGAAATGTACTGTCAACAGTATTTTGAGGATCCACTTTCAATGATACACATTTCTAGAAAATTATTGAAAAAATCCTGTATGGAATATCTCAGGGAAAAAAGACTGTGTGAGGAAAAAAAGAAAAAGACAGTGTGTTCCCACCAGCTGATATTGAGTGGTGTTAATTTTTATGGCATCCTATGACAGATTTTGTCTTACACGTTTTAGATTCAACATTGTTTTTAGATTATTAACTTTCCCAGAAATGAACTCTTGGTCAAATGAATTGTGTTTATGTCCATGTGATGAATTATCCATGCAATCTGATATCCATGTGCTGTTCTTTTGTAGATTTTACACTTTGCCCCGTAGGAAATTTATTGTCCCAATTCTTAAAGAGTTGAAGGTAAATAGATGCCGCCCAGCGTTTTTAGAATTGCAAAGAATGGACACTGTATTTATTGTTGCTTCTTTGGTAGAATTTTTTAAAAATGTTTTTAAATTACGTAAATCAATGGATAGATAACTTTTAAACTCCCATAAGGAAATCTTTTTGCACTTCTCCCCTGTAACAAATAACTATATATTGAATTATTTTTTAACTGTATTTGTATTTTTGTTGCTTTTATTGTTATTGTCTTTTAACCGAATAAAGTATTTTGACTTGACTTGACTTGAAGTGGAGTGGGCATTGCCCCTCTCCAAGTCTTAATTGACCCTAGGGACACTATACCACGGACCAAATTACAATAAAAAAGGCAGGGGGGAGTGTTGAGCAGAGTCTCATTAGGCCCCAGGGACCCCATCCCCTTGGCCCAAATTCCTTTAAAAAGGGGAATAGGTCCCTCTCCTCAAGCCTATTGTCACCCTGGGGACCCTATCTTACAGGGTCTCGCTATATTGTAGGTGAGTACCCCAGTGCCCATCTGAGGCACCCACCAAGTAACACATATTAAGCTGGGCGCCCCCACCCTCATTAGGCCACAGGGACCCCATCCTCGTGGGCCAAATTCAATTAAAAAGGGGAGGGGTGCTACGGAGCCCCCTCCTCATTCCTTATTAAGCCCCGGGGGCCTCACTGCCCAGAGCCAAATTGAGCTAAAAGGGGAGAGGGACATGGAGACCCCTCCCACAAGCCTTCATAGGCCCTAGGGACCCCAACCCCTGGAGCTGTATGTTATTTACAAGCCTTATTAGGTTCCAATGACCCTATCCTATCTCTGGGGCCACAGGAGGGTGCCCTACACACTCACTGGCTGCCTTTTTAAAAGTTTAGTACTGCCAAACATCTGTAATCTGCCCATTATCCTGTATCATTTTTAACACCGTAGACAATTTTGTTTTCCGTTTCACACTTGTATTCTTACTAAATTCGCTTGGCTGTGTGTGACATGGCTTGTTTGATTGCTCTCGGCGGATCTCTCCCATATACTACAGTTATTGACCTACAGTGGTTGTAACAAAAATATTACTTCTTCTTTACAGCTATGGGACTGCATTCGAACAACTTTAGATGAGTGGAATTTAAAGATCAGTCCAGAATTGCTTCAGGTAAGGAAAAATAAGCGAATGGTTTTGTTTGACTGGTTTCTAAAATATATTTTTGCTGATGAGCAAGTTTCAGTGGAAGGAAAAGGGGAAGGGCTGGAAAGAGGAAGGAAGATCTTTCTATTATGTTAAAAACATTACTTAGGATCCCCTGGAAAGCAGGGCTTTCGTGTCTAAACTTGATGCAATGTGCCATTTCGAATTTTGTATTAAGTAATGTGTTTATGCCTCCTTAATTCCGCCCTTCCTTCCTTAACCCAGATTCCTAGAATTCATCTACGCTGTTTGGTTATGCAGCTTATCCTCTATTCAATTTAATTTATTAGCCTGACATTTTCCACCAACCACAGGTTACTATAGCGACTAATATTACAGACTAATCTATTCCAGGACTATTAAAATATCATGTAGAGGCCGCCTTTGCAGAGTAACCTGCTTTCAGTTTCTTAACCATGAAAGTGTATCCCATAAATGGTGCCACTGCATATAGAAATACGGGATGGTACGCTGATGCTCCTATTATAATATAGTTGCAATTCTTGTTACTGCATTTTCTGCGATGTTACAGCTTAACATTACAACTGTTACTAGCTTAATGATGCCAATGTTTTTGTTGACCCAGAAGGCTGGAGGGGTAGGTTGTGCTTCAGTGATTTTGACTTGTGACCTGAAGGACGCACAAAAGTCCTGCTGTAAGTAATCAACTCTTGAAGCCGTCTTGTGTCTTGTGATTTGTGTTTCTTGGCTTCAAACTCTTTTCAAATACAATATTTTCCAAGTCGACTTTCAATAACACCACTCTATAGCGCAAGAGTATTTGTATCTCTGGAATACTGCCTTTATAGTCCTAATAGGGTCAATTGGAATCAAATAGATGTGAGCAACAAACATTGTGTCCTATCGTCTTTACATTTAAAGCTGAATTTCACCCACAACCTTGAATTATTATTCTTAGTTGAATATCTCATTATCTTAAGGCAAGCAGAGTGTCTACTTTCTGGTATGAAGTGTGCCCCATGATCCATTCAGATGGATCATTCCAGTTGGGCACAGCTCTTGAAGGGACCAGCAATCTACATTTTTTTTGTTGCAGGCATATCTGGTAGGAAGAGCGATGATGCAACTGTAAGCATAGACTTTAGTAGCAAGGGACCTGGCAGGACATAAACTATGGCTTATGAATACTTGTACACCTAATCCAGTCACAGTGCAGATTGGCAGCATTTGTGCTCAAGTATCTGGCTTGAAGGCCGGGACTGATGGTCACTCCCTGAGCACTGTACAAATTTAACCGTGCTCATGCAAGTCACTGTACACTTCCTTGGATTTTCACCATCTACAAGTTAGGACGATTTGGGAGTAAGTAAAATAATTGGCTTCATGGGAAGAAGCTTCTTACTCAGTTTTATGCACAGGGTAATGGTCTCAGTAATGCCAAATTGCAGTGAGATTGACATTCCAAAAGGTATCTGTGATGGATACTAAATATGGGGGAAGGAGGTAACTTGGCGGTTACAGGTATCTCCTTCTTTAGCTGTGCCAAAGGTAGACTGAAAGGATGATGTGTGCTAGATGAGAAGAGTGGTCCAGGCTTATTGTATACCAATGTAAATTGTGGTGGGCACACAGTGATTGAGCTTAGGAGAGGTTTCACATCTTTTCATGTCCTTTCCTGCATGCCGATGCTGCTGAAGCTTACCATAAATTCACCAGGCATTCTAGTAGCTGTATTTCAAGAGCTTTGTAGTGTCCTATTATAATATGGTTTACCACATTGAGATTTATTTAAATGCTGGCCGCGCTCCGAGCAGATCAATAATTGTTTTGGGTGAACGTTTTGTAGACTGGTTGTAGGTGCGGTGTTAGTGGTGCAGGACTCCTCTATGCCAATGGGCTTTTGCTGACAAACAGTGCTGGAGTATTTGCTAGAGCAATAAACTTATTTGCAAAATAACACAATTTCCCTTAAAATCTTCCTCCCAGAAATCCCCCTTTGGGACCTGTTTGCACAAACAGAGGTCCCAAAACAACTATCCATATTTCCTGTTTAATTCGAGAATGGTCTTCACGTTCAAATGCGAGGGTTAAAATACAGTTATCAGTGACTTCACCTGTAAAATGGGTGAATGGCGTGTGTGGCCATGGAGCAGTATTTTCCTATTGCGTGCTGGTATTTTGACCTAGAATGACTTACTCATTACTGGAAGACAGCCAGTAAGTGGATAACTCGTGACAGATTAGAAGTTGGCAAAGTTGAGTGGCATGCTGATTTAATTTACAGAGTATGTTTAACTTTGCAAGAAGGGAGAAAATATTAACCACTCGAGTGAATCCCGGCCTGAGGACACTTATGCAATAGACACAGGGCTGGGTTAAAAATTGCTCAGTTTTGGCAGGGTGGTAGTGGGGTGTACATATGTTAGAGCTGCTTTCGTTTTTGCTTAAATTTTTGTAATTACCAATAAGCTGTGCGGTTTCTTTTTAAAAAGAGAGACTTTGAGCTTCCACTCTGATTTGAGCCGTGCACGTTTTGAAGTCTGGATTACAATGTACGCTTTTACGCCTCCGAAATAAAATGCACACTTTGTGTTGCATGTTCTGTCGGCATTGGAGCGTTTTATGTGCCATTAGGGCTTGCATCTTAATTGGTATGCAGTCAGTGTTACACATAATCCAAATGATCAAAGTCTGCTTGGGAAGCCACGCCATCAGGCTGTGACTTTTTGTCAAGAAGGGCATCTCTTTTTGGTTCTTTCCATTTATTTATCTTTTCCTATGATTTAAGATCGCTACTGAGAAATGGAGAAACCATATTTACCGTGATGTTTTTTGCAGGAATCGCCAAGCATCCTGGAATGTAGTGTGGCTCAGGCTACAGAAACCATTAACCCCGAAGAAAGGGAAGAAATGAAAGTATCTGGTAAGGACAAAAGGCCCCTTGTTATTTTTACCATTGCTGCTCAGAATAGAATGTATAAGATTCCCTGTAGCTGGAAGGATCTGGTATACACTTTCATAGTGGATGCCACAGTTTACCTTCCAGTTTGCCTTTGGGGAAGCCGTAGCATCTAGCGCACGGGTTCACTAAGTTTGTTTTGCTGGCTTAACCTAGGCGTGTTTCAAGAATAAAAGCCCTAATGTTTGCGTGTGTAGTCCTTGCATGATTGACTGAACAAAGAAGTAAAATGAATGCGTACAGAGGTGTCTCGCTCAAAAGCTGGTGTACGCAGCAAAGCCTCGGAGTCTACTGGGGCATGTCATGTACATTTGTCATGATCAGTCAAATTGGGCGTTCTGAGGAAGTCCTAAAGGCTAAGGAATGCACTTACCATACTTCTCTCTCTACCTACATGTACATCTAAACCTTACACCGGAAAGATTCTGGTGTTGGTTGTTTAGAAACTGAAGAGGACTTGTCCATGCCGCACATGCAAGATGTGTTAAAACTTGCAGATTGTGGGAGAAAAGGATCATTCCGAAGAAAATACTTTTTTTTTTTACTGATGCAAATTTGATGTACAGTTATGGCAATGGCTGTTCATCACCTTTTTAAGTCAGTACCACATATATATGCACTTACCTTATGCAATACATATACTACAAGAATTGCATGCAATTTTAAGCAAAATGGAAAGTTCAAAGTAACAAACGTGTGCAAACGTAAATTGGCTTTTTCAGCACATTTATGAACCATGTATTAATGTGGATTTATATCTGTTGGACCTGGCCCTTTTGGCAGGTTCACCCCTAAACTTTTTGCATTTATCCTGGCCTTTTTCCCTATGTAGTGTTAGTGGTTTTAGGCCTCTGGGCACTTTACGCTGTATCCCAGTGTAAAGTGCGTGTGCTCTGTGTTAGTGAGACTGGCCTGCCCTCCCATAGGAATGCATGGGGGATATGTGTGTCCATGGTAATTCCTGGTGTGAGAGGAGTGCAGGGTCAAGTTTAGAATGTGCGAACTCGTGAGAATAAATGCTGCGCAATGGTGTGCGCAGATTTATTGTGACTGGTGGAGAAGTGCCATTTTTAGAAGTTGGCATTTCTGTGTGTCTGCCTGCCTGATGTGGAGTGCATGTCTGGCTTGTGATTGGCAGGTGCTGGATGGTGTGGGGAATTCCAGGAGCCAGAGTAAGTCAGCCCAGTGGTGAATAGAGAGATCTGCATCTAGATGGGAGGGAGGAGTTGCACCTGGGACCTGAATAGAACTGTGCCTTCCCTCCACAATGCTGGATCCACCCCCTGTGGTGCGTCTGAGCACCTAGCCCCCACCTGAAAATGGATAGAGGAGCTGAGCACAACAAAGTGCTCCAAAGCTCCCCAAACCAGTTGCATCTGGTTTTCCCACTGGCCCTGCACCTTTGTGACAAAGGAAATCGGTGTATAAGAGAAGGGGCTGTGACCCCATGAAGTTTGTGTTCTGTGGTGCTGGTCCTGACGCTATGGGACTCCAGGAGGAACCCCACAAGGGACTGTCTCCCTGCTGGAGGGCCCTGTGTGCTGGCCTGCCTGAGCCCAGCCTTGTGCCCACTGAACTTTGCCTTTCTTTGGAAGAGCGCTTTGCTCTTCATTGCTGGCCAGTGCGCTCCATTCTTTTCCCCTGGAATTTGGGACTTCAAGCGCCTGGGAAGCGCTATATCTTTATTTCCTGGGGAGCGCTCTAGTTTCTGCCCAAGAGGAGCAGCGCTTCTGTTTTTACTGCAGCCCTGAGCTGCGATCATTTTAAAGAGGGAATCCCCGGCGTGGGCATCCCCCTGCATCTGTGCCCTTCTCGAGCGGGAGCCCACCCTGCTGATGACTGCGTGAAAACCGAGCGGGAGCCCACCCCGCGTTATCGCCACTAATTTAGGCTGGAAACCGAGCGGGAGCCCACCCCGCCTCGGTAACTTGAGAGCAGGTGCCCACCCTGCATTGCGTGCAGCGCGGGTGCCACCCCGCATATCTGTCTTGTTGTGGAAGGTAAAACTTCACGCGGGTGCCCACCCCGCAATTGCCGCTGTCTGAAAGCGGGAGCCTACCCCGCATTGCCGAGACCTTAAAAGAAAATCACCGCCGCGGCTGGGTAAAACAGGAAGTCAGGCGCCCGGTGTTGGGATGTGGGCGGGGCCGGCCGACAAACGCGAGAGCCTCGCTGGTTCCATTTCCGCCCCCTCCGCTCCCGTGTCCGGAAGAGAGCTGCAGGAGAGGAAGAGGCCGGCGTCTCCCCACGGGGTTCTTGAGAGCGAGGGAGAGCCCCTTAGTGCAGCTGAGGAGCGGAGAAGTGCTGAAGTTGCAGGCGGGGCCCCCGTATGTGAGGAGAGCCCTGCGACGTGAAAGCCGACCGGAGGAAGCACAGTGGAGTCCCGGTGAGGGGTGCCGGCGTTCTGTCTGTTCTCAGCTGCATCGCAGTTGCGGGCAGCTGCGACGCTTGGACAGTTTTGTTTTACTTCTGAGTCCCAGAGCGGGACTCCAACGTAACGCCCCCAGTGTTGGTGCCGATCAAGGCACATTGTCGGTGCTGACGGTCACAGCTGCCCCGCCTGACTGTGGGCAGCTGCAACGTTGGGGGCCATTCTGTTTAAAGTCCCAGAGTGGGGCTTTAGCGGCACAGTGAGTACCAGTGCCAGGGGTTGCTGATTTTCACAGCGGCGCCGCAGTTGCGGGCCGCTGCAACACTTTGGGGCATAGTCGATTCTCAGAGTCCCCGAGCGGGACTCCCATGTTCACAGTGCCCATCCTTCTCACTTCTACAGCTGCCCAGCAATTAGTGGGCAGCTGCTACGTTTAGGAACTTCAGTGCGCACCCTTACTTTGCTGCATGCGCAGCCAGCCCTGACTTTTGTGGGACGTAGGCCCTTTTGAGCCCATGTGAGAAGCCAGTTGGCCTGGGGTCCATTTTAGTGTGTGTGCCCCCAGATGGGGTACACAGTGTTTATGCCTAAATGTGATGTCTACTGCCCAATGCCTTTATGCCCTGATCTATGCCTCTAATGATGTTTATGGTTATGAGGTTTGTGAGTAATATGGTTATGCTAAGGCACGGTTACTCATAGTACGGCCCGCGGCCCGCCAGCAGCCCGGCAAGCCTTCCTTGGCGGCCCGCGGACCTTGCAGACATCCTACCTGTGTTTAAATAGTGTTAGCAAACACTGCCGGGTGCAGCAGCCCGGACTCTGAGACTCTGCTCTGTGGGGGCCGGGAGATTCCAGTGATTGTCAAAGTGGAGATGTAGGGGCCTAAGAGGTGAAATACAACAAAGCTTTATTAACATGTAAATGGTCTTTTAAAGACCTGTGAAGTACTCTGGTGCGGCTGAGCGTGCACGCTGGGAAGCTGTCTCAGCCCGGGCTGAGGTCTGACACACGGGGTGAGATGAGGGAGAGGGAGGGAGACAGAGGTTGACCGAGGGTGCCAGATAGGGGGAGACAGAGAGGCGCAGTCTGGGGGAGACAGAGGGAGGGAGGCAGAGGGAGGCAGAGGAAGGGAGGCAAAGGGAGGGAGAGGAAGGGAGGCAAAGGGAGGGAGAGGAAGGGAGGGAGAGGAAGGGAGGGAGAGGAAGGGAGACAGAGGCAGAGAGGGTGACAGAGGGAGGGAGAGTGTGGCAGAGGGAGAGTGTGGCAGAGGGAGAGTGTGGCAGAGGGAGAGTGGCAGAGGGAGAGTGTGGCAGAGGGAGAGTGTGGCAGAGGGAGAGTGTGGCAGAGGGAGAGTGTGGCAGAGGGAGAGTGTGGCAGAGGGAGAGTGTGGCAGAGGGAGAGTGTGGCAGAGGGAGAGTGTGGCAGAGGGAGAGTGTGGCAGAGGGAGAGTGTGGCAGAGGGAGAGTGTGGCAGAGGGAGAGTGTGGCAGAGGGAGAGTGTGGCAGAGGGAGAGTGTGGCAGAGGGAGAGTGTGGCAGAGGGAGAGTGTGGCAGAGGGAGAGTGTGGCAGAGGGAGAGTGTGGCAGAGGGAGAGTGTGGCAGAGGGAGAGTGTGGCAGAGGGAGAGTGAGACAGAGGGAGAGTGAGACAGAGGGAGAGTGAGACAGAGGGAGAGTGAGACAGAGGGAGAGTGAGACAGAGGGAGAGTGAGACAGAGGGAGAGTGAGACAGAGGGAGAGTGAGACAGAGGGAGAGTGAGACAGAGGGAGAGTGAGACAGAGGGAGAGTGAGACAGAGGGAGAGTGAGACAGAGGGAGAGTGAGACAGAGAGACAGAGACAGAGGGGAGAGACAGAGACAGAGGGGAGAGACAGAGACAGAGGGGAGAGACAGAGACAGAGGGGAGAGACAGAGACAGAGGGGAGAGACAGAGACAGAGGGGAGAGAGAGAGACAGAGGGGAGAGAGAGAGACAGAGGGGAGAGAGAGAGACAGAGGGGAGAGAGAGAGACAGAGGGGAGAGAGAGAGACAGAGGGGAGAGAGAGAGACAGAGGGGAGAGAGAGAGACAGAGGGGAGAGAGAGAGACAGAGGGGAGAGAGAGAGAGAGACAGAGGGGAGAGAGAGAGAGAGACAGAGGGGAGAGAGAGAGAGAGACAGAGGGGAGAGAGAGAGACAGAGGGGAGAGAGAGAGAGAGACAGAGGGGAGAGAGAGAGACAGAGGGGAGAGAGAGAGACAGAGGGGAGAGAGAGAGACCGGAAGGGAGGGAGACCGGAAGGGAGGGAGACCGGAAGGGAGGGAGACCGGAAGGGAGGGAGACCGGAAGGGAGGGAGACCGGAAGGGAGGGAGACCGGAAGGGAGGGAAACAGGAAGGGAGGGAAACAGGAAGGGAGGGAAACAGGAAGGGAGGGAGACAGGAAGGGAGGGAGACAGGAAGGGAGGGAGACAGGAAGGGAGGGAGAGAGACCAGAGGGAGGGAGAGAGACCAGAGGGAGGGAGAGAGACAGAGGGAGGGAGAGAGACCAGAGGGAGGGAGAGAGACAGAGGGAGGGAGAGAGACAGAGGGAGGGAGAGAGACAGAGGGAGGGAGAGAGACAGAGGGAGGGAGAGAGACAGAGGGAGGGAGAGAGACAGAGGGAGGGAGAGAGACAGAGGGAGGGAGGGAGACCGAGGGAGGGAGGGAGACCGAGGGAGGGAGGGAGACCGAGGGAGGGAGGGAGACCGAGGGAGGGAGGGAGACCGAGGGAGGGAGGGAGACCGAGGGAGGGAGGGAGACCGAGGGAGGGAGACAGGGAGGGAGACCAGAGGGAGGGAGGGAGGGAGACCGAGGGAGGGAGACAGGGAGGGAGACCAGAGGGAGGGAGACAGGGAGGGAGACCAGAGGGAGGGAGGGAGACCAGAGGGAGGGAGAGAGAGACAGAGGGGAGAGAGAGAGACAGAGGGGAGAGAGAGAGACAGAGGGGAGAGAGAGAGACAGAGGGGAGAGAGAGAGACAGAGGGGAGAGAGAGAGACAGAGGGGAGAGAGAGAGAGACAGAGGGGAGAGAGAGAGACCGGAAGGGAGGGAGACCGGAAGGGAGGGAGACCGGAAGGGAGGGAGACCGGAAGGGAGGGAGACCGGAAGGGAGGGAGACCGGAAGGGAGGGAAACAGGAAGGGAGGGAAACAGGAAGGGAGGGAGGGAGACCGAGGGAGGGAGAGAGACAGAGGGAGGGAGAGAGACAGAGGGAGGGAGAGAGACAGAGGGAGGGAGAGAGACAGAGGGAGGGAGAGAGACAGAGGGAGGGAGGGAGACAGAGGGAGGGAGGGAGGGAGACAGAGGGAGGGAGGGAGGGAGACAGAGGGAGGGAGAGAGACAGAGGGAGGGAGAGAGACAGAGGGAGGGAGAGAGACAGAGGGAGAGAGAGAGACAGAGGGAGAGAGAGAGACAGAGGGAGGGAGACCAGAGGGAGGGAGGGAGAGACAGAGGGAGGGAGAGAGACAGAGGGAGGGAGAGAGACAGAGGGAGGGAGAGAGACAGAGGGAGGGAGAGAGACAGAGGGAGAGAGAGAGACGGAGGGAGAGAGACAGAGGGAGGGAGAGAGCCAGAGGGAGGGAGGGAGACAGAGGGAGGGAGGGAGACGGACGGACGGAGGGAGGGAGGGAAACGGAGGGAGGGAGAGAGACGGAGGGAGGGAGAGAGACGGAGGGAGAGAGAGAGACGGAGGGAGAGAGACAGGGGGAGGGAGACAGAGGGAGGGAGACAGAGGGAGGGAGACAGAGGGAGGGAGGGAGACGGACGGAGGGAGGGAGGGAAACGGAGGGAGGGAGAGAGACAGAGGGAGGGAGAGAGACAGAGGGAGGGAGAGAGACAGAGGGAGGGAGAGAGACAGAGGGAGGGAGAGAGACAGAGGGAGGGAGAGAGACGGAGGGAGGGAGAGAGACAGAGGGAGGGAGAGAGACGGAGGGAGGGAGAGAGACAGAGGGAGGGAGAGAGACAGAGGGAGGGAGAGAGACAGAGGGAGAGAGAGAGACAGAGGGAGAGAGAGAGACAGAGGGAGGGAGACCAGAGGGAGGGAGGGAGAGACAGAGGGAGGGAGAGAGACAGAGGGAGGGAGAGAGACAGAGGGAGGGAGAGAGACAGAGGGAGGGAGAGAGACAGAGGGAGAGAGAGAGACGGAGGGAGAGAGACAGAGGGAGGGAGAGAGACAGAGGGAGGGAGGGAGACAGAGGGAGAGAGAGAGACAGAGGGAGAGAGAGAGACAGAGGGGAGAGAGAGAGACAGAGGGGAGAGAGAGAGACAGAGGGGAGAGAGAGAGACAGAGGGGAGAGAGAGAGACAGAGGGGAGAGAGAGAGACAGAGGGGAGAGAGAGAGACAGAGGGGAGAGAGAGAGAGAGACAGAGGGGAAGAGAGAGAGAGACAGAGGGGAGAGAGAGAGACAGAGGGGAGAGAGAGAGACAGAGGGGAGAGAGAGAGACCGGAAGGGAGGGAGACCGGAAGGGAGGGAGACCGGAAGGGAGGGAGACCGGAAGGGAGGGAGACCGAGAGAGGGAGGGAGAGAGACAGAGGGAGGGAGAGAGACGGAGGGAGGGAGAGAGACGGAGGGAGGGAGAGAGACGGAGGGAGGGAGAGAGACGGAGGGAGACAGAGGGAGGGAGACAGAGGGAGGGAGACAGAGGGAGGGAGACAGAGGGAGGGAGACAGAGGGAGGGAGGGAGACAGAGGGAGGGAGGGAGACAGAGGGAGGGAGGGAGACAGAGGGAGGGAGGGAGACAGAGGGAGGGAGGGAGACAGAGGGAGGGAGGGAGACCGAGGGAGGGAGACCGAGGGAGGGAGACCGAGGGAGGGAGACCGAGGGAGGGAGACCGAGGGAGGGAGACCGAGGGAGGGAGACCGAGGGAGGGAGACAGGGAGGGAGACCGAGGGAGGGAGACAGGGAGGGAGACCAGAGGGAGGGAGGGAGAGAGACAGAGGGAGAGGGAGAGAGACAGAGGGAGAGGGAGAGAGACAGAGGGAGAGGGAGAGAGACAGAGGGAGAGGGAGAGAGACAGAGGGAGAGGGACAGAGGGGGACGGAGGGAGAGGGACAGAGGGGGACGGAGAGAGACAGAGGGAGAGGGAGAGAGACAGAGGGAGAGGGACAGAGGGGGACGGAGGGAGAGGGACAGAGGGGGACGGAGGGAGAGGGACAGAGGGGGACGGAGGGAGAGCGACAGGGAGGGAGGGAGACAGAGGGAGGGAGACAGAGGGAGGGAGACAGAGGGAGGGAGGGAGACAGACGGAGGGAGGGAGACAGACGGAGGGAGAGAGAGAGACGGAGGGAGAGAGAGAGACAGAGGAGAGAGAGAGACAGAGGGAGGGAGAGAGACAGAGGGAGGGAGAGAGACAGAGGGAGGGAGAGAGACAGAGGGAGGGAGAGACAGAGGGAGGGAGAGACAGAGGGAGAGGGAGAGACAGAGGGAGAGGGGAGAGACAGGGAGAGGGAGAGAGACAGAGGAAGGGAGGGAGACAGAGGAAGGGAGGGAGACAGAGGAAGGGAGGGAGACGGAGGAAGGGAGGGAGACGGAGGGAGGGAGAGAGACGGAGGGAGGGGGACAGAGGGGGACGGACAGAGGGGGACGGACAGAGGGGGACGGAGGGAGGGAGACAGAGGGAGGGAGACAGAGGGAGGGAGACAGAGGGAGAGAGACAGAGGGAGGGAGAGAGACGGAGGGAGGGAGAGAGACGGAGGGAGGGAGAGAGACGGAGGGAGGGAGAGAGACAGAGGGAGAGAGAGAGACAGAGGGAGAGAGAGAGACAGAGGGAGGGAGAGAGACAGAGGGAGAGAGACAGAGGGAGGGAGAGAGACAGAGGGAGGGAGAGAGACAGAGGGAGGGAGAGAGACAGAGGGAGAGAGAGAGACAGAGGGAGGGAGAGAGACAGAGGGAGAGAGAGAGACAGAGGGAGGGAGAGAGACAGAGGGAGGGAGAGAGACAGAGGGAGGGAGAGAGACAGAGGGAGGGAGAGAGACAGAGGGAGAGGGAGAGACAGAGGGAGAGGGAGAGGGAGAGACAGAGGGAGAGGGAGAGACAGAGGGAGAGACAGAGGGAGAGGGAGAGACAGAGGGAGAGGGAGAGACAGAGGGAGAGACAGAGGGAGAGGGAGAGACAGAGGGAGAGGGAGAGACAGAGGGAGGGAGAGACAGAGGGAGGGAGAGACAGAGGGAGGGAGAGACAGAGGGAGGGAGAACAGAGGGAGGGAGAACAGAGGGAGGGAGACAGACAGAGAGAGAGAGGGAGACAGACAGAGAGAGGGAGACAGACAGAGAGAGGGAGACAGACAGAGAGAGGGAGACAGACAGAGGGAGGGAGACAGACAGAGGGAGGGAGACAGACAGACAGAGGGAGGAGACAGACAGACAGAGGGAGGGAGACAGACAGACAGAGGGAGGGAGACAGACAGACAGAGGGAGGGAGACAGACAGACAGACAGAGGGAGGGAGACAGACAGACAGACAGAGGGAGGGAGACACACAGACAGACAGAGGGAGGGAGACACACAGACAGACAGAGGGAGGGAGACACACAGACAGACAGAGGGAGGGAGACAGACAGACAGACAGAGGGAGGGAGACAGACAGACAGACAGACAGAGGGAGGGAGACAGACAGACAGACAGACAGAGGGAGGGAGACAGACAGACAGACAGAGGGAGGGAGACAGACAGACAGACAGACAGAGGGAGGGAGACAGACAGACAGACAGACAGAGGGAGGGAGACAGACAGACAGACAGAGGGAGGGAGACAGACAGACAGACAGAGGGAGGGAGACAGACAGACAGACAGAGGGAGGGAGACAGACAGACAGAGGGAGGGAGACAGACAGACAGAGGGAGGGAGACAGACAGACAGAGGGAGGGAGACAGACAGACAGAGGGAGGGAGACAGACAGACAGAGGGAGAGACCAGAGGGAGAGGGAGGGAGAGAGAGGGAGGGAGACGGAGGGAGGGAGACGGAGGGAGGGAGACGGAGGGAGGGAGACGGAGGGAGGGAGACGGAGGGAGGGAGACGGAGGGAGGGAGACGGAGGGAGGGAGACGGAGGGAGAGAGTCAGAGGGAGGGAGTAAGAGGGAGAGAGTCGGAGGGAGACCCGAGGGAGGGAGGGAGACCCGAGGGAGGGAGGGAGACCCGAGGGAGGAAGGGAGACCAGAGGGAGGGAGTCAGAGGGAGGGAGTCAGAGGGAGGGAGGGAGAGGGAGGGAGGGAGAGAGACAGAGGGAGGGAGGGAGAGAGACAGAGGGAGGGAGGGAGGGAGAGAGACAGAGGGAGGGAGAGAGGGAGAGAGTCAGAGTGAGAGAGTCAGAGTGAGAGAGTCAGAGGGAGAGAGTCAGAGGAGAGAGGAGGGAGAGAGACTGAGGGAGGGAGGGAGAGAGACTGACTGAGGGAGGGAGGGAGAGAGAGAGTCAGAGGGAGAGAGTCAGAGGGAGAGAGTCAGAGGGAGAGAGTCAGAGGGAGAGAGTCAGAGGGAGAGAGTCAGAGGGAGAGAGTCAGAGGGAGAGAGTCAGAGGGAGAGAGTCAGAGGGCGGGAGAGAGTCAGAGGGCGGGAGAGAGTCAGAGGGCGGGAGAGAGACAGAGGGCGGGAGAGAGACAGAGGGCGGGAGAGAGACAGAGGGCGGGAGACAGGGAGGGAGACAGGGAGGGAGACAGGGAGGGAGACAGGGAGGGAGACAGGGAGGGAGACAGGGAGGGAGACAGGGAGGGAGACAGGGAGGGAGACAGGGAGGGAGACAGAGACAGGGAGGGAGACAGAGAGACAGGGAGGGAGACAGAGACAGGGAGGGAGACAGAGACAGGGAGGGAGACAGGGAGGAATACACGGAGGGAAGGAGACAGGGACGGAGGGAGAGGGAGGGAGACAGGGAGAAGGAGGGAGACAGAGGGAGAGGGAGAGGGAGGGAGACAGAGGGAGAGGGAGAGGGAGGGAGACGGGGAGAAGGAGGGAGACAGAGGGAGAGGGAGGGAGACAGAGGGAGAAGGAGGGAGACAGAGGGAGGGAGACAGAGGGGGGTGGAGGGAGAGAGACCAGAGGGATGGAGGGAGGGAGACCAGAGGGATGGAGGGAGGGAGACCAGAGGGATGGAGGGAGGGAGACCAGAGGGATGGAGGGAGGGAGACCAGAGGGATGGAGGGAGGGAGACCAGAGGGAGGGAGACAGACGGAGGGAGGGAGACAGACGGAGGGAGGGAGACAGACGGAGGGAGGGAGGGAGGGAGACAGACGGAGGGAGGGAGGGAGGGAGACAGACGGAGGGAGGGAGGGAGACAGACGGAGGGAGGGAGGGAGAGAGACAGACAGACGGAGGGAGACAGACGGAGGGAGGGAGGGAGACAGACGGAGGGAGGGAGGGAGACAGACGGAGGGAGGGAGGGAGACAGACGGAGGGAGGGAGGGAGACAGACGGAGGGAGGGAGGGAGACAGACGGAGGGAGGGAGGGAGACAGACGGAGGGAGGGAGGGAGACGGAGGAGACAGACGGAGGGAGGGAGGGAGACAGACGGAGGGAGGGAGGGAGACAGACGGAGGGAGGGAGGGAGACAGACGGAGGGAGGGAGGGAGACAGACGGAGGGAGGGAGGGAGACAGACAGAGGGAGGGAGGGAGACAGACAGAGGGAGGGAGACGGAGGAGACAGACGGAGGGAGGGAGGGAGACAGACGGAGGGAGGGAGGGAGACAGACGGAGAGAGGGAGGGAGACAGACGGAGAGAGGGAGGGAGACAGACAGAGGGAGGGAGACGGAGGGAGGGAGACGGAAGGAGGGAGACGGAGGGAGGGAGACGGAGGGAGGGAGACGGAGGGAGGGAGACGGAGGGAGGGAGACGGAGGGAGGGAGACGGAGGGAGACAGACAGACAGACAGACACAGACAGACAGACAGACAGACGGAGGGAGGGAGGGAGGGAGGGAGACAGACAGAGGGAGACAGACAGAGGGAGACAGACAGACGGAGGGAGGGAGACAGACAGACGGAGGGAGGGAGACAGAGAGACGGAGGGAGGGAGACGGAGGGAGGGAGACGGAGGGAGGGAGATGGAGGGAGACAGACGGAGGGAGGGAGACAGACGGAGGGAGGGAGACAGACGGAGGGAGACAGACAGACAGACAGACAGACAGACGGAGGGAGGGAGGGAGGGAGACAGACAGAGGGAGACAGACAGACGGAGGGAGGGAGACAGACAGACGGAGGGAGGGAGACAGACAGACGGAGGGAGGGAGACGGAGGGAGGGAGATGGAGGGAGACAGACGGAGGGAGGGAGACAGACGGAGGGAGGGAGACAGACGGACGGAGGGAGACAGACGGACGGAGGGAGACAGACAGACGGAGGGAGACAGACGGAGGGAGACAGACGGAGGGAGACAGACAGAGGCAGACAGACAGACGGAGGCAGACAGACGGAGGCAGACAGACGGAGGGAGGGAGGGAGGGAGACAGACAGAGGGAGACAGACAGACGGAGGGAGGGAGACAGAGAGACGGAGGACGGAGACGGAGAGAGGGAGACGGAGAGAGGGAGACGGAGGGAGGGAGACGGAGGGAGGGAGACGGAGGGAGGGAGACGGAGGGAGGGAGACAGACGGAGGGAGGGAGACAGACGGAGGGAGACAGACGAAGGGAGGGAGACAGACGGAGGCAGACAGACAGACGGAGGCAGACAGACAGACGGAGGCGGACAGACAGACGGAGGCGGACAGACAGACGGAGGCGGACAGACAGACGGAGGCGGACAGACAGACGGAGGCGGACAGACAGACGGAGGCGGACAGACAGACGGAGGCGGACAGACAGACGGAGGCGGACAGACAGACGGAGGCGGACAGACAGACGGAGGCGGACAGACAGACGGAGGCGGACAGACAGACGGAGGCGGACAGACAGACGGAGGCGGACAGACAGACGGAGGCGGACAGACAGACGGAGGCGGACAGACAGACGGAGGCGGACAGACAGACGGAGGCGGACAGACAGACGGAGGCGGACAGACAGACGGAGGCAGACAGACAGACGGAGGCAGACAGACAGACGGAGGCAGACAGACAGACGGAGGCAGGCAGACAGACGGAGGCAGGCAGACAGACAGACAGACGGAGGCAGACAGACAGACAGACAGACGGAGGCAGACAGACAGACAGACAGACGGAGGCAGACAGACAGACAGACAGACGGAGGCAGACAGACAGACAGACAGACGGAGGCAGACAGACAGACAGACGGAGGCAGACAGACAGACGGACAGACGGAGGCAGACAGACAGACAGACGGAGGCAGACAGACAGACGGAGGCAGACAGACAGACGGAGGCAGGGAGACAGACGGAGGCAGACAGACAGACGGAGGGAGGGAGACAGACGGAGGCAGACAGACAGACGGAGGGAGGGAGACAGACAGACGGAGGGAGACAGACAGACGGAGGGAGGGAGACAGACAGACGGAGGGAGGGAGGGAGACAGACAGACGGAGGGAGGGAGACAGACAGACAGACGGAGGGAGGGAGACAGACAGACAGACGGAGGCAGACAGACGGAGGGAGGGAGACAGACAGACGGAGGGAGAGAGACAGACAGAGGGATGGAGGGAGGGAGAGAGACAGACAGAGGGATGGAGGGAGACAGACGGAGGGAGGGAGGGAGACAGAGGGAGAGGGAGGGAGACAGAGGGAGAGGGAGGGAGGGAGACAGACAGAGGGAGGGAGACAGACAGAGGGAGGGAGACAGACAGAAGGAGGGAGACAGACAGACAGAAGGAGGGAGACAGACAGACAGAGGGAGGGAGAGAGACAGACAGAGGGAGGGAGAGAGACAGACAGACAGAGGGAGGGAGGGAGACAGACAGACAGAGGGAGGGAGAGAGACAGACAGAGGGAGGGAGAGAGACAGACAGAGGGAGGGAGAGAGACAGACAGACAGAGGGAGGGAGAGAGACAGACAGACAGACAGAGGGAGGAGAGAGACAGAGGGAGGGAGAGAGACAGAGGGAGGGAGAGAGACAGAGGGAGGGAGAGAGACAGAGGGAGGGAGAGAGACAGAGGGAGAGAGAGAGACAGAGGGAGGGAGATAGACAGAGGGAGGGAGATAGTCAAGTCAAGTCAAAAATCTTTATTTCGGTTATTGCTAACCATAAAAGACATACATAAAATATACAGTTCATTATTACAAATACACCAACCATTTCAGTACAAAAAAAAAAAAAAAAAAAGAAGAATATTGCTCTCTAAAATATAGACACAGAACGAGGGGCATGGTATCACTGGTCCAGGCAGTTTCTCAATCTAATACATAATTTTAAGAATTCCTTAATTTGGAGAACACTGTCACTGTGCAAAAGCTGCAAGTACAAAAGAGCCGGTCTGATTTGTTTAAAATCAAGTTTTTTTAAAAGCGTCACTAAATATAATTTGCGAGGAAATTCATAAAATTTACATAAAAAGATAAAATGCAGCATATCCTGCGGAGACTTTCCGTCGCAGCCGCAGGGCGCTGCCAATTTATTAAAAATATCACATTTAGGTCGAATAAGCAGGTGATGAAATTGGTTAAACCTAAATCTGGTCAGTAAAAATTTCTCATGTGAAGACAGAGACCCTTCCAAATATGGTTCGATGGCCAAGGTAGTCTTAAGCATAACAAATTTTCTCACACTTGGTTTCTGGAGCTCCACATCTTCTCTCGTGGTCCTCTTATCACACAAAAATGATTGTTTAATTTGCTCCAGATCACCCCTGATAATTGATTGTGGGTTAGAAAAAAGATCAGGGCAACCAAGTTTGTCAAAATTTGTTTTTAAATAGCTTAATCAAGGAGAACTCAATGCCTTGTCCAGTGACATAAAGTCCTTAATGATTAAGTGTGTTAGGGGTATGTTCTCATTTAGCCAGATTTTAAGCCAAAACATCAAAGGGCGTAAGGAAAGCAAGTCGCATATATATTGGGACCCCAACTCCTCATGGACGGCAAAATTAGCCGTACCAGATGGGACACACAATAAGCGCTTCATAAAGCGGTTTTCAACAATCTGTAATTGCTCTCCATTAACATACCCCCAAAGTTCACTACCATAGGATACAGTTGCCACAGACTTCGCATTGTACAATTTCAACATTGCACAGATTGGCTTTTTTCCCAATTTGGTTGCAAAATTAAATATTGATGCATTAACCCTCACCATTTCACCTTTTTTCTTTACAAGATGGGGTTCCCAATTTAATTTTGTATCGAAGAGAACTCCTAGGTAAGAAAATGTTTTAGTTGAAGGTATTATTTCTCCGCCAATCCTAAATTGGAAGGGTTTTCTTGGTTGCTGACCAACTTGTAATACAAAAGATTTAGTGTTATTTACCAAGAGGTCTCTATCTCTCATAAATGTATTAAATGCTGTTAACAATGATTGCAATCCCCTCTCGGTCCTAGATATAAGTAGGGAGGGAGATAGACAGAGGGAGGGAGAGAGACAGAGGGAGGGAGAGAGACAGAGGGCGAGAGAGACAGAGGGCGAGAGAGACAGAGGGCGAGAGAGACAGAGGGCGAGAGAGACAGAGGGCGAGAGACAGGGAGGGAGGGCGAGAGACAGGGAGGGAGGGCACGAGACAGAGAGGGAGGGAACGAGACAGGGAGGGAGGGAACGAGACAGAGACAGGGAGGGAGGGAGACAGAGACAGGGAGGGAGGGAGACAGAGACAGGGAGGGAGGGAGACAGAGACAGGGAGGGAGGGAGACAGAGACAGGGAGGGAGGGAGACAGAGACAGGGAGGGAGGGAGACAGAGACAGGGAGGGAGACAGAGACAGGGAGGGAGGCCGAGACAGGGAGGGAGACAGGGAGTGTTAGAAATGAGGGGGCTCTGGTTGACGCAGTTGTGAACCCACAACAAGCAGGGACCCTTTACTTCTTGTCAGGGCGAAGGATGACTCCCCAGAAAAACCCCTGCTCACCCTCTAGGTGCGTGGCGCGAGCAGTCTAGGCTAAGTGTCAGGCGTACACGGTTAAGCAAATGCAATTACACATACAGTAAACCCCTTGCATGCACCACAAACGGACACCAATCAGGAAGTATATAAAAATAAGCTTTTATGTAGATTCAGCAGATTCAAAATACAAGGCCCAGTAACGTTGAACTGATGGGGCCACAACTCTTGGAAGTACGGTAAAGTCTCTTTGTTACGGAAAGTTCTTTAGGCGGGCACAAGGTAACTGTGGGCCTCAGCGCACTTCGTGCTGAGGCGGCGCCCGGGAAGCACACGGCAGATGACGGGGAAATCAGAACGTTGCGGACCCTGGATCCGATGCGAGCTCGCGGTCGAGTTCCTAAGTACAGTACCTTGTTTCTTGACGCGAAGGCGGGTGCGGGATTTCAGCGGCTCTTCGACAGAAGGGCGAGGCGGCGTCCGGGGCTCCCACACTTCACGATGGGGGTCTGATCTTCAGGCTCACGACAAGAGCGGGGTGTTGCAGGTGGCGGGGCAGCCGGGCACGCAGGTTACGTCCGGGCCGTCCGAGGCTTGGAGATGCTCACAACGCCGATTCCGGCGGGAGGGTGAAGGTGCACACCGAGCCTCCAGCGAGCGAGGTGACCGGGGCAGCCCAGCACAGCGTAGGGGGAGCGGCTCCGATCGAGCGAGGCTCTTCCCAAGGCGGGGGCGGCTAAGCAGTCCTGGTCACGGCTCAAGGAGGGACTGGGGCATGAGGGTCACAGCTCCGGCGAGGGAAAGGACACCACAGTTCAGCGGCAGGCGAGTGAAGATCAGGTAGAGCCCAATGGTCCTGGGGCTCAGTTCAGGGGGCAAGCTCAGTTCCAAGCCCTTGGAGATCGTTTTGGAAAAGCACAAGTCTTGAAAGTAAAAATAAAGCAAAGTCTTCAGCAACAGTTTCTCTTCTCCCCTTTGGCAGCAAGGTCACCACTGTAGGCCAATCCCCCAGGATAGGGACAGTCTTCCTCCTACAGCTTTCCCGGTGCCTCCTCCTCGGGCAGAGATTCTTCTTGGTCAAAATCGGATCTAGTTTCTTAGGAGCAGGGCTCCTACATTTATACAGCAAATCTTTTGTTCTCCCAGGCCAGGGGGGCCCTTGCCTAGTCCAGTCTGGTTTCTGAGCACTTTGTTTACGCGATGCAGGCTTCTTCTTTCAGAGTGCAGGGCAGAGTCATCAGACGCTCCACAGGGGGCGGAGCCGGCATTGAGGTGGCAGAGCACTGTCCTATTCAGAGCCTTGGAGTACTCCTCCCCCCCATCTACCTGTCGATCGTCCTATTCACCACCAGGCTACCTAGCCCTGCCCATCTGGGTTCCCCCAGCCCTGTCACTCACACCAGCCAGACATCAGATACACATCACGCAGAGGCGGGCTGAAATGTTTAGGCAAGCAAAGGCCAGCTTTCTAAAAGCGGCATTTGCAAACGCGGAATATTAAAATATACCTTGGGAAAAGATGTACCTTATTATTCCGAGTTCAGGCATACTAAACTCGATCTTCTACCATGTTCCCTGGGTCGGTTAGGATCATAGGGTGTAACAATCCAAGCCGCCCATACTGGCCTATGAGAACAGGGTAGCCTTGCAGTAGTGAACAACAAGATGGCGGTAATTCACTACTAGGACATGCCACGCATCTAGGCTTGTCCTACCTTATGCTTACAACGCACCCTGCCCGTGGGCCTACCAGAGGGGTGACTAACATGCAGTTAAGGGAAGGTTTTAGGGACCGGCAAGTGTGGGCGCTTGCCAGTCAGCATGTCAGTACCAGACTGCACGCAGGTTCTGCGATGGCAGACCTTAGACATATTTTACCGCCCGCTTCTGTGGGTGGCACAACCAGTGTTGCAAGCCCACCAGCGGTGTTTGCATTTACATGCCCTGGCGCTCCTGGCGCACTTTACTGGGGTCTGACAGTAAATCAAACGATCCAATCAGGGAATCCAACCAACATATACAATTTACATAAGGAGCACTTGCGCCGCGACACTGGTTGGCAGTGGCACAGCGCGCTGAGCGGCCAACACCATAAAAGCACATGAGGCACAGCGACAAAAAGAGGAAGGGAGACTCACGCCAAGGTGCCAGGTCTAACAGGGAGGAATACAGGGAGGGAGGGAGACAGGGACGGAGGGAGGGAGAGGGGAGGGAGAGGGAGGGAGGGAGGGAGGGGGAGGGAGGGAGGGAGAGGGAGGGAGGGGGAGGGAGGGAGAGGGAGGGTGGGAGGGAGAGGGAGGGAGGGAGAGGGAGGGAGGGAGGGAGAGGGAGGGGGAGGGAGAGGGAGAGGGAGAGGGAGGGAGAGGGAGGGAGAGGGAGGGAGAGGGAGGGAGAGGGAGGGAGAGGGGGAGGGAGGGAGAGGGGGAGGGAGAGGGAGAGGGAGAGGGAGGGAGAGGGAGGGAGACGGAGGGAGGGAGAGGGAGGGAGAGGGAGGGAGGGAGACGGAGGGAGGGAGAGGGAGGGAGAGGGAGGGAGAGGGAGGGAGAGGGAGAGGGAGGGAGGGAGACGGAGGGAGGGAGGGAGAGGGAGAGGGAGGGAGGGAGACGGAGGGAGGGAGGGAGACGGAGGGAGGGAGGGAGACGGAGGGAGGGAGAGGGAGGGAGAGGGAGGGAGAGGGAGGGAGAGGGAGGGAGAGGGAGGGAGAGGGAGGGAGAGGGAGGGAGAGGGAGAGGGAGGGAGAGGGAGGGAGGGAGAGAGAGGGAGGGAGAGGGAGGGAGGGAGAGGGAGGGAGACAGACGGAGGGAGGGAGGGAGACAGACGGAGGGAGGGTGGGAGACAGACGGAGGGAGGGAGGGAGACAGACGGAGGGAGGGAGACAGACAGACGGAGGGAGGGAGACAGACAGACAGACAGACAGACTGAGGGAGACAGACAGACAGACTGAGGGAGACAGACAGACAGACAGACAGACAGACTGAGGGAGACAGACAGACAGACAGACTGAGGGAGACAGACAGACAGACAGACAGACTGAGGGAGACAGACAGACAGACTGAGGGAGACAGACAGACAGACTGAGGGAGACAGACAGACTGAGGGAGACAGACAGACAGACTGAGGGAGACAGACAGACAGACTGAGGGAGACAGACAGACAGACTGAGGGAGACAGACAGACAGACAGACGGAGGGAGGGAGGGAGACAGACGGACGGAGGGAGGGAGACAGACGGACGGAGGGAGGGAGACAGACGGACGGCGGGAGACAGACGGACGGACGGAGGGAGGGAGACAGACAGACGGACGGAGGGAGACAGACGGAGGGAGGGAGACAGACGGACGGAGGGAGGGAGGGAGACAGACGGACGGAGGGAGGGAGGGAGACAGACGGACGGACGGAGGGAGGGAGACGGACGGACGGAGGGAGGGAGACGGACGGACGGAGGGAGGGAGACGGACGGACGGAGGGAGGGAGGGAGGGAGACAGACGGACGGAGGGAGGGAGGGAGACAGACGGACGGACGGAGGGAGGGAGACGGACGGACGGAGGGAGGGAGACAGACGGACGGACGGAGGGAGGGAGACAGACGGACGGAGGGAGGGAGGGAGACGGACGGACGGAGGGAGGGAGGGAGACAGACGGACGGACGGAGGGAGGGAGACGGACGGACGGAGGGAGACGGACGGAGGGAGGGAGACAGACGGACGGAGGGAGGGAGGGAGGGAGACAGACGGACGGAGGGAGGGAGGGAGACAGACGGACGGAGGGAGGGAGGGAGACGGACGGAGGGAGGGAGACAGACGGACGGAGGGAGGGAGACAGACGGACGGAGGGAGGGAGACAGACGGAGGGAGGGAGGGAGACAGACGGAGGGAGACAGACGGAGGGAGGGAGGGAGACAGACGGAGGGAGGGAGGGAGACGGACGGAGGGAGGGAGACAGACGGACGGAGGGAGGGAGACAGACGGACGGAGGGAGGGAGACAGACGGAGGGAGGGAGACGGAGGGAGGGAGGGAGACAGACGGACGGAGGGAGGGAGACAGACGGAGGGAGGGAGGGAGGGAGACAGACGGAGGGAGACGGACGGAGGGAGGGAGGGAGACAGACGGACGGAGGGAGGGAGACAGACGGAGGGAGACGGACGGAGGGAGGGAGGGAGACAGACGGACGGAGGGAGGGAGACAGACGGACGGAGGGAGGGAGACAGACGGACGGAGGGAGGGAGACAGACGGACGGAGGGAGGGAGACAGACGGAGGGAGGGAGACGGAGGGAGGGAGGGAGACAGACGGAGGGAGGGAGGGAGACGGAGGGAGGGAGACAGACGGAGGGAGGGAGACAGACGGAGGGAGGGAGGGAGACAGACAGACAGACAGACAGACAGACTGAGGGAGACAGACAGACAGACAGACAGACAGACTGAGGGAGACAGACAGACAGACTGAGGGAGACAGACAGACAGACTGAGGGAGACAGACAGACAGACTGAGGGAGACAGACAGACAGACTGAGGGAGACAGACAGACTGAGGGAGACAGACAGACAGACTGAGGGAGACAGACAGACAGACAGACTGAGGGAGACAGACAGACAGACAGACAGACTGAGGGAGACAGACAGACAGACAGACTGAGGGAGACAGACAGACAGACAGAGGGAGGGAGACTGGGAGGGAGACTGGGAGGGAGGGAGACTGGGAGGGAGAGAGATGGAGGGAGGGAGAGAGACAGAGGGAGAGGGCGGGAGTCAGGGAGAGGGAGAGAGACGGAGGGGGACGGAGGGAGAGAGACGGAGGGAGACAGAGGGAGGGAGAGAGACAGAGGGAGGGAGAGAGACAGAGGGAGGGAGAGAGACAGAGGGAGGGAGGGAGGGAGACGGAGGGAGAGACACAGACACAGAGACAGAGGGAGAGGGAGAGACCGGAGGGAGGGAGGGAGACCAGAGGGAGGGAGGGAGACCAGAGGGAGGGAGAGAGACGGAGAGGGAGGGAGATGGAGGGAGGGAGAGAATGTACATATTATCAGAGAGATATCCTAATTCTTTATATCTTTACAGGCCCCACGGAGTACAGAATTTTATAAAACTCATGCCCTGAAGAAGGTGGCACCCACATCCTTGGGTGATTGCACCGAAACGCGCGTTGGCGTGTCCTACCGTTTTGTTTGGTTGATCGATACACACACCAACATTGTATACCAACCAATTGTTGAGAGGGTTTCTGTTCGAATATTTTTAAGTGCAGTAGACGAATGTTTAGTACAATTGCTGGTTATGAATGGTTTGAATGTGATGCATTGTTAATTTGAATGTGAGATTATAATCGACACACCCCCTAGTGATTTCTCTGTGGGGTCCAATTCCGATATTGTAAATATTCATTGAAATATTGTATTCTGAGGTGTTTGTATATCTTATTTTTTCAATACACACCTACCAAACTATCAATAAACATTGTAAATTTTGATCATATATTTGGTGTCCTCCTCCCCCTTCTTTCCTTTGGTCCAGCCTGAGTGACCTCGAGGGTTAATTATTATAAAGATTCAGTCTGTTTATCATCCAGTAAGGTTGAGCAAACTCTTGTTCGTTTGAAGGGAGAGAGACAGAGACAGAGGGAGGGAGAGGGAGAGAGGGAGAGAGACAGAGGGAGGGAGACCAGAGGGAGGGGAGGGAGGGAGACCAGAGGGAGGGAGACAGAGGGAGAGGGAGGGAGGGAGACAGAGGGAGGGAGACAGAGGGAGGGAGGGAGACAGGGAGGGAGACCAGAGGGAGGGAGGGAGAGAGACAGAGGGAGGGAGGGAGACAGAGGGAGAGAGACAGAGGGAGGGAGGGAGAGAGACAGGGAGAAAGAAAGGGAGGGAGACAGAGACGGAGGGAGGGAGACAGAGACAGAGACGGAGGGAGGGAGACAGGGACAGAGACGGAGGGAGGGAGACAGGGACGGACGGAGGGAGAGAGAGGGAGGGAGACAGGGAGAGGGAGGGAGACAGACGGAGGGACGGAGGGAGAGAGAGGGACGGAGGGAGAGAGAGGGACGGAGGGAGAGAGAGGGAGGGAGACAGGGAGAGGGAGGGAGACAGAGGGAGGGAGACAGAGGGAGGGAGGCAGAGGGAGGCAGAGGGAGGGAGGGAGACAGAAGGAGGGAGACGGAGGGAGGGAGAGAGACGGACGGAGGGAGGGAGAGAGACGGACGGAGGGAGGGAGAGAGACGGACGGAGGGAGAGAGACGGAGGGAGGGAGGGAGACAGGGAGAGAGAAAGGGAGGGAGAGGGAGGGAGGGAGACAGGGAGACAGAGGGAGGCGGAGGCAGACGGAGGCGGAGGCAGACGGAGGCGGAGGCAGACGGAGGCAGACGGAGGCGGAGGCAGACGGAGGCAGACGGAGGCGGAGGCAGACGGAGGCAGAGGCAGACGGAGGCAGAGGCAGACGGAGGCAGAGGCAGACGGAGGCAGAGGCAGACGGAGGCAGAGGCAGACGGAGGCAGAGGCAGACGGAGGCAGAGGCAGACGGAGGCAGAGGCAGACGGAGGCAGAGGCAGACGGAGGCAGAGGCAGACGGAGGCAGAGGCAGACGGAGGCAGAGGGAGGGAGAGGGAGGGGGACGGAGGGAGGGGGACAGAGGGAGGGAGACAGAGGGAGGGAGACAGGGAGGGAGGGAGGGAGGGAGACGGAGGGAGGGAGACAGGGAGGGAGGGAGACAGGGAGGGAGGGAGGGAGACAGGGAGGGAGGGAGACAGGGAGGGAGACAGAGAGGGAGGGAGGGAGGGAGACGGCAGAGTGAGGGGGAGGGAGGCGACAGAGGGAGGGAGGCGACAGAGGGAGGGTGGCGACAGAGGGAGAGGGAGGCGACAGAGGGAGAGGGAGGCGACAGAGGGAGAGGGAGGCGACAGAGGGAGAGGGAGGCGACAGAGGGAGAGGGAGGCGACAGAGGGAGGGGGAGAGGGAGGGAGAGGGAGAGGGAGGGAGAGGGAGAGGGAGAGGCAGGGGAGAGAGAGGGAGGGAGGGAGAGGGAGAGGCAGGGGAGAGAGAGGGAGAGGGGGAGGGTTAGGAAGAGGGGAGAGAGGGAGATATATATATATATCGGGTCTGGTGGCTCAGTGGACGAAGGCGTCTGCTGCAGGGACCTGTGTTCAACCTCATTGTCACAATTTCTTTTTTGCTTTAGCCCTGCCCCTCCCCCTCCGACCCCGCCCCCACCGGTGCGGCCCTCGGCCACAAACCACATTGTAAATTTGGCCCCCGAGAGAAAGTTTGTGAGTACCCATGTGCTAAGGGTTTTTAGGCCTAATATGTTTTAGGCCTCATGTGATTATCATTGCGTAGTGTGTTCCTAACTTTTACCAGTAGTTACTGGTTGTGCTCTACATTTATTATTTGTGCTACATTTACAATTGGTGATTTGTGATTGCTCTGACAGTGGCCCAATTGGCCCTGTCGGGTGTATATAATCCCCTGTAGATACTGCCCAGTGCCAGTTGGCACAGTGTATATTATGTGATTATGATCTAATGTGTTTATTATAATACAAAGGGTATTTTTATATATAACCTTGTGTGGAGTTCCTTTTGTGTTGTGCCTGGGGTGTTGTTGCTGTGTGCGTGCGCAAACGCTTTACACATTGCCTCCGGGATAAGCCTGACTGCTCGTGCCAAGCTACCAAGGGGGTGAGCAGGGGTTATCTTTGGCGTGTAACTTCCTTGCCCTGACTAGAGTGGTGGTCTCTGCCTGGCTTTGGCGCAAGCCTTAGCCAACCAGAGATCCCATTTCTAACAATATTGATTGGGCTTTTCCCTCCACGCCCGGAAGGAGCGATGAGAGTGCTTCCCTCATAGTAGAGGTCATCAGCTTGGTATTTGGCCTCGCCGACCCAATGGGATCGTGATTGAGCTTTGGTCTGGGTGATTACCGCATGTCCTGCCACAGCCCCACTAGCAGCGTTGAGGATTCTCCCACCAGTTGTGCCGTGAAGCGGCGGGACGCTCTTGGCGCCGGTGCCTGATTCTACAATGGCGGCTGTTCGGTAATTGGAAATTTACACATTAGTATCAGCGGGGCTAGTGATGGTTGCAGGGATAGGTAAAAGGGGCGCTTGGAGGAGTGCTGAGTGGTGCATTCAATTTGTTGGTGGCTTTGGGGAGCACCAGAGGAGGGTCCCTTATGCATTGTCTTGCCTGACCTTAACATGGCCGCCACTACCGGGGTTTGAAATGAACGTATTCACACCGACACCTAAAAATAACCCATTATGTCTGGTTGTTTTAGTTTTTTTGTTGTGTAACTGATGTTGGGCATCTGCATGCCTGACCACAACATGGCCGCCGCACCCGGTGCGTAAATCGAACACTGACTCACTGAAACCTTTTGAGTACCGGTCCTCTCCCCACTGCATTGATGGTGTTCTCCCTACTGCCGCAATGCTTTCCTGCCCGGTTTAAGAGGGTGAGAGCGGGGCTTGGGAGTTTCTGGAGTTACATCGCACGGCACCCTTGGCTCTGTTTGTTCACATAGAGGGACACCCATTTTTCTTGTGCCTATCTTTATAATTGATCTCTTTCTGCCTTTTTGTCCTCTGGTCACTGAGCTTTTGGTGGGATGTCCCCCCTCCCTGGCCCTTTGCTCTGCCGGGCATAGAAATGGGCTGGCTCTAACCTTCTGCTTTTTGGTGGCCATCTTGGAGTGTGCATGCTTTCATTACCCCGCTCACCTCGACTGGACATAGAAAGAGAAAAGGGTTGGTTACACCTTCTGCTCGTGGTGGCCACCTTGGAATGGGCTGTTGTCATTATCCTATACAACTGGGTAATGATTTCTCCACCTAACACCATCCATATCCTATGGATAGGACTTTACCATTGGGCAATTGACAGACTCTCAAATTGGATTTAAGTCCCGATCCCTCAGGATCCAACACTTTTATCATCAACTACCCGCCCAACCTATCGATAAATGCCGCCAAAAAACACACGCACCACATACTTTGGGTTAGGCCCGAAACCTTAATCTCTGACGTCTATTTTTGCACTAACAAAGGTAGTAGAGTTAATGACCTTATTTTCTACACCAGGAAAAGAGCATGTTGGCAAAAAGTCCTCTACTCTATGCTCCGAATAATTAGTACCAGGAAAACACTGCATGGTCTCAAACTTACTACATCTCCCTCGCCCATGTTCAACGTCAATGCCTCCATCACTCTCTATAACAATGGGATCATCCTAATCCAAGCCTCCAATGTCAATCTAATTAAGGTAGCCATTATCTTCCCTTTGCTTAAAAGCGCTGTTTCGGCGAAACCCAATGACACCCACTCTCATCCTTCCATCACTAGTACTCCCCCCACCACTCTGGGAAGGCCTTCACTCTCTCTAAATCACTCTTCACCTTTAGATAATCACCGAGCGGCACTGTCCCCTATTGAAGTGCCCCTACCCCCTAGACCCCCGACTCAGAATGTGAGAGACTTTCCGGGTTCACCCGAAGCACAACCAACCAATCCGATTCTATCCGTTCCTCGATCGGACAGATCCCTGTGTGACCTAATATCATTGCCCTCAACGATTGACCCCTCCTCCCCCTTCCCTCTCCCCATGCCTCCTACTATGTTTTTGAAGGGGCAATTGCCCGCCACCGACCATGATCGGTCAAACCCACTCTTTCCTATCTGGACTGTATCTGACTCCCAGCTCAATGGTCATATCAACCTCGCTAAGGCTCCAACATTGATAACAAAAGGTCAAGGAACTCCGCTAGTCCCATTTGATCAACTCCCTCCCCAGGAACCACTCTCCAATACCTTGGACCACAAGGGCTTACGCCAAGGCCCCCTTTCTTCTCTTGCTTTCCCAACACACCCTTTACCCCTTTGAGACTTGGTTACGCGCCTGGATGATATAACTCTCCAGCTGCACCTCCTCGCTACTGAATTACATGACCTGAAAGCCCTCTCAAATGATTTTTTCCCTGCTATCAGCTCTTTCCTCACCTCTGTGAGCCTACCCAGGGCCTCCCCTAGGGTGAGTGAACGCATGGGCCAGTTTTTAGCCCCCCCGTCTTGCATACCTTTCTCTTAGCTAACGCGCCCTCCCGCCCCAGAAGATCTGAGACCTACCTGGCGCCCAATGATCTCAATGACCTTCACAACTCTTACTCTACTAGGTCCAATTCCAACATGATCTCGCTGAGCCAAATACAAACCATCCATTCCAACCCGTACAGAGAACCTCCCCACAAACTTAGAATCATCAATAAAGACAACCTCAAGAGAGTGAACATCCTCCAGTCTTCTTCCTACACTAATCCACTACGACTTACATGTGTACTCCTCAATTGCAGGTCAGCCAGTAAACACACTTCCGACATCTTCGACCTCATCCAACACAATGATTTAGACATTATAATCCTCACTGAACTTGGCTAAATCCCACCTCCACTCCTATCCTAGACCTACCAGTACCTCCTACTCACGACAGACATAATCAGGCTAGACAGAGCTCGGAAGCTGGGGGGTGGCCTAGCGTGTATTCATAGGAACATACTCTTGATTTCTCACTTGGAGTCCTCGTCGCCCTCCTCCTGTGAATACCTTTGTCTCCACATCTCAAGTAAAAACCTGCAGATTTGCAAACTTCATACTTTTTATCACCCCCCGGGGGACAATGTCCCCTTCATCGAAAAATGAATGGAAGTCATCTCTGGCAATGGCGACTCAGCCGTGTCCCAAATCTTCCTGGGTGATTTCAACCTTTACTGGCCAAACCCCAATGACCACGCGGTAACTTGCCTTAAAGCATTTTTGAATGATCACGTACTGATTCAGCACTGTGACCAACTAACTTACATTAAAGGAGAAGCGCTAGACCTCATTATCTCGAAAAGGCAGACCATCACATTGGATACCATTACCCCTTGCGACTGGTCCGACTACCACTGCATCCTCTTTTATATTAACAGGGAGATTTCATTGAGAAAGGCTCAACCATGAAATCCAAGATCTGGAAAAGGGACCTCAGATCAATAAACTCAGCTGAACTAGCAGCCCACTGTAAATCTGCCCTCTCCTCCCAAGCTGACTTGACTGAGGTTCAGTTACTCACGGACGCCTACAACTCGACCATCTCCAACATCATGGACGACATTGCACCGCTCCAACAAAAAAAAAGCTTCAGCAAAAATATCCAAAGCATGGTCCAATGACAATTTAAACTCGGAACGCCGCAACCTTAGGGCAGCTGAACGTTCCTGGAGATCCAAACCCTCCCTGGAACAACTAAAACTCCTTAGAGATGCTAGAACCTTCTACAGCAAACAAATCAAGAGCGCTAAGGCAGACTGCTTCAGACACCAACTTGATCAAGCTGCAAACCGCCCCAAGAAACTTTTCGAGTTGATCAAACAGCAATCAGTGGTCGGTCCAAACCACTCTGACTCCGAAGGCAGCCCACCTTCTTGCAATGCTCTTGCTGCCTTCTTCACCGAAATCAAGACTCATCACCATTGAACTCACCTTTAAGAAGGCTCTTCTGCCATTCCCCGGGTCCGCGCCATTCCCCGGGTCCGCACCACCCCTTGACCTCTCAGAAAAGTCAAAAGTGCAAACCTATCAGCCTTAACACTAAAAACAATGCGTCATGGGGCACCTTTACCCCATTCATTGAAAAACACATTAACAAGATTCTTCAGAACATCAATCCATCTAACCACTTCAGTGAACCGCTGCCACCGGCCATCTTCAAAGAAATCAAGAATGTACTCATCCCCACCTCGACAAGGATTGTAAATGCCTCTCTAGCACAAGGCACAATCCCAGACTGCCTAAAAGCAGCTCAGGTGTCACCTATACTAAAAAAAACGAACGCAGATAAAACTGACCTCAATAATTTCCGCCCTATCTCCAACATCCCCACACTAGCCAAACCACTTGAAAAATGCGTACAATCCCAACTCTGTGCTCACATAGAGAATTTCTAACTCCTAGACCAGCATCAATCCGTGTTTCGGAAGGGGCACAGTACCGAATCGGCTCTCACACACGTTATGGATAACATTTTAAAAATGCTGGACCAAAATTATTCCTGCCTCCTAATCCTCCTTGACCTTTCATCCGCATTCGACAGGGTTAATCACGACCACCTCCTATCTATTTTGAAGAACAGAATGGGTTTCTTGGGTTGGGTGTTACATTGGTTCTCCTCCTTCCTTCACCACAGATCTCAAAGAATCAAGGCAAACCACTCCCTCTCCCAGCCCTCTCCAGTGCTCATGGGTTTCGCCCAAGGGTCGGCCCTATCTCCTATCCTCTTCAACCTTTTCTTGGAACCACTAGCTAATTCTTTAAACTCCACGAACACTCTCATCCATATGTACGCAGACGACACACACTTTTATTTGAAAATCTCATCCCCGGACAACGTCATCTCACTCAACACTACCCTAAATTCTACGCAAAATTGGTTAACGGAGAACCATCTACTGCCCAACACCTCCAAAACGGAATTCCTTTGCATCTCCCCCCCCGAACCACATCCCCATGCTAGACCTTGGGCTGAAGCACCTCACTGCCTTCAACTGCACCCCTCTCATCATAGACTCAGCCAAATCTCTTGGAATCACCCTGGACAAGCACCTGAATATGAAAAATCATATCATTAATGTGTGTAAGGGAGCAAACCACTTGATGAGGACACTTAGAAATATCAAGCCATTCCTTCCTCAAAAGGACTTCAAACAGGTGGTACAAGCATTGGTCCTGCCGAGGCTAGACTATGGCAGCGCGACGCTCTGTGGCCCTCCCAAATACACCCTGGCTCCACTAAGGGCATCACTGAACGCTGCAGCCAGACTGGTCACAGGTACAAAACGAAAGGAGCACATATCCCCAATCCTTAAGTCTCTCAAATGGTTGCCCTGCGAAGCTCGAATTCAGTTAAAGATTGCCGTTCTGGCGCACAAAGCCCTGCATTTCAAAACCCCCAGGTACCTAGCGCAAAAGCTTGAACTATCCTGTGGTGGGAGAGCCTCAAGAAGCGCTATCACTCTCCTCCTGAAACCACCCATCCTTAGGAAAAAGAACTTGTCTCCAAGCCTTCTCCGGTGCTGCCCCAAGGATATGGAACTCTCTTCCACCGTAAGTACTCGGAATCTTATCAACGACTGCCTTTAAGCTGGAAGCCAAAAGATTCCTAATGAACACATTTTTACCTTAACTGGGTTAGGATCATTTGTTCGAAATCATTGATCCTACAACCATTGTACCTTCAGGTACCATCATGTGATGTTGCCCCTCTGTACCATGTTATGTGCCCCCCTTCATAGCCTGCTATCTTCCTGTTTATTGTATTACTCTCCTGGATTCATCTGTCTGGGAATCATGCCATTATTCCTGTTGTGTATTTGTTAGAAAAACCCACTCCCACACCGGAAGGGTGGTGGTGGTGTTCTCCCAGACACGCTGTGGTAGCTTAGCTCGAGCGGTAAGGAAGGCACCGTGTTAAGCATACGCAATACCCATACAATAACCATGCGTGCATCCATTCCAAAAACGACACTACACCTAAAAAAATTATGAAAATATCTCTGTGTTTATCTTCTTTTCTCTTAGTTACTGATTAAATAAATAATAATACAATCACAGTACACAAGCTTCTCCTTAGAAAGTGCAGGTCAAATAAATAATAACACTTTACAGGTGCAATAAATAGGATCAGGACAAATAAATACTGTGAGGGAATAAATACTGTGCAGGAATAAGTTAGCTCAGGACAATAAATACATTACAGGAATAACTTAGATAAATACAATAAATACAGTACCCTCAATAAATAATATCAGCCAACAATGACATTGGTAAAATCAGATCACATTTAAAATACTTTGGGCTGATTTGGCCCAGTCACAGCTTGTGGTTAGGTGGATGGCCTGAGGATGTCTCCCCTAGCTTGGGTAAGGCTGAGGCTAAAAACTGAGGTAGATCAAGGGTAATCTAGGAATCTGGCTCTCCCAAACTATACAACCCCTCACACAGGTAACTGTATCAGTCTCAGTCCACCCCTGGCACTTCCAGGCTGGTTCTAACACCTCTTTATCCCTTGGGATGGTCTCTTGGAGCTCCACAGGGCCTTAGGCGCCCTCTATTCCACTTACTGCCCTTTTTATGAAGCTCCGACGCCGCTGGAGTCGTGTCGACGCCGTGAGGCGGTTCCGGTTCGATGTCGGCGGCCTCGGCTCGATGACAGTTCTTGACGACGCCGGTAGGCGGTTCCGGTTCGATGTCGGCGGCCTCGGCTCGATGACAGTTCTTGACGACGCCGGTTCGATGACGTCGGGCAGTCTTAGCTCGATTGTCGACTTCGGGCGGCTCCGGTTCGATGACGTCGGCCGGCCTTGGCTCGATGTCGACTTCCGTCGGCTCCGGAGTGCGATCTCCACTCCCGACCTCCGGTGCTCCTCTCCTCGGGTTCCGGCGACTCCGGAGTGCGACCTCCACTCCCGACCTCCGGCACGATTCTCTTCAGGTTCCGGCGACTCCAGAGTGCGATCTCCACTCCCGACCTCCGGCACGCTTCACCTCGGTCTCCGGCGACTCCAGCGGGCGGACTTCACTCCCCCGTCGACGCCGCACACTCGACCTCAGGTGACTTCCTCCTCGACCTCTGGTACTCTCTACGACCTCCGTCGGCGCCCTCTCTCGACCTCTGGCGGCTCCGGGTACGACGTCTGCTTTCCAGTCAGCGCCGCTTCTCCACCTCGGGCTCCAGGTCTCCAGGCTTCTCGACGTCGGACTCCAGGGAAACCAATAAACAGGTCAGGTACTTGCTGTTCTTTGCTTTTAAGGCCTGTTCCTGCTGTCCAGGTCCTTAAGATGGTTTTTCTTGCTTTCTCCCACACAGGGCTCCAGGCTGGGCTCAGTCAGTAGGGACTAGTATCAAGGGTGGGTTTATGGACCCCACTCCAGGCACAAGTTTCCACCCCTGCTGCCTCACTCCTTCCTCCTTCAGGTTTCTGCTGCTCTCTCTTCACCAGTCCGGTGCCAACTGCCAGCTCCAACTGTCAACTCTGGCTTTTAGCTTCTCAACATTCTAAACCGCCTCCAACTGTCACAGGGTTCCAGAATGTTGCAGAAGGTTCTAGTAGGTTCCAGTAGGTTCCAGTGGGTTCTGATGATGTCACAGGTGGCCACCATTTTGTGCTCCAGGCCCTCAGACAGAAGTTCCAGGGGTAGATAAAATGGCTCCCTGAATCTGCATCAATACGAAAAAGTCTGGTGGTTCCCAAAAAGGAAAAATACTAACAGGGTTTGAGGCAAAAGTGGGACAAAATAAATAATGATGAGGAGGGACCACCCAAAGGGCTGACAGGTCTAACACGTGTCCCCCCCCCCCAGCTGAAAGTGGGGAGAGCTACCCAACCCCTTGGGAGTTCTCATCACTAAGGCGGAAATACCTTGAGAGACCGTCTGCATTGGCGTGGTCCACTCCAGGCCGATGTTCCACCTGAAAGTCCATTACCTGTAGGGAGATAGACCACCTCAACAACTTGGGATTCTCCCCCTTCATCTGCATCAGCCAACGAAGGGGTCTGTGGTCGGTCTGAACTAGGAAGTGCGAGCCAAACAGGTATGGCTGCAACTTCTTCAGAGCCCATACCACTGCAAAGGCTTCACTCAAGATTGCACTCCACTTCTGTTCCCTGGGAAGTAGTCTCCGGGATAGGAAGACCACGGGTTGATCCAGACCCTCTTCATTGAGTTGCTATAACACTGCCCCAATGCCATGTTCTGATGCATCCGTCTGGACAATGAACTCCTTGGAAAAGTCTGGGGCCCTTAAGACCGGGGCCTCGCACATGGCTTTCTTCAGTCTCACAAAGGCCTGCTGACAAGCCTCCGTCCAGACTACCCGTCGAGGTTGTTTCTTGGACGTGATCTCCGTGAGGGGGGGCTACAATGGTACCGTACCCCTTCACGAAGCGGCGGTAATATCCCGTGAGGCCCAGAAAAGCTCGGACCTCAGTCTGTGTCTTGGGGGGTTCCCAGGCCATGATGGCCTCGATCTTCGCCTGGAGGGGTTGCACCGCTCCCCTACCCACCAAGTGTCCAAGGTACACTACCGACCCCTGCCCGATCTGGCACTTGCTGGCCTTGATCGTCAATCCAGCTTGTCTCAGGGCCTGGAGAACAGCTTGCAGGTGACGCAAGTGATCCTCCCAGCTGTTACTGAAGACGGCTATGTCATCCAGATAAGCAGCAGAGAAACTCTCCATTCCGGTGAAGATCTGGTTTACCAGGCGCTGAAACGTGGCAGGTGCGTTCTTGAGCCCAAAGGGCATCACACAGAACTGGTAGTGGCCATTGGGCGTGGAGAAGGCTGACCTTTCCCTTGCTCCATCAGTCAAAGAGATCTGCCAGTACCCAGAAGTAAGGTCAAAGGTACTTAGATATTGGGCAGCTCCCAGCCGGTCAATCAATTCATCCGCCCTAGGGATCGGATGAGCATCAGTTTTGGTTACTGAATTCAGTCCCCGGTAGTCCACACAGAACCTCAGTTCCGGTTGGGCACCCGGTGGTGCAGCTTTTGGTACTAGTACCACCGGACTGGACCAGGGGCTGCTAGAAGGTTCGATCACTCCTAGCTCCAGCATCTTAGTGACTTCACCGTGAATGCTGGCCTTCACCTTGTCTGACATCCGGTAGATCTTGGACTTCACAGGTGGGCTGTCTCCTGTGTCCACGTCATGGACGCACAGGTGAGTCCTACCCGGGACAAGGGAGAACAACGAAGAGTACTGCCCCAGGACCTGGGGGCAGTCCTCCTGCTGTTCAGGAGTTAGAGATGGGGAGAGAATCACTCCCTCCACCGACCCATCCTTCTCTTGAGACGCAAACAAATCGGGGAGAGGCTCGCTTTCCACGTCCTCTCCTCCGTCAGTCACCATCATCAAGATGACTTCGGGTCTCTCGTGGTGGGGTTTGAGGCGGTTGGCGTGCAGCACCCGTAGGGGCTGACGAGGGGTCTTAAGATCCACCAAATAGGTAGCCTTACCCTTCTTCTCCAATACCTCAAAGGGTCCTGACCAGCGATCCTGGAGGGCGCTAAGCTCTCCCGGTTCGATCACCCACACCTTCTGGCCAGGCTCCAACTCCACCGGGTGAGCGTTGTGGTCATACCACACCTTCATTACTGCTTGGCTGGCTTCCAAGTTGTCAGAAGCTTGCTTCCACAACTTAGCCATTTGGCTCCGGAAGGCCAGCATGTAGCTCACCACATCCTGGGGAAGCTTTCTTTTTTTTTTTTTTTTTTTTTTTTTAATTTTTTATTGAACAATAAGTCAGTTACAAGCATGGGCCTACAACCACCAGGGCCGGCCGCTAGATTCAGAAAGGATCGTACATTAGTTAAGGCAGTAGGCGACTCCTGGGGCCCAGCCCCGTAAATGGCTCCGGATGGTTCGAAGGAGGCAGGAGACATAAGTTTAACATAAATAACAACTAAAAAACAAAAGGCGAGGCATAAGGGCAAAAAAAAACGTGGGTCAGGCTACATCCGGGGGACTCCACTTCGGACCTTCAATTAGCTATCAAGAGGAAGGAGTACTGAAAGATCGGGGGGGGGTAACGTGAGAGGAACATCTATATTCGATTATTACCACAAGTTGCAAGGAACTATCAAGGGTCAGGGGGACGAGGCAATATCGGTGTCCACAAGGGGGGGAGCACAGATACCCCCACGATATGCGTTCCATTGCCCCCAAATTCTACCCCATGCCCCGGGTTTACCACGGGCCACATACACAGTCTTCTCCCTGAACATACACCAGTCCTGGGGAAGCTTTCTTGGAGTTCTTTCCCATCCGTCTCTCACCAGGTTGAGAGGTCCACGTACAGGGTGCCCATACAGAAGCTCGAAGGGGCTGAAGCCCACTCCCTTCTGTGGCACTTCCCTGTAGGAAAAGAGTAGACAGGGTAGGAGGACGTCCCATTTCCTCCGCAGGCTTTCAGGCAGACTTCTGATCATGCCTTTCAAGGTTTTGTTAAACCTCTCCACCAGACCATTGGTCTGGGGGTGGTAAGGAGTTGTGAACCGGTAGGTCACTCCACACTCCTTCCACATGGCCCGCATGTACGCTGACATGAAGTTGGTCCCCCTATCGGACACAACTTCTTTGGGAAAACCCACTCCGGTAAAGATTCCCATCAGGGCCCTAGCCACAACAGGTGCTGTTATGGTCCTCAGAGGTATTGCCTCTGGGTACCGTGTGGCATGATCCACCAGGACCAGGATAAACCTGTGACCAGCTGACGTTGGCGGATCTAACGGACCCACAATGTCGATGCCCACCCTTTCAAAGGGGGTGCTAACGACAGGAAGTGGTTCCAGGGGAGCTTTCAGCTTCACCCCTGTTTTCCCACTGGCTTGGCAAGACACACATGTCCGGCAGTAGGTATCGGACGACACTTTCATCTGAGGCCAATAAAAGTGTGGGACAAGACGGGCGAAGGTCTTGTCTTGCCCCAGGTGTCCTGCCAATGGGATCTCGTGAGCCAACTCCAGAAGGAAGGCTCGATAACGTTGAGGGACTACCAAGGCTCGTGACGATCCATGTAGGGGTGCCTTGGGTTCACTGTAGAGGAGGCCATCCTCCCAGTAAACACTGTAGTTCCCTTCAACGTTCCCTGCTGCCTGGGCTTCGGCCTGACGCCTCAGCCCCTCAAGGGTAGGGCACTCCCTCTGGCCCTGGCAGAATTCCTCCCTGGACGGGCCTCCCTCCACGTGCCACTCGGCCGGGATGGGTAGGTCCTCCAGTTTGGTAACATCCCCCACCGCAGACTCCTGGTCCACCACCTCCGGTGGCCTATCCGTCCTACGGGGTGTGGACGCCGAGGCAGGCTCCTCCTGTCCTCGGTTCTTCCCTTGACTGGCAGCTGGCTGGGCCTTTGTTCCAGGCTCCAGCCTGAACGAACATCCTCTCCGGGTAGTCGCGGACCTGGTGCTCACACAGGCCCAGTCAGGTGTACCCAGCATCTCAGCATGAGTCCGGTATTCCACCTCCTTCCAAGCATTGTGCTCCATGTCATTCCCCAGCAGACAATCAACTGGCACGGCAGGGCTCACGGCAACTCGAAGTGAACCTGCAACCCCCTCCCATTCAAAGGGAACCTCGGCCACCGGATAGTGGCCGGTTCTGCCGTCAGCCATCGCGGCTGGGTGGAGTACATCGGGAATTACCTGCTCTGGAGACACCAGTTGGCTACGTACCATAGTCATACTGGCTCCTGTGTCTCTCAGAGCCTCCCCTCTTTGGCCGTTGATGGTGACCCACTGCCCATACTTTACGGTATTTGCGGGCACCTGGATCTTAGGAACCATCTCCCGTTCTCCCAGGGACACTAAAGTGACACCCGCCCACTCCCTTCCCTTAGTTAAGGGCATCTCCTCCCCGAGCACTGCACTAGCTACTCCGGGGGTCTTTCCTCCAATGGGAGGGGGTGGTCGTTTCGGGCACTTCGCATCTCCCTTATAGTGTCCAACGCCACCGCACTCGTAGCAATGGACAACCCTTGGCTGCTGACTCTGGCCAGGATTAGGGTTTCTGGGTGGGTTAGCCCTAGGGGTGAATCCTGTTCCCTTTCCTTGGAAATTATTTTGGGGGCCTTTGGAGAACTCCTTCTTCTTTTCCCCTCCCTCTTTCTTCTGGGGGGCGCCCTGTCCGGCCTTTTGAGTATCCCCTCCAGTCCCCCTTGTGGACACCCGGGTACTAGCCCAAATGTCCGCCTCCTCAGCAAGCTTCCGGGGATTGGTCAGCTTGCTATCCACCAGGTGTTGACGCAGTTCAGGGAAACATTTTTCAAGCAGGTGTTCCTTCAGTACTAAATCAAACAACCCCTCGTAGTTCCTCACTTCACTGCCCTGTATCCAACCCTCTAGTGCCTTCTTTGCATAGTCCAGGAAGTCCACCCAATTCTGTGTGCCCAGTTTGTGACTACCCCGGAACTTCTGTCTGTACTTTTCGGGTGTTAGTCCAAACTTTCTTTTGAGCGCCAGTTTCATGGTGGGGTAGTGGGTCTGCTCATCCTCCTGTAGGGCCAATAATGCATCCCTACCAGCTGGAGGCATGTACTTGTACAATCCCCCTCCCCAATACTTCTCCGGAACCCCATGGGCCCTTAACGAGACCTCATAGGCCGCTAGCCACTTGGCGATATCGTCACCCGCCCCATAGCTAGCTACTATGTCCTTTGGCAGGTAGGGTTTGGGTTCCCTGGTGATTTCTTGGTCTTTGCTGCCACCATTAGGAACAGTGTGTGCCCCGACTCTTAGGATCTGAAGATCTATCTCTTTCAGCCTTAGCTCATGAGCCATCCTCTGTTCCTCCTTCTCTTTCTCCAGCCTTGCTAAGTCCCATGTGAGCTGTCTTTTCTCCCTCCGGTCTGTTAACTCCACTTCAGATAAGCCACCGCTAGAGACAGTGCTGCCCTTCCTGGAAATGGTTCTGGGCCCCGCTACTAGGTTCCCCACCTCAGGTTGGTACATCCCAGCCCCCTCGCTGTCAGGCTCTCCATCCCTGTCTTCCTGCTCAGCCTTACTCTCTCGTCGTGCCTCCCCCCAAGCCCTCAAGCTGGTCTGGAGTTCAGCCTTCTTGGCACCTGGGGGACAGTACACCCCCTCTCTCTGACAGAACTCTCTGAGTTGGGCCACAGTATAACTTTCCACATTTTCTAAGACAAAATCCATTTTGCCCACTCAGAACAGAAGACAGGTTTTTACAGAAGCAATGCAGGGGGGTACCTTTAATAATACCTCCTCCCACCACCAGAGTAAATTTGGAAAAACAAAAACTCACAATTAGGAAGGCCGCTTTGAGAAAACTCCAGGTGTAGGCCTATGGACTACCCACAGTTATTGTCGAGTATGCGTAGGCACAGCTCAATCCCGCCGCTGAACACCAATCATGTTAGAAAAACCCACTCCCACACCGGAAGGGTGGTGGTGGTGTTCTCCCAGACACGCTGTGGTAGCTTGGCTCGAGCGGTAAGGAAGGCACCGTGTTAAGCATACGCAATACCCATACAATAACCATGCGTGCATCCGTTCCAAAAACGACACTACACCTAAAAAAATTATGAAAATATCTCTGTGTTTATCTTCTTTTCTCTTAGTTACTGATTAAATAAATAATAATACAATCACAGTACACAAGCTTCTCCTTAGAAAGTGCAGGTCAAATAAATAATAACACTTTACAGGTGCAATAAATAGGATCAGGACAAATAAATACTGTGAGGGAATAAATACTGTGCAGGAATAAGTTAGCTCAGGACAATAAATACATTACTGGAATAACTTAGATAAATACAATAAATACAGTACCCTCAATAAATAATATCAGCCAACAATGACATTGGTAAAATCAGATCACATTTAAAATACTTTGGGCTGATTTGGCCCAGTCACAGCTTGTGGTTAGGTGGATGGCCTGAGGATGTCTCCCCTAGCTTGGGTAAGGCTGAGGCTAAAAACTGAGGTAGATCAAGGGTAATCTAGGAATCTGGCTCTCCCAAACTATACAACCCCTCACACAGGTAACTGTATCAGTCTCAGTCCACCCCTGGCACTTCCAGGCTGGTTCTAACACCTCTTTATCCCTTGGGATGGTCTCTTAGAGCTCCACAGGGCCTTAGGCGCCCTCTATTCCACTTACTGCCCTTTTTATGAAGCTCCGACGCCGCTGGAGTCGTGTCGATGCCGTGAGGCGGTTCCGGTTCGATGTCGGCGGCCTCGGCTCGGTGACAGTTCTTGACGACGCCGGTAGGCGGTTCCGGTTCGATGTCGGCGGCCTCGGCTCGATGACAGTTCTTGACGACGCCGGTTCGATGACGTCGGGCAGTCTTAGCTCGATTGTCGACTTCGGGCGGCTCCGGTTCGATGACGTCGGCCGGCCTTGGCTCGATGTCGACTTCCGTCGGCTCCGGAGTGCGATCTCCACTCCCGACCTCCGGTGCTCCTCTCCTCGGGTTCCGGCGACTCCGTAGTGCGACCTCCACTCCCGACCTCCGGCACGATTCTCTTCAGGTTCCGGCGACTCCAGAGTGCGATCTCCACTCCCGACCTCCGGCACGCTTCACCTCGGTCTCCGGCGACTCCGGAGGGCGGACTTCACTCCCCCGTCGACGCCGCACACTCGACCTCAGGTGACTTCCTCCTCGACCTCTGGTACTCTCTACGACCTCCGTCGGCGCCCTCTCTCGACCTCTGGCGGCTCCGGGTACGACGTCTGCTTTCCAGTCAGCGCCGCTTCTCCACCTCGGGCTCCAGGTCTCCAGGCTTCTCGACGTCGGACTCCAGGGAAACCAATAAACAGGTCAGGTACTTGCTGTTCTTTGCTTTTAAGGCCTGTTCCTGCTGTCCAGGTCCTTAAGATGGTTTTTCTTGTTTTCTCCCACACAGGGCTCCAGGCTGGGCTCAGTCAGTAGGGACTAGTATCAAGGGTGGGTTTATGGACCCCACTCCAGGCACAAGTTTCCACCCCTGCTGCCTCACTCCTTCCTCCTTCAGGTTTCTGCTGCTCTCTCTTCACCAGTCAGGTGCCAACTGCCAGCTCCAACTGTCAACTCTGGCTTTTAGCTTCTCAACATTCTAAACCGCCTCCAACTGTCACAGGGTTCCAGAATGTTGCAGAAGGTTCTAGTAGGTTCCAGTGGGTTCTGATGATGTCACAGGTGGCCACCATTTTGTGCTCCAGGCCCTCAGACAGAAGTTCCAGGGGTAGATAAAATGGCTCCCTGAATCTGCATCAATACGAAAAAGTCTGGTGGTTCCCAAAAAGGAAAAATACTAACAGGGTTTGAGGCAAAAGTGGGACAAAATAAATAATGATGAGGAGGGACCACCCAAAGGGCTGACAGGTCTAACAGTATTCCTACTTGATGTTGATATTGGATCTATGCTCTTCTTTTCCTCATCATGTGCCCCCGCTCGTAGCCTGCTTTATACCTGTTTATTGTAATACTCTCCTTGATTCATCTGTCAGGGAATTATGCTATTATTCTTGTAGTGTGTTCTTACTTGATGTCGTTATTTTGTTTTATGTCCTGCCTTCCATCCTTTGTAAAGCGCTCTGATATCCTTAGGGATCTTGTTCGTGCTGTATAAAACTTTATAAATAAATAAATATATCAAGCGAAACGCGAACAAAAGTAGCACTTTGCAGTGCTAGAGCTGATAGATTGCAGTGAGGACTATGGAGTGGGCACTGACGTGCACAACATAAGGACTCTATAAAGTGAAGGGGTAAGGCGGCAGAGAGAAGGTGGTGGGAGTTGGGAATAACAGCTATATTGACAACTAGCAGAGTGGGTTGGTGATGGCTGAACTGCAGGGCGAGTGGCAGCATGGGAAGCAGAGCAATAAGGTAGCAGCAAAGAAAGGATGGGGGAGGAAGGGATTGGAAGAAGAGCTTCTTACAGAAGTAATATGGAGTTTGAGTGGGGGAGGGGTGCATGGCCTGCTAGGGAGCACAGGGTTGATGGTCATGGATTTAAGTTTACGTGTAAAAGGGCGTATATCACCTTTGTTCTGTTGTTTAATAAAAGGGTGATTGAAAGTTTAATAAAATATTTGCCTAATGAATGAAGGGTAGTCCAGGAGAAGAAGCACATCTGACTAAACGTTAGTGTCTAGCAGCCATGAAGAACTATTATAGTGCTATATCACTTCGGGTTCTTTAAATTGTTTCTTGGATACCAGCCTTCAGTGAAAATAAGACATTTTGAAGATTAGAAAAGTAGTAACTGAACTCTGAAGACCCTATTCACAAAAAGTATTAAAAACACATGCAGAGATTAACCCTTTTTAGTTTCAATATACTTTTACACTTTATTACAGTTCACAACTATTTCCAGTAGTTTACCTGGAGAGCTGCGCTAGGTGCAGTTTTCCAGGCATACGACTGGGAATGTCATGTGATAATTTTTCAACTTGCCATTTTCCCCCCCAATGTGTAATTGTACATATGTTGACAACTACAAACTGTAAAAGCAGCCCGATGTGCAAATCCACGTTTTGTTTTTCTTTTCTCCACAGAGAGAACATTTCCCCCATGGTGAAACTTCATCTCCGAAACCTCAAACAAGTTTGAGATGATCTCTTCCCTTTCCCATCCTGGAAGGGGAGTTAAGCCCTTTTCTGAAGTAAAACTGAAACAGGAGTTTCAAAACCACCCCACTTGGTATTAATCATTCCAACTTTAAACAGGATTAACAATTTAGGCTGTGTTTACGAGTGTCCTAATAAATTTCAGTATGAGCAGTAACTTCTGTTACTGCATATCAGAATTACTAGTTTCACAGCAAAGGCTGCTCACTTCAATTTTTACTTGGGTTAATTTTTATAGTGAAAACCTTCACATAGCAGTGCTCCCACGCAATATTAGGTGGCACCGTGTAGCTCCACATGGTTACATCAGTTTCTTTCTTGACCTCTAGTTTGCAACCTTTTTAAAAATCAAAATAGTGACCACTCCACAGAACGGGGAGGCAGGTGTGAGGAATCTAGAGTTAGAGTATTCACCAGAAAGAGCGTTACCAAAGGTAAGTAACTTGTTTTTTTGGTGGATACTTCTATCTACAGATTTGCAAACCTTTGGAATAGATAACAAAGAAAATACTTCCTAGAGTGGAGGGTCTATGGAATGGGCTCAAACCAAAAAACCTAGCAGGACTGAACTGACAAAATGCCCATTCTGTCAGTCCTCGTTGTTAAGGCAGTAGTGCTTCGTGAATGTGTATGGAAGCACATGTCACAGGCAAACAAATGTCGAACAGCCACTCTGCATACCAACACAGTGGTATTAACATTGGCCCTGCTGGAATGAGCCCTCCATCTTTCTGGAGGCTGCTTCTTGGCTAATGCATAGCTGATCTTGATGCAGAGGGCTATCCACCTTGACAAAATCCTTTTCTGCACTGCTTTACTTTTATTTGCCACAGAGAACCCCACGTAAAACTGATTATCCGCCCAATGGTCTTTGGGACAAACTGTGTAAAGGCTGTTTTGGGGTCCAGCCAATGGAGTCTCTTCACCTCTTTTCAAGGGGAGGCGAGCAAAGAACAGTGGGAGGGTGATGGATTTCCTCAAGTGAAGATGAGGGTTGGAGGAAAGAGGCTGCTCTGGTTCTCAACACCAGTTTACCTGGGGGGAAAAAAGGTGGTGTAGGGTGGCTGCACCAAGAGATCATGAAGCTTACTCCACAAGACAAGCTGAAGTCATTTTGACAAGGAATACATTCTTAAGCATCAGCAGACTCCGTGAGTAGCTGTGGCCTGGCTCGAAGGGAGTGGACCTGAGAAGAGTCTGGACCAAATAGAGATCCCAAATGTGGCATAACAAAGTGTTTTAGGAGAAACATGTGTTAAACATTGCAACAGGTGATTCTTAAACAAGGAGGACTGGTCCTGCAAACACAAAAAGGCAGACAAATAACCTTTAATGGGGTCCACTGCAAGACCTTGCTGGGCTAAAGAGAAAACAAACAAGACATCTGACACTTCAGCTTGTACTGGGTCTGTGTTCCAGACAATAAACCAGGCCCAAATTTGTCCCAGTGCCCAATGTAAATAGACGTTGTAGAGGGGCACCATGCAGCATGGATAACATCCTACAGTCCGTTCCTGCTGCTCAGTCTCCATGCATGGACGTGGACAATGTGCAGACATGGGTGCAGAACCCTGCCCTGCAACAGAAAATCCTCCTGAAGCTGAAACTTTATTGGGGACAGATGCACATTTCCAGACGTTTTAAATACCACACTCGCATGTCCTCATCCTGAGCTATTAGGACGACTTTGGCCCAGTTGTTCTGGATTTCTTCGGAACACAGGTCAGGAAAGGTAGCGGAGGAAAGGGGTACAGGAGTCTTGTGCTCCCCTCTTGCTGGATTGCATCTCCCATCCAGACCGTCTTCTGGAAACTCCAGATCACAAAAAGTTTAACAATGTGTGTTCTCAGCTGTGGTGAAAAAATCCAACCAGAGATCTCCCCATTGTTGCAAGATACTTGTGCCATTTTTGGGTGAAACTGCTATTGGTGATCCATCAGCCAAGCTTGTCTGCCCTAGTTTTGAAAAATCCTACCAGATAGTTCATGACCAAGAAAATGATCAAATATCTCAGCCAACTCCAGAGTTGAACAGCCTCTCGACACAAAACCGAAGACCCCATACCCCCATGGTTTTTGCATTGCCACATGGTGATGGTATTGTCCGTGAGGATCTGTACTATCCTCCATTTGATAGACTGACAGCGTCAGGTGAATAGCCAGCAACTTCAACAGGCTTATGTGGGGTTGGAATGCCGCCAGAAACCAGCGTCCTCTGATGTCCACCTCTCCCAGGGCGGTACAAAAGGGGGTGGTGATGGACGGAGCATCAGAACCAATCAAACACTCACACCCAGTCAACCGATCTGGGTTTGATCCATCACCGTTCTTTAGCCCACTCTGCCACCCCAGTTCAGACATGGCCATATGCAAATCAGTCTGACCCTGTGCCTCATGGGAACAGTCCAGCCTGAACTGCCAAGCCATGCCTTCCCTGGACCGGAAACAAGCTTCCTAGGACCGGTTTCTGGCATTTCAGCCGTCTTCAGCCAGGCTTGCTTGAATCCAGTGGCAAAGTGAGCAAGGGACTCACGTCTGAGCATACCCTGACAACTTATGGCGAACAAAGCGGTACAGGGGACATCCCCAGCCCAGCAGCGATGCATCCGTCACCCCCTTTAGCTCAGGTGTGGGAAGGAAGAGGGGTCTGTTGTTGGTCCGATTGTAGTTGAGCTTCCACCACTGCAGATTTGTTGCTGTCTCTTCTGAAACCTGGATGGAATCTGACAGGTTACCTTGGTGCTTGGCCCACTGAGACTTTAGGCTCCACTGTCGAGCCCATATATGCCACCTGGCATAGTTAATGAACAGAATGAAGTAGGCCAAGAGGCGAAGAAGCTTCAGAGCCACCCTCACTGAGACCTAGGACTGAGGCTGAAATATTGACATCCTAGCTCAAATGTGAGTATTGCAACGCTGTATCTACTGCCCCCGTACTGGCGGGCTTTGATGCTTGAGATGCGACACGCCTGGAGGTCTACGCGATCGCTCTAGGCAGTAGCGCCTCCATTCGGGGATCCGAATGGGGTGTGCACTCCCAGGCAATCATTACGGTCCTCTGAGATTGATTCAGGGGCTGGGGACACCATGGGTGGCGCGCTACATTCCAGGTTCCAACAAATGAGACTGCGTATGCGAGCCCTTTTGAGTGCATTAAGAGACCTACTTGGTTGGTATGAACAGGTGGTCTGGCTATGGGGTCATCTTCTCAGTACACCGATCCAAATTTAGTAGGAAGCTGGCGTTAATGACGGTGATGTGAATATATTCCCCCACTGGCCTTTTTACTTGTTGATCACTATCTGCCGGCTCACCCATCCTTGAACCACCATAACTGAGGTTAACCTATCGCTGACCCGTTGGGCTTTACTCGGCCTTATGGTTCAGTTTCTTTTGGATCTTGTTCCATTTGTCTCATTTTTATTTTACTTTCCAGGACACTATAATATAGTCCTCTCCCACACTGGTCTCGACGTTACTACAGCCTAATGAGGGTGAGTTACTTTGCACTGCACCTGAGCAGTGATCTTTCCCTACATTGGGTCTATCCACGTTCTTTCTCACTGCTGTTTGTTAAACGTGTCTCCTTGACACCACCACACACAGTCGATGGATGTCACGGCTGACTCTTATCCCAAACACGTTATCAATATGATATTACTGTGTAGAGCAATCCTGATACTTCGCATTGCCCTCGCTGTGTTGTTTTTTAATATTTTAATTTTTACTTATTTTACTTTGCAGGTTGTGATATAAAATCACTGGTACCACACATTTTTAGGGTGCTGTACGTGTGGTCACCACTGATACCTCCCTGAGGTTGTGACCACCACCAAAAAAGTGTAGGTAGCTAACATCCTGGTCCTGAAGAATTGCCAATTAATAAATAAACAGGCAAGAAACATGTTGACCTTTTTAGCACATAAACTCATAGACTTAAAGGTGAGAATGTGCGTTTCACTTTGGTTTTAATCAGGGTAGTGACCACGTTTCATTAAAATAGTTTTGAGTGGATCACCTACTTCTGTTTTATTTCACCCACCCTACACACCACTTGCACCTACACTAGTTATTATAAGGAACCTCACACGCACTTCACCCATCGGCATTGGAAAAAAGATTTCCACTAAGAAGGCCCCATCTGGGTGCCTGATTGGGTATTGCACCGCCGACCCGATAAGGAGCAAGACCCGATGATGAAGCAAGACATCCGCTTGTCGGGTGTGTGAGGGTCTCTTTTCCATAAGGAGTGTATCCTTCTCCTGCTTGCCCCCTGACCTACACCTTGGCACCTCTTGTTTTTTAATCATACCCTGCGACACCACTAGGAACTGCATACCAATTCTGTTTTACTGTCTCTTGGGCATGTATGCTGGACCTAAATAAATAATAATTAATTATTTAAAAAGTCCATGATTCCCCCGCTTGATTGAGATTCTAGCTCAAATGCCCTGGATTTGTTGTCAGTGTGGAGACCCTGAACTGACTGTATTTACAGTGGCTTCAATGAAAGGGAGCCTCGTCGAAGCAGTCATGTGTAACTTTGGCAAGTCATTTGTAAACGCCAACGATGTCAGGAGTTTTACTGTTCTCTGGAGGTGGTCCACGATTAAATGTGGTAGCCCGCCATCAACAGCCAGTGGTCGAGGTAGGGGAAAACTGGTATCTCCATTCTGCAAAGAGGGTGTGCAACGACCACTGGCTTCACTTTTGGGAACACCGGAGGGGCACTGGTGAGGCAGAATTGAAAATGCTGCTAGCCTACCTTGAACTGTAGGTGATCTCTGTAGCACTGCAGGACTGCTATGAGAAAATACACACCCTGCAGGTCCAGGGCTGCCATCCAGTTGCCTGGATCCAGAGAAAACAGAAGCTGGGCCAGTTTGAGCGTCTTCAATCAGTCCTGCTGCAGGAAGACATTCAAAGAGTGGAAATCTAAAATAGGACAAAGGCGTCTGTTCTTCTACAGCACAAGGAAATCGCGGGAGTAATAACCAATCCTTTTTTCCGAGGCCGGTATCCTCTCTATGGCCCATCTGGACAACAGAGCCTGCACCTACTGTTACAAAATTACCAGGTGCTCCTCTGGAAGCTTTCTGATGTGGGTGAAATGTTCGACAGGTCAGAAAAGAATGTAATGGCATAATTTGGAGGGCCCATCTGTCAAACGTCATTCTTTACCCCCCTTGGAGAAAGAGTTGGATCAGGCCTCCTACAGGGTAGTCCTGTTCCACTTAGGGCAAGCTAAAGTAGCTTGGAGGCAGATGCTACAGGTTTGTTGGACTGGGGTGATCGCTGTCCCTGATGTCCTGAACGGTATCTGCTCAAACCCCATCCTCAACTTAGAAGTACTGCAGCGCCTGCTGCTGGGTTGAGGGAGGGATTTATACTGCATGTACTCCAACCCTCTAAAAGGGATGAACCTGATGAGGTAAAATGCCTGGCAGGCACTGAAAGGCCTAAGGAATGTGCTGTGTGTCTCAGCTGTCATTAGAGCACTCCAGGGCTGAATCTGCTTTCTCGCCTAACAGGTGAGACCCTTCACATGGCAGATCTATTCGGTGTGGCTGGGCATACCCAGAGAAGCCCACAAACCTGATCCAAGCATGGTAATTGAGCACCCCACTGGTTCTGACTGCCTGACCCAAACAATCTGTTGTATCCAGGCAAGACCTAATGATGCACTTGGCTGCATCTTCACCATCCTCAATGAGTTGAGCCAACCATGTCCCAGAGGGCATGCGTATGTACACCAAGTAGGCAACTGGCATTGACTGACCTCAAGACTAAGTTTCCCAAATTCCTCAAGTCTCTTTGATTCTCTGTCTGGGGTGGGGGGGAGGGGGGGTGGGGGTTGGTGTCATGGGTAACACATTGGGGCTTGCCTTGCTAGGTGGAAGCTTAAATCACCAGACTCTGGAGTTGATGTTGAGTCCAAAATCATGTTTTTTTTTTTAAAAAGAGTTTTATATAGAGCGAACTTGACCCGGTATCGGAGCGCTTTACATAGCACCAGTTGCGTTACATGAGGACACATTCATTTTTGTTAGGCACGAGAAGATTAAGTGATCTGTCCAGAATCACAGGATGTCGCGTGTCCTTGCTGAGACTCGAACCCGGTTCCCCAGATTCAAGGTCCACCACCCTAGCCGTTAGGCCAACTCCTCTCCCCTATGGTTGCCTGGTGCCGTACTATGGTGTCTAATGCAAAAAGAACAGGATGGACAGAATGCTGCACAATATCAAACATTCATCCCAGTACAGAGATCTGGGCCTAAAGCCATCGTTTTAGTGCTCCCCATTCCAGTTCAGACCCAGCAATATGCAAATCAGTCTTGATGCTGTTCCCCACGGCAACAGTCCAGCCGAACTGCCATGCCAGGTCCTCCATTGACTGGAAACCAGCATCCTGGGACCGGTTTCGGGGCATCACCCCTCATCAGCCGGGCTAACTTGACTCTAGTGGCATGGAGAGCACGGGACCCACGTCTGGGCATACCCGTACCACTCGGGTGACAGATGCAAAAAGAACAATTGATGGACAGAATGCTGCGCAACGTCAAACATTCACCCTTGTACAGCGATCTGGGCCTTAATCCATTGTTTTTCAAATTAGAATAGCATGGGGAGCAGAAAACCATGGTTTTAGGCCCAGATCTCAGTACTGGGGTGAATGTATGACCTTGTTCTGCATTCTGTCCATCAATTTTTATTTTTGTACTATGGTGTCTGGCAACTGTTCTGTTCACTGGAGGGCTAGAACAAAGCTTTGGTCAAGTACTCATCAATATATCAATAAGGGCCTACTTGAATGGTAGCAAAGGCCTAGAAGAAGCCTGCCCAGGCTGTAACATCTCTGTTAGTACATTTGTTTTCAACTCCACAGAAGAGAGTAATAGGTCCAAAACCGTAGCTACCGATCTAATCAGCGCAGCAAAAGAAGCACTTTCCTCCTTTGGTGGGAAGGGTTTGGGGAAATCAATCCTGTGTCAGGGGAAGTATCCAGACCCGTGGCCTCATGAATGTCCATGTAGAGATTGTCGTCATCACAATGAGGGCCAGTCATCCCAATCATCTCCACTGTCCTCTCCGATGGCTGGCTGACACTGATCAAAGTCTGAGCCAAAAGGCTGATGGGAGTGCCAGAGAACTGCTCCATTTCAGAGGCAGTGTTCTGTCTGACTCTGATTTTAAGGGGAACAGGTGCATTAAAGTGGATTAAGGACTCTACCTCTGTCAAGGCCAAGACTAGTTTGGCTTGCATTCTGACAACAGTATTGTTATAGGGTCCTCTGCTGAAAGCGTCTGGCCAGCTTTGAAGTTGAGGCTAAGTCTTCACCGAATTAAGACGAGGATCGATCCACCAGCAATAACTCAATTGACCCCCTTCAGATCCATGGGCCCAAAGGTGGGCCAGAGGGAACCGGAAGAGTGCCAAAAATGTGGATTACATCCTCTCTAAAGGCATCAGTTTGTTGTTGCACTGTCAATGACCTAGGAAACTCAGATTACCTCAGGACCAATTGTGGAATTGGCTCGTTGCTGGATCAGGAGCAAGACAGAGTGGCACTTAGACACCCTTACGACTTCTCTGGGTATAGAGAATGGCTGGATGGGGAGGAGTCCCACTTGGCTTTCTTGTGTTTCCTCTTTGACTTGGATTTACCCAAAGACTTTAATCGCGATGACGACCTATTGTGGGAAGGACCTCTGTAGCAGGAACAAGGGTATGCTCTCAAATTTGAGTGAGACTTGCGTGGTTTCTTCTGGTATTTGTTGACGTATAGCGTCATTTCACGCTCTCAGATCACCTTCTGATTCAAGAGGGTATATTCTTCACACGACATGGAGTCGTGCCAGAGGTCAAACACCAAAGGCATACTTTGTGCGAGTCTATCACAGACATTTGTTTGGGGTAGTCCTGGAATGGTTTAAATCCTGTAGTTTTGAGAGAGACATATTCTTTTACACACTGGTTGAAATTTTAGAAGAAAGTCTATTCAACAAATGTAGAAAAGAAAGGAGCAGATCTCCAGATCCCTGTCTGAAGGTGCAAAAAAAAGGAACTGATGTCCGCACGCAGCGGTGGCTCATGTATTGGTCTCCGTTGGTTACTTCTGCATGGTTGGAAGTCATTGCGGAGCTGCACTGTGCCACCTACTGGTGTGTCAATGAGCATTACTGTGAGTTTCAAGATCCAGTCTGGTGCCTGGGGATAATAGAACAGTGAGGAATCTACAGTTCAAAGTATCCTTAATACTCTGATGTTGTGCCACATTTTTATGGCAACACTCGTATTAGATGCTATTTATTGCACCTGATGACCTCCTAATGCTGCTGTGTCTGGTTTTATCCGGTACGATGAATATACCAGCATCCTCCAAGGAGACTCGTAATCGGGTCTAATATGGGTATTTTGATGCGTTTTAATACATAAATGCTTCCATATTGATGGCTTAGTCTAGATTATAGTTTTGCAAACATGTCTGTGAGTTGAACTATTATTTCCAAACTAAACTTGTCAAGACCTGGATGAACTTTCATATGACATAAGCATGAATTCTAATGAAATATTTCCTAGCTATCGTTACGGAAATTTTCAATTCTATTAAGGACATGGAGGCGACGGTAAGGCTTTTCTTTCTTCACTTTATTTCACCAGTAGCATTTCCAAAGAAACTGCTTCTTAAACTACATTTCCCTTGAGACACTGGGAAAAGAAACAGAAAACAGTTCATCGAATCGGAGAGTTACTGCATGTATAATCTTTCTCGCTCTTTCTTCCTTCGAACACAGCCTTCATCCGCTGGCTCTACTCCTATTTATTGGATTCCGTTCCTAGGGAGGAACAAAGAAAAAATACAAATAGTCTGTCATCCCATAACAAATTGATTCATAATCAACCAACATGGTACAGCAGAGAAACATAACTCATCATGTTAAGTCTACACACCAAAAGAATACTCCATAAGGCATAAGACATTACAATCATCAATGGCATGCATCTGTACATGGTATAAGATATCACAATCATAGATAGCATTGCACCCCTGTCAGGAGCGGACTTCCAGATATAAGATGTCCAGGGTGGGTTAAATCCTCGCCTCTGTGTCCTTAAAAGATTTTGAAACTTTCTGTTACGATAGTGAGGACATTTTTCATTCCATGGAAGGACCCGGAAGCGAGGATTAAGCTAGTTCAAGGCTGATCTACCACTATATTTGTCAGAGAGAACATTGTTTTAAAATAAAACTGTTTAAAAGTGGAGTCAGATGACCAGTCAGCAGAGTTGAGAATATCTTGCAGTCTCGCTCCCAAAGAGAAAGCCTTTGAGGCCATAGCACCTCTCACTGAATGGGCCCCAAAATGGAATGCATCAGTGCCTGCCCCCAGCAGCGTCTTCCCTCTGATTGAGGGGTTTCTGGCAGTGCGCCTGAAGAGCCATGATTTTCTTCTCCAGGAGGGTTACCAGTTGTCCATCACTTCGCAAAAATGGTCATCGATTGGGAGGTAGGCAATGTCCGCCTCCTCCTCCATATAGTCCTCAGTCTTCCATGAGAGGCACACTGAGTACTGGGTCAACATGGCAGGCCTAGAACCCTGAATAATAATCAACCTCTGAAAAATAAGGATATTAGCCCACTGGGAAGTGCACCCCATTCTTTAATGGGAAATCAGAGCCTGGGAATGTCCCACTAAATGCCTCAGACAAGGCTAGCTTTACCCTTGCGTATGTTCTTTCTCCAGTCGGAGGCTCGCTTAAAAATGGTGCACATTAGCAATTTGGCAAACTGCCCAGAAAGTCAACTCCTATGCGAGTGACAAGTCCGCAATAACTCTTCCCCTGTGTTCGCTGCAGCCGGACATGCTTCACTACACTCTGACAGGGAAACTGATGCGTGCCGGGAGAGGGGGCAGTTGGGGGGGTGGGAGGGAGTGTGGGGGGGGGGGGGGGGGGGTCAAGATGTGCTGCACGTGAGACAATTAGTGCGTGGGCCCTCTAGCGGTCAGAAGACGGCACAGCGCGCCGGCAGTTGGATCTCAACCGTGTAGAAACGAGAACATTTCCGCGGTCGCCCTCACGTGGTGCGCACGTGAGGTGTCATCTTGTCTTTTCACATTTTTTTCAAAAATTTGTTTCAAAATTCAAAACACTTGGTGTATTTGAGTTGGGACTTCATATTCTCTTCTTGTACTTTTGCTAAGAGAATTATAAGTGGGGATTGCCATTAGTAAAAAAAACTCTGTAGGTTTTTTTAAAATTGAAGGTGAAAAGCTGTTGGTGACTACCTCAAGTTAAGAAAGGAGGGGCGTTTAAAATACCAAAAGATATAGGTATCTGTACCGCAGCTTATTCTGATACATGGTGGTGATACCTTCGTAGACCCAGTCTATTGTGTAGGATTATTGATTGAGAGGAGGGCGACTTGTGGTCTGTTTTTCTCTCTGCAGCTCCTTGTTGTTTGCATTGTAAATGGCAATGCCTATTATTTTGTGTTTTTTTTAAACGTAAATAAAAGGCATTGTCATTTACAATGCCAATACCTTAAGTGCAACACTGAGCGCGGCGCCGCATCAAGGACACCGCGCTTCTTTTTGTTGTTGTTTTTTTTAACTTTAACTCTGTGTGCGGTGTCCCTGAAGCGGGTACCGCGCTCACTATACAAGTTTAAAAAAAAAAACTATTTGAACAGAGCACGGTGTCCCAGAAGTGGACGCCGCGCACAGTATTAAATTTAAATAAATAAATAAGCTCAGCGCGGTGTCCCTAAAGTGGACACCGCGCTCAGGATACAAATTGGTTTTTAAAAATAGCCGCCATTGTCCCCATAAGTGGCCATAAACAAAATTGTGCTCACCCCCTAGATAAAACTGACCGTGTACGGAGCCAAGTAAAAGATCCAATCGTTATGGGTGCACACAAATGGAGACAGGGCGGTTACAAGGAGGGACTAACCAGCCTCATAATGAATCGGAAGCCAGCGTTTATGAAGGACAATGACACCAGTCAATCAAAAATATGGGCATAGAGAAGGCAAGGCTTACACAGCATACTAAACTACTGCATGCCTCGCAGAGCGAGCAGTACATGCGTGCTGCCGCTAGGCTCGACCTAAGAAACAATTTTAACACCGGAAATTGCACTTCCTCAGCAGATTTTCAAATGAGCAAATACATGGTTGTATGTTTCTTCATGCAGAAATGGAATTCACTAAGGTTTGATTGGAGTGTGTCTGGAAAACCTACAACTGTTGCAGATTTCTAGGCATACTTCTGTAAATTTTTGTGGATTCCAGAAAGTAGTAACACTTCATGGACACTTGGATGTACTTTTGTGATTTTCTTTAAGAAAGGGGCAACTAATTCAACATTTTTTTTTTTTTTTCCAAGTTGCCCATAATGGCTTGAGTCTGCTTCTCCGTAATTTTTTAATTTTTTTTAAGTATTGGCATACATCAAATAAGTTTAACTAAATGGTGCGTTTGAGAATTGTATTTTATGTTGTCCTTAAAATTTGCCCTCTAGGTTAGCAAAACTGTTTGTGACAGTAATTTTCAAGTTGCAAATATTTTACGGGTACATTTTATTTTTAAAGCAAACAGCCATTCTTGCTCCTAGCAACATTTTATTATCAGCTTATACCATGCAAATTTTAAATAACATTAGAAAATACTTCTATTACCACAACACAATTTGATTCCAAGCATAAAATAATTCCTTGTGCTCTATATAAATGTTATTAAAGCAATCCTAAAAACAACTCCCATACACTACACCTAAAAGCCTCTCCTATTGATGGCTAAGTTTGTGTATTTATAGAATACAGTAATTGACCCCCAGCTTGTAATATTGCCAATTTCAAGAGCACAATCTTTATGATCTGATTATATGTTGTCCCTAGGTGCCCCTCCTTTGGACAAGCTAAGCAGACACTGTATAAGCAGCTACGGCAAAGCACATTAAAGATGGCGATTGTTCTGTCATTGATTTATTTATTGCTCCTTCGCCTTTATGACCATGTTTCAATGTAATTCACTCCATCAGTCACGTGTTTGACATGGGTGACCGTTGTAAGTCGTTCTTCTATGCATGTACCATGGTAACTCAATAAAAAAAGTTTAAGAAAAAAGAACATTAAAGATACATCCGTTCCAAACCAAAGCATGAGTGTTTGACAGGACTATTAACAGAAGGTTTTAAATAATGTGTAAAAAACATTTTCTGTGAGCTCACATCGACTTGGTGCAAAAGAGCATTACATTTTAAATGGAGTCCCTACACCCAAGGTAACAGTCTTGAAGATCATCATTGACTATTGTCCTATCTCACTTTGCTGGTAGGGAAAGAACCTTGCCTGACTTTTTGTTGTAAGGAGTGGCTACCTCTGGTTTAATCCAGGCTCACTGGCTTATGTTTTCTTTAAAACGGAGTTAGTTCAGTGTCAATGAGGCAGACTTGGCCATGCTAACTGCTTTTCTGAGCTTCTTCTGTCACTGTTCTTCCTCAATTCTGTCGGGCCTAATTAAAGTGGGGTTGATTCCTTTGTACTGCATATAATAAAAGAGGATTGATAAATAGCCACAAACTGTTACATTTTGCAACATGTTTACACATTCTATATTGGAACCAACATTAGTAATGCATGTTCGGTTTACAGTACAGTGTATTTTCTAATAGTAAAGGGGTTCCATTAATGAACAATATATACCATTTTCAACATCTTATACATAGGGATGCATATCTTGCCTCCACATCAGACAGTCACCGTTCCCTCAACCATATGGTGGCAGTGTAAATTGACAGACCAAAGGGCTATTGCTGCAGGGGTTTGGGCTTATTTCGCCCCGTGGACAGAAAAAAGAAAAAAAAAGAAAGGCAAGTTACACCTGACCACATACAATTTTTCCTGTGCATTAGGACTTAGGAATTCCACACCCCTGTCCACTGTTGTTTGTGATTTATGTGGTTTATGCAAAAATGATTCAAAGTCCTGTTTTTTGTGTTTGCAGCAAAGCTGTTCATTGCGGGATCAGAATTTTCATCTATACGTGACGCAGTTGATTTGGGTAAGTTGAAATCTCCATTGATTAAAAATTATTTGGTGAACCCTGTAATGTTATACAATATTGTCCACTCACATTTTGCACTTTGTAGACCTGGAAAACACCACCTGTGAGATGTGTTCCTAATTTTGCTCATGGCGACTGAGCCTTCTTCTGAATTGCTGTTGTACTAGAGTCTCTGAATTTGAGTTCAACTCTACCACCTAAGCTTCCTTTCCAACCACAGCAGTGAGATCGCCATGATGAATATGTGATCTTTTTTTGCATGCGTTTACAGCGCATGCCATAACAAGGCGGTTGTTACAACGACTGCGTTATTTCGCATACCGTTACAACGCAAGTCGTAACAACGACTTGCATTAGGGGGCGCTGGATGTTGGAATAGTATAATTTACTATTCCAACTCCAGTCTGTGCGGACACTAGGGAAGGTGTTGGATTTTAAATCCACACCTTCTGCCACCCCAACGCAAGTCGTTGTAACGGTATGCGAAATAACAACGCGGTCGTTGTAACAACTGCGTTATGGCATGCGTTGTTACGCATACGTGGTAAACGCTGTTTACCCGCCATGATCACCGCAACCGACGACATTAGATGCCTTCTAGGCCGAAGTGAGATTGAAGCCATGATTCTCCTCGACCTCTCTGCAGCCGTCAACACAGTTTCCCACCACATCCTCATCGCCGTACTCCGCCACATCGGCATCCAGGGTAACGCCCTTGAGTGGATCCCCTCCTTCCTCATAGGACTAACACAGTGGGTCTGCCTACTACCCTTCATCTCCGAACTGAAACGTACCAGCAAAACCCCCCCACCTCAGATCTCTCCACTTCAAGCTGATGACTCGGGCCTACAAAACCCTCCACATCATCGAACCCACCTACATCAACCACCGTCTGACATTCCACCTTCCCACCAGGAACCATTGCTCCATCTCCCTCGCCCTTGCACGCATTCCCCACATCTGCAGCAGAGGTCGTTCCTTCTCCTACCGCGCTGCCAAGTCCTGGAACGACCTTTCCCTCCACCTTCGAACCTCTGCTTCGCTCGCCGACTTCACAAAGGGGTTCAAGACTTGGCTTTTCAACTAAGGTCCCAGATCCTCAGCGCCTCTATCCCATCAGGGGTGATAAGCCACGCTATACAAATACTGTTTGATTGATGCCTAACGAGTGCTACTGTGCTCCTCAACTTGATCTCACTAATATGTGCCATCATATCATGACTTCATGCACAGACAAGGTCTGCTCCAAAGTTACTTAGTAATATACTTCTTATCCTCCCTGTCTACGAATGCTAGATGACTATACACACAGTCACTCAACATGTCCATCATATACTTCATGGCATGAAATGGTACTTCCTAAGTTGTCAATCATAGCTGTGCTCTTAAACTCCACTTCTCTCCCAAACTTGTCACTCTTTATGTGCCTTTGCCTTTCCTTTTCTTTTAAAGATCTATTTTAAGTTTTTGCAACATGAAAATGACTGAACAAATACAACCCCCTATCAGACTGTTTACATTTCCGTCAATCATAAGTAGAATTAAATACGACTACATGATGGATCATATCCTCCAGGGTTCCAGCCCCGTCTTCACCATCCCCAGTGGTATCCCCACACAAACGTTGATATTACCACCAGCTTATCCACCTCCACCTGGCATATTGTGATGGTGAGTGTCCACAAACCAGACTTCATGACGCATCTTCCTCAAAGCATTTCCGTAAGCCCCATAAAAAATAAAAAAAACGATTTGGGCGACCCCGCACCTTATATGTATGTTCTTCTGCACACGATGCAGCAATCCATGTTGGCTTACCATGTTACCACCATCGGGGGCACTCTTCCCTCCACCATCGCTGTATCCCTTTGCCTTTCTGCCCTAAGAATTTTTTTTAATGGTAGTCATTGTTGTCACAGATGACTTGTTAGCACTTCGACTACTGCAAATGGGACACATTCTGCTAAGGACCTTTTTTTTTTCTTCATCATAACTTCCAGTGGGAAAGTGGGGGCAATACTTTCTTATACTAATCATGAGGCTATGAGTAAGGTGCTTTCACGTATTTCCTTTTGAAGAAGTACTTTGTTGAGGTCCAGTCTAAGATATTTTTAAACCCTATTCTTTCAAACCGCCATTTGTGTGGCTATAGTACAAAGTGTTCAAAATGTACATTCACTCACATTGAGACTCCCTTTTGTGCATAGAACCCTATTAACAGTAAAAAAAAATCATGTTTAGCATTATGCCTTGGGCTCACTGCCTTGCACCAGAAGATGAATGTTTACCATTCACCCATCAGTGTTTCCTCATAATTCCTAAGGTATCATGCCACATACATGCTATGGGGATATAGCTACGGTTGTCATGGTGGCACTGGATGCTTGTTTCTGGTCCAGGGAAGACATGGCTTGGCAGTTTGGGCTGGACAGTTCTGTAGTAGGGGATCTCTGTGTATAGTCATAATCTAGTGAATAGTCCCGCCCATGTGCGTGGACCCCGGAGCAATAAAAAATAATCTCTAAAGGTGACAAATCATGCAGACCTGCATACACCTTTAAGAGAGAATTTAATTTAAAGACAGATAATGCAGCCTATACCCACAGGCTACACTGTCCAGAACGTCAACCAGAATTCCACAAACAGCACTGCCTGTCCAGCTTTTCTCCACATAGGACAAAACCCTGCCTCTATCAGCAAAAGCCTCTGGAATGATAGAGAGGAAGGAGTGGACAGACAAGCCCCATAGGCTGCCATTATGTGGCTTAGAACAGGATACTGTGCCTTTAAAAAAACTTTCCAGATTTCCAGAACTTTCCCCAGTATCCCAGAATGCCCAGCAGGTCCCTTTTACTTTCAGTTCTTTTTTCCGGCTCCTGCTAGCAGGACCCTGGAGCATTGAGCTCTCCCCTTTTCAAGGGTTAATTGTAGTTTTTGTCAATTTTTGTCACTTTTTCAAGTGCTTAGTGGCTGGTACTGTCAACATGCCTGGCTTGTTCGACAAGTGCCCGGAGTGTGGTAGAAAAAAGGCTAAAACAGATCCACACGAGGTGTGTATAGGTTGCCTTCCCCAGTCCCACGTGCCTGAAGACTGTGAAATCTGCCACTCGTTCTCAGCCAGGACCCTGAGGGACAGAATGAAGATCAGGCTTCAAGTCCTGGAGGAGAGAAGGCTGAAGGCACCAGGTGGGTCTGGAGGGGCTGATTTGGCCCATACTGAGGCATCTGGGGGGCTCCCCAGGGGCAGGAAGACCAGTAAGCGTCCCCAATCCCCGTCGACGTTGAGGGCGTCGACGGCGGCGTCGAGGGGGATGACTACCATCTGTTCGCCGTCTCCCCAGGGCTCTGGGGAGAAGCGGCGTCGACGGTCGACGTCGAGGGACCTGAACAGGCCGCCGTCGACCACATCGGCATCTTCTGCGACGACGCCGTCGACGTCGCCGTCCAGCGGTCGAGATCGGACCCGGCGTCGGCGCTCGCCGTCGAGGGGAGATCGCCGTTCGCCGTCGGTGAAGAGGAGACGGTCGACGTCGCCGTCGAAGAGAGATTCGACGTCGAGACGATCGACGTCAAGCAGATCGCCGTCGAGGCGCAGATCGCCGTCGAGGCGATGCGCCTCGAGACGAAGATCGCCGTCGAGGCGAAGGTCGCCGTCGAGGCGAAGATCGCCGTCGAGGAAGAGAGAGTCATCGGAATCGGTGTACTCTGTGGTGTATACGCCTCCTCGGATGCCTACAACACCGCCTCCTCCTCCACCACCTCCGACTCCGCCTCCGCCGCCACCGCCACCTCCACCGCCACCACCGCCTCCACATCCGCAGCCAGCACCACTGCCTCCGCCGCCCCCACCTCGGTCGTTACCACGCACTCCGTTGGGGCTGCCGGCGGTTCCTCCGCGGTCGGTTTCCCTTCCGAGGTACCCGAGTCCGCCACAGGGGACTCTGAAGCCGCGACGTCCGTGGTCGCCGGGACCGGCTAGACCTGCGGGCAGACCGAAGCCGAAGAGGTCGCGCTCCCGCTCTCTCAGGAGGAGAATATCACGGAGCCATGGACGGTCATCGTCGGACTCAGGACGACGCCGTAGGAGGCACAGGTCCAGGTCGCACACGTGGTCCTCGACCAGAGATTTTTCCCCGACGCTGTCGGACTCGCCGGGGACTAGGGTGTCTCCGGTGGACGATTTGGTCTCTTTCCAAGAGGTGCTGTTGAGAGGGGCAGCAAAGTTGGGTATCACGGTGACGGTTCCAACACCCACGACGTCCGTGATATTCGAGACACTTCCTAAGAAACATCTGTCTCGCCCTCTACTGCCTCTTGTACCAGGACTGGTGGAGCCCGCGTTGGAGCTGTTCCTCACTCCCGCGGTGACGAAAGCCGCCCCCTCCAGGCTCATGAAAAAGTATAGGGCCCCGGAGTCGGACCCTACCTTTTTGAGGGTGGACCCGAAGCCGGATTCGGTCATCGTGACGGCGGCGAGGAAACAACATGCGACCGCTCCTTCATCGACGGTCCCGCCTGACAAAGAAAGCCGCTGGCTGGATTCTGCGGGCAGGAAGGTGTGTGGGACTGCCGCCACCACCATGAAGGCGGCGAGTGCAGGGGCTTTGTTGGGGCGTTACGACCGGGCCCTGTGGGAGTCCCTGCAGCAGTATGCGGACCTGCTGCCCCGGGACAGGAAGGAGGACTTCTTGGAAACAGTGCGCGAGGGCATGCTGGTTTCGAATCAGGTGATTGGCGCGGCGGCGGATGTCTCCTTGTTGGCCGCCCACGCCTACTGTCATGGCGTCCACCAGAGGCGGCATTCGTGGCTGTGCCTGACGTCCCTCAAACCAGAGGCGCAGAGTGGCTAACCTGCCCTTCTCGGGGGAAACCCTGTTTGGAAAACATGCGGATGATGAGATGGCCCGCATGAAGGCGGAGGCGGAAACCCTGACGACCGTCGGGTGGAGAAGGCCGAGAAGAAGAAGCGCCCGTTCCAGAGGCGGTTCGGGTCTACGGGCAGAGGGCGTGGGCAGGGTTCGGGACAGCAGCAGCACCAACAGCAGCAGTTCCGGAAGCCCTTCCAGAAACGCCAGAGGGGTAGAGGAGGCCAGCAGGCGGCTACCACTACCAAGGGCCCGGCCGGGTCTCGGCCCTGAGCGGCTACTTCCCCCCTCAACCGTTACCCACTCCAGTGGGGGGAAGCATTCAACTTTTTCCGGCAGAGTGGAGAAAAATTACTCAGGACAAGTGGGTGCTGAATATTGTTTGCAATGGATACAGTCTTCGGTTTATCAGCCCGCCTCCAGCGATTCCGCCGGTCAGCTCTCAGTTCCAGCTGAGAGAGCTCCAGGCGGAGGCAGACATCTTGTTGAGAAAAAAGGTGGTAGAAGAGGTACCTCTGTCTCAAAGGGGAAGAGGTCTGTACTCTCGGTTCTTCCTCGTTTGCAAGAAGGACAAGAACGAGTTCAGGCCCATTCTGGATTTGCGACAGGCAAACAAATGGATTTGCAGAGAGAAGTTTCGCATGCTATCGTTGCATCAGATTTACCCTCGGCTGCAACGGGGAGACTGGCTCTGTGCCATAGATCTACAGGATGCGTACTTCCATGTGCCCATAGCACGGAAGCACAGGAAGTTCCTGCGATTCCAAGTCGGCGCCAATCACTATCAATACACAGTACTGCCATTCGGGCTAAAGTCTGCGCCCAGGATCTTCTCGAAGTGCATGGCGGTGGTGGCGGCACATCTGCGAAGGAACAAGGTGTTTGTCTACCCGTATATGGACGATTGGCTGATCAAGGCGTCATCCTTCTTGGAAGCGCAAGATCACTTCGGGTGGACGTGCGCTCTCTTGCACAAGCTGGGGTTACACGTCAACATGTCCAAATCGGTCCCGACTCCGGTCCAGTGCATACAGTACCTGGGAGCCTCCATCGATACGCGGTCTGCAAGCGTGTCTCCTTCGGAGGAGAGACGTTTATCACTCCTTCGGAAGGCTCAGGCCCTCAGGACTGCTCCATCGACAGTGAGGAAGGTGTCTTCTCTACTGGGATCGATGGCCTCCTGTATCTTCCTCACGCCTCACGCACGGCTACACATGAGACCACTGCAGGAGTGCTTGGAGGATCAGTGGGATCAGAGGACAGGCTCTTGGGACGACAAGATAGGACTGTCTCTACATGCTCTTCAGTCTCTGAAGTGGTGGTGTTCGGCGGAAAACCTCCTCAAGGGGGTTCCCTTCCACAAGGACATTCCCACGACGAGTGTTGTGACGGATGCGTCTCTCCAGGGCTGGGGAGCGCATTCCGGGGACTTGCAGATTCAAGGAAAGTGGTCGCCTTTGGAATCGACGTACCACATCAATTTCCTGGAACTCAGATCTGTCTTCCTGGCACTGAAGGCCTTCCTTCCGTCCTTCCAGACCGACTCGCTGCTGATACAGACGGACAATACAACCACGATGTATTACCTCAACAAGCAGGGGGGGTCGAGATCGCGCACTCTGTCGTAGGAGGCGCAGGCGATCTGGCACTGGCTTCTGGCCCGAGGACTGACGATTACGGCCACGCATCTGCCAGGGGTGCAGAATGCTCAGGCGGACGCCTTGAGCAGGCTGATTCAGGAAAACCATGAATGGGTCATAAACGACGAAGTACTAGAAGAAGTCTTCGCAAGGTGGGGGACTCCAGACGTAGATCTGTTCGCCACCGCCGAAAACAGCAAATGCCGAGACTTCGCATCCAGGTACTACCAGCGGGGGACGCTGGGGAATGCGCTATGGATCGATTTGGTCGAACAGCTTTCTGTACGCTTTTCCACCCATTCCCCTGATTCCGGCAGTGCTCATCAAGCTGTCCCAGTCCAGGGCACGGATGATCCTGATCGCCCCGGAATGGCCCAGGCAGTGGTGGTTCACGGACCTACTTCACCGGTCTCTCCTTCCTCACATGCGGTTGCCGTGCAGGCCGGACCTTCTCACGAAGTTCGGGGGCGGATGGTGCACCCCAACCTCTCGTCTTTGAGTTTGGCGGCATGGCTCCTGAAATAGTGCAATATGGCCATCTGAATCTACCAGACGATTGTATGGACATACTGAAGGAGTCTAAACGACCTTCCACTAGGACATCCTATGCCTACAAATGGAAGAGGTTCTGTATCTGGTGTAAGTCCAAGAACTTTGATCCGACGACATGTAAGGAAGATGTCATCCTTCCGTACCTTTTACATCTGGCGCAGTCTGGCCTTAATTTCCATTCCATTAAGGTTCATCTGGCTGCTTTGACTGCTTACAGGAAATGCCCTTCACAGACTTCCTTCTTTCAGATCCCTGTGGTCAAGGATTTTTTGGAAGGCTTGAAGAAAGTGTTTCCTCCCGTCAGACTTCCCTCGCCTTCCTGGGACTTGAATGTGGTGCTGTCCAGACTGATGAAGGAGCCTTTTGAACCCATTCACAAGGCTTCATTGCAGCACCTATCCTGGAAGGCGGCGTTCCTAGTGGCCATTACATCGGCCCGCAGGGTGAGTGAACTTCAGGCATTATGTTGTCAAGAACCTTATACTGTATTTCATGCTGCTAAGGTTGTGATGCGTACTCACCCTAAATTTCTTCCTAAGGTTATCTCTGATTTTCATGTCAACCAGACCATAACTTTACCTACGTTCTTTCAGAATCCCTCTTCACCAGCGGAAAGGTCTCTCCATTCCCTGGATGATCGGAGGGTGTTGAAATTTTATCTGGATAAGACCAAGGATATTCGTAGGTCTGACCAATTGTTTGTTAATTATGGATCAGTCAGGACTGGTCTTGCGACCTCTAAGCAGTCCATTTCTCGGTGGATTGTGTCCTGCATACAATTGTGTTATCAAAAGGCTAATAAGACCTTAGGGGGTAAACCTAAGGCTCATTCCACCAGGGGCAAAGCTGCCACGACGGCTTTGCTGCGTAATGTTCCTATTGCGGAAATCTGCAAGGCGGCCACTTGGAAGTCGGTCCATACCTTTGCTGCGCATTACTGCCTGGACTCGGATGCCAGGGCAGATGCTCAGGTTGGGCAGGCTTCGCTGCGAAATTTGTTCGCACAGTAGTGGTTTTTGTCTTGTTTGTTCTCCACCGCTGTTGTTGTGTGGGGATGGGCTTGCCATTCTATTCACTAGATTAGGACTATACACAGAGATCCACTACTGCAGAAGGAGTAGTTTCTTTTCTGTAACTCCAGTTCTGTAGTAGGGGTATCTCTGTTATAGTCATAAGCGCCCGCCCTCCTCCCCGGTGGAGAGATAATTATTCATATGAAGAATGCTACAGGTCTGGCGTGCTACGCCTTCAAAAAGAACTGAAAGTAAAAGGGACCTGCTGGGCATTCTGGGATACTGGGGAAAGTTCTGGAAATCTGGAAAGTTTTCTTAAAGGCACAGTATTCTGTTCTAAGCCACATAATGGCAGCCTATGGGGCTTGTCTGTCCACTCCTTCCTCTCTATCATTCCAGAGGCTTTTGCTGGTAGAGGCAGGGTTTTGTCCTATGTGGAGAAAAGCTGGACAGGCAGTGCTGTTTGTGGATGTTGGTGGAATTCTAGTTGAAGTTCTGGACAGTGTAGCCTGTGGGTATAGGCTGCATTATCTGTCTTTAAATTAAATTCTCTCTTAAAGGTGTATGCAGGTCTGCATGATTTGTCACCTTTAGAGATTATTTTTTATTGCTCCGGGGTCCACGCACATGGGCGGGACTATTCACTAGATTATGACTATAACAGAGATACCCCTACTACAGAACTGGAGTTACAGAAAATAAACTACTCCTTCTCATGAGGCACATGATTTGCATGTGGCTGTGTCTGAAGTGGGGTGGCGAAGTGAGCTAAGGAAAGGCGATGAATTCAACCCAGATCTGTGACCTGGGGGTGAGTGTCCGTCCATCATCACCTTGTGTTTGCTTTGTTTGCCCTAAGTTGGCAGATATGTGTCCAGAAGTGGATCCCTTGCTCACTTTGCCACCTAATTCAAGCTAGCCTGGCTGATGAGGGCTGTGAGCCCGAAACCGGTCCCAAGATGCTTGTTTCTGGTCCAGGGAAGACATTGCTTGCCAGTTTGGGCTGGACTATCCCTTGAGGCACAGGTTCAAGACTGATTTTCATGTAGCTGTGTCTGAACTGGGGTGGTGAAGTGAGCTAAAGAACGATGATGGATTCAACCCAGATCTGTGAGTGTCTGAAAAGTTTCAGCGCTCTGTCCATCTCCTCGTGTTTGCACTGCTTGGTTCTGTGACATGGCATGAAGTTCTATACGGCTCTCAACCGTGTTAACAGTATGTGATATTACCTCCGCTCTTCTTGGCTCTCAATTTCTGAGCAGTTTTAGAATGCTGTCCTAGAAGCAGTGAAGTGTGGTTTATTAGTTTGATCTCTCTGCCCCTGCTGTGTGACTTCTTGTATAAAGCCATGGATTCACTCTCTTAAGGAGTGGCCATAATTGTGGTGGATGTTAATATTCCATGCGTGCGCTATACAAGTGCTACTTGACAACTGCAATCCAAGGTAATCCTTTTAAATCACTTCATTCACAGTGGAATTTAACCAGCTGCAGCAGGGCATCTTGGTTACTTGAGAATTTGTTCTAAATTAAAATCCTCCGATCCAGGCTGCCAATAGGATCATTATCTACTGGCGGTCGCCAGTAGATAGTTATAGTTAGGACCGTGTTTCCATAGGAAATCTCAAAATTCTATTTTGAATAACTTTGGCGCCGGTTGACGAATCCTCGCGAAATTTTCAAAACTAATGGGGCGCTCCGCTCAGCTCCTACCCTTAAAGTCTCGGGGTGATTCGTCAAGCGGGGGCTGAGAAAAAGGTGGGGTCCCAAAACGCGTTTTCCCCATGCATTTTTCCATAGGACCTTTAGACACAGCTACAGCCCGAACGGCTGAATAGAATTACTTGAAATTTGGCAGAGAGGTAGCCATAAGGTCAAGGAAGTGCCTTTTGGAGGTCTGGTGTAAATTTGTTCAGTAGTTCCTGAGAAAAAAGCATTTAAAGCAATATATATATCTGTAAGCGCGCTCCGTGCGCTTACGGTAAGCTTACCGTACGCGTACGGTGCCGTGCGCGAGCTCAATTCTGATTGGTGGTTACATGACTGTAAACATTCGAATCGGTCGAAATCAGAAAGTGTCGGCCGCCATTTTCTGTCTCTCGCACTGAAAAACAAAGGGGGATAACGTGAAAAGGGGGCAACGAAGAGAGTTGCAGACCCCCTAGCGTTTGTCAGGGGGTCCACGAAGGACCCAAAAGTACGAAATACATTTAATAATTTAAAAAAAAAACGCGCAGTGCGCGTACGGTAAGCTTACCGTACGCGCACGGCAAAAAAAAAAAAAAAAAGAAATAACAATCACATTTATTAAATAAATTGAAGGACCCGCAAGGGAGAAAAAAAAAGTTGTTACTGTGTAAAAAAAGACGAGGCGCGCACGGTATGAACTGCGCAACGTGGGCGCTCGGTGCGCGAAGCGCACCGAGTGCCCACAGCGCGCGCACGGTGCGCGAAGCGCACCGAGCGCGCAGGGTGTGCGCACGGTGAAAAACCAGAAAAAAAAATAAAAAATAAATACATAACTTAGCATTTAAAAAACCGTACAAATTCACTGAAAAAATCATAGGTTTCACACACGTTATAGTTAGGAATTAGTATTTAAAAAACCTTGCAAATTCACTTAAAAAACCATAGGTTTCACACATGTTATAGTTAGCTGTACATTTCACTCGTAAAAAAACAATGAAATTCCACGTTCTAGTTAGATCAGGTAACTATAACTTGCGCGACCGCAATCCACAATGTGTCATTTCAGATGTCATCATTGATGTGAAGAGTGATGTCACTGACCATGTCATGAGTGATGTAATATGTGACGTCATCAGCAGTTTATTGTGGGCGCGCAAGTTATAGTTACCTGATCTAACTATAACGTGGAATTTCATTGGTTTTTTACGAGTGAAATGTACAGCTAACTATAACGTGTGTGAAACCTATGGTTTTTTCAGTGAATATAAATATGGATACGTTTTTTACAGGTGGCCACGGACTCGTTAGTCCTGTTGTGTGCATTCTCATGTTTAAAAGGGATAATCTGTATCATACAAAATGAAATATGCCGCCTACTGTAAATATGATGCATTAAAAATGATTTATGTGATCAATCAGTAGCTTTATTCGGTACATATAAGCAAACCATAAAAGCTCAAATGAATAAATTCATTACAAATTATAAAAACAGACAGGTTGAAATTGTATCAAAATCGTTAACAAAGAAGGCAATGCAAAGAAAATATGGAGCATCCACAAAAGTGCAGGGTGGGGAGTTGGTGGCGATAGACACATGTAGGGAAGACCATAGTTCATCCTATAAAAGGATTTGTGCAGTCAAAAATCGTGACATTAAGCAATAAGAAATTTGGAATACCAGCTAAGAGGATCACTGTCGGCCAAAGGTAAAACATGTCACCCTTCTGCAAAACCGAGAACAGAACTAAGGTAAGAAGAATTACAGCCTACAAGTCTGAAATCTGCAGTTGTTAAACACAAAAGCTGGACAATCTTGAAAGAAACACATCGAAGCACATTGCAAAATTTCCATTGCACCGAGCACCTTGGTCAAAGCTGATCTATCATTGGAACGATAGAAAACAAAATCCCAGTCAGCCATGGAGAAGATCAAATTTGGTTATAAAAGACTCATTAAAACCTGCTTGTTTAAACGAATGATGGTGAGAACCCGATAGTAGAGCACAGCACAAGAGAACTAGCAAGTCCAATCAAAAAGGTATGACACATTTTTTTTTATTTGAAATAAAGTATAATAGTCCTTGGATTAGGCCTATTAATTTTTGCACCAAGGCTTCATGCTGTCTCCCAAAACTAAAACAGACTGCAAAAAAAAGTCCAGATGCTTTTTTTTGCAGGGGCAGCTACATATGACCAATCATTTACACACTGCATTGTGGTATGCCTTCGCAAAATAACTAAAGGACCTCCGGAAGTAACTCCTTATCTGGTGATCCTGACCGGGGTACCAGAGTTGAAAGAGGGTGTTGAGGAGCCCATCGGATCTTTGAAGAACAAGGTACAGCATTGGCTTAACTTAAGACGGCCATTGCCCCCCAACAGGACGAGCAAAATCTTAATGGTGCGTAGAGTACCTTGGGTAGGGCAAGGCAAAAAAACTGTTGTGGGGGATTGTATATTGGTTAATTTTGATGATCCGGGTACGGTCGATTACATTTGCTCATGGGATAATCAGCATAACTATGAAGGTATAGCAACTAAGCGTCTGTCCTTTTTTTACCCTCCCAGAATCCGCCACGAACCAGCCTTTGTTCGAAGCTGGGGAATGGTAGATTCCCAAGAAAGAGTAGTAGACGGGTGGGAAGGGGGTTGGCAAAAAAATAGAGAAGTACGCCCTATCGACATCTGGAAGGAATACCGATTGACAATAGGTTTAGCTGTTTGGAAACGGTCGATTGACTCTCTCCGACTGCTGCGGTCAAGGGTGTTTTCGCTGGGGATCCCAGTGTGTCAACTAATAGAAAAAAACATTTACCAAATGTAAATGTAGGGGTTATACCTGAGAGCCTGGAATCTGAGACAGAAGTAAGATTAATTACGTCACGATCCATAGCAAAAGAGTCACTTAGCACAGAATTTCTAGGACTCAAAAATACTGACCCTGAACATGTATTACCCAGTCAACAATCTCTAATTTGTCGAGGAAGGGAGGTTGGAGAAAAATCCCCACAGATAGAATTAGGCACTGGTACTGATAATCTTCAAGGGAATTGTAAATAAGTACGCCTTGGTTTAGATTGACTACCACTCAAAATGGCCTGAGGTAGCATTTACTGGAGACATCAAAGCCTCTAATGTTATCGAATTTTGTGACCAAATTTTTTATAGGGAAGGGTGTCCTGATATGTTAGTCACGGATAATGGGCCCCAGTTCATAGCAGAGGAATTCAAAATGTATCTGTCCAAAATGGGCATCTGTCACCACACTACCGCTGTTTACAATCCCAGGGAAAATGGTTTCGTTGAGAGATTTAATAGAGTACTGAAAGAATGTATCCAATTATCGGAAGGGTGTGGTGGACATTGCAAAGAGGCAGTGAAGGAAATGTTGTGGAGTTACCGAACAACACCCCATTCTGTTACCAATGAATCTCCATTCAGACTTCTCAAAGGCAGACAACCTGGAACTAGGGTTGTTCCGCGGTGGATGCTCAAGGATCAATCACGACCGTTAGCAACAAGAGTCTAGAGTGTAGAGTCAAAAAATACCAGGAGAAATATGTGCGCAGACACAATGACAACTTGAAAAGGAACTAACCAGCATTTGTTGCTGGTAATTGGGTGAGAACATATGGTGTGGGCACTCAAAGGAAAGGTCTATCAAAATGGTCAATACCAAAGTAAATAATTAAGGTTGTTGGCAACAATGTTTGGCTAAGTGATGGGAAAGTGTGGAATACTCGAATCATCACCATTTGCAATGATACGGACATACATGTCTGGGAAAAGAAAACTGGTAAGGATCATTTGGGGAAAAACAGTGATGATGGAAGGGATAGGAAAGTTCCAGGATGGCATAATGATTACATTACTTATTGATTCCAGGTGTAAGAGATTAACCAATTATATGCATTCTGTATTATAGTAATGAGTTACTGTATTATAGTAATCAGTTATTTCTTCATTATACCTTTTGCATATTTTGTTTTATTTTTGTAGCTTGTATAACTTCTGTTTTTTTTGTTGTTGTTATTGTATTTATTATTATTAAGGAAAGGAGATATGTTATATCCTGATATGGTGACTTAGCAAAATGCTACATTCCTGCCTAGGCAACCAGAATGTGTTAGAGTTCTGGAGGATGCCAGGCAGAGGAGAGCTGGCAGTTGCTGATAGAGGATGTGTCTAGGGGTTGTTCCTAAGAACTTGAATAAAGTTCCTTCTTCAATTAACTGGTCTACTCCTCTTAAAGCATGTGATTTGTGGGAGATGTTTTGCATTCTTTCTTACATTGCTCTTGTGTTTTTTTTCACCCCGACTAGCTTGCTCAGCCCTTGGGATTACCCAGTTAGATTCTGTGATCATTGCCCCGCCTCCCATCGATGATGACTCGAATCTTTCCTTGGAACACTTACAGCCTTACTGGGAGGAGCTTGAGCGCCTCGTCCAAAACAAGAAGGTTGTTGCCATCGGCACCTCTGATTTGGATAAAACGTTGTTGGAACAGCTTTACCAATGGGCACAGGTGAGGCATATGGTACTCCAGTAGGCACACATTTAAGGAGTCAAAGCTGTGTGCGCGCTGAAAGCCATTTATTGAAACTGAATTTCATATTTACTATGCTCACGAACGTTTTCTGTTTTCATATTCAACTCCTAATAATTCTTTGTTTAATAATATATTTGTAACATGTTACAAACAAGCATTTACAATGCAATGGTCTCCGCATTGTTAAAGTTAGAGCTATTGGCATTGCTCATGACATAATTTTTGTTTGTTTTTGTTTTTAAAACATTTAAAGAAACGACATTGTTATTTACAATGTCAATAGCTTAATCACTCTCAAATGCGAGCCTATTGCATTTGCACCCACACACAGAGCCACACACACAAAGCCACCCACACACACACAGCCACCCACACACACAGAGCCACTCACATAGAGCATGCTGCGGGCTCCCGCTAGACGGCCAGCCTCCCCTCCGAGGCTCTGTGCAGCAGCCTAGGTGCCTCACCTCTCTCACTGTCCGAGCACCACTACCCTATTGGGTGCCTGTGGCAGGGAGACCTTTCTTTAGGGAACCTGATCGCCATTCTTTTGGGCTCTTTGCTGGCGCCAGCTCCATGGCTTAAGACCTGGGCATGCTCGGGTTTCCTGGGGATTGCAGCTTCCCGGTGAGAGATAAAGGCCTCTCTTTGTCCTCCCGCAAACAATCGTCATTTGTCCGAGGATGTCCTGAGCGGAGCAGGCTCCTCCTATTGTAGTTTGTGGTCGTGTTGGGGGAGGGGGGGCAGGATTTATTTTTTCACATTAGATATTTGAGTGCAATAGAAGAGAAGCACGCAGATCGGAAAGTCGGGCGAAGAGGGTAATGGCAAACATGTCACAAAGGGAGACAGGAGGAAGTTGCAAGAGTGTGGAAAGGGGGCAAGGAGTCTCTTATGATGTGTATGAAAAAGCCGTGAGGTGGATTTGAGACTACCAAGGTGTGTGTGGTTCAGAGCAGAGCTTCCGTTACCGGCACTCTTTCTTTAACAAATTTGGTGGATATATTTACCCTGCTTACCGCTTGCACGCAGGGTCTGACCTGTTATTTATATGACAGACGCACGGTAGTAACCAAGCACGAAGCCACGTGTTAATTGTCGGGGTTAAACCGTCTCGCGTTGCTTTTGGGAGGAACCGTGAGTTTTAGACCTGCTTCCACAAGAGGACAGTGGGGGGAAGGGAGAAGGGGCAAATCACTTAGGGCCATATGTAGGTAGGCTGTGTTTTGCGATTCTCTAATTGCAATTTTTAGGGAATCGCAATTAGAGAATAGCAAAACGCTATGTAGGTAGGATTAGCAATTTTGTTTGCGAATCCCACCTATTCCTTATTTGCGATTCTCTAATTGAGAATCGCAAATAAGGAATACCTTGCCATTCATTCCTATGGGCTAAAAGGCCCATAGGAATGAATAGGAAGACATTCTCAATTTGCGAATGCAATTTCAAGGGTGCAAGGGTGTCAACATGACACCCTTTTGCACCCCTGTAATGAGCATGGGTGCACATGTGGCGCACATACATGCCCCAAGGGCATGTATGTGCGCCACATGGCACTTTGAATAATGCAAAAAACTGCATTATTGAAAGAAATCGCAAATTACCATCAACCTGAAGTTGGTGGTAATTTGCGATTCCTTAAGCCAAAATAGCACAACTTGGGTGCTTTCTACATTGCATTTAAGGAATCGCTATTTGGGATTCCTTAAATGAATTTGCAAAATAAGGAATCGCAAATTTTGCGATTCCATATTTTGCATGCAGATTTGCCTTCCTACATCCCACTTAGCAAAATTGCGATCGCAAACGCCGAAATTCGGCGAATTTCGGCGTTTGCGATCACAATTTTGCTTTCTACATATGGCCCTTAATCTCTTCGTGCCTGAATGTGTACTGTAAATACGGTGCTATGTAAAGCACTCCAATACCTTCGGGTCGAGTTCGCGCTATATAAATATGGAAAGAAAAAGATAAAATACCCTACCCTCGCGCGCACACAACAGTCACATGATGTCTTACATGGTCAGATGGATCACGATTGGTGGAGTAATACGAGGGTCACGAAAACTCATGGGAAATGTAGTTACGTTTTCTGTTTATGTTGATTGGCTGCTGTGTTTAATTAAGTAAAAGAGTTTAATCAAGTAAAAGAAAGAGAAGCAATAATCTGAAGCCTCCGTCCTGACTTAACATGCATTTTAAACCACATCGCCGACCCCGTGTCCACTGTATCAAGGATGAAAGGCCCATACTTTTTATACACACTCAGACAGCTTTTATGTTCGCGGCCGAAATGAGTTTCACTTTCATGTTTTATTAACATGACCCAGCACAAACACATTCTTCATGGTAATGACGCGGAGGCACAAAATGGCAATCGTAGGTAAACTGTTCGCTGTACGGTGTTTGCGTGAATTAGTCTCCGATGCTAACAGTCTTAATGGCACAGCGGATTAGTTTATTTATTCACAATGAATAATGCGTTTGCCCTGCCTCTCCATTTCGACCTGTGGAACCGGAGAGTCACCCTTGTATCCACAAAGAACAAGCACACCACTGCCTTTCTCCGAGGTGAAAGCAGGAATGCCTCGTAGAAAGGCAGCGGCATTTTCGGATTCGGGGGCGTGTTTTCGGATTCGTGGGCGTGTTAAACACGCCCTGAGAACTTGCGAAAAACACGCCCCCGAATCCGAAAAGGACAGAGCCTGTTCGGAGAGACAATCCTCTTCTCCAATGGCTGGCCAGCATTCAAGAGGCCAGCCAATGGAGAAGAGGAGAGAAGAGGGGCGGGTTCAAGCCCCTCTTCTCCAAAACACTCCAAAACATTAAATCTCGGACCGAGACTGCGCAAGCGCAGCCTTCGAGCCGAGACCTAAAAAGCAGGCCAGCTTCCAAGCGCAGATTCAATTTTTTTATACACAACTGATAATTAAAAACAAACGCATGGAAGCCGGGTTACACACTCGCATGATAAATACAAAACTGTTAAAGTAAAATATCAGTGTGAAGGCAACGGACCCAAAAAAAGGAAGTCAACCAGAGCTTCAAAAGAGACAACCGTGCCTCAGTAAGCAGGATAGAGGAAAGCAATTCATAAGTCTAGACAACCGTGCCAGAAAACGACCAATCTGAGGATTTGATTTTACAGAATCTTCCAGAAGCGTAATAAAGCTCCTTTCTCCAGTGCAGCCTGAGACTTTGAATTTGGTGTTCAGATAAGGTGGGCAGCAGCATGTAGAGCGTAATGTGTAGCACTGTCAGTCTTGAAGTTTAGGTGCATTGATTGCAGGCGTACAACGTCCATTGGGCAAAAAGGGCTTTAGACATTTGTAAAGTAACGGCAGGGGTAAAATATGCCCATTCCAGGACAAAATCAGGGATGCCAGAAACACTTCCACAACAAAAAAAGACAGGAGAAGTTTCCATCAAACAACAATTAAAATGACAGGGTGTTTGTTGCCTTCGTATGGATAAACAGATACAATTTGTTGTATGGCTTTGAATGTATATTTTAATTGTAATTTGTCGAACTTCCTAAAAGCTGTAAGGTCAAGCATAATGTGGGGTCCTATTTAATTGTAATTATATAGCTCTTGAAACCCCTGATGAGGCATCAAATCGCTTTTTGGGGAGTAGCACGCTACTCCGGAACCCAAAAAGGATTAGTGGTGGATTAGTATAGTGACATTTGAGTTAATTTGAGCGGTGGACATGCAAGTCTGTTAGTTGAATTGAAAAGGATAATGGGGGGATAAAAGAGGGAAGAGTCTAGTAAGTATATATTGGGAGAGCATTGTAGTAAGGTGAGGTTTTGGATGAGTATAAGGAGAGATGGAGAAGGGAAGAATCTCTAGAATTAATTAGGGAGATCATAGTAGTAAAATGAGTTTTGACATGAGTCAAAGGTGGGATATGCGAGGGAAGAATTTAGAAGGGTTTTTTCAGAGATCATAGTATACAATTGAGGTATGGGATGATCCAAGGAGGGATAGAGGAGGGAAGAGTCTAGAAAGGGTTATTTTAGAGATTGCAGTAGCAGAATGAGGGTTGGGATGAGTCAGAGTGGAGGTAGAGGATATATTGTGGAAAGGATAGGGTAAAATATAGAGTAATGCATTGGATAGAGTCAAGTTTTTTTTTATTACAGTTGGAGGAAGAAAATATATAGATACATATTTATAACAAGAAATACACATATCTAGATACATACATATAGAGGTGAGCCAATAAATGAACAGGGGGAGCCAAGCCAGAGGCTAGCCGAGAGTCTGGCTGGGCTCTAAATAGTCCATGTACAAGCCAAGCCCAGAAAATGTTGGGTATATAAACTGTGCAACAAACACCTTATAAAAATATGAAAAGGCTCTTCAAAAATACCTGTAACATGCAGAGGCATTTCAAATTAGAACATGAGATTATATGACTGCATTGAGAGGCATTTATTAAAAGGGGCAGTGTTTTTTTTTTTAACTTAAAAATGTTCATGTCCCACTCATCTCCGGCCATGACAGCAATGCCATTTGCGATTTAGGAGGCAAGTCATTTGTCATGCTCACCCAACAAATATCCTTAATTCTTACATGGAGCAACCTTATATTGTAATTAAATTAGACACAACAAAAAGGTGGTCGTATAGCACACACCCTGAACTTACATATTTAAAAGTGCTCTCAAATCAGATGAGGTAAAGGAAGCTTGGTTAATTGAAATAACTCTAGGCACACACAATTTGGTTAAGCCTGGAAAAATCCTAGGTTTTTTCATTTCACATTGTGCCATTCAACCAGTAAATGGGTATCTATTTTCCTCCCCTATCTTACATTAAAGGATATATATATATTTTAATTCTTGGTGCCATAGGTAGAAACAGGTGGCAGGCAGAAGCCACATTATAGCTTGGCTCGTTTTGAGCCCGAGGGCCCAAGAGGACCTCGAGCTGAACCGGAGCCAGGCATTTAACTTGACCTTTCAGTAGCCTTTCCACCTCTATTGGCAAAGCCAATAGGTCTCATCTTGAGCAAATGGCAATAGTCTCTAGCCATGCTGCACATACTTCCCCCATGCTGTGAAGCATTACTAAAGGAAATACATTTACAAAAAGGCACTATGATACATTTTGTTGCCTTCCACACCACTAATGTATGCATCTAGAAAATGACAAGTGTGTGTTTTTGTTTTTAAATTGAAGCGCTGGTGGGGGTGAGTAACAAGAAGAGCTGGGGTGGGGGAAGAAAGCAAAACAGTGGGCTGGAGTGGGGAGGAAGTACCACAGCAGGAGGGGAGGTCAGGAGTGTAGCAATGTCGGGGGGACAGAAGCAACACAGAGGGTGAGAGTTGGGAGAAGGAGCAACAGGGCGAGAGAAGGGTGTAGATGGGGAAAGCAACACAGAGGGAGGGGTTGGGGAGGAAAGGCAACAGTCAAGAGAGCAATGTGGAGCAGCTGGGGGTAAAGCACATGGGCAAGCAAGCACTGGGGGAAGTACGAAAGTCAGAAGGACAAACAGCAGGTAAGAGAGAAGAAGGATGCAGGTCAGGGAGGCTACAGACTGATGATACCGGGAGAAGAAGCAATCCGTTAGAGAGCAACAAGCAGTGAGCAGGGAGAAGTACATGGGTTAAAGACAGAACAGAGTGTGGCGAGGAGAAGAAATTCACACTCCGGAGAATGCTTGAAACCACATTGACTCTCATGGAGTGCTTAAGAGAAAAAAAAGCAGGTCCCTAAAAGTGAGCAGCTGAAGGACTCGATTGGCAATGTTATCCTGGCGGGACGGACACAAGATTGGACAAGGTAATCCATCAAAAAAGCAAGCATATGCGAGTGACAGGAAAGCCTACCAATGGTAAGCAATAGGCTGGCTCGAAGCCTTTGTGTGTTCGTAGTAATTCCACAGGATGCCAGACAACTTAAGAATAAGGTAACAAAAGAAAGATTGCATTTGACATCAGCTTAAAAAAATTCTATCAGTTTTGCAGCGTGACTCTTTCTGGATTCACTATGCTGTGCATTATTCCGCCAGCTAGTGATTGGGTCCGGAACTGTAGAATTTCTTCTCTTTTTAGTTTTTCGTGGCCCAGGTTGGCGTCGACATACCACCATTTGGTGTTCTTCGTGACGTCGACACGCTTCCTCCGGAAGCTCCCACCTTTGGACGCCATCTTCAGATTCTTTTTTCCGCCGTTGGGTCTGGATCAACAGTGAAGGGGCTCCAAATACTTTGGAGAGAAGAATCAACGAAAATAGAAGAAAACTTTAGAAAATATCACCGGGGAAGACACCGGAGATGAAGTAAGGACGAAGGTTGACGACAGAAGAGAGAACATCGAAGAATTTGACGTTTCAAAGGAGAATGCGCATACAGGGGGCTCCCTGGGCGTGGTGATGGACAAAACTCCCAACCTGTGGCACCACACCAAACTTCCCAACAAGGTTATCAAGGAGGTAACCAGGGACAGCAACAGCAGAACTGGCAGTATCCGCCCCGAGGACAATCCTTTCGAGGGCGCAGCCGAGGAAGGGGTAACGGCCAGAGGAGGAGTCAGCCTCCCTCATCAAAGTGACTCACCAGCAAAAACAACGCACACCTGGCCAAGACCTCAGGGGGTGCAGAAAGAGTCAAGGGCCAACAACAAATCAAGACCTTCAACGGTTCCTCCAACACACAACACCAGTAGGAGGCAGATTAAAACACTTCCTCCAGGAGTGGAGGGAAATAACATCAGACAAATGGATATTGAACCTCATACAATACGGGTACTGTATAGATCTAGAAAAACCACCGGCAAACAGAAAGCCAAGGGTCAGAGTACGCTCAACAAAGGAGCGTGCACACTTGATGCAGGAAGCAAGAGAACTGCTAAAGAAAAGAGCCATAGAAATGGTACCACACAAACAATGGAACAAGGGGTATACTCCACCTACTTCCTCATACCAAAGGTAGACGGAACATTACGTCCAATTCTAGACCTAAGATTCTTAAACAGGTTCATAAAGACTCAAAGGTTCAAGATGATCTCACTCCAAGAGGTCATACCTCAACTACAAAAGGGAGATAACATGGCAACTATCGAATTAAAGGAAGCCTACTTGCACATCCCATCAACAGCAAACACAAACACCTCCTCAGGTTTATGATCAACAAAACTCACTACCAGTTCACAGTACTGGCTTTTGGACTAAGATCAGCACCAAGGGTCGTCACAAAATGTCTGGCAGCAGTAGCAGCACACTTAAGGAGGAAGGGGATACATGTATACCCGTACCTCGACGACTGGCTGGTAAAAGCAAACTCATATCACAAGTGCAAGAGGCACATAGAGATAGTGATACAGACGCTTGCCCAACTGGGGTTTTCAATCCATTGGGAGAAAACGTCAATCGAACCACAACAAGTGAAGATATTCTTAGGAGCAGAGATCAACACCATACAAAGCACGGTGATTGCATGTGCAAAGAGGACTCTGGCAATATGCAAAGAGACGCGTCTTTACTGCAAGGGGCAAGCTCTGACAGTGAGGACAGTGAGCAAACTGATGGGAATGATGGCATCATGCATACATTTGGTACCAAATATCCGCCTACACATGAGACCATTCCAAGAATGGATCCAGCAGCAATGGTCACAAGCGACAGGGAGATGGAAGGATCTAGTGGTTGTCACGCAGGCAGTACAGCAAGAAATAGCGTGGTGGAACAAGAAGAACTTAGCACAGGGGAGATCTTTCACACAACCAACTCCAACAGTAACCATTACAACAGACTCCTCCCAGAGGGGGTAGGGAGCACACCCAAACAACCTCAAAGTAAGGGGGTTGTGGGGACATCAGGATGCAATAAGGCACATCAACTACCTAGAACTCAAGACAGTGTTCCTAGCCTTAAAAGCCTTTCAGAAACTGCTGTACAGACACAGAGTACTGATACAAACAGACAATACAACTACCATGTTCTACATCAACAAGCAAGGAGGGACACAATCAGTGACACTTTCCCTGCTAGCGCAGGAAGTATGGAGATTGGCAATCCCCAGACAAATGGACCTGTTAGCAATACATCTACCAGGGAAGGACAATGTAGAAGCAGACTGGTTCAGCAGACAGACGTCCGCATCCCACGAATGAGAGATCAACCAACAAGAAATCCAGAAGGTGTTCCACAACTGGGGAACTCCGCAAATAGACCTATTTGCAACACACCAAAATGCAAAATGCCAAAACTTCGCATCCAGGTTACCGTGCAAACAGTCCCTGGGGAATGCGCTATGGATAAGCTGGTCAGGGACATTTGCCTATGCTTTTCCACCGATACCGCTGCTACACAGGGTACTGAACAAATGCAGGTTCAGCAACATGACGCTCATCCTGATAGCACCCCAGTGGGCCAGACAAACCTGGTTCTCACAAATCATGGAGATGTCACAAAAGCACGCACACAGGTTCCCCGCCAGGAAGGACTTGCTAACGATGGAAAACAGAAGAGTACTACACCCAGAGCCAGAAAGCCTCAGCCTAGCTGCATGGCTCCTGAGGACCTAGAGCTCGCACACCTCAAACTGCCGGCAAGCACGATGGCGGTACTCAGAGAGGCAAGGAGACCTACCACAAGAACGTGCTACGTATCGAAGTGGAAAAGATTCACCGAATGGTGCATTAGGGAGAAACTGCAAACTAGGATTACTAAGGAATCAACAGTACTAAGATACTTAACACATCTACTGCAGAATAAACTAAGCTACACATCCCTAAGGGTCCACTTAGCGACAATTGTGGCTTACACAAGAGGAGAAACGGGGAAATGTTTCTTCACCTCACAGGTGGTAAAAAGATTCCTAGAAGGAGGAAAAAGGATCGCACCTCCAAGCAGAATGCCAGCACCAGCATGGAACCTCAATGTAGTGCTAACACAACTGATGAAGGCACCATTTGACCCTATTCACAAAGCTACACTGCATATGCTCACGCTAAAGACAGCCTTCCTAGTAGCTATCACATCACTGCGACGAGTAAGTGAATTGCAAGTGCTAACACTCCAAGAACCCTACCTGCAAATACAAAGTGATTGGATTGTCATGAGAATGGACCCACATTTCATGCCAAAGGTGGTGTCTAAGTTCCACATCAATCAGACAATTCAAATACCGAGTTTTTTCCAAAAACCTTCCACAAGCACAGAGAGGGCCTTACACACACTGGACGCCAGGAGGGCAGTGATGCACTATATGGAAAGGACAAAAGAGTGCAGGAAAACAAAGCAATTCTTTGTATCCTTTGCCAGCAGTTTTTTGGGATGACCAGTTACCAAAAATACCATTGCACGGTGGATTGCACAAACCATACTGCTTTGCCACAAACAGGCAGCTCAACCATTACAAGGAGCAGCTCATGCTCACTCAAGGAAGAAAGGAGCAACAATTGCGTTTCTAGCCAACACACCAATTCAAGACATTTGCCAAGCGGCTACATGGTCTTCAGTGCACACGTTCACTAAGCACTACTGTGTGGATATCCAAATGAACAAAGAAGCACAAGTGGGACAGAAGGTCTTGCAACACATTTTCAGCAACCAATGCTCATCTTCCACCCAACCTCTACTATAAGGACAAACCGCTACAAAGTCTATGCACAGCATAGTGAATCCAGAAAGATTCACGCTGCAAAACGTATAGTTTCTTACCTGTCGTGTAGTTTTGCAGCTTGGAGACTTTCTGGATTCACTAGCGAACCCACCCTCCTCTGCCAGAAAGATGGACAGGAGGATAAAGGGAGCACAAGATGAAGAAAGACTTTACAAGGTTAGATGAGAGCAAAGTAACACAAGACAAGAAAAAAGAATCCGAAGATGGCGACCAAAGGTGGGAGCTTCCGGAGGACACCAAATGGTGGTATGTCGACGCCCACCTGGGCCAAGGGGAAAAAAAGAGAGAGAAGAAATACTACAATTCCGGACCCAACCACTAGATGGCAGAATAATGCACAGCATAGTGAATCCAGAAAGTCTTCAAGCTGCAAAACTACACCGACCGGTAAGAAACTATACGTTATTCTATTTAATGCACATAATATGCAGCTTTATGTGAAAGTTCTATGCCTCCGTGTTGAGCTTTATGCAGACATCTATGTATACCCTTCAGGAATTTTGAATTCCAGGAGGGTGATTGTATTAATTTTATCAGTCATAGAGGCATGAAAGGTTATCTCTGAGTTGAAGACAACACTTTACAGTGCTAACCACACTGCACAATCTGCTATAGTAAATAAAAAAAGTATTATAACCATAAAAATATAAAATGATGTAGTTGTCAACGTTCCAGAAGCACTAGAATAAAAGGCTTCAAAAAGTCTCAAAAGTGCCCCAAAAAATAATTTAATGTGCTTTTATTGAGAAAAAAGATCACATCACTATGCTGGAATAATGCATGGCTGTATTGTGGAGGAATAGTGACCAGTCATAATTCATTAAAGGTTTTTTCTGTAATTGTGTTGTGTATTCAACTGTTTTTTTTCACTATGCTTGCAATATATATTTTTGAGTTGGAGACTATAATCAATATGGCTTTTGATGCCTCTTGAAAAGATTGTTACCTGAATGACAGTGAACCAGTACACTTATTACACAAATGTAGCGCACTGCACTGTGTTGTCCAGTCTGGATAAATATCCAGTCCACGGTCTCTAGAAAAGTGCATGTGCATGCAATACTGGGGACAATTCACAAAGCAAGTAGTTAATCTACACTTGAAGATTAACTTCTGCGTCCAAGTGTAGATTTACTACATTCTGGGATTCATGGATTCCAAACGTAATCCACATGGAAATCTGCATCTGTGGAACAGTTCGTTGTAGAACCCTTGGGAAACCATCTGATTTACTTATTTCGATCCCATTCCCTGTGTATGGAGATCTCCACCGTAGAGAAATCTACACAAGGGGATGGAATCTCCTGTGCAAATGCATTTTTTTTTCTCCATGGGGAATATTTTGCCAAACCTCTTTCCCTGCACTGCCACCAGTTTTGAAGGTGATCCCTTTTCCTTCCCAGCTGAGAAGGGATTCATGTCGGCCCTTGAATGGATTAAAAAATAAACCTTTCCGGGAAGTGTATTGAAATGCCAGATTTTTTGATTTGCACAAACATACTTGTTGGCCATTCACAAACACCCAAGCCAAGTCATACCTTGGAAAGCCAAGGAACAATCTGGATGACACCCTGTGAGAGTGATTCATATGTGCAGAGATCTCCACACTCCTGGCGGAACTCTTCGCACCCATAAAAGGGTCTATGGCTACCAGTAATTCCTTTGAGAAATCTTGAGAGGCATAATGAAGGTAAATTTGATCATAAACGTACATTTACGACCACATTTATTTGTGCGAGTGGGCCCCATTGTGTTTTTGCATGAATGCACTTATTTCATTGTCCATTCGTTTTGTAAATTTTTAGTTGCAGTCTCTAAAATTCATGATGTGTTGGTATTGTATAAATATACATATGTTTAGCTTAATTTACAGAACTTACAATAGTAATGGTTTTCTGGAGTACTGCATGTTTCATATCTTTTGAACAATGACAACAAGTGAGTTTGTTCTTTCAACACACACATTATGGTTAAGTCTTGAATACATGTAACATTTTTGGAAATAGATGAGGCAATTTTACAATTGCAGCTTTTGGGTATGTGTATTATAAGTTGCTATGGATGGAGGAGGAATGATGGCAGGAAGAGGAGGGGTTTGTTGGCTACTGCATCACTGCAGGGTAGACTGCTGATAGCAGTGATTGGCCTTGCTGTGCCTCTACAGTACTGGACTGGCCTATTGGGCCCTCCGGCACTGCTAGATGGGGTGGCTGGAAAGAGCCAGTGTGGGAGCCGGATATTTGGTCCCATCGCAGCCCACAGAACCCAACAAATGTCCAACACTCGCCCTTTTTAGCTGGTCCATTCAGCAGCCTGAGTGCTTAACTGGCCAGGCCAACAGTGCTCCTCAGTCCTTTTAACCTGCAGCGATTTAGTGTTTTGAAGATTTCTTTTGTTCGGACATACAGTTAGAGGGCGGACCTAGCTTTTGCTATTTCTACACTATCCAATCATGTTGTTACCGATATCCTGCTGGAGATCTTGTTTTGCCCTGAATCAGGGTGTGGTGGTGGTATGCCATGTAGAGATGGCACCCAAACACCCAACTAAGGACTTTGACTCATGATCCCAAATTGCAGCTCTACTGTGGTGACATCAGCATCTGCTTTTCCAGTTGCAGCAGCAGATTCCGCAGTGCCTACATGGAGATCCTGGGGCAGTGTTATTGCAGACTGTATCCGTTTTTGTGGGGTGCCTGTGTCACACTGATCGCTGGCAACATATTTGGATCATCTTTATTTCATCGTCGTCCTCCTGCAGTTTGTTTCCACCACTTCTGGTCTGTGTGTGGTTGCATGCTGCTGGTTCCATGGATTGTGCTGGAGTTTGTCCCATGGGCGGCCTTATGCATCTCAGACTGCAGTGACTTCCTGTTCTTTTACATCTTCTTTCATCTAGTTCAACTCCTTGCCCACAGTGAGGAACTTGTGCTGGTCATAGAGAACTTACCATCTGCTATCACTTGTATGTTTCTGCTCCAGTCTTCTTGCTCACTCTGAGCCCTACTGCATTTGGACTTTGACTTTCTTTAACACTTTGACTGTGTACCATATAGTCTACTGATGGACTTCCTATGCTTTAATTTGTTAGGACCCTCTTTCAGTGCAAAGCTCAGTCATACGACAGGGGTTTGAACTGGCTATAGCTTTTGTATTTGAGACCTCTTAAACGTATGTTGCCCTAATCGATACTGGTCTCTATCACATTTCCACCCTGTACCCCACGCATGCTCTCAAGTTGAAAGTGAAGTGCTCTTTAGTGGTGACACAGGGATCTGATTCGGGTCTGAGTTCCAAACAAAACCCTTTAACAGTTTTCTAACGTTCGACTGGAACTCCCAGTTTAGTTGCCAGTTGCGGACAGAGTAAGGGAATAAGTACTTTAGGACCCAAAATAATAACCTCCATTTTGTCCTTGTTCAAATTCAGCACACTATCTCAGTCAGTCAGAAATGTTGCAATCCCTTGATATGATGTTATTACATTCATCCATGGGTCATTGATCCGCAGATTAAATAGCATGTTTTCAGCATAGGAAGTTATGTTGCATATTTGTATAGCTGTTGAAGCCCCCTTAGGGTCTCCTGAAAGTGCTGAAGGGGTAGGAGATAGAAAAGCGGGAGAATGATAAAAGAGCACATAAGGAAAAGAAAATAAAGGAGATGTTTGGATAGAGTGGGTATGTCCCAAGACATTATTATCTTACTGGGAAGAACAACATTGCTTTATTGGTAACCTGTTTTAGCTATCTGACCAGCAGGTTGGGAAGAAAGGAAAAAGAGAAATGATGGGTGGCAGGAGTGATCGGGAGAGGCAAGCACGTAATTGTCATGGCCTGGGAAAAATGCTATGGTTTGAAGTGGCACTGAGAAGAATCAGGGGGTGACAGAGTACAAGTCATGGTATACAGTTCAAAACTTACTACGGCCGATCAGAGAGAACTCCATGTAGGCAGTGGATCACCAGGCTACTGCACAGTGGCAACAGTTGTGCCTTTCATGAGCCTTCCTCTAGCAATTATATTTAGCTGTGTGCCTGTCCGATTGGGGAAGCTGAAGGGAGAGCATGGCTTGTGAGAGGACAGAAACCACTAGGGTTGTAAATGTTAAAATTGTAATAGCAGTTTAAGGGGTTAAGAGGGAGAGAGGTAGGATGGAATATGGGGAGGTACTTGAAACATACAATACTATGCAGAGGTGTTTGCTTTCTTGAAATAACTGCTTCCTGTTCAGTAAAAACATTACACTACATCTGAAAATCAAACCGGGGTGGGATTCAATTTCCAAGACAACTGCTCAAATCAATTTCATGTTTAAGGAAACCCACTAAACACTAGTATGTTGGCAAATCAGTCTTTTTCACACACTATGATTATTCAGATTTATCCAAATTGTTTTCAATGTTTCTGATTTAGCCCCATCACTCATGTTAGAAGTTACTCTAATGTCTGTACCATTCTTTCTGGAACTTGCAAAAAACACGCCCCCGAATCCGAAAAGGACAGAGCCTGTTCGGAGAGACAATCCTCTTCTCCAATGGCTGGCCAGCATTCAAGAGGCCAGCCAATGGAGAAGAGGAGAGAAGAGGGGCGGGTTCAAGCCCCTCTTCTCCAAAACACTCCAAAACATTAAAACTCGGACCGAGACTGCGCAAGCGCAGCCTTCGAGCCGAGACCTAAAAAGCAGGCCAGCTTCCAAGCGCAGATTCAATTTTTTTATACACAACTGATAATTAAAAACAAACGCATGGAAGCCGGGTTACACACTCGCATGATAAATACAAAACTGTTAAAGTAAAATATCAGTGTGAAGGCAACGGACCCAAAAAAAGGAAGTCAACCAGAGCTTCAAAAGAGACAACCGTGCCTCAGTAAGCAAAATAGAGGAAAGCAATTCATAAGTCTAGACAACCGTGCCAGAAAACGACCAATCTGAGGATTTGATTTTACAGAATCTTCCAGAAGCGTAATAAAGCTCCTTTCTCCAGTGCAGCCTGAGACTTTGAATTTGGTGTTCAGATAAGGTGGGCAGCAGCATGTAGAGCGTAATGTGTAGCACTGTCAGTCTTGAAGTTTAGGTGCATTGATTGCAGGCGTACAACGTCCATTGGGCAAAAAGGGCTTTAGACATTTGTAAAGTAACGGCAGGGGTAAAATATGCCCATTCCAGGACAAAATCAGGGATGCCAGAAACACTTCCACAACAAAAAAAGACAGGAGAAGTTTCCATCAAACAACAATTAAAATGACAGGGTGTTTGTTGCCTTCGTATGGATAAACAGATACAATTTGTTGTATGGCTTTGAATGTATATTTTAATTGTAATTTGTCGAACTTCCTAAAAGCTGTAAGGTCAAGCATAATGTGGGGTCCTATTTAATTGTAATTATATAGCTCTTGAAACCCCTGATGAGGCATCAAATCGCTTTTTGGGGAGTAGCACGCTACTCCGGAACCCAAAAAGGATTAGTGGTGGATTAGTATAGTGACATTTGAGTTAATTTGAGCGGTGGACATGCAAGTCTGTTAGTTGAATTGAAAAGGATAATGGGGGGATAAAAGAGGGAAGAGTCTAGTAAGTATATATTGGGAGAGCATTGTAGTAAGGTGAGGTTTTGGATGAGTATAAGGAGAGATGGAGAAGGGAAGAATCTCTAGAATTAATTAGGGAGATCATAGTAGTAAAATGAGTTTTGACATGAGTCAAAGGTGGGATATGCGAGGGAAGAATTTAGAAGGGTTTTTTCAGAGATCATAGTATACAATTGAGGTATGGGATGATCCAAGGAGGGATAGAGGAGGGAAGAGTCTAGAAAGGGTTATTTTAGAGATTGCAGTAGCAGAATGAGGGTTGGGATGAGTCAGAGTGGAGGTAGAGGATATATTGTGGAAAGGATAGGGTAAAATATAGAGTAATGCATTGGATAGAGTCAAGTTTTTTTTTATTACAGTTGGAGGAAGAAAATATATAGATACATATTTATAACAAGAAATACACATATCTAGATACATACATATAGAGGTGAGCCAATAAATGAACAGGGGGAGCCAAGCCAGAGGCTAGCCGAGAGTCTGGCTGGGCTCTAAATAGTCCATGTACAAGCCAAGCCCAGAAAATGTTGGGTATATAAACTGTGCAACAAACACCTTATAAAAATATGAAAAGGCTCTTCAAAAATACCTGTAACATGCAGAGGCATTTCAAATTAGAACATGAGATTATATGACTGCATTGAGAGGCATTTATTAAAAGGGGCAGTGTTTTTTTTTTTAACTTAAAAATATTCATGTCCCACTCATCTCCGGCCATGACAGCAATGCCATTTGCGATTTAGGAGGCAAGTCATTTGTCATGCTCACCCAACAAATATCCTTAATTCTTACATGGAGCAACCTTATATTGTAATTAAATTAGACACAACAAAAAGGTGGTCGTATAGCACACACCCTGAACTTACATATTTAAAAGTGCTCTCAAATCAGATGAGGTAAAGGAAGCTTGGTTAATTGAAATAACTCTAGGCACACACAATTTGGTTAAGCCTGGAAAAATCCTAGGTTTTTTCATTTCACATTGTGCCATTCAACCAGTAAATGGGTATCTATTTTCCTCCCCTATCTTACATTAAAGGATATATATATATTTTAATTCTTGGTGCCATAGGTAGAAACAGGTGGCAGGCAGAAGCCACATTATAGCTTGGCTCGTTTTGAGCCCGAGGGCCCAAGAGGACCTCGAGCTGAACCGGAGCCAGGCATTTAACTTGACCTTTCAGTAGCCTTTCCACCTCTATTGGCAAAGCCAATAGGTCTCATCTTGAGCAAATGGCAATAGTCTCTAGCCATGCTGCACATACTTCCCCCATGCTGTGAAGCATTACTAAAGGAAATACATTTACAAAAAGGCACTATGATACATTTTGTTGCCTTCCACACCACTCATGTATGCATCTAGAAAATGACAAGTGTGTGTTTTTGTTTTTAAATTGAAGCGCTGGTGGGGGTGAGTAACAAGAAGAGCTGGGGTGGGGGAAGAAAGCAAAACAGTGGGCTGGAGTGGGGAGGAAGTACCACAGCAGGAGGGGAGGTCAGGAGTGTAGCAATGTCGGGGGGACAGAAGCAACACAGAGGGTGAGAGTTGGGAGAAGGAGCAACAGGGCGAGAGAAGGGTGTAGATGGGGAAAGCAACACAGAGGGAGGGGTTGGGGAGGAAAGGCAACAGTCAAGAGAGCAATGTGGAGCAGCTGGGGGTAAAGCACATGGGCAAGCAAGCACTGGGGGAAGTACGAAAGTCAGAAGGACAAACAGCAGGTAAGAGAGAAGAATGATGCAGGTCAGGGAGGCTACAGACTGATGATACCGGGAGAAGAAGCAATCCGTTAGAGAGCAACAAGCAGTGAGCAGGGAGAAGTACATGGGTTAAAGACAGAACAGAGTGTGGCGAGGAGAAGAAATTCACACTCCGGAGAATGCTTGAAACCACATTGACTCTCATGGAGTGCTTAAGAGAAAAAAAAGCAGGTCCCTAAAAGTGAGCAGCTGAAGGACTCGATTGGCAATGTTATCCTGGCGGGACGGACACAAGATTGGACAAGGTAATCCATCAAAAAAGCAAGCATATGCGAGTGACAGGAAAGCCTACCAATGGTAAGCAATAGGCTGGCTCGAAGCCTTTGTGTGTTCGTAGTAATTCCACAGGATGCCAGACAACTTAAGAATAAGGTAACAAAAGAAAGATTGCATTTGACATCAGCTTAAAAAAATTCTATCAGTTTTGCAGCGTGACTCTTTCTGGATTCACTATGCTGTGCATTATTCCGCCAGCTAGTGATTGGGTCCGGAACTGTAGAATTTCTTCTCTTTTTAGTTTTTCGTGGCCCAGGTTGGCGTCGACATACCACCATTTGGTGTTCTTCGTGACGTCGACACGCTTCCTCCGGAAGCTCCCACCTTTGGACGCCATCTTCAGATTCTTTTTTCCGCCGTTGGGTCTGGATCAACAGTGAAGGGGCTCCAAATACTTTGGAGAGAAGAATCAACGAAAATAGAAGAAAACTTTAGAAAATATCACCGGGGAAGACACCGGAGATGAAGTAAGGACGAAGGTTGACGACAGAAGAGAGAACATCGAAGAATTTGACGTTTCAAAGGAGAATGCGCATACAGGGGGCTCCCTGGGCGTGGTGATGGACAAAACTCCCAACCTGTGGCACCACACCAAACTTCCCAACAAGGTTATCAAGGAGGTAACCAGGGACAGCAACAGCAGAACTGGCAGTATCCGCCCCGAGGACAATCCTTTCGAGGGCGCAGCCGAGGAAGGGGTAACGGCCAGAGGAGGAGTCAGCCTCCCTCATCAAAGTGACTCACCAGCAAAAACAACGCACACCTGGCCAAGACCTCAGGGGGTGCAGAAAGAGTCAAGGGCCAACAACAAATCAAGACCTTCAACGGTTCCTCCAACACACAACACCAGTAGGAGGCAGATTAAAACACTTCCTCCAGGAGTGGAGGGAAATAACATCAGACAAATGGATATTGAACCTCATACAATACGGGTACTGTATAGATCTAGAAAAACCACCGGCAAACAGAAAGCCAAGGGTCAGAGTACGCTCAACAAAGGAGCGTGCACACTTGATGCAGGAAGCAAGAGAACTGCTAAAGAAAAGAGCCATAGAAATGGTACCACACAAACAATGGAACAAGGGGTATACTCCACCTACTTCCTCATACCAAAGGTAGACGGAACATTACGTCCAATTCTAGACCTAAGATTCTTAAACAGGTTCATAAAGACTCAAAGGTTCAAGATGATCTCACTCCAAGAGGTCATACCTCAACTACAAAAGGGAGATAACATGGACACTATCGAATTAAAGGACGCCTACTTGCACATCCCATCAACAGCAAACACAAACACCTCCTCAGGTTTATGATCAACAAAACTCACTACCAGTTCACAGTACTGGCTTTTGGACTAAGATCAGCACCAAGGGTCTTCACAAAATGTCTGGCAGCAGTAGCAGCACACTTAAGGAGGAAGGGGATACATGTATACCCGTACCTCGACGACTGGCTGGTAAAAGCAAACTCATACCACAAGTGCAAGAGGCACATAGAGATAGTGATACAGACGCTTGCCCAACTGGGGTTTTCAATCCATTGGGAGAAAACGTCAATCGAACCACAACAAGTGAAGATATTCTTAGGAGCAGAGATCAACACCATACAAAGCACGGTGATTGCATGTGCAAAGAGGACTCTGGCAATATGCAAAGAGACGCGTCTTTACTGCAAGGGGCAAGCTCTGACAGTGAGGACAGTGAGCAAACTGATGGGAATGATGGCATCATGCATACATTTGGTACCAAATATCCGCCTACACATGAGACCATTCCAAGAATGGATCCAGCAGCAATGGTCACAAGCGACAGGGAGATGGAAGGATCTAGTGGTTGTCACGCAGGCAGTACAGCAAGAAATAGCGTGGTGGAACAAGAAGAACTTAGCACAGGGGAGATCTTTCACACAACCAACTCCAACAGTAACCATTACAACAGACTCCTCCCAGAGGGGGTAGGGAGCACACCCAAACAACCTCAAAGTAAGGGGGTTGTGGGGACATCAGGATGCAATAAGGCACATCAACTACCTAGAACTCAAGACAGTGTTCCTAGCCTTAAAAGCCTTTCAGAAACTGCTGTACAGACACAGAGTACTGATACAAACAGACAATACAACTACCATGTTCTACATCAACAAGCAAGGAGGGACACAATCAGTGACACTTTCCCTGCTAGCGCAGGAAGTATGGAGATTGGCAATCCCCAGACAAATGGACCTGTTAGCAATACATCTACCAGGGAAGGACAATGTAGAAGCAGACTGGTTCAGCAGACAGACGTCCGCATCCCACGAATGAGAGATCAACCAACAAGAAATCCAGAAGGTGTTCCACAACTGGGGAACTCCGCAAATAGACCTATTTGCAACACACCAAAATGCAAAATGCCAAAACTTCGCATCCAGGTTACCGTGCAAACAGTCCCTGGGGAATGCGCTATGGATAAGCTGGTCAGGGACATTTGCCTATGCTTTTCCACCGATACCGCTGCTACACAGGGTACTGAACAAATGCAGGTTCAGCAACATGACGCTCATCCTGATAGCACCCCAGTGGGCCAGACAAACCTGGTTCTCACAAATCATGGAGATGTCACAAAAGCACGCACACAGGTTCCCCGCCAGGAAGGACTTGCTAACGATGGAAAACAGAAGAGTACTACACCCAGAGCCAGAAAGCCTCAGCCTAGCTGCATGGCTCCTGAGGACCTAGAGCTCGCACACCTCAAACTGCCGGCAAGCACGATGGCGGTACTCAGAGAGGCAAGGAGACCTACCACAAGAACGTGCTACGTATCGAAGTGGAAAAGATTCACCGAATGGTGCATTAGGGAGAAACTGCAAACTAGGATTACTAAGGAATCAACAGTACTAAGATACTTAACACATCTACTGCAGAATAAACTAAGCTACACATCCCTAAGGGTCCACTTAGCGACAATTGTGGCTTACACAAGAGGAGAAACGGGGAAATGTTTCTTCACCTCACAGGTGGTAAAAAGATTCCTAGAAGGAGGAAAAAGGATCGCACCTCCAAGCAGAATGCCAGCACCAGCATGGAACCTCAATGTAGTGCTAACACAACTGATGAAGGCACCATTTGACCCTATTCACAAAGCTACACTGCATATGCTCACGCTAAAGACAGCCTTCCTAGTAGCTATCACATCACTGCGACGAGTAAGTGAATTGCAAGTGCTAACACTCCAAGAACCCTACCTGCAAATACAAAGTGATTGGATTGTCATGAGAATGGACCCACATTTCATGCCAAAGGTGGTGTCTAAGTTCCACATCAATCAGACAATTCAAATACCGAGTTTTTTCCAAAAACCTTCCACAAGCACAGAGAGGGCCTTACACACACTGGACGCCAGGAGGGCAGTGATGCACTATATGGAAAGGACAAAAGAGTGCAGGAAAACAAAGCAATTCTTTGTATCCTTTGCCAGCAGTTTTTTGGGATGACCAGTTACCAAAAATACCATTGCACGGTGGATTGCACAAACCATACTGCTTTGCCACAAACAGGCAGCTCAACCATTACAAGGAGCAGCTCATGCTCACTCAAGGAAGAAAGGAGCAACAATTGCGTTTCTAGCCAACACACCAATTCAAGACATTTGCCAAGCGGCTACATGGTCTTCAGTGCACACGTTCACTAAGCACTACTGTGTGGATATCCAAATGAACAAAGAAGCACAAGTGGGACAGAAGGTCTTGCAACACATTTTCAGCAACCAATGCTCATCTTCCACCCAACCTCTACTATAAGGACAAACCGCTACAAAGTCTATGCACAGCATAGTGAATCCAGAAAGATTCACGCTGCAAAACGTATAGTTTCTTACCTGTCGTGTAGTTTTGCAGCTTGGAGACTTTCTGGATTCACTAGCGAACCCACCCTCCTCTGCCAGAAAGATGGACAGGAGGATAAAGGGAGCACAAGATGAAGAAAGACTTTACAAGGTTAGATGAGAGCAAAGTAACACAAGACAAGAAAAAATAATCCGAAGATGGCGACCAAAGGTGGGAGCTTCCGGAGGACACCAAATGGTGGTATGTCGACGCCCACCTGGGCCAAGGGGAAAAAAAGAGAGAGAAGAAATACTACAATTCCGGACCCAACCACTAGATGGCAGAATAATGCACAGCATAGTGAATCCAGAAAGTCTTCAAGCTGCAAAACTACACCGACCGGTAAGAAACTATACGTTATTCTATTTAATGCACATAATATGCAGCTTTATGTGAAAGTTCAATGCCTCCGTGTTGAGCTTTATGCAGACATCTATGTATACCCTTCAGGAATTTTGAATTCCAGGAGGGTGATTGTATTAATTTTATCAGTCATAGAGGCATGAAAGGTTATCTCTGAGTTGAAGACAACACTTTACAGTGCTAACCACACTGCACAATCTGCTATAGTAAATAAAAAAAGTATTATAACCATAAAAATATAAAATGATGTAGTTGTCAACGTTCCAGAAGCACTAGAATAAAAGGCTTCAAAAAGTCTCAAAAGTGCCCCAAAAAATAATTTAATGTGCTTTTATTGAGAAAAAAGATCACATCACTATGCTGGAATAATGCATGGCTGTATTGTGGAGGAATAGTGACCAGTCATAATTCATTAAAGGTTTTTTCTGTAATTGTGTTGTGTATTCAACTGTTTTTTTTCACTATGCTTGCAATATATATTTTTGAGTTGGAGACTATAATCAATATGGCTTTTGATGCCTCTTGAAAAGATTGTGTTACCTGAATGACAGTGAACCAGTACACTTATTACACAAATGTAGCGCACTGCACTGTGTTGTCCAGTCTGGATAAATATCCAGTCCACGGTCTCTAGAAAAGTGCATGTGCATGCAATACTGGGGACAATTCACAAAGCAAGTAGTTAATCTACACTCGAAGATTAACTTCTGCGTCCAAGTGTAGATTTACTACATTCTGGGATTCATGGATTCCAAACGTAATCCACATGGAAATCTGCATCTGTGGAACAGTTCGTTGTAGAACCCTTGGGAAACCATCTGATTTACTTATTTCGATCCCATTCCCTGTGTATGGAGATCTCCACCGTAGAGAAATCTACACAAGGGGATGGAATCTCCTGTGCAAATGCATTTTTTTTTCTCCATGGGGAATATTTTGCCCAGTGGATCAACCTCTTTCCCTGCACTGCCACCAGTTTTGAAGGTGATCCCTTTTCCTTCCCAGCTGAGAAGGGATTCATGTCGGCCCTTGAATGGATTAAAAAATAAACCTTTCTGGGAAGTGTATTGAAATGCCAGATTTTTTGATTTGCACAAACATACTTGTTGGCCATTCACAAACACCCAAGCCAAGTCATACCTTGGAAAGCCAAGGAACAATCTGGATGACACCCTGTGAGAGTGATTCATATGTGCAGAGATCTCCACACTCCTGGCGGAACTCTTCGCACCCATAAAAGGGTCTATGGCTACCAGTAATTCCTTTGAGAAATCTTGAGAGGCATAATGAAGGTAAATTTGATCATAAACGTACATTTACGACCACATTTATTTGTGCGAGTGGGCCCCATTGTGTTTTTGCATGAATGCACTTATTTCATTGTCCATTCGTTTTGTAAATTTTTAGTTGCAGTCTCTAAAATTCATGATGTGTTGGTATTGTATAAATATACATATGTTTAGCTTAATTTACAGAACTTACAATAGTAATGGTTTTCTGGAGTACTGCATGTTTCATATCTTTTGAACAATGACAACAAGTGAGTTTGTTCTTTCAACACACACATTATGGTTAAGTCTTGAATACATGTAACATTTTTGGAAATATATGAGGCAATTTTACAATTGCAGCTTTTGGGTATGTGTATTATAAGTTGCTATGGATGGAGGAGGAATGATGGCAGGAAGAGGAGGGGTTTGTTGGCTACTGCATCACTGCAGGGTAGACTGCTGATAGCAGTGATTGGCCTTGCTGTGCCTCTACAGTACTGGACTGGCCTATTGGGCCCTCCGGCACTGCTAGATGGGGTGGCTGGAAAGAGCCAGTGTGGGAGCCGGATATTTGGTCCCATCGCAGCCCACAGAACCCAACAAATGTCCAACACTCGCCCTTTTTAGCTGGTCCATTTAGCAGCCTGAGTGCTTAACTGGCCAGGCCAACAGTGCTCCTCAGTCCTTTTAACCTGCAGCGATTTAGTGTTTTGAAGATTTCTTTTGTTCGGACATACAGTTAGAGGGCGGACCTAGCTTTTGCTATTTCTACACTATCCAATCATGTTGTTACCGATATCCTGCTGGAGATCTTGTTTTGCCCTGAATCAGGGTGTGGTGGTGGTATGCCATGTAGAGATGGCACCCAAACACCCAACTAAGGACTTTGACTCATGATCCCAAATTGCAGCTCTACTGTGGTGACATCAGCATCTGCTTTTCCAGTTGCAGCAGCAGATTCCGCAGTGCCTACATGGAGATCCTGGGGCAGTGTTATTGCAGACTGTATCCGTTTTTGTGGGGTGCCTGTGTCACACTGATCGCTGGCAACATATTTGGATCATCTTTATTTCATCGTCGTCCTCCTGCAGTTTGTTTCCACCACTTCTGGTCTGTGTGTGGTTGCATGCTGCTGGTTCCATGGATTGTGCTGGAGTTTGTCCCATGGGCGGCCTTATGCATCTCAGACTGCAGTGACTTCCTGTTCTTTTACATCTTCTTTCATCTAGTTCAACTCCTTGCCCACAGTGAGGAACTTGTGCTGGTCATAGAGAACTTACCATCTGCTATCACTTGTATGTTTCTGCTCCAGTCTTCTTGCTCACTCTGAGCCCTACTGCATTTGGACTTTGACTTTCTTTAACACTTTGACTGTGTACCATATAGTCTACTGATGGACTTCCTATGCTTTAATTTGTTAGGACCCTCTTTCAGTGCAAAGCTCAGTCATACGACAGGGGTTTGAACTGGCTATAGCTTTTGTATTTGAGACCTCTTAAACGTATGTTGCCCTAATCGATACTGGTCTCTATCACATTTCCACCCTGTACCCCACGCATGCTCTCAAGTTGAAAGTGAAGTGCTCTTTAGTGGTGACACAGGGATCTGATTCGGGTCTGAGTTCCAAACAAAACCCTTTAACAGTTTTCTAACGTTCGACTGGAACTCCCAGTTTAGTTGCCAGTTGCGGACAGAGTAAGGCAATAAGTACTTTAGGACCCAAAATAATAACCTCCATTTTGTCCTTGTTCAAATTCAGCACACTATCTCAGTCAGTCAGAAATGTTGCAATCCCTTGATATGATGTTATTACATTCATCCATGGGTCATTGATCCGCAGATTAAATAGCATGTTTTCAGCATAGGAAGTTATGTTGCATATTTGTATAGCTGTTGAAGCCCCCTTAGGGTCTCCTGAAAGTGCTGAAGGGGTAGGAGATAGAAAAGCGGGAGAATGATAAAAGAGCACATAAGGAAAAGAAAATAAAGGAGATGTTTGGATAGAGTGGGTATGTCCCAAGACATTATTATCTTACTGGGAAGAACAACATTGCTTTATTGGTAACCTGTTTTAGCTATCTGACCAGCAGGTTGGGAAGAAAGGAAAAAGAGAAATGATGGGTGGCAGGAGTGATCGGGAGAGGCAAGCACGTAATTGTCATGGCCTGGGAAAAATGCTATGGTTTGAAGTGGCACTGAGAAGAATCAGGGGGTGACAGAGTACAAGTCATGGTATACAGTTCAAAACTTACTACGGCCGATCAGAGAGAACTCCATGTAGGCAGTGGATCACCAGGCTACTGCACAGTGGCAACAGTTGTGCCTTTCATGAGCCTTCCTCTAGCAATTATATTTAGCTGTGTGCCTGTCCGATTGGGGAAGCTGAAGGGAGAGCATGGCTTGTGAGAGGACAGAAACCACTAGGGTTGTAAATGTTAAAATTGTAATAGCAGTTTAAGGGGTTAAGAGGGAGAGAGGTAGGATGGAATATGGGGAGGTACTTGAAACATACAATACTATGCAGAGGTGTTTGCTTTCTTGAAATAACTGCTTCCTGTTCAGTAAAAACATTACACTACATCTGAAAATCAAACCGGGGTGGGATTCAATTTCCAAGACAACTGCTCAAATCAATTTCATGTTTAAGGAAACCCACTAAACACTAGTATGTTGGCAAATCAGTCTTTTTCACACACTATGATTATTCAGATTTATCCAAATTGTTTTCAATGTTTCTGATTTAGCCCCATCACTCATGTTAGAAGTTACTCTAATGTCTGTACCATTCTTTCTGGAACTACTTTATTACGCTGCAACTAAGCATTCCTTTCCAGCCACAAGAATTCTAAAACTTATGTTAAAAATCCAGACTTTGTTGTACCAGTTAATCTTCATGCTTGATTGCCAAATACTGTAAACAAGTGTATTATTATTTTAAAATTTTTCTGTTACTGGGTTTCTTGGGTATGGTGCAAGTTTATCAGTTCTGTGCTGCACTTAAGTAAAATGCGAGTGGCAGCCGAAGTGACATAAAACACACCATTTGACCACCAATCCCATCGCATGGTTGACCATTTGACCTATCTTTAACTGTTCAAGAACCTCTAAATCATAACGCAGGGGCTAGCTGGAGGCAAAAAACTGTAAATAAGTATAGAAAACAGGAATCTTAGACCTATGTTTAGTTACCTATTCTTCTACTGCTTCCATGAACCTTGAGGCCATGGTTAGCTAGGACACAGTGCCTTGGATAACCAATGGCATTCCATCTGTAGCAATCTCATATTCTGGATACCCCTGATTGAGGTCAATGTGTGCTGTGAGGGCACCATGGACCTTTTCACTTTGTGCTGAGTTTCTGTGATTTTCGCGTAATTATTGGCAACATCTTTCCAAGTGTCTATTGCATTTTCAGAATATAAGCGTAACCAACCCAGTCAAAACCATGATTATATGATGGGAATTGAACTAAGGGTTTTTAATGTTGTACCAAGAAGTACAGCTTCAACATTCAATGTGTAATGAAGCATGGACATGAAGGATTTGATCCTCCTAATATCAAGAGAGCTGTCTCTTTTACTTTAATATATTATAAAAAAAAATTATACTGCACCTTTTGCTCACAGTTTTCTGAAACATTCTTTTGGGGAGGATAACTAAATATAGATTTTTAAAGGTTGAGAGAAATTCAACTAGCCCCAGACAAAGAAACGTGACGTATTTAATCTTCAACAGTTTGTTGGCCCAATGTATATAAAGATCTCGCATTTATCGTCCATTCTGTTAAAGCTCCTTCAGTAAAGTCCTCAAATAGATTAAAGGATGTTTATCTCACACCGATGTTAAGTTTGTCGTGCTTTAAAAACACTTTTGACCATATTTTGCTGAAAAAAGGACTCTTATTCTGCAGTGTACCACAACAATGAAAAGAGCCACCACCGGTCATTTTCACTCTGGTTTGAAACATTGTTGCAGCTCCACTGTCCCCCCCGAAATTTGGGTCTGGTTGCGCACCTGATTGGCAGAGACAACCAAGACAGCTCCTTCAATTCAGGACTGAAGTGATGTGTTTCCTCTAGTTCACTGATGCTTTAGTGGCCCATTGAAGCATTCAGCGCTTTGCATCATGGAACAGGGTTTTTGTTGGGTTGTATTAGCGCAGTAATATCCTCAAACAGTTTCTCATGACACTCCCTGAAAAGTGTTTCTCGTTCTTGGAGCTCCTCAGATGGACCTAGCCAACATCAAAGGCACATTTGAGCTGTAATGTCCAACTTTGATGATGCATAGATACTGGCGCAGGTACTGCATTCCAGAAACTGAAAACAAAATGACAATCCACACAGTCTCAGCACACTCTCCCCAGTACATAGCTTATTTACTCCACAGACCCAGTGAACTATGTTCAAGAAACAATAGAGAGCCCTACTCAGTTTCAGTTATTAGCTGAACTTACTGACAAGTGTTTACTTCTTGGAAATTGGCTGAAGGAGGAGTCATACCATGCATTAAATCTGGGTATTTGTAGCATTGACACTTCTTATCTTCTTGCACACGGCTAAGGATGTAGTGATGTAAGACTGAGTCTTCCCTCTCTGGAGAAAGATACTAAATAATGAACCATAAAAACTAAAAGAACCAGGGTTCATTACATCCTGGGATGGCTGCTTCAGTCCTATCCCACAAGACATAAACACTTGTCATTTCAGCTCAAAGCTGTACCTGCGTGCTCCCGTCCCTTGCTTCTTATCAATAAGAGAGATGACCAAGGCTTGAACTAAATAAAGTATGGCGATCCAGATAGAGAAATGTATTTCTCTGTCAAGGAATGGAGTAAGGATGAAATGTGGCATGCATGGTAGCTTCTGAATTGATTGTAAAAGGGTAGACACATTGGTAGCCAATTCAGGCATCCAGACTTTGGGATTTCAGAACGATGTCTGAAAAGAAAAGGAAACTATGTTGGAGGTGTTTTTCTCCTGTTTGACATCCATAGCCAGATCCAAGGCTAGTGGTGGTGTAGTGTAGAAGAACCTACAGTGCATTCCCCCAAATAATAAAAGTGACTGTCTCGTTCTGAAGAGTCAATTGTACCAGCCTGTGCGTCATGGCCCTACCCTCTCGTGGTTGGTTGAGGTTTAAGTTACCTTTTATACTTTGTCATAGAATTTTGGGTTTCACCCTCTTTTTTTGTGTTTCTATCCATTTTTGAAAGCGGAAGCAAATTTTTTGCAGATTAAATATGGTCACCCCTTTAAGCTCCTTGACCTACTTCTTCAGATTTGTTCTTTCTAATTAACTTGTACCGTTGCCATTGTCTGCTTAATTTCGTTCACTTTCACTACGTATTTTGTCCATAGAAAGTAAAATGAACATTTCCGTCCATTTCCCTCCGACATCCTTACTTCTTTCAGCATTTGTTAATCTGCCTAAAACAGTTGCAAAAGAAAATGGTTGTAAGAAAAACGTCACATAAAAATTATATTTTGAACTTTTTAACTGTTGAAAGCTACTGTGAAAAGTGAAAAATAGAACATTGATGATGCTGTTCATTTATGTGGCTGCTTTATTATGCTGATGTCTGGGCAATTACTGAAAGTAATTGCATTTGACTTTTTTTCTAGGTGAAACCAAACAGTAACCAAGTAAATTTGGCTTCCTGCTGCGTGATGCCACCAGACCTAACGGAGTTTGCAAAACAGTTTGATATCCAGTTGCTAACTCATAACGATCCAAAAGGTTAGTATAAAATGTTTGGAATAAACTTCAGCCACTGAATGATTGCCCAGATGTGTCGCAGATTCAATGATATTTTTCCTGTTAAATATTTTTCTTTTTAAAGTTTGTGTATTTAAAGTTTAAAAAAAAAATAGAACCACTCTATAAACCTTATAGGAAGTAGTTTAAATTATAGCACATTTAAAAAAAGCAGTTCACTAACTTTCATATACGTTTTCATACTTACTCGATTAATTATAAAATCCATTTCATTGAAAGTAAATGGGTGAAGATCTGGAATATTCTCTGACAGATACTATTGTCTAGTGCCCTTGTCTAGTGCCCTTTAGATAGGGGCACCTAGATACTATGGATCTTTAAAAATGGTCTCATCTTGATGTAATCTGAGAAGTTGCTGACTGCTACTCTGATCTGTCCATGTCCCTTATAACAAAGTGCATAGGTCTGGGTTAGATGAAGCCGCAAGAATGTAGAACATTCCTTAATGTCATGAGATTTCTACCAACTGCTTTTGACTCTGACAAGTACATTGAGTAATTTTTTTAATTAATGTATTTTGCTTGCAGGTCATACTACTGCAAAGTAGAGATCTGAAATGTGTAACTTCCCAGCCCAGGACCACCATACATTAGTCATGGCCAAACCTTTGTTGCCTCCTCACCCCCAGTTTCCCTTCCCTCCCTTGTGTAAATCAAAATTTTAAAATGTTACAAATTGTCTGTCCTCTTGCTTCAGTAAGACTTGGTTCTTAAATGTGGCTCACCAGAATGCAATAGATAAGAACGGGGACAACTAAATCATCTTATGTTCTTACTAGTATTGTGATTGCCCCTATAACTACAGCACTTTTCAGTGTAGAAGGTAAAACAACCTCAGTTAGACACCAACATATTACTGTTTTAACCACTTCAAGCTTCAAATCCTCAACAAACTAAGCCCATCTGCGTTTTGCTGTATAGAAGGGGGTGCCTTTGTCTTAGCCTGATTTAGTGGGCATTCTCCAAGCCACAGAGCATCAGTGAATTTAGGGAGCACTGTAGGACCTCTACTACCCAGTCACACAAAATGGTATTAACTTTTCAATACAAAGCAAATTGTGCTCCCCTCCCACCTACTGTGAGGGAAATGAGTTGTGATTGCTACTTTAAGTGAAAGTAGTTAATGCAACAAGAAACTTTTCTGGAGTTACTTAAAGTTATTTTGCCTTTTACATACATGCTATGACCCAAAAGGATTCATGATCAACTCTGTAAAAATCGACTCTGCATAGTTCAATGCTTTAATCTAATTAAGAGCGTTGATGCTCAAGAATGGGACTGTCTTAATCTTTGTAACTCTTAATTCAATGCTAGTAAACTCTGAGAGACCAGGATTCCAAGTTAAATCCTTAAAGAGTTTAAAAAAAATTATCATTACAGAAGGCAATAAGTAATTCATTGGTTAGGAATTAGCATCAGTAAAATAACCAAAGTATAATTTTGTAAGAAGACTAGCATAAGGTCTACCTCTGAAGGAAACCAAGGAAAGAAAGTACAAATCAGTATACACACTAGCATAGGTCTGCCTTCGAAGAAATAAGCTAAAAGACTGACTCATTTCCAAAATAATGCAACTTTTATAAGGTTTCAGGGTATAGAAGTAACTCATTTCATGGTATGAAATGACATTATAAGGTTAGACTAGCAATGTTGCAAACACATAAACCAATCAATATTCTGATAAAGAAGATACTTTTAGATACATCTACTGCCTAATGCATTTCATTGATTAGGCTAAGCGTAACACCGCAGTACGATGGTTCGCTCAGCTAATGGAAGACATTGACAGGAAACCTTGAGAAGTTACAAAAAAAAGAAACATCTTGAACATTTCTTCTTCGAGAGAGCAAAATTATTATATTACCAACACCACAATTGAGGATTTGTCTTGGATGATTCTCCTGAAATGCAAAAACACAGAAGCACACAGAGAGAAAATGGCTTTCTCGCCTAAAATAAACATGCACTATTGTTCTGCAAATGTTAATCGCCGTCATTGCAGTCTGACTGCGACCTAATCATGGTAACTGAATCACGTTTAAATTAAGCAGTATTTCTAATCAGTAAAAACTTACCTACACATATGATTTTTTTACTCTTATATCCCAGCTCTTTACTGTTTTAAGCTTGAGGGACCCTGCCAACTAGTGGCAAGACTAAAAGGTTTCAATTGCTGTTGATTCAGTGCTTTGCACACTGGGCTGTGCATCCATGTAACAGTCATATGCAGACACAATCCCTTCTGTGCTCATAGACACAACCTTGCCACTTCTCGTTTTCTCTACTGAACGATATGGATCAGAGACAGCTTCTTCATGGTCAAGGAATTCCTCAAATGGGTCTGCCCTTAAAACTATTTGGTCTCTTTTTTGGATTGCGTGTGTGCTGTGCCTTTTTTTAATTTAAATTCAGCCAGGGTAGCTTATATACCAATGCTTGTGCTTTAAAACGTGCATTGTGTCACAGGTAGTTTGCAGAAGCTCAACTGCATAACCTTTAAATCTCTTGCTGGAGGGAAACCAGCTGGTGCGCGTCTTTGTACTGTACACTGCTACCAGTACAGTGTCCCTCCAGAACTGCCTGGCTTGTGTGCAGAGCTAGGGTTCACCAAACCCACAGTAGTAGCGTTCAGCACTAGAACTGAGAACCAGAAGGTGATTAAAGGGCCCTGGCCATCATGTTACACCATTTCTGCTATCAAGGTAGAGGCTGTTCATCCTCTAGTGTCCTTGTCCCATCAGAGGTAACAATCACTTCCCTTAACAAGTTCACAGAGTAATCGTGGCAAGCTGAAATAACCTGTTTGCGAGTTTTTTTTTCTCCTGGCACAAGACAACTTGTTTCACTCTGATCAGTTATCATGGATGTGGGAAAGTGTTTAACATTCCCTGCAGCCAAGGGCCCTTGAAGAACCCCAACCCTGTCTTGCTCTGGAAACTCCATTGCGCCGGCGATTCAACTCAGCTGCTAGCCTTGTACGGATCCAAATGTACTTTTGCACTAAGATGAAGCCAGACTTGTCTCGTTCTGGCTGCAGTGCTGCACGTCTATTCCACAGATTGAGCACGTCTCCCTCCTTGCAGTGGTGTACTGCAAAATGATTGGGGGGCCCCCTTGTATAATGTGATCAGGGGCCCCCAAGTCGCCCATATCTCAAAGATATTCATTGAACCTGGCCTCATTTGGGATCCCGCGGCACTGCAGGGGCTTGTGTTACACCCCTGCCTCCTTGATTGCGGGTCAAGGGAATACCTCTCATTTCACTTTGATACTTCAGTGACTTTCACCAGATGGTTGACCTTAGCTTATCGTGTGGGTTGTCTGTCACAATCCTCTGCTTGACTAGCGGAGCCATCTCACCCTTGTGGCTCCGTGGCTGAATGTGGCTCCTATGCTGTCTAAGTGGTGTGTAGAGCCTCACCGAAAGAAAAAGCTCAACTCCCCATTTTTACAGCAGACTTATTTAACACAACTGTCTTAATGGCTATGATGGTGCTGTCAAATTAGCTTTTAAAACCTTGTTTATGCATGATTGACTCAACAGATTGCATTGTACCATTGATATAGTTATACCAGATATCACTAGTGGTTGGTGAGCATTCATATTTTTGTATGTAAGACCAAAACAGCCAACGCAGATAACACAAACCAACGCACAATCACTCCTCTTGCACGAGAAAAGCGAGATGTCGTACTCTGACACACAAACTTCAGAAATTGAACATCCTAGACATCTCATGTCCACAGTCCCCTACTCTGCAAGGCCCTATTAAATTAATCTGCATCTTTTATGTTAGGTAACAAATTCTCATGCCTCCGGCTCTCTTAGTCTGCCTTTTTACAGTTTTGTTTTGCTTGTAAACCGACCTTCCATAATGTTTATATATTATTGATTGCTGAATTAACTAAATAAAGAAAGCAACAATGAATGGCTTTGCTTAGCCAGCTTAATCACCCTCTCATGAATTGCTGGTACCTGTTAAGTAGCACTCTCACTTTACATCCTGGCATGCATTTCATTTTATACATCTATGGAGAACGGTTTATCGCCTATTTAGTTTAATCTGGATAGCTGAACCATGTTCAGCTTTTCTTTTGACTATAAGCCACGTGAAGAGTAAGTGGTAGTGTGTAGTTTTGTTCAATTGTTCAAATGTAATACATTTTTGTTTTAATCTTTTCCTTTAGAACTGCTCACGGAGTCCAGCTTCCAGGAAACCATCAAAGAAGCAATTGAAGATAGTCACTCAAAGGAGTGGACGCCATTGTGGCTGTTGCGTTACTCCGTGATTGTTAAGAGCAGAGGCATTATAAAATCAAAAGGCTATATTTTACAGGCTAAGCGAAACGTCCCTCCTCTTGTACATCATTCGTTAGGCTATGAAAGCTAGCTAAACTTGAAATCAACTGCCTTCTTGTATGTAAAACTTATATGAAGGTGCCTGTAAAGGTCTTCTAAAGAGTAGAAACTGTAAAATATTGCTGGTGTCTGACCAATTTGTTTACAAAAATCACGTTCATAAAGGCATTGTATAAAATAACTGTCCTGTCCCAGAGAATATTTGTGTCTACGCACTGTGGATTGTTTCATTAAACATTTTATTTTGCAATTGCTGGTTGGTTTTCAATTTAATTCATTTAACTTGGAGTTGAGCTGCACGGGGTGAAATTCAGTGTTACACCACAATCAATTTTGAGATTAGTCGTTTCTGATATAGGCGACAACTGAAAATTAAGATGCCATGGGCAAGTACTCAGATTTATTAGTAATGAGTGTATACAAGTGGTCTTACTGGAGTTGAAAGACATTAGGTGAAACAATATCTTCAGTACAAGGAATCGGCTTTGAGTAACACAGGAAGACTTTAGGCAACCTTTAACCAGGAAGCGAAAATAAAAGCTTAACCACAATCTAAGGTGACTCATCTAGGTTTTTTTGTTGAGGGTTTACATCAATGCAAAATAAACAGCATTATAAAAACTATATAGGGTTAGTTCTCAATTATCAAAATAAACATCTACTTGTACGGAAGCTGTATAACAGCAAAGCTAGGAGGCAAATGAGCTCACAAGTGGCATGCTTAGTATGAAATCCACCAATTACGAAAATAACGATTGTTGATTAATTTGTTACATGTATTGACTGTCATGAAGTTGACTTAGAGCGATGATATGAATAATCGTGAAGAAATAGTAGTCCCGCTACTCCTTAAAACATAAGAGACAGAAATTATAACTCACGGAAATGAATAGTACATTAAGAAAATAGAGAAGGGATATGAGGAAAGAAGGGGATGCATTATTGTGCGATCTACCACTTGCTCTGTGGAAACGTGTAACATTTGTGTTCTTAGAAAAGATCCTGTGAAATAGATCATTCCAAATACAAGAGGCTTCTTCGATATACTTGTCTAATGAATGCCAAATGTTGTTGGACAACCTATCAGTAGCATGCAATGGGCGTACAGAATTATAGGCACACTTATGTTACCCATACCTACCAAGTATGGAAAGAGAGAAGGTTGGCAGATTTCCAATCAAAAAGGATCTCTTTGACTGGTATTGTTAATAAAAGGTGCTGTAGAATGTATTAATCTCTAGTAAGAAGAGGGTGTGGAAACACTCACGGTCCAAGAAGCACAATAAGGAAGTCTAATAAGATCTGCTGTTTAAATGTAATTGACTACCAGTCTACAATATCCTTCCAGTAACATTGAATTATTCTACAGCTTAAAAACTTGTGCTCAAAGTCCCCAAATTTTTCTTCACAGTTCTAGCACGCATCAGATTCAATTAATTTAACATTAGCCAATATGCTTGGGATCCAGTATGCTAAGTGCTATGTGAAATTTGGACCAAGCGAGGGAGGGCATTCTTTTGTATTGAAGGAATTTGGAAAAATCTCTATTTAGATTTTTGAATTCTTTACCACATTTGGATTGGAGTGCAGAAGCAGGGTTGATTATGTCAAAGGAGAGCGCCATCTTTACAGAATTTTCTCTTTCCTTCCTGGCACCGGTGCAGAAATGTGCTGCCGTGCACGCACACACGTTTGCACCATAGTGCAAGGGTGTGCGCGTGAGACTTGGCATAGGTTTTGTACTGGAAGGGTAGCCGTCCAGTACAAAATATTATGCATAGACTAACTTTAGAACTTTCTCACCTTCTATGTGTGCCGTACAGTGCAGCACACATGTAAAATCGGAAAAGAAAGGAGAAATAAAAGCATTTCTCCATGATAGCGCCAGACTGAAGTGTGCACTATTTTTTGACTCAAGACCTGGTCTACTTTTTTGGGGGGTAAATGGGGTTTTGTGTCAAATCTTGGGTGGTTGCATGGGAACGCGCATGCACCACCCATGGAACACGCCCTTTGCGCTGAGTGATGCAAAGCATCGCTAAACGCTACTTTTAGTTGATTTTCCAGTGCAAAGCACGTTTTGCACAGTAAAGGACATTAGTAAAAAAAGATTTTTGTTGCAAACCGAGCTCTAAATCATAGTAAATATACCCCTTGGTTTATTAAAGTAGCAAACGATAGAGGGCCAGAAGAGGAATACAAATCTTTGACTAGAGACAGGAGATTGGATGTTCGGAGATATGCGTGGACATTTTTTTGTCTAAAAGGAGGCTTGTCTTCCCTGTGTCTGTCAGGATTTGTTTTGAGTGTGAAGTGTTAAAGCTACCCATCATGAGGGTTGAAATAATGTGATTAGGGAAGCAAGTTCATGTTCTATGTAAAGCCAGTAAGGCTAGGAGACCGGATTTTCAATAAATCAATGTGCTACTTGTGTAGAAAGGTAAGTGGTTTGGTAATTAAACAAATTTGGGAATTTGCATTCTCCATTTCGGTAGTTTAATTATAATTTTGTATAAGAAATTCTGGCCTTTAAGTTATTCCATAGGAATGAGGGTGTCCTTTTATCCATAAGAAAAAGTGGCTAGATAATCTTACTACCAACATGCTAGAAAAAAAACTGATCAAGGGGGAGATCATAGCTTTCAGAGTTCAACTCGGTTTTTCCCAGGGCTTATTTTCATGACCAAAAATCAGGTCCGGTCATTTGAGAACCATACTCCAAGGTATTTAATGTGATTGGTCCGTCAAAAAAAGAACGCCTGAATTGCCAAGGCATGAAGGGAAGCTATGAACATTTATAGGCAGTACTATAATTTTATATCTGGTTGGACCCTATCCCGGAATTTCGGAGAATGACTGCATCATTTCCCACCATAGTATTGGCATTTGCAGAAAACACAAGTATGTAGTTTGCATAGGCTACCGCTTTAAGAAGAACCAAATCAAAACAGAAGCCCTCGATGTCCGCAGATGTATTTAATAGTTGTAAAAGAGGATTGATAGCCAACAGAAACAAAAGAGAAGTGAGAGCGGAAACCTTTGCGTGTGCCCTGTTGAAGAGGGACAGCATCCGATGAGGCACTGTCAATTCTCACCCGGGCAATAGGAGCAACATATTAGGCCATACCAATTCTTATAAAGCGAAGTCTATGTTGTGGTGATGTCGGACGGCTTCTAGATGAGACCAAGTCACCTTATCAAAGTTCTTTTCTGCATATATAGCTATGGCCGGTGCAGGGGAGGAAACAAGATCAGCATTTTTGACAATATGACAATATTGTCGCGCGCTAACCACCTTCCAAAAAGCCTGATTGAGATTTATGTAGCAACTTTGTAATAATAGGTTCCAGGCATTTGCCAAAATATTAGCATCATTTGGGGTTTATATTTTAATTAAGGAAATTGACCTATTGTTTTTTGGGTCTGCATGGTGTTTAACCTCTTGAGATGACGACTATTGACACCTCTGCAGCTCTACTAGAGACCTTACCTGTGTGTGCAGAGTGTTTTAGGACAGCTTCAAGTGGAGTAAAGATTGTGGGCAACATGGTTTTATAGAAGCTGATTGGAGGCCAATCCAGGCCGGGGGCTTTGCAGCTGGGAATTGATTTAACGGCATCTAAAATCTCTTCCCCCCCCCCCCCCCCCCCCCCCACAATAGGTTTGCTAAGGGCCACTCGATCTGGGTAAGAAATCGAGTCTGGGTACAATTTATCCTCTTTGGAGGCAAGAGTGATTGGTTTATATAGTGGAGCGTAAAAGTTTCTTTATACTTTGAATATTTCCTTAGTCTTAGTGGATCCGTCGGAGTGTTTGATGTTGGTGATTACAGATTTATTTCTTTTAAATAAGCAGCAGTTTCACCCGCTTTGAGATAAAGTCGTTTTTTTTAGCTTTCTAAGCATTGACCCATAAATGAGCTGGTTTACGAACTAGTTTGTTCTATTCATATTTAAATCGGTTAAGCTTGTTGAACAGTGTAGTCTTTTGTTTGTCTGTTTTTAATTCCATTTATTTACTATTATCATTTACGAGAGCATTTGATCTCTTTATTCTTGCTAGCCATTGTATAGCCAGGCCTATAGTATACCACTTTAAGGTAATACGGTATCCGATCAGGTGACAGGAGAAGTTACAGAATGTGAGTTTTCTTGAGTGAATAATTCCAATTCCCTGGTTAAAACCTTGACTTCTGATTCACCCTCTAAAGGATCTGCATTCAAATGGCAAGTATAACTTTTTCCAATATCCTGGTTAATACGGAAGGCTATAGAAATAGCAACATGGTCAGATATAACTATGGGTTTAATCGCAGCTTGACTGAAGAAGCGTGATGTTGACCACTAAGTAATCTATGCGGGAGTAGCTCATATGTGACGCAGGGAAGAATGTGAAATCATTCGCAACAGGACTAAAGAGTATCAAAATGTCATTAAGCATGTGATTTTTACAAAGGTTCTGTAAGGTCTCATGTGCTTTCGTGGCCTAAATTTGGAAGTTGAAGGTCTGTCCAGGATTAGATCTATGGGGAGATTAAAGTCTCTCCCACAGATGATGGAAGGATTTTGTGGAAGAAGAGCCAATTTCAAATTTAGCAAATCCCATAATTGAGGCTTATCGACATTCAGGGCTTGATGTTCGAAACATAAAGTTTGTTTTCTCCATTTTTGTTTTAGGCTTATTAAGAGCCATCTACCATCATTATCTTGTTCCATCATGACTATTGATAGACCAGTGTGCCTAGAAAGCACAGTGATAATCCCATTCTTTTTTTTATCCACCACTCGTGAATAGATGTCCTCTACCCAAACTAATCTCGGAGACCGCGCCTATCTATATGTGATTTTTGTTTCTTGCAAGAATACAATATCACCTTTTTAATTTACTGCAATAATCACTAATTTTCTTTCTTTTGACTGGGTGATTCAAGCCTTTCGTGCTAAGGGATACTACCCTAATGGTAGGCATGGAAGTAGTGTTAAGAGTAGAAAACAATGCCTTGTTGTAGATGGGTGTCTGATATGCTTGGAAGACACCAATGTATCACTGTATGGCCCGACAAGAAGAAAGAATTTACTATTAATATTCACATAATAAACCAAATTAAATGCCTAAATGCACCCACACCTATCCCACTAGTAGCAGACTGAGAGTTGATGTGACTGAGCACTAGGGAAAGACAGGCAAGAGAGACGAGAGCCACTGCAACGCCAAAGGACATAGTGAAGTGGTACCATTGGCATGGGAAAACATTCTATAGCACAGTAACGCAAGTCATGAACCAACAGAGAACTCTGATTTAAAGCAGGCTAATCTGTAATCTGACATTTACAGTACAATATTTTGGGTAGTGGTGAATCACCTGTAGATAATGTCTATATGTAAAATGTTCATATCAAAATAGCAAAAGATGGACAAATACTAAAGTTGAAACAACCTTCATGTTCAAATACAGACCAGAGTATCATCAACCTGGGTAGTGAATCTGAATAGTGATAAACTGGCAAACCTTATATACTACACAGCATGCACGTAGCGAACGACACAGTGATAGGGCACACTATTACAGAGTCCAGGTAGCATATGAAATCGTCAGCCTAAACCATGAGACTTCAGCTGCGAATTCAGGTGTCCGTGCCAGTCTCCGATTTATTGTTACTAAAGGTATCCAGATCTGCTGGTTCAGAATAAATATTTGTCTGGCCTTTGAATAAGATTCGAAACTTGAAGGGGCCCATGAATGAGTGGTGAATGGACATTTCGGACAACTTTATGTGGAGAGTAAAAATACCTTTGGCTCTAGATACTGTATTCCTCACAGTCTTGTCAAAATGAAATTCTAGCCCTGTTCTAGAAAATGGCTTTTCTCTTCCTCATAAGTGCAAAGATAAGTTCCAAATGTTGATGCCTCAATAATTTGAATACCAGTGGTCTAGGCGAAGAGGCATTTTTAGGTTTGAAAATAGGAACGCTATGAGCATGTTCTCTTTCAGAATGTCTAGTAAATTAGATGTTTAACGTTGCAGGAATCCATTTTTCCAGAACTTCAATGGTGGAGTGTTGAATCCTGGACACCTCGAAGGCCAAAAATGGAAAGATTACTTCTCCGATTGCAGTCTTTCCACTCTGTAATTTTGCGTTTGAGAGTAGTAATCTGTTTATTAGATTTTTGGAGTTGTTTGTTATTGAGGTTGCTGTTGTCTTCCAGGGAACAAATCGTAAATTCCACATTGGTTAGTCTGATATTTAGGTCCTTTAAGTCTTTCCTAATGCCAGCTACTTCAACTTAAAGCAGGTCTGTATTGGGTGTAGTGCTCCGCACAATATCGTGCATAGAGTTCAATGTCTTTAGGATGGTGTCCAAGGTAGAAGTGTTGTCGGATTTGACCTTTAAAGGAGATTCTGAAATCGGGCGATCCTATTTTGTTCTTTTTAGGTTGACTTTAGCATTTTTCTCCTTGTGGTTTTTCGAATCCACCATCATGCAGTATCCCTTTTTATTTAGGTGAAGTAATTAATACTTCCTTAAGAAACACTGGAGGATCAACGTATGTGCGTTGCAAAGTCACTAGACTAATGCTTACAGAGCAGTTCTCATGGACAACCAGGAATATATTGATGGCACAAGAACTCTAGGAAGGTGCCTGAGGGAACCTAGGAAAAACAGAACCCATGGTTGCTGTGGAGCAGAGTCTTCCTATTGTAATATTCACGTTTTGCCAAAGCATGAAAGGATTATGATTTGACTACCCTACACCAGCGAAGGTTGGTCGAACAGACCACAGCAAGAGCTCTGAGGATAGGATGGTTGCTGTGGGTGGCACATTGCGTACCTTAGCAGTGGAAAGCAATCGAAAAATAGTTTTTTTTGTAGTACAGCCTCACCATGTTATCTCTGAGGAATTATTTAGCACGATAGCAGCAGGGAAGAAAAAGAGGAGGACTGACAGCTATTGCACACAAGTGCACATACGTTGGGGGGGGGGGGGTAGACACATGGCTAATTAGAAAAATCCCTCATCCGTAGTGTATTTTGCTGCCACCGCTACCAAACCCTACTTTGCAGCCCAGTCACAGCCCAACACTGGTAGACAAAGGAGAATACAAAAGTTGTCACAATAGCTATTTTAACATCTGGTGGAAGCGGGTCCGATGTTGTGCGGCACCGCCATTTTCTTCACAATGTCGGGTCCAGGTTACAAAGGGCAGGCTAGCACAGCAGTTGAGTCGGGGTGTACGTACTGCATATCTTCCAGTTCACCACGGCTCACACTCCTCCCTTATGTGTTTTCTGGTGTTTCCTCTTCATGGAATGGGCTTGTCGATATGAAGTGCCTATCGGGTCTCAATTTGGAGCTGCCATTTTGCCTTGGTACCAAGCTACGTCCCCCATTTCCCCACAAGGGGGCTCATCTTTTAGAACTTTCCTCAGGTCCTGACACCTTGCATTGAGAAATTCTGCCATTCAAAGCAAACCATAAATATAGGAGCTAAAAGCAAAAAGAACAAAATGATGGACGGAATGCTGAGCAATGTCAAGCACTCCCCATACCCCCGTTACCCCCCCCCCCCCCCCCCCAAACTGACCCGTACAGAGATCTAGGCCTAAATCCATTTTTTTGGGCTCACCACGCCATTCCACTTTAGACCCTGTCATATGCAAATCTGCCTTGACCCTGTTCCCCATGGGAACAGTCCAGGCCGAACTGCCAGGCCAGGCCTTCCCCCGACCAGAGACAAGTATACTGGGACCTCTAGCAACCAGGCGAGACAACCTGGCCTGGTGAGATCCCTGCGCTGATACCTTTCCCCATTCAGGTGAAGTCCCGAATGAACATATAGCACTGCAACAGATGCAGAGGGTGTCCGGCCCCCCCAAAAACACAATAAGAGCCAACACACCCTGGTTGTCTCAGGGCCTCAGAGAGGATTTGCCATCCTATTCCAGCATTGAAGAGTATGGCGAAGGACGATTTTTGTTAGGGACATAGCTGGAGTGCTCAGAAGGGCGACTGGCGGTGGAGATTAGAGTTTTGGCCAGTAAATCTAAGTTTTTCTCCCTACAATGAGTTGAGAGAGACTTCCATTTTGTCCCAGTAATACTCAAACTAAAAGGGAAATAAGATTCTGGATAATGGTAAAGAGCACTACCTAGCAACATGAAAACAACTGAAATGTTTCGCATGGTTGTAAGTGCCAATACCATTTCTTTATTACCATGCAGAAATTGAAGTAAGTGGGGGGGAATGAGGTTCCCAAGCTTTATTATTTTGATCAAAACAGTTCCCATACTTCCGCTCATAGACTGTTAAGTTGCTTTGAAAGATGGGCTAATTGAGAGAGGCAGCTAAAGAAGAAACAAGCCTTCTCTCCAAGGTACCTTCTACCTGAAAGAAATGTAAATCTGTGCAATTGGTTAATCACCAAATCAGATGTCTCTAGGTTTAACTTGACTGTTACTGAAGTGATTACATTAATCAACTGTCCTACCAAAAAAATGCAATTCCCACAGAGAAATGAATTTTTATTTAAGATATGTGCGCTATATATTTGATATGCATTTATCTGTAAGTGAAAGCCCAACAAAAATGTTAAAGAATATTTTGTTCTTTTTGGCCATGTTTCTGACCCTGCCACCACACTTGCTGATCACGTCCCCTTTGTATCGTCAATCAAAGTGCCTGTACTTTTTTTATGCACTCTAACTGCTGCTACCATGGTTAACCTCAACAAGCATTTGCAATGCAATAGGTCTTGTGTTTACGAGAGTTTGAGCTATTGGCAGTGCAATAGCTTAAACTCTCACAAATGCGAGACCTATTGTATTGCAAATTATTAGCGCCCATGCAGCGCTTTCACATTCATTGGGGCTGCACCCTTTTCTTTAGACAAGCCGTGTCTAAAGAAGGGGGCGTGGCCGACATTAAAGTGAAACCGCGGTATGGAGCTCTTTGACAAAGAAAAGCATCTGTTTGACAGGTTGGCAAAAGTGATGCATGATCTTCTTGAATTAATCTCCGATCCTCCCTGCACAGTAATAAAAGTGGTTGAATTAATCTGAACCACTGGTAATCACTCTGGCCGCATCCCAGTGCATCATTATTTTGCACACCATGACGCCTCACTTTGGACCCAGCTATATGCAAATCAGTCTTGACCATTTTCCAATGGGAACAATCCAGCCCGAACAGCCAAGCTAGGGGAGGACCTGGCTTGGCAGCTTGGACTGGACTGTTCCCATTGGGGCAGGTTCCAGACTGATTTGCATATGGCTGAATACAAACTGATGTGGTACGGTGGGTGAAAAATGATAGCTGGGGATGCGCACTGAGCGATTGCCAGTGGTTGAGATTAATTCAAGCATTCCATTCATCACCTTGTTGTTGTTGCTGTCGTTCAGAAATGCTAAACAAACATTTTTGCCAAGCTCCTTGAAGTGATCATTGGAAACCTGAGGTCTTGTTGCAGTTGACTCCCTAAGTGCAACGGATATGCCCAGACGTGGGTCCTGTGCTCACTGCGCCACTGGAATCAAGCTATACCTGGCTGATGACCCTTATCCGTGCAAAACCGGTCCTAGGTTCCTTGTATTCTGGTTCAGGGAGAACCTACTTGGCAGGTTGGGCTGGACTGTTCCCATTGGAGCAGGGCCAAGACTGATTTGCATATGTCTAGTTCTAAACTGAGGTGTCATGGTGGGTGTAAAATTATGGATGGAGATGCGGCCCGAGCGTTGCCATTGGTTGAGGTTAATTCAAGCATTACATCCATCACCTTGTTGCTGTACTTTAGAAATGCATCACACACATTTTTGTCAAGCTCCTTGAAGTGATCACCAAGCATCCTGAGTCTTTTTGCCCACACCAGATGTTTGTCTCACTGACCATGTAGTACATGGCTACTATTTGAAGTCTTGGTCTGTTTTTTTCCCCCATCTTCCACACATTCTCATGTTCCACCTTCAGTTGTCTCGTCATAGAGGGTTTTTCAATTGATTTCATTACTGTATCCCAACTCAAAAGTTGGTCACAGAGTTTGAACATGACCTTCAGTGCCTTCACATTTTTTCCCCAGGTGAATGATTTGAGAAATTACACATGATGGAGTCTTTGAGGGATGTACATGTGCCCAACTGTGAAAACATCATCTCAACCTTCCTGTTCTTTAGTTGCTGTAGCCCAATGTAGCCCGACCTTCTCCTGACCATCAGTGACTCACATGGTGCTTCTTGCACATAATGAAGATGTCAATGCATGCTGGGGGGAGAATTTAATAGTGTTTTGGATACAGTGCTGGACCGATCGTTTCCCCCCCCCCCCCCCCCCCCAGGCACGAACACGGTTCACGCCATGAGAGCACTAACTGAATGGGCGACACAATGGTGTCTGACTGATGCATGGAGACACCTACACCCGACTGACAGTGTATTCCTATTATTCAGGAGCTCATAGGTTGCATGCACACCTAGACCGTTTTATGACATCCGCCGCCTTATGTAGTCTCGACGCATTATGTGGGCCGGACCCATTCGGACCATAATCCCCATTCTTTAGATCTGCAGTGGGAAAATGTCAGACCTCCGATCCCAACCTGGAGACTACAACCTGATATTCTATTAGATGCACCCTTCCATGGCTCATTAGCCACTGCCATTGATCAATATTTTGCTGATAACGCTGGAACGGCCTCCACAGCCCAAATAGAATGGGACGCCTTCAAGGTAGTGGTACGTGGCCACTGCCTACACACGCAGGCAGGCATGCGCAAGCAGCTGGAGAAAGACCTGCTCAGAATAGAACAACGCTTAGCCACACTTGAGCAGGAGGAGTCTATGGACGCCATGGATACACTGTCCAGAGTGCGAGAGGAACATTTGCGGCTGCTGGACAGATTACGCTGTTTAAATTATGCAGCACACTCTGCGAAAACCCATCACCAGGGTGACAAGACAGGCAAGCTCCTCTCGTGGCTAATCGGGCAGGAACTTCTGACCCCGCCGATCACGCCCGTGCGTACACTGCAGGATACTGTGGTATACACCCAGGCAGCCATTCATGACGAATTCACATCTCACTACGCTCTGTTATACATGACCCAAGCGCAGGCCATGCCCACTGAGCTTCAATCCTTTCGAACAGGAATCGCGTTACCGCAACCTATCCCCGAGCAGCAGGAGGAGCTCAATGTTCTTTTGCAGGAGGAAGTAAGACGCAACATTTTTTTATTGTCTAATGGCAAATCACCGGGCCCTGATGGTTTTGCCGCAGAATTCTATAAGGCGTACTCAGACATCTTACTCCCGCAGTTACTGGCTCTATACGCAGCCGCCATAGAAGATTCCTCGCTCACAACTACACAAAACGAGGCGACCCTCGTCTCCTTAAGCCGGGTCGAGACCCTCAACTCCTCGGCTCCTATCGCCCCCTAGCGCTCTTTAATACAGACTACAAAATATTTGCCTCTGTGCTGGCCAAACGTTTAGCCCCATTAGTAAAGACGCTGATTCATCCTGACCAGAACGGATTTGTCCCTACCAGAAGCAGCTCCGTTGACATACGAAGGCTATTTCGTGTGCACATGTATGCTCCACATGACTGGCCGCGTCCGGGTGCTTAGTTCTTGATTTGGAGAAAGCTTTTGATTCTCTAGAGTGGCCTTATCTTGCAGTGGTTTTGCGTAAATATGATTTAGGGGACGGTTATATACAGATGGGCCGTCTCCTCTATCAACGCCCTACGGTGCGGGTCAGGATGGGGAAGTTAATCTCTGACGCCTTGAGAATAAGACGAGGGGACACGGCAAGGCTGTCCGTTGTCCCCACTACTTTTCTCCCTAGCTATGGAGCCCCTCAGAGCCAGTGGTGGTGATTGGGGAATACCGTTAGGCGACGGGCTACACACGGTCTCGCTATACGCGGATGACCTACTACTGTATATCAGAGACTTGCAGGCTATACCTTCAGACATTTTCCGACAATTTGAACGATTGTCAGGACTCAAAGTGAACTAGACGAAGTCCGGAGTGTATTCTTTTACCAGCGGGGTGACTGATAACAGCTATCACTATCAATGGATCCACGTTGGCTTGGTATCCATCCATGTTCAGGTACTTAGGCTTATACATATACAGATCCCCCACAGATATATTGGAGGGCAATCTGGTGCGGGTCATAACGGCTATCGGAGCGCAAGTCCACTTCTGGAAAACGCTGCCATTAAGTATGATGACCCATAGTCACCTTGGCGAAAATGATCATTCTACCGCGACTGTTACATTATTTTTCCATCCTCCCAACATATGTCCCAGACAAGATCCTCCGGAGCCTAGAAGGCATCCTTCGTGATTTGATCTGGAACAAAGGCAGACCGTTTATAGCGTTAAGCAAACTGTATGCACCCACGAGTAGCGGCGGCCTAGCAGTCCCAAATATGGAATTGTACTATCTGGCTTCCCAGCTACAGTGGGTGTCCAAATGGATGAGCGGGAACGGAATAGCGGACACTGCAACTACGGCGCCGCCATGGCCACAATCCCAGCTGTACTACTACTTTCACCCCATAAACTGACTCCCCTGTCCGCCCCAGATGTATGCATCATTGGCTCATAAGTACTACCGGAGAAGCCTCTATCTGATCCGTGACTCGCCTCCTTATGCTCCTCTGTTATGACTAATAGGAACCCCCAGAGGCAAGGGGAAAGTGTCTGAAACTGAATTACAAACGTGGCATGGGGCAGCTCTAGACTCGGTGGGCGATCTGTATGCGGAGGGCAACCTTCTCACATTTGATACTTTGTCCATGGAAAATGATATTCCTGCCAGCCAATTTCTTCTACACACGGCAATAGTGAGTACCCTAACGACGGCCTGGGGAGACATCACAACTGTGCCCCAAACGCATTTACTCGTACAATACCTGCATGTAATGGGGGAGGGCTCGCATGTGGTACACTGGTTGACAGAGGCTCTCCTGGCACACACGTTAAAACCACTGACGAGACTTCGCGAGAAGTGGGCTGCAGACAGAGGACGGTTGTGGACAGACATGGAATGGGCGACAATTGTGGCTGGTTCTACCTACATACCACTCAACTCAAGGTTTAAACTTATTCAGACATACATAATACACAAGGCGTACCTCCCCCCTGACAAGATCAATGACTATTTCCACCTCGATACCTCTGCTTGCCTCAGGTGTAAGCTAATTGGTGCTGATTTGTCACACATGTTGTGGTCTTCTGCATCACTACGGTCCTACTGGCATGCAGTAGTGGATACATTGACAAAATGTACCGCGGAGCCCTTGCTATTCAATTGGGAAACCTGTGTCCTAGGGCTATACCCACGGACAAAAAAGAATAAGAGTAGCATCCAGATTCAGAGATCTGGGCTTGATAACAGCAAAACGCCTTATCACGAAACGATGGAAACACACTGACTCACCAGCGCCGGCCAACAGGGAGAGATCCTTCACAGTATGGGCACAGGCTGAGAGTGCTACGCTACATAAGGAGGAAACTGCGGGATTGCGCAAATACCCGATTGCGCAGGTCTGGGACGATCTCCTCAAAACGCTCACACACCCAGACACCGTGGAAAGAGACCCGCAACCCCCTAGCGGCATTGATGCTATCCTACTGCAGCCCACTGTTTCCCTCCCCTCTTCGACATGACAGCAGGGGCCGCCACCATTCCAACGCGGCAGGTCAGACACGGCAAGCGGATAGTGCGACACCCCTCGCACATCATTAACATATCACTAGACTTTCCCATTAGCGTTCTTTCTAATTTCGCAATGTATTGACCCTTACACTCCTCCACACCTACACTACGATGTAGCTTCCGCGAGCTAAAGATGGCGTCCTTTTGTGTTTTACTTTTTTATCATCAGTTATAGTTCACTTAAATAGACATCGTACTCAGACACTTGGCACTGATACTGCACATAGAGACAATGAGAAACATTCACAAGGTCCCCATAACCACGCTTGGGCGAAGATGTAACTGTAGCATGCATATTCATATGTCATACCTTGTCCTTTCTATAAATGCATAACTACTTGATGTTTTACATATTGTTGATACATGCTTGATATGATGCAGGACAAATGTATAATGTGCCGCCTGTACTTAAAGAGAAAACCCTGGTTAAAAGAAAAAATGAAGATGTCAATGCATCCCCTTCTTTGAACAGAATTAGTTTAGTACTCAAAAGTATGGAGTGTTTAACCAAAGGTGCACTTTTGTTTAACGTGGAAGGATATGTAGACTTTCAAGAAAGAAAAATAATACACTATTTTCCCTTTCAAACCTTCCATGATGTCCACTGACCAGAGTTCAAAGTTCCACTGCCGGCAATACGGTTCTCATTAATTTTCTATGCACTAATTGCAATTTCAAGTCAGCGGACCTTGTGCATTTTTTCCAAAAATTGGTTAATAAATGAGCAATTTTTTCAACCGTGTGAACATGGACTTTTCCTAAAGACCTCATTTTAAGGCACATACTCTTATATTCAAGTCACTTTTTGTATGTAAAAAATCTGCGGACCAAGCTCAAAGCCCGCAGAAGGACAATCAAGATCTTCCAACTTGAAAATGGACCCAAAGTAATCGGGGGATTTCATTGGCAAATGTTTATCTATCCTTCTATAATATAGAGGCGTGCGTTTGCTGCAACTTTGAGCCACTGCAGACTCACTTTTCCTTCATTTTCTTCATTGTGGGAAGGTCCTAGATCTGGTAGTCCACATTTATTTCTCTTCTGTAGAGGATTTTTGCAAACTAGATTTTTAAGTGGATTTCTTTTAGGAGACGACAATCACCCAGGTTCTTGAACACAAAGGGGAATGTGTGTGATTCACAGACTCCAAATAAAAGAGTTAAAATACTGAAACGTCCCCCTTAATATCTATCCTTTGAAAACCTTTTTTTATGGCAAAATGAGAAGAATGAAATGAAAGCCTGATATGTCTACTTTGTTTACATTTGTAAAGACAAACTTGTCAGGTTCAGTTTGGCCTCTTCATGTATGAACAGGCACCGGATATCCAAACATCAAGGCATTTCTAAAAGTGAAAAAGACACCGTGAGGAAGAGTTGCCTGCCACATCCAGTACTACTGCACCAGTGGTGGTATCTATGAGTGGTACTGCGCCATCAACTGCATAGAACGCAGAAGAAAGAAACAAGGTCAATTGTTTCTGGTAAATAGCAATATAAGACACTTTCAGCGCCAGATATACTACTGTAAGCGAACTGCACAACACCTTGAGTTCCTAGGTAACCGGGACTGTGTTCAGCAGCGAAAGAGTGTGTTTTTGTATCCTCCTGTTTGTATAATCTCACTTCATTTTTATGGTCTATCTTGACACCGCAGTTGTCCTCAGACAATTGGGGCTTTGGCTCTGTCCACATGTGATCCAGGAGTACACATTTTGATTGGGCAGAGGAAGTGTGATTTCACAAAAAAAGTGCTTGGCCTCCGCAGAGCTGTGATCATTTTGTTTATCTATCTAGCTGCCTGAGGCTGAACTTTCTGGGGCATACACTTGGCATTGTAATGTTATTAAAATTTCTTAGAAAATGTATGGTGTTTATCTCTGGCAGCAGCACAGATAGGAAAAGGCAGTCATTAATTTACATGGATTTTTTGGTCTGGCTTGATAGTACATTCGTAAGTCAGACCTACTGGCATTGCCAAATGCTTGTTATAAACCAACAGAGGCATTCAGTGTTAGACCTGTCAGCCTTAGGGTGGTCTCCCCCCACCTTTTTTCCTTCCTCCTCCATTTTTACTGATCTTGTTTTTGCTGGCCTTAGGACTTTACCACTGCTAACCAGTGCTAAAGTGCTTGTGTTCTCTCCTCTAAACATGGTAATGATGGCCTATCCCCAGTTGGTATATTTAATGTACGTATAAGTACATCAGTACATTATAAGTAGTAAAGTTGCACTACATGTACACAGAGCCTGTAAATTAGATGCTACCAGAAGGACTGTGTTATCAATCAACAAGGAAAACCAATTGGATCGGTCAGGGACCTTGGGTAAAGGTATATTACAAAAAACAGTGGTCTGTCGTAGGAAGGATAAGGGAGAAGCAATAAATATAGACATACAATGAGATCTATATTGCATTGTCCAGCCGGACAAGAATATTTTAATATTTGGATTAAGACAAAACAATAAAGTGGATGCACAAACTCTGTAACAATAAGAACACACAAAGGAAAGGGGGGGCTCAGGCATAGCTCATTGCTTGAAAAGTAATAAACAAATTGGCAAGCACGAATGAAGACCTATGGATACTCTGCCAGGATGGACTGCTGTACTGTTGAAAGACTGCCACTCTGCTGGACTCCTGCTTTGCTGTGCTGACATGCTACCCTCTTGCCTGGGAGAGAAGGACTGGACCAGCATCTCGTGAACCCAGACTCTAGAGTGACTCCAAGAGCTAATTGTCTGGACTCCTGATCTCAAGCCTCAGGAACATAACATCTTTGCAAAAATCCTGCACCTGGACTCTGCCATCTGTGAGTCTACCCTGACAAATGATGTCATCCCAGTCCTGGACCCATGGGAGTGGGCTTAAGGTGCTTTACCAGCCTCTGCTGATCCAGCGGAACAGACACATCTCCTCTGCTGCGCTGCACAACCCCGAGCAGAACCAACGCATTTACACCTCTCCATCGCAAAGACTCGCATTGCCTTTGGAACCACTACTGTGCGACGCATTCTCAGTGCAGGCCCCACCATCTCTCAGCTACGACAGCCTCAACTACATAGTCTGCATCACAGCCTTACTGGGTCCCTGTAGCCAGCCCGTGCACAATCACGGTCGGCCTAAACCTGTGACTAAGACCCGGTCCGGTGCAATCAGATAGCCACAGTTGGGCTTTACGTCTTTTGGTGCCTTTTTCTCTAAAAACTTTAAAATTCAATATCTCTGGTTCTACTCATTGGATTTTTGTTGTTTTGCATTTGTTTTATTTATTAAAATGACAATTTTTCTAACTCTGTTGTGGGCCCCTTTTGTGGTCACTGTGTTACTGTTTGAAGTGCTGCACGAATACTTTACACATTGCCTCTGTGTCAAGCTACCCGCTCGTTGAGCACAGGTTAATTTCGGGGTTGCTTGGGATTTCACCTTGAGCAGAATTGTGGTTGCTGCTTGGGTTTCACCATCCTCAACCAACAATACAATTTCTTACATTAGTGTACAGCAGTAAGGATTAGGGGGCATATTATCAACAAACGGCGTTAAAATTATCGCCGCTTTAGCGGCAGAAAACTGCAGCTAAAGCAGCGATAATAGGCTTGATCATATGCCCTGGAGAATTCCCATAGAAGCCCATGTTTTGGTGTCAACATGGACTTCTATGGGAATTCTCTGCGGCATATTATCAAGCCCATTATTGCCAGTTTTCTGCCGCTAAAGCGGGGATAATTTTAACGCAGTGCTTGATAATATGCCCCTACGACTTGTGTTTGTGCAATGCCTTACAGTAATCTTGTGTTACACCCCACATACATAATCCAAAACCAATTCAATTTTAAATTCTCCTTGATTGGCTTCTTTTTTTCAAGTTCTTCCTGTTCTGTCTGAAACCACACCTGCAAGGATGAAATTCGAGCTGGTCAACATGGATGTCTACATTGAGGCCCAGCTTAAGGAGTTTTGCGAGGAGAGAGGACTTCCTGCCAAGAGCACCTCTAGGAAGGTGGAGTTGCAAAAGCCCATCAATCACTGGTTGAAGCCACAGAAGGCGATGATGGAATGGAAGGACAAGGAGAAGGCATCCCCGATATGTAGCCTTCAACTAAGGGGGATGACTTGATCCCTGAAGTGGAGCCCTCTGCCAGGGAAGGAAGCATTGTCTCTTCCCCATCCTATCCCCAAAGGAGCTGGCAGAGCGAGAGTTCAAGCAGGAAATGGCCAGGTTTAGGATGGAAGAAAAGAAGGCTGAGAAGGGTTTGGAGAAGAAAAAGGTATTATTGACTCATGAACTGAGTTTGAAGGAGCTGGATATCAAGGCCAGGCAGAGTCCATCGGCGATGGTGTCAGCAATTCTACAGTGTCTGAACGAGACATCCTCAAGGACCTGGTGCCCAGTTATGTGGTGGTATATGACATTGAGAAGCGGTTTTATGCTTACGAGGTAGCCCTGAGGGTTCATAAGATCTCAGAAGAGTGGGGGGGGGGGGGGTTGTGAAAACACATGCCTACTGTGGGGGGGAACAACCTTCTTACTTTAGAGGTTGGGGACCTAACCAGGTACACCTCCATAAAGGCCATCTTGGTAGCTAAATTTGGGCTGACCCCTGAGAAGTACTGCAAAATGCTCAGGGACAGCACGAAGCTGCCTAACCAGTCCTGGTTGGATTTTGTGGACTACTTTAGCAAGGCACTCCATGGTTCAGTACGGAGCAGCAAAGTTAATGACTACAGTGGGATGTACAATCTAATCTTGAGAGAGCACATGCTGTGTATTTGTTTTCCAATCAAGAATGGGCCCCTACAAACATTAAATCGCTCCATTTACTTGTCAAAGGATATTAGGACCCTATCATTACTAATTCCAGCATAGGGTGCCATAGCACTTTACGTTACAGACAATAAGTGTGTTAATCAGTGTAATAGAAATATTACATATGACAATGAGAGTTACTATGAGATTTAGGAGCCTCATATCATCATTACTTGTAGAAATTACATGTTAAGAGTGCACGGTCAGGAGAATTACAAAGTCAGGATTAAAAAAGTAATGCAGTGATTGGAATAGTCTGTACTAACAAGACTTTATTACTACCCAAGAAACCTTTCTTTCCAAAATTAGAATAACCGATTTTTTGAAAAAGCAAAAAGGATCTAAACCCGTGAGTTGCAATGTGCATGCAGCTCCCTTATGTCGGTTCATTGCTCGTCGTGTAATAGTATGACCGCAACTTATGGACTGGAAAGTAACAAAAGTATTTCTGGGCCCACTTACCTATCTAGATAAAATAGAAATATGTGAGCTGCATGTTACATGAGGCGCTTTGTAGCATACATGTTAAGCCTCTGCTTCTTCAGAGTCAAACCTGTGTCTGGATAACATCTACTACGCATTAACCACCAAAGTTATTATAATACCTTGAAATTTGCTAGCCACGAATAATTCTCTGCAGCAGGTGGCTTAACCCGATAAAATATTTTACAACGCAGACTCTTTTTGGCCAATTAAGCAACCTATCACTGGGTCAATTTTTTAAACAATATATGTCGCACTCTATTTTCATCACTCCACCCCTCGTGACTGCACAACTTTTCCAATGCTACACGTTGAACTCCCAATTTACGGTTTCCCGTAGTATTTTATAATTCCAGTGCTGATTCTTGTGTATATATATTCTTATAGAGTATATCTATATCATAGTTGTAATTGCAAAGGGAAAAAAAACTGCTGGCTTTTGCTAGTTACCAACCAAGAGCGAAGGATGTGGCCTCACGGCTTCAGCTACTGACCTTGGAGCTGGAAAACCGGGTTCGAGCCTCGGCGTCGGCTTAGCATCCTGTGCTTCTGAGCAAGTAATTTAATCTCCCCCTGCCAACCAAAAAATGAATGTGTCCTTGTGTAACATAACTGGTGCTCATAGCGCTCCCATATCTTCGGGTCGAGTTCGCGCTATATACATATGAAAAACAGAACGAAGGAATGAAAATACCATCGGGTAAAAACGAAGGGCAGCCTGCCAAAATAACATTAGTACCGCTTTCGTTATCATCCTCTCACACTTGAAGCGCAGCAAATCACCCACTCTCCTATGCCGCCCCACAAATGAACAATTACCTATGTCCCTCCAGCAACGCTTCCCACTTTAAGATTTATTTCCACACCCCCAAAAAAATCTAATGAAGTCCCTGTCCTCCTTTTGTGTACCCAATCTCTTATAAATTACTGTTTCCTGTTCATTATTGCCATCGCTTTCCTTTTCGCCTACTGAGCCAGTGTGAGCTCACGTGACGGACGTAAGAAAACGTCGTTGCTAAGGGCGGTTTGTATTCTAACAGCAGAGTCGCTATCGTTAAGTTTTTCCTCTATCAAGCACCTAAATCAATTACATGCATCTAAGTCAAAACAGTAGATGGTTTACCCATTTATGACATGAGACTTCTGAATGAAATACTACGCAGCGGCCGCCTTTCTCTCTTATTATTTGCATTTGAATTTCCTGCCGAAGATATAATTGAAAACATACTCGCAACCGATTTGCCCAAGTGGATTCCTGCAACTGCTATTATTTCACCCTTGTTTTATCAAAATTAAATAAAAAATCCTGCGACTCCGCCGGGACTCGAACCCGGAACCTTTGAATGCCTCCAAACCTCTAGAAGTCCAATGCGCTATCCATTGCGCCACGGAGCCACCTGTTGGATTCGACGGGAAGTTCTTACGTGACTTGTTATGAACTTGCGCCCAGTCTTTCATTTTGATGTGATTTTGATGAGCTATAAAATTGTTCACGACAAAAAATGGTCGTTTTTACAACGTTCGAACAAGTAAGCTTTTATCCACTGGCTTTTTGAGCCTTTGTGTTCACAGATGTGCTTTTTGTTTTAAGCCTTGCGTTGTTTTCTTTTTAGTGATAATATTATTTGCTGCCCCGGACTCTGCCTCCCAACAAATCGACTCCCAGCCTCCTCTTGCAGCCACACTCTCACTCACTTCTCAGTCTCCCCTTGCCCTGGTAGAGTCTTAATAAATCCCCTCTAGCCCATCTTTCAAGAGATGGGTGCAGGAGGCTGTCCACTTTAAAGCATCCCTGGGCCTCCTGACCAGAGCCCCAGCTACCCCTAGGCCCAGGGTAGCTTCAGCAGAGCCAAATGGATTGCGAGGTTATCCCCCCTCCACTCACGACGAACGTGCCTATTTACAGCCTCAGCTGCTTAGCTGGGGTTTTCCTAAACTAACCCCGCCATCGGGTCTATTGGCATGTATGCTGCTTGCGTTCTATTGCTGTTACAGCATTTATGTATATCGCAAACAAACCTGGTCGATAGGCAGCTGCTGATGCCACAGCTGTTTCATCACGCGGCACGCCTCCACGTTCACTTATCTAAAACGTGCATGCACTGAAACTGAAATCCCAACTATTTTAGGGCAATACTGTCCATTGAACCAACCCATCTAAATTGAAGAGATTTCATTTTAATGCCGAAAGTTTTATTGGAAAATGCAGAGTTCATGATCACATGCCTTCAATCAATCATTAAAACTGTCTTTATTTGATCTTCCAAAGGGAGATCATAAAAGATACACACGATAAAAACAAATTACATAGTAAACACACATGTTAAAAAATAATGATCACATATTTAAAAATGAAACTGTTCCTTATGCAAGTACAGATATTAGGGTAACCGTCCAAGAAATGGAGTTCCAAGCGCGTCATGTCATAGAGATTACAGACGACCACATTTTTACACTCATTGGACCATATTATCATGAACGGGCGATAACATTATCGCCGCTTTAGCGGCAGGAAACTGCAGCTAAAGCGGCGATAAGGGACTTGATAATATGCCCTAGAGCATTCCAATAGAAGCCCAGGTTCTGGTGGGAAGGACATCAAACCTGGGCTTCTATTGGAATTCTCTAGGGCATATTATCAAGTCCCTTATCGCCGCTTTAGCGGCAGTTTCCTGCGGCAAAAGCGGCGATAATGTTACGCCCCTTCTTGATAATATGGCCCATTGTGTTGTTTTAAATTGACTAAAGTTACAGTGCAAGAGTTCTGATTCCAGGGGCATCAACAAGGTGCGTAATGAATACAAATTGAAAGCAGTAACATCCACTTAAAGGAATGCAAGGTCAATTATTATTCTTAAAAGAGAATACAAAAGCTTTTTTTATCAAAACCGCACACTCCTTTTAGCTAAAGTGCACTTCAGCAAACTAGCACCTGTATGGCAGACATTACAATCGTTAAGTTGCAATAAATAGAAGAGGGCTGCTTTGCACTTAAAAAATTTGTGTCTGCGCAGTAACAGTAATGAAAACATCCTAGTAAACTGCAGGTAAAATTGACAGAAGAAGATAAAATGTAAAATGGTTTGACTAGATTGCGACTAGATTGCTTATCACATGGACAAATGGCAACAGTGTCAGAGGAGTTCTGTCCTATAGGAAAACATATCGGCCAGCGAGCGGAACCCAGCCTAAATCTTGCCAACAGTGTTCTTTCATAAACGTTGGTCATGAATGGTAAATACGGGGCAATTGTTGGAGTCGCTTGGATAATACAATAATCACTGGCTGAGGGTTTCGCCACTTCCATTAGTTCCCTAGTAATTTGTTTGTGCTTGCAAAACCTATCCCAGCCCACTTTTTGTCCTTTTATTGGATGAACTTGGGGTGCTCAAACAGAGAGGCACAGCCAAGTGCTGAGAAGCATTTTTTAATATATTGTAACCATGGACTGGCCAAGCCACGGGCACAGGTTAGACAGTCTCTAATGACAGCCCAATTGGATTTGGCTTCTTTGTTGGGCCAAATTGAGCACCAGAGAGCAAGGGGGTGCAGTATTGATGGTATCTTGGACATACTCCATGCCTAGCTCCAAGTGTAGGGAGAAATGCGGGGATGAGGGAGGAATGCCTAGTAACCGGGGGCAGAATCTATTCTCCTCTATCTGCCTCTCATGTGCATCCCTATAACCCCAGATACCCATTCCATACGTTAAAATCGTCAGGCATTTCCGATTGTATATTTCTAGTATAGGAGCAATGGGCTCTTTACCAATAGACATAGCAAGCGAGGAAGTAGTGCCTACAGCTTGAGTGTATCGGGATATTCTATTTTTAATACTGGTAAGCCAGGTACATCCTTCATCAAACTCCAGGCCTAAATAGGCAAAGAAGCTAACCCTATCTAGGGGTTTGTCATCAATAATTAGGGTACAGGTTTTAGTATTTCTTGGGCCACATATCATTGTAAATGTTTTCTTAAGATGTGGCTCCAGGCCCAGGTCTTTCATGAAGCTGACATAACTAACGGTAAGTTTTTTAAGGCCATTGGCCGTCCTTGCCAGGAGGACCGTGTCGTCAGCATATAATAGTGCAGGCACTGCCTTTTTCTCCACAGACGGAATGTCCGCCCCAACAGATACCAATGTTTTCTCCAGGTCATTCGTATAGAGAAGAAAAAAGATTGGCGCAAGGACGCAAACTTGGCGCACCCCACGCTTAATTCTGAACGGCTCTGAACATTCGCCAGCACTCCCAAATCTGACTGAAGCTGTGAGGTCATGGTGAAGGTGCCTTAACCCTATTAGTGCCCATTGAAAATCCTTCAGTGCCAAGCCATTTTATGACTTTTTGTAATGCTTTGCTCTAACATGCTGTAGTTTCTGTAATTACGATTATAATGTTGGTAAACTATATATTTTTGGTTTCAGTACTTCTTGTACTATAAATTTATATCTAAAACATACATTTATAAAACAGCCTGAAGGCACATGACACAATTCAAGATGGCCGACAGGTGACAGTGAAAATGATAAGTGTAAATGACCGCGTTGGTAGGGTAATAAAAAAAATGACGTTTTCCAAATGCAGATACACAGAAATAATTATTATTCTGTTAGCTCACCAGGTAAAAAGGCAGGTTTTGAATTTATTTTATGTTTTTGTGTTTTTTAGGGCTATCTATCATACTATGATATACATATAAGGCACATACATTTTTCACGTGTTTCTATTATTGTGCAGAATCTAAAGTTATAAGCCTAGTCAAATTGGTGCACAGTAGTACAATTGATGTTTCAGAGATGCTGGTTAGTAAAGACATGAAAATTCATATTTTTGCTGCTTTGGACAGCACTTTACTTACTACAAAATGGCTGACATGCTGTTTCGTCTGTTGTTGTTTTTCATATAATGGTCTCTATTTTGATATTGGACATGTGTTCAACATCTCAAAATGTATTTTCTAACTTTTACACAAAGCAGTGATGCCTATTTTGTGAATAGGTGGCAGATTATTTCATGCATAGACTCTTGAAGGTCACAGTCCTTGACCTTTGACCCCAAATGGTAGCTCCTGGAAGTGTGCAAAGGATGTATCTTTGTAATAGTGATATTGTTTATGCACAGTGAGGTATCATTTGAAAAGTCATTTTCTTATCTCAAGGGTCAACTAGTTAATTTTTTTAGCAGGTTAAAAAACCGTGACCTTTGACCCCTAAATACACATTTTCTTTTAACTTTTTTTAGTTTTTATTCTGTTACCCTTGGATCAATTTCAGCTTGTGTGTTATTATCGGACTTGTCAAGAAAAGCAAATAATAAATAGTTGTTCAAATTGTTGGAGAGGTCATAATATTTGACCGTTGACCTCTATTTGCACTTATTGTAAGTGTTTTAAGGTGTTTATTCCATTACTGCTAGATAATGTTTTGAAAGTATTGCAGTGTTTGAATTCTCATGATAAGGACATACATTTTGCTTAAATTGGAATAGGGGTCATGTGGTTTGACCTTTGACCTCTATTTTCACTGTTCTAAGTGTTTCATGGTCATTGATCCAATACAGTTAGATCATTTGTTACAAGTGAGTCATTATTGGAATTATCATGACAAGTACTTAATTCCTATTTAGTTACTGTGTTGGAGGAGGTTATGCTTTTTGACCTTTGACCTCTAATTATACTTGTTTAGGTGTTTCAAGGTCATTATTGCACTACCCTTGGATCATTTGTTACTAGTGTTGCATTGTAATTGTTTTGAAAAATGCTTCCATTTTCATTGGTTTAATTAGTGTTGGGGGCTCATGTCTGTAGACCGTTGACCTCTAATTCCACTATTCTAAGTCTTTCAAGGTCATTAATCCATTATGGATGGATCTTTCCTGCCCCTACGCCCCCTACACCTCTACTTACCTCTACTGTCATTGGTCTCCCTCCTGCAATCTCCAGAACTATGCCTGCAGCTGGTTTGTCAAAAGAAGAAACTCCATTGAGAAGCATTAGGCGCCTAATGCTGAAGTGGTACCCTGCACTCTGCCCCCCTGTGCTGCTGTTGGTGTATGTTTGGTGCTGCTTTGTCCCCCTCCCATGCCACCCCCCAACGTTAGCCTCCTGAAACCGATATACTTACCTGTAAGTAGTGTGGCTCCAGGCACCCCAGTTTCCATTGAAACACACTGGGCCGAACTCCAACTTTGACCTCTGCACCCAGCTGCCCCTGTCTACTGGAGGTGCAGGTTTGGTACTCACCTGACCTTTTGCCCTTGCTGACCTTTGGCCTCGAAGACTTTAACTGTAAGTGTGGTACTTACCTGTTTAACCACAATATTGTTTTCCCCATAGGATAACACTGAACTGTTGTGAAAATTTTATAATTGTCGACTTTTGAAAGTGAAAAGTATTTTTATTTAACAAATCTGATTGTGAAGATCTAAGTCTTAAAATAAAATACAAAGTATATGTTTCTAAATTGTTGTGGATCTCCTTTTTGAGTCATGTGTCTATTATTGATCATTTTCGAGCAATAAATGTCTAACACTCCTCTGTGTTAGACCTAAGGCTCCTTGCCCACAGTACCACTAATAGAGCATTTTGGGTTTTACATTGACCCATGTACATTTTTGGGGAACCCCTGGACCCTGTGCACGGTATTACCACCTAGTGGCAATATCATATACAGAGCCAGCTTCCTACACTCTTTCACATAATTCACTATTAAAACTCTTCTCACTTTGCAGTCAGAGAAAGAAAAGTAAATATCAATGCTGCAGCAATTTGTCAGAAGACATAGTCAGATATTTGACCTCTGTCTGTGAAGCACCTTCAAATGTGAAAAATTAAACACTGAACTTAAAGCCATCTTTATTTTTTTCTAGGACTTTCAAAACCCACAAAAAGGACACAATGTGTGATTGAGAATGACACCTTTTCATTGCGCCATTCACCTATGCCTACAATCAAACACCAATGTGCCCAGAGTCTTGTTCAATCATGCTCTGCTGCTTGAATGCAAGTGTAATACTGCAGACCATTGTTAGTCTATGGCCAATTAAAAACAAGAAAGTAACAAGACAGCATGAAATAAGGATTGCCATGGGAGAATGGCAGTGTCACATGTAGTCATAGCCCTTTTTAATCATGTTCAAGTGCTTGCCAGCAAGGGCAAAGCTGGATACAATGGAGAGATTCAAAGCGATTAATTACCAGGAAATGGAAATAAGGCCATCATTACAGTAGAGGTTAACATTACAATCTAATTCAGTCACCAGCAGTGGCGGTGCGTCCATTGTGGGCGTTGCCCCCCCCGCCCGCGCCCGCACCCGCACCGTAACTCTTATTGAAGTTCAGCCGCAGCCCGCAGCGGCTCCGAGGGAGAACTGACATTGACAATCATGACTGTCAGTCAGCATGAGTCAGACGTCGGACCGCCCACCTCCTTCAGAGTCTGAAGGGGGTGGGCGGTCTCCGGTCTGGCGTCATGTTGACTGACAGTCATGATTGTCAGGGGCAGGCAGCAGGCAAGCACAAGCACAAGTGCGCATGAGTGGGGATGGTGGTGAATTTTTGCACCGTGCCCAGTCATGCGCACTGGTGCCTGCTCAGGCTGGCGCATGCCCATTAGGAGAGCGAACCTCGGTCTCCTAATGGGCAGGCGGGCAAAGCGTAACATTGCCCTACGCCTGCTCTGATTGGCTTAGAAGGGTTTGAATTGCGACTTAGTTCCCAGCAGTGATTCGGCTGTTCCACTGTTGGCGCCAGAACGGACCCGAGGCCGGCGGCGCAGACCTGGTCAGGTAGGATTGATTTGAATTATTTTAAAACTCCCTCCCCCGCGCGACACCCCCTCTTCTCCCCTCGCGAGCCGCGACTGCCGCGGTATCCCGCCAGAAAGGCGGTTACTCTATAGTGCAGTCTCCCGCTGCAAATCAGCCGTGCTCCAGAGACTGGTCGTTTGTGAGGTCCACGGTGAATACACTGGTGCTGGTTGAGGCTGTTCGTTGGATTAACATATATATGCGTCATATGTGGTGGCTGTAGATGTTTCGATAGGGAACTGACATCCCTTGTGTGCGAGTGTTTGATATTTGGGTTCACAAAATGCAAATTGAAAAAAAAATGTCATGAAATCTGCGTGTCACGCGAAATACATGAATTTTGTGGTCTGCATAGATAAAATTTCGGCCGGATTTAAGAAGGCCCGGATGTCCCAAAATGCCCGCAGCCTCGCGTTCACGTAGGCGTGCCTCCCTCAAAACAGACCGACGCCTGGTAAGAAAAGGTGAACTCTCGCAGCGCTCACATAAATATCTTTGCTAATAGGAGGCTCCATCTGTTTACAGCGTTGTTGTGCCCCGTGTCCCCTGCAAGTGCGCATACTTTATCCAGTCTGTTTAATTTACCTCAAGGAGCCGTCCCTCGGTGGGTGCAGCCTCCCACAGGCGACGGCACTGTTTGCATTCTTAAGAGGCTCCATTTGCGCGAAGAGGTTTAAAATCAAAGTGCATGAGAAGAAACGTGTTCTTTAATGTAACTCAGCGCGCGCTGTACTTGTTAAATAATTGATAGAAGGAAAGGCGTGGAGGGAAGGTTCAAGCTTGTACAGTACAGTATCGCTCTCAAGGGGAGTTGCGATGTATTTTGGGCGCCTCGCAGCAAGGAAGGGGTTGAACAGTTTTATGCCCTGTCGAAGCACAGGCATGATGGGGGTGAAGTGCTCAGTGGAGCGATGGTTGTTTGTCTCATCCACCAGAGCATCTAGATAGACCAAGCTAGATCTGCCAGAGTGTGGTGTCGGGCCGTCGGCATCCGGGCATGATCACTCAGGTTTGAAGAGGATGTATACATCTCAACTGGAAGGCTAGTTGAGTCAAACCCCAGAACCACACATTTTTGTCAGGCTGATTTACTTCCTTTTGGTCGAGAGCATAAACATCGTGTTGTGGGGAGCATCGCTCCCACCCCTGTGTCATCACTAGAGCATTGACAGTCTTCGAGGCTCTGCTCGTCTGTGTTTAAAAATGTCAACCTTTACAGTCTGGCAACTTTTATTTATCGCATGTCCTCCTTTTTCTATTGCACCATAAGCAGCAGGAAAAGGTGGCTGCTGGGCAGATCCCGTGCAGTAGTTTGAGGGCAGCCTGTTATTTAATGTCTCCAGAAAGACGGGACACCACATCAGTTTTTTTCGGGAGGCAGAGAGCTCTTTTGGATATGGCTTAGCTGATGTATTTAGTGGAAAAGGAATCGACACTTCAGGAGGCACTGCATACTAGTTTGTCACTTCTGTTTAAACGTGTCATTCAAAGAGGCGTACGTTCAAATATAGCATGTATCGTGCCCAGGATGGCCTCTGGAACACAAGGCAGGACTCTGGAGTATTAATCAAAGGCTGTGGCTACTGTGCTGCGTAGGGCATCACATTGTACACTACTATAGTTGTAGCCAAAAATTGCGTGCCTATTAAATATGATATTGAAAAAACAGACTAAACACATGTTAAAGGTTTTAAATCTCTGCCTGAGTGTGAGCAGAAGAGTGCCTAGCGCAGGCCTTTGTATGAAAAACACACCACTCACACCTCGTCTTTGAGTCTCTCAATCTCTGCCGGCGTGTGCACAAGAGAGCACCTAGTGCAAGGATCCGTAACCAGTACTGTCCGTAACTCCCCTGAAACTCCCTTTATCGCACCCTAAGTCGCATGTTTACTACAACAGACATCGTACTGGTGGATTTGACATTTGTGAGTGATAAACCCAGCTAGCCCTGATTCTGTGACTTGTTCAGCCTGTGAATCTTTCTTTGAATGCCGCTGAGTCTGTGCCTCAACCCTCCCGAACCCTCCTTAAGTTGTTCAGAATTGCTCGCTACGCTCGCTTGCCATAGTGCAGTCCGGCAATCATTTGTCGCCCAACCACTTTCAAATGTCACCAGCCGCCACTGGTCACCAGTATTAAAAGTATTATCAGCTATTCAAAACTAACAGTGAAAATATGTGAAAATACTTATTTCGCTATAAGAAGAATTAGCAGAAGAAAAATAAGTCATGTCGGTAATATCAAATTTGTTTTAGGCTATCTTTTTCAGTTTGTGAAAAACATATATTGCTGCTATGCTTTTCTAAATTACCTCAAACAGTTATTACAAAATGGCCGACTCTTTCCACTGAAAGGTCCACTGTGTCTGCTTGTCCTTCTTCTCTGTCAGCATACTCTGCCATGAGCAGCCAAAAAGATACATTAGCCCCCTCGCTGACAATGTTGCCAGATTGGGCAATTTCCCGCACAATTGGGCGACTTTTTTCCCAGTTGTGCGGGAAAAACCCATGCCTGGCAGGGGGCTACTCTTTGGGCTAGATTTAAAAGGTTGTGCGCAATTTTAGTGGCCTGGGCGGGCGCCGACCATGAGGAGTCCGTCGCGTTATGGTGGCAGTCACTGTCAGTGGCAAGCTCTAACTTGTTACGCAGACAGTGCACAGTGCACTCACTCTTATTTTGCACATGCGTGCTGCAGGGGTTACCTAGCTTTGTTGTTGTCAACTTGTATGTGTGCGGGCCAATGTGGGGGTCCCCCAGGGCCATCAATCCAGTAGCGCGCGAAAACGCTACCAATGACGGCCCTGGGTATCATTCTTTGGCCAGCCCCTGCGGTTCACTATAATGCTGGGACTGCGTGCGTGACGTGACGGTGCTCTTACTTTCGGCGCAGCGCTCGGCTCAACGGTGGACGCCAGGACGCATCATCATCATCATGAGGAGTCGGACGCATGTGGTGTCCCTGCTGCTGCCGCCCACTGTGGTCCACTGGTGGTCACCCAGGCCACAGGCGGCGGCGGGTGGTGCTCGCAGGCAGCGCTCTCCGCGCAGCGCAGGCTAGCCAGCCCAGTGAGCCCACCACCAGTCGACAGCACAGCCTGGAGTCACGCAGCACAGCAGCAGGCTACCCGGCGGTGCCCGCAGTTGCTGAGTCCGGACTTCGACGCCCGCCCCGACCTCAGGTGAGTGAGTCAGAGGCGCAACTAGAGCCAAATTTTGGGGGGGGGGGTGTAATAAAAAATTTCGAGGGGGGGTGCTGAGTCTTTAAGCAATAGACAGAGTGGAGATTGGGGCAGGGAATTAAGGGCGCGTGCATTTGTAGGTAGGGTGACCAACCACCGTCCGTAATTTGGACCTCTCCGGGGCAACGTGTAAACCCCAGCGACACTGTCAGAGGCCGTGATTGCCCGTCAGCTGAAGGAGCAGAGGGCGGCTCCCGCCCGCTGGGGGGAAAAGACAGGCTGTGGGGCAGCCGAGAGAGAGACCGGCTGGGCTCACCCGCACACGGCACCGCTGTGGTCCTGCAGGAGGCGCCGACTTTAAGTTCGGGGTGCCAGCTGAGGGACAGAGTTCGAGACCACTGGCTGCACTTTGCCCACGGGCAGATGAAAGGAATTTGCAAACACGCCAATGCTGGTACAGAATCCAGTTAATTCAAAGAAGCTGGTGAAACAAGTTGAAAAGAAGGGGCTAGAGTTCTTTCAGTCTCATCATTTTAGAAAAGTGCAGTTTTAATATTATATTCAAGGAAGCCATGGTTGCTGCATTTTTATTTTATGAAACTAACAACCATTAACAAAGCAAATGGTTCTGGCTTGTTGTAGGTGTAACGTTACTTGTTGTGATATATATCTGGATGCAATGACAGAAGAGGCAAAATACCAGTCCGGCGACACACAATGCTAAGCACAGATTTTTAGCTTAGTTGTTTCAAGCAACACCATTAATTACATCAGACACGCCCCTTGGAGAGACCCCCAGTTTTTTCATCCCGCTTAAAGCCCTGGAAACACCATGTCACAATCACCTCATGGCCTGGCACTGTGCATCATGCATGACTTCCACTTTTTCAGATTGCCTATGTGCGGGTGCATAGTGAACCCTCCCCCACCCCACCCTTTGCTTTAGGAAGACAGCAAGGGCGAAATTCTTGATGGGCCTCTTCTATCTGCAACTCTGCAGACAAAGGCTCAGCTCATAATTAAGAGGAAAAGGTGGGCGAGTGAGTAAGTGAAGGGATGGGTGGATGGCTGGATGGATTAGTGAAAGGGTGAATGGATGAATGGAAGGGTGAATAGATGGATAATGAGCGAAAGGATGGATGGATGAGTGAATGGGTGGATGGATGAGTGGATGGATGATTGATAGGGTCAATGGATGGATTCATGAGTGGATGAGTTGAAGTATGGGTGGATCGAAGAAAGGAAGGATGGCTAAGTGAAAGGGTCAATGAAGAGAGAAAGGGAGGGTGAATGGATGACTGAAAAGGGGACTGGGTGGTAGGATGAGTAACTGGGTGGATGGATGAGTAAGTGAAAGGATGGCTGGATGGGTGAGTGGATAAATGGCTGGATGGATGAGTAGATGGTTGGGTGGAAGAGTGGATGGATGAGTGTACGGATGGATAGGGTGAAAGGGTGGATGAATGGATGAGTGAAAGTGTGGATGGAGGGATGGATGAGTGAAATGATGGATGGAAAGATACGTACGTTTTCAAATGGATGAATGTTTGGATCTAGATGGAATTACTTATACAATATTACGCGACCTCCTTTGATGTGTCTGTAAAACGTACCTTTTGTACCGAAGTTTTGTCCTGAATTTTGACCTCCCGTCCTGAATTTTCACCCTTTGTCCTGAACTTTTACACTCACCGTCCTGAATTTGCACCCATGCCAGTTGGTCACCCTATTTGTAGAAAGTGATGAATATTGATAGATGCCAGGAAATTGACGTAGGTAAAGAGAGTGTTTTAACACCCAAACCAAAACTGACCACATCAGTTGTTCGTAGGCCAGCCCAGCTTCGAAAACGGTTGTGCAGGGGCCACCCAACCTCGCACACACCTGCTGGCAGCACCGCATGCGTCTGTTTACCACTGTCCTGGCATGGATCTGACACTCCGTGCTTCACCACGTTGCTGATGCCAAGGCGCGCACTGACACACACTGTTTGCCGCACAAACTGGAGCTGATTTCGGGGGGGGGGGGGGGAGGCTGGATCTTTAAGCAACAGGCAGAGTGGAGCTGCAGGGGCTCTTAGAAGTCGCAGTGAGAACTGGTCTTAAAAATTAATAGCATTAAGGCAGGTGCCCAGTTAACACCCTCCCACCATCTGTATATTGAATAGAATGTATATTTGTCGTTAAAATTGTTTCTGATGACAATTTGTGCATAATTGGAGACTTGCTAATCTGGGCGGGTTTTTGGGCTGAAACTGGTCTGATTGGGCTTATTTTGGGCTTATATTTGAGCGGCTTTGGGCTTGGGACGGGTCTAAAAATCTGGCAAAACTGCTCGCTGATAGAAATTTCTCTGACAGGGATTTGGGTGTGCTGGAGAGTGGTTGAGTTTTTAGGAGCTTGTGAGAGAATTACTGATCTACAATTGTTCTGTTTTTTCAATGCTACAGATTCTTTTTTTGTGTGTTAGGATACATTTTTTAATTATTATTAGTAAAAATTGGGCAGTGTGAAGGAGGGTTTGGATTGTTTATCTGTGTGGTTTGTTTTTTACATTAACCATAGTCCTCACCAATATTTTGGGTGTAGGAAGTGTTGGTTTATGATTTTTACCTCACAGAAGTTACACAACTAAGGCTTGTGAGGGAGGGTGCTAATTTTTTCACCTGTGCTTTTTTTCAAACTAACAACATGAACACCAAACAATTTAAGATTGACACAGAGGAATCTTTGTTCAAATTTTTGGATGAAGCTCCAGATATTTATTCAGAGGGTGACAGTGACATTGAGGTGGATTCTGGGGAGGGGCAGGAGTCCAGCAGTGGGGAAGAGAGTGTAGGTGATGAGGACTTTGGTGAGAGTGGAGAAAAAGAGGAATTATCTCAAGAATATGTGTATGAGACTGTCTGGGATGAAATTGCACCAGGCAATGATAACAACAGTTATGGTATTGAGTTTACTGTGAGAAATCCAGGAGTCCGGAAAGTTCCACCACGAAATTCCCCCCCAGTTGCATATTTGCAATTGTTTTTAACTATGGAACTGCTTGTACGCATAGTTCGTGAAACAAACAAGTATGCAAGAGATTTGCTGGACAAAATGGCAAACTGGATCAGTGAGCATCCCCATTAACGGCTACGCCGATGGATGAATGGGGGCTTGACTGTAGGCCTCTTAAAAAAATGGATTGGTTTATCTATTAACATGGGCCTCATAAAGAAACGTAATGTGAAACATTACTGGGATTTATCACACCCTTCTCAGGCCACACCTTTCTTTGGGCAAGTCATGCCATTGTGGCAATACCTTATTGTCACAAGAATGCTTCACATAAATGACAATGCCAATGCAAAGGTGAGGGGAGTTGAAGGTTATGACCCGTGGCATAAGATTAGGCCAGTACTTGATTCACTAAACCATGCTTTCAAGCGGTACTATGTGCCACATCAGGTGATTTGTATTGACGAATCAATGATTGGCAAGAAAAATAGGGTGGCTTACATTCAATACATGCCTAATAAAAGGCATGCTAGGTTTGGCATTAAGAAATTTGAGGTATATGACAGCAGTAACAGTTATGTCCTTCATGTAGATTTATATTCTGGGAAGGATAAAACAATAGGAACAGAAAAGGGGTTTGTGTTCAACAAGGTGATGAGTCTTCTCCGCTCATGTGATTTACTAGGTAAAGGGTATCATCTAATGATTGACAACTATTACACAAGTGTCAGTCTAGCGGAGGACCTACTTGAGAACAAAACTCTATTAACAGGCACAGTGCGGGCAAACTCTAAAGGGCTGCCTCCAGAGATTGCAAGGGCCAAATTACAGGCAGAAATGTCTAAGTATATGAGAAAGAAAGGGTTATTGGCATGCGCCTTTAGAGAAAAGAAAAGCCAACGCAAGCCTGTTCTACTGCTGTCCACCTCTAGCCTAGCAGATGATGTGACTGTACAGACAAGGTCTGGGAAGTCAATCATCAAACCTCAAGTCATTCTAGACTACAATAAAGGAATGGGTGGGATTGATGTAAGCGACCGTAAAATATACGAATTCGCAGCAGAGAGATCAGCACAGATACTGGTCCAAGGTTTGGCGTAATCTGGTTGATGTGTCGATCATGAATGCTTACAAATTGTATAAATTGAATACTGATCCATGCAATGTTCAGAGTCGCCACAGTTTTATAGTGAATCTTTTAGAGGCACTTTGTCTACGGTAGGATGGTGTTTCTCAACACCACTACTTTCTCCTTGTAGTGAGGAGCACGGCTTTGCGCTGTTGCCTGGGCGAAAAGAGAGAGACTGTGCTGTGTGCTCTGACAGGAGTCAGCCTGGGGGGAGAAAAAGGTCCCGCCACTGGTGTCCTGCTTGTAAACTTGGTGTTCATGAGCAATGTTATCCCCAGTTAAGTCACTGTCATCCTTCTCCGAGTGCTCAGGAGGAACTAAACTAGCTTTTTATTGCCTTACATTTTTCTTAATAATTATCATAATATTTTATATTATCATTACTATATTACTAATTTAAATATTTCAGTGTTTGCAGTTTATTTGAAGTAGTTGCAGGTTGAGTAAGTAACAGTTATAAAAAAAATATGTAAAAAATAAAAATTACAAAAATATAAAAATGTAAAAAGTTAAAAAAAATGTTTATTCTTTTTTTGTTTATTCTCTATAGTTCAAACCTGTAGGATAGTATGTGTAAATAGTTTTTGAGTACCTTTTACGTGAATGGGGCCCAAGTTACAAATGAAGTCAACCTCGGCCAAATTAGATATATTTTCCGCAGAAAGAAACAAAGCACATGGGTAAATAATCTGTTTTGGGGCATGGTATCTGAGACTATGATACTGATTCCAGATCTTCTACAAAAAACACATTTAATGAAAGGAAACATAAATGTATAAATGGTTGCACAGGTGTATAACACTGGAATCTTAACCCTGCTCCAATCTCACCTGTCCTTTTGCCTAGTAAAATTGTGAAATGGCAGGCCTGTAAGAGTTTAATTTGGTTGTAAATGTGTACATAGAGTCAGCGGCATCTCTGGATGGAGTCTGGTGTAGCCTCATGGCATAGCCTGAACGCAACCACAGATGGCCTGCACCTTTGAACCCCCTTACAATACTGAAAAGTCGAACACAAAAGAAGTCAGAACTTCATTCTTAGTAAGCAATGCACTTTCAGCTGCATAAAGTAGGGCACGAGAATTAGTCCTCTTTTTCACAGCATGGCCAGAGAAACAGGGTTTCACACGGGAGAAAATGTCTAGATGGATCCACCACTTTGAGTGCATAGGCAGCCTACAATGAAGTTTAACCCCGCTTCAGTACCAATTATACCTTTGCCTAGCAAACTTGAAATATTGGAGGCTGCAGCATGGATGTCCTGGAGGTAAATGGTGCAGATAGAGCTAGATTTAGCTCACCCTACTTTATGACAGATGGCAACCTGCAACACCAGAACCTGGGCTTCTATGGGAATTCACAAGGGCATATTATCAAGCCCATTATCGCCGCTTTAGCGGCAGTTTCCTGCCGCTAAAGCGTCGATAATGTTATCGCCGTTCCTTGATAATATGGCCCTCAATGTTTCCACTTTGGGATGCAAAAATAAGGAAGAGTTCTACAAGGCGCTGAGGGCCTGGGTAGAAGCAAGGAATGCCACTGATGATGATAATGCAGAGGAGCTGCTGGAGGGGCCAGTGGGCCCAAGAGGAAGGAGAACCCCTTTCCTACCGGTAGCAGTGTTTCTGTTAAGAGTCTGTCTCCAGAAGAGTTGGCAGATAGAACAGAGTGTAGGATGCACGAAATGGAGCTGACCAAGCTCAGTTTAAGTGGGCAATTAGAATTTGAAATGAAAACTAGAAAGTTAGCCCTAGAAGAGAAGAAAATGCAGTTTGGACATGAAAAGGTTTTGAGGGAGTTGGAGTTGAAAGCCAAGAGTTTAGAGATTACTCCCTCTAGTGGCAGCACACCGTCAATGCCTGTGGAATCTAGAGTGTACATCCCTAAAGATGTGGTGAAGGAATTTTTTTTAAATGATGATATTGAGCAGTGGTTCAAGGCCTACGAGGTAGCCATGTCTTCCCACCGGGTCCCTGAGAAGGATTGGGGAGCGGGGTTGTGGGGGCGGTTCCTTAGTGAGGGGCGGGACACACTGCTAGACTTGCCTTCTGATGTCTATAATTCCTATCCCCACATGAAAGAGGCATTAATGTCCAGATATGGTTTAACTCCTGAAATGTACAGACAGAGGTTCAGGGGTTGCACAAAGATAGCGAACAGTACCTATGTTGAATATGTCACTTTTTTCTGCAGGGCACTGGATGATTGGGTGAAGGGTAGCAAAGTTGATGATTTTCAGGGACTTCTTGATTTAATTGCATGGGAGCACTTGTCAAGTAACTGTTTTCCTGAGCTACGCCAGCACCTGATTGATAGTAGGCTGACTAATCCTAGGAAGCTTGCTGAGGAGGCGGGCCGCTGGGTCAGTACCAGGGTCCACAAGGGTCACATGGGAGACTCAGCCAAGAGTGGGCAGGGTCCCCAGCAGAAGAGTGGGGGGGACAAGGGTAAACAGAGGGAGTTCCATAGGTGGCCCCAAAGTAGTCCCCAAGGGAACCAAAGGAAAGGTTCTCAACCTCCCCCCCAGAAACCATCAGGGGCCCCGACAGGTCCACCTGTTCAGAGAGGGCCCCCGAAATGCTACAAATGTGGAGACCTGGGTCATTTTGCCAATGATCCCAAGTTTAGCCTATTTGGAAAATCAGCACCCCCTGGTTCAGCCCCCCGGCAGATGGCTAGTGTAGCCCTGGGTGAGGAGTTGGGTGCCCAAGGTGGGTGGGGTCCCGCAGAGATGTCCCTTGTCTCTTTAGGAGACTGTGAGGTGGTCCCCAGGACCCAGCTGCCTGATAACACTAAAAAATACAGGCAGTGGGTGACCATCAATGGCCATAGAGTGGAGGCTCTTAGAGATACAGGGGCCAGTGTGACAGCTGTCAAGTGTCATCTGGTGTGTCAAGAGCAGGTTGTCCCTGGTGCATTCTACCCAGTTGTTGCCGCTGACAACACAGAGAGTCACTGTGAGGCGGCTCAGGTTCCCTTTGAGTGGGGGGGGGGGTCACTGGTACTCTTCAGGTAGCTGTGAGGCCCGCCATGCCTGTTGACTGTTTGTTAGGGAATGACTTGGAGAGCTCCCCTTGGGCAAAGGTGGAGCGGAGTGCTCATTTAGAAATGTTGGGTTTGCCTGACTGGGCGTGTGTGACCACCCGGTCCATGGGAGCGAGTAAAGGTGCTCAAGAGGACCTGGAGCCTGAGTGGGAGGCCCAGGTACTTGCCGTCAAGAGTAGAGGCAGGGGGTGCGGGAAACCGGCCCCCCGAAGTTCCCACGGTCCAGGAGGGAGCAGACCCTGAGGGGGATGCCCTGGAGCCTACAGGGGAACAGGTAGCCAAACTGGGGGTCCTGCCTGAGCTCACCCATTGGCAGCAAGAAGGAGGACCCTCCAGGGAGGAATTCTGCAAGGAGCAGAAAGAATGCCCTTCTCTTGTGGGTCTGCGGCAACAGGCTGCAGACCAGGCAGCAGGTGATCAGTCTGGGTCACATTGGATCTACTGGGAGAATGACCTCCTGTATACAGAGCCTAAGGTTGCTGAGCCTGGGTCAGCCCGTGTGCTGGTGGTACCCTAGTGCTTCAGAGCCTTCCTACTGGGGCTGGCTCATGATGTTCAATTGGCAGGACATTTGGGGCAGGACAAGACCTTTGGGAGGCTTGTCACCAACTTTTATTGGCCCCAAATGCACAGGAGTTCAGACACTCACTGCAGGACATGTCAGACTTGCCAGGCAAGTGGAAAGAGTGGGAGGAAGCACAAGGCCCCTCTCCAGCCATTCCCTGTAGTCAGCACCCCCTTTGAACGGGTGGGTATTGACATTGTGGGGCCACTGGACCCCAAGACAGCCATGGGCAACAGGTTCATCCTGGTTTTGGTGGACCATGCCACCCGGTACCCGGAAGCCATACCTCCGAGGACAGTGACGGCCCCCGTGGTGGGATGAGCACTGATGGGAATTTTCTCAATAGTGGGATTCCCTTGCAAGGTAGTGTCTGACCGGGAAACTAACTTAATTTCCAAGTATATGAAGTCCCTGTGGCAGGAGTGTGGTGTAACCTATAAGTTTACCACTCCTTACCACCCCCAAGGAAATGGGTTGGTTAAAAGATTCAACCGAACCCTAAAAGGCATGATTATGGGTCTTGAGGAACCTATGAGGCGTAAGTGGGACGTCCTCCTACGTTGCCTGCTTTTTGCATACCGCGAGGTGCCACAGAAATCTCCAGGGATCAGTCCCTTTGAGCTTCTCTATGGGCACCCAGTGAGAGGACCTCTAAGTTTGGTTAAAGAAGGCTGGGAGCAATCTCCCAGGAAACCTCCCCAGGATGTATATCGCTACATGCTGGCCTTTAGGAACCAAACTCAGCATTTCAGGCAGCTCGCTGAGGCGAATCTGGAAGCCAGCCAGGAGGAGATGAAGCGGTGGTACGACCAGAATGCCATTCTGGTGGAGCTTCAGCCTGGTCAGAAGGTGTGGGTCATGGCCCCAGTGGAGCCCTGCGCGCTCCAGGATAAGTGGACCAGACCATTTGAGGTTGTGGAGTGCAAAAGTCCAGTTACCTACTTGGTGGACTTGCGGTCTCCCAGGAACCCCTTGAGGGTCCTGCATGTCAACCGCCTGAAGCCCCACTTGGAGAGGTCCCAAGTGGGCATGCTCTTAGTGACAGATGGTGGAATGGAGGAGGAGACCGAGCCTTTTCCAGACCTCCTGTCGGCGACAGAGCAAGATGGGTCAGTGGATGGTGTCAACCTCTCTTCCACCCTGACCCCTGAGCAACAGAATGACTGCCGCCAGTTGCTGGGACAGTTTTCTGATCTGTTCTCCCTGGTTCCCGGTGTCACTGATTGGTGTGTCCATGAAGTGGACACTGGGCATAGTACACCTGTGAGGCACAAATCCTACTGGGTGACTGACAGGGTGAGAGCTTGCATCAAGGAGGAGGTCTCCAAGATGTTTGCATTAGGGGTGATTGAGTCCTCCAGCAGTCCTTGGGCCAGCCCAGTGGTCTTGGTCCCAAAGGCTGCCGCACCGGGTGCCACACCAGAACTCCGGTTCTGTGTGGACTACCGTGGGCTCAATTCAGTCATCAGGACTGACGCACACCCCATCCCCAGAGCTGATGAGCTCATAGATCGGCTAGGGGCTGCACGGTACCTCAGTACGTTTGACTTAACGTCTGGGTACTGGCAGATCGCCTTGACCGATGGGGCAAGGGAGAGGTCAGCATTCTCCACACCAGACAGGCACTGCCAGTTCCGGGTCTTGCCCTTTGGGATGAAGAATGCCCCTGCCACCTTTCAGAGGTTAGTCAACCAGGTGTTGGCTGGACTGGACTCGTTCAGTGCTGCCTACCTGGATGACATCGCAGTGTTCAGCGCCAGTTGGGGAGAACATCTGCGCCACCTCTGGGAAGTGTTGATGGCACTGCGGAGGGCAGGCCTCACGATCAAGGCGAGTAAGTGCCAGATCGGGCAAGGTTCTGTGGTGTATTTGGGACACCAGGTGGGAAGCGGCCAGGTGGCGCTCCTGCAGCCCAAGATTGAAACCATCCTGGCTTGGGAGCCACCCAATCCCAGACAGAGGTGAGAGCCTTTTTAGGACTCACAGGTTACTACAGGAGGTTTGTCAAGAGGTATGGCAACATTGTTGCACCCTTGACAGCGCTGACTTCCAGGAAGCAGCCAAAGAGAGTGATTTGGACTGACACCTGTCAGAAAGCTTTTGAGGCCCTAAAAACTGCTATGTGCACAGCGCCCGTGCTCTTGGCACCCAACTTCTCCAAAGAGTGCATAGTGCAAACAGACGCTTCAGAGCATGGTGTGGGGGCTGTTCTATCACAGGTGAATGAGGAGGGCCTAGATCAACCCGTAGCCTTCATCAGTAGGAGGTTACTTCCACAGGAACAGAGGTGGAGTGTTATTGAGCGTGAGGCATTTGCTTTGGTCTGGGCACTGAAGAAGCTGAGGCCATACCTGTTTGGGACTCACTTCCGGGTTCAGACAGATCACAGGCCCCTCAGATGGTTGATGCAGATGAGGGGTGAGAATCCAAAATTGTTGAGGTGGTCCATTTCCCTACAGGGGATGGATTTCACAGTGGAACATCGCCCTGGTACAGAACACGCCAATGCTGATGGTCTGTCCAGAATTTTCCGCCTTAGTGATGAGAATTCCCAGGAGGTAGGGTAGTTCTCTCCACACTTCAGCTGGAGGGGACACGTGTTAGACCTGGTACCTTGGCGTGGGTCTCCCTTGCATTTTTTGCTGTTGCCTCATGTGTTTTTGCTGGTGTTAGGTGCTCAGGGCACTGTGCCACTGCTGTCCAGTGCCACAGTGCAAGTGCTCCCTATTGTAAATTAATGTATGAGTTTGTGATTCCATGATTGGTTGGTTTGGTTTACCTGTCGGACCCTAGTACAGTGCACCAGGAGTGCCCAGGGCTTGTAAATCCAAATGCCGCTGGTGGGCTTGCAGCACTGGTTATGCCACCCACAGAAGCAGCCTGTAAAAGTGTGTCTAAGGTCTACCATTGCAGAGCCTGCGTGCAGTCTGGTACTGTCATGCTGACTGGGCAAGTGCACCCACTTGCCAGTTCCTAAACCTTCCCTTTTCTTCATATCAGACACCCCTTTGGTAGGCCCAAGGGCAGGGTGCATTGTAAGGATAAGGTAGGACATGCCCTGGTGTGTGTGATATGTTCTAATAGTGAATTACAGCCATTTTCTTTTCACTATTGCAAGGCTACCTGTTCGCCATAGGCTAGAATGGGCAGTTTGATTATTACATCTTATAATCCTAACTGACTCAGGGAAAATGGTAGAAATTTGAATTTAATATACCTGAACTCAGAATGATAAAATACATATTTTAGTGAATTTGGTTTTAACATTCTGTGTTTGAAAATACCACTTTTAGAAAGTAGGCATTTTCTTGTCTAACCATTCAAACCTGCCTCTGCTAGGCTGTGTATTCCTTGTCTGGAGTTTGAGTGACAGGGCTGGGGAATTCCAGGAGACAGGGTGAGGTAGACCAGTGGTGAATAGAGAGATCTGCATCTAGATGGAAGGGTGGAGTTGCACCTGGGACCTGAATAGGGCTGTGCCTTCCCTCCATAATGCTGGCTCCACCCCCTGTGGTGCGTCTGATGTCTCTGCCCTGCACTCTGAAAGGAAAGAAGGAGTCAGGTAAACAAGGTGCTCCAGGACTGACCAGAACCGGTTTGAACAAGGCAAAGGCCCCTCTGCCCTCAGAGGACAAAGGATTTTGGGGTATAAGTATTGGGACCCTGATCACAAGAATTTAGATCACTTTTGGAAAACAAGAAGAAACCTCTGCTGAGGAGAGGAACCAAGAAGAAACTGAGGAGAGACTATACCTGAAACTGGGGGATTGGCCCGCAGTGGTTGCCTTACTGCCAAAGGGAGGAAAAACGAACTATGTGTGTACTTTTGCTCAACTTGTGAAGGATCTCCAAGGGATTGGAAAAGAGCTTGCTTCCTGCTGAAGTCTCAGGGACAACAGACTTCAACCACCAGCTCCCCAGAGTTCTTTGGCAGTGCCTCCTGCTGTTTTGGGGCCTTCTGAGGGACTGCGTGTCGCAAGGAGCTGGAAGCGTGACTCAAGAAGGAGAAGCGTGCCGCCGTCGGAGCTATTGTCTTCGCATTGCGTAAAGGGTATCGCCGCTGCAGTTGTCGCATCGAGCGGAAGCGTCTTGCATCTTCGAAGAAGGATCTCGCAATGCCGAAGAAGCGTGTCACCATCGCAGCCATCGTAGCTGACGCATTGCACCGCATCAAGAGAAGAGTCTCGCCTTGAGGAAGAAGCGTGTCGCCGCGCAGCCGTCGCATCTTGGATGACGCCGCTGTAGCTGTCGCATTGCACCACATCAAGTAAAGCGCCTCGCATCCACGGAGAAGCGCGCCACCGTCGGAGCTGTTGTCGTCGCATCGCGTAAAGGGTGTCGCCGCTGCAGTTGTCGCATCGAGCGGAAGCATCTCGCAACGTCGGAGAAGAGTGTCGCCGCCAAAGCCGCTGTCGTCGCATCGCGTAAAGGGGTGTCGCCGCTGCAGCTGACACATCAAATCGAGTCTTCTCGCAACATTGGAGAAGCGTGTCGCATCTGGAAGATCTTCACGTCTTTATTTGTTTGCACCAAACTTTCATTGCATCAACATCGTTGCAACACTTTTGTTGCCCTGCGTGTCGCATCTAAAGGTACATTGACTTAAAGTGTCGCATTTAAGAACTAAAGAGAACAAAGCTAAATTTTACCATCTTAAGGTAACATTATTGTGGATTTTTGTCGTTTATGGTCTTGTGGTAAATCTATATAAAGAATACTTATTTTTGATATAAAACCCGTGTGGTATCCATCTGTAGTGTTGTCACTTGATAACTAGATGTGTTCACAAATGCTTTACACACTGCCTCTGAGATAAGCCTGTCTGCTCGTGCCAAGCTACCAAGGGGGTGAGCAGGGGTTATTTTAGGAGTGTACCCCCTTACCCTGACTAAAGGCGAGGGTCCCTATTTGTCACAAGTGCATACCTGTGCCAACTAGAGACCCCCAAGTCTAACAAGCCCCTTTATACGCAGCACGTTGCGTGAAAGGGGCGTTCTATGGGTTTTGCTGTGGGTGTTCCTATGCAACACCAATGGCACCAGACACATTTCCAGATTTACGAGGATTCGTAAACCTTGAAAGGCGTCAGTATGCTGCGCCACCCTAGGGGTGGCATAGCGAGGCGCAACGAGGAGAAATGTTTTCATTTCTCCTTGGTTTTTTTCTCTTTCAATGCGTGCTGCATTCTACAGCACGCATTGAAAGAGGAAAATGCCTGTAGTGATTGTTTTTGTGCAGGAAGGTGCCCCTTCCTGCACAAAAAAAATCTCCCCATGACACAGGCATCCTTGTACCATGGTGCAAGGGTGCCTGTGCGGGCGCATTACAGCTGTTTGTGCGCCAGTGCTGGGGAGAGCATAGGAATGTGACATATCATTGTAAATATGTCGCATTTCTGTGCTCTGAAAGTGCCGCAGCGTGGCGCAGCCAAAGGGCTTGTGGTGTCACGCTGTGGCACCTTCTTGTAAATTTGCCCCATGGAGCTATATGAAGATAACGTAACCACAATGTTCCATTAAGAGCGACCATGTCGAGCACAAGTGGTCAACATTTTACATACATATGCAAAGTATCAACTCACCAATATTTAACCCTACCCTTATCGAACGCATATAAACACAATTGGGCGAGTTATTTTAATAGAATGTCCTAAATGCACCTGACTGTAGAAAGTGTCAGTTAGATATGACAGGCACTGTCAAAACTGGCTGAGCAAGCCAGCACTTTAAAAGAACGATAACTGTAAACGGTGAAGCAGCATATCAAACAAAGGCACATAAAATCTAAATCGAAGAGCTAAGCAAAAGCAAGTGTAACATGAGATCTAAGAGAGGAAAGGAGAAAAGTAAGCCTGACAATGAGACATTTTAACATGATGACAGCTGTTCTGTTCAATGTGCATGCCAATGGACTCCATTACCACTCCCCTCCCTCCTTCAGATAGGTTATGGCATTCATAATTCAATTACTTGCATTGCTGGCACACACTAACAATCTAGCACTGGCAAAGCCAGTAGGTCAAGCTTTGATGTGCTAACACATGTAAACACAGAAATGCACAAATGCAGCTTGCAAATGTTGCACATAAAAATCAGACCTAGACAATGTTAGGCACAATAATAATCTTCTCCTCTTTAAGAAGGCCAAGCACCTGAAGGGAAATACACACACACCTCTTGAGAACCACACCATGAAATACCAAGAACCAACAGGAAACTTCTAAAAGCCTGAGGAGAACACCTAGCCCCCAATGGAGAAACCCTGAATCATGTAGAAAGCAGGAGTCAGAAAACATACGCCTTCATGGGCCAGTGTTAAAGAACCATGGGGCATATTATCAAGAAACGGCGTTAAAATTATCGCCGCTTTAGCGGCAGAAAACTGCCGCTAAAGCGGCGATAATGGGCTTGATAATATGCTGCAGAGAATTCCCATAGAAGCCCATGTTCTGGTGTCAACATGGGCTTCTATTGGAATTCTCTGTGGCATAATATCAAGCCCATTATCGCCGCTTTAGCGGCAGTTTTCTGCCGCTAAAGCGGCGATAATTTTAACGCCGTTCCTTGATAATATGCCCCCTAGTGCATACTTTAATACTCTTGTGACAAGAAAAGGCTCAGTATTTGATAAGAATCAGAGAAAAATTATTTAATGCTGTATTTTTGTATTTCAAACCAATTGCTTTTGCTAAATCTATCTGTGTACACACTGAGGGTAACGTTGCCTTTTACCACCTAGGCTTTGATGGTGCACAGTGGTGTGATGGCAGCATAATGTTTATGAACAGTAGTATGGGATTTCCTCTGTCGAACCAGTTCGACTAGAGACTTAAATTGCAATGGATTTCAGAAGGGAAACCTGAAGTGGAATGTATTGCCCTATTAACATGAAGTAATCTGATGACCTTATAAAGAAGCAAACAATGAAAGCTCAAAGAAAAGGCGTCTAATAGCAATGGTAACATTAAACATAAGGTACATGGGAACTTCATCATACATAGACAAAGATCTGAGATTTTACATGGCTTTTTCTTTCAGAGCTGAGGTGTCCATAGTCTGACAAATGGCATGTCTGTACAGTTTAAGCTACAATGTATTAGCAAAGCAAAAATGAGAAGTGGAAGAAGCACCTATAAGCTGGGGAAATCCACATGCGGGTATAATGATGACACCAGGAACTAATGCACATCAGATCATGCAGTTTAGCAATGGAGCAAACTGAAAGGAGCTAATGCTCAACAAATACAAGAACAATAAAACTTTCAGTATGTATACATGATGTTATCTATCTATCTATCTATCTATCTATCTATCTATCTATCTATCTATCTATCTATCTATCTATCTATCTATCTATCTATCTATCTATCTATCTATCTATCTATCTATCTATCTATCTATCTATCTATCTATCTATCTATCTGTCTCTCTGTCTGTCTGTCTGTCTGTCTGTCTATCTATCTATCTATCTGTCTATCCGTCTGTCCGTCTGTCCGTCCGTCCGTCCGTCTATCTATCTTTCTATTGAAAAAATAAAGATTAAAGTGAAGTTATAGCTAGGTGAAAACGTCAGTTATAACGTAACATTTTGAACGGAAAAAAAAACCACTGAAATTCACCAGTTATAGTTTATTGAAGTTATCATAACTTGCGCACGTGCCATCCACAGTGTTGTTCTCAATGATGTGATTTCAAATGTAAACAGTGATGTTATCAATGATGTCATAGAACATGTCATGAGTGCTGTAATATGTGAGGTGATAAGCAGTGCATGACATCTTCTCCTAACTATAACGTCACTTTAAGATTTGATTTTCTAGCGGATTTCTCATTTTTAATTTTTTTAATTAATTTCTAGGTTTTTAAACATAAAGTAATATGCTTTTATCATTCCCACCCCGGTGGTTGGACAACCACACAGCATGGGGGTTGGATGCAGGCCTGCTTTCAACCCCTGTGGGTGTCCAAACACCTGCCATATATGCCCTTACCTCCACCCAACTGCAACATGTACAGTTAACTCCCCAGAGACACCCTCGTCACAATTTTTTAATAGTCCAATCCAGTGGGCCTCTTGCAGGAGCATTGGGCATGGGGTTCCAGTTGGCGTCTGATGGACTCCAGTGGTAGCAAAGATCCTGAACTCTTTCCTATGAGTTCAGCGAGATCGCAAAACCCTCCCAAAAAGTTTTTTTTAAACTTTTGACCCCACTGGTATCTGTCTGGAACCCTGACACATGGACTACAGGGTCAGGGTATCCCTACTCTGCACCCTTATAGCTATCATATTTTTTATTTCCGGGACATGGGGACCAAGTCCCAGGGTCTTGTGATGGCAGCCACAACTTATCTCTTTTTATGTTGTGGCCAGCCAATCAGTTCCAGTGGCACTCACCGGAGCCTCTCGCTCCTCTTGGATGACAGGGGATCCCATCCAGTGGGGTGCAACACAATAATGAAAGGAAAGGGAGGCTTGTGCTCCCCCCCCCGAGACTCATAAGCCCCTAACAGCCCAATCCCCACGAGACAATATTTTTAAAAAAGGGAAGGGACACACATACACTCTCCTTGAGCCTCTAAAGGCTTCAGGGACCCCATGCCCCAGGGTCCGCTTAATCACTATTTTCCGGGGAGCCCACTCCCAAGACTTGTTTCCATGCCCTCAAGAGTGCAGTGAGCTAAAACCTGTATGCTCCCACCCCGCACGAGCTGTGAAAATGCTCCCGCCAGGTGGAAGAAAACATTTCCCTGCCTGCACTCTTGCAGGCAGGGAAACTCAGATTACTTTCTGCCCAGTGGAAGCAGAGAAAAATACCTGCGCCTGCTGGGCGGGAGCAATGCCGACTCCTGCTGCAGGGTTGGGTTCACCTGGGGAGCCAGCAGGGCCACAGGGGCCTTGGGACTCCCCCCACAGCTCCCAACATTGGGGCAGATTTATAATAACTGGCGCATCCCTGCATATCAGCAGGGATGCGCCAGTTATTATGCGCCACAGCTGCACCACCATGGATGCGCCGCATTTATAATGCGGCGCACCATGGGGCAAAAACGGCACAGATGCGTGACGCATCTGTGCCGTAAAAGTGGCGCATTGCTGGAGTTGCGTCGCAATCGCGACGCAGCTCCAGCAATGCTCTGGGGGGCCCTATCTGTACAATGCTGCGTCAATCCTTGCGCCTGCTTCAAGCAGGCGCAGGGTTTTGACGCAGCATGGGCCTAAAAGTGACTGAGTGAAATCTTGTAGATTTCACTCAGCCACTTTTAGGAGGCGTTCCTGCGCCGGAACGCCCCCACCTGCCCTGGAACGCCTACATGTGGCGCAGGGCTTTACAACGTGACGCATCTCCCAGATTCGTCACGTTGTAAATACCCCGCACCATGGCGCAGGATTTGCGCCGCTGCTGCGTCACAAATGTGACGCAACGGCGGCGCAAAAGTGGCGCAAGTGCAACATAAATCTGCCCCATTGTGTCTTGCGGGTGCCCCAGATGGGCACAGGGGCACCTCATTTGGCCCTCTGGGATGGGGTCCCCAGAGCCATAAAGGTTCAGGGAGGGTGGGCCAAGTGCACCCATCCTCTTAAACAAAAAACAGGCGCCAGGAATTGGGTCCCCAGGGCCCTGAAGCTTCGGGGAGCAGGGAATGAGTCCTTGAAGCCTGTAAACCCTCCGGGAGAGGGACACACACACCCCTCCCCTTAAAAAACGATGCAACTCCGGGGGACATGCTCTGTTAGGTTAAATATTACCCATTTTGATAGTAACACCATCTTTTGTGAAATCAGCAAATTATGTGGAAAATGCAGTAATAATTATGAGGTAAATGCTGCAGCCCCAGAATCCCCTAAATTCACTACCCCTCACCATTGCATATTGTTTTAATAACTATGTATTCAAGAGTGGTAAACAAAGATTATGCTTTCTAATTACAGTCAATGCCCATTATTAGCTGCACTGTGAACAAAACAGTTTTTCAACCTAACAGCACCAAAACAAACATGTAATATGAGAAAAATACATATTAGGTACTATGTATAACATAGTCCTATAATGCCACCTTGTGGTTCTAGTTACACTTACACACCACTCAGCCTTTGGCCTCATGGTTTATGATGTTACCTTAACCCATCAATGGTAATATTGAATCAAAGGACACATTTAGGTAGTACGTACTTTTTTCATATTCATTGAAAAACATACTTAAAGTGCAGTTATGCTTACAAAATAAAATTTAAAAACCACTGAAATCAGAATCTTAAGATTTAGTGATTTAATTACCCTTGCCCCCTCATGCACTAGTTATGACCTTACTAATTACATCACTCATGACATCCCAAATTATAACACCAATTATGACGGCATTCCACAGGGACCAATACTCTTACTTTGGCCATGTGCAGTATTAGCCAGAGGACCAGAGAAGATGCACTACTCTCTGTGAGTGAGCAACCCACATTGGGGCAGATTTATAAGCCCCTTGCAACACTTTTACGCAGCCGTTGCGTCACTTTTGTGACGCAGCAGCAGCGTAAACAATTCACCACTATGCTACATATTTACAACGTGACGCATCTAGGGAGATGCGTCACGTTGTAAAGCCCTGCGCTACATTATACCTGAGTCAGGTATAATGTATGCAGGGTGGGCATTCCGTCGCAAGGAAGCCCCGTAAAAGTGACGCAGTGAAATCTACAAGATTTCACTGAGTCACTTTTACTTCCCCGCTGCATCAAAACCTTACGCAGCACAGCAAGCATAGGGTGCCCCTGAGCAGTGCTGGAGTTGAGTTGCGCTTGCAACACAACTCCAGCACTGCGTCACCTTTACGCCGTCAGATGCGTCACGCATCTCTCTATCCTTGCGCCATGATGCGCCGTATTATAAATGAGGAGCCTCCATGGTGGCGCAAGGGATTTTAACCGTCACGCAAAATAACTGGCGCATCCCTGCTGATATGCAGGGATGCGCCAGTTATTGTTATCTGCCCTGTTAGACCCGGCCCTCGTAACATAGCCATCCCTGTCCTCGCACCACATAACCTGACCCCTGCACCTCACGCAGCCCCCGAGCCCACGGCCTAGCCGATCCTTCCCACCAGAACACACACACACCCGACCCAGACCCAGACTTCCCCGTCCGTGGCCTTCCTCCCTTCGGCCACACCGGGCCCGCGTGCCCACTCCATGCACCATGATGGCCGCCCGGCCCCAGCGCGACCCTGGCCTAGAGGCGCCACTCCGGCTGGAGGACATCGCGCTCCCATTGGGATGAGAGAGGGAGGAGCAGTTTCCATCGCACCTCTGAGCTCCCCTGGGAAGGTGGGTTTCGATTGGCCCTCCAGCCTCCCCGAGGGCTGGCTCCACGCCTGCTGGGTGTCTGGGACTCCTCCTGACCCGGCCCTGAAAGGATCAAAAGACAATGGCAGGAAACCCCGACAAGCGACCCCCAGGTGACAAGACCCCCGCCTGCGCAGACTCCGGACATCAAAGAGGGGTCGTCCTATAACAAGGGGTGCTCTGGGACTGTCCGGCAGATTCGCCTTTGGAAACACATGAGCCCTGCTGAGTGACTCGCGGCTCCCTGAAGATGGTAAGACCTCAGAACCTGTGCTTGAGCCCTGCTGAGTGACTCGCGGCTCCCTGAAGATCGTAAGACCATCGAACTTGTGCTTGAGCCCTGCTGAGTGACTCGCGGCTCCCCGAAAGATCGTAAGACCTCCGACTTGTGCTTGAGCCCTGCTGAGTGACTCGCGGCTCCCACAGACTCTCTTGGTCCCGCCGGACCCCGACGACGACCAGCGTATCCCCCAGCTCGAGGATTGTGAGCTGTGCGCCGGGTACCATCCTGCCTTTGATCCATATCCCCAAAGACTGTCCCGCTACCTCCTACCCCCTCCAAGACTCTGTGAGCCCGCGCTCCACTTGTATATATTTGCCTTGCTGATCATAAAGATCCTACAACTCCGATCTGATAAAGATTTGCTCTTAAGAACTCCCGGTGTGGTGTCTCTTTGTCGTGTGGTGCCGAGTGTACGATCCTAGATACGAGATTCCTCCCCTGAGGAGTCTCCCGCCAGTGCCCGGCTACGATACCTCGAGGGTTGGTCTCAGGATAGCCAGGGCCCCCCTCCGGGCTCCTCTGAGGTCGCCTTCTAACATTGGTGGCAAGCGACGGGATTCGGGCCCATAATCTAGAGATCGCACCGTGAACGGCTGACGCACTACCGACAAAGATGGCAGAAGGAAACGCCGTGGTTCTCACAGAAAACGACACCAGTACCGTGTTCCAGGCGGAACAACTGGAGGAGTACACACACAGAGAATTGAAGCAATTCTGCAAGGAACTCAAAATCGCTACCACTGGTCTCAACACCAAAGGAGATATGCAGAAGGCACTAAAAGCTTGGGTGGATTCTGGAGCCCCCCGCCCAGAAGGAGCGGTGGAGCTCCACGACGAAGCTGGACCCTCCCAAGGAGAACGCAGCAGCAACCAGGTGCGAAGCTTCGTACCAGACGGGGGCCTATCCCCGGAGGAACTCGCAGACAGAGAAAGAAGTCGAGGGCGAGTTGAAATTAGCCGAGAAAAAGCTAGCAGTGGAACAGATGCGGGTGCAAGGAGAACTAGAAGAGAAGAAACTCCAACGGGAACACGAAGGAAGAAGACTTCAACTGGAGCACGAACGCAGCTTGAAGGAAATGGAGCTAAAAGCAAAAAGCGAAGAAGCGCGGCCCCCGGGGAACCGAGAGGCGGCCTCCCCGGCGGAGCAGAAGGTCCACATCCCCAAGGATGTGGTCAAAGAATATTACAAAAACGATGACATTCAACAGTGGTTCAGGGCCTACGAGGTCGCCATGACCTCCCATCGGGTCCCGCAGAAGGATTGGGGGGCCGGGTTGTGGGGACGATTCCTGAGCGAAGGGAGAGACACCCTGCTCGACCTACCAACCTCCATGCAGACCTCCTACGACCACATGAAAGAGGCCCTCCTCACAAGGTACGGCCTCACCCCGGAGATGTACCGCCAGCGGTTCCGGGACTGCAGGAAGATCCCGGGCACCACCTGGGTGGAGTATGTAAACTTCTTCAGCCGCGCATTCGATGGGTGGATCAAGGGCAGCAAGGTAACCACCCTAGAAGAACTAACTGACCTCATGTTGTGGGAACACCTGGCTGCGAACTGCTTTGTGGAACTGCGCCAGCATCTGCTCGACAGCAAGCTCATGGATCCGAGAAAGCTGGCTGTCGAGGCGGATCGCTGGACCAACACCCGGGTCTCCCGGGGCCCTGTAGGAGAGTACCCCCGAGCCAGTCAGGGACCACCCCGCCAGAGAGGGGTGGAACCAGGGAGGGCAGAGAGAGTCCCAGTCCAGTCCCCCGAAGACCCAACCTCCGCCTTTCCCGGCACCCACACCAGCTGTATCCGGCCCCCCCCCTGAGACGGGGGCACCGGGTGACCATCACTTGTTTCCATTGTCAGAAGCCCGGGCATTACGCCAACGACCCTGAATGCCCCATGGCCCCACACACCACCCAGGCAGCACCCCCCGCTAGACAGATAGCCAATTTAGCACTGGGGGAGGAGGTTGAGGAGACCGTAGAGTGGGAACCCGCAGCCATGGCCCAAGTATCCTTAGGAGATAGAGAAATGGTCCCTGGAAGCCTCCTGCCCTCCAACACGAAGAAATATGGGCAGCTCGTAACAATCAATGGCCACCAAGTAGAAGCCCTCTGTGACACCGGGGCCAGCATCACCGGTGTCCTCAGTCATTTGGTCAACGAGGACCAGGTCCTCCCCAACGTCTTTTGCCCGGTCATTTCCGCTGACAACACGGAAAGTCTGTGTAAAGTAGCCCTGGTGCCTTTTGAATGGGGAGGGGTGGTCGGTAAACTGAAAGTCGCAGTGAGAACCTCCCAGCCAGTCGACTGTCTCCTGGGGAACGACCTGGAAAGTTCCCCCTGGAAACAAGTCGAGCGCAAGACCCACCTAGGGATGATGGGTCTCCCTGAGTGGGTGTGCGCCACCACCCGATCCATGGCGGCCCGACTGACCCCCCTGGGGGAAGTTGACGACGCCCCGACCACTGAAGATAGGATGGTCCCCGCCGAGGGTCCCCACATCCCCCCACAAGAAGGGTCGGTCGCCAGTGACGAGCCCCCACCTTCTGAGTCCGCACAGGTCACCGAGTTAGGCGATCTGCCCGAATTGGCCCAGTGGCGCCAGGAGGGGGGCCCCTCCCGAGAGGAGTTCTGCCGAGAGCAGGCTACCTGTCCTTCCCTGGTCGGGCCCCGGCAACAGGCAGAGGCCCAGGCCGCGGGCGACCAAACTGGAACGCACCGGGTGTATTGGGAGAATGACCTTTTGTACAGCGAGCAGAAGTCGGTGGAGCTGGGATCCGCCCGGGTGCTGGTGGTACCCCTACGCTTCCGAGACCTCCTCCTGCGCTTGGCCCACGACGTTCCCCTCGCAGGCCACTTGGGCCAGGACAAAACCTACAGTCGCCTCGTGACTCACTTCTACTGGCCCAGAATGAAAGCAGATGTAGAAGCCCACTGCAAGTCCTGTCCCACGTGCCAGGCCAGTGGGAAGAGCGGAGGAAAGCGCAAGGCTCCCCTCCAACCCTTCCCTGTCGTCAGTACCCCTTTTGAGCGGGTCGGGATCGACATCGTGGGGCCTCTGGACCCCCCAACCTCCCAAGGGCACCGCTTTATCCTCGTCCTGGTGGATCATGCCACCCGATACCCTGAAGCCATACCCCTGCGCACTGTCACAGCCCCCGTGGTGGGCCGGGCGTTGATGGGAATCTTCTCCCGTATGGGTTTTCCCCGCGAGGTCGTGAGCGATCGCGGTACGAACTTCATCTCCAGATACATGACGTCCTTGTGGCAACAATGCGGAGTGTCCTATAAATTCACCACCCCGTACCACCCCCAAGGAAACGGCCTGGTGGAGCGGTTTAACCGGACTCTGAAGGGGATGATCGCGGGCCTGGAAGAGCCCCTCCGGCGTAAGTGGGACGTCCTGCTCCCCTGCCTCCTGTTCGCCTACCGAGAAGTTCCCCAGAAATCCTTGGGGTTCAGCCCCTTTGAGTTACTCTACGGGCACCCCGTCCGGGGGCCCCTCAGCCTGGTCAAGGAAGGGTGGGAGGCGGCGCCCCGAGGCCACCCCCGAGATGAGTTCCGATACGTCCTGACTCTCCGAAACCAGACTAGGAAGTTCCGAGAGATGGCCGAGGCCAACCTGGAGGCGAGCCAGGAAGAGATGAAGCGCTGGTACGACCAGAATGCCACTCTGGTCGAGTTTCAGCCGGGCCAGCAGGTATGGGTCATGGCCCCCGTGAAACCCTGCGCCCTCCAGGATAAATGGACCGGGCCCTTCAAAGTGGTTGAGCGGAAGAGCCAGGTCACGTACTTGGTGGACGTCCAGTCCCCACGGGACCCCCTCTGGGTCCTCCACGTAAACCGCCTCAAGCCCCACTTTGTGCGGACGGAGCTGAGCCTCCTGCTGGCCACTGATGACGGGTCCGAGGAGGAGTCGGATCCCCTCCCTGATCTCCTGTGCACCAAAGAGAAGGACGGCTCCGTAGAGGGAGTGAACCTCTCCCCATCCCTCACTTCCCAGCAACGTGAGGATTGCCGCCAGCTCCTAGGGCAGTTTTCCGACCTCTTCTCCCTGGTCCCCAAAGTCACCGACTGGTGTGTCCATGACGTGGATACCGGAGACAGCCCGCCGCTGAAACACCGAGCCTACCGAGTCCCTGATCGGGTCCGGTCCTGCATTCAAGCCGAGGTCTCGAAGATGTTGACCTTAGGAGTGATCGAACCCTCAGACAGTCCCTGGGCCAGCCCCGTGGTTCTTGTCCCGAAAGCAGCTGCTCCCGGTGTCGCCCCAGAACTCCGCTTCTGCGTGGACTACCGGGGACTCAATGAAGTCAGCTGCTCGATTCCTCAGCACCTTCGATCTCACCTGCGGCTACTGGCAAATTGCGCTCACAGAAGGAGCCAAGGAGCGGTCCGCCTTCTCCACCCCGGATGGGCACTATCGCTTTCGCGTGATGCCCTTCGGGATGAAAAATGCCCCGGCCACCTTCCAGCGACTGGTAAATAGAGTCCTGGCTGGGCTGGAAAAATTCAGCGCTGCCTATCTAGACGATATCGCAGTTTTTAGTTCCGAATGGAGTGAGCACCTCCAGCACCTCCGGAGGGTGCTAACCGCCCTGCGCCAGGCAGGCCTCACCGTGAAAGCCAGCAAGTGCCAGATTGGGCAAGGTTCGGTGACCTACCTGGGGCACCAGGTCGGAAGCGGCCAGGTCGCCCCTCTACAGCCCAAAATCGACGCCATCCTAGCCTGGGAACCCCCCACTACCCAAACGGAGGTCCGAGCCTTTCTGGGCCTCACGGGCTACTACCGGAGATTCATCCGGGGGTACGGCAGCCTCGTCGGCCCCCTCACGGGACTCACGTCCAAGAAACAGTCAAAGAAAGTGCAGTGGACCCCTGCCTGCCAAGAGGCGTTCGATGCCCTGAAAGCGGCCATGTGCACTGCCCCCGTCCTCCAGGCCCCCGACTACTCCAAGGAGTTTGTGGTCCAAACGGACGCCTCCGAGCATGGAATTGGGGCCGTCCTGTCCCAGGTGAATGACCAAGGCCTAGACCAGCCCGTAGCCTTCCTCAGCCGAAGGCTGTTGCCCAGAGAACAGAGATGGAGCACCATCGAGCGCGAGGCGTTCGCCATAGTCTGGGCCCTCAAGAAGTTACGTCCTTACCTGTTCGGCACCCATTTCAAGGTCCAAACCGACCATCGCCCCTTGCGATGGCTCATGCAGATGCGAGGAGAAAACCCCAAGCTACTGCGGTGGTCAATCTCCCTCCAGGGGATGGATTTCACCGTGGAGCATCGCCCTGGTACTGACCACGCCAACGCCGATGGCCTCTCCCGGTTCTTCCACTTCAGCGAAGAGAACCCCCAAGAGGATGGGTAGTTCTCTCCGGCTTTCAGCTGGGGGGGACGCGTGTTAGACCCGGCCCTCGTAACATAGCCATCCCTGTCCTCGCACCACATAACCTGACCCCTGCACCTCACGCAGCCCCCGAGCCCACGGCCTAGCCGATCCTTCCCACCAGAACACACACACACCCGACCCAGACTTCCCCGTCCGTGACCTTCCTCCCTTCGGCCACACCGGGCCCGTGTGCCCACTCCATGCACCATGATGGCCGCCCGGCCCCAGCGCGACCCTGGCCTAGAGGCACCACTCCGGCTGGAGGACATCGCGCTCCCATTGGGATGAGAGAGGGAGGAGCAGTTTCCATCGCACCTCTGAGCTCCCCTGGGAAGGTGGGTTTCGATCGGCCCTCCGGCCTCCCCGAGGGCTGGCTCCACGTCTGCTGGGTGTCTGGGACTCCTCCCGACCCGGCCCTGAAAGGATCAAAAGACAATGGCAGGAAACCCCGACAAGCGACCCCCAGGTGACAAGACCCCCGCCTGCGCAGACTCCGGACATCAAAGAGGGGTCGTCCTATAACAAGGGGTGCTCTGGGACTGTCCGGCAGATTCGCCTTTGGAAACACCTGAGCCCTGCTGAGTGACTCGCGGCTCCCTGAAGATCGTAAGACCTCCGAACCTGTGCTTGAGCCCTGCTGAGTGACTCGCGGCTCCCTGAAGATCGTAAGACCATCGAACTTGTGCTTGAGCCCTGCTGAGTGACTCGCGGCTCCCCGAAAGATCGTAAGACCTCCGACTTGTGCTTGAGCCCTGCTGAGTGACTCGCGGCTCCCACAGACTCTCTTGGTCCTGCCGGACCCCGACGACGACCAGCGTATCCCCCAGCTCGAGGATTGTGAGCTGTGCACCGGGTACGCTCCTGCCTTTGATCCATATCCCCAAAGACTGTCCCGCTACCTCCTACCCCCCTCCAAGACTCTGTGAGCCCGCGCTCCACTTGTATATATTTGCCTTGCTGATCATAAAGATCCTACAACTCCGATCTGATAAAGATTTGCTCTTAAGAACTCCCGGTGTGGTGTCTCTTTGTCGTGTGGTGCCGAGTGTACGATCCTAGATACGAGATTCCTCCCCTGAGGAGTCTCCCGCCAGTGCCCGGCTACGATACCTCGAGGGTTGGTCTCAGGATAGCCAGGGCCCCCCTCCGGGCTCCTCTGAGGTCGCCTTCTAACATGCCCCATTGTGTGCAGGCTTTGGCAGTGTCCAGAGGTGGTTGGCCACAGAGCTTGGTCTTTGGGCAACAGTAGTTGCTGGTGGTGGGAGTGCTGCGTGGCTGTGAGGCGGGGTGGGGGGTGGCAAACTATGGAATACGGCCCAGCACAGGTAAGTGAACAAATAAATAAATAAAACGAATTTCGTTGCATGTGCTGTACCGCATTTGGCAATGCAGCGCACGCAATGAAATTCTTTTATTTATTTATTTGTTCACTTACCTCCGTTGGGCCATATTCCATAGTTTACTACCCCCCAACCTGCTCCACCCCCGCCCCACCGCCCGCAGCACTCCCACCACTGGCCGCTACTGTTGGGTCACCCCCCCCCCATTGCTCATGACCTTTAACCTAGCGCAACAAAGTTTGACTGCAGGGCCTTTACTACATCCATGTCCCAAGGCCACCCTTCTATGGTTGAGCAATACCTACTGCAGAGAGCATTTAGCCAAACACCAAACCCTTCATGGGGGGGCAATCTCCCCTAATCCCAGTACAGCAGGGATTGGCTCGACAGCGTGGTCTTTCGACTGAATCTGCATCAAAACATTTGTGAACAGTCAACACACACTACACAGCCTTCAGCCCCGCACAGTGAGGTTTCGCTGCATTGCCTGGCCACCTTCCAGGTCCTGCACCCACCTCTTTAAAGGCAGCCAAGCGCTACTTGATACTTCCTTAAGCCATGTGCAGCGAGGGTATTGGCTGCAGTGCCAGGACCTGCCCTCATTACACAACAGGCAGCGATAGCAGCTCTTTACTTATGATTAGGTGACAGTTTCAATTGGAAAGTCTCAATTTCAATTGAAAAGTTATTTTTTGTTGTCTTAATTACTCCCCCCCCCCAAAAAAAAATCGACATTAGGTTTTTCATAGCAAGTTTAAAGTTGGCAAGACCCATGAAGCAGGGGCCTAAAAATAAAGAGGTGTTGTCTTAAAAGTGATAGTTTGTATATTTTATTCCTATAGATTCTTTGTTCCAAGAAAAACAGCTACGTGGAATGACACCAAACATGGCACATAAACAGAACTTTAATCAAGGAAGCGCCTTTACATTTTCTGGTGCAAATCCATCCAGTAGCAGTTGAGATATTAACATTTAAAAAGTGTGTGGCTCAGGCCTGAAGAGGTTACATTTTAGCGCTATCTGTATATATGTATATGGTATTTCTATAGTGTTAATCTAGTTAAAAGTCAGCAGAGATCTGTATATGGTCAGAGGCAAGCTTAAAGTTGGTGGGTAATAGGAGAGGAAGCCAAGTTGTGGACTGTTAATGCATTGCGATGTAGTATTCTTTAAAGAGGTGAGTCTTCAACTCTTTTCTCAATTGGAGCAGCATTGAGGTGGTCATTATGGATAGAGGGATGTTGTTACAGATCGTGGGTACATAGGCCCATTGCCTTGTTTTTTTCTTTTTTACACTTCTTAGTCTGTAATCTGATAGGGTCCTGGCTGCAGGTGACCCGAAAATCACCAGAGATGGTGAGCTTGTCTGAAGGGTGAGCCAGGGTGCTGATTGTGACCACTTTGTAAATGGTGCAGCTAGTGTTGAAGATGGTGTAGGCGGGCAAGAAGTCAATGAATTCCATCAGGATGCAGGTGATGTGAGCATATTTCTTCAGTCCCTGGATGAGATGGACTGCAGCGTGTAGCATGCCCCTAAGACGTGCCAGTGTGGAGCTTTTGGAGGCCATGGAGCAAGGCAGTTTCACCATTCAGTTGCAAGAGTAAAAGGGCTACAGCAGCAGTTCTAAAGTTGTTTTCTGGAAGAAATGGTTTGACTTCCTGTAGAAGAAAGACTTAGTACCAGGCAGTAATTTTTTTCTGGCGATGTATTCCTTGCGGGAGAGATTGGTGTCCACGGTGAATCCAAGTGACTTAGCATTCGGTGAGAGCTGGGGTTCGAATCTGTCAAGGTTCTTGTCACTGAGCCAAGTTTGTACTGTATCTTGTTTGTTGTTCTTGGCAAACATTAGGAACTCTTTCTTTGGTTGAGGTGAGTTTCAGGTAAGTGCTGGACATCCAGATCTGGATGATTTGCGAGCAGTGTTTAAGGCACTGGGGGAGATATGTGCAAGGAAGTGGAGGAGAGAGGCGTTAGCCTTCCTGGCTTAACGCCTCTCTCCTCCACTTCTGAAACACAAGGCTGCACCATAGATACAAGAATGTGGTGCAGCCTTGCATTTCCCCCTGTGATGGCACTAAGTTTAGCAACATAGCGCCAACACAGGCACCCTTGCACCAGAGTACAAGAGTGTCTGCGTGCAGGGGAGAATTGTTTATGTATAGGAAGGTGTCCCGTCCTGCACATAAACAATCCTAAAATGCCATTCTGTCACTTTCATGCGTGCTGCTTCATGCAACACACATGAAAGTGACAAAATGGCATTTTTAAACAAAAGTTTGTTTATGAACAGGAAGGGACATCGTCCTGAACATAAACAAACAATGCCATTTAGTTTTTTCCATGTGTGCTGCACAAGACTGTACACATGGCAAAAGCAAAAACGAGGAGAACTAATGCATTTCTCCTCATTTTGCCATCGTAAGACCAGTTTTTACCTGGTCTTAATTTTGGCGCTGCCTCCTATGTACTCCATCCTTGTACATAGGGGGAAGCATAAAAATGAATGGGTGTTGCGGTAGAACACCCAAGCAACACCCACGGCCCACCCCTTTCAAGCTAAACATTGCGTGAAAGGGGGCCTTATGTACAAGGCAGCGTTAAGCCATGTTAAGTGGCTTAACGCTGCCTTGCACATAAGGTGCAGCCCCTATCATCACTATATGGGACGTTGTGGTGGCGATAGGGGCTTTTACATATGCCCACAGATGTCTGAAGAATAGAATACTTTCAAGTATAGTTTTGTAGCAACATATTGGTGAGTCTTGATGCTATTACCTGTGAGTAGAGCAACCAAACAGCTCCATGTAAATGTTGAAGATGGCAGGAGTCAGTATAGTACCTGGGGGGACTCATGTGATAGGGATCTCTTTTGGCCTGGAGATACCCCTTTGATCAAACTGGTGTCGGTTGGAAAGATTGGAGAAGAGCCAGCGAATAACATTGCAGGTGTGAGAATCCCCATCAGAGGGCCATGAGGCAAGTTGCATTACTGGGCCCAACTGTGGTGGCTGAGGCCTTTCACTCCCGTTGTCCCGTGGCCCGACCTACTACGGGCTTGGAGTACTTGGCTAAGTATCCCTTCAGCACTTGAGTCTCAGTGGTAGTGTGGGACGACCAGTCCAAGTCTTCTTGGGGAGGAGGTTGGTGCAGGATAAACACAAGCTCACAAATTAACATACATCCAGCTGCCCTAGTAACTGATTATCTAGCCAAATACTTGGTTTTATGAAAAGGAGTATTTATCTACTAACACAAAATACAATATGGCACACCACAAATAATATACACAGTCTTCCTAAGGTAGGCATGCTAGCATTACCTAGGTCAGATCTCAAGTCCCACTTACCACCCTCAGGACCGTGGCACTGTAGCACACACTGGCTCATGTACATACCAGAGTAATGCATTCCAACATGCATGCGCTGTCTCCCCACATCAATCATGATGTAGGCCAAGGTTGAGCAGAGCACACAGCTGCAAAACATCATGTGAGTAGTCCAGTAGACCGCAGTCACATGACCCAAGTCAGATAATCTGGCCATATTACTTGATTACTGACTAAAAAAACAGCATGCTGCTACCACTGCGCTTGTGCTACTCAGCTCCAGCTAAGGATGGTAGCCCTTTCCAGTCTAACGAGACCATAATCCATGAGACAGGCTGAGGTCATGGCACACACACATGATCTGTGTTCAATCATGAACAAATATTTGCTACCAAACATCCAGATATCAACACTGCTAGGGTACTCTGGGCATGGGTTCATGTCTACTACCATGCAAGGGACATTTCTGTCCCAACAGGCATCCTTCCCAGATTAGACTACCCTGAACCAACTACTAACTTGGAATGGTTGGGTCATCAGATCCATAAAACAGTGGTAAAGTCCATCAGTATTTTTGGGCTACATCCAGCTCTGTACGTCACTGCAAAATCTAACTCTTGCATGAGATAGACAATCTCAGTAACTTGGGACTCTCTCTCTTCAAAGTCATCAACCACTTCAATGAATTATGATCTGTTTGCTATACAAACCTAATACCTAACAAGTACGGGCAGACCTACACTATCTCAAAGCACTACTTCACAATAGCCATCTAGTTCTGTTCTCTGGGAAGTGACCTCCTACTAATAGAGGCCACCGGATGCATCCATCTGTACAATGAAAGGCTGCCTTTGGTCAGGTGCTTTCACTAGTGGACCATTGCATAACGCTCACTTCAGCTCCTCAATGCCTTTCGGCATCCCTCACTCCAGATCACTTTTCTGGGCTGGTCTTGTAGGTCAAAGCAGTCAACGGAGCAACTATACTTTCATAGTTCACCACAAAGTTCTGGTAATAATCCTAAAAAAAGCCCTCACCTCAGTCTGGGTTGTACACACTTCCCACTCCATCACTGATTGAATCTTTGCATCCAACATGCGGATCTTCGCCAGTGCCTAATTTGAGCCCATGGTTTCGTGATTGGCATAAGCATTAAATTGTCAACACTAGCACTTATGATAGCTGCCAGACGGTGACACTGTTTGTGTAATTTAGAGATGAGCAGAACAACAGTTGTTTATTAATTCAATATACATTAAAATCACTAACACCTACCACCCAAACCATTCTCACAGCTTTGGGGGCCACAAACAGCCTGAATTGTCAGACTTGTAGTAGTGTGATGGTTAGTAGTTGTATAGGTACTGTCATTGACAGTGCTGGCAGTGGCAATGGGTGGTACAAGTTGTGATGGCCTGCTTGTGACGGCACTGGCATTTCATTTTTTTTTTTTTTAATTAAGCACTGAATCTTCCCATTCCTTACATTATGCCAAGGTAGACTACAGAGGACTGCCCCGCCTGGAACTTGGTTGCCTTAATGGTCTGTTTTGCCTCCATTATCCTAACAACTTCTCTCCTAGGTGCCTCACCTCAGTGTTCCTGCCAGGAATTGCTAAATACTCCAATGTCATCTAGGTGTGTCTCTAGCCCTGCCAGAACATGGTTCATCAGGTGCTGAAATGTGGCAGAAGCATTCTTCCACCCAAGTGGCATTTCCCAAAATGGATAAAATCCCTCTGACCTACAAAATGCTGTCTCCTCCTTGGCACTCGGTGCTAAGGCGATCTCCCAATGCAAACTGGTCAGAGAAAAGTTGCTCAAGTACTTTGCAGCACCTAACTGATCCACAAGCTCAGCCACTCTTGGATGAGAACCTTTGTCACCTCATTGAGGTATTCCACACAGAACTGCAATTCAGTAGACCCTTGCTTTGGTACTAGAACCACAGACTTCCAGAACACGGACTATGAGATCTCTCAATGACCCCCAGGTCCAACAGCATGGCAACAACTGCCTTAACACATCCCTGAACCAGGTTAGACAATCTTCCCTACACTGGCAGACTGTCTCCTGTGTCTTTGCCATGCTCACAGACAGGTGTCAACCCTGCAGCCAGAGCAAAGAGATCAGAAAATAATCCAATCACCTCTCTGCAGCTCAGGCGTTATCTCAGGGGCTAACTGCACAACGTACACAGTGCCATCTCTCATGTTACCATGCTGCAATTCAAGAAAAGGCAGAATGTCTTCCTCAGTGTCGTCTGTCATACCCATGATATTCATTGTGTAAGGCTTCAGCACTCACAAGGGGGTTCACAAGGAACACATTCTTGGGTTCCCTTGTGGCACCTGTGTTCACATAGTAGGTTACCTCAGAAACCTTCTGAGCACCATTGTATGACTAACACCATTTGTCCTCCAAATTCCTGGTACAAAAAGGCTTTAGCACCAACACCTCTTGGCCATGGCGAGAGTGCATACCCTTAATCACCTGAAACAGATTAAAGAGATATGTGTCCATTGGCAAATGTGCATGATTAAGCATCCACCTTGACTTTTTGGTGATGTTGGAACATCACCTAGGTACCTCATTGGGAGTGATTGTGCCGAGGGTAGCTGAGGGTGAAGATCCTTGTCTGCTAAATGTTGAACTCATTGTGGGCTCTTTCCATCCAGCTTGCCCCCAAGGTGGGTCAGGTTCTAAGTGACAGTGGCACTGGTAACTGGTGCACCTGACTTACTGGTCATGTGAAGACAACATACATATGCATTGATGTCCTTGTGCATGAGTTGACTGAGACTCTGCATGTATGCATGTTGGGGTAATACATATCAATTTTGCCATGTGTGTGTCTGTTCCCAATCGACACACATTACGTTCTGATTTTGTGCATCTGATTGCTATGCCACACCAGGGGAGTCATGTGGATGCGCAACATGTGGTGAGAATGTGATTTTGACGGCTTGAATGCTCTTAATATGCATGCTCCATTCTGCGACAACACAGACCGATTTTTAAACAACTTTGTTGATTATTTGTGTGCATTTGGTGCTCCCTTCATGCAAAACTACTTGCAGACCCATGATGCAGGTACACCCACTGCATGGTGCATGGTGCATGGCTGATTGTGTTTTTGCATGTCAGCTAATTGTGCAATATCACAAGTGAGAGGAGGGTGATCTGTCATCTTGTTGTACATGTGTTGATTTCAAGATGTATGTAGCACAAAAGAAGCATATATTCTGTGTCATGTACTGCATTGGTTATTTTAATTTTTGTCTGAGGAATTCTGCAAAATCTATATTTCAAGGGTGCCATAGTGGTTTGTGTGAGAGTTTCTTGTCTACTCCCTTGTTGGGCTGTCTTACATATGTCTTGATTATTTTGCATTGTGTGCTTGTGTTTATTGTTTGGACCTTTTCTAAGGTATGTCGTATTACATTGGCTACATGTGCATTTTCACTTATTTGAGCTACATGCTTATGTACTTGAGGTATGTGGTGTGTTCAGTTTGTACTTACCAATAAGCAGTCCATTTTCATATGTGCCATTCTCAAAGCGCTGGCTGATGATCGATTGGCGAAAGATGTAGCAGTCATGCACACTCCCAGGGAACTTAGCAACAACATTGATGAACAGGTCCAGGTGGTCCACAATTGCCTGTACCTTCATTGAGTGTGTGTGTTTCCTGTTCCTGTATATATGTGCAATTTACGCAGGAGGCACAAGTAAAACATGGATGTAGTCAATTGCCCCCAACACATGCGCAAACTCAGCAATGTCATAGAAGCCTTGCCTGTTGTCAAGTTGTACCTGTGCAGTGTTGGGGAAGTGTAGGTGCTGTGGCGTCCTGCTGATAATGGCATCCAAGACATTTGGGAGGAACCTAGAGTAGACTGACTGTGAGACTCCACCCACTCTGGCAGTGGTTGGTTGGAAGGTACCAGAGGCCAACATGTGCAGCACTGCAAGTAGCTTTGTCTGTGGAGGGATGTTTGTGCAGTGCTGGTGCCTGCAGCCATGGTGCTATCTGTGTGAGTATGCGTAAGATGGAGGTACTTTTCAGCCTGTAATGGGCTACCACATCCTCTGGCTGGAGGGATATCAGGGTGATGCATTGGTGGTAGACCCGCTCTCTTCTTTTGCGCTGCCTCTGTGGTGGTACTGGTGGCGGTGGTGGTGGTTGTGATCTTCTTGTGGCTCCAAGCTGCAAGAGTAGTACCTCCATGGCATTCTTAGGTAAGTAAATGAGGGTCTGGGTTACTCTACCTAATGTACAGGTATGTTTGCACCATGTTTAAGACCAGCTTTTTCTGGTCTTAAAAACAAGACGCTAACTGGCCTTAGCTGCAGTTTTTTAGAAGTATCGTAGGATCGATAAATCATTGTAAATATCGCAAAGTGGGGTTTGTGGTAATTTTTACATGGAAACTCCCAACTTGCATCTCAAGTCCCGCTAACAGAAGTGGCGATACAAAAAACGCATGTTTACCCAGGAACACTGTTGCTAACTAACCCTGGGCGTAAAATCCACTCCACTCACCGAGTTTGCAGATTTTTGGCAACTGCGTCCGCACAGAACGCGGAGTTACCGAAAAATACTGCGCTTCTCAACGGAGCAGAGTTTTTTGTGTTTGCTCACTTAAAATGCGTTTTTGCACGCACAGGAGCGACTTACCAGGATGCCTGCGTTCGCCAATGAAATTCCCCATCCGTTCGTGAGCAACACGAGGTTTCGTTGCCGGCCGCATGGTCCCTCGAGAGTGTGTGATCGCAAACAAGTCATTCGGGCACGCCATCGGACTTTCGGCGGAAGTGTTTGTGAAGATCGCAATACCGAACATGCAGAATTTGCAATCTGGACAAGAATCTTTCTCTAGCAGCATCAAAACCTTCTCGAAATGATGATGTATATTAAAAAAAACTCCTCAGGTGTTCATTTGGCTGTACTTTTTCGTGCATGGAGTCCTTTTTCTTTTTTAATTCTTTTTTTTAAGAGGAAGGAAGTGCCCAAGAGTCTCCAACTTTCTGTTCCTGTCCAGCAGGCTCCTCCCGGTACTTTGTCCATCTCCTGTTGACTTTTCATTTGGATTTGGAGCTGGAAGGATCACTCTTTGTGTCTGCTGCATCATATACCATTGGATTTGAGGACTTTTGGATTTGAGATTTCACAAGTAAGTTGGAAAATTGGTGTTGTTTGTTTGATTGGGGCATTGCACCTACATTTCTTTGTCCTTTCATCGCTGTTTTTAAAATGTGTTGTGGTGGGCGGCCTGTAGTTTCAGTAGGGGCCTAGTTGTTTCTTTGTATGTAATTTATAAAGAAAACATGTTGCAAAGTTCGCTACATTTTTGCCAACTTTTGAAATCAATTTCCAATATTTATTTAAGTCACTAGCCCAGTAGTCTGCCAATAGGCCTTTCAGCCAGTAGGTCCAGAGCTACTCATGGGTGCATGAAACAACTGTTTCTGTGGTGTCTGTTGAATTTAAACACCATTTAGGGCATGAATGGCATTGAACTGAAATGCAAAATGTGTTTTTTTTGGTATTTCACCTTCTTTTATGTGTGTTAAATACATGCCTTTGTTGGATGTGTGTGGTTGTAACTTACAAACCGTTTTTTACCCTTTGGATTTTCGTTTTTGGCATTGTTGCATTAAAGTTGTATTGTTTAGCATGCCTCCTTCCTTTGTCTGGTCATTGTATCAGTGTGTTTGGAATAGTGGGCCAGCATCTGCCTTGGCTGAGTCCTCCCGTGTGGCCAGGGGCCATTTTGTAAAGTCTGTGTCCATATAGGCCTGCTTGAGTTCATTGTTTTCCAGGCCTCTTGCTTGTTGTTGTGAGTGACCATGTGGCTGGTTGCTATTTTGTGGTGGTGGTAGTGCTTTTGCCATAGACCAGCATGTCTTCTTTCCTTTGTTCCTCTTCGCTTATTGCTTCTTGTTGTGGCCTGCCTGGCCATGTGCCTGGCAGTCATTTTGTGAAGGCATCCAGTGTGCTTTTGCCATACGCCTGCATTGTCTGTCTTCCCTTTCTTGTTGTTGGGGCCTGGCCATGTGGCTGGCGGCCATTTTGTGAAGGGGCAGCCAGTGTGCTACTGCGTTAGGCCTGCAACCCTTCTTTGTGGTGGCCATGCCTTCTTGCTGGTTGTTGTTTTGCATGCAATTTTTTCTTATTTTATCCAGCACAATATGTAGCACAGTTCTCTACATTTTCTAATAAATTAGCAATATTATTCATTTGAATTGATTGATTCACTATGTGGCCTAGTCTGCCAATGGGTTTTCCAACCAATAGGCCCAGAGCTACTCATGGGTGCATGGAACAACTGTTTCTGTGGCTTCTGTTGAATTTAATCATCATTTAGGGCATGGAAGGCATTGGATTGAAATACAACATTTTTCACTTTTTTCATGTGTGTTAAATAAATGCCTTTGTTGGATGTGTGTGGTTTGCAAACCTTTTTTTAGCCCTGTGGATTTTCGTTTTTGTCATTGTTGTATTAAAGCTGTGTTGTTTATCATGCCTCCTTTGTCTGGCCAGTGTGTGAGTGTTTTTGTAATAGTGCGTGGGCCAGCATTTGCCTTGCCTGAGCCTCCCCATCTGGAGGGGGCCATTTTGTAACGTCTGTGTCCATATAGGCCTGCTTGAGTTCATTATTTTCCAGTCCTCCTGCTTATGGTTGATGTGAGTGACCATGTGGCTGGTGGCCATTATTTCCATCCATTGTCATCTGCAGCTCCCTTAATGCTGCATCCCATGTGATGCACAATGCCAAACCGGGTCTGTTACATTTGTATTTTTGTTCTTCTTCTTTCCTAGCCTTCCTGAGTGTACTGTACACTACAGTACACCAACCATGAACGCCCTTGTTGTTGTCAAAGTCTCACAAATGGCTACACTATTTGGTTATTTTTTTAAATAACTGAGGTAATAAACTTAATATTATTAATAACACTAACAAGTGCAACCCCACACTAAGTTATATATTATATTTGTTTGTTTCTACTAGTAGTTATTGAACCTAAACAATGAATACCACATTTCACTGATGTTCTTCTTGCTTCTTTGCTTCTAGGTGCACAAAAGAGGAGGAGACAACATCACCTATTGTACTGCCAGACAGATGTTCTGCTGCGCACATCACGTGACCTGTAACCACAGACATCTCTTCAACATATGCAACTGTGTGCTGCTGACATCTTCAAGGTAGCCCCAAAGAAAGGTACCAGGTCCAGTACCAAGAAAGTTGTCAGTGGGAAGAAGGCACTGCCACTTACCAAGACCGGTATGTCGCCCAAGACCTTTTTTGCTAAACCAAAAATTGCGCCTGCAGCAGTGGTGTCAGGGGAGCAAGCTGGGATTAACACCACCGCATGAGTGGACCCCCCCGCCAACCTAGGCCCAAGCCCATGTCTGTCGCAGATGCAGCCAGTCTAACCATGAGTCCAACGCAGAAGAGCAGTGATGTTGAAATTGACTTATCGTTATCACAAAGTAGTACCCAATCAATGCAGGAAACTCAGATAAGTGGGCAACAATAGCCATAACCACCCCCAATAGTAGTTGTTCCTCCCAAAGTAGGAGCAGTTCAGGAGATCGAGCTTCCTGCAGAGGAAGAAGAAGAGCAAGCCACTCTTTCAGAAGATCCATTGTCTTCCTGATCCCCAGCAAGTAAAAGCAGGGTTAGTCTATCAACTTCTTCTGAAAGCCCCCCTACTAATGATCTAGACAGCTCTTGGAAGCCACCTCAGCCTGAGAGTGAGAAATGCCATGAGACAAGGCTAGGAAAAAGGAAGGTTCCGGAAAGCCTTAGAGTTATGGAGGTAGATGTAGAAGAGGAGGATGATGACAAGCCAGTCATCATGGACATTAGTCCGGCCCCAGTGGAGACTGACATTACCCCATCCCATATTGATGCGAGGGATGTGGCAAAGATACCACTAACACAGAGCATACCACCAACACCATCTCCAGTGGCACCAGCAGCAGCACCAGGAAGTTGACCTCCTCAGCTTTGGACTTCTTTTCGGTTAGCAAGAAAGAGGTGAACATTGCTATATGCTCCATTTGGGGACAAGGTGTTAGTCGGGGCAAGCTTGGTACAAACTATAGTACCGGAGGCCAAACAACCCATCTGAAAAAAACACCACTTGATCCAATGGGAGGTGCAACTAGGCGGCCAAAAAACTGCACCCATTGCTCTTGGTGGGAATGAAGAAGTTGAAGATACGATCGCAGTGCAAGGTGAACAAGAAGGAGACATTTTCTCTGGTACACAAAGTAGCCCTGTCCCCAGCAGTACAGTGGTACCACCCACATCCTCATCAGCAACATCTCAGTGGCACAAGAGTAAGAGTCAGGCTGAGACACCAAGGGGTCCCAGGCAAGAGAGTACAGCAATAACAAAAATGTAGTGTTGAGCCTAACAACATTTGGCGTCAAGAAGCCACCTGCATCAGTGGCACCAGAAAAGAAAAAATTCCAGCTTACCATTCTCAGCATGTTTAGGTCGGGAGCAGTATGAATGCAACCACCCAATGGCACGTTTGTACGATGCGAAGCTGGCTAAAATGTTAGCGCTGGACCTCATCCCTTTTTCTTTTGTGGAAGGGGTTGATTTTCTTGAATTTGTGACAGCCATCTGCCCAAAATGGAAGGTTCCCAGCCTGCCCTATTTCGCCAGAGTTGCTGTTCCAACACTACAACAAGACATGCTGGAATTGTTTGGACAAGCTTTGCAGCAGAGTGCTGTTCACACTATCCACCTGACAACAGACATGTGGACCAGTTGCCAAACCACTAATTACATGTGCATCACTGCACATTGGATGTCTTTTTTGAGGGTTAGAGGAAAGATATCTGCATTATGTGTTGTTGACACTGCAGAGATAGCCATGTTCGCTATGGAGACATCTCATACTGCTGCAAACAATTTGGAAGACTTTGACAGCAAGTTCTTTGAATGGCTGCAACCAAGAGGGCTTGGTTTTGTTGCCCCGGACAATGGCAGTAATATAGTTAAGGCCATGGCCAATGGTGGCTATTTCAGGGTCCTGTGTTTGGCGCACTGCATTAAAATCCTTGAGAGGTGGGAACAATTCCACGCCCGACATACAGTGCAGCAAACTCGGCGTAATCAATCAGCACCTCCTCTGGATCCCTACTATAGGAACATTGATGCTGTATTAAAAATGCCACAGAACCCACTTAGGGAATAATAATGCTCCAAGAAACAGACTACTGTTCCCAGCATGCAATTGGAAAATATGCACTCAGCATACGCCCACGAAGGGCGGGACACATATAAGCATGCAGAGCGCCCTCTGTGAACATTTGCTCAAGCTGCCCAGAAGAAGAGGATCTTATGCCTCGAAATGCGTCGGCACCTGACTTTTACCAGAAAGAAGCTGCTCGTTTGCCTTGTATTGAATAAACCGTTGGTTTGGAGTTTGCTGTGAGTGCGTCCTGAAATGCATGGGCATTTGGTGAACAAACATAACACGCGGACGCCCTTCCGCGCAGGACAGCACCATCTCGGAACTTTGGAGAGGCTGAGAGGTGGGAACGATTCCACGGCCGACATACAGTGCTTTGGGAAAAAGGGGGTGGTGATGGACAGAGATTCTGAATGATGCAGAATACTCTTACCAAGTCAAGAGATCATGGTTTTAATCCATCACCGTTTTTTAGCTCACTGCACCATCCCAGCTCAGAACCTGGCTACATGCAAATTAGTCTGCACCTGTCCCAGTGCATGATGGGAACAGGGCAAACCAAACTACCAAGCCAATTCTTATACTGGGAAGGAAACAAGCTTCCGGGGACCGGTTTCTGGCATCACAGCCTTCGTCGGCCCGGCTTGCCTGAATCCTGATGGTGCAATGAGCAAGGGACTCACGTCTGAGCATACCCTCCCACACTGAGTGTGGTTAAACACGATTTGGGAAAAAGGGGGTGGTGATGGACAGAGATTCTGAATGATGCAGAATACTCTTACCAAGTCAAGAGATCATGGTTTTAATCCATCACCGTTTTTTAGCTCACTGCACCATCCCAGCTCAGAACCTGGCTACATGCAAATTAGTCTGCACCTGTCCCAGTGCATGATGGTAACAGGGCAAACCAAACTACCAAGCCAATTCTTATACTGGGAAGGAAACAAGCTTCCGGGGACCGGTTTCTGGCATCACAGCCTTCGTCGGCCCGGCTTGCCTGAATCCTGATGGTGCAATGAGCAAGGGACTCACGTCTGAGCATACCCTCCCACACTGAGTGTGGTTAAACACGATTTGGGAAAAAGGGGGTGGTGATGGACAGAGATTCTGAATGATGCAGAATACTCTTACCAAGTCAAGAGATCATGGTTTTAATCCATCACCGTTTTTTAGCTCACTGCACCATCCCAGCTCAGAACCTGGCTACATGCAAATTAGTCTGCACCTGTCCCAGTGCATGATGGGAACAGGGCAAACCAAACTACCAAGCCAATTCTTATACTGGGAAGGAAACAAGCTTCCGGGGACCGGTTTCTGGCATCACAGCCTTCGTCGGCCCGGCTTGCCTGAATCCTGATGGTGCAATGAGCAAGGGACTCACGTCTGAGCATACCCTCCCACACTGAGTGTGGTTAAACACGATTTGGGAAAAAGGGGGTGGTGATGGACAGAGATTCTGAATGATGCAGAATACTCTTACCAAGTCAAGAGATCATGGTTTTAATCCATCACCGTTTTTTAGCTCACTGCACCATCCCAGCTCAGAACCTGGCTACATGCAAATTAGTCTGCACCTGTCCCAGTGCATGATGGGAACAGGGCAAACCAAACTACCAAGCCAATTCTTATACTGGGAAGGAAACAAGCTTCCGGGGACCGGTTTCTGGCATCACAGCCTTCGTCGGCCCGGCTTGCCTGAATCCTGATGGTGCAATGAGCAAGGGACTCACGTCTGAGCATACCCTCCCACACTGAGTGTGGTTAAACACGATTTGGGAAAAAGGGGGGGGTGATGGACAGAGATTCTGAATGATGCAGAATACTCTTACCAAGTCAAGAGATCATGGTTTTAATCCATCACCGTTTTTTAGCTCACTGCACCATCCCAGCTCAGAACCTGGCTACATGCAAATTAGTCTGCACCTGTCCCAGTGCATGATGGGAACAGGGCATATGGCCATGTCTAAACTGGGGTGGTGTAGTGGGCAAAAGAACGATGGATTTAACCCAGATCTCTTGACTGGGGGAGAATGTATGCATTGTCAGCATTCCGTCCATCATTTGTTTGTTGTAACGACATACAGTGCAGCAAACTCGGCGTAATCAATCAGCGCCTCCTCTGGATCCCTACTATAGGAACATTGATGCTGTATTAAAAATGCCACAGAACCCACTTAGGGAATAATAATGCTCCAAGAAACAGACTACTGTTCCCAGCATGCAATTGGAAAATATGCACTCAGCATACGCCCACGAAGGGCGGGACACATATAAGCATGCAGAGCGCCCTCTGTGAACATTTGCTCAAGCTGCCCAGAAGAAGAGGATCTTATGCCTCGAAACGCGTCGGCACCTGAATTTTACCAGAAAGAAGCTGCTGGTTTGCCTTGTATTGAATAAACCGTTGGTTTGGAGTTTGCTGTGAGTGCGTCCTGAAATGCATGGGCATTTGGTGAACAAACATATATATATATATTATCTACTGGCGGTCGCCAGTAGATAGTTATAGTTAGGACCGTGTTTCCATAGGAAATCCGCAACATTCTATTTGGAATAACTTTGGCGCCGATTGACGAATCCTCGTGAAATTCTCAAAATAGGTGGGGCGCTCCGCTCCGCTCCTACCCTGAAAGTCTCGGGGGGATTCGTCAAGCGGGGGCTGAGTAAAAGGGGGGGTCCCAAAACGCGTTTTCCCCATGCATTTTTCCATAGGACCTTTAGTCTGAGCTACAGCCCGAACAGAATTACTTGAAATTTAGCCCTCAGGTCAGGGATGTGCCTTTTGAAGGTCTCGTGTAAATCTGTTCAGTATTTCCTGAGAAAATAGCATTTAAATCAATATATATATCTATGGGCGCGCTCCGAGCGCGTACCGTAAGCTTACCGTACGCGCACGCCGCCGTGCACGAGCGCGATTCTGATTGATTGTTAGATCTCAGTAAACATTCGAATCGGTCGAAACCAGGAAGTGTCGGCCGCCATTTTGTCTCTCGCAGTCTGAGGGGGTGAAAAACAAAGGTGGATAACGTGAAAAGGGGGCAGGCTGGACAGTTCCTGACCCCCTAGCCTTTGTCAGGGGGTCCCAGAAGGACCCCCAAGGGCAAAAATGAATTTTAATTTTTTTTCAAAAAATCGCCGAATGCGCGTAGCGTACGCACACGGCGTAAACGGAGAAATTCCGCGAGGAGAAATTCCGCGAACTTAGCGTAACTATTACGCGTACCGTGCGCGCACGGTAAAAAATTTTTTTCAAAAAGGAAAGCTTAAAAAAAAAGTAACAAAAATTGTGAGGTAAGGTTGGCTCTTAAAAGAGCCGTTGGGTTAATACAGGGATGGAGGAAAGAAAGAATGGGAATATTATGAGCGTCTACAAACGTGCTGGTCTATCTTATTGTTAATAAGGGAAACACTGGTCTCCCCAAAAACAATAAGACCACAACACGTTGTACACCTCATTGCAACCCTCCCAAATCGAGGGTTAATGTCCAGAGGAGCAGAAGAAGGTGATGCTCCCACCTCAGAGGAAGGGCTCAGCTGAGCTGCCGATGATGTACTCGGCTGAGCTTCTGAGGTTGGGCTCAGGTGACTTACTGAAGAGTTTTCTCCAGTATGTCGAGCAAAGGTCCTGGGATGTCTATCCCTAAGGTGTCTCTTCATAGAGTGATTTCCAAAGGAATACTTCTTCCTTGGATCTCCTCTAGATAAAACACGGTCACAAAGTGTGCAAGTGACCAATGGAGCATTGACCTTTTTCTGCCCCTCTGGAAAAGTAAAATACTCCCACACAAAAGAATCCTTTTGTTTCCTCCTTCTCTGTCTGATGATGGTGCTGCTAGGCTCACTCTCAGAAGAGGTCTGCTGCTCTGCCATTGTATCTCAATGTCAATTCAGCTCCTTCTCCTAGGAGATCTCAAGCAGTAATGAGGGGAATGGGTGTGGTGTGGGAAGTTTCTGGAACTGAAAGTAGTTTCAACCAATGAAAAGTGTTCTTTGTGGATCACATGACCTACCGTGCGCGCTCCGTAAGCTTACGGTACGCGCTCGTAAACAAGTACGCATGCGCAAACGTGACGCTTACGGAGCGCTTACGGAGCGCGTACGTAAGACGCACTCGCGCATGCGCATTACACGCCCCTGCGTAACCGCGACGTTGCTTCCGCGCAACGCGCATGCGTGTACGCGTACGTCACGTACGTATCACGTAAGCGCACTGTACTTATGACGTACGGAGCGCGTAGTGTCAGCTTACGGTACGCGCATCGTATCACGTAAGCGCACCGTACTTATGACGTAGGGAGCGCGTAGCGTCAGCTTACCGTACGCGCACGGAAAAAAATGCATAAAAAAAAAATTTAACCATTCCATAATGCAGGATATAGTACATATATTATTATATTATATAACTTGCGCGACCGCAATCCACTGCTGATGATGTCACATATTACATCACTCATGACATGGTCAGTGGCATCACTCATGACATCACTGATGACATCTCAAATTACATCACTGATGACATCACTGATGACATCATCCAGTGAATATGTGTCTTTCTGAAAAAGAAATATTTTTTATATATGTATATCTAAAGGTTAATGGAAGAATAAATGGGTAAATAAGTGTCTAAATTGATGTTTTAAAAAAAAAATTAATTGTATAACTGACTTATTAACAGTATCTTAGTGAATACGGTGATGTAATATGTGACATCATCAGCAGTGGATTGCGGTCGCGCGAGTTATATTTTGCTGAACTAACTATAACGGGGGAATTTCAATGTTTTTTTACGAGTGAAATGTCCAGCTAACTATAACATGTGTAAAACCTATGGTTTTTTCAGTGAATTTGCAAGGTTTTTAAAATGCTAATTCCTAACTATAACGTGTGTGAAACCTATGGTTTTTTAAGTGAATATATATATACCCAATGATGCCTAAAGATTCTGTAGATGTTTTTAGTGACATGGTAATTGATGACTTGAAAAAATTAAATTTGTTGACTCACTCTAAATGTGGTAAAATTAATTGGAAATTGAGGAATTATTGGGCATTAATCAAAAAGATTTGTGATAATGGTCAGATTGTGGTCATGGGTGCTGACAAGGGAGGGAACATAGTTTTATGGCCTAAACTTGATTATCTCCAGGAGGCACAACGCCACTTATCGGATACTGATTGCTATTGCAAAGTAGGTCGAGACTATCTTACACAAATCAAAAAAACTGTCTCCTCCCTGCTGGCACAATGGAAAAGAATGGGGCTTCTTTCCAAAAATGAGTATTTATTTCTCAAGAATGATTATCCAACTACAGCCACCCTTTACTTTATTCCTAAGGTTCACAAGGGAATTCACCCTATACCTGGCAGACCCATCATCTCTGCCAGGAAGAGCCTTTTGGAAGCCATGTCTAAGTATGTTGACTATTTTCTTCAGTCACATATGATTGCTTTGCCGTCCTTTATTAAGGACACTGGCGATTTTTTGAAGAAAATACAAGAGTTCATTGGCAACCGAATTTCATGTTGATCACGCTAGACATTGCTTCCCTCTATACGAGCATAATACACTCACAAGGTTTGGAGGCTATAGAGTACTTCTTGGGCTTTCGCTCCATTAATTTCAAAGAGCATAATGATATGCTTCTTCAAATGATTGACCTTTGCCTCAATAACAATGTATTTCTCTTCAATAAAGTTTTATACAAACAACTCAGGGGCGTGGCCATGGGGGCATGTTTTTCCCCAACCTATGCCTGCCTTTTGGTGGGTTGGTGGGAGGAACATGTCCTCCGAGCCACACACAAGAACATGTGGGATTCACATATTCGATACTATGGCAGGTACATAGACTATATTTTTATCGTTTGGGAAGGATCTAAAGAGGAGGCTTTCTCTTTTGTGAATTCAATCAACACTAACACTATGAATTTACAGTTTACGGCGAACATCAGTAATGAGAGGGTGGAATTTTTGGATGTGGGGGTCTTTATTTTAGACAACCACATAGAAACCAAATTGCATAGAAAAAGCACAGCTGGAAATTCCATCTTACATGCCAGCAGTGCCCATCCACCCCACCTCATATACAGCATACCTTATGGGGAATTTCTTCGCCTACGGCGTATTTGCAGCCGCCAATCTGACCTTGAACAATGTCAGAAGGAAGCCTTTGATCGATTCCTTGCCCGAGGTTACAATCAATTTAACCTTAAAAGAGCACTTGATAAAGCTAATCTTTGCTCGCGTGAATCCTGCCTTCCCACTGAACAACCCCACACCACATCTCTTGAGAGTGGAGTAACAAATGAGGTTACGCAACCTACTAGACTAATTACCACTTTTTGCAAACAACATAAAAATTTCCGTGGTATCATTTACAAACATTGGCCCATTGTTCTGACTGACATGACCCTCAAATTCTTGTTGCCTGATTTACCTAACATCACATTTAGGAGAGCACCCTCTATGAGGGATGCCTTAGTTAAATCTAACCCTGAAGTCACGGAAACAGTCACTTGGTTATCACGTTCTGGCTTTTTCAAATGCACTTCATGCCGTGCTTGTAAATTTGGAACCAATGTTTCTGAATACACCACAGCGTTCAGTAACATTCCAGTACAAATAGAACACCATTACACCTGTCGTACGGACTATGCAGTTTATGTACTTGAATGCACTTGTCATCTCAAGTATGTGGGCAGTACCAAATTACCGGTTTTCAATCGCATTTTGCAACATCTTCGTGCGATTGTTAACTCGGATTCCACATACCCCGTTGCCCGACATTTTAAAGCCATCCATTCCAACAAAATCAGTGACTTGAAATATTTTGTCATTGGGGCAGTGCCCCCTTTTATCCGAGGGGGCAACAGAGAGAAACAACTTCGTCAGCTAGAATCCTCCTTCATCCTATTGCTTGACACTAAAATGCCAAATGGGATGAATACGAGTGAGGACCTGCATAACTTCTTGTAAATATTTCATAAATTCTGTATCTGATCCTTTGGATGTTTTTTTTATGCGGATGTGCTAAAAACCTTTTGATTAGTCACTTACACATCTAGTTGTTCTATGCTTCCCTGGCAGTCTCAATATCAATTCTATTTTTTAGGATTATTTTTCTTTATTGTCTTCTGCTTTACCTCATTTTCATTTTCCTTTCTTTTCACCATTTTATTACTTTGATTCTCTTTTACCCTTAAACACTTTATATTTTCGGATTTTAAGTAATTATTGTTTACTTAATTTTCAAGTTTTCATTCAGAGAATATGAGCATGAAACTGTGTTAATATTAACCAATGAACCGTGGATTTTGTGTTTTAGTACATTTTAATCTTGATTGAGATTTATTACTGTATTCAATTAATTCTGGGGCACTTGCCAGATATTTCTTACAGTCAATGTATGCTCAACATTATGATTTGTACTATTCTTTGTGATTTGTTAGAGTGTTGAACTCTTTTAAATGAATTCACGTCAGTTTCATGGTGATTCCTCAGTTCTCCAGTATTTTGTTTATTTTCATTGAGCACGAAAGAATTGATTGGGTGTTACTATCTTTTTAAAGGAAGGTCCGGTCTCAGCGCGTCATGTGATCAAGATCGCGGAGGCGATCGAAACGCGTCTGAGGCGGACACTTGTCTGACTTAATGGAATAAATCAGAAATGAAACTTTAAACTGCTTGGCATATCTTCTTTGGACAACAGCAACGTGTATGGTTCGAGGTCCGTACCTGTTTTCTAGACTCCCCAGCTCGATTGGGAGTTCAGGACTTGTCTTCATACAATTTCTTCCAGAAGCTGGCTGAACTCTGGATTTTACGGACCCTCTCCCTTTGAAGTGGCGTGATCGTGTTTTGGCCGGATATCACTTTCAGTGATTACACTTGACTCGGAAGGAGTAACTTGGCCACGCCCCCGTCCCTCCGATCAGCGTTGCAATACTCCGAAACCGGACAAGGAAATTTTGAGCCCTCCGGAGTCGGCGGATTCCTGGTCCCTAGTTTCTTTTGCCGGTAAGGAGTCATCCGCTGTACTAAGGAGGTTTGACTACGGGTTGGGAGATAATTGCCTATCGTTGTTTGATTTTACGTCCATGCCCTACAGTGTAGCGGTTTTACCATCTGATTTAAGCAAGCTTGTTAGCTTATAATGTCAGCCCAGGACGCGCTGCGTGACTGGGAGGCAGCAGCAGAAGCATTATTTGATAATTTACCAACTGCCAGTGTTGAAGCTGAAACACGAATCTATGAGGGAAACGCCAATGATGTTAGGGGCATGTTGAAAAAATTGGAGAAACTACAAAAAACAGAGCTTTCAAAGTGGTGGGAGAGCAAATCACTTGAAAAGTATCGTGATGCAGGCAGGGTGCCGCGAGGACTGCGAGTTATGATTGCACCCTCTTATGAGAATCCACACCCTGGCATGCTCTCAGAATGGGCTACCAACAACCTTCAAGCCTCTATGAACATGGTTCATATTTTAATCAAATATGCTGTGATTGATAGAGAACGGATTTTAAAGGAGATCGATGAATTAAACAACGTTCTCGATGCCCATGATCAAAAGGATATCATTGCCAAGGGAAGAATCACAATAGCTAACAAACTGAAACAGTACGAGGACACTATCAAAACTCGTAAGGCTTTCAAATTTGCAAGGGATAGAGATGATTACTTGGCGGGAAGGGTTTTCACGTTTTCACGCAAATTTGATAACATGAAAAGAAAGGCTCTTACTGATCAGGTTCCCTCTAACCGTACCAATGTTGACAATGATAATACTACCATTGAAGTTGAATCTGATACTAACTCGCTCACTAGCGGGGATTCGGAGGAAGGCCCCGGTATACAAGCTACATCCAGCATTGTGACAATAAGACATACTTTAGGGGAGGAGCTTAATTTTTTAACTATGGACAGGCGAGCAACCCTCCGCCCCAGGAATCCCCAGAGCCAAACCAACGCAGCATCAGCCAGCGTCGGAGAGAGAGGCGCAGGCAGCGCCTCAAGGCCATCAAACAGGGGCAGAGGAGGACGGAAATGGAAACGTTAGACTCTCATGATAACACCATCATCAATTTAACGGACACTGTACTATCTGAAGCTGAGAAACAACTATTAATGCTAGGTTTGTCATTTTGTCCTGAGTCGAACTTTTCATATAAACAGTCTCGCATTGATGTCTATAAATTTATTCGCAAGATCAAGCTAAAGAAGTTCTTCCAACTTAACAAGTCCACTACTGAGGTCACTACCTCTAACATTATGCTGGATGCCTTACAAGTCCGGGACTCTAATATGTTACAAATGATGCAATCCTTGGCTAAGGAAAGCTCGGACTCTCCAATTCTTGACAATGATTGTGAACAACTTGAAGGGATTAACACGGGATTGGCGGCTGCCAGTCCGTTTCGCCCTCCGTCTTGCTTTTACCCAATGATGCCTAAAGATTCTGTAGATGTTTTTAGTGACATGGTAATTGATGACTTGAAAAAATTAAATTTGTTGACTCACTCTAAATGTGGTAAAATTAATTGGAAATTGAGGAATTATTGGGCATTAATCAAAAAGATTCGTGATAATGGTCAGATTGTGGTCATGGGTGCTGACAAGGGAGGGAACATAGTTTTATGGCCTAAACTTGATTATCTCCAGGAGGTACAACGCCACTTATCGGATACTGATTGCTATTGCAAAGTAGGTCGAGACTATCTTACACAAATCAAAAAAACTGTCTCCTCCCTGCTGGCACAATGGAAAAGAATGGGGCTTCTTTCCAAAAATGAGTATTTATTTCTCAAGAATGATTATCCAACTACAGCCACCCTTTACTTTATTCCTAAGGTTCACAAGGGAATTCACCCTATACCTGGCAGACCCATCATCTCTGCCAGGAAGAGCCTTTTGGAAGCCATGTCTAAGTATGTTGACTATTTTCTTCAGTCACATATGATTGCTTTGCCGTCCTTTATTAAGGACACTGGCGATTTTTTGAAGAAAATACAAGAAGTTCATTGGCAACCGAATTTCATGTTGATCACGCTAGACATTGCTTCCCTCTATACGAGCATAATACACTCACAAGGGTTGGAGGCTATAGAGTACTTCTTGGGCTTTCGCTCCATTAATTTCAAAGAGCATAATGATATGCTTCTTCAAATGATTGACCTTTGCCTCAATAACAATGTATTTCTCTTCAATAAAGTTTTATACAAACAACTCAGGGGCGTGGCCATGGGGGCATGTTTTTCCCCAACCTATGCCTGCCTTTTGGTGGGTTGGTGGGAGGAACATGTCCTCCGAGCCACACACAAGAACATGTGGGATTCACATATTCGATACTATGGCAGGTACATAGACGATATTTTTATCGTTTGGGAAGGATCTAAAGAGGAGGCTTTCTCTTTTGTGAATTCAATCAACACTAACACTATGAATTTACAGTTTACGGCGAACATCAGTAATGAGAGGGTGGAATTTTTGGATGTGGAGGTCTTTATTTTAGACAACCACATAGAAACCAAATTGCATAGAAAAAGCACAGCTGGAAATTCCATCTTACATGCCAGCAGTGCCCATCCACCCCACCTCATATACAGCATACCTTATGGGGAATTTCTTCGCCTACGGCGTATTTGCAGCCGCCAATCTGACCTTGAACAATGTCAGAAGGAAGCCTTTGATCGATTCCTTGCCCGAGGTTACAATCAATTTAACCTTCAAAGAGCACTTGATAAAGCTAATCTTTGCTCACGTGAATCCTGCCTTCCCACTGAACAACCCCACACCACATCTCTTGAGAGTGGAGTAACAAATGAGGTTACGCAACCTACTAGACTAATTACCACTTTTTGCAAACAACATAAAAATTTCCGTGGTATCATTTACAAACATTGGCCCATTGTTCTGACTGACATGACCCTCAAATTCTTGTTGCCTGATTTACCTAACATCACATTTAGGAGAGCACCCTCTATGAGGGATGCCTTAGTTAAATCTAACCCTGAAGTCACGGAAACAGTCACTTGGTTAGCACGTTCTGGCTTTTTCAAATGCACTTCATGCCGTGCTTGTAAATTTGGAACCAATGTTTCTGAATACACCACAGCGTTCAGTAACATTCCAGTACAAATAAAACACCATTACACCTGTCGTACGGACTATGCAGTTTATGTGTTTGAATGCACTTGTCATCTCAAGTATGTGGGCAGTACCAAATTACCGGTTTTCAATCGCATTTTGCAACATCTTCGTACGATTGTTAACTCGGATTCCACATACCCCGTTGCCCGACATTTTAAAGCCATCCATTCCAACAAAATCAGTGACTTGAAATATTTTGTCATTGGGGCAGTGCCCCCTTTTATCCGTGGGGGCAACAGAGAGAAACAACTTCGTCAGCTATAATCCTCCTTCATCCTATTGCTTGACACTAAAATGCCAAATGGGATGAATACGAGTGAGGACCTGCATAACTTCTTGTAAATATTTCATAAATTCTGTATCTGATCCTTTGGATGTGTTTTTTATGCGGATGTGCTAAAAACCTTTTGATTAGTCACTTACACATCTAGTTGTTCTATGCTTCCCTGGCAGTCTCAATATCAATTCTATTTTTTAGGATTATTTTTCTTTATTGTCTTCTGCTTTACCTCATTTTCTTTTTCCTTTCTTTTCACCATTTTATTACTTTGATTCTCTTTTACCCTTAAAAACTTTATATTTTCGGATTTTAAGTAATTATTGTTTACTTAATTTTCAAGTTTTCATTCAGAGAATATGAGCTTGAAACTGTGTTATTATTAACCAATGAACCGTGGATTTTGTGTTTTAGTACATTTTAATCTTGATTGAGATTTATTACTGTATTCAATTAATTCTGGGGCACTTGCCAGATATTTCTTACAGTCAATGTATGCTCAACATTATGATTTGTACTATTCTTTGTGATTTGTTAGAGTGTTGAACTCTTTTAAATGAATTCACGTCAGTTTCATGGTGATTCCTCAGTTCTCCAGTATTTTGTTTATTTTCATTGAGCACGAAAGAATTGATTGGGTGTTACTATCTTTTTAAAGGAAGGTCCGGTCTCAACGCGTCATGTGATCAAGATCGCGGAGGCGATCGAAACGCGTCTGAGGCGGACACTTGTCTGATTTAATGGAATAAATCAGAAATGAAACTTTAAACTGCTTGGCATATCTTCTTTGGACAACAGCAACGTGTATGGTTCGAGGTCCGTACCTGTTTTCTAGACTCCCCAGCTCGATTGGGAGTTCAGGACTTGTCTTCATATATATATGTATATATATATATATATTTTGCTCCTCCACGCTCGAGTTACTGCCGCCGCACTCCAGATGAGAGGGTGCGTCGTCTGCCGCGAACTACTCCAGCACAGTCCGCATTACCCAATCCCCTGAACAACTCCAAAGGATGACGACGCCTTGTCCTGGCTCAGACTAGTTTATTGTGCAGTCAGCCGGTTGTACGCGTTTCGCCTGACCTGCAGGCTTGATCACCAACAATCAGTACAAACTTTGATTCGTCATTTACATACTTTTCTTCTGTGCTCGTGACAAGTCACGTGATGTGACTACAAATGTAGTGTGTTGAAAGACAGACTCGTAGTTTAACGGGAGAAATAACCATTATGCTTTTAACTTATTAGCATTCGATTAATACAAATCATGACGCATTCAATAAAATTAAATTGAATTCAATGGCCTGGCAAATATATACACTATTGGCTGATTTAAAAAACTGGCTGCGGCCCTGCAGCAAAAGGAGGAAAAGGAGGAAACAAACAATGTGACGTAAAAGAGTAACCCCCCCAGAAAAGATTTGCATCATATGTATTGTAAAACTGTAAATAATATATTACCCTCTCAAATATAAACTAGAAGAAGAAAAACCCACAACACCTGCCCCACCACTCTCCCTAACCCAAACCAATGTCCAGTAAATTAAATAAATGTCCATGTCCATCCATGATTGTCAATGTCCACGTCAAAGTTCAAGAAAAGTAAACCCCAAGTTTCCCAAACTCCCAACAAAGGGATAAGGGTCGAAGACTGAGGTTTAGCGGCGGTGATGCCGACTAGTTCGCTCCAGGACCTCCTCCAGCTTGGCCTCTAGGCGCGCCATCCAGAGGAGAATGTGGCGCCAAAAGTACCTGCAGGAACAACAGGGGTGGGCAGCAGTGGATGATGTTGATGAACTTGATGATGGACAGCGGGCGGCTGCCAGAACCCGGCGCCTTACCACCGGTGGCACGGGGGCCTGGCTGGGGCCCGGGACATTGGAGAAAGAAGCTGCACCTGCCACCTCCTCCTCCTCTTCCTCCGAGAGGAAAACCAGCCGGCAATATTATTCCTGGATGGCCTCCAACTTCCTTTGCCAGGGCCTGGCTGCTAACTCCTGCCTGATGGGTTTGAAAGAAGTAGCTATATCAAGAAAGAAAAAAGACAATTGTAACCAATACTCTTAGCAAAACAGTAACACAAAATTAAACACATAAAAGTTATAGTGGCACAGTAGCACTAGCAGTTGTGGTTTCCTCCTCACTTCCTCTGCCCCTAAGATTTGGATGCAATGATCATTAGGCTTTCAGGCACTAGGCACAATGGAGTAGAGTAGATGTATTCTTCTTCTTTCTCTTGTTTAGCACAATTAATCTTGTAAGCATGCCAGCTCAGTCAGGGTGTGTTGTACCCTAGACAGACATACTTGTGTCGCAGACTCATGTTACTTTACTACTGTCTGCATGTGGGGCAGCTGTACTACACAATTACAGATTGTGAGAAGTTGGCCTGATATATGATGTCACTAATTCTAGTGTACACCTTGTATCAGTCCAAACAACCCTTATGGTGATTGGTTGTAAAGTCAACCTTATAGACCAGCTATCCTACTGGTAGCATGGACAAGAGCAGTCTTAGGCTAAACTCTGAATGGCATGTGAAGCCAGCTGTTATACCATATGTAACCCCTTGAATACCAAATGAAAGGACACCACAACAGATATATATAAAAATAGAATGTATTTATTCTAGTCAAACCCTCAGCACTCTTTATGAGATTCGAGGTAAGTACAACACAGTCTTAATTATGCATACATTAAATCACACAGGTAAGTAATACAGTTAGGCCCGAGGGGCCACGCAAACCATATACTAAATAAGTGGCATAAGGACCACTGTCACGGAAATAGGATAGGCCTAGGCCTAGGGAATCGCTGGGGCTACACTACACTACCAACAGTTAGGAAGTGGGAGGACCACGGGATTCAGGTGCAGAGTGGAAACACTCACGCGTAATGCATATAATCGATAGAAATAGTACAGTTTAGGATTATTAAGATTTAGGACACTTCTGGAGTAACTAGGAAGTCGAGACTTGAAAACTAGACACTAGGATAGTCAATACCCTGATGAGCACCGGAGTACCCAAGTTACCTAGCCCACGGGCTGCGGGTGCATAGGTGTGAACTTGCGTCAGGTTTCGTCGTCGACTCCTATGGATGCCTGAAGGAAAGATGCTGACAGGCAGTCAGTGAAGAGTGTCCGGTGGATCCCAAGGCCGGGATCAAGAAGGAAGGATACCTGCAAGCAGAAGGGACAGAGTCTGGGTCACTAGCCAGTGACCACGTGGAACCAGGAAGGAACCAGGCGATGTTGGGAGATTGCAGGTGAAGAGGTGAAGCTTGCCGCAGCAGCCACGGGTACCAGGAGACTTCGAGGACGACCAGGACCAGGAGGCGAGCTGTCCCACGAAGGCTCGTGCTGTCGGCGGCGTCGAAGTTGAACTAGGACTCACCAAGCCTTGGCAAGCGGAACCCACAAAGAAAGGAGGACTTGCTTCTGGTGCACTTTTCCCAGGTAGCCGGTCCTACGTCTCTCGTCGCCTCCACGGATCTCAGCTCGGCTGTGGATGTGGATCAGGGTCGGAGAAGTCTGGAAGTCAAGGCTCTGGTCGGGCTCTGCAGTCGGTCCCTCGTAGAACTTCAGCAAAGCAAAGGGTAAGTCTCTAGATGGAGCCTGTTTGCACAGGGTGGCCACTCCTTGGCCACAAGGGAGATTCTTCAGTCTTCTTCTTTCGTCGAATGTCGAAGGTCCAGAGTTTCTGTTCAAGTTGCAGGTTCAGGATAATCTAATTTAGCAGGGCCCAACTAGCTACTAATATACTGGGCTAGTGGGCTGGGCTACCTTCAAGGTCCCTCCTATGGGTGGGACCAGGAAGGGGAGTGGTTACACCCCCTTTCCTTTGTCCAGTTTCGCGCCAGAGCTGGGGCTGGAGTGCCCCAGCACCGGTTTGAACTGGACTATGCATGGAGCACCTTGTGTGCCCCAGGCATGTCTCATTCCTTTCAGCCCTCCCTGCCCCAATACACTAAAGTCTGTCTGGGGAGGTGCTAGCACCTCCTCAAGCAGGAAACCTATTGTCCAGGCCTCCCTGGCTGGGAGGGCTCCCAGCAGCAGGAGGTCAGACTCGTGTCTGTGGCAGCAGCATCCATTTTGTGATGCTAAGGCTTTGGTGAGAGTTAAACAGCAAAGTAGGATTTTAACATGTCTCTCCCTCTAGAAGGGAGGAATAATATCCTCATCACCAGAAATGGTATGGGGGTATTATTCCAAAGTGTTAGACACCTTACACAACATGTTTTGATAAGGCCAAACCATAGTTACCATAACCGTTTAAGATTATAAGGTACTTTAAGAGTATATGGTTGGCTGTATCATAGAACAGCTATAAGGACATGGTTCCGAAAGCTGCAGACAGGCTCAGCTCATGCTAGAGCACCATCTCACATGTTACCAAGCACTCTGCCTCCAGGATTGTTAAGGCCTGCCATAGGAGTGGCTGATAGGTACACATGTGTCTATATATAAGGTAGGTATAGGAATACTACACCTAAGCAAGGGGTGATTACACGACCTTGCCCCAGCTGAGTGATCAGCCAGTTGTGTCATAATGGAAGGCCAGGCCAGGGGTGGCATAATACATGCTGCAGCCCCTGGTGGGCCTAGGGTACACCTATGCCCTGGGTACCTAGGGTACACTGTACAGGGTCCAATAAGGTGATCCTTACCAAATGGGTATGTACCTAGGGTACATGGAGTCCATTTTAAGGAGAGAGCAGACAGCCTGAGACCCTGAATGGCAGGATCTCAGGCCAACTAAGTCGAAAAACCAGCTAGACACTAGGCAAAAAGTTGGGGGTAACCATAGTCAGATATCCACCTTCCTACACAACCCCCCCCCAAACGAAAGGAGATAAGGCTGTCCTTGACAAGGTAAGCCTCTATTGCCTAAGTGGCCATATAAGGAAGAAACAGCACTGGCATGGTTACCCCCTGTCTCATGGTCCACTAAGCAATCCCTCACCCTAAAGGTATCATAGGGTCTCCACCATAGGGAATCTCTACCTTTGGTGTGTCTTTGCAAAGTAAAAGGCTGGTGTTGAGATGGAGTACTGAAGTGAGTGTCCTCAAAGTGAGGCCTCAGCTTCCTCCAATCATCCTCCACCATGGATGCCCTTCTTTCTTTAACTGAGTTGCACTGTGCTCTCAGGGTCAGCCTCTGGCTACCTAAAGCTGGAGGCTGGGTCCCTTTTGTGGGCTTACTGGAGGGACAGGTCAGGTTTGGGGCCCTAAGGTCCCATGTTTGCCTGTGCCCAACAGAATCCCTCTGGGGGAGGTCCCTAACTACCTGTAAAGGAGATCTCTCAGGACTGTTTTTAACCATCACCTGGCTAGGGCTACTAGCCAGGCAATCCTCATTCTTTTGATGGGGGGTTCTTGTGGACAGGGGCCATCTTGGGGTCCACTGGCCTCCCTGACCTCTGCAGCCCTGGGCTGACTGAGGCAGGGTAGAGAGAGGCAGGCTACCTGCACCAGACTGGGTCCCACCTTGGAAAGGTCCACTGACATCAGAGGCTCTGCCAGGCTAGGCCTGTCTACCTCTGGGGCAGTTCTTTCACAAGGGGTGAGGTCAGATCCCTAAGGAGGCTGACCTTTTCCTAATGTCTGGGGAGAGGGAGACTTTTCTTCCTCCCCACTACTCACTGTTTGTGTGGAGTGATCCATAGTTTCAGGCTTCACTACACCTATGTCAGTCTGAGTATGGACTGAGACCATTACAGTCCTGCCAACCTTTTCAGGGAGGCACTCAGTTTGGGTTTGAGCTGTGACTGTCACAGCTCTGCCAATCTCTACAGGGAAGTCTGTCTTTGCCTGGGCTGTGGCTACCACTGCCCTTCCAACCTTTTCAGGGAGGAAATCTACTTGGACAGGGGTTGTGGCTGGCACCACCCCACTACCCTTTTGTGAAAGGCCTACCATTTTAAAATGGGTGTCTTGTTCAACTCCAGCCCAAGCTGAGAGTTCTAAGTCATTCCACAGTAAGCAGTCTACAGGCAAGGTTGGGGACACTGCCACCCTTTTAGGGCCAGTTACACCTCCCCAGCTGAGACATACCTCTGCCATGGGATGACTGTTCTGTTTGCCATCAATGTTAGTTACCTGGTATGAGAAACCAGGCAAAAGCTGCTCAGAGGGAACTAGCCTATGGGCCACCAAAGTGATGCTAGCTCCAGTGTCTCTGTAGGCCTCAGCTTTTCTACCCTTGATGTAGGGCTCCTGTCTGTACCTACCCAAAGTGTTGGGACAGGCAGTGAAGTTGGCAAACCCCATGCCACCATCACAGACAAGAGTAGCTGCTGTAGGGGAATTGGCTAAGCCAGGGTCCCCCTGTGTTCCCCAAGAAAACCCAACCAAATTTTGGGGGGCACTCCCACCACCTGGGGATTACTGCTGACAGTAATAGGTGGTGTGACAGGAGTAATTGGAGGAACAGTTTTGTTTTTAGCCTTTGGGCAACTGCTGTCAGTTTTCCAGTGCCCAGGAATTTTACATTCATGGCAGTAAGGCTTTTTAACTGTGGTAGAGGAGGGAGCTTGGGACCCACCTTTCTCTTGAGGCTTGGTGGTATCTTTCTTTTGGTCACCACCCTGATTTTTAGGCCTAATCCTGGTCCTGACCCATTTATCTGCCCTCTTTCCCAATTCTTGGGGAGAGGTCAAATCTGAGTCTACCAGGTGTTGATGGAGAAGCTGGTTCTGACAATTACTAAGGATCTGCTCCCTCATAATCAAGTTGTACAATCCTGTATAGTCCTGCACCTTGCTGCCAGTTAACCAACCCTCCAAAGCCTTAGTGGCACAATCCACAAAATCAGAGCAGTCCTGTGTCTGTGTCTTCTGGGTGTCTCTGAACAACAACCTATATTGCTCAGTGGTTAAGCCAAACCCATCTATCAGAGCACTCTTCAGGACTTTGTAATTGTAAGCATCCTCATCACTGACTGTGAGGAGCTTGTCTCTACCTTTGTCAGAAAAGGAGAGCCACAAGATAGCTGCCCACTGACTCTGGGGTACCTGCTGTACTTTGCAGGCCCTCTCCAAAGCAGTCATCCACTTGTGGATGTCATCCCCATTCTGATATGGGGGGACTATCTTGCTTAGGTTTCTATGGTCATAAGACCTATCCCTATCTCTAGGAATGTTGCTGCCACCAGTGGGTTCTGACCCACACAATTTTTGCTCTCTGGCCAGAGCAAGCTTCTCTTTGGCAAGGGCCAGTTCTTCCCTTTCAATCCTCAGTTTGGCTTCCTTCATTCTGGCCGCATGCTCTCTCCTTTGGGGGGAAGTCATCCCCCTGTGGGATGAAGCATTGGAGCTTCTTGAGTGATAGGAGTGGAGAGAGTCCCCTGAGGGAGATCTACCCCTCCTATCTCTCTTTTTAAGATTACTTGGGGGCCTGTAAGGGAAGCTCCCATGCAAGCTCCCATGCAAGCTTAAGTTAGCCTGACTAAGTCTTTTGACTGGGGTCTTGCTACCTCCCTCTTCCTCTGAGGTCTCTTCTGACTCATCTGTATCAGTTAAGTCAGGGGTCTCTTCTGTGGAGGGGAGGCCCTTATCTACAGCTATGGCACCATACTTTGCAGCTCATTCAGCATCATAGGCCTCCAGACTCTCCACTAGCTGTCTAAGGGTAGGGTTGGAACCCTGTTTTAATCTCCTGGAGGTACACAGTTGTCTCATCTCCTGGAAAGTGAATGCATCATATCTAGAGGGAATCTGTCTAGGATTCTCCTCTCCTGAGGGAGTATCAGTGTGATCTCCATTCAGGGACATGATTCTAGTGAGGGTGTGGTGTGTGCACCTACCTACACTAGTTGTATCTACTAAACCTCTCTAGTAGTTGTAGTCAGTGTGTGCTAGGCCCTTCAACCTACAACAACTAAGTCCAGTAGGACTTAAGTATTTTTAAACTATGTTATATGTACCTAAACAATATCTGTGTGATCTTTCAATTTAGTATCTCAAGATTACAATGGTATTACAACAGCAAGCTCAGATCCCAACCGCTGCTCACCAATGTGAGAAGTTGGCCTGATATATGATGTCACTAATTCTAGTGTACACCTTGTATCAGTCCAAACAACCCTTATGGTGATTGGTTGTAAAGTCAACCTTATAGACCAGCTATCCTAGTGGTAGCATGGACAAGAGCAGTCTTAGGCTAAACTCTGAATGGCATGTGAAGCCAGCTGTTATACCGTAAGTAACCCCTTGAATACCAAATGAAAGGACACCACAACAGATATATATAAAAATAGAATGTATTTATTCTAGTCAAACCCTCAGTACTCTTTATGAGATTCGAGGTAAGTACAACACAGTCTTAATTATGCATACATTAAATCACACAGGTAAGTAATACAGTTAGGCCCTAGTGGCCACGCAAACCATATACTAAATAAGTGGTATAAGGACCACTGTCACGGAAATAGAATAGGCCTAGGCCTAGGGAATCGCTGGGGCTACACTACACTAACAATAGTTAGGAAGTGGGAGGCCCACGGGATTCAGGTGCAGAGTGGAAACACTCACGCGTAATGCGTATAATCGATAGAAATAGTACAGTTTAGGATTATTAAGATTTAGGACACATCTGGAGTAACTAGGAAGTCGAGACTTGAAAACTAGACACTAGGATAGTCAATACTCTGATGAGCACCGGAGTACCCAAGTTACCTAGCCCACGGGCTGCGGGTGCATAGGTGTGAACTTGCATCGGGGTTCGTCGTCGACTCCTATGGATGCCTGAAGGAAAGATGCTGGCAGGCAGTCAGTGAAGAGTGTCCGGTGGATCCCAAGGCCGGGATCAAGAAGGAAGGATACCTGCAAGCAGAAGGGACAGAGTCTGGGTCACTAGCCAGTGACCACGTGGAACCAGGAAGGAACCAGGCGATGTCGAGAGATTGCAGGTGAAGAGGTGAAGCTTGCCGCAGCAGCCACGGGTACCAGGAGACTTCGAGGACGACCAGGACCAGGAGGCGAGCTGTCCCACGAAGGCTCGTGCTGTCGGCGGCATCGAAGTTGAACTAGAACTCACCAAGCCTTGGCAAGCAGAACCCACAAAGAAAGGAAGACTTGTTTCTGGTGCAGACCAGGAAGGTCTGGGGTGCTTCTCTTTTGCAGAGGAGCGGGGACCAGTCTGGAGGAGCCAAACCAGCAGTGGAAAATTGAAGGTGTGTAGTCGCAAAGGTTACTAGCCAACGGGCAAGCAACCGGACAGACGCGGCAAGCAGGAAAATGCAGAAGGGCCCCACGCAGGACTCGTGGAGTGTGGGGGGCTGATCTTCGGTGCAGATGGTGCTTGGGGTTGGGGCTTCTCAATCCCCAGTGCACAACTTCGAGGGTGCCTCAGAAGCTGCGCTGGAAGATACTCGCCACTTTTCCTAGGCAGCCGGTCCCACGTCTCTTGTCACCTCCACGGATCTCAGCTCGGCTGTGGATGTGGATCAGGGTCGGAGAAGTCTGGAAGTCAAGGCTCTGGTCGGGCTCTGCAGTCGGTCCCTCGTAGAACTTCAGCAAAGCAAAGGGTAAGTCTCTTGATGGTGCCTGTTTGCACAGGGTGGCCACTCCTAGGCCACAATGGAGATTCTTCAGTCTTCTTCTTTCGTCGAATGTCGAAGGTCCAGAGTTTCTGTTCAAGTTGCAGGTTCAGGATAATCTAATTTAGCAGGGCCCAACTAGCTACTAATATACTGGGCTAGTGGGCTGGGCTACCTGCAAGGTCCCTCCTATGGGTGGGACCAGGAAGGGGGGTGGCTACACCCCCTTTCCTTTGTCCAGTTTCGCGCCAGAGCTGGGGCTGGAGTGCCCCAGCACCGGTTTGAACTGGACTATGCATGGAGCACCTTGTGTGCCCCAGGCATGTCTCATTCCTTATAGCCCTCCCTGCCCCAATACACTAAAGTCTGTCTGGGAAGGTGCTAGCACCTCCCCAAGCAGGAAACCTATTGTCCAGGCCTCCCTGGCTGGGAGGGCTCCCAGCAGCAGGAGGTCAGACTCGTGTCTGTGGCAGCAGCATCCATTTTGTGATGCTGAGGCTTTGGTGAGAGTTAAACAGCAAAGTAGGATTTTAACATGTCTCTCCCTGTAGAAGGGAGGAATAATATCCTCATCACCAGAAATGGTATGGGGTATTATTCCAAAGTGTTAGACACCTTACACGACATGTTTTGATAAAGCCAAACCATAGTTACCATAACCGTTTAAGATTATAAGGTACTTTAAGAGTATATGGTAGGCTATATCATAGAACAGCTATAAGGACATGGTTCCGAAAGCTGCAGACAGGCTCAGCTCATGCTAGAGCACCATCTCACATGTTACCAGGCACTCTGCCTCCAGGATTGTTAAGGCCTGCCATAGGAGTGGCTGATAGGTACACATGTGTCTATATATGAGGTAGGTATAGGAATACTACACCTAAGCAAGGGGTGATTACACGACCTTGCCCCAGCTGAGTGATCATCCAGTTGTGTCATAATGGAAGGCAAGGCCAGGGGTGGCATAATACATGCTGCAGCCCCTGGTAGGCCTAGGGTACACCTATGCCCTGGGTACCTAGGGTACACTGTACAGGGTCCAATAAGGTGATCCTTACCAATTGGGTATGTACCTAGGGTACATGGAGTCCATTTTAAGGAGAGAGCAGATAGCCTGAGACCCTGAATGGCAGGATCTCCGGCCAACTAAGTCGAAAAACCAGCTAGACACTAGGCAAAAAGTTGGGGGTAACCATAGTCAGATATCCACCTTCCTACACAGATTTTTCCATTACGGCCATACTCTGTTAAATCAATGGCAAATGCTCAGACAATTTCACTTTTACCCTGACTATTGCAATAAGGTACATGATGATGATGACATGCTTATGAATGATGATATACGGCGGCACGACATCATGTGATGATGATGGCATACTGATTTGTAAATACTAGTTTCCATGCAGCCGATAGGCCACCCATGCTGACACAGTCAACAATGACATGAGTAGGGACTGGAGCGAAAGTGGGCCTCGGAGTCGGAGGGATGTGATTGATGATGGGTGGGTAGGGTACATAATGCTAGTCATACACAATAATTATGTTGTGCTTGCAAACTACTCTGAGTCAAGGGAGTATTCCATTCTGAAATACAACTCAAACCTTTAAAAACCTTGCCAAAAAACAGTCCTTGTTCTTCCCAGGGCTTTTTTAATTTATCATTGTATTGCTCTTCTAGCATTATTATTTTATTCTTCACCCTTTGATTTGGTACTCTGGCACGGATTAATTTTCTTTTACATTCTCTTCATCCAGTCTGTCTGTCTTCACCTACTATCTATGATACCATCCAGGCATCCATCCATCCAAACATGGCTATCATAAACCTTTCACCGACAACATACATTTGTCATAGATATAACCAACCACCATCCATGCTTCCTTGCTTGCCTTTGAGTTTGACCCCTCAAACCCCCTGTAGGATTCCTTTCACCCATACAGTTCCACCCACCCAGGCAGGCATCCTTGCTGCTTCCTTTCACCTTTCACCCATCCATCAACTACCCATGCATCCTATCTTCTTCATCAGCCACCTATATGCATCCCGGGGCCCCTTCCTTCACCCACGCAACCTTTTCTGCCAGTCATATATTACATGTCGTCTGACTCTTTTTCTTCGTCATAAAACTTTCTCTGCTGAGTTGAAGATAGAATAGATAAGGCCATTAGTTACTTAGCCCCCACCGCTACTGCTAATGTTTAGTAAAGGGTGTCTTCTTCAACTGTTCAGTGTTCACAACAACTTAGTCTCAGCAGAAATACAGTGTAATACTGAGTGTACACCATTGCAGCGAGTGTATTCATCATTCTCAATAAGTAAGGAATATGACCTACCACCGCCCGCCACTGCTGCTGGCTCACCTCCTGTAGCTGCCGCATCCGCTCCCTCCGGAGTGGTATGGCCCTCACCGCTGGCCCTGGCACTGGTGGTCGGTACACCTGGAAAAAACATTTCACATTTTTTAGACGCGATATACACCTCCCCTATTTTTTTTTTCATTAGCAAGATTAAAAATACATAATTAATAGTACATGCACCACACACATCACTATCTACAATTCAGATACTAGAGTAGAGTAGACAGTATTGTCCTATCAAAAATAACAAAATAATATCCAGTTGGGCATTTTGTTGGTGTCAATTTTTGAAAAGCCTCTCAAAAAGAGGACAACCCAAAGGACTGGACTCAGTGGCTAGAGCAATTGGAGCATCTCCTTTTTTGAAAAGAAGAAAGAGTGGCCAATTGGGTGGACATGAGGTCTCTCTTAGTTGGAAAATAATGGTGCATCCTCATACTCCATGGTGCACGGTAATCAGTTGTTCAGTGTTCACCACCAACTGCAGCTAATAAAAAAAGTACCAGGCCTGGATTAGAAAAAGTAAAATACACCACTTCGGGGTGTCCAACGTGAGTGACCACCATTTACTGATTGAGCATGATGAGACAGTAAAAGAAACTAAAGCCTTCTCATCTCACAAACCTGTGTAGAATACCTTACTTGGGCATGCAATCTGCACAACAGATTAGTGCTACTAGTACTAGTAGTAGTAAGGAGTCCTTACTACTACTAGTACTAGTAGTAGCCTAGGACCAATGGGTTCTCTGAGTCTTACAGGACCACTACTAGGCAATCCACATATGAGGGGAGAGGGAAAGCTGAGTGGAAAGAAACCCAGAAGAAAGCAAGCTGCAGGCAGACTAATACAGAGTCAGTGTAGATGTTAGCCAAAAACAAGAATTTAGAAATAGATAGATTGAAGAAGATTTTGGAACATTTTAAATTAGGAAATGGAATAATAGAGCGGTATAAGTTTGGGAAATATTAACATATAACAACACCAGGAGGATTTACTGGGGCCAGCAGCAGAGCCATCTGCGCCTGAGGCCGCTTCCTACTGCTCCTTGGAGGCCCCTCCAGCTCCCGCACCCGCCTCAGCACTGGCAGCAGAACCAGTCTTCTTCTTGCCCCCGGATGCTGATCATGTACAACATAATTAAAGAGACAAAAAATGATTTGTGTTAAATAAATAAATATAATTGCTCTAAAAATATTTTTAGGCAGGAAACGGCAATTGCAATAACTTATTCGACTAGTAGTAGTCAACTAGTATGTATCGCAGTTGAGTACCATCTAATCATTATTATTCCACAGTTCAATTCGGATTCCTGAATCCTAAACATACCTAGCCCACCTATTCCAGACTTTGGAATGAATTGCAAAATTATTATATTTGCTTCTAAGTTCCGATCTCATTCCCAATCATCTCTCAGTCTCAACTCCAACCCCCTTTGACGGGCCAATTACTAAGTCTGCATTTGTTCTTCTTAATACATAGATGGATGCATGCATATTGCATACACCAAATTGGTTGGTTGCTATTCACTCACTATAAGAACTACAAAAGGTTCTACTAGGACTTAAGTCTTGTGAGAGGACATATCACTCAGGCCGCTAAATTAGAGTCTTTCCAATCTGCAATACCTAACTTAAATTCTCTAACCTGTCTTACATAACCAGCCCAAGAAAGTGCAAAGTTGCAAACAAGTACGATTAGTTATTAGCCCAGAGCATGAGCGCCTGTCTGGAAGTAACAATCACATAATATAAGATTTTTAAACATAAGTTACCTGCATGTAAGCAGCAGCAGCATGTTAGCTATTTGTGAAAAAATAATATTCGAACAGAACAGAAGAATACAATAGTAATATAGTTAGCTACTCACCAAGCCCCGGGACCTCAACACCAAGCAGGTCCAGCAGGTCCTACCCCCGGTCCAGGATGTCGGATCACCGGTGCATCAATTTGTTATGGGTGCACCAGACCGCAGACCCCAGAGCAGCGAAACACTGCCCGGCGCACCCTCGGCCACCCGAGGGGACGCTCCCGGAGCCCTTGTCCGGACCCAGACCAGCCGCCTGCTGCCAGGGTTAAGGGGAGGTGGCATTGGATAAAAAAAAACCAGAGCGGCCACCTACACCTAACTGAATAAAGTACGTTGCTGCACCCCTTATGGTCGCCACCTTCCGCAAGTAAGACAGTCGCGGCTCTCACTCTTAGGCCTCTTCCCCTGGCCCTTAGTTTTTTTAAGGCTCTTCGCCATGGTTCTTGCTACGCGGGGGTGGAAAAGAAAATGTAGGAAGTAAGAAAGTAAAAGAAATGTAAAAAGCAAGTAATAGAAAAAGAGTGAAAAACGCACTACAAAGCACACAAAAAGTGGAACAAAATGCAAAATATTGAATCAGGAATAGAGAGGGATAGATAATGAATAAAAAAGATCAGAAAACAGTGTCTAGAAACAAAGGATTTAAAAGACATAGGGGCAGATTTACAATAACTGGAGCATCCCTGCATATCAGCAGGGATGCGCCAGTTATTGTACGTCACGGCTCCGCCACCAAGGATGCGCCGCATTTACAATGCGGCGCACCATGGGGCAAAAATGGACAGATGCGTGACGCCTCTGTGCCGTAAATGCAGCGCATTGCTGGAGTTGTGTCGCAAGCGCGACGTAGCTCCAGCGAGGCTCTGTGGTGCCCTATCTGCACAATGCTGCGTCAATCCTTATGCCTGCTTCAAGTAGGCACAGGGTTTTGATGCAGCATGGGCTCAAAAGTGACTGAGTGAAATCTTGTAGGTTTCCCTCAGCCACTTTTAGGAGGCGTTCCTGCGATGGAACGCCCCCCCTGCACAGGAATGCCTGCTTCTGGCGCAGGGCTTTACAACGTGACGCATCTCCCAGATGTGTCACGTTGTAAATACCCCGCAGCATGGCACTGGTTTTGCGCCGACGCTGCATCACAAAAGTGACGCAACGGCGGCGTAAAAGAGGCGCAAGGGGCTTGTAAATCTGCCCCATAGGGAAGATAGAAAAACAGGCCCAGAACCATAGCAAAAAGTGAAAAACAAGACGGCCAGGCCCATTGGAGACCGCGTGGTGAAGTTTGCATGATATTTCCCCCCGAGCATGCAATAAGCGTCCCCGAAAAGGCAATACACGTTCCCGAATGGGAACAACGCATAGCGAATGGACGGAACAAGCAACTGCTGCCACTTGCGGAATTACGCGTAGCTCACAGTGTTTCTTTGCAACTTCGCAGAATTCTGCCTAGCACGGCTACCCAAACTCCGCCCAGGCATTCTGCGATTAGCGTCAACTTTTAAGTACGGCAATAAAAAGAAAGCCGTCATAGCGTTGAAAAATTTACGCTACGGCGGCGTTAACTTCTTATACATATGTCCTCCCCCCTTCTTTTATGGCATAAAGTCTGGACCAATGAAGAAACTCCATTTAATAGGGAAATTATCACAGACTGTCTAAAACTGAAAGAGGTCAGGAACATTAAATGGTTGAATTACATAAAAAAATTGTCCACTGAAATTGGGCACCCTGAATTTTTTGATGACCCATCAACCCTATTTAATACAGCAAAAGCCGAGTTAAAACGACTTGTGTTAAATCACCTGTGCTCCAAACGATGGTCCTTAGAAAAACAGAAGAGCACAATTGTAGATTACCAAAATACGATTACGGTAGGTGGTATACAGCAATATCTACTCTTAGAACCATCACCGTTTACTCGTATGCTCCTGACCCGCTTTCGTACTAATACTTTTTTTAGACTCCTAACTTTTCCCAATCCAAATTGTTGGTCCTATGATTTACAGAAATGCCCTTGCGATGGCCTGTCGATTCAATCCAACATCCATTGCATTTTATTTTGTAGATTTTATCACCTGCCAAGGACCCTCTTTTTGAAACCTTTGCTTAAATCATGGGGATTACGTTCTTGTAAATTGGCTTATCAAAAATTAAAATCCCTGGAAACACCCTTAGCCCTGGCAGCAATCTCAACCTATCTGAAGCTGACGATGAGGTTTAGGACATCAATGCAGACCTAAATGGCCTAACCTCTTGATGCTTGATTGTATTTACCTTTCTGTTTTCTGCGATTTTAAATTATGTTACAAATTGAATGTAATTTTAATTGTTTTTATTGGATTTTTATATGTATGCACTTTTCTGATATTGTTTTTATACATATCGAATAAAGTTCAATATCTATCTATCTACTTTGGAGTGTAAAACCAGTGTATAAGCCAGGGCACATAATTTATTATTGTCCTGCTATCTCCAACAAACCAGGGCATTTTGCCGGGGGTTTGTTGACATGAGTTAGGATAAACCTTAGCTGCAAAGTTTTACAGCTTCCTTCTGACAATTTAGACATCCTAGGAATACAATTCAAGGGGTAATCAGGCCATACCTCAGAGATTTATAATGTTTATGCTAGAGCAACTAATGGGGTAGACCATCAGCAAGTTTACAAAAACTTGAAGAGATTCTGGATGAAAGAGACTCCCCCTCCCCTTTGATACTAGTGGGTGATTTTTATGTGGCCTTTGAACCATTGGATAGGGACGATGTGTGTGATGTGAGGGAGCAAGACAAACTGTGGTCAGTTCCTTGTTTAGCCCTAACCCTTTTAAAAAATAATACCAAGTTGTGCTTCAACTAAAAGCTCTGACTTGGGGTTTGGGCTGAGGGCCACAAAGGGAAGGACAAAATCTGATAAAATGGGAGCTAACACTTTGGACAGAACAAATGGGATGAGCTGTATTGACTATAATTTGATGGATCTGAGGCTTTGGCCTTTGCCAATTGACATGGCTGTGGACACGAGTGTAGGTAGTGACCATAACCCACTTTGTTTGAGTTTTGCGTCCCTATGGGGTGATTCACATAGTAGGCCTTGATAGCATCAGTTAACTAGGGAGTTATATCAATCTAATGATAAGAGCAGTCTCAAGTGGCAGATGATGATTCTTGACAAAGCCAATCTCCAGCACTTTAACGGGGATATGCTAGTGTGCGTGTCAGAGATTACCGTCCAGCACAAGAAACCAGGAGCGCTGAACGTGATCTCTGACATTCATTCCCACTTTTTTGAGAGATTAGGCTCGTACTTTACTGTGCCTATGCACAAGTCAAATGTTAGATCGAATAAAAGGGTGTTGAAACGCTGGTTCAATTGAGCGAGCAGATGACTAAAAAGCCAACTTTCTTTGGCAATCAAAAGTAAGAACTTGGCTTCTGTGAGAATATTGAGAAGGTTTTATAAAAATGCCTTATCAAAAACAACGATGGAGTGAGATGAGAATAGATGGAGGCTTATCAAGGAAGATTGCGACCTCAAAGTCTCTAAAAAAGTCCTGGTCCTTAGTTGTGTGGGGCGATCAAATGAGGCCATCTTCTCCAGCCAACCACATCTCTGTCTTTGATTGGCACAATCATTTTAAAACCTTATATTCGGGAACTTGTATGCCCGGTACACCAGTAGCTCCTCTCGTATAACCTCAGGTTGACAACAAGGACATGTTTACTATGGGGGAAATTCAGGCTTCTATAGATTCAATTGTTCAATCAAAGTCTTTGGGACCAGACGGCATTCCTGGTGATCTCTTTTTACATGAAAGAGATAATTGGCCTCATTATATTTTGTTACTCTCCAAAGCCATCGCAGGGAGTGCTCCAATCCCAAGGTCTCGGAAGGGCGCAGAGGTGATAATATTATTTAAAAAGGGCGAAAGGAATCTACCCTGCAACTACAGGTCCATTGGTCTTATTGACTCCATACAAAAAGTGTCCTGCCGTGCCCTTCTGTCTACAAATTAGGAGTGGATAAGAGATAACAACATTTTAACACCTTACGAAGCTTGCTTTAGACAGAAGATGGGGACAATAGAACAGGTATTTCGTCTTCTTGTTTTATTCCGGAAACCTGTGGCCATTGGTCAGAGGAGTTTATATATTCCAATTGGTAAATAGACATAATATCGAAAAAAAAATATCGAGTGGACAGAATATCGAGTTTTAAATATAGAATGGACAGAATATCGAATTACCAAAATATAGTGGTGAAGAATATCGAAAAACAGGTAAGAAATATCGATTGCAATAATATAGAAGTAAATAATATCGACAGTCATAATATAGTTGTTAAAAATATCGAATTTTTTATCGTGTTTTAAGTGTTAGTATATGTGTTAAAAGTATGTATTAATATTGTAATGTATGTTAGAATATTTTTAAAGTAATGAATTTTATGTTATTTTATTTTTGTGTAATTTAATTCCGTAGCGGGTTGTGGGTTTATAGGGGAGTAGGGTGGGAAGTAATTTAATTATAATACATTAAATAATAATTTATTGGAATTATTAATAATTTTTAATTTAATTTTGCGTTTTACTTCTATAGCGGGTTGTGGGTTTATAGGGGAATAGGGTGGGAAGTAATTTAATTGTTATTAGTTAATTATTAATTGGTATTGAAAATTAATTGGTTGTTGATTAATTATTAATTGGTAAATAATTAGTATTAATTGGTAATTAATTTGTATTAATTGTTTAATTGATAATTATGTTAATTGTATTTATTTAATAATTGTAGTGGGTAGTGTGTTTATAGGGGAATATGGTGGGAAGTAATATAATTGTAAATAATTAATTATTTAATTGATGTGTGTATATTGTTAATTAATATATCTTTAATTTAATTTAGCGTTTTACTTCTGTAGCGGGTTGTGGGTTTATAGGGGAATAGGGTGGGAAGTAATTTAATTGTTATTAGTTAATTATTAATTGATATTGAAAATTAATTGGTGGTTGATTAATTATTAATTGGTAAATAATTTGTATTAATTGGTAATTAATTTGTATTAATTGTTTAATTGATAATTATATTAATTGTATTTATTTAATATTTGTAGTGGGTAGTGTGTTCATAGGGGAATATGGTGGGAAGTAATATAATTGTAAAAAATTAATTATTTAAATAATTTGTGTATATCGTTAATCAATATATTATTAATTAATGATTAATTGGTATTATTAGCATTTATTAATGTTTGTTATTGAAAAACAATTGGTTGTTAATTAATTATTAATAGGTAATTAATTAAACAAAAATATCTTGGTATTTCTAAATAATCAATTATTAAATCTTGTGTGATTGGTAATTAATTGTAATACTTGTTTTGGTATTAATAATTAATTAATTGTTAACAAAATATGAATTTATTATTTTCCCTACTTTTGCACTTACTTGAGTGGGAATAGTAATTTTTACCCTACTGCTTTGCAACGCTTTCCCTACTGTTGCACTCTCTGGAGTGGGAATAGTAATTTGTATCCCTACGTTATCCAATGCTTTCCCTACTGTTGCACTCTCTGGAGTGGGGATAGTAATTTTTACCCCTACGCTATCCAACGCTTTCCCTACTGTTGCACTCGCTGGAGTGGGAATAGTAAATTTTACCCTCCCGCTATCCAACGCTTTCCCTACTGTTGCACTCTCTGGAGTGGGAATAGTAATGTTTATCCCTACGCTATCCAACGCTTTCCCTACTGTTGCACTCTCTGGAGTGGGAATAGTAATTTTTACCCCTACGCTATCCAATGCTTTCCCTACTGTTGCACTCACTGGAGTGGGAATAGTAATTTTTACCCCTACGCTATCCAACGCTTTCCCTACTGTTGCACTCACTGGAGTGGGAATAGTAAATTTTACCCTCCCGCTATCCAACGCTTTCTCTACTGCTGCACTCTCTGGAGTGGGAATAGTAATTTTTATCCCTACGCTATCCAATGCTTTCCCTACTGTTGCACTCTCTGGAGTGGGAATAGTAATTTTTACCCTCCCGCTATCCAACGCTTTCCCTACTGTTGCACTCTCTGGAGTGGGAATAGTAATTTTTATCCCTACGCTATCCAACGCTTTCTCTACTGTTGCACTCTCTGGAGTGGGAATAGTAATTTTTACCCCTACGCTATCCAATGCTTTCCCTACTGTTGCACTCACTGGAGTGGGAATAGTAATTTTTACCCCTACGCTATCCAACGCTTTCCCTACTGTTGCACTCACTGGAGTGGGAATAGTAAATTTTACCCTCCCGCTATCCAACACTTTCCCTTCTGTTGCACTCTCTGGAGTGGGAATAGTAATTTTTATCCCTACGCTATCCAATGCTTTCCCTACTGTTGCACTCTCTGGAGTGGGAATAGTAATTTTTACCCCTACGCTATCCAACGCTTTCCCTACTGTTGCACTCACTGGAGTGGGAATAGTAATTTTTACCCCTACGCTATCCAACGCTTTCCCTACTGTTGCACTCACTGGAGTGGGAATAGTAATTTTTACCCTCCCGCTATCCAACGCTTTCCCTACTGTTGCACTTACTGGAGTGGTAATAGTAAATTTTACCCGCCCGCTATCCTACGCAGAAAATATTGAATATTTTTAATAAATATTACGTTAATATATATGTATTAATTTTTTTTTTACTTACATTAATTATTTATTAATTTTAATGTTGTTTAAGTATTTTTAAGTATGTGTCAGTTAATTATATGTATTATTTCATTAATTTTACATTACTTTTAAAACATTTAAAAAATTCGATATTTTGACTAACTATATTATTTACAACGATATTTTGGATTCTATATTTTTGTATTTTCCTGTTTGGAGATAGGGAGTCGATATTTTGGTATTCTATATTTTGGCATCGATATTTTTGTAAGTCTATATTTTTGTAGTCGATATTATGTCAGTGATCCATTGCAATTATCGATTTGAAGACAGCCTTTGACCTTGTCCCAAGATATGAGCTGTCACAAGTGGTAAAAGATATGGGGATGCCTATTGAGATTTTATCCCTAGTCATATGCTTCCATGAGGCCAATTATGCCAAAGTGGAGTGGGGTGAGCAAGGCCAGCTTACAAACCCAATTAACATTAGCAGGGGCATATGCCAATGGTGCGTACTGGCACCTCTTTTTTCCCTCTTTATGAACAATGTAGTATAGTTCTTATCTCAGATCCCAGCAGATACACCCATGCTGGGGAGGGAAAAAGTTGTGACTATTTTATTTGTTGTATAGTCAAAAAGAGGGACTAAGGACTTTTATGAGGTCCAGCATACATGCCCAATCAAGACCAAAGCTAAAGGGTATGCAGTTCCTAACAGGCAGGGGTGGGAGTGAAGTTACAATAAGACAATAGGTTGTGCTCAAAGAAGGGAGGGAATGGGAATCCCTCCTTTCAGAATTAGGGCCCTCACACACCCAGCCCGCTGGGTGACAAGCTTCATCATAGGTCATGCTCCTCATCAGGTTGGTGCTGCAATACCTGACGGGCACCCTATGAGGGGCTCTTTGGTGGATATCTTTTATTACTTGCCGTTTGGTGCCCTGGGTGTAAGGTACCTAAAAGTGTAGATGTGTGTGAGGTTGAGGTCAATTGACCTTGTGGATTAAAACAGGAAATGGAAGATCAGGCAGAACAATTTTAATGATCCTTTCTCCAAACCTGGTTAAAAATGGACTGGTGACTACTTGAAGTGATGTTTCAGGGTGTTGCGCTCAGTCTCTTGTGGTCGACATGTTTCTTGCCTGTTAGTCGAAAGGATCAGGTGGCAATTCTTCAGGAACAAATATTTGAGCTTCTCTAATCTACACTGCATGTATGGAATTCAGGTGTACTAACCACGATATATCGCAATTGACACCTAAAGGTGAGTTACCTGTAGATGTAATGGCCAACCTAATAGAAAACAAAACAGTAAAATTAAACATAGATCGTCATCATAAGAACTCCACTTTCCCCTGTCAATCACCTCTTAACAGAGCACACAACAGTGTTGTGGCCCATCTGGTGTAAGGAAGTGATGGCAACTGTGTTCATGCAATTTTAGTATAGTGCAATGCATTCACACTATTATCCGTGGTGATACGTGATCAGGTATAGTATCCTGAGTGAAGCAGTAGCTGAAAACGTGTGAGTTCTGGACTCACCTAAAACGCTGTTGGAGATTGGTCCCATCCACTTCCAGCAGGTTTAAAAGCACACATTCCATGTCCTAGAAGGATAATGGGGGGCCAAGAAACAACAGTAGGAACCAGGCAAATGTTCCTAGGAAACAACGATGCAGTTGTGCGCCTTGAGTAGATTCATGATTAAAAGGCGTATAGTCAGGAAGACGGTATAATCCGTATTAGGCCCCCCGGGTGTCCCATGTCCATGCGGTCAAGATGCACCCGGTTCCGCCGTTCAAACCCGCCGCATCCCCAGGTGTGGGAACACAGAAGGCCCAAACGTCAAATACCGAGTAGCAAGACACCGTTGTGAGCCCGGGACAGGTCGGGTGGGGTTAATCGCAGAGCAGCGTGTGTCTGGTATTATGGGCGATAACCTCAAGTCTTACCTCAGAGTGCAGAGCCAGCGTTTCATCCCTTCGCTGAGGGCGGAGAGCAAAACACACGTGCAGAGACCGCAGTAGTGGCGGAAGACCTACCCCACACTGCCGGAGCTGGGAGATAACGCTATCTATGCAGGTGCCGGTAATATACTCTGAAAGTGTGGCACGTCGGGTCAGCCAATCACTTCCGGCCAAGCACTAGAGTGTTGCGTTCCGACAAGGGTGGAAAGAAATGGCCACCATTTTGGAAGTCGTCAATGCTGTTGACAATGTGGTCGCCATCTTGGAAAGTGCAAAATGACCTGAGTCTCATAAAAAGTGATTCCACAGTTGTGGAATTGAAAATGTTTCCGCTGTTACTAGAAACATACCATGACCTTTGTTGTTGCTCCCCATGGAATGGAAGATGGTTATGCCTAGTGGCGAGAGGGGTACAAGTGGAAGGGGTCTAAGGTTAAAAGAGGGGGTTGGTCAGGGTGTTCACCATGGACAAAGTTCAAGGGTCCCCATTGATGGTAGTTGATGGGGCCAGAATACCGCACTAAGAACCATTAACGGCATATAAGTGAGCGACAACATAAAGTTACCCCTGTGTTAATGAATGTTGTTGCTCCTGTGTTCTTCTGACAACATGTACGGAATGCCAAAGAAAGTGTGGGGTATGGCTGCTAGGATGTGAGTAACGTACTCCATGGGATGTCCTCATTGAGTCCATGTGTGCCCGTGGCTTCTTTGTTCAATCCTCAGCAGGGCCCCTGATGTTATCACTGGGTGTGCCTCCAAAATGACCCACCTAAGGATGTCGGGTGCATGTCCGGGTGTTGTGAAATATGTGTACATTTTTGTAGTCACTCGGTTGCATCTGATGTTGCTTTTATGTTCAGTGATACGTGTTTTAGCCATTCTAGTGGTCATACCGATGTAGCGGAGGTTACAAGGGCAGAGAATCATATAAATGCAATTGATGGTATTGCAGTTAGTGTGTCTAGTCAACTTCCAGGTGAAAGTGTTAGAAAAGGATACTTCTTTCGTGGGTTTAGTCAGAGGACATACTGTACATCAGCCACATGGATAGTGGCCTGTCACTGGTGGGAGGTCCCATAGTGGTCTCTGTACGGGGATAATTCTTGTTTTTGGCCTTGTGTGGATTAGCATATCTTTGAGGTTGCTAGTTCGTTTAAATGCGAACCTTGGTGTTGGTAATTGCAGGTTGCCCGTAGTGAGGATACACCAATGTTTCTTGATGATGTCCTGATTCTGCTGGAGTCTGGTGTGTATGACGTGACACCTTTCAATGTTTCCGTGACCTCTTTCTGATTGGTTTCTAGTAGGGCCTCTCTATTGTTGTTCCTTGCCCTTTTCATGGCATGTGTAACTCTGTGTCGTGGGTATTTACGTTTCATTAGATTCTCTGCTAAGGTGGTTGCCTCTGTTTTGTAGTCTTGGATCGAGGTACATTTCCTTCTGATGCGGGAAACTGCCCAAAGGGAAGTTTTTCTTTCAAGGCCCTAGGGTGGTTACTACTAAACAGCAGTAGGCTGTTGCTGTCTGTTGGTTTCTTATACAGTGTGGTGCTCTTCTGTACTTCGGAAATTCTTATGTTTAACTCTAGGAATGACACATTGGACTCAGATATGGTGTTGGTGAATTTCAGATAAGGGTTTTGGGTTCAATCCTCAGCAGGGCCCCTGATGTTATCACTGGGTGTGCTTCCAAAATGACCCACCTAAGGATGTCGGGTGCATGTCCGGGTGTTGTGAAATATGTGTACATTTTTGTAGTCACTCGGTTACATCTGATGTTGCTTTTATGTTCAGTGATACATGTTTTAGCCATTCTAGTGGTCATACCGATGTAGCGGAGGTTGCAAGGGCAAAGGATCAAATAAATGCAATTGATGGTATTGCAGTTAGTGTGTCTAGTCAACTTCCAGGTGAAAGTGTTAGAAAAGGATACTTCTTTCGTGGGTTTAGTCAGAGGACATACTGTACATGAGCCACATGGATAGTGGCCTGTCACTGGTGGAAGGTCCCATAGTGGTCTCTGTACGGGGATAATTCGTGTTTTTGGCCTTGTGTGGATTAGCATGTCTTTGAGGTTGCTAGTTCGTTTAAATGCGAACCTTGGTGTTGGTAATTGCAGGTTGCCCGTATGGAGGATACACCAATGTTTCTTGATGATATCCTGATTCTGCTGGAGTCTGGTGTGTATGACGTGACACCTTTCAATGTTTCCGTGACCTCTTTCTGATTGGTTTCTAGTAGGGCCTCTCTATTGTTGTTCCTTGCCCTTTTCATGGCATGTGTAACTCTGTGTCGTGGGTATTTACGTTTCATTAGATTCTCTGCTAAGGTGGTTGCCTCTGTTTTGTAGTCTTGGATCGAGGTACATTTCCTTCTGATGCGGGAAACTGCCCAAAGGGAAGGTTTTCTTTCAAGGCCCTAGGGTGGTTACTACTAAACAGCAGTAGGCTGTTGCTGTCTGTTGGTTTCTTATACAGTGTGGTGCTCTTCTGTCCTTCGGAAATTGTTATGTTTAACTCTAGGAATGACACATTGGACTCAGATATGGTGTTGGTGAATTTCAGATAAGGGTTTTGGGTTCAATCCTCAGCAGGGCCCCTGATGTTATCACTGGGTGTGCTTCCAAAATGACCCACCTAAGGATGTCGGGTGCATGTCCGGGTGTTGTGAAATATGTGTACATTTTTGTAGTCACTCAGTTACATCTGATGTTGCTTTTATGTTCAGTGATACATGTTTTAGCCATTCTAGTGGTCATACCGATGTAGCGGAGGTTGCAAGGGCAAAGGATCAAATAAATGCAATTGATGGTATTGCAGTTAGTGTGTCTAGTCAACTTCCAGGTGAAAGTGTTAGAAAAGGATACTTCTTTTGTGGGTTTAGTCAGAGGACATACTGTACATGAGCCACATGGATAGTGGCCTGTCACTGGTGGGAGGTCCCATAGTGGTCTCTGTACGGGGATAATTCGTGTTTTTGGCCTTGTGTGGATTAGCATGTCTTTGAGGTTGCTAGTTCGTTTAAATGCGAACCTTGGTGTTGGTAATTGCAGGTTGCCCGTATGGAGGATACACCAATGTTTCTTGATGATATCCTGATTCTGCTGGAGTCTGGTGTGTATGACGTGACACCTTTCAATGTTTCCGTGACCTCTTTCTGATTGGTTTCTAGTAGGGCCTCTCTATTGTTGTTCCTTGCCCTTTTCATGGCATGTGTAACTCTGTGTCGTGGGTATTTACGTTTCATTAGATTCTCTGCTAAGGTGGTTGCCTCTGTTTTGTAGTCTTGGATCGAGGTACATTTCCTTCTGATGCGGGAAACTGCCCAAAGGGAAGGTTTTCTTTCAAGGCCCTAGGGTGGTTACTACTAAACAGCAGTAGGCTGTTGCTGTCTGTTGGTTTCTTACACAGTGTGGTGCTCTTCTGTCCTTCGGAAATTCTTATGTTTAACTCTAGGAATTACACATTGGACTCAGATATGGTGTTGGTGAATTTCAGATAAGGGTTTTGGGTTCAATCCTCAGCAAGGCCCCTGATGTTATCACTGGGTGTGCTTCCGAAATGACTCACCTAAGGATGTCGGGTGCATGTCCGGGTGTTGTGAAATATGTGTACATTTTTGTAGTCACTCGGTTGCATCTGATGTTGCTTTTATGTTCAGTGATACATGTTTTAGCCATTCTAGTGGTCATACCGATGTAGCGGAGGTTGCAAGGGCAGAGGATCAAATAAATGCAATTGATGGTATTGCAGTTAGTGTGTCTAGTCAACTTCCAGGTGAAAGTGTTAGAAAAGGATACTTCTTTCGTGGGTTTAGTCAGAGGACATAATGTACATGAGCCACATGGATAGTGGCCTGTCACTGGTGGGAGGTCCCATAGTGGTCTCTGTACGGGGATAATTCTTGTTTTTGGCCTTGTGTGGATTAGCATGTCTTTGAGGTTGCTAGTTCGTTTAAATGCGAACCTTCGTGTTGGTAATTGCAGGTTGCCAGTAGTGAGGATACACCAATGTTTCTTGATGATATCCTGATTCTGCTGGAGTCTGGTGTGTATGACGTGACACATTTCAATGTTTCCGTGACATCTTTCTGATTGGTTTCTAGTAGGGCCTCTCTATTGTTATTCCTTGCCCTTTTCATGGCATGTGTAACTCTGTGTCGTGGGTATTCACGTTTCATTAGATTCTCTGCTAAGGTGGTTGCCTCTGTTTTGTAGTCTTGGATCGAGGTACAATTCCTTCTGATGCGGGAAACTGCCCAAAGGGAAGGTTTTCTTTCAAGGCCCTAGGGTGGTTACTACTAAACAGCAGTAGGCTTTTGCTGTCTGTTGGTTTCTTATACAGTGTGGTGCTCTTCTGTCCTTCAGAAATTCTTATGTTTAACTCTAGGAATGACACATTGGACTCAGATATGGTTTTGGTGAATTTCAGATAAGGGTTTTGGGTTTGAATCCAACTACAGAATTTTTTGCAGCTTGCTTTGTCCTCTTCCAAAAGATCAGGATATTATCTATAAACCTTTTCCAAAGTTTCAGGTTGTCGATGTAGGTGTTTGTGGGGCTAAAGATTAAACTTTCTTCAAAAGCAGCCATGTAGAGGCATGCTACGCTTAGGGCAAATGTGCTGATCATGGAAGTCCCCTGGATTTGGTGGTAACGCTTGTTCTTGAATTCGAAGACATTTTCACTAAGAGCCAGAGTGGCACATTCCATAATGAAGGAAACTGGTATCTTGGCCTGATGTGATTGGATGACCCAATGCTTCACACTTTCAGAGTATATTACCGGCACCTGCATAGTTAGCGGTACCTACTGGCTCCGACAGAGTGGGGTAGGTCTTCCGCCACAACCGCATTCTCTGCACGTTAGTATTGCTCTTGGCCCTCAGCGAAGGGATAACACACTGGCTCTGCACTCTGAGGTAAGACTTGAGGTTATCGGCCATAATACCAGACACACGCTGCTCTGCGGTTAACCCCACCTGACCTGTCCCGGGCTCACAACGGTGTCTTGCTACTCGGCATTTGACGTTTGGGCATTCTGTGTTTCCACACCTGGGGACGCGGCAGGTTTGAACGGCGGAACCGGGTGCATCTTGACAGCATGGACATGGGAAACCCAGGGAGGCCTAATATGGAGTATACCGTCCTCCTGACTATATGCCTTTTAACCATGAATCTACTCAAGGTGAACAACCGCATCGTTGTTTCCTAGGAACATTTGCCTGGTTCCTACTGTTTGTTTTTAATAGTACAAGCTATGTATTGCCCCCCCCCCATTTTCCTTCTAGGACATGGAATGTTTCCGAATGTCTTTTAACCTGCCGGAAGTTGATGGGGCCAATCTCCAATAGCGTTTTAGGTGAGTCCAGAACTCACACCTTTTCAGCTACCACTTCAATCAGGATACTATACCCGATCACGTATCACCATAGATAATAGTGTGAATGCATTGCACTATACCAAAATTGTATGAACACAGTTGCCATCACTTGCTTACACCAGATGGGGCACAACACTGTTGCGTGCTCTGTTATGAGGTGATTGACAGGAGGACAGTGGAGTACTTATGATGAGGATCCATGTTTATTTTTACTGTTTTGTTTTCTATTAGGTTGGCCATTACATCTACAGGTAACTTACCTTTAGATGTCAATTGCGGTATATCGTGGTTAGTACACCTGAATACCACACATGCAGTGTAGATAGTGAAGCTCACATATTTGGTCCTGAAGAATTGCCACCTGATCCTTTCGACTAACAGGCAAGAAACATGTCGATCACAAGAGACTGAGCGCAACACCCTGAAACAGGCCACTCCATCTTTAACCAGGTTGGGAGACAGGATCATTAAAATTGTTCTGTCTGATCTTCCATTTCCTGTTTTAATCCACAAGGTATGTTGACCTCAACCTCACACACATCTACACTTTTAGGTCCCTTACATCCACGGCACCAAATGGCAAGCAATAAAAGATCCCCGCCAAAGAGCCCCTCATAGGGTGCCCGTCAGGTATTGCAGCGCCGACCTGACGAGGAGCATGCCCTATGATGAAGTATGACACCCAGCGGGCTGGGTGTGTGAGGGCCCTAATTCCGAAAGGAGGTATTCCCATTCTCTCCCTTCTTTGAGGACAACCTATTATCTTATTGTAACTTCACTCCCACCCCTCCCTGTTAGGAACTGCACACTCATTTAGCTTTAATTTTATTTGTGGACAACATCTTGTTAGTGTCGAAAACACCATTGGGGCTTCATCTGCTTCTAAATCAATTGAAAATCTTTTGCGACATGTGAGGCCTAGGGATCAATAAATCAAAAATGATTTATGGAGATAAATCCCCATAAGTCTTATAGAGGGAGACCGACTCTTGGTGAAATTCCGCTCGAGAGGGTCAGCACCTTTGATTATCTGGGCATAAAATTATCTTAAGAAATGTCGTCGAAGCCGTATGTGACCAATATGATTCTGAAGCACAGGCAAATAGTTGGGGCTCTGGGGAAAGAACACCGTACATCGACTAGTAAACCTGTTGCCGCTGCCCTCCAGATCTATGATTGAAAAGCGGGAGTTCTGGCCTATATGTGACAGAACTGTGGGGCTTTGACAGAATGGATGACCTGTCCAGATCCGAGCGTAAGTTTCTGAGGAGTCTGGTGTCAATGCCCCCCAGTACACCACTCTATCCTTTAAAGCTGGACATGGGCTGGAAAACCCTTGTAGACTAGACTAAATTATGCCCATTGTTATTCTGGAGGAGAATCAAGTCCACCCCTGAACTGCTCCCCTAAGCCAACACTCCTACAGAAGTTAGCTGTCTGGACAAATCTAATAAAAGATGCTGGTTAAGCAATGTGAAGAGACTACTGGCTGCTATTGGTTTGCAGGGGTATTGGGATAACATTGACTCTTTATCGCTCCCTTCCCAAGATTTTGTGAAATCTCAGTATTGAGAGTGGGTAGCCCAAGTTGAACTCAGCAATAGATCTTGGGGAAGGTTAACACCTGAGTTCATGGAATTGAAACTATTTATCTTCCTGGAGAGTTACCTAGATATTATTTAGGAACCAAATGGCAAGAAACTATATATCCAGTTTAGGTTGGGTACACTTCCCCCTGAATTTATTCTCAAGTACTTGGCACTGTAACCCAGCAGCTACCCGGTTTTGTCTTAGTTGCAACACAGCCACTGAATCAACTGAACATGTATTGTTTGCCTGCCCAGCTTATGCGCTCCCAAGAGCGAAATGGCTAAAGCCTATATGTAAGTAGTTAGGAATTTGCAATCACGATGAAGCCCAGTGAATCCAAAGATCGGATGCAAGATCCCTGTTTGCATGTGCTGTTTCTAAATTCCTGGGTCATATGTGGGGTATTAGGAGAAAAGTGCAAAAGTCTTGACGTGTTTGTTTTAGTATTTGATTATTAATTGTAACATTTTGTATTTTATATTTTAGATGGTTTTATTTTATAATTTTTTATCTATGATAGCAACTTTGGTATTTTTAGGATATGCTTTTCAATTATGTGCATTTATGGATAAGCGCTCTAATTTATTGCTTGTTCATGAAGGTGTGAAAACATAATGGTATGTATGCTGAAATAAAGTTATATATAATAAGAAATCCAGCAATGAATGAGTTCTATGTTTTGGGAGTAGCATAGAAAAAGACCTGTCCCTGTGCAGAAGATATTAAATAGGGATATTCGTGTAATTTGTTTACATGAGGTCGGAGTTAATATACACTACAAAAATAATGCTGCATGGCAAATGGCAAGGGTAGGCAGGCCCTAGTTTAAGGTAATTAAAAAAGTTACATATAAGAACGTACTTGCCAACATTCTTTGAACAAAAAGAGGTAGAAATATACACTTTTTAGAAACACTGATTACCGCAAAGACATCACTGAAAACATTTACTACGTGGACTTTTGTCCAGATAATGACGTCAAAGGAAACAACATGAAGGGCCTCATTATTATTGTCTTGCTATGTACTTGTTGAGTCACCCCCTGCAGAGATCCCTGATACACACAGTGCTGGTAACTCCCGTGGGTGGAACTAATGACATTACATGTGGAACCCTAAGAGTCCTCTTAGAAATGTGGATCATCTACCTCCAGTCCCAGCTGATTATTTGTCATTTCTCATTGGTATTTTACCCAGTGATTCTGGCAGATGCTAACAGCCAAAATATCCAGGTGAAAGAATGGAACCTGCAGTGTTACCCAAGAATAGATCATTTCCATTGAGGTCACTAAATCCTGTTACCGGCCCAATTGGGGTTTAGAGCAACCTCATAATGGGGCCAGAAATTGCTGATGACTTTATGAGATATAAATGACATTACATACGTGAGTAAGCTTTGATACCTGTGACTAAGGCACAAGTCAAGGGGTGAACTTGTATAGACAGCTTCCACCCACTATTTTCACAGGGTGAACACCGTCAACACTGCCAAGATGTTGGGCCTAGGGCCAGCTCTACGGCGGTGCGACTGCACCAGGCACTGACTTTGGGTGAGGCCTTTGTGTTTGAAGTATATTATGGCTTCAAAAGCACCTACTGACACGTTCCTGGCCTCCAGCAATTTTCAGGCAATAATAAGAATGTCAAAATAACTCTGGTGATTAATGTTCTTTCTATGATATCCCATTAAGTAGTCCACATGTCCACACATACACAGAGAGGAAGCTGTCAGTGAAACACATGCTAGTTCTTTTTTTGTGACCTAAGTCTTAGAATGTAGTCTATACCATGGTACCAGCCTTTATGGACCTCATGCATTAAGTCAATGGGCCAGGCTGTAAAGGTGTCTGTACAGTCATGCACAAGTACTTTGCCCTTCAGAAGGTCACAATGGTGTGTTGTGTTTCATAGTAGCTCCCATCACAGTACATATAGGTTAACCATGGACTACATGATGTTAGTGGGCTGGCTTAGTCAGTGTAGGCCATGACCAGGGTTGAGGATAGTCAGCAGATAACTACAGAAGTGAGTGTTTATGTCTTTGTAGTGCTGAGCATGTGAGTATTATACATGTAACGTGTGCACTATTGGTTAATGCTTGTGCTAGGTGTGTACAAAATGTATGACCCAAATAAATATCCTAAAACGTGCAGCTATAATCTGTATTTTCATCTATTGCATCCACCGTGCTATGGCCGGCCTACAGAGATCTTTTCAGGCACTGGCCTCCTCCCTCACGGCAGCCTTACACCCATCCAAAACTTCCACTCACCTCTAGCCTCTTCTGCACACAAATTCCCTATTCAGATGCCTCTCTCAAGCACACTCACCCATACGCATGCACACACTTCAACAGCCCCAAGCAACACATGCAAACAGAAACCCCAGAAAACACAGAAGCACGCAACCACTCACCTGATACTCATCCCCTTCACTGGCACCCCAACATACTGCCAGACACCACACCACCACCCACAGACCCAACTTCAACACCCAGCATTCCCCTAGACACCACACCCACAGTCTCATCAACCACCCCCAGCATTTCCCCAGACACCACACTTGCACCACCAGACCCATGCACCACTGCCAGCATTACCCAGACACCACACCTGCACCACCAGGCCCATCCAATATCCCTAGCATTATCCCAGATACCACACCTGCACCACCAGACCCATCTACAACACCTAGCATACCCAGCACGTTCACATCATACACCACCCAAAAACGCAAATGCCCACACTCACCCACACAATACACCTACAAAATACAAACTAGATACATCAGACACACAGTCACCTGCACCAACAGCACACCCACACACACCTGATGCTTCCATTCCCTCTTCCTCCCAACCCCTACTCCCTCTCGAACATCCTGCCCATTTTCCTCATGAAAGCCTCTTATTTGCTCTTGCCCCTGTCAAAACCAGCCCCCAAAGCCAAAAAAACCTCTTCCACACCCCAACCCACCCTTCCACATCCCAATCTACCCCTGTTAAAACTGATCCATCACCACTAAACCCAGTCGTACCCCGAAGACGACCAAAACCACTCCCAAAACCAAAGAAAACCCTTCCAAAACCAAACCCACCCCTCCAAATACCGACCCCACTCCTCCCAAGTGACATCATTGAGGTGCCTAGACTGCCCACTAGATTCCCCTTCCTGGGTAGGATCCCTGACAATGTCATGAAAGGCAAGTTTAGTGGCACAGCAGTGTGCTGGACACACATTGTGTTAATGTGCTGACCATTGGCCTTTGCTTCACTCCATGTGTTCATTTTGGAGGAATAAAAAACGTTGCATATTTTAGTACACATTAGTCTTACCATTACTTTTCTAACTATTTGATGTTATTGGATACTTTGGGCTGTTTGATTACAGTTGTGTTTGTTTCACCCTGATTGATGATCCATTTGAAGTGGATAGCATGATATGGCATGTGCAAAGTGGACTGTGGCCCAGGGACCCAGACTTTCAATGGTCTCCCTGGTAGAGGCATACCTATTCTGCAGAGAGTCTTTACATTGTATCCTTTGAATACTTCTCACACTGATTATTTGGAATCCCATTTACCTGACATTACCTTTTAAATTGGATGATGAGTGAGAGTCCATTGCAGAGGTTTAGCAGAGCAGGTGTGTCAGTTTCATGACACATCCATACATATGTATCTTTGATATCACAACAGGGCCTAGTATGTGTGCAATATGTGGGTGTCACACAGATCAATAGGTGTGATATTAATGAGGAGCTGCTGTTGTGTGACACAATTTAATGCACACATCACTATCCCTTATTATGAGATGTGAACACGTGTCGGCTTTGGTAGAGTGTGCCTGTGCAGAGTCAGTGACCTGGCCAAAGAGGGCATAATAGAGCTGTAATTGGACCATACGTTGATAACAATTCCAAACAGGAGCCTACAAAATATGTTTGACCCAGGGACCCCAAAATCCTTGCCAGGTCGATGGCAGGGCAACTATTTGCTGAGGAGTCGATGGAAATGGGTTAGAGTACAGCTTACCATTGGTTGCGCCCACAACGGTGTCAGTTTTCGGCATCATCAAGCAGGAGCAGCAGCGGCAGGACGTATATAATAGGGTAGATACGAGAAAAGGGTGTGGTATGCGATAGTGCCTGCTCGTGTGTACGTCAGTGAGAAAAAGGTTCTTAGTAAAATACGGTGCTACAGGCGGGGGGATAACCTTGAACCCCTCAACAGACACAAGGTCAACAAATTTCTATACAAGATACCTGTGCACACGTGGTTGTAATATGCAGAGCAAATTCTGCGTCTCTGTATTTATGAAATATTAGGAAAACCACCACAAAAAACAGTCAAACAAATGATACATAAGAAAAACACTCCAGGTGTCACGTGTTCTCTGTATTTAATGATGATCGATTGCCCAGCCAACACGTGTTTCGTCAGGATGAAAAACCCACGACTTCTTCAGGGCTCTCCGCCGGTTGTAATTCGGTCCCAGCTGTCTAGGGAAAGGTGTTTCCAAAAGGTGAGTATGAAACGATGAATGAACCTGTGTAAGTGTCCGGTGGAGTGTCACTTAAAACACGTAGCTGAGGATATGCAGCATACGAAAGAGAGGCAGCCGAGTAGGGCTCTTTCCAAGGTCAATGATCCTCCTGGAGTGTTCTTATGTATCATTTGTTTGACTGTTTTTGTGGTGGTTTTCCTAATATTTCATAAATTCAGAGAAGCAGAATTTGCTCTGCATATTACAACCACGTGTGCACAGGCATCTTGTATAGGTATATGATAGGCTCCATGGTGGCACAGGACATATGAAGCTAAGTACAGTTGAGTTTCAGCCTTATATCCCTCCCTTTCCACCAGTTCAGAAGTGGTGGTTGGACCGCCACAGTCAATTCAGTGGGAAGGCACATTGTGATTGGGCTGGTGGGGACACTCGTGGTCTGCCCTTCGGCAGGCACAGTGGCCAATCTCACCACCGCTGCAATTGAGATTTTCTGGTGGTGGCGGCGGGACTGTGGTGGTCCTTTGTCTATGTAACCGCATGCATCATAATAGGGCGGGCAGACTGCCAATGGTGTACTGGTGATTCCGACACCGTTTCAGCGGCGGTACCATGATTGCCAAACTTGTAATCAGACTCTAAGTATTAAACTTACATTCGTGCAGCTCTCTCCCAAGAACAGATAGGAGAGGTGAAGATCTACATTAATAGGTTTGTGAGTAGCATTTTCTAGTATTTAGTAGTACTATTGTAGAACTACCAAACATTCTACAAAAATAAGTTTATAAACAGGCCTCTGACATATTTTTCCAATTTCAGTTCAGTTCCTTTTTGCACTTCACAGACACACAGTGGTCAAAGCAGCGAACATCACGTTCTCTTGTTATTTGCTGAATAAACACCTAATTTCTCAATCTTTACCGGGTCACTGCAACAATTTGGTAACTCCTTGGCTGTGTAGCCGGCCAGAGACCGGTAAGAAATTGTATTGGCTCTAAGATAAGAGCTTGGACTACAGCACTGGTTGCTCCCTCTCTTCCAACTAAGGAGTCAAAGCAGTTTACATAGTGACTCATCTCTTTCGAATGAAGGGTCATCTCAGTGCACACAATTACGTCTCTCATAGATGGCTAAGTCTGGTATGCACACTGATTTCTTTTTTATAGATAAGACATCTGTGTATTGTGCACACTCCTTGCTTTTTGCCCCTTTTGTGGTCCTTTTGTGTCATTGAGTTCCTGAATGTATCGGTTCAGTTATACTTGGTGTGGATTCCTATCTGTGGCATGAGTCTCCGGAGAGATGCTATTAATATGGTTTGGCAACATGTATGCTCCCTGGCAGAGCACTTAACCCTGCTGAGATTGGGTTCTTCCAAACTGAAAACTCCTTACAACATGTGGAGTATTGCCTCCAATTTGAGGTGTGCTTTTTTAGTCAAGGGGTATACACCTTGTTATCTGCACTTCAGGTTTGGTAGGCTTCCTACTTGCCCCCTGAGTTAAATCATACAGTATGTCATACCAGGGTCCCATCATAACCACTGAATGTGAGATATATGTGTAAGTCATATTTGCCTGTAGATGAAGAGGTTGGGATTCTCCTGGCTGAGAGTCCCCATGCATGTGTGCGGCTGAGCTTTACCATAACGACAGTTGTAGACTTTTTCTTAGATCGCTACATGTTCCTGTACATCTCCTTCTCAGACCAGCCCCTGAACAGGTCATTCTAGTGAGGTTGCTGAATGTCTGCCTGTAATATGCAAATTATTCTGTAGAGGAGAGAGGGGAATATTGTACTTACCCCAAGATTTGCAGCAAGTTAAAGCAGTTCAGTGCATTGTCTTCAAGAAGCAACTCTTTGGAAAGGCAGAGGCCAAGGGTGGGGCAGGTGCTCTTACTTGGATGAAATGGGTGTGTTCTTTGCCATTCCCCAATTTCTTCGGCCACCTCTGGAAGATGGACTGCAGTCCAAGCAACAGCCTATGATTGCCTGATGCTTGTCTTGAATGAATAAACATTCTTAGCAGTATTATGAAATATTGGTGCTCTCCATAAGTTCCAACATACTGTGCATATTTTTAGATGCCTGATTACCACTGAACCTAACTGAGCTACTAAAGAAGGCACTTGCATGTTGTTGTTTCCCTATATATTTTCTAATGCCACCAAAGAAATGAGTGTCTGGTCTAACATCAACTCCCAAAAGTACTGAATATAATCTGTCCTTACTATTTAATCAAATTGCTCATTGTTGACTTTTGTGACGCTTAATACAGTAACATAGAGAAAAGGATTGGTTCATGGACTATGTTCTGTTGCTGTCCTCCTATAAGAGTCAAGGACAGACTCCAGACCCGAAATACATAGCTCCCAGCTGAACTAACTGGTGGAGAAGGGAGACTGCCTTGTGAGCTTTGAATTAGTATTTTTCCATCACCTCAATCATTACTGGTTAGCAGCTTAGAGATCCGCATTGATGATTTGCTACCTGTGTCAAAGGCAAAAAGAACAACTGATGGACGGAATGCTAAAGCAATGCCAAACATCCCCCACCAGTACATAGATCTGGACCAAAAGCCATCTTTTTTTTGCACACCATGCCATTTCAGTTTAGAACCAGCCATATGCAAATCAGTCTTGACCCTCCTCCCCATGGGAACAGTCAAGCCCCAACTGCCACACCAGGTCATCACTGGACCGGAAACAAGCATCCTAGGACCGGATTCAGGGTATCATCCCACATCAGCCAGGCTAGCTTGACTCCAGTGGCATGGTGAGCACGGGACCCCCCAAGCGGCAGCGTCCATCAAAGATCGGCGGGTGATGGGGCTGATGTCGGTGGGCCACAGCTGGGTTGTGGGACGGGCGGTGCTTTGTGTAGCTTACATGCGGTGGCCCGAGACCACGGTGCAGATCACGACACCGATGTTAGCTGGCAATGGCGTCATCGGTGAGACTAGGCCCGCTGAGTGAAGCGTGGCAGTGCAAAGGGCCGTGCCCACAGGTAGCGGTGCAAGCAGTGGCTCGGTGGTGACAGCAGTCATCATAGTCAGTGAGACCAGGGTTGCGGTGTCCTCTGCTGTGCCTTCAGGTCACAGAACCACCGGCAGTCTTTGGTGATGCCGTTTGGTTGCGGGTTTCCTCTGCGGCGACTGAGACCCATGGTCGCAGAGGCGGGACCCAGAAGAGGTGACGTTTGTGATGTTCCTGAGACGTCTTGAACAGGGGGCAAGCTCTCCCTCAAGCCCGTGGAGAAATTCAAACAAAGAAGTTGCAGAAAGTTCAGTCTGGTCCTTCCTCTGGCCCAGACAGAAGCAGCTACTGCAGGCCAATACAGCAATGCACACAGCAAAATGGTGGTTCCTCCTCACAGCTTCTCATGGCAGGTTTTTAAGTCCAAAAGAGTTCTAAAATCCTGGGGTCTAGGCTGCAATATTTATACCACATTTCCCTTTGTTCTCTTGGGGTAGAGAATGTCTGTGCTCAGTCCAAACCATTTCTGTCCTCTCTGTCCTAGCTTCCTGGCAAGAGCTGGAGACAGCATTATTGAGGCAGACCATGCCTATTCACGTGCAAGGAAATCTCCGTTCCTTACTCTAAAAGTAGTCCAGGTTTATTCAGCCCAGCCGTGACTCATCCAGGAGAGGCAGGACACACTTCAACCCCCCAAGTGGCTGTCTGAAGATAATGCACATCCCCAGCACCTGTAACTCAAAAGCCAAACAGTCAATCCACAACCCGGCAGAGGAACATAGGATGGCTAAGCAAGAAAATACCCACTTTCTGAAAATGTGGTATTTTCAAACACACAACATAAACTTCATCTTTACTAAAAGATGCATTTTTACATTCTGAGTTCAGGCATATTAAACTCCATTTCTTTATCCTGCCCCAATATGAAGTTAAACTTGTAATATGTTACAAAGTATCTGCTATGGAACAGATACCCTTTCAATAGTGAAACACAAAATACACTGTATTTCACTATCAGGACATGTCACACACACCATTATAAGGCATACATTTCACTATACTGCACCCTGCTCATAGGGTACCTAGGGCCTACCTTAGGGGTGAACTACATGTAATAAAAGGAAGGTTAGGGCTTGGCAAGTGGTTGCACTTGCCAAGTCGACAAGGTAGTAAAAACTGCACGCAGACACTGCACTGGCAGGTCTGAGATACCTTTACAGGCCTACTTCTGTGGGTGGCACAATCAGTGCTGCAAACCCACTAGTAGCATTTGATTTACAGGCCCTGGCACTCCCAGTGCACTTTACTAGGGACTTACCAATAAATCAAACATGCTAATGATGGAAACACCAATCCATAACCTAATATACAGTAGGAGTACTTGCACTTTAACACTGAACAGCAGTGATAAAGTACGCAGAGACACTAAAGCAGCAAAAACAGAGTAAAAACCAGGAGGTCAGAAAGCAAAAAGTGGGAGGAAAGGGAAAAAATAAATAAAAATCTTACCTCATCATATCAAGTTATTTTGGCCGCAAGATTGTTTGATCATGGAAGGGCGTTCGTTTTACAATTAACTTATGGGTGATTGGGGGAACAAAAAATTAACTTTTGTCACATGGAATGTTAATGGGTTGAGGTGTCCTAGAAGATGTAGGATGATACTTAAACACCTGGAGCTCTCCCCTGCTAAAGTTTGTTTGTTACAAGAGACCCACTTAACTTAGAATGAAAGTTGTTTGATTTTTTCTAAAACCCCCTGGATTCAGTCTTATAGTGTGTCACTTCAGACGTCACATAGCAGAGGGGTCGCAATTTTAGTTAAACATGGTGTACAGTGCTCCATAAAGAAATCACAATCAGACTCCTCGGGAAGGTGGCTAGTTACATGTCTATTGTTAGAAAATGTGGACCTAGTCTGTGTCTCTTATTATGGCCCAAATGTCGACGACCCGAGTTATTTGTGCAAACTACAATCAGTATTGCTTTTGGAATCTCCACCATATATTATTGGTGGCGATTTTAATGTTTTGTTAAATCCTTCGAAAGATAGGTCTAATTTGAGTCATTATATAGGTGCTCCGAGGACCCGTCGTGCTTTATTAAATATGATTCAGGATCTGGACCTAGAGGATGCATGGAGGGCTAGAATGAGAGATCAACATGGGTTCACATTTTATAGTAAAAAACATGGTCACTCATCTAAGATTGACTATGTTTTTATAGATAAGCTATCCTTGAATAGGTTAATTGAGATTCAGGTTATGCCAAGTCTCCTCTCAGATCATTCTCCGGTTCAATTTATCTATCAGGGTAAAGGGGTGCAGCTCCCTTCCAGGTGGACTCTAAACCGGGCCAAGCTCTTAGAACCAGAAGTTATAAAGGCTGCTAAGTCTTCAATCTTGGAATTTTTCTCCTTCAATATGGGCTCAACATCGATGGATTATATTTGGGATGCATATAAGGCGAATCTAAGGGGGTGCCTCCACGGTATTATTAGCTCTATAAATCGAATTGAGGCAGGGCAACTAAAAGACATCGAATGGAAAATAAGCCAGCTAGAGAAAGAGAGGAACGATCTAAGTAGAGGAAGTAAAGAACGATTGTTGCAGGTTCAGAAGGATTTAGAAGAAACACAACAGGAGTATAGGGGGAAATTAGACGCAAAATGTAGAGCGCAATGGCATTCCAAAAATATGGAGAATTTTGAATATGGAGAAAAGGCTGGTGCCCTGTTGGCTTGGAAGGCTAGAGCTGACCAAGCAAGGAACAACATTAAAGAACTAATAATTAATGTCGAAGGGGAAACATCAGCTAGCTTTAATGATATGCAAGCCTGTCTCCTCTCTCTTTTTTCTGACCTCTATAAAGAAGATTTTTTACCTTCTTCAAGTTCAATTCAAGCATGGTTGAGGGATAAAAGGTTACCCTCTTTGTTAGAGGAAAGCAGGAACAGGCTAGAGGCTCCTATCACACATGAAGAAATAATAGAGCAAATAAAGAAGTCTAAAAACAAAAAGGCAGCTGGTCCTGATTCACTTCCAAGTGAAGTGTATAAGCACCTGGCAGAAGAGCTGACCCCCCAATTAAGTACCATCTTCAACTCAGTCTATAGCTCTAAGGGTAGGGTTCCTGAGTCCTGGAAACAGGCAACAATTGTTTTGATTCTGAAGCCTGGCAAAGATCCTTTAAAAGGAGACTCGTATCGTCCAATCTCCCTGCTAAATGCTGACTATAAGATCTTTATGGGTATATTAGCAGGGAGATTGGCCAAGGTAATCTCAGAGTTGATCCATGCAGACCAGAAGGGTTTCGTTGCTGGACGGCACATTCAGGAGCAGACACAGTTGTTAATCTGGAACATCGATTTGGCCACGCAGAGATCAGATCCTCTGGCTATAGTTGCTGTAGATGCCGCCAAGGCATTCGATAGAGTTTGTTGGATGTACCTCTGGGAAGTAATGGCGAAGGCGGGTTTTGGACCTATTTTTATTCAAACGTTAAAAAATTCTCCTAAATGGAATATTGACATCAAGCTTTTCCATACAAAGGGGTACTAGGCAGGGATGTCCAATGTCGCCTCTATTGTTTAACATCTATATAGAGCCGTTAGCACAAGCTCTAAGGTTAGATGATTCAATCCGACCCTTTAGGTCAGAACAATACAGTTGTAAGATAGCTCTATATGCAGACGATCTAATTATATATACTAGTGACCCTGAAGGAGCTGTCCCTCGGGTGGAAGCGCTTCTGTCTAATTTTGGGGACTTGTCTGGTTATCTGATCAATAGGTCTAAGACAGAAGTAATGTGTTGGAATTTAGATCAATGGTCTGGCAAAGTTAGTACTGAATTCAGATATTTAGGGATCTACATTATTAAGAATCTGGAAATGATCCCACAGATAAATTTGAATAGAGTAACCAAAGAAATAGATCGCCTCTTTAGCCGATGGAGGAACCTCCCCTTGACCATTTTTGGAAAAATTAATTTGGTGAAAATGATTATCTTGCCTAAACTCTCTTATCTATTTTCTACCATCCCCCTTGTTTTTCCTAATAATTGTATTAGTAAAATACAGAGTAAAATCGGGAGCTTTGTATGGGGAGACAAGGGGGCTCGGCTGACATGGAAGAAGTTGAGACGAAGGCTTGTTAAGGGGGGGTTGGCCCTCCCAGATATCAGTCTATATGCGATAGCTATCCAGTTTAAAAGTATTCGGATGTTATGTGTGAAACCCGAGAAGTCAGCGTGGGGTAGGCTGCTGGGAGAAATGGTTAGAGCTGAAGGAGGGGGTGGGGGCCAGTCTTTTCTATATAAGTTTGGCGCCCCTAGGTTCTTCAAGCGAGTTCGTCTGAAGGTGCTAAGGGTAGCCTTAGAGCTATGGCATAAGATCAGACTTAAGTGGGGTATTAGATACTACTCTGACTGTGCCCCAATTTGGGATTCCCCTGGAACTCCGGAATGCCTTAAAGACACATTAGCGCTACCTATTAAAAGGGCGGGTATTAACACCTGGTCCGAGCTGGCAGACTCCGAGGGGATTTACCCCTGGGAATACTTCCAAGCTAGAATAGGGGCTGGATTCTCTAGGTTTCAATTCTTGCAGCTGAAGTCTTGGGTCAATGCAGAAAAAGGGGAATTTAGAGGAAACCGAGATATAGAAAGCTTGTGTCAATCTATCAATCCATTGAAGAAAGAGATCTCAATATGGTACAAACTGTTAATTGATGTTGATGATCAGAAGATATCCTCTTCTGAGATGGTTTGGTCTGGAACATCTCTGGGTCCATCTATAGGTTCTTTGTTTGAGCCATCTTTGAAGATTTTATACAAGCAAGTTAAACCTGCTTGTTTGAAGAAGAACCACTTTTTTGTTATTAATAGGCTGTACTATACCCCGGCAAAGATTGCTAAATTCGCCCCATCCCCCCCTCCTAAATGTTTCAGATGCTTATTACCCTTGGCAGACGATTTACATGTTTTCTTTGAATGTCCGGTTTTGAAGAACTTCTGGAAAGAGGTTGGAGATTCACTTCAAGATATTTTTAAGATAAACATTAGCATTAATTTGTCATTCGTGTTCTTTGGAGACGATGGGCTAATAAGCCATATAGTCACTCCACTACAGAGAGGCCTCTTGCTATACTTGGTTCTCTTGGCCCGGAGAGAGATCTGCAAGAAATGGAAAGACCCCCAACCACCAACAAGGGAGAACTGGCTCAGGGCCTCATTTAGTATGGCTCGTTTGGAGTACGAAAGCGCTGCAGACAAGCCATCTAATGTCTGGTATCCTCTTATTTGTTGGGGACGTAGTCTCCGGTTAATAGAATTGGTCCAATGATTACATCAAGCTACCCTAAGCTAAGGGGTTTGGTCGGAGACCAAGGTGATTGCGGAAAAGCCAGGAGGCCCTCAGAGTGTTAAAAAGGCTTTATAAGATCCGCATAGAAAAGCTTGGTAAGATGAGGACAAAAAAAAAAAAAAGAAAGCAAAAAGACTAGGGAAACATGCCAAAAGATGCCAGGTCTAACACTGTTCATCTAAAGGCCCAATGTAGTGTCCACAGTACCTTCTCCACTTTTCCATATGAGAAGAGTAGTGTACATGTGGAATTGCCCTCTTTGTGGAAAGTAGGGTAGTGCACAAATTGATTTCTGTTCTCCTACTAAAGGGCCATTTTAGAGCAAACAGTGATTTCTGCTCTATCACCAAAGGATTCATGTTGAATCATACTATTTGACTGAGGAGTAAAGGCGGTACACACCCTGCAATGCCATTTCAGGCGGGAAGGGTCAACTCAGTGCACACATCAACCTCTGTTTTCGGAATACTGGATCAGGTTAGCGCACACACTGATTCCTCCTCTCTCTCACGGAATTATTTAGGGCACACACAAAATGTTTTTCTTTCGCAGAGGGTTCAGTGGAGTGCTCCAGTGTCTTCTCCACTCTGGATGACGTGTCAACGCAGGGCACTCGTATCTCTTACTCTCTTTCAGGTCAGAGTTAAGCACGCATTGGATTCTCGTTTTTTAAACGAAGGGTCAGTGTAGTGCAAGCTGTCTCTTCGCCTTTTTGATTACAGACGGGACAAGACCAATACAGCACGGGCCAATTTGGCAACACTTTCCTGAAGGTCAATAAAGAACGAACACTTTGTTGCAAAGGAGATCAAAAACAGGTTTAGTTCTTCCAAAGTCCACCACCCTTTTGATAACTACTTTGGCCTTTCAGCAGTTAGAGTGATAAACCATTTCTGATTACACACGCCTCCTTTCCACTCTCTGAGAAATATAAAATGCGTGTGACGGATATCTCATTGCGCAGGTCAAACAAGTTTACAGCAGGAGAGGAAAAAAACACAGCTGTACAGTTTTCAAGAAACCAATGGATGCTTTTACTCTGAAAACTGCACTTCCTGAGAATCAGATTTAGGATGCCATGGACTCTGGAGCAAAGAAGGAAACTGGGCCCTCTGACTGCTGCTAGGATAGGAAAATACAGCAATTATTAGGGATTAATGGGCTCCTCGAGGCTACCATTGGTGCCACTTGACGTGCTGCACCAATGGTAGCTACCCCCCTCCTCTCAGAGCATAATGTTTGCCTTTTTGTGGGGCTGTGATGAGGTCACACGCTGATCAGGACTAGAGCGTCAACAGCGCAAGCCAGGCTGCCCGGATATGCCCCTGCTACCATTGGCAGTAATACAGGGAAATATAAATCTGAAACACCTAACAGATGTGGATATATGCATCATGGGCGAGGGGTAAACAGGTGAACAGTAGGTTATTCTTCAGGCAGTTCATTAAAAGTGTGAATGAGGTGGCTGTATGGATCTTAGCTAGGAGGAAGTTCAAGACCATAGGGGCCTTTCCGGAGAAAGTACGCTTCAATGTACTATTTTTTTAATTTCTGAAGGTCAAGGCATAAGGAGGTCTTTCCTCTTAAGTCTCTGCTTCCTATGGCTAAGGATAATTTGCTTGCACTCTCATGTCACAGTAGGGACACACTAACATAGTCTCAGGGATTGCAATGGGGTTGGTGTCATGGGGCTAGAGAAACCCTTGGCAAAGGGAGGCAGCTGATAACACAAATGGCCTTCAATCTGGTCCCCCGTGCTAAATTGTGGAAGGTTCTTGAGCAGCTGGGTATTCCGCCCTACCTGTTGTCACTGTTCATGCGATTACATACAGGTAACTTTGCCCAAGTTAGGTATGGGAAATCCGGAGAACTGACTCCCCCCGCTTCCCAGTAAATAGAGGAGTGAGGCAGGGGTGTGTGCTGGCCCCCACTCTGTTTTGTCTTTTTATCAACGTCCAGGTGGCCCAATTAAATGAGGTGGCGGACAATGATGCCCCGAAGCTGGTGCAAGGCAGGGTGCCAGCAATGATGTTTGCGATGATACTTTGCTGTTGTCCAAGTCTCCCATGGGCATCCAAAGGATCTTAGATAGTTTCTCTCTATTTTGTAAAAATCGAGGGCTAGAGATTAACAGCACCAAGACCAAATTCATGGTTTTCAGGCCAGCCAAAACATCTCGCCCTAACCCCTCCTTAAATGGCACCCTCTTAGAGAGGGTGACTGTCCTCCAATACCTTGGAGTTACGTTGTCCGAAACATTTGAATGGGGCCCACAACTAGATAAGGCTTGAGGCTAGCGCAGCTGGCGGGGGGAATCACTAAATCTTATAGGAACTCCTTATACAAACCACCAGGCCCTGTTGTCGAAATTTATAGAGTGCACGTAAGGAGTGCTGCAATGTATGGGGCAGAACTATGGGGCCACCGCCCCTCTGGCGGACTGGCCAAAATAGAAAATCAATTTATGAGAAAGCTCTTGGGCTTACCGCCTAGCACTCCCCTCATCCCTTTGCGCCTGGACTTAGGAGTCAAACCTATTGCAGAAGAGATTGGTCTAAGGCCACTGACCTTCTGGCGCAGACTGTGGGCTACTCCTGAACTAGCATCCTACCGAATCGAACTCAAGGGGGTCTTGGGTTTACCAGGGGTGGGAAAATTGCCTTGGTTTAAGCACATTAAAGGAACCTGTGCCAGAATAGGTATGCCCAACCTGTGGACCAATCCTGAGGAAGTGTCCCTAACAACCTCTCGACTACAACTTGTCAGAGCTTGGAGGGCAAATAAACTAGTCGATTTACAGGCGAACACCAAACTTGGGTATTTAACGGCTGAATTTCTTAACATAAAAACTGAGTACCTCTTTGAGTCTTTCCTGGATGACATACAGCCTCCAATGGCAAGGAAGCTGTATGTCCAGTTTAGAACAGGGACCCTCCCGGTCAATGCTTTCATGAACAAATGGTCAAAAGATCCCTCTGTTGGCTGTCCAGCCTGCAACAGTCCTGACGAGACCGATATTCATGTTCTTTTTTTCTGCCCAGGGTATAAATCTGCAAGACGGCGATGGCTCATATCATTATGCAGAAACATGGGATGCACACAGTGTTTGGAGGTGTATAGAATGTTAAGATCTGATACGCACCCTCCTATAGTCTTTGCCGTGTCCCGTTTTCTTAATTCTACGTGGCTCAGGCAAAGGGTCTTTTTTAACACATCTCAGCAACTGTAAAAAATAAAACAAACATTTCTTGCACTCTTCTCATCTTTAGCCCTAACATTTTAACAGTTTTTATCTGGTTTTAATCATTCTTGTTTTTAATTAGTATCAAGACATTGGACATACTAAAATGTTTTTGGGATATATTATGTAACATGCAATCAATGAATTGTCAAAATCTGTTTATCAATGCTATACTTGTATATGAATTTCTACTTTTTATGACCGAAATAAAGTTCATTGAAATGGAATGGATAACACAAATGCTAGATAAAGAACAGAGACTAGACAAGTGAAATAGTACATGAAGAGAAGGAATCTACTTGTACTGTTAATTTATGTAGCACTTGCTACCCATAGTTAGCATGTGTAGGAACAGGCCAGTTATGCAATTCATGTGAATTTTTTGAATGGTTCACATGTGGAGACATTTAATGAGTACAAGTGCTAGAAGAGAATTTATGAAGGCGTTTATTTTTAAATAATCAAGATGTATCCTTCAGATTTACGAGTTTACTGAGAGAAGACAGAGTTTCTTTAGTTCTGTTAATGGTATCTGTTGGGAAACGAATGTCCCATGTGTGGAGTAGACTTGTGTTCCCCTGACCTGAAGGCCTGACGTCCTGTATCTGATATCTTGGTCTTTGATTTTGGCCCTGGTGTCACACTACTATAGTGTGTGCGCAGCGGCCTGGGTCTGTCTCTTGGCATGAGTGAAGCCCTAGACCTGTCCTGTGGCCTTCAGGGACACACAAAGTATGCCCTTGAAGACAGACATTGGAGTCACTAGAGTGAAGGCCTACTGACCCACTTGTGTAAAGGTCTGCTTCTATGAGCTACCTGATTCCTAGCACTAACATCCCAGGTGTATGTTGTGCATGGTTCAGTGTGTAGCATGCCTTACACAGACATGGTGTGTGTGATTGAGCCAGAGTAAGGGAGACCTGTAGGATACATTTTGGATACTCCTAGTATGGCTTTAAGTACAAGATGGAGGTGAGATTGTGTTACCATAAAGTGTACTGCTGACACTCCTGAAGTTAGATGGAGTAGACCTACACACTGAAGTGAGGGGAGTGGGAGCAAGGCTCTCTGGAAGTGTAATTAGGCCTCTTGTTCTGCAAGGCTTCATTAACATTACCATTTGGGATTATAGTAGTGAAGAATGGAACTGCAGACTATGTTGTGCAAAGAGAAGAGGACCCTTTTGGCGAGGCCTACTCTTTTATCTTCCCTGATCGCACACTCATTTTGGTTCATGACAGCCAGGGGCAGGAAACTCACATCTCCTTGGGCCACTACTCTGTGTGTTCCACGTTGGATTAGACCACCCTACTGTGAGCACCAATACTCCACACAAAGGCTGTGTCTTGAGTGCTGCCAGAAAAGGACAATCAAAAGGAGAACCCCCCTCCAAGCCGGTTCTGAAGATTATGAGGGTGGATACACACCTCCTGTCTGCGTTTGCTGTATAAAAGTAGGACCCTATATCCTCTATGACCATGGAATGGAGTGCTCTGCAGAGTATTCAGATGACTGCTGTGCAACCAGAGCTGTTGTCTGCCAGACAGCAAGCTTTCCAGTTGTGAGAAGACATCACCTAATTCTGACCTCTTGTTGGAAGAGCTATATACCTGACCAGATGCATCTAGAAGCTTGCTTGCCTTCTAAGAGAGGGAAGGACCCTGTCAACCCTGTAGGAAGAATGTCTGTCCAGGATAAGCAAGGTGCTGCATGTCTCTGATAACTGTGGGTCAGGCCTGTGATCCTGAGTTGAAACCCACCTGCATGACAGTCATCAACAAAGGTTCAGCCTGCATGTGGCTGCATCACCATCAGACTGGCCTGTGTGTGGCCACACCAAAATCAGAAGTTTGGTCTGTGCTCTGGCTGCACTGAGCCCAGAGAATTGTCCCAAGCAGTCTGTGTGAAGCTTAACTGTTTGCAGCATGATGAAGCCTTCACCTAGGACTCTTTCTCCCATCTGCTCATCCACAGATGGTCACCGGAGACCTTGCCAAAGCAGGACTTCTGGATCTATGCCTGCTGAGAGGTTATCCCAGCAGTCAGTGCAGAGATTACAGATGAAGTCGCAAGTAGCGTGTGACCACCCAGAAGTTGTATAATGAAAAGCATGCTAAGAAGGATGCCGGGCAGCTGACTGAAGGGCTGATCCACCGATGGTTGTAAAAACTGTAAAGATTGAACTGTGAGTGACTGATCATAAGCACATTAGAGGGAAGATCTGATCCTAAGCTGTAATCACTCTAATATAGCTGCGGCCCATGCAGGTAAGAGCGGTCGGGAGCGACGGGCTGGGTGGGGATGGGGGTGGTATTTTGACAGACAATAACGAGAGAAAATTAATTTTTTATTTAATTTCCCCTAGTCATCATCCATATAAATCCACCCCCCCCCCCCTTCCTGGCCCTATTGCCCCATCGCTCCTACCAGCATGGGCCGTGGCTGCTCTAATACCCTGTCCCATATACAGGAGGAGCCGCTAGGGCCAGAAGTTGAATCTGGAGGGAGATAGTGGCTAAAGGTGCAGAGCTACCTAACAGCGCCCAGGAAACTAAATTGTGTTATGATTATATTTTTGTGTGATATTTTGTTCATTAAAGTACTTGGTTGATGGCTGAGCTCCCCTCCAGAACGCCCACAGTACGTCGCTGAGAAGCTTGTGACAGCTCACCATCACCACGGAGAGTCTTGAGCTGAAGTGGTTGGACTTGGCATAGTTTGCAGAGCCACAGTAGGTGGACCTTGGGACATTAGAGACAAATGACTGTAATCCATTTTAGTTAAGGCGCAGTAGCCCCTGCTTTCCCTGCAGCACCCTGAATAGAGTCTGTTAGCAGCCATAACTGGAGTGCAGCAGACACAGCTCTTCATGGAGCTATTTATTTAAAAAAGGCAATCTGGTTCCATTTTTGTCGATATGAAGTCATATGTTTTGTTTTGAGTCGAAGTAATATTGGTCTGAGGTATACCATTCTTTTACATTTGTGGGTCTAGACTACTCCCCTTTCCTGTTGGTAGTGAGATTATTACTCTATTTAGACTCAGATTCAAGTGGGGAATAACCATGTTTTCAGCATTTTCCTAAACTGCAGGTGATTCTCGGTTGCTGGAAGTGAGTTCCATAGTTTGGTAGCTTTAACTGATTTTATTTCTTTTTGTACGGGGTCAGTTAGTTGTAGTATCAACCAGAAGCAGTGTCCTATTCTGGGAGTATTTCTTGGGTTCCATCTTTAAAAGTAATTGTACAGATGCATTTATTGCCTTGTGAGTTACACACAGTAGTTTGGCAACAGATAGCCAATGCAGAGGCTTCAGAGATGGTGAGATGTGGCCATTAATCTTAAGGTGAAGAAGTTGGCTTTTGCGTCGTTTTTTTAATTCTTTGGGGCTGTCTCATTTTAGATAGTGATACTCTATGGTGTAGGCCATTGACTATGGTATATAACCAGCAAGGTGGTTACTTGGACCTTCTCCTGGAAACCTAGGTTAGGGAAAATGCATTGAGGGAGCTTAAAAGGAGACTCTTTAATATCCACTGATCAATGTCTTTGAGGCAGTCACCTAATTTCGAGTGTTCACTTCATTTGCTTTATCCAGTTTGAGAATTATCTGGCTATAGTGTGTGTAATTGTAGGAAGTGAGTTTGAAGGATTTCATGAATTCTGGGAATGGTTTGATGTAGACAGTATTGCTGCAATAGGGGATCATTGCAGAAGTTCTGTCTTGATGCTGTGCGGGTTTAAAGAGAAACAGAAAGGATGCCAACCCCGTTATTAAGCGAGGAATTGGTCCAGTTGGGTATCTTTTCTTGTATATCAGTCTCCTTTAGTGTGCTCAGTGAGGCTGCATGATGTACAGTGTTGAGTGCTGCTGGGAGGGCCAGGAGAATGAGTGCAGCCACTCCATCTGTATCTAGAGAAGTTTTCATATCTTCCCAAATGAAGTAAGTGCAGAACTGATTCTGTCAGACAAGAATTGAAAGAGTCTCAAACTTCACCCTCAGTGGTAAATGGAATAATGAAGAATTGAGTTTAGACTCCAAAAATAAGAATCAAGGCTAAAGATAACATGGGCTGTGAGGTGGAGGACGAAACTCCTGCACCTTCGCTCCCCTTGCAGAACTCCAGGCAGGAATAACCCAGGATGCACGTCACACTCCTGCTAAATCACAATATACCCCTCTTCTCTGAAGAACAGCGCCATAAGGAAAACCTTGATTGCTTCACACCTGGGTTTGGAAGCCGGGGTTCCTGCATATAACTGGGATACTGCATATAAATGGGGTACAGCACATAAATATCAGGACAACAGACCCTGGGGTTTTCCCACCAGAGCTAGAATGCCGGACATTGACCACTGCTTGGATCAACCAGGTCACAGACCCTAGTTTCTACCAGAATGTATCAGGGCATTTGAGCAAGAGAGCCATTGGCCATGGCACCAGAACATGTCTGCAACACACCAGATCACTGCAGGTGTTTTGCGGGGGCAACTGTCTGCAAGGTGGGAGTGGAATATACCAGGGAACTAGAGCTGGGGTGCTGCCTGCTTACACTATGGACCTCAATTTGTGTACCTCTATTTACTGTGAACAGATTTTTACTCATCTGATTTGATTTATAGGACTTCAGTCAGGTGACTCTCCTACGTGACCCATTCATATTTCGGCTCTAATTTATGGCTTTGCTGGTTTATGTTTCTATAATTTTTTTATTCAGCATTATGTAACACAATTACGAGAAATTAAAAGACAAAAAGGACAACTTGAACAAATACGTTTATTTATGTCACTATCCCAGTATCCCCTTTCCCCTCCACCGCAACAAAGTCCAAAAGTAGACCCTCAGTAAGAGATAATCTGGACTGAAAACTCCAACTCCCCTAATATGAGTTAGTGATGGTGATCTTAAAATGTCATTGTCTATAAAGCTCCTGATGCCCTGGGACAGGTCAGAGCAGTAAAGATCTTTACAAAGTGTGTTAAGAGGGGGGCTACCATTTTCTCAAATTTCCTCTCGTCATCATGAAGCGTATGCATGATTTTTTCCATCCCTGGAACCAGCCCTACCTTCCTATAACAGTCATTAAGTATCTGGTTGTGTTCCCATTTCGCTAGAATTGGTTGTTCAGTCTCTGGTTGGAGGGCATTTCTATGTTTAGAACGGTTTGTATATTTCCCAACCTTGTATCAGGCTTCCTGCTATTATTAAATGCTTCCCAGAGGATGGGGGCAGTTATCATCGCTTCGATTGCTCTGAAGACCTCATCCCAGAACTCAGTGAGTTTCGAGCAGGCGCAGAGAATGTGAGTGACCCTGCCTCCACCCTTTCACCCTCTCTAGCACTGAGGAGAGGTAGAGGCATTCATGGTATGAAGAAGGCTGTGTCCAATCCCAGTGGTGTAATAGCTTACATTCAATCTCTCTCCCTTGTACTTGCCTGATTCCTTTATCAGTTCAGAAAAACTTTACTTCGATTAGTTTAGATCAAAAAATTACTACACAGAACACAACACTTACAATCATAAAATAGCACGACATTGACTGAACAGATAAAACTAGATACATAAAACAGAAGAAACTTGAAATGCTCAATTACTAGTCAACTTCAGTAGCAACATATGAGAGGAATTTAACTTTAGAAAAAACCCATAAGAATTCATCTTCAAAACACTTTTAAAATAGCAGCATACAAAAAGTAAAATTATCTTATAAAAGCTAAAACACGTTATTAACAGCAGGGCATCCAAGTAGCAGCATAGGGGGAAAAGGTACCCAGTGACGGGTTGCATTTAAAAACTATCAAGTGCATATTTTGCACCTCTAATCCACATTACCATCAATAATTTGTCCATGCAGAATACCACAATCTGGCTTGAATCTTACTGCAGTATTCTTAATGCCTCATGGTGCTTCCTGATTCCCAGTTTCCTGCAAAGGGGGGCAATCCACTCGGCTTGGAACTGTTTATAAAGAGAATGTAGAACATGCTTAAGTGACTCGGGCCCACCCTGGCAGCAAGTACAAGACTCATCAACAATATCCATTTCTTTGTGCCACTTCCTTCTAAATGTATTTACAAGTAGGCATCCGTACCTGAGTTGAAGGTATAGTTTCCTCGCTAATGGAGGGACAATTTCATCAATAGTATTCTCATACAACGGAGCGGATTAAAATCAATAAAAGCAGCAGACAATGAGCCTTTGCAGTTCTGAATATTGTCCACTACAACACTTCTCCAGTAAACAGCTTCATACTAGACTTTTGGATTAAACACAAGGGGCCATATGTAGGTAAATTACATTTACCGATTCTTAAATACCGAATTTTACCGATTCGGTATTTATGAATCGGTAAATGTAATGTAGGTAAAAAAATACCGAATCGGTAAGTGTCGGTATTTTAGAATCGGTATTTACCGATTCGGTAATGGCAACTGGCTTCCCATTCATTCCTATGGGCCTGGAGGCCCATAGGAATGAATGGGAAGCCAGTTGCCATTACCGAATCGGTAAATACCGAATCGGTAATGGGGGAGGCATCATCATGGGTGGCAGGGTGTCACATTGACACCCTGTTGCACCCCTGATTCGTCCATGTGTGCACATGTGGCGCACATACATGCCCTAGGGGCCTGTATGTCTGCCACATTGCACACTTCAAAGTGCACAAAAATGCATTTTTACACCTATTCGTCATTTACCACCAACTTTTAGTTGGTGGTAAATAATGAATCCCCACACCCACGACACACTCCCCCTACATCTCATTTCTGGATTCGGTATTTACCGAATCGGTAAAATTACCGATTCGGTAATTTTACCGATTCGGTAAATTACCGAATCCAGAAATGATCCCCCTACATAGGAAAAGCCTAAATACCGGTCGGTAACGGTATATTTACCGAAAAACGGCCGTTACCGACCGGTATTGGGCTTCCTACATATGGCCCAAGGTCTCCGGAGAGTCCCAGTTTGTGTTAAGGCTTAACCACTGAAGAAGAGCTTTAACAGTGCGGAGCCAAAAGATCTCCCTTACACATTTCGCAGATATAATATTGCGAAGGCCCCCCCTGTAAGATTCTAGGGCTGTTGTAGACCATAGTCGGTGCCAAAACATAAGGAATCTGTACTCAATCTTATGTATGGTTTTTTTCTGCGCTAAATCTAAATAAAGGGGGTTCAGTGGTGTACTCATTGGAAGATTTAGTAAAAATCTTAGAAATGTATTATCCACTACTGACAATCTATTGGTTTTTGTGCAGCCCAAAGCTCCACGCTGTATAAGACTGCTCCTAGAGCGTTAACATTGTAGATCTCTAGCGCAGGAGCCACCCTTCTAGATATGGTTTTCTGTAAATGTTTGTTATGTTTGCTGTTTGCTGTGTGCTGCAGCAAGGACAGCTGTGCTCTTTCCACTCGTGAAGGCCAGCATAAGATTCTTGTAAATTCTATACCTAAATAGTCAAGCTCAGCCACTGCTTCTAAAGGGGTATCACCCACCAAGATCCATCTCTTGCAGTGAATTGTCGTCTGTGAGGAAAAGATCATACATTTGGTCTTGCAGCTATTAAGAGTATCAGCTGCAAAAAGGAGTGGGGGCAGCCTTCCGCCCTCCTATTTTCGGTGCATCACACCCATCCTTATTGAAGAACTCAGTAACACCATTAATATATATGCTAAAAAGCGTTGGTGCCAGTCCCTGTCTTACCCCTCGGTTCATGTAGATGGGTTCCGTCAGTGCCCCTTCCTCTAACCATCTCACTTGAGCCAAAGTGTCTGCATGTAGCCTCACCAAAATGTTCATTTTTCTGTGATGTGTGCCAGGATAGCCCATTGTTCCTTCTTAGGGAGATGCCTAAGGCCAGATGTACATACAATTCCATTTGCGATTTCCAAATAGCAGATGTTTGTGATTCGCTTTTAGGATATCACACACGGCTATGCACAACAGTGTGTTTTACAATGTTTGCGATTCCCAATGGGTCACAATGTACCTGCCTCATTAATATTCATAAAGCAGGTCGCAATTTGCGGCCAATTGGGAATGGCTGGCACTTACAGGAATTGTGGCCTGCTTTGGGCAGCAAACCACCAAGTCCGTGACTGCTTTCTAAATAAGGCAGTTTTTTTAATGCAGCCCTTTTTTTCTAAAAGGAAAACAGGATGCATTTAAAAAAAGAAAAATGAAAACTTTCCTTTTCACTTTTAAGAGTAGGGAGTGACACTACCTGCTCTTAAAAAATGTTGGTGCCCAGGTTCACAAAAGGGAAATGGTCCATTGGCGACCCCTTCCCATTTGTGAATGGGTTACCACCAACTTGAAATTGTTAGTAACTGCGAATGTTTTGCAACCTCCTCCCTGGTCGCAAAACACTCCTACATATCAGTGCAACTCGCAATCAGGAAAGGATGGCCTTGGCATGGCGATTCCTAACAGCGACTTACAAACCCAATTGGCAATTCGGTAATAGGTTACCAAATCTCAAATAGGGTTTGGTACATCAGAAAATGCTTTTTTTCTGGTCACAAACGTTTTCAAGCAGAAAAAAGCTTTGTACATCTGACCCCTAGTTCCTTTTCCAGGGTGAGCTGTCTAGGTGTCCTATTGTCCAATTTTCCCTCCATTTATCATTTACAAATCACCTGTTTTTACTCACCTGTTGACATTTTTCAAAGCTAGTTATTGTTGCTCTACTTTTTTTTTTTGCAGTACCCAGTGCATTATCTGCATGTATTGAAATATTTCTGCCTTCCTAAGACCGTGATGGTCTTTAAATTGTTTAAAGGTTTTAAACTCACTTTAGTAAACATTTCCCCGATTGTAACACATCTCCCTACTCTCCACTGCTGAAATGCGACCCTGTCCATTTCAAGCCTAAAGCCGTGATTACCCAAAAACGGGTAAAAGGTGATAGGTGCTGTATTGAACCTAGCGACTAACCAATTGCATCCCAAATTTGTGGAGTCTTTATAGTAGCTGGGGTAGATGCTAAGTTAGGGTGTTGATGTTTCAGAGGTTCATAAATTACCTCATGCCAGATAGTGACCAATAAAACACCAGTGCTTTTACCAGTGCTTTTACATCTCAGCTCTGGACCATTTGAAAAGGTAGCATAGCTGTGCACCTGGTAGTAGACCCTTGAGTTTGGTACCTCCAACTCTCCTCCTGTACTGTAGATTACACAGTGAAGCAAAAGTTTGGCTTTTAGAGTATGTAAAAACGAAACTACCCCTTTCTCTGTGTAATCTAAACAATCCCTTTGCAGATCTTTTAAGTTCTGTGAATCCACTCTCATCAGAATGGTTTTGTAGAGAAATAGTATTCTTGGCACTGTAGGCATTTCTATTGTGGGAAAGCAAACATGCCATAAAGAGCAAGTTTGCGCCAGCTTTGTAACTCCCCTTGTACTTCCCTCAGCAGTGGGTGCAAGTTAGTATCATGCATGTTTTTGAAGGTGGCTCTCACTTGAATATCCAGGTACTTAATATGATCATGATCAATGAGTTACCAACATTAATAATCTTTAGTTACGTGGGTGTTCAGGATTTCCGACCTTGCCATGTTAAAGTGAAAGCCTGCTAATTTCAGGACTTCTCTAGTTCCTTCATTGACGGGGCAGGAATGGCTTTTTGACCTGATAGCATGACCACTATATAATCTATGTGCAGCAACAACTTACATATGTCTCGTACTAGTGTCAGCCCATGTATGGTTTTGGATATGCTGAGGTAGTGGTTTCAAATACAAAACAAAAAACAAAAGGAGAGGGGGCAGTACGTAGGCGTCCCCCACCTGCATTTACTGCCTTTGTCTTCAAGTCATTCACCTAACTCTTGGCTACTGGACTGTGATAGCCCCCCATGGCCATGTTTATAAAATGATCCTCCAGGTAACTAGTCTTCAGCAAATCTTTGAGGAAGGCCAGCACACCCCGGTGAACGCTTTTTCAGCATTCAGCAAGAACAGGATTACTCCCCTTCTTCTCTTGTTGCCAATGTCTATGAGATGGATGACCAGGAGTTATTTGGCTATGATTTTAGAATAGATTTTTGTATCTATGTTGAGTAATGAGATCCGCCGATAAGAGCCACATTCCTCAGTTGGTTTACCCTTCTTAAGGAAAACATAAATTCAAGTCTTTGACACTGATTGTGTGACTGTCTCAGTTTTTCGCTATTTCGTTGTATACTTTTATCAGAATATCAATTAGCCTTGGACAGTATGTCTAATGGAAGCAGTGGTGAGTCCATGAGCACATCCGGACATGGGGCTTCGGCTATCTGCAGCCCTTTAAAAGCTCTAATTAGCTCCTCTTTGGTGTTTGGGCCTTCGAGAGAGTCTGTCTGGTCTAAAAACAGTTGAGTTAGACTTGCCTCCTGGAGATACTACTTGGTGATCATGTCCTTGGTATTTGATTTCAATACAGACCATTATGGACTTTTGAAACTATTCACAATAGTCTTTTTTGGGCTAAGACTTCTAAACACTTGCCTTTCACCCAGTGTTACTCCATATTCTAATATTTCTTATGGAGCTGTCCTCTAAGGTTTTGAGTTTAGCTTGCAGTGTGGTGTTGTGCTCGCACAGCTCAAGTAGATCTTTGCATTAAAATTCCAGCTCTACTTCCGTGCTGTCTCTGGTTTCTTCTAGAGTAACAACACTTTGTCCAAGTTCATAAAGGTCATTTTTAACTTTCTCCAAATCTCAACAGAGCTTTCCTCTAGGACTTGCAATGTTGTCTCGGACCCCTCTAAATGGCTCCTCCAGGGGTCCTCTAGTGACCTGTCCATTCTTCCTGAAGACTTGCTACTTCCTCTTGTCAGCTATGTTTCAATCAGCATGTTTCTTGTGTGATGGAGGATCTGCTTGTTTATTAGCTAATTTTGCCTGCATGTCTTTAATGGATTGGTCCCTCTTAGACCTTGTAGAAGACATTGTACAGCTGTTACTTTGAGATAGACGGAAAGAGAGGTTGTCTCCCCCACTTGAGACCTAGAGTTTGCAGGGCCCAGGAGCCTGCCAGCTGTGTATCTAAGATGGAGTCCGCTACTCATGGTCAGCGCCTCCCTGCATGTTCGTCTGTTTTACTGACGAGGTTCCCAGAGTGGCCCTCACACTTTTAAAGCAAATTGTGGGCAAGGAGTGCATGTGAGAAGTTGGCCTGGTATATGCTGTCCACTAATTAAAGTGGGCACCTTGTACCAGTCCAAACAAACCTTATGGTGATTTAAGAGGTCAAACATAACCTTAGAAAGCTATCCAAGTGGTAGCTTTGGAGAGCAGCCTTCAGGCTTAGTCTTGAAGGAATGTTAAGCAGCTTGCTTTACCAGAATACAACCTTATAGTATTGGTTAAATGAAAGGAAAACTACACAGTAGTTATACAAATATGTCTTTATTAATTTAACACTCGCTAGTACGTCACATGTAGATAAACACAAAGCACACAATACTGTAGCACAGAAACAATAGTAAATAGCACTAATACACAATGGGCTCCAGGGGGAGACCAGACCACATACTAAAATAGTGGTATAAGAACCACAACTCGAGTCAAGACAGTGTCTAGAGGATGTAGAATCACTGGGATCCCAAGGAACCACCCAAGGTGAGTAAGCAGGGACCTCACAGAGGACGGATGCAGTGTGGGAACATGACCGCATGCTTCATACATTTCTATGGGGAAGTCACGGTTGAAGTTTTAATGTTTAAGGACCCTGCCCAGTGGACTTCGAAGATACCCCGTGGAACTTAGGAGGCTGGAGAGCCATCCCACCCGTGGATACTATAGTACCAATTACCTATCCCAGGGAAGCCGGGTGCATAGGTCTGAAGTGGCGTCGGAAACCGCAGCTAATCTCTATGGAAGACTTCGAAGAAGAGCCACTGCTGGAAAGAAGAAAAGTGTCCGATGGAATCCAAAGGTGGATTCTTGTTGAAGAGTACCTAAAAGCAGAAGGAGTGACCAGGGACCAGGGGCTCGTCAGACGAATGCCCACCGATGTCCGGTGATTCAGGTGCATTGAGGGGGTTCTTGGCTCTACAGCCACAGGGATCAGGAGACGTTGCGGATGACCAGGAGCCGGATGTGAGCTGCCCCACAAAGGATGTCGAGTGCTGAGGGGGTCGGTGTCCGGCGGGAGCACCAACAATCCTTGGCAATGGCAACCCACGAAGGTGGTCAAGAAAGGTTATGGTTCGGACCATCAAGGTCCAGGAGACTCACCAAACACAGGGGAGTCAGGGCACGCCTGGAGAAACCAGGGGAGCCCAAGAAAAGCAGTGTTGACCCTCAAGGGGACCCCCAGGCCGGAGGTACAGGAGACGTGAGGGGATCTCGAATAGTTTCACAAAGCAGCAGCCCACGGAGCACTCTGTACAAGGAGGCCCGAGTTCTTTATAGGAAATGTTGCCAGAGGTTGAGCTACTTGGAGCCCAGTGCACTTGTTCAGGAAACACCAACCGGCATATGCTCTTGCAAATGAATGCATGCACAGGGGTACGGGTATTGCAGCCCCTACAAGCGATTCTGGCCTCAAACTTGGTGAGAAGGCAGCTCGGACCTCGAGGGACATAGAAACCCACCTCCTGTGTTGCTGAAGCCTTTGGAGTCTGTAGGAGCTCAGGAGCAGCAGACCGGTCAATCATGATGTGGTGCCTGTGGTTGCAGAGGAGTAACTCCTTAACTCCAAGGAAGATATCTTTGGTTGTCCTTGATGCTCCACAGGTCCTGCACGGAGCCAGTATGGTGCACGGGCACAGACAATGCTTTGGACGTAGTGGGAGATGGAGTCGTGCCCAAATGAAGTCCAGCAAAGTCCAGAGTGCCTAGACGGTCGAAGTTCAGTGATTGCTGGTTCAGAATCTTGTCCACGTCAAATCTAGGGTCCCACAGCCAGGTAAGCCCTTAAGTACCCACGGGAGAGGGTTGGACAGATTCATGGGACCCTCCCAGGGGAAGGTCTGGTCAGTGGGGAGGTTACTCTCATTTCTTTTGTCCAGTTTCACGCCAGAGCAGAGGCCAACAGCTCCCAGGACTGGCTTGACCTGAACTATGCACAGGGACACCAAATGTGCCCCTCATGCAGCCTGTTGGTCGCTGGCAAGCGCACCCACCAAGGCCTAATACACTAAATCCTGTCTGGGAGGTGGTCAGACCTCCCTGTGAAAGGATGCCTATTGTTCTGCCTTCCCCTGCTCGTTCATGGCTCAGCAGAAGGGCAGATATGTGTCTCTGGTGGGCAGCAACCATTTTGGGTTGCCCAGGACTAGAAGGCTGGTACCAGGAACACCAGGGACCTCACAAAGCTCGTTTCTGAGGGGTAGAATCATACTTCCCATACCGGTTACCAGTGTGGGGGTATGATTCCACAACGTTTGACACCAAACACGATAGGGTTACTTTCAGCCACTTTAGAGTTGGTCATCACGAAGTCGCATAATGCCACTCTATATGTCGTAAATGGCTGCAACACTAACAACCCGAGAGAATGGACTCCCTAGGCTGCAGGGGTGTCCTGCTCATGCAGTGGCACCCTCTTACTTAGAACCAAGCACCCTGCCTTCAGGATTGTTAATGCCTGCTATAGGGGTGACTGATAGGATTTGAGTGTAGTGACACTTAGATATAGTAAACCTATATCTTAAGTAAGTGGTGCATGCACCAACTTACACAGGCTGCAATTGCAGGCCTGTAGTTCCATTTTGTATGGCCTCTCATGGGTGGCATAATACATGCTTCAGCCCATGGGAGGCCTCTGGGGTACCTATGCCCTGGGTACATGGGTACCATATACTAGGGATTGATAAGGGTACCCCAGTATCCAATCTGGAGTGCACCTAAGTACATTACATGTTTAGGGAGAAAGTAGATAGACTGGGTTCCTGATTAGCAGGATCCCAGTCAGACTAGTCAAAACAGTATCACATGAAGCAAAACGTGGGGGTAATCATAAGAAGCAGATCCTACTTTCCTACAGTGCAGCATCATCACTACCCCAGTAGTCAATTGCTCATGGCAGGAACATCATTTTGTAGTGAGGGCTCCATTCAGTAGAGACCAAGAACCTCCATTGGTAAATTGCACTCTCTGGGGAGTGCCTCCCTCTGAAGGCAACTGAACCCCCACTTGTGGCCTCTGTGTCATCTCACTGGAGTTTCACATAAAGCTTGGGCTACAAGTTACTAGGGGCCTGCAATGGCCACTTGTGAAAGCTATATTCTTCCCTACCTAGATAATTTAATGGTGGAAACATTCCCACATCATCCAGGGCCTGGAGCTCCTTGGTTAGAGACTATGGGGTTCACCATCTCTATGAGTGCTGCTCAGACCCCACCTGCTTACTCTTGTCTTCCTCTGATGGCAGGGCTCCTTTGTACAGCCAGCAGTCCAGGCATCGCTGCAACCCGAGGTGCACACTCACGGTCAGCTGGCCTCTGTACCCCAGTGTCAGCCCTCGTTTACTTCATGATCTCGGCCAATGTTTTTGCCTCTGCTTTAGCCACTCCGGAGGTCAGAGAGAGGCCTGCGGTGCCACCGTTTTAGTGCTTGCTTCAGCATCACCGGGTGGGCACAACCACTTTAAGGTGTTCGGCCTTTCAGTCGCAATGCTTTTTGTTAGGATTCCAGGGAACATCTCCTTGGCTGTTCCTCTGTCTCTTGTGTCCTTTCATGCCCCATCTGGGTCCATATGTTGCTCTTGGAGTCAAGATTGCAGTGGATTAGCTGACCTGGTTGGGGAAATGGGAAAGAAACATCCTCTCTCTGCCATCTTGGCCATGAACTAGAGTTTAAATATGAGATTGCTGATCGCGAAAACATAATATTTCCCCAGTTCTCTAATATACAATTTCCACATTAAAAACAATTAAGGAGCATTTCGTAATTTACTATCAACCTCTGCTTCAAGTAGAGCTACATTACTGCTTTGTCTGTAGATTCAAATACATACTGTGTGTAGGAAAGCAACTTTTTTTGCAAGGTTAGCCCCCACTTTCTGCCTGATGTGATTTTGAAATGTAAGTGTACTGGCCCCTGCTAACCAGGTTCCCAGTGCCAGATCTCTTGCCCAAAAACTGTACCATGATTGGCACCCCTTCAGTTACCCCTATAAGCCCTTAGTAAATGGTACTCCTGGTACCTAGGGCATGTGTACTGAAGAGGGTCCTTCGGGGCTGCAGCACTGATTGTCCACCCCAGGCACCACCCCAGGGACCACTCACCAAGACTTTGTACTTTGCCATTGCAGGCTGTGTGTGTTGTTGCAGAGAAAACCGAAGAGTCGACATGGCACACAGCCCTGTGTTCTATGCCACCCATACACAGTATAAGATATAGGTAAGCCACCCCTACTGCAGGCCTTTAGCCCTAAGGCAGGGTGCACTATGTCCTATGTGAGGGCTTAGCAACATGAGCAGATATGCCCCTACAATGTCCAGTCCATTCTGAGATGTTGTAAATGAACAGGGAAGCCATAGGGTGTACATGGGCTGGATACTTGTCAACACATGTTTCATAGCTCCATGATGGCTTCACTGATTTCTAAGATGTTTGGTACCAAACATCTTGTCTACATATATCCTCACTGATTCCAGTGTTGGATTTATTAATAAGTCCACAGGAGAGTCTTTCAGAGGGTCTCCTGAAACTGGTGTAGTTCCTGACTGGTTTTCGTCAGTCTGCCACCACCAGACATGTTTCTGACCTCATGGGGTGCGAGCCAGTGTTCTCAGAGGGCAGAAACAAAGCCTGCTCTGGGCGGAGGTGCTTCACACCTCCCCCAGGAGAGGATGGCCTTCCTGGGCGGGAAACTTCAAAGGCAATACCGCCTTTGAAATCCAACCCAGGAATATCCAGATAGTGGGGTAAGCCACATCCCCTTTTCTGCTCCACTTTTGGTGGGAGGAAAGGCAGGAAAATTAGTTAGAGGAGGAGAAGGCTCCCTAACTTAGCCTGCAGCACCCCTAGAGCAGGGCAGGCAATGTGAACCCTCTCCTGAATTTCCATCTTGCGATGGTGGAAAAACCTCCAATCAGGACTAGGGTAGGACCCCTCCCACTGGAAGGGGTCGCCAAAGGGTGTAGACACCCTAAAGGAAAGCATCTCATTGGCTACTAACTTTCTCACCTGGAAACACCCCTAAATCCAGTATTTATTTGCCCCCCACCCCTCCCGAGACCTGAAAACCAGATTCAACGGACAAGAAAAGACCAGGACAGAATAAGACCTGCTGCTCGAGAACTGAAGACCTGCTGCAGAAGAAAAAGGTGCTAAACCCAGTCAACTACTCCAAGGACTCAACAATAACTGCTGCTGTGTTGTCCAGAACCCTGGAAGGACTCAACAAACCCTAGAGCACCTCCAGCTTTCAAGAAATCACCAAGTAGCTTCCTTGGAGTGAAGTTATCACTCCCCTGCATCAGAAGCAGCCTGTGCAGGTAAGAGCGGTGGGGCGGTGGTACCGGGTTGGGGGCGGGATTTGACAGACAACCACAGGGGAGAAATTAAATAAATAATTACATTTCCCTCATTCTCGTCTGTCGAAATCCCCCCCCCCCCCCATTTGGCCCCACCGCCCAACCGCTAATACCTGAACGGGCCGTGGCTGCCCTTCATACCGCACGCACCGATCCAATGAAGTCTGGTTTGTCAACTTTCTGCTCCCCGATTACCTTGACACAACACCAAAGCATGAAGAGGTACAACAGCTCCAGAGGGTCAGCTGTACCTCTCTACCAAGTTTGGAGGCGCCAGGACCTACTAAAGCCGAGGCCTACCAATACCCAAGGTACAGGACCCTCACCTGCAAACACCAAGAAGAAGAGTCCTTTCGAGACTCCCAAAGCACCCATCAGGGACATTGAGACACCTGAAACCCACTTGCTGAGAGGCTCAGCTGTCCCGAAATCGCCTCTCGAAGTTGCCTGCACCTGACGTGAGGACTCCTAGACACACTATTCACGGCTGACATATTCGCTCTGCACCCGGACACACCAGCCCTGGCATGGACAAACCTGCTGTGCTCCCATGGTCCCCAAGCTCTTGGGACCACCTCCTTCAAAGGAGTCCCCTCAGACTTACCTTTAAGTCCACCTGTGTAGTGTGTTTCCATGTGACCCCCTTTGTCTTTGCATACCAGCTTCCAAGACTCTCAGAACTTTGGATCTGGTCCCGACATCGGCCTAAAACCAGAACGGTGAACATCATGAAAGCATTGCCTGATTTTCTATGTATTTTTCCACTTTTTCCCCATTGTTTTCTGTGGTGTGCAATTGTGCATAAAAGTGATATATTTTCCGAAAGTTGAAAAATCGTAACTCTGAAAGTACTTACCTTAGAACTGTGTTCTTGGTCTTTAAATTTTGATAAAAATCAATGTTATTTTTATAAATTAGAACTGAGTGTGTGTCTCATTTATTGCCCCTGTGCAGTAAAAAAAAATTCTTAGCACTACCCTCTGATAAGCCTAACTCCTTGCCCATACTACCACAAAAAGAGCATTAGAATTATCTGATTTTACCTCTGTATACCTATTGGGGATTCACTGGAATCTCTGCATAGTGTACTTCTTTTCAGTGCGCTATATAGAGAGCCAACTTCCTACATTTGGTGGTTCGGAGGTGGGATAGAAGACTTTGCATTTGCTGGAACAACTTTGTCAATAAGTTACCCATGAGTGAATCCAAAAATTGTCTTTAGTCAATTTTTCAAATGTTATATTTTTTTCTAAATTTCTAAAATTAAAACTGCTAGGTTCTTGGTTAAATCTCTGAAATTAATTGCTTAGAAATGTTAAAGTATCTAGTTTAGTTAGGACAAAGTATTCATTGTGTAGTTTTTTAACTTCATAAAAAGGTCCCAACTTTACAATAATGTCTGAAACCAGTAGACAGGATCAGGACCTCGACCTGACCCCTTATTTGAACCTGGGCCATGTTCAATGCAAGACCCAGGCAAAAGTACCAAAAGGGAATAACTCATAAAACTGATAGCTCACTTTGAGAGAGATCACCCAGAGCTGGTAGCCAGTCTGAGGATGAAGATAATGTTGAGGGTGGTCATGAGTCAGTCCCCTCAAACACAGCTGAGGCCCCTCAGATAAGGACCTTGTGCTAGAAAGATTGACCAGGAGACTGAACTTATAAGTTCAGCTCCAGGAAATAGAATGTTAAAGGAAAGAGATGGGCCTAGCACCTATCTCTGGTGTCAGCATACAAATAAATAGGGAGGGTGAAAGTTTATATGACTCTAAACTCCCTAAAGGGAATGTCCCTAAATATTCAGATGGTGATGACATCACCAAATGGTTCACTGCATTTGAGAGGGCCTGCATTGGTAGAAAAGTAGCCAGAAAAAAGGGGCTCCTCTCTTGTGGAAACTTCTCAGGTAAATGCAAGGATAGACTCCTGGCATTGCCTGAAAAAGATGTTGAGTCTTCTGACCTCATGAAGGATACTCTGATTGAGGACTCACCACTGAAAAATATAGGGTAACATTCATGGAACCCTTGAAAAACCCAGAGTTAGTCCTGGGTGGAATTTGTTGACTTTTCAGTGAAAACACTAGGTGACTGGTTAAAAGTTGAATGACTTTGAAGGGCTATACAATTTAATTATGAAGCAGCATCTTTTGAATAACTGTTACAATGAGAAGTTACATCAGCATCTGGTAGACCTAGGTTCACTTTCTCCACTAGAGTTGTGGAAGAAGACAGATCACTGGGTCAAAACAAGGGTGACTAAAACTAACACTGGCGGAGGTGACCAAAAGAAAGAGGCCAAAAAGAACCCGGAGGGGAAAGATGATGACCAAAAAGATAAAAACAAAGAGTTTTCTTCAGGCCCCCAAAAACTTGCTCAGTAGGATGGCCCACAAATTCTTCATAGCCCAAGGGTGGGTACCAGGGTATGAACTGGCACTACAGAAGGCGAGGTGTTTTGATTGCAAGATAACTGGACACTGAACTGGAGACTCTAACTGCAAAAACAAAGCAAATGCATCTGTTCAAGCTACCCTGGCTGATGAGTGGTAATGCCCTGAAACCGGTCCCAAGATGCTTGTTTCTGGTCAAGGGAGGACCTGGCTTAGCAGTTTGGGCTGGACTGTTCCCATGAGGCATAGGGTCAAGACTGATTTGCAGTGGGAAGGGTAAGCCCAGACGTGGGTTCCGTGCTCACTACGCCACTGAATTCAAGCTAGCCTGGCTGATGAGGGGTGATGTCCCGAAACCGGTCTCAGGATGCTTGTTTCTATTTCTGGGAGGACCTGGCTTGGCAGTGCGGGATGGACTGTTCCCATGAGGCACAGGGTCAAGACTGATTTGCATATGGTTGGGTCCAAACTCGGGTGGCGTGGTGAGCAAAAGAACAATGACTTAAACCCAGATGTTTGTGAATGGGGTGAATGTTTACATTGTTCAGCATTCATTCCATCAATTGTTCCTTTTGCATTTGTCGCCCTAAGTGGGAAGGGTATGCCCAGACGTGGGTCCCGTGCTCACTGCACCACTGGATTCATGCTAGTCTGGCTGATGAGGGGTGTTTTCCCGAAACCTGTCCCAGGATGCTTGTTTCTGGTCCAGGAAGGACCTAGCTTGGCAGTTCAGGCTGGACTCTTCCAATGAGGCACAGGGTCAAAGCTGATTTGCATATAGTTGGGTTCCAACTGGGGTGTCATGGTGTGCACAAAAGAACAATGGATTCTACCCAGATCTTTGTGACGGGGTGAATGTTTGCATTGTTCAGCATTCCGTCCATGAATTTTTCCTTTTGCATCTAGTCCACCTGCTGCAAAAGCAGTTGTGAGTCTCCAGATAGGATCACAGATGAGACCTGACTAGGTAAAGGGGTCAACTGGGGCAACTCTAGTCTCAGAGGGAGGGGTGGATGTAGCTACCTTGGCTGTCTGGCCCAGCAACCTGGAAAGATACAGACAAGAGCCAAATATCAATGGGATTAAGGTAGAATCCCTGAGAGTCACTGGTGTCAGTCTCATCATGGTGGCTGAGCCACTGGTGTCACCTGACCAATATCTCCTAGGGCAGACCCATACAGGCCTCAATGCTGATAATCAGGCTAAGGAACATCCAATAGCCTTGGTGACCTTAGATAGGGGAGGGGTTAGTAGCCTCGAAATTACAGTGGTGTCTTCTGCTATCCCTGTACACTGTCTGCTTGGAAATTATTTGGAGTACTCAGCATAGGATGAGGTAGAGAAGAAAACCCACGCAGTAAGGCTGGGAATACCAGAATGGCTGTGTGTAAAAACAAGGGTAAAAAGCAAAACCCAAGGTGAAAAAGAAGTGTTGGAGCCTGAAATGATGGACCACCCTTCCAAGAGAAAGGGCAGGAAGACTGGCAAACCAGCGTCAAATGAGACACCAGACCAAGTCCCTTCTTCTCAGGGAGAAGACTTGTCATCCCCAGAGGGAACTGAGCATCAGGAGCTTGGGCCTTACACAGCAGATCTCTTATGACCAAGGGGACTCTCTTGGGAAGATCTGTGCCAGGGCAAAAACCTGTCTCATTCTTGAAAGCCTGAGATAGCAAGCTGCTGATCAGGTAAAGGGAACTGTCAGTGGTTCCCACAGGACCTATTGGGAGGAGGGACTCCTATAAACTGAGGCCAGAGACTCCAAACCTGGTGCCACTAGGAGAGTGGTAGTGCCTCTGCAGTTTAGAGAGATTCTCCTAACATTGTCCCATGACATTCCACTAGCTGGGCATCTTGGCCAGACCAAAACCTGGAGTTGGTTAGTCAACCACTTCTACTGGCCAGAAATGTCGCAGAAGGTGAAGGAGTTTTGAAACTTCTGTTCCACTTGTCAGGCCAGTGGCAAGACAGATAGCCACCGAAGGGCCATTAATTCTACTTCCAGTAGTTGGGGTGCCCTTTGAAATGATAGTTATTGACATGCCCGGTCCCCTTGACCCTCCAACAGCATCAGGGAACAAATTTATTCTGGTAGTAGTGGATCATGCCACTGGGTACTCTGAGGCAACTCCACTAAGGACTACCACAATACCTGCAGCGGCCAAGGCCCCCCTTGGTATCTTTACTAGGGTTGGCTTTCCTAAGGAGGTAGTATTATACAGAGGTGCAAACAACTTCATGTCTGCAAACTTTAAACACATGTGGACTGAGTGTGCGGTGACCTATAGGTTCACTACCCCACACCAACCACAGACCAAAGGGTTTGTTGAAAGATTTAACAAGACCCTAAACGGCCTGATTGGTGGACTCCCTGGAAAACTTAGAAGGAGATGGAATGTTTTACTTCCTTGACTACTTTTTTGCTTACAGAAAGGTGCCACAGAAGGTAGTAGGGTTTTCCTTCTTTGACCTTTTGCTTGGACACCTTGTAAGAGGAGCCCCTCTGTCTTGTCAAGGAAGGATGGGAGAGACCCCTCCAAGAACCAAAGCAAGACATTGTGGATTATGTGCTTGGCCTTCGCTCAAGGATGGCTGAGTAAATTTAAAAAAACAAAGAAAAAGCTTGAGACCAGCCAAGAGCTCCAGAAGCTCTGAGATGATCAAAAGGCTGCCATGGTGGAGTTACAAGCAGGGCAGAAAGTGTGGGTTTTGGAGCTTGTGGCACTTAGGTCCCCCAGGACAAATGGACTGGACCCTACCCGGTCCTTGATAGAAAATGGGAAGTCACCTACTTAGTTGACCTTGACACATGTAGAAACCCCAAGTGGGTAATACATGTAAATCATCTCAAACCCTACAATGACAGGGCTGATGTCACCATGCTCATGGTCACAGATGAGGAACAGGAGGAAGAGAGAGAGCCGCTCCCTGATCTCTTCTCCCACAACCCTAAAGATGGGTCAGATGATGGAGTGGTCTTTTCGGAAACCCTCACTGCCCAATAGCACACTGATTACAGTCAAGTCCTAAATCAGTTTGCTGAACACTTTTCCTTGACCCCTGGTCAGACTAACTGGTGTACACATGATGTTGACACTGGTGACAGCCTGTCTGTCAAAAACAAAATATACAGGCAGTCTGATCACGTACAGGCAAGCATCAAAGCTGAGGTAAGCAAGATGCTGGAGTTGTGTGTCATTGGACCCTCAGAGAGCCCCTGGGCAAGCCTTGTTGTGTTAGTCCCCAATCCTCATTCTCAGGGTGGAAAGAAAGAAATTAGGTTTTATGTGGACTATAGCGGCCTCGATGCAGCCACATAAACAGTTGCACATCCAATTCCAAGAGCACACAAGCTCACATATCTGAGTACCTTTGATCTCACATCAGGGTACTGGTAGATAGGTCTGACCCCGGAGCAAAAGAAAAGTCAGCATTTTCCACTCCGGATGGGCACTTCCAGTTCACTGTAATGCCCTTTGATTTGAAGAATGCCCCTTCCTCCTTTCAGAGGTTGGTGAATAAAGTCCTTGCTGGATCTGAATCATATAGTGCAGTTTATCTGGATGATATTGCTGTCTTTAGCTCCACCTGGCAGGATCACCTGATCCATCTCAAAATGGTCCTGGAGGCTCTGCATCTGGCAGGCCTTACTATCATGGCAAGCGTCATATAGGGCAGGGTAAGGTTGTATACTTGGGCCACTTTATGGGTGGAGGCCAAGTTCAGCCACTACAGCCCAAAATGCAGACCATTCTGGATTGGGAAGCACCAACCACCCAGCCCCAAGTCAGGGCATTACTTGGCTTGACTGGGTACTACACGAGGTCTGTGCAAGGTTATCGGTCCATTGTGGCCCCCCTCACAGAATTGATCGCCAAGAAAATGTCCAAAAAGGTAAAATGGACAGTGAGCTGTCAAAAAGGCTTTTGACACCTTGAAATAAGCAATGTGCTCAGTACCAATTCTATAGGCTCCAGACTACTCCAAGCAGTTCATAGTGCAGACAGATGCCTCTGAAAATGGGATATGAGCGGTCCTTTCTCAGACCAATGATGATTGCCATGACCAACCAGTTGCTATTAGAAGCAGGAGGCTGCTCCTCAGAGAGCAGCATTGGAGTGCCATAGAGAGGGAGGCCTTTGCTGTGGCTTGGTCCATGAAGAAGCTGAGACCATACCTGTTTGGTTATCACTTCCTTGTCCAAACTGATCACATACCTGTCAGATGGCCCAAGCAGATGAAAGGAGAAAATCCCAAATTGTTAATGTGGTCCATGTCCCTACAGGGAATGGTCGTTGGAGTGAAAAACAAACCTGGAACTGACCATGCCAATGCAGATGGCCCTAAGTGGTTCTTACACTTAGAACATGAAGACTTTCTAGGGAAAGGTTAGTCTCATCCTGTTTCATTGGGGGTGGGGAGGTTCATGTTAGAAAGTGTCTCTTTCTGCCTGGTTAGCCCCCACTTTTTGCCTGATATTATTTCGAACTGTAATGCACTGGGTCCCTGCTAACCAGGTTCCAAGTGCCAGATCTCTTTCCCAAAAACGGTGCCATAATTGGCACCCCTTCAGTTACCCCTATAAGTACCTAATAAATGGTACCCCTGGTACCTAGGGCATGGGTACTGAAGAGGGTCCTCTGGGGTTGCAGCACTTATTGTGCTAGCCCAGGAACCCCTCACCAAGGCTATGCACTCTGCCATTGCAGGCTGCATGTCTTGGTGCAGAGAAAAACGAAGAGTTGGCTTGGCACACAGCCCTGTGTGCCATGCCACCCATACACTGCATAGATATAGGTACGCCACCCCTACTTCAGGCCGTTAGCCCTCAGGCAGAGTGCAATATATACTATGTGAGGGCATATCAGGATAAGTAGATATGCCCCTCAAATGACCAGTCCAGATTGAGATGTTGTAAGAGAACAGGGGAGCGTTAGGGAGTACATGGGCTGGATACTTGTCAACACGTGTTTCCGAAGCTACATGATGGCTTTACTGATTGCTAAGAAGTACCAAACATCTTCTCTTAATAAATCCTCATTGATGCAAGTATTGTATTTATTAATATATTCACACAGTAGACCCTTTTAGAGGGTCCCCTGAAAACCTACCAGGCACTGGTGTGGTTCATGACTAGTTTTCCTCAGTCTGCCACCACCAGACATGTTTCTGACCTCATGGGGTAAGAGCCAGCATTATCAGCGGGCAGGAACAAAGCCTGCTCTGGGCAGAGGTGCTTCACTCCTCCTCCAGGGCAGGGTGGCCTTCCTGGGTGGGAAGCTTCAAGGGCAATGCCGCCTTTGAAATCCAACCCAGTAACATCCAGATAGTTGGGGAAGCCATGCCCCCTTTCCTACTACACTTTTGGCAGGAGGAAAGTCGTGAAAATGTGTTCGATGAGGAGGAGGGTCCCCACTTAGGCTGCACCACCCCTAGGACAGGGCAGGTGATGTGAACCCTTCTCCTGAAATTCCACCATCTTGGGATGGTGAAGAATCTCCAATAGGGGCTAGGTTAGTGCCCCGTCCCACTTGGAAGGAGCCACTAAAGAGTGCAGCCACCTTAAAGATAAGTAGCCCTTTGGCTACTACCTGTCTCCCCTGGTAAAGCACCTAAATCCAGCATTTAGGTGGCTCCCCAAGACCTGAACTCCAGATTTCATGGACAAGAGAAGACCAGGACAGAATAAGACCTGCTGCTCAAAAAAGGAATACCTGCTGCAGAAGAAAAAAGTGCCAAACCCAGCCGGCTGCTCCGAGAACTCAACAATAATAGCTGCTCCTGTGTTGCCCTGAAACAGGACTCAAAGAACCCTGGAACACCTGCAGACTTCAGGAAATCACCAAGACTCTCCCTTGAAGTTAAAGTATCACTCCCTTGTACACCTCAGGCACCGATCCCATGAAGTCCGGTTTGTCAACTTGCTGCTCCCCGATGAACTCGATGCAGTACCACAGCAGGAAGAGGTACAACAGCTCGGGAGGGTCATATCTGCCTCTCCACTAAATCTGGAGGCACCAGAACCTACTGGTGCCGAGGCATATCAATACCAGGGGTACAATACCCCCAATGGCAAACACCAAGAAGAAGAGTCCTTTCGGGACTCCCAAAGCACCAAGAGTAAGCACCCTTCGAGGGACATTGAGACACCCAAGACCCACTTCCTGAGTGGCCCAGCTGTCCCAAGATTGCCTGTCCAAGTTACCTGCTTGTGACTCCGAGGACTCCTTTATGCATGAAGCCCGGATGACCAGTTCGCTCTACACCCGGCCCTACCAGCCCTTTATTGTCCTGATGATGACCCTCAATAATAGGCGTCGAAACGCTGTCAACACTTGAGGCAGATAAAAAAAATATTGACTTACTACATGATTATATAAGTTTTTGTTTCATCAATGTACTTATGTACTCAGATTTTGTGAAAATCTCTATGTGTTTGCAGCTTTTGTTTCTTTGTTTTTTAATGTGTTTAACATACGCTGTTCAGGGGCATGGGTTCATGAGCACTAAGAGTTCACTTTGTTATATTCACTGCACCTATTGTTGAGAAATGTTTATGTTGCTCTTCATTATCTTGTGTTCTGAAACAGTCATGTAAATGCACTAATATATTTGGTACTTCCCCTTGTGTTCTTATTAATTAAGTGTGTAGCTAGCTCTGTACCAATATCTATTGATACATTTTAGCAGATATCACTAATTACCCCAGTCTTAACTGGGTTTACGGGTCCCACTGTGGTTTGTTTTACACAATGATTGGATGCCAAAACAGCGATGGTGGCCTGGTTCTGTATTTTAATAAAGTATTTTTTTTTAAATGCAGCCTTTTTTAGGTTGAGCCTAGCAGCAGTGCGCATGCACTGCTCACTCTGCGAGACTGCTGTAGTGGAGTATGGGCAAGAAGCTGCACCCACTCTCCTCCCATATTTTTTATTGGCTTGCGTCTTTGTCCTTTGTAAATGCTGGCTTCTGATTCGTTAATAGGCTTGTTAGTCCCTACTTAGTAGGGCGTTTTCTTCATTTGTATCCTCCTATGGCTACTGGCCCCTTTACTTCAGTTGCTGTACAGGACCTGTTATTCAGACTGTAAACACTATTTACTCTTACTGCAGGCCAGACATGCGCTGCTTCAGCTGAAACCGCTTGTGTGTTTTTTAAGCAGCACGGCCGCCCCCATAACACGGGCACCTGCTTTCAATCACTTTAACCCAGCATTACCTTGTGTCTGTTTGAACCCCCAAGTAAAATGGATTTAGAAATGATTAGCGAATTAAGTCATGTGAATTCCAGGTAGCACATGATCCTGTGCTAATGGGCTGAAGCTGACAACAGCACATCTGTGTTACATGTCATCTGTACTAAAGCCACCTGACGGGTTGTTTTCAAAAGCCTGTTTTACTAACACCACCACCACCAATACCACCACCACCAATACCACCACCAATACCACCACTACCAATGCCACCACCACCACCAATAAAACCACCACCAATACCACCACCACCACCACCAATACCACCACCACCACCACCAATACCACCACCACCAATAACACCAATACCACCACCACCAATTCCAATAACACTGCCAATACCCATACCACTACCACCAATACCAATACCACCACCATCAATACCACCAATACCACCACCAATGCCATCAATACCACCACCACCACCAATACCACCACCAATACCACCACCACCACCAATACCGCCATCAATACCACCACCAATATCACCAATACCATTGCCACCACCAATACACCACCACCATTAATACCACCAATACCACCACCACCAATACCACTGCCAATACTACCACCACCTATACCACCACCACCAATAGCAATGCCACCAACACTGCCACCACCACCAATACCAATACCACCACCACCAATACCACCAATACAACCACCACCAATACCACCAATGCCACCACCACCAATACCACCACCACAAATACCACCATCAACACAAATACCACCACCAATACCACCACCACCAATACCACCAATACCACACCACCAATACCACCACCACCAATACCAATACTACCAAAAATACCAATGCCACTACCAATACCACCAACAATACCACCACCACCACCAATACCACCACCACCAATGCCACCAATACCACCGCCACCAATACTACCACCATCACCAATACCACCACCATCAATACCACTACCACCAATACCACCACCACCAATACCACCACCACCACTACTACCAATATCACCACCAATACTACCACCAATACCACCACCACCAATACCACCACCACCACCACCAATACCACCACCACCAATACCACCACCACTAATACCACCCCCACCAATACCACCACCAATATTAGGCCAAAGATAGCAATAACATTACGCAATGCCACACTACACACTTAAATCACAGAGACGGCAGGTAATAGTCTCCCTCCCGCTCTTCCTTCTGAGCCGCGACAGTTTAATCACAGAGCGAAAGGTGTTGGAGCGCTTTGTTAGTGTTTATAGCTCGGATCATATGTAACTCTCACTTCACACTTTGTGTCTGTGTAATTTGCAACACTTACACATCTTCTTCACGGCACTATTTATCACTACTTTGAAGAAGTCGCAGACCGGTCTCTTCTTCTGATATTTACAATCTAACAAGCGGTCAGAAGGCCCTTTATTGCAATGCAATAGGTCTCTCATTTGCAAAAGTTTAAGCTATTAGTATTGTAAAGAACAATGCCTTTTATTTATGTTTAAAACCCAAAACATGAATAAAAGGCATTGTCATTTACAATGTCAATAGCTCAAACTTGCGTGAATGCGACACCTAATGCACTGCAAATGCTTGTTCCTTATAGGAATGGACCACGGACTGCTTCTCCAAAAACTTTTATTAACATACACAAATGGAATAGGTTTCAAGGGGACCCTTGCCAGTTGTGAATGGGTTACCACCTTCTTTGACGTGGTGGTAAAACTTTAATATTTTGTGACTTCATTTCAGTCACAATTGATTGATATATGCCTTAACGATTTGGAAGTGACATCCTAAATACTATCCCTTACAAATAACGATCAGTTATAGGTCTGGAAACCAGTTTTGCAAATTTGAAACCTGTCACTGAATCGCAAAATGGGTAAGTACATAACATAACAAAAAACCATCAGAAAATCACAGTAATCTTGTGAATCTGTGAGTCACAGGCTTTGCGACAACAAAATGGCTTTGTATTTTCAGAGCCTGGTTCTTAATGAGTTTTAGGTCTGGCTTGACAGCGCAACTGTCTGCAAGAAATATTATTAACCATTATTTAAACTCAACATAGGGTTGGCTTCAATTACACACAGAGGAGGGTTGCTCTCTTATTGCACAGTATTGTCTGTTTGGGGTATCATTCTGCCTCTTATGGATTGTTTGCATTGCCATGCATGAGGGACTATTTTACGTCTAAAAAGTACACTTGATAATCACAAATTCAATTTTTGTCTCTTGCATGCATTTTATACAGAAAGCAATCCATATTTTATTCTTTTTGCTGCAATAGCATTTTTCAATGTTCTGAGAGTGTGTGAGCTGTTATAGCAACCACCGTCACCACCACCAGTCTCTTTACCACCTAAAGAGCATTTGTGCATGCCAGTGTTGCAAGCTTAACTACGTGAAACCTAGACCGACTGGCCCTGACAATGATTGTTTACATTTTTTGTAAATAAATTGTGTAAATATTTTTAAATCAAGCAATATATGTAAAAACTAAGCAAGAAGAAAAGTAAATCCTATAATTAAAGTCTGGTCTAATAACTGAGCAAAGAAAGAGAGTTTAAAACCTTGTGTAAAAACATTTGCTTTTTTTCATCTACTTCATTACAAAAGCAAACACATTCTATTCCTCAAGAAGAATGAAAATAAATGTCAGTGAATTTGTCAATTTCATAAACATACATCAAAATGGCAAATTGTACAAGTGCCGTCACTAGTTCAAGTTGGATTGACTGTCCACTCTACTATGCCTCTGTTCCTGGTCTGTGAGTTAACAAGACAGTGCAGTATGAGAGTTTTAGGGCCAGATGTACGACCCGCCAATTAGCGAGTCGCAAATTGCATCGCATTAGCGACTCGCTAATTGGAATGCACAACAGTGCCTCAGACACTGTTTGTGATTCCAAATGGGGTCGCAAATTGCATGCCTCATTAATATTAATGAGGCAGGCGCAATTTGCAACCCCTTTAGGAGTGGCCAGCATTCACAGGGATGGTGGCCTACTGGGGTCAGCAGACCACCATGTCTGTGACTGCTTTTTTAATAAATATTTTTTTTAATGCAACCCATGTTCCTTAAAGGGAAACAGGATGCATTTAAAAAAGAAAGATGAAACTTTTCAGTTTCATTTTTTTAAAGGCAGGCAGTGGTCTTTGGCACTACTTCCTGCTCTTAAAAAATATTTTCCCACATACTCACAGAGGGCTTGGGACCCCTTCCCCATTGCAAGTGGTTTACCACCTACTTGAAGTAGGTGGTAAACTGCGAGTGTTTTGCGGGCGCAAATGCGGCCGCAAAACATTAGTACATAGCATGTTGACTCGCTATTAGGAAGGGATGCCCCTTGCTAATAGCGAGAGTCACAAATGCTATTTTGCGAGTCAGTGACTCACGAAATAGCATTTGTACATGCTACTACCCTTTTTTGCAGCAGCAAACGGGAGGATCTCCCGTTTGCGGCTGCAAAAAAGGGTCATACATCTGGCCCTTAGTCTTTGTTTCAAGTGAATAAACACACCCGATAAGAACTATTAGTACCAGGAAAGAGCTCTGTCATTGAAAATGGCTGACACAACTGCAAGCATTCATTCATTCATCACTTTTGTGTTACAGTGTGGCACCCTATGTGTGACAGATATGCCCAATCATGGGTCTTGTAGTCTCGTACTCACTGCTCCACATTGCTCAAGGTGCATCTCACTGATGGAGCCCACTGAGGACAAAGCGGAATGAGATTTGCTTGTGTTCATGTATGGATGGGACCTGTTATGTCAGTTCAGGCTAGACAGTTACTATTGGAGAGAGACGAAATCTAGGGCCAGATTTACTCATATTTGGTGCAATGCAACACAGCAAAATAGCTTGCTGCCCTGCATTAACCCTTTGGGCGTGGACGGAATTCCCCTGCCGTGCGGGTGAATTCCACGAGTGCGCAAATCGAACTCCCCCCGGCAGTCCGACGCACACGCCCACCGTGACACAACGGGTTAAATGGAGAGGGCAGGAATGCACCATATTTACATACATATGGCGCATCCCTACTCTTTCTGTCTGGTACACTTGTGGCTGCCAAATGCCAACGCAAGTAACCTTGCACCACAGTGCAAGGGTGCCTTCATTACAAGCAGGATTGTTTTTGTGCAGGCAGGGGCACCTTCCTGCACAAAAACATACATCCAAGGCATTTTCCTCCTTCTATACTCCTCCTTGATACTCTTAACCATAGCATTTTGACGCATTCCCAGGTTTACTAATGTTAGTGTATCTGTGAATGAGCAAAAAACATGGGTGGATGTGTGTGAGCACTCACACTCCACCCATGGAACGCCTTCCCAGCTCAAAGTAGCACAAGGCAGCGACTTGTGCTGCCTTGTGGTACTCTGGATTTACCATGCCATGCAGAGCCATGCAAGGTGGCTCTGCGTGGCACAGTAAATTTGACTTATGGGCTTGCGTTGCCTTGCATGACGGAATAACGAAGCAAGTATTCAGTAAATTTGGGTCCTAATTTGTATATGGCAGGTCCCTCTCTGAAGTAGCATAGTAGAGAAAAAAACAATGGACTATATTGCGATCCAAGTGACTGCCAGTGGTTGAGACTTTTGTTTGAGATTGTTTGTTAGTGTGATGTTCGGTGTGTGAATGGATACCTGTAGGTGTGTTGCCCAGTCTGCATATGTGCATTCATGTGTGATCTATGTCTACATGTTCAGACATTATGCAAAAGCCAGACCTATTGACAGGGCCAATGGAATTACTTGATTGTGCAGAGTTTTTCGCATAATTACAAATTTGCTGCATTTGCCACATAATCCATCATCTGCTGCATTACCTGCACATGTTAACACAAAAAAATGTGCTTCTAGGTCAAACGGTTCAAAAGATACAAAAAATCCAGCGACACGTGTTGCTCCGCAGTGTAAAGGTTGACTGGTCACCCTTCTGTTGCTTAATGCTATATTTGGCTGTTAATCTGGTACTACTATAGGAAAGCCAAAACCAGACAGTGTTAAGTTGTGTAAAAATGACAAAATATTGGAGTAATATTATCACAATATGTGCTGTAACTTGTCCTTTCTTGCTGCATAATCTACTCAACTCTGCCGCATAATGTCTCTCCCCTGCTGCATAATTCCAGTGTCCCTGCCTATTTGCTATGTCATTGCTTGGCTCGCCATCATCAGGTGCTTACAAGCTTTTACTGACTTTGCTGGTTTACACTACCCCACCTCTTTCTTTCCTTTCATGGCCAATGAGTGAGTAAATAATCAGTCCAACAGATCACATGACTGCGGAAACACACAGATAAATAGAGGGGAAGAGGGACAGATATAGGTTGTGCATAACTGGAAGGACACGGAGGTGAGCCGAGGACAGGGGAGAGAGGCGGTTGAAAGGTAGTCGCTACATGTACTTGGGAGGAGACAAGAGAGGCGAGGAAAGAGGGAAGAGGCTAGCAGAAAGTAGCTACATCTAACTGGTGGGAGACAAGAGAAGCGAGAGGAAAGAGACTAAGAAGAAGAAGCTGCATTTAACTGGGGGAGACAGAAGGAGGAGGGGAGGGTGAAAGCTGAAACTGTACAAAATTGTGGGGAGCTAGGAAAAGCGAGAAGAAAAGATAAAATCGTGGAAGTGAGTTAAAGAGGAGCGGGGCGTGGGGAACTAGAAACACTGCAAGACGGACACTCTAAGAGGGATCAAGGCTTAGAAGTGGTGGGGGCAAGAACATCTAGAGGGCTGAGGGCGATCACTGGTGCAGACAAGTGAGAAGGAGAGAGACGGAGACCGGGAGCAGACTGTGTTGGAATTGTGGCGCTAAATGTAATAAAGGCACTGACATTTAAAACGCGGTGCGAGAAGAGAGGAAAGGAGAGACAGAAAGGGAACTTTTTGGTAGCGGATCGGAGGTAGCCAGCATGAGTCTCCTCTCAGCACCCTGGTCCCTCCTGCCCTCGGGTACCTTCCTGACGATGCTGGCCCTCTTCTTCACCGTCTTTGCGCTGATCCTTGACATCACGAGACGCCGGAGGAGTTGGAGCCGCTACCCACCCGGACCCACCTCCCTGCCCTTCGTTGGGAATATTTTGCAGGTGGATTTCAAATGTCTCACCAAATACAGTAATCAGGTAAGTCTGGTTTCAGAGAACGCTTTCAAGCCAACGCATGTTGTTTGAATGTGTTGTAAAGTGTAGAGTAGGAAGAAGAAACAATTATAGCAGCTATAGCATAAGTGCGAATCGAAGCGCTACCTCTGTCAGTTGTGGTACTTTCTTTTCTTAAGCCAGGTTCCTTCTGACGGTATGACGCACCTGTGATAAGAACACTACCCACAATTCACCTGTGATGGTTCGTCACAAGTGTGTCATGAGGTCATAATGAGTCTGTGCCCAATTAAAGCACAGGTCCGAATGCTGCTTCCAATGCTGCTGTAGCTGCCAGAATCCAGCACGTGCGCCGTAAGCACAACTAGGTGCGAAAGGAAATAGTGTTGACAACAACAGGAGAGGGAGGGAAATAAATCAGGAACACTCTCAGTCCCCCAGGGTAAATCTAATCATAACAACAAAAGTGTGCCTTGCAAACAATGAATGTAGAGCACGACAGAATAATCCAAATTGGTTCTTTATAAAGCCCTCACTCACCAACCTGGTTGGTGACATGCTTCATCATTGGGCCCCACCAGGAGAGGCCGAGTGCCACCCTGGTGTGCTACAACGCCAGAATTACTGCGGAGCTGGTTATTCGTGTGTAGTGAATAGTGAAGGAGTGAATGTTAAAAGTATCACAATTGTGTCAAAAACTATTTTATTAGAAGCCAATCGGACACAGTAAAAACAAGGTGTGGGACAAAAAGCTGAATGAATTGTTCAGCAGAGTCCACTTAAGAGGTGGTCAACATGTTTCTGCCTATGTGTTGTAATTTTAACAGGCATTCGTCAGGTCCATTAAGTGTAAACCCCGGCGGTATGGGTGCGCTAAGGCCCACCCTAACCTGAGGTTCTAAGTGTGAAAAAGATAAAAAGTGTGAAAATATATACACGTGATATCTGGTATCCCTCGTGTGTGGGAGGAACCAAGTTTATTCTGGTTGAACATAACATTCACAGACATACATGAAAAGAAAAAGACAAACATAATCGTTAGCCGTGATTCGATCAGTAACTCATAGTTGAATATACAGATACTGGTGCTCTACGCAGTGCACATAAGCAGTAACACTTATCAGTACGTGCTGCTTTTGAGGAACAGTGTGCACTAAAGATGGTAAACCAAACTCAATTTGGTGATAGAATCTCACAAGAGAGTCGAATAGTATGCCCATCGTGAGTTGTATCGATAATCAAAAAACTTGTGTGAGAAACACTATGCTTAAAGCTTTTATACATAGCGCAATTGGGCATTGGATATTTACAAAGAAAAAGAAAGAGAAGTCTCACATAAGATGCAGTCACTAACTACATCATGGGTCTCGGGAGGGGGGTGGTAGCAACAATAGCACACCCTAAAGAGTTAAAAGGAAAGAAAACGAAAAATAGAAGGGGATCCAACAACACTGAAGCAAACAAATGGTAAATAATGGGTGGGCTCTAAGACCACAGCCAAATATCAATATGTCTCACACAAGAAAGCATATATGCTGCTTTAGGCAAGACCTAAAAATAAGATGGACTAGTTGAAGTTGTCAAACGTGACTTGTTGGCACTTGGTGCTTTTGGAACGTGGATTTTTCTAAAAGAGGGAGGGCTGTGGGAGAGGGACAGAGAGGAGAACAATTATGAATGTATCTAGGAAAGAAGGACTGAGATATTTTTAATTTGTGGAGGCAAAAAAGCATATTGGAGAACAAAGAGTAGGAGGAGACAGCACCAAGGGCCATAGCATGAAGGACATTTCCAGGACAGTGCAGAGCCAAGTGCCTGTTTATGCACCCACAGGGCATAAAGTACATACATTTAACTCACTATTTCTCTGAGTTAGTGCCAAGAGAATAAAAAGCAGGGGTATGCATGTCTTCACAAGTATTGAAAACAAGTTAATGTTGTAACCAGGACACTGGCAACATCGTTCATTCAGACATAAAAGTACAGACCACGTAACTTTCAGTTTGTTGCTTCCAAGCATTTTTGTAAGGGTGAAATCCAGCTTTGCAGTGGCTCTTCACAGATGACTAGTGCATAAAGAATATGCACCAAGAGGCCACTGAAAAAATAAGATTCTGAAAAGTTCACTCAGTGCACAGGTCAGTCCATGACTGGAGCAAAATTCCGAAACCACCCTTTCCTTCAAATAGTGCCACCCTCGTGGGATTAATGACCCAACCTCCTTCAAGTACACCTGTCATTTTAATCATGGCTTTCCAGCCATCGACTAAATCGATCACTCTTTTGACCTAGTGCTCTTAAATTACCTTCCTAGACATGCGGGTCTTTCTTTCTTCGTCTAGACCTATTGATGGAACTGTATCATCCTGAACCTACTGTTCCTCCTCTTTTTCTCATCCTATTTTACCCAGTCTCAGGCCTCCAGGGGCTTTGGGCCCTTTGGGCCGAATATGGCATTGGGCACCTGCATTGAGAAAAGGAATGAATACCCGCCCCTTATTTGAGGTGTAGCAGACTTAAACTCTTGAGTTCCTAAAAACTTTGGCACCAGTACTTTTACCCCCATTTGAATCCTGCAAGGAAAATATTATTTTCTTTGTGGTTACTAACTGGGGTACATTCCTGAGTCTGGTGAGCCCTCAGTCCTCTAATGTGTTAAATAGACTAGCAGAGAAATTCACAGGAACATGTAATACAATGCCTCCTTGCAGGGGGGAAGAGGGTACCTGAAATAAGAGGTAAACTGATACGCACTCCATTACAACTTCACTTCAAACAGGCAAAATCATGTATGATGCCTTGAAAGAAAATGCCTCTTTTTGCATGATAACCCCCATACTTTTGTGCCCATGTTGCCGTTTTTTCGATTCTGAAAATGCACCGAATCCTGCCAACCAGGCCACAGTGCCAATCCTCTGACCCATAAGAGGTAAATGTCTATTTGGCTCACCCACAATTGGCATACGTATACTTACTTATAAGTCCTTAGTCTATAGTACTAGGAGTACTAAGGGCCTGTAAGTTAAGTGCCCCTCTTAACTGCTAAACTGACTTGACCATTTAAACCAATGGCATACGCAAAACCTTCCTTTTTAAAATCTATAGGTCACACCAAGGCAGGCCTAGGGAGCCCTAAAGGCAGGGTGCATTATATTAAAAAGGACATGTGTTTTTATTTACTTTACATGTCCTGACTGTAAAAACCCATCATTTCTGTTTTTACTGTGTGTAGTATGTAGTTAAATGCCGACAACTCTGCAGTGCTAGCTTCCAAATGGCACTACTAAACATGGTACTCTAGGGTATCAAAAGGATCATTGCATTAAACCCAACGTGTTGCTTAAGTCAGTTGAATTTAATGTACCTATTTCACAAATTCGAACTTTGGAAAGTGGTCAATTTGATGCCCAAAGTTTCCAGTAGCCATTTTTGGATGCACACAGCTGCTGTACTTGAGACAATCTGCCTTCCTGGGTAAAGGTGAGAACAAATCTTAGGAAGAGGAAAAAAGGACCTCCGAGGGAGGAGATGTGAGTTCCTCCTGGAAGGATAGCCAAAGTGGGTGTGAGCCCAAAAGGCACGCTTCAAGGTGGAAGCCGCTTTTGAAGGGCAAATGTTAGTCCACTAAAGAGGGACTGCTTTTTTTGTTTAGGCAAACAGACCAGTGTCTCGGACAGCGAGCGAGAAACTGTTGTCAAACAGTTTTTTCAAGAGGATTGTAGCCCTCAGGTAGCCACACTTCTGGGTTGGACTAGGGAGCTCCACACACTGAGAAAAGGGTGTTGCCATGTTGGGAGTATGCAGAATTGTGCATTCTGGGCTAGCTGGATGCCACACTTCACAGAAAGTCATCATCAGGAAGAAGGGACCTGGTAGAACATTGGCTAGTTAGTTGCCATATCCCCTTAGGCTCATAGTGGGCATCAAAGTGATACTTCTGGCACCCAGACCTCAAATCATGTGTGTACTGGAGAGAGGACCAAAGAAGGACATCCCTGCTGTTCCCCGTTCCATTTGGTCACCCAGCAAGGAAGTTATCTTAAACCAAAGGAAACTACTGGTTTTGTTTGTGACCAGAGACCAGTAGACCAGTGACAACTTGACTTGTGCTGGACTTGACCCAGATTCATGGCAGATCGACCCCTGAGGCCAAAGTTGCCCCCAAACTCGAGGACGAAGGAGCAGTCATAGGTAGACCCCCAACATTGGTTCAGCATCCTCAGTATTTATTTTAGCATCTTTTCAGCGGTTTACTACTGGTGTACTGCTATACACTAGGGGCTACTGGCTACAGAGCCTCACAAATTCGACCCCTACTAGTCCTGTTTCACCTACCTGAAGTAACAAGAATAAACAATAATTATTTGTAACACATACCTCTGTGAACTTCATGCATACTAGTATTCATGTCAACAACCCAATATTTATAGCAATCACACCAATTAATTCTCTTCCTCGTTATGAAATGTAGAAAGCTAACGAGTGGTATGGATGGCTGCACAGCCATAATCTGAGTTAGAAGTCACACACACATTCCCCAACCTCCCCAATACAAACTAGCCAATAACAGCCGGCTCTGCAGGCCGATCACACTTCTCACTGACATTCCCCAGGGATGACAGGCATCCTTCTTTCTCCCTAGGGTCACCTTGCTTTGTTGTCTTTGATGTGTTATCCCCAATATCTGAAGCAACCCAAACTAAAAATAATATCCTGTAGCACCTGCCACCATGACAACTTGCATCTAGGAAAAGTTTTAAAAATGTCAACATCTTCCCTCTATTAAACGCACATGTAATACATAGACAATCTGTGTGTCACCTTGCTTAAACCCCCTACACCCCCTTAGGTACCATCTTTCCTCAGGTGCTACCCTCTTCATTCCCTCTACCCTTAAATACCGTCTCATCTCTCCCCATTCATTTTTCTAATCAGCTTCTAAATAGCTACTGGTTTGATGCAGCTCTGCAAACCCTTCTATGAATAGCTTTATTCATTGTGAACAGAACCTAATGATGCTCTGGTATGTCCCCTGGTGAAAGGTCTCTTTGAACATTTCGCCACACTCCCTTTAACAAAATCATTGTCCCTAATGTTATTGATGAACAAATATAGGATAACTTTTGTTGGCCCTTTACACCATTTTGGGCATCAGTTTCTCCCCTCAAATGCCACCTTCTCCATCTTATGGACGGTTAATTTGTTAAAGCTTCTTACTTCTTGTCTTACATGTGGTTATTTTCTGCCTCCTTTCTGGACCACTTAGACCATGAATGCCCTATATTATGATGTGCGGCCATGATCCTTTAACATTCTTTAACTAGTGTATGTGCAGAAAAATAAGCTTGGCAATTAAACATGTTGATGAGAGGAAGGGGGGTGGGAATGAGGCAAATACCTATTTAATGCAACGAAAAATACTTCCATCAGGCCATCTATCTGTCTTGGACTCTTATGTTGGAGCCCTTTCCACTTAAGAACAATTCCCCAGTACATACTCTTTAGTTCTAATCTTGTGCAGTCTTAGCATCATCAATGTGGGGAGAACTGTCATTAGCTTACATCCTTGTTGTGCACAACATTTTTTTAACTAAATACTAACAATGACACCCAGTGATGCAAAGATAGTTCCCTTGATGACGCCAACCAAATGACCTTAATCGTACCCACCTGATCTGAATTTGATCATTACAAACCATCCCCCTTCTTTAACCAACTTATACATCACCCCACATCAAACACTGAAAGAATCTATCTCCTGCCTTTTTAATTCCCCATAGAACACCCATGAAAAATATACCCTGAGATACATTTTCAATGTATTCCACCATGACGCTAGGAACACGCTTCATACAAACCTTAACATTTCAATTGCCATTAATTTTCTCACCCTTCTCTCTGTTGATCTCTGAATCAGCCCCTTTGGTTTTAACAGGGTTATTCTCACACTTCTACCATTCTTTGGTTACTTAAGCATAATATTTGAGTTCACAACTACTTGGGCAGTAAAGGCTCAATTAACAGATTTTCAAGAACAATTAGCAATCTGCCTTTGTCAGCATCATTAGAGTTGTGTCATTCTAAAGCATGTGGAGGACAAGGGCTTTGTCTCATCAAAAGATCTGGTGTTAGCCAGGCTTTAACAGTAAAACAGAATACATATGATAGATCAGTTTCTTGCAAAGGCAGTTGGCATTGATACAAGGAACTCCTTGGTTCAAGTTTAACTTGGAACTAAAAATAAATGCCTACCGCATGTTCCTAACCATTTATGTAATGGATGTGTGAGGAATTGAGTTGTTGGTTTAAGAGGGTGTGAGCCCATCTCAAGAACAGCCAAAGTCCATGTCGGGGTGAACCACAAACAGTCACTAAATTAACCTTTGCGTAACCCTCTGGTAACTTGAAACAAAAGCAGTCAGGGATAACTTAGTTGCAATGTGTAAAGTATTTTTGCAGCACAAAACAGCCATAAAGTGAAAACACAACACAAGAAAAATCTCATACCAATTTTAAAAATTAGAGTAAAATTCAATACATTATCTGACACTAAAAATGACAAAATCCAATCTGCAAAACTGGAGATATGCAATTTCAAAGTTTTATGGTAAGTAGAGCACCTAAATGCTCAAAGCGCCAACTGTGATTATTTGGTTGCCACTGACTGGCACACAATTACAAGTTCTAGCCAACCATGATGGAGTGCAGGTAGGATACAGGGACCAGGTTAGTCTCACTGAAAATATGACCTCATAACCGTGATATGGAGTGTTGTGTCGCTCTAGCCTGTTCCGATGTTACATCTGTATGTCTCTTTTAGCCTTTCGCCAAGTTCACTTTACCAAAATCATTGTCCCAAATAAGACTGATGAGCAGATTTAAGATAACCTCCTTTTTCTTTCACACCATTTTGGGCAGCAGTTTCTGCCTCACATACCACCTTCCTCATCGAGTGAACTGTTAATTCATTGATGCTTCTTACTTGTTTTCCACATGGTCATTTTAAGCCCATTTTGTTTCCTTCTTAGCCAATGAAAACTCTATATTCAAACTTAAGCTGCATGACCTTTAACTTACTTCAAAACAGTAGTTGGGTAGAAAAACAAGCTTTGGAATTTCTGATGTTAATGATAGGAAGGGAGTTGGGAATGATACAAATATCCTTGAAAAATCTGTTGAAAAATTAGTTCCATCAGGGAGTCAATATTCAGCCCTGTCCTAGATGCCTCTGTTGCAGCCCTTACCCCCAAGGAACAGTTACTCAGCATCTTCTCCACAGTCCCCAATTTCTTCAGTCATTTTTTCAGCAGTATCAACAATGCCAACGATGGCCCTGAGAGACACAAAGATACCTCTCCCAGCACTTCCAACTAAGTGACCTTACTGGTATGACTTGCCTTTGATCATTACAACCAATCTCTCATCTTTCTCAAAGTTATAGATCATCCTTCATCTAACTCTGAAATAAAGTTTCTTCTCCCTACAAACTGCCCAAAAAGTATCCATAAAAATGCACACCATAGTAATTTACGCCTTTGATTTACCCCACCTGCCCCAAATAATACACTTTATATGAATTTTAAAAGTTCAATTGGCATCAAGTTTTGCAGTTTTTTTTAATCACATTTCCCTGATTTAGCCTTTGATTATCATATGTCTCATTTCAACAGTTGTCAGCTTTCAACTGCAACAATATGCACTGTAAAATGTAATTCCACACCAATTACTTGAAATTGTTACTGGGCAAAGTTGTTTCTCAAGCATGTATCACAATTGTCCTTCTAAAACCTTCCTTCTTTTTTCTGGAAATCGTTGCCCATCAGTCCTCCTTACCAGCCCATTATGCATAAATTACAACCAAGTCACAGGATACCTTTTCCTGCTAATGATCCATTCCTATATCAGGTGCAAAACTCTCACTCTTCAGAGTGATCCTTCAGCATTTAAAATAGCAACCTCTACACTAACTGCTCCCACCCATGAAATCTCTTCCACTGTGAATGAGGCAATATTATTGTCTATCCATGGGACATACTTTTCCCTAAATATGGTGACTGTCATACAACCCAAAACAAGACGCCTAAAGCATATTTCCAGCATATGAAAAGGCTTTGAATTGGCCTAAGATGCTGAAAAAGAGGTGAAAAATCAAATGCATGACATGTTTCCCTAAATGCAAGTTAAGTAGAAACGTTGGGGTCATTTATAATATGGCTGGAGGTTTGCTAAAATGACAGGTTGGTGAGGCCATCGCCTCTGCCGACCTAGCGGAAGTTTGGTTTTCGCACATACAGAGCCCCTCCGGACTCCAGGGATCTCTTTGCCTTCAAAGGAGCCATTGTTGTGGCAGCAACAATGAATGCAGTAAAGCTTTGCAAGCAGGTGCCATATTTAATATGCCCACTCTGTAAATAACAAAAATTCCAAGAATAAACTCCTAAATTGAGAGTTTAAAAACAACAACACCAAGAAAAAAGGAGTGAGGTACCTGTGTATGTGCGCCATTGCACAATTTTCCTGCTTAGAGCCACCGCGCCTTTTATGATGGTCACAGGTAGGGAAATCTAGTGATGGTCATTCCGCCCTAAATAAAGCAGGACAAACCTCACTATATCCTGGCTGTCCTATGGCAGATTTGCCATAAGTTAGGGTTTCTGACATTCGAGCCAGCAGAGGCTCTACTGTAGGAAACCCAGTGCTTCTCTTGACCCTAACTAGAGACGGGGGAACTGTGAATTTGGGATTGTAGGAGTATCTCTAATTTATAGTGGTGCCCTTGCTGTGCCAAACTATTTTTGCCAGATTTTAACAGGGCTATTGTGACAATGAACCCACATTCTGGTTATTTAGGCCTAACACAAGTACTTGGGGGGCAGGGGAGTACAAAAAAGTAAAAGAGTTTTAACACAATCTTTGAGCTCAATTATCAGATTTATAAGAACAATTGTACATTTCCTTGTGTTATCATCCTTAGAGTTGTATTGTGCTCCTGCTAAAAAAGCAGTGCACTTTGACTGGTACTGAGGTCAGTAGTTACCTGGGATTAACCAGGCTGTATCTGTAAACCAGTAACCCCATCAGAGAAAGGCTTCTTGCACAGACTTCCAATGTACAGGTTGAACTTGGTAGCGGTGGAGTAGCTATGGGGGCGCGGAGGGCTGTCTGCACCGGGCAGCATGAGTTTTAGGGGCAGCGGCCTCCCTCCACTCTTACCTGCTGTCTTTGGGCGCAAATAGCAAGCACCCCCGCTCCTCTTCACTGTGGATACCACGGGCTGGCAAACACGGGGACCACTACAGGCAGCCAGAGGGCTAGCTACGCCATTGCTGGGAAGGTAGAGTAAATGTTGTTTTAGGAATGGATGTTCCTAACCATTTACTTTGTGAATTCGACTATGTACCAACACTAGTTAGAGAACATTCTTGCAACCCCTTCTGGAGTTTATAAAACTGATTCTTGCCTGCCAGGATTGGCATGTGTTAAATTGTAAGAAATTAATGTCACTGTGAGGTTGAGGTAGTGGAAACAAGTAAACTGCAAGCGATACGCTCAGGGAGAGGCCACCATTTTGGGCAGTTATTATGAACTAGTCAAGTTTCAGTGGTCTTTAGAAACTCAGATGGGTGAAATATATATGCTGGAACCGAGAATGCTGGGCCTGTAGGATTTCACGTTTAGCTGCCTCTTAAGCTATATATGAGCCTTGAAACAATGCTGCATTTTTTCAGTTTTTCTTCTTTTGTACAATACTCTGCTTAAATCTTGGCTTTTGTCTCCTTTTCTCTTCAAGAGGATTAGAACAAATCATGTTACTTGTATTGCATTACATCATATGAAAAGCGGCTTTAATGTACGTTTTGTGGCTCAGTTGTACGCATAACCAGCTCTGCAGGAAAAATGCCTGGAGATTTTTGAAAAATATATTTTTTAAATGATTCTATTCCATATAATTATGTGAAATATTTTCACTTCACATTTAAATTGGTATTCTTTTAGATGTGTTGACTAATCTTTCAGAATTTTATATAGATCTTTCAATGCTGATGTTTTTAAACAGCTTTTATCGAGAAGAATGACAGATATGCACACAACCAGGAGCCCCTGTAAGCAATACAGTGCTCATATTAGTAGAAGGTTGTAGACATAAAGTGTGTGCAGCAGAATCTCAATAATAAGCATGGATGAGTATTATTAGAGAAGTAATATAGCTGGTAATTTGGATCAGTGTGCCTTATACCGGAGCGATAAGCCTAGGACAGCCTCAACTGGATGGGGAGAGTCTATGCCTAGCGTACCTTCTCACAAGCCACGCCCTAACATCAAAAAACCCAAAACTCTACGAACTTTCACTGTGGCCCATTTCATAGTCAATGAAAAGTGACCAAATTGCCTCGAACATGCCATACTAGCACCTGGCTGTCACGATTACATCTTCCATTTGTACTAGATCCCATATTTTTTAAAACGAAAGGTCTATTCGGGGCTTCAGAGGTAGGTTCTAGAAATGCTCAAGATAAATATCATTGACAATAAAAATTGTATAATCAATTTGCTTGTCCATGAACTTAGCATGTATGTGTAGTCTCTTCGGGGAGCAACTAGCAGGATACTTATCAGATCAGGTGGCAAGAAACATTGATTATAGTTTTGATCGGGGATAGTATTTCTTTCCCAAAAATGTGGGCAACAGTCCAGGTCTACCACATATGAAGCATATCCTTATAACAGTTGAGCCAAAAGGTTAATGGTACATCAGGGAACATTTTCCCTATCTTTGGTAGAGGAGGGTAGTATCTCTATGATACTTTAAAAGTACTTTTTTATTGTTGTGTGTGTAGTAGGAGGCTACTCCGAACTAAACTGCAGACCACATGTCACCGAGATATCCCTCACCATGTCTAATTCCAATTTGGTTCATATAAAATTGAGTATACCATTTATCACATGCTGGACGCTATCCTGAAGAAATTTGAAAAGTCCTGTGTTTTAATATGCATTTGAAATGGTGTCAGATCCAAATAATTTTGGACAGTCCTCTTTGTGTGACACCTCATTCCTCAATTGGGTGGGGGTTTAACAATGAAAACATATAGAAAAATATGAAGTAGGTGTGTATGACCTCCCATTACCTAGCAATGCAGCCTTGCCGTGTAGAGGCCTGGTGTTAATTCTGAGTTGCCCAAAATCTCATTAGTGATAGGTAATAAAACATGATGAACCTCTCGATTAAAGTCACCCCCATCGCCAGTGTCATGGAACAAGGTTGGGAGTCTTAAGTTTGTTTATCAAAGGAATTTATGCCAGGGTTTGTAGGAGTATCTACAAACATGAATATTCTTGTTGGGTTCACTGTGTTTGTGGGTTGTTAAGCATCTGGTCAATTATGGCAACCAAGTTCACTGCAGTTACCTAATTGTGAATGTACATGAGTGCCATAACTACCTTGGCCAAAGGTCTGCAAAGTGCTTCATGGGAAATTCTCAGACATCTATTGGCCGATTTCAATTTGTTTATACATGCTTGTTCACATTGACTGATCATGTGTCCTATTAACTCAAGGAAGGAACATATTAAATATAGACATTTTTACAACCTTTAACCTATATCCAGGAGTTTTTCTGTTTGCTCCGTGAGTGGAGTTCTGTGAATAATTGCTCTGGGATAAATAATTCTAGACTGTTATGTTTGTATAGAGTCATGGGTGGCATGGCTAGAGTGATCTTAATTTTGTGTCATGCCAAGTTGAAGTCATATGATCACAACATATTCTGCATTGCCTCTAATCGTGTAAAAATGTTTACTGCATAATATTTGCCCGTTAGTGTTTTGAAGCCGTACACTGCTGCGCGACCCTTTAGCATGGATACATGTGGAAGAGACATTGCTGTATTCTACATGAGACAAATGATATTGTAAACAAATAAGGCTGGATCATTTGTGATCCAGGAGAAGATAGGCAATAGTTATATCGTTTGTTCCTAATAGCCTCTACTAATAACTACTAAAGTCAGGGCAAATTGTATCGGGGATATCAGACACCCTTGGTAGGTAACTATTAACGAGGTCAGTTAAGGTGAGCGGTGTTTATAGACTTCCACCTGTGCTGACAAGCATGAATAGTTGGTTGTAGGATTTTAATAAATCATGGGCCTGACGTTTCGGCCACTTTGGAAAGGATTGTCACAGAAATGAGACACTGGGTAGACTTCTTTATATTTATAAATGTATTCCCTTGCTAATACACTACTTCTTTTAGTTCTGTCGAATTGAGTTTCCACCCACGGACACCCTGTGAAATCCTTCCCCGGAAGGCCCTCTGCTCCCCACTTCTTCTACTCCACACAGGAAGTGTTGTCCTTTGGCGAGCTGGCCAGCTACCATCCCCAGGGTGCTAGCATCCTCAGAATCTTTCCCATCTAGTGACATGACATCTTTTCCTCACTTGAGAAATATAGAAGAGCCTTACATGGCATAACCAGATCTATATTTCTGGAACACTAATTCTATAAAAAGCCCGTCAGCCTTCTCAAATGCGTTTTTGGTGTTCAGAAATATAACCAACGCAGGGAGATCAAATGCGCAACTACGTTTATTGCTTTTAGTCCCTTACTAATATGGCTGTCCAAACTGAAATTTTGCATAAAGGCCACTCTATCTGTGTGGATTTGAGTGTGAAGTATCTCCTCTATAGGGGTGGCAATATTTTAAAAGTATGCTTTAGTGTCAAGGTTGAACAGAGCTATAGATTGGCAGAAGGAGAAAGTTCTGGATCTGTGGTCAATTAGGATCTGCCATCATAGCAGTGAGCTTTCCAAGTCTGGAAAATAGTTCAACAGCATTGTAAGAAAATTAAACAGAATGTTTTGAAAGATCCTGAATAAAGGGAGGGGAAGCAATTGGAAACAAGGCCTTTTAGTTGATAGGGAAGTAATGGCTGTCCTTACTTTGTCTCTATGAAGAGATGATTCCAGTTTGTTTTTTTAAGGTCGCCATCTTTCAAGGGAGCGTCATCCAAATTAAGTATTCTTACTGGTGTTCCAGATCTGAGGTCATTGCTGCATTGTTGTGTATTTGATGTTTCATATCATGAGAACTATACTTACCATAAACTAATAATTACATGATTTTGTAAGGAAAAAACAGCTCAGTACAGCTTTTCATTCTTTATAACAATGTGAAAACACGATTGAATTATTAATCTGTCATGCTGTATTGAGTAGCATAATATAAATTTGGATTTGGAACACAGCCATTGTTATCTATTGTGAATCATACACTGATATGAAGTGTCACAATGAACTTTATAAGTGTTTTGCAAACTCGACAGACGTTTCAAAGTATCAAAGGTTTTTAAAGACTACCTTTGACTCTGAACCGACATTACCCATTCCCATCCGAGACCAAACTCACTGCTCGCCGTGGGCCCGTTTGAATCTTCCTGGTACCGTCGCAGTCATGGGAAATTTGCGATAGGATGTATTACCTAGCATGCCCTACACCTACAGGCGAGTTTAAAGGAACATTTATCTTTAAGGAACAGGTGTCACCCTATATGTGCATGTGTACCACAAAGCCAATGCTGTTCATTGCGGGCCTCTGTACATTTCTCTCCCATACTGACACAGCCAGGACAATGTGGCACATGGCACTGACCCCTCTAAATGTTATTTGGACCAAGGCTTGTAATATTATTCTTAGCAGCACAAGTTTGGCCAAAATTATATTAATACGTGCTATTGGAGAAAGTCACAGGGAGTCACATCAAGGTGCAGCAATTGACTGTGATGTGCTGGACTTCTCTAGTATTAGCACATTTTGCTTTAGTGGCATTTATGTCACTATATGTATTTGGCTGAAAGGATGAAATAAAATATATGCTTTAAAGGAACAAGGGTCCCTATAACTCACAAATATAAATTTACTGAAAGAGACAATTAGGACCAGACACAATGTCCATGAAAACAAAAACCTCATTTATTTAACTAATAGGTCAAAATAGTGGGTGGGGACACAAAACAATGGAACACAAGAAATATTATAAGCATACTCAGGCACTAATGTGTGACGTAAATCAAAAAATATTCTGTTAGTCACAAATACATCTACAACAGCAATTCTGCCCTTATGGTAATTATTTTATGCATTTTATAGGGTCAGTGTGCGAGAGCCAAAATAAAATATGTGAGCATTATGTTGGGGGTTGGGTGAGGTGTGGAAGGTCCTAGAATTATCAGACTATCAAACAAAAATCAGCAGCTCCAATGATACGGACAACAAAATCAAATTTGTCCAGCTACTGAATAATTTAATGTTCATTTGATATGGTGCAATAAATGAGTTAGGTGATCTCTCCTGAATCCATCTAATATAATCCAAGACTTCTTTCTCCTGGACCAGGCTCCCCACTGCTCTGTTCATGAGCTTTTCCTTAATGTTAGAATACATTTTCAATCCACAATCTTTGTTTCTATAAAAATCATATCACCATTACTTATTCAAAAGCTTGTACTCCTCAGTCCACATGACCATTCACTGAATGTTCAAGCATTGGCATGATCATCAGCCGGTTGCATACTGGATGTGGTAGTCTAGAGGGATGTCCCTAAAAGACCAAGGGAGGGTTTTTAATGTGATGCGAGTGATGCCTGATGTTAACCTTAAGAGTAAGGTGACAGTTTATTTATTTATTTATTTATTTTTGAGATTTATACAGCGCGTACAATTGCCCGTAGGCGTCTCGGCGCTAGAAACTTTGAATGAATTTCCGAGGTTAAGCCGGTAACTATTCTTGATCAAACAGCCAGGTCTTTATCTTTCTGCGGAAATGCATCAGAGATGGGCTGTCTTTGATGGATGCTGGCAGGGAGTTCCATAACCTGGGAGCTGCCACAAGGAAGCGTCCATCGCCCCAGTTAACTGTTTTTGTTCGTGGTATTTGAAGGATTTTAAGATTGTTAGATCGGAGCGATCTTATGGAGGACTGGTATCTGAGATGGGATTTCAGGAAATGTGGACCACAGTTGTGCAATGCTTTATAGAGTATGCACAGCACTTTAAACTTGATCCGGTTTCGAATCTTGAGCCAATGCAAGTCCCTTATAGTCTCAGAGATTGGTGAGAACTTAGGGATTCCAGACAGGAGGCGGGCTGCAGCATTCTGGATGGTCTGCATTTTGTTGGTCACTCTTGCTTGGGCGTTGATGAATAAGCCGTTACAATAGTCAAGAGATGACAGCACGAGGGCGCTTACCAGCGTCTTACCTGCTGAGGTTGGTAAAAACTGCATGATTTTCTTGATCAACCTAAGTTTGTGATGGGCTGTTGCTGCTATTTTATTTGAGTGGGCCATAAAATTTAATTTATCGTCAACAATCACCCCCAGATTTCTGACGGTGATGGCTGGTGTAGGTGGTGTTCCGTGCGTGGGGGGCCACCAGGTGTTTGACCATCCTGGGGAGAGATGTCCAATATGACGACCTCCGTTTAGCACTACTAAGCCTTCAGGAATAGATGAAAAGGCAACAGTAGAGTTCCTGTAGCTGTAGATGAATACGCATGATAATTTGGGACATGGCTAACCAACATTGAAAAGATAAGTCCCTGTGATGCCCAAGGACGTCCTTCCCTAGCTTAAAATTCACCACTGCATTCAAAACTCACAAATACTTTTCCATTCCCTCCTGGATGCTTGTAATACAATATATGGCTTGGCACTAGAGAAGAACTCAAGAGAGTACAGAACTAGACAGTGAGGGCTCAGTAGAATATCTGTTGAATAACAAATCCAAGCCCTGTGCACTCTGTAAAATACATTCAGGCCCATTAGCCCAGCTGAAAAGATGGATCTTGTTGCAGGGATTCTGCTCATGCACAGAACTATGCGCAGGAAACCAGGACCTCAGTGAATTGTGGTGTACCAAAAACTCACCTCAGAACCCAGAACCCCTATCCGACCAGCATCAGTGTCCCATTCGTTATCCGTATCATCACGGAGGTCCCAATGTATAGACAACCCAGAACAAGCGACTTAGAGTACTCTCAGGAATGGTGGGAATCAGAAATACCTGTTCGTAATTATTCTCATATCAGTCCACAACAAGAGTAATCAGAGACACGGTAAAGTTTAAAAGGTTTATTTTATAAACTAGGTGTCCTAAGATGCAGTACTTTGGCTAACATAAGTAGACAAATGATTAAAATCAAAACCGTCAGCATTGTTACAATACCATAGAAAATGAAAGGAGAAATCATAGTATAAATGACAGTGGAATACAGCCACCTTCCTTTCGCTAGTAAACTAATATTATTAGACTAGTAGAAGGTCTCTAGGCTTCAATGGGGAACCCCATACCGTAAAGATCAGCTTAGTGGAATCACATCACAGGATCAGGTGTACTCTGCTCCTGGGAAAGCTCTTCTTCCGAATGTGTGTAAAGCATGCAGTCTGCAATATTAAAAGCACTCGACTTTCAGGTATTTGCAGCTGCGTGCGTGTTATGGCTAAATAGTGGGCCGATCAACCTGAACTCAAAAACATGCATTGTCTGGCGACCCAGACAGTTTCTTTACACAATGTTCAGACCAAGGTTGCAGCACAAGTCTAGGGATGTGAACAACAGACAGTTCTCATGCGAGCAAGCAGTTTTCAAATAATAACATGTATCTGCAGTGTTGTGTGCAAAGGCAGCAAAAGTTGCAAGATGGCTTTCTAACATCTAACGCGCTTATGCCAACATAGCAATGTATGTATCTAAATGCAGCCCTCACTACAATCTAACCATTTCTCTGAATTTAATCTGAGATCAGACAATGGCAGCTCAAGGATTGGGGGGTGGGCACTTCCCAATTTCAGATTATAATATTTAGCTGCTGCCATGCAGTGCTACAATATACTATTCAACTGCCGGGTAACAGAGTGCCGCAGACTCGGTAATGTACCCTCCATTTATGAGCTTTTTATCGGCAGCTCAGCCCAAGGATGCTTACTGAAGTTCTTTGAGCCAAGCTACTTTAAGCGGACCCACTTCAGGACTCCACTTGCCGCGTTTTGAACTTGGGCAAGTGTTCGAAAGAAATTGGGTTGGTATAGTAGATACACTCCCCTGCTTCGGAATGAACAACTGCCCAGCATATTTCACAATAGCTGCTTTGTTAGATGGGTACTTGGGGGGCTTGGCAGGATAGGAGGTCTCCTAGTTGGGAATCTGTTTGCACCCTTTGAGGTGGTCTGCAGCAGATTTAATGTTGTGCACCGGGATTTTTTTAAATACCTATAGATGCGGGATTTCTTTACGAGAAAGACTGGGGGAGTAGCTGGCTTTGATCTAATATCCTTGTTGGAAATTTTAGTTGAAAGCACCACCCCTTCTATCTTGCAGCTATTTGGTTGTTTGTTTGTTGGAACGACTCCCTGACGACTTGGAGAAACATAATGGAAAATGGTGGGACAGACTTGATATGACCGACCCTGGCTTCTTGAAATCACTTGAGATGGGAGGGCCAATTATGTGTGCCTCAAATTTACAGTCATAACATTACAAAACGCTGTTTGACCTAAATATAACTCCAGCAAAGATTGTGAAATGGGGTGGTGTGATAGGGACACGCTGCCCTAGATGCCAGGCTACAGAGGCGGAGTTGGTTCACATGTTCTATTCCTATCCCAGCTTAAAATTGCTTGAATTAGAAATTGTAGGTTTTGTAGTGGAAGTTTTGAAATGTAATATCACGCCATCATTGCAACTTATGCTATTGGGGGTGGATGAGACACTTGCTGGGCCCGGATCGAAAATTATTTTTATACTAATGACAGTTTTTAGGTTGTGTATGTCCTCATCATGGCTTGACCCTTTACCTCCGACCTTTCAGGAATGGAAAGGATACTTTCTGCATGTATATTATTTTGAAAATGCACTGTATGCACGTAAAGGCAAGAAGGCTAAAAGTAAAGGGAGGAGGATATGGGGGGCGCTCACGACTTGGTTGGATATTATGTATTAAGCATCATTGTTTAGATCATTATAAGCTGTGTTTGTTTACTAATTGGAATGAATTTTGAATCAGTCCTGCTACTCAATTCAATGTTATTTATCTTGGATATCTTAATTGCTTTTTATGTAAGTTGTTTATGTACACTTACTGTTATTGTATATGGAAAAGGGAAGGAAAAAAAGAAATAAAATATTTAAAAAAAAGAAGAAAAAAAAGAAATCCGATAGGTTGGTGAATCTATCATATTTAACTTTACCAGGGCAGACTTTAGTGCAGGTGGGGCCCTGTGCGACAATCATTTTTGGCCGCTCCCATTGCCATTTAATTGATGGAAAGGTCTGAAACAATGCGCTTACACCTCGTCCGTTGATATCTGTGAACTGTTCCAACTGTGTTCCAATACATGCAATGGAATTCATTTGTGTCTGTAGCTTCCTTTCCAGCCGGAGTACCGGCAAATGACTACACCACACACTGAGCTTAGTATTACACGTCTTTATTAATCTGCGTGCAACTGCAAACTCAACATTCTAACCAGCTTTCATTGCATTACGCTCTAACACTTACATCACAGTTCCACAGAGTCCATCAGGAGCCAAATGGGTTCTATAGTTTCTAACTTGCAAGAGACTACATCTCTTCCTCTGTTCAACAAAATCTTACAATATTTTTACAAATTATAGATAGATAGACATATAAAATTAAATCTCCTCAATCAATCTTTTTGGCACTTTAATTAGTCCACCTGATCTTTTTCTTGGAAACTGGGAACTGTCATCACCAATGTCCAGGATCTGCATCAAGGGCGTAGAGGCAACTGCAGTCACTGTTATTTCAGACCCAGTCTCTGCTTCAATAGTTAGATCTCATGAACAAGTAGTTACATGCCTAGAATGAGAAGAGTCTCTGGTAATAGACATCCCAGGGCGCTGGGCAGTCACTATGTGTCTCTTGGTAGACACTACTTGAGAAGGTCGTGCATCAAATGGAGAATCAAATTTTCTTCTCTGCATATGTGATGCGAGCACTGAATCTTCTTTCTTAAAGATGATGCTCTTCGCACGTCGTCTTTGGTCAGCATATGCTTTAACCCCTTGTGTGCCCATGACGAGCTGGACTCGTCATGGGCCGCGGTTGCGCTGTGCCCATGACGAGTCCAGCTCGTCATGAACCCCGCCCGCTAATGCAACGGCCGGCACAGGGCGGGGAAAGGGCGTGGCACACAAGGGGTTAATCTTTTGTTTGTTCACTAAGTGCTTCTCATGAGTTGCTTTCTCATCTTTCTTTCTCTGATTGGTCTATTGAGGTAAATTGATGTTTATTGCTCTCTCGAAAATCAATTTCTCACGATTTTCACATGTGGTCAAATGTGGTGTTGAAAAATGAGCTCTCAAGGTAAAAGTAAACACAGTTTTCAAATGGAGCTTCTCAAGAGTACCCTGCTGCACTGCTTTCTTTTATTGCACTCTTAAAACTCTCAACAAGTCAGTTGATCTGCGGCCACAATGGTGGGCTCTTTTGATGCTTTATATTCAAATGCTCCAAGAATTCTTTAAACTCATGACTGTTGAAAGTGTGGCCATTGGCAGACTTCACTATAGCTAGAAGATCGCATGTCGCAAAGAAGACATCTAGTCTTTCAATGACTCATTCGTGAGTAAAAGAAATCTTCAATTAATGGAAATTGTGAGCATTCATCTATGATCACAAGCAGGTGATATCCATTGTCAAGTGGACCACACAAGTCAATGCCTATTCTCTCCCATGTATGCTTTGGGAGTTCAAATATGTTCAAGGTGTGGTGAGTAGCTTTCTTAAATGCAGGCCTTTAATTCTTTTTTAAACCGGTCATCAAGATAAGGAAATCAGACTTGGTCTCGGAGAGCTAGTTTCCTGGCAATGATTCCACAGCCTCCTTCATGGGTCACTTCTATTATTTTCTGTGGCAGACTCTCCAGAATCAGGATGCTTGACCCTCGTAGTATAACTCCTTCCTGAGTTATGGACAGTTCATCCTTGACATTTTTGTATTTTTGTTATTCACCATCACTGGTGAGCCGTCGAGTGTGTTGGTTCTATGACTGATGTATAATTATATCCTTTAACTTTAACATGTCCCTATCAAGGCTCGAGGCAGTGATAATCTGGGATAACAAAATGGCAGCTGGTGTGTTTGATTTTACAGCGATGGTAATATAGGCCTCAGCCGTCTTAGATAGAGTACCATGACCTTTTATAGGCACTCTGGAAAAGTAGTCAGCAGGTTTCTGATCCTTCCATGAATGATACATCATGGTATAGTTATGCTCTTGTAACCCTAGTCCCTATTGTTCAATGCAAGGAGGTATTTTGGCCTTTGGATTGCCAAATAGACAGGAAAGCTTGATGATCAGTTACGAGCGTAAAAGGTTTTCGGTGCAGGAATACATGGAAATTTTACAAGCCCATACCATGGCTGAGCTTTCTTTTTCAGGTTGTGAGTAAGCATGTTCTATTTGGGACAAACTTCTACTTGCATATGCCACAACATGCCTTTGAGTGTTTGGGTATCTGCTGTGCTGTGCAAGGATAGCACCTGACCCAACTGGGCTACATCAACAACAACCTCTGTTTGAAGCTTCGGATTAAAGTATGCCATGTCAGTGGCATTTTCAATGGCTTATCTAATTCTTTTAAAGCTTTTCTCACATTCATGTGACCAATGAAATTAAACATTATTTTTCATCAATTCTCTCAATGGAACACTTACAGTGGCAAAGTATAGTATGTATCTGGAACAGTAACTGGTCATGCAAAAAATTGAACACAGCATAGAAATATCTTGTGGTGAATCAGCATTTGACAGCGCTTGCACTTTAGCAGGATCTGTTTTTACTCCCTCATCAGAAAAGATATGGCCAAAGAATTTTAGCTTTGTCTTATGGAACTCACACTTGTTTGCATTCAAAGTCAAACCTGCTTCGGCAAGTGAACAACATACTTGTGCAAGAGCTTTATCATGCTACTTCTGTGTACCTCCGAAAACCAATCTGCCATCGCTGTAAATTAACACATTCATGACAAGCTGTATGATATATCGAATAAGGTCTTGAAACAGTTTTGCAGTGCATGACACACCAAAACGTAGTCTTTTGTATCAAAACAGATCAACATTTGCAGAAAAAGTTGTAATGTACCTGAAATCTTCTTCAAGTTCTAACTGATGATAACCTTTATATAAATCAAGGTGAGAGAAGATCTTTGGACCATTTAATTGTGTTAACATGTCAGCAATGTGTGGACCTGGATGTAGTTCTCATTCAATTGCCTTGTTTGCCTGACGCATGTCAACGCATATGCATACAGCTCCTTCACTGTCATTTTTAGGCACTACTACTAATGAAAACCCATGGCGTGGGACAAGTGGTGCGCTCAATAATATCATGTCTAAGTAGTGATCCAAGTTCTTTTTCAACAGCTTCTTGCAGATGAAAAGCAATTTGTCTATATCTCTGAGCAACAGGACGGATATCTTCATCAATATTTGACTTTACTTTCATAGTCTTAAGCTTTCCTTAAGTATGGAATAGCGAAGGGAACTGACTTACTATTTCACGGTGAGCATTTATGTTGTAATTCATGGAAATCAGTCCCATATCAGCCATTGTGCTGAAAATGAGTCGACAGGCACTTGGTGTATTACCTTGAAGCACATGGATGGGTGCTTGCACCTTTGTTTTCTTGTGTTTCATTGTCGCTACAAATGAACCTTGACTTTTTGAAGACGTCGATGCAGCCCATGTATACACTTTGGCTTCAATGGGGTAAGTTGCAGCAATGGAGATAATTAATTATATTTCTCCTCAAGCATAATGTTTATCAATGCATCAGTGTCAATAATGAAAGGTATCAAACAGCCATTTAGTTGGAGTGTAATCTTCGGACAATGTTTGAATGACTTCGGTACTTTGGCATGTTGATCCTTCTTTGACTGACATTTTTCTTCCCAAGTGGCCAAACCAACATGTGCACACTTTTCTGAGGTAAACATTGACATGGCACAATAATTTCAGCACTTTAACTTCATACTGATACAGAAGAACTGGTTGATGATGATTTAGATGACAGTCGACTTCGTTCAGTGTCAAATTGTCTTAACTGATGTCACCACTTGGCCATGTGGGTGTGCGTCAAATGTTGCACTTACTTTTTCTTTCGCTTTGCAATCCATCAGAAAATGGTTCTCCTCCCCACAGCCTTTCCATATCTGTCCAAAGTGGGATATTTACTTTTGAGTGGAAATGAAAATCTACTAAAGCACAGCTTCTTTTACATGTAGACATCACTTTGTGTCCTTCAGTCTTTTGTTTTGGCTTACTTTTCACACTCATGGTGGATTCATTCTGGGCACCTCTGGCCTCCAAGCCAGCAGCTTGTCTATCAGCATGCTCTTCTGCTCTGGCAGCCATTAACACTCGTTCCAGACTAAGAGTTTCTCTCAGTATTCGTCTTCTCAAGGAATGTTAGTAGCAACTGTCAGCAACTCTCAAACACATAGCTTCTTCATTAATAAGTTCGAGGGGGCCGATGCACAGAACTAATCTGAGACAAAATCCTAAACTTACTACTTGTGGTATTCACAGAAGGTATTTAGTAGTAGTAAAGTTAGGATTTTGTATTAAATTAGGATTGTGTCTTAAGTTAGGATTTTGTCTTAAAACCAAAACTTAAGACAAACTTAAGTTTAACTTAAAACTTAAAACATTGTAACTTTAACTTGCTCTTGTGACAAATAAAAACTTTACATCGCATTGAAAACAATATACAAAACTCCTAATTAAATTAATACTCTAAAGGAGTTTAGATTGTGAGGTCGACGGCGTTTCGATCTTATATCATTAAGATCATGATCAGGACAATTTGTGTGAGCAAGTAGAATCTAAACAAGAAAAAAGAAACAGATAATTGGAACCTATGTCCATGTATATCAATCCACAACCATTTAGTTAATCATGAAGGCAATTTAAGGTGCGTGGTTTAAATTCTAAGAAGATTGGCGGGGAGGACTGGCTGGGTCAGTGAACCTCAAACAAGAATCTACGTCCATGTGTATCAATCCATAGGAACTTAATTGGCTAATCATGACGAAAAGAAAAAGGTGCGCAGTTTCAGAATTAGGTGGATCATTGAACATCAGACATGAATCTAGCAGAACCAATCACACGTAAGGATAAATGGCAGCGAGCCAAGAGCTTAGTTAACTAATCATGAAGACAAAAAGTAAAGGTGCATGGTTACAGAATTCTAACTGTAGGAGTGGGGGTCTGGGTGGGTCGGTGAACTTAAACCATGAATCAAGCAGAATCAATCACAGGTTAGGATAGGTGGCAGTGAGCCAAGAGTATAGGAAGAAGTAAGGCATGAAATTGCCAGTACTCTAGTGGAACGAAAGGAGCAGGGAGGCGAAAATTTAGGAGGGGGGGAAAAATGAATCAGGGAGGTGAGCGCTACCAGGGCAAGGAATTGCTGCTGATGTGGTAGTATGCACAGGAAGTAGTAGGGTGCAGCAGGAATGGCCACCATGCGAGGAGCAGGGTCCATGAAAAGAACTTACTTCCAGAAGGGTGGGGATCCAGTTTGCTACCGGCGTGATACACGAGGAGCTGGAATTAGCCTTCCGTGCAGAGATCTGTGGGTCAGGGGAAAGGAGGGCAATATGCAGGTTGTGTGCACTAGAAACCGGGACTTACTTACACAGGAGCTTGCTCGGAAGCACTCAGAAGGCGCTGGAGGCTGGGAATTGATCAGGGGAAGCCGCGTGGTGAGTCTGAGTTGGGCGGAGCTGCGTGAGTAGGTCCAGGGCCGTATTTAGTGCGGTCCAAAAGCATCTGAAAGGGTGAGACTAATAGTTAATAGTGATGGGCACCCCTGAGGGGCAGGATGTGCGTTGCACGATGTGCAGCATGCACTTACTAATTGAAGGCTGAATCGAGGAAGACAGTCAGTTAATGATGCCGCTTTCCGCATGGAATCGGGAACGCGGCAGGAGGGAGTGAAAGGCTCCTATTAATGGCAGCACAGTGAAGTACTGGGCATGTGTCCAAGGGAGACAGAGAAGTACTGCGCATGTGTCAGAAAGAGACAGGGCTCTAGAAAGAGACAAGGGGCTGCTAGAGATGCTGAAGGTGGCCCTATTGGATGAGGGAAATTAAAACCAAGGAGGACAATGGCCATTGGAGTGGCCTGGGGAGTGATCTGAGGTTACAATAAAAGCACAATTGTGATTACAAACAATATTAACAATATATTAATATACAAATTAAAAATTCAAAGGGGGAGAGAAAAACATGTTAATGAGCAGATGCATTGGAGGGGCACTAACAGGGAATGATCATAGAATCATGTTCCATTAGTCAACTGTGTTCAGGCCATTTTCTATGGTACGGCAGTTAAACATCCATTTACATTCCAGTCTGTTTAGGATGGACAATGGGTCATCACCTCTGTTGCTTGGATGTCGATTACTTGCCACCGAAGATCTTGTTCTGAGTGTCCTTTTTCCATGTAGTGTTCCACCAGAGGGGCAGTCGTGACTTGACAACGAATCCTGCTTTGGTGCTGGCATATCTTTGCTTTTACTTTTTGCGTAGTTTGGCCAATATAAGTGAGGTTACAAGGACATTGGATACAGTAAATTACATTGTTAGAATTGCAATTTGAAAAGAAATCCAAGTGTTTTTTGACATTGCCATACTGGAAGATTTTCGTATTGCTAGTGAAAGGGCATGCAGTAAAATGACCGCATTTGAAGTGACCTGTTATTGTTACTGTGTTGATTGTGGGGCACTTACCAAACACAACCCCTGTGGCGGTACCGGGGGCTGCAATTGTCCCGGCTCATTTTACTAAGGTTTTGGTGAGCAAATAGCAGTTTTATACATTTGCAGCTCTTTGCATGCTTTTTGTCTTCACCACTTTCTAATTGTAATGTTATCTTGCAATTTGTGATTATCAATAGCTGCTCTTTGAAAATCTGTTTGTATCTTCCTTCAGTATTAACGCTCCGTATTTATGTCTAACTGTATCTGGCGTAGCAGTGCGATATGTTTATGCACAGTAAGTAAGTAAGTAAGTAAGTAAGAGCTTATAAAGTGCGCGAATGCCGAGGTGTCTTGGCGCTGGAGGAAGCAGGAAACTGCAGGAGTCAGGAGGTGTTTGGTCGCTATTGAGCAGGGAAAAGCCAGGTTTTAACCTGGCTCCTAGACTGAGACCTCGATGATAGAAGACTAATATTTAGTGGAAGTTAATTCCAAAGCTTAGATGCCAGATAAGAGAGACATGTGCCTCCCCATCTGGCCTTCCTAACTCTGGAGACGTGGACCAGAGCTTTATTGGCAGATCTTAACATCCGGCGGGGGCATGTCATAATTTGTGGTAGGTGTTAGACCTGCCCCCATATAAGGCTTTATAAACCAAGCATAGTGCCTTAAACTCAGTTTGCTGCTTAACTGGAAGCCAGTGCAGATTTCTAATGGCACCAGGAATATGACTATATTTTGGAATGTTTAGCAGGATACATGCAGCCACATTCTACAGGGATTGAAGCTTAGACAGCTGGCATTTGCCGACGCCTAGGTAAAGGGCATTACAGTAGTCTAGGCGGGAGAGAATAAAAGCCACTCAAACCGTTTTCCTCACCTCCATTGGTAGAAAAGGTAGGATTTTTTGTAGCATTTTTAAAAGGAAGTAATCGGCTGATATCAACTGATTGATCTGCCCTGAGATGTTGAGCTGAGCATCACATAAAAAACAAGGTTTCTCACATTGGTAGCATGGACAGGACAAGCTTCTGTCACTGCTGGCCACCATGATAGAAAACAGTGGTCCTAGGCAATCCTTAACTATACTTAACTCTATATAGTATAGTTCTGTACACAATTCATAGAGACTGTAGGCACATTAAGTAAAGAAGAAGATTAAATCCTTAAAAAACCTGGGCCACTTCCAAATGATTAACTTGTAAAATTCAATTTATTCATTTTACTCTCAGTATTTCATTCAAAAGAATTGAACCACATATGCATAATATGCAACATATAATGTTATGCACAGTTACTGTCAAAAGGAGAAAAGAAAGTGTGAAAATAAGTGCTCATGTGAAAATAGAAAATGGAAGTAGAATTCAAAGGGAATCAAAAACAATTCAAGTATATTAGTACAAAAGGGATCCGGCAAGACAACCTAACAGGATCGGTATCCCTACAGTATTAGGCCTACCCATCCACATAGTTTCAAATTATATTAAGTTACAATGCATCTTTTTTTCGTAACTTCTTCTGTGGTTGCGATGTAAAGGGGATGAATGTGTGGTGTAGGCCCATTTAGGGGTTGTCGACGTTTCGACCCTGGCGCAAAAGGGGTAAGTGGATTCTATATGTTTTCTATATCGATTGATGCCCAGGTCCTTTGACTATACTGGGTTACTACACCACACAAGGAGCTTAGTGTTACACTTCTTAATTCGCCTGTGTGTAAGTGCGAGCTCAACTTTTTAAACCAGGCTTCATTGCATTCTGCTCTAACTCTTATGTCACATTTCAATGGAGTCCATCATGAGCCAAAAGGGTTCCATCATTTCTAACTTGCAAGACAATGCAGTGTCCATGCTTGGCAGTAATCTAACAAAAGGGTTGACCAAATACGCCAATCAAGAACCAAGATAAGTTATTGTGATACAGAAAACAACAGTTCACTTCGGACTAATTCAAATCATGAATTTATCAATATACAGATGCATAATTCACCCAATAGGAAAAATCTAATCTTCAGACCATAATGTCCAACCAACCAGATAGAAATTTCTTTAAGTACATTTATTAGTACTCAACAATTAACAATTAGGAGCTCTGAAAAGTGATCACACGGTGCGACACATGTGAGGGAGAAACAAGTGTATAAAGAGAAAAACCAATTACCCTTGGACTCAAAAGTGTATGTAACATAAGCGGTTGGCAAGTTTATATGTTGGTTAGTCAGTGGTATGTCGACCTCAGTGGTGAATGAGATGTCATCATCAGGACTAAAATTATTGTGGATGCAGGACTGGCAAACAGAATGAATGACTCAATCATGGCAATCAGAGCGACAACTGAATCGAAGGGTAGAGCTCAGGTTTTCTGTAATGTGGTAAAAAGGGGGTGTCAGCTGAAATGGTGCCTAGAGTCAATGCATCAATGGTGCCCACATATGAGCTAAAAGGGAGTAGTGAACAGAGTTAAGGTTCCTCAAAACGAGGCAGTCATATAAAACCTCGTGTGGTACTAGTGAGGCGAGATTAGCCGAATTCTAGGGTCTGCAGATGAATGAATCCAAATGATTCACCTGATGCGAAAATGGAGGAAAGAAATTGCACCCCTTGTAAGTAAATCACTAATTGATTAGGTGACTAGGTACACTATGAGAGTTCAATATGAAAGTGCTCTGCTTTTCTATCCAGTCGTCACCCTAATTGACACAAATGAGCAAGAGTGCAGCTGTCTTCTAGGCAAATTTCATTGATGTTGAGTGGTTTACAGGTTGCAACAGGGACTCATTCAGGGTGAACTGGGTGATTTATCAATTTGGTGGCTTGGTCCTTCCCGGGTTGAGGCAGCAATTGAGTCCTCTTCTGATGTCAGGTCCAAGTCCTTCAGCTGAGATGCTTGAAGATGCTTTAGTGCGGCAGCAGTTGCTTCATGCAATCAGATGTACTCTTGGTCAGCAGCTCTCAGTTGCACAGTTACTCAGGCATGCAGCTGCAAGTGCCTCATGTCAGTAGCTTCAGTTTTAGCCGTGTAGTCAACACAGCACATGCTGGACAAGTGCCAGGGGCCTACACAATTCTCTTCTTCAGCTGCCCAGAACACATGGGCTCACTTTAGACAAATGCCATTCCTGCACCAGCAAAATCTATTTAGGTGCACCTGGTGAGTGTCATGATTTAGCAATAATTTTCTCTTCATGGGGGCAGACCACTCAGGCACACTTTGGGACAAGTTCCATGGCTGCATCAGCAATGTCAGCAGGGTGACACACTTCTGCAGTGCCCAGAATCCCCCATATTATGCAACACAGACTGGCTGTGAGCTTGGAGCATGCCAGGCATGATTCCATGTGTCTCTGTCAGACGAACCCAAAGCACTAGTGTTCACTACTGTTGGACACTCAGGTAGTCCTCTCCTGCAGGTTTGACTCGCTCCATCCCTCTTTTAACAGACAGGAGCAACCAGGCGTTCTAGGACAAGGAATAGCTCTTCTTTCAGGTTAGGCTCCTGGTGATGTCCCCTCTCCTCTGGTGAGCTGGTTGTTAGGCAAACACCAGCCTTGGTTACACAGTAGTACCCCCGGTACTCTGGCGAACATCCCCTTCTTTGTCGAAGAGAACTTGTAACTGAAAGAAAAAGGTCAACAGCTTTCATTTTTCTACAGGTACAGCAAATTGTGAGGGGCCGATTCATAGAACTAATCTGAGACAAAATCCTAAGCTTACTAGTTTTGGCATTCACAGAAGGCATTTAGTAGTAGTAAAGTTAGGATTTTGTCTTAAGTTAGGATTTTGTCTTAAATTAGGATTTTGTTTTAAGTTAAACTTAAGTTAAACTTAAGTTTGTCTTAAGTTTTGGTCTTAAGACAAAATCCTAACTTAAGACAAAATCCTAACTTTACTACTACTAAATGCCTTCTGTGAATACCAAAAGTAGTAAGTTTAGGATTTTGTCTCAGATTAGTTCTGAGACAAAATCTTAAACTTACTTACAGTCCGCTCTCTGCTTTTGGCGCCTACGTACCCACCTACAGCATTTCCACCATCCAGTTGAGGGTGGCACATGGTGCCCCATACCCAGTCCTGAGGAAGACCCCGGTGTAAGGATTTAAGCAGCCTACTTTGTTTTGGGGTCGAAACGTCAACTGTGTCACTGTTTTATGCCAGTTTGATCAACAGTGATTTTTCACTGTGACAGTGTATTTCTAATCATGGCTATGTATTTGTCCACATTCAACTGCAAGACTTAGAAAATCCGTTTTTATTGTAAATAATGGTGTGATGGATATAGTGTCACTACCTTTCCTTTTCACTCTTCCAACCTTCACTTGATTCACACTACCTTCTCCCCTTTTCTTCTCCCCCTTTGCATGGGGCACTTGTTCGGTATATTTTTCAAAGTTATTTGCTGATTTATAAGCATCTCAGGATGTTCAATGTGATTAAATAACATTAAATAATATAAACATGGTGTACAAGTGTATGAATGCCTGCTGGTATTTAATTGTGTGTGTTCTTTAGAATTTTAGACTGGGACCCACTTTGTACTGTACTGTTCTACACCCAGGTCCCTGTGGCTTATTTAGGTTTCCCCTTTTTTTTTGCAACCACGTCAGGAGCCAAGCACTCTCAGGTATCGGGACAACAAGTCCACCCTGTGCACTCCCACTTCTCTTTCTGCAATCCTTTAAGGAGTTGAGATTATATCTATTTTCTCAGAATGGCATTTTACAATTCTCAGGGTGCATCCTTATTCACTTTGCTGGATTCATTTGCACCCTTGGAGTGTTGGCCATGCCTTGCAAAGCTTTTGTAGGTCAATAAAGAGAAATTGTCATCAACATTAGTGGTAATCTGGAACATTGATTTTTTGTGGAAATAAAAGGTCCCTTGGGACAAGTAACCTGTCACAATGAACATGGACATTTTGTCATTTTCATTTAGTCTCTGGTGAAGGTGCTAAATCCACTCCACTGCTTTTGCTCAATCGTAAAAACTCAGGGGCATATTTACAAGGGGATACCACCACCACAGCATCACTTTTAGCGACGTTCTGTTGGAGAGATGCCCTTTTCCATATTTAAAAAGTGGTGCTAAGCCACATTTTGTGGCTTAACACTGCCTTGTCAATAAGGCCCCGTTACACTCATCACTTAGCGTGAAAGGACCGTGCAGTGGGAAACAGCATTTACAACGCTGCTGTTACCACGCAGGTCGGTAACAACGCAGTCGTTACAACGACCGAGTTGTTACCACGCGTGGCTTTACAACCCAAGTCGTTTCTACGACTTGCGCTAGGTGGCATGCAACACCAGGGAATGTGTTGGATTTTAAGTCCAACACATTCCCTGCTGTTGCGCTAACTGGAGTAGGAATAGTAATTGATACTATCCCTAAGTCCAGCGCGCCATCTAGCGCAAGTCACAGAACCGACTTGCGATGTAAAGCCATGTGTGGTAACAACGCGGTTGTTGTAACGACCGCGTTGCAACCCACTGCGTAGTAATAGCTGGCGTAGTAACATCATACATTCCCGTGCAGTCGGTGTTGCTGTGGGCATTCCACCGCAACACCCATTGCTTCTGACGCTGCCCCAGATTTAAAAGGAGGTGTAAATCTGAGGCAGCGCCAAAAACAAAAGCCATGCAAGAAAAGGCGTTATAATGGCAAAATGACGAGAAATACTTTTATTTCTCCTCTATCGTGCAAGGGTGCCAGTGTTGGCACTAGGCAGCTAAATTTAGCACCAGTGCTAGGGAAAACACAAGGGTGCCCCATATTTTTGTGAATACGGCGCAACCCTGCATTTTGAACAATAGCAAATTTGGAGCAGCTCTGTGCCCCGACATTTTCCCATAAATATGCCTCTCAGTTTGAGCTAACAACTTACTGTTACTACAGTCTATGTAACACCTGTGCTTGTATCTAATGGTGAGTATGCCTTTCTATCTTCTCTGCTCTCTTTTCAGGACCTCATTCAGTTTCTATATCCCATCTCTCCATATGCCATAATGTATGTCTCTCTCTCTTTCTATGTTTGATCCATAGATTACAAGTGATCACTGAAAGTGCTTATTTAAGACCCATCTCTGCTATAGTTTTAAGCACAATGGTGTCTTCAAAAAGTGAAGAGCAGTGGTATATTCTTCCACTTTAGACAGTAGACAGTGGTAAATGTTAGTTGTCACTGGAACCTAAAAGGAATGTGATCCTTTTGGCTGAAAAAGTAGTAGTGTTTTTTGAGAATTCTAAAGTAATTGCACAGCACAACAGAAAACAAGTAATAACAAAACACAAAGCAAAATAACAACACAATAAAAACATAGTGACAACACAAACACGACACAAATACAACCACATAATAACATCAATAACACAATGCAATAATGCAGCACAGAAAACACAACAGTAATAAAAACATAACGCATCACCATCACAACAAGACTCAGCGCAACAAATATGCACATGTATCTTTGTCACACATTACCAATACCACCTCTGCAAATCTGCTTTCATAATATGGTGGTAAAAGGTGTTTGCACCACTCACTGCCTCACTTAACATTAAGGACATCCAACAGCAGCATTCAAAAAGGTTTTGTTTACTGGTCTTAATGTTTCCCCCTCTATTTCCTCGCTTTCTTTGCTGCAGCTGAGGAAAACGTATGGCGATGTCTTCAGCTTGCAGTTCTGCTGGGAAAACGTGGTGTTCATCAACGGGTTCGAGTCAGTGAAGGAGGGGCTCATTGCCAAATCCGACGACACTTCCGACCGCCCAATGAATGTACTAACTAAGAAGTTTGGCTTCCATGAGGACAATACAGGTTTGTGTTCCAGTCCCTAGCAGTAGGACATTTTGAAACTGACTAAGGTCTTCTGCAGTATTTTTTGCAATAAACATAGGTGCCATAATTTTTCATGCCGCTAAACTCTCTGGATCAGATCCAAAAAAGCTATTTACATGTTTATGTTTGTTCTCTGTAGCACATACCCTGTATTAGCAGAGTAAAATCACCTTTTGGAATTGGAAGCAGTTGATGTAAGGAAGTGCTCCTCAAAAACTCTGTTCTACCAGTGCAAAATCACATTCAGAATTCCAAAAAGTTTGTTTAAGGAAACACTCATACAAACACTTTCATGTCAGAAAACCAAGCATTGGGGTGGATTAGGTGCTCCAGAGCTGGAATGAGCTGGGAATTTGTGCAATCCTAGTGCAATCCTATAAACCTACATATTGGTAGACATTCCCAAGCTTCTTTCTTCCCATTTCCAACCTGTAAAAGGTCAGTCGTTTCCACAAATCCAGGGCGGGAAGGGGGGAAATCGCAAGAAATATTTCACCTTCAAGAATAAAACAAGTAGTTCCTTGCCACAATACCAATACAATATATGAAGCCTAGACCACATATGATTGTCATTGGAAGTAATGCACATTTAGCTCAACTTCTTCTGAAAAATAGATTGAAGTCCTAAGTGCGAGTCTGGCTATACATTATTAATTGCTAGTGTTCATCCTGCTGCATGAATGAATGAATATAATATTTATAAAGCGCAGCTTATGCCCATGGGTGTCTCGGCGCTATAGGAAAGAGAAAAGCTACAGCAGAATGTCAGAAGCGGGTCTAACCGATGAGCCAGGTGCCTTCTACTCCTGCGGGAAAAGCCAGGTCTTTAAGGCTTTTCTGAAAGTAAGTAGGGAGGGAGCAGCTTTTAATGTCAGTGGAAGGCTGTTCCAGAGCACAGCTGTGGCCCTGTAAAAACTCTTCCCACCCTAGTAGGTTCTCCTAAATGGGGGTACAGTCAGGTTCATGGCGAAGCGTCCTTGTTGGGATGTACCAATATAAGTTTCTCCCTAAAGTGGGCTGGCCTCAATCCGTACAGTGATTTATAGGCCAGACAGTGAGCCTTAAACGTACATCATTGTTTGACTGTCAACCAATGTAGTTTTCTGATGGCTCCTCTATCTGATTCATGTTTAGGGATTTTATAGAGGAAGCGGGCCGCAGCATTTTGCAGAGTCTGGAGCCTCTTTTCGAGATCCGCCACGAGAGTAAGATAGAGGCTGTTGCAATAGTTCTCTTTGTGAGAATCAATGCACTGATGACGGTTCTCAGAAGTTAAGGAGGCAAAAAAATTTCAATCTTTTTTACAAGCCTTAAAGGAGCAAAATGAGGCTGATGTGATTTTATTTACTTGGTCCTTGAACTTCAGTTCTTTATCTATCAGGATGCCTAGATTATTTACTTTGTTTGAGGGTTCAGGCAGTGAATCTAATTCAGGTGGCCACCAGTCCGGCGTCCAGGGTGCGGGGTTGTTACCAAAGAGGATGACCTCAGCTCTGGTGGCATTTAACTTAAAGTAGTTGTAATCCATCCACTTGCTCACATTGCTCATTCATGTTCTGAATGCCATGCCAGATTTTTTTTTCCGGCTTTGCCAGTGACACCACAATTTGGTTGTCATCGGTGTAAGACGCCAGGAGGAAACCAGCATTTTTGATGATTGTCGCAAGAGGTGTGACATAAAGATTGAATAGTGTTGGACTCAGTGCCGATCACTGGGGAAATCCACAGGGCAGGAAAAGAGGCCTAGATGTAAACTTGCCCATCATCACATTATGTTGCATGACCTTCACCATGATGAATCCAAAATGTATATCCCTTTGGCAAAAAATCACCAAAAGGCTGTCAATGTCAGTGTTATACACCAAACGCTGGTATAACTTGTCTGACTGAAGTACCTCTCTATTGGCAGAATCAAAGCCTTATTCAATCTCAAGACATTTGACATGGTTTGAATTTCTAACACTAAGGAACCCCATCATAATGCCATCCTTTCGGGAATGGGACCGCCTGACTAGCTGTCGCTGGTCCTGCTACCAGTATTACAATGCGACCTCTTTAAGGCGGTCGCAATGTGGATCTTTTGTATTGCGGTGTGTGCTGTGGGCTGCTGCATATGCAGAAATTACAAACATCCCTGCACTATGTGGCAGGCACCATGCAGTTCTTGCCACATGGTGCAGGGATGTTTAGGGGGTCACCATAGGTGCCCCCCCAGGGCCCATAGCAGAGGTCCAGGAAGAAAGGGGGGCCCGCTATAGGCCCCCAAAGTCACTTTCCCCCTGCCCGTTTGTGGCGGGTTAACCGCCATGAAACGCCAGCAGAAACTGACATTTTAATCCCTACGTCGGAGCCCGAGCATAAGGATTACAGTCTGTCTGTCGGTCCAACAGGCTCTCCACCTGTCGACCATCTGCCTGACATAGATAAATCTATGGATAAATCTATTTATATATCGGATTTACATATGTTTTCACCTTTGATGAATTTTTGCATCTCCCTCTTCATTAATCAATATGCTGTCTATGTAAAATATGAAATTGAATAATGATATATGTTTTTTAATAATATGTAGATTTATTAATTTTGTATGATGAATAATATCTAATGGTTTTAACGTTTTTCAATAAAATATAGGTGGCAATCCATTATCATCTAGTGGCTGTCTTGTGACATTGCAAATATAGGCACATTGGTTTTTCGTATAATTGATGTGAATGGTTTGTGGTATACTTGAGTAGAACGGAAAAATTTGTGGCAATTCATCAAACGGTACTAAAGTTATTATCAACATAAAAACGCTTTTCTAGTGGCACCACTGACCTAAATATCACTACCCAATGGTTACCGCCACTGGCTAATGTATATTTGAATAAATATAAATAAATATATACATATGCACCTACTACATTGCCACTTACTATTCCATTTACTATATTTCTGACTACCATTTTCAATATAGTTGTTTATTTTAACAAACGTGTCATGACATGTCTGAAAAGGTGGCTCCTCCGCAATGGAGGAGGAGCGTCGCCCCACTGCTTTTAGCAGAGCAATGTAAAGGAAACATAAAATTATAATAACTTTAAGTTATTATCATTTTATATTTCTGTGCTGCTTTGCGGGCGGGCGGATGTGGCTGCTCTGTTCTTGGAGCAGGGCAGGGAGGAGGGGTTTGCCCACTCCTAAATGCACATGACTGTTTTGCAGGCCCTCTCAGGCCACCCAAAACTGTCATGCGCACTTTCCCTCTTCTCCATCCAGGCTGCATTAAAGCCTGCGTGATGAATATGCCCAGGCCCCTGTTCCCTGGCTGAGCATTGAACCAGGACGCTCAGACCAACCACAACACTGAATAAACAGCATTGTGATTGGTCAGGGGAGCCTGGTTGTGCTTCCTGTTCCTTCCTTGAGTGAAGACGAGGAGAGCAGGAGCAGAGACGATGGACCCGGCGCAAGGTAAGTATTTATTGTTTATATTGCGCATAAACTCTTCCCCCTGCATACGCCCTGCCACCTGCGAGCCATGTTGGGCGGCCGCCACTGGCGCCATGATGGCATGTTTCCGACAAATCTAAGGAAGAAACAACAGAATTAATTATAGGTTTCTCATACCATGCTTCTACAATTGGAGGTAGGCGGCATCAACAGTCATGTTTTCCTACAAATTAAAATTGTCATAAGGAAAGTGAAGGATTTTCAGATTGACCGTGCAGTCTGTAAACTTGGTTCTGTGACCTCATCATTTACATACTAGAACGATCTTGACTTAAGGAGATTGATGACACAGAACTTCTTTTATCAGTATGCCAGGAAACCCAGCCTTTTATGGGAGGGGATGTTGTTTCGTATGGTATATGCTCTTTGGCCCTGCCAATATAGAATGTGGTATGGTCATTGCTACGAGACAACGAGGTAACATGGAATGTGCAAGTGTGACAACAGAGCACGCCACAAAGCTGCACAGACATGTCATAGAGCCATAGAGTCATATCCTTATTGGCTGTGCCAGTAAACGTGTCACAGAACCACTACTGCAAAGCATTCGCAGTTGCCATGGCAGAGTGCGAGAGCGGCAGCAGAGCGAGTCAGAAAGGAACAAAGGCAGAACAGGGAAGTTCAGGCGAAATCCAAAAGGTAAGTTCATTTTCTAAAGCAAATAAATTGGCCTGAAATTAGTTCAGCAATTGTGGGAGGGGGATGGGAGAAGCCAAGAACGTGGTGCAAAACGGGAAGAAAAAGGGGCAAAGTAAAGAACTAGGTGAAAAAGAGGAAAGCTAAGAGGCAATAGGGATTTGAAAACCCCACGCAACAACCATGAAAGCGCAAGAAAAATACAACACACAAAAAGGTAAATTTATTTACTATATCCAGTATTCAGATACACATAAAAATGTAAAAAATACTTCTACAAAGACATTGGGTCTTTGTTCCATCAAAAGGACTGTAATGTGCAAAATATTATAACTTGGTGAGTGACTGTAAAAATATTCACCTAGACAGCACTAAGTAAGCAAAGATTTTCTGAGAAAGGAAATTAATAAATAGAAAAGTGTCTGGAGAAAATTATCTGAAGTGGGAAGAAAACGAATTGTTAAAAGTTCTCCGAAAAGCTACATTTCAGAGCGGCGCTTAGGAGTCACCTTATCTGTTACCATAACCAACAATAGGAGCTAAGATTGCTGGCTATGGGTAAAGCCTCAAAGTGACATCATGATCTGTTGATTACTTTTCACGTGTCTGAGGGAAAGAAAAGTTGCTCGTCTATGGCGGCAGGCTGGCAGAAATACGTCTGGCAATGGTATGTCAGTTACCCCATTCGTTAGGTCTCGCCTGACCCAGCGCATGCGCTGGTCTGGCGAGACTTATTGAAAGGGCTCCAAAAAGTGCTACCAGGCCAGCCTAGAGCTACAGTGCATGTGCGCGGGCGCTTCACCGCATTACTTTCACTTTCACCGCCGCTTTGATGTTTGATCGCGATCACTTTCACGGCCGCTTGGCATAGCCAATAGGTCTCGCTTTTGGGACTTTATAAGTATTTAGTTATGCAACTGTTGCATGGCTAAACAATTATAAGGTTCCAAAGGCGAGACCTATTGGCTATGCCAATGCTTGTTTTTGCTTTCCCTGCAGTCTTGAGATGCCACTTTAAATGTATAATACACGAGGAAGGTACTAGGGGGCATATTTACAAGCAGGCGATAAAGAATTATCGCCGCTTTTGCAGCCGTTTTCGGCCGAAAAGCAGCGATAAGTTTATCGCCTAATTAGCAAGGCCACGCTAACGGGTGAAACCTTGCTTTAGCGTCGGGATTCCTAACGCCCAGCTTTGCATCTCTAATGAGATGCAAAGTGGGCGTTCCTGACCTAACATGACAGGAGAAATGTCGCTAAGCGACATTTCTCCTATCATCAAGCCCCACGCTATGAAGCATAGCGTCAGGAAAAGTAGCGATAACCCCTGTCATCGCTACATTCATTACGCCTGCTTCAGGACTGACTTAGCCATGATATCCTATGGAAGGTGGATATCATGGCTAAGTTTGTGAGTCCCTATCAGCAAGCTAACGCCACATTGCGTGAGATTATCGCTGGGTTTCCAGCGATAATCTCACTTTAGGCAGTTAGCGTGAGGATTTTTATCACTGAGGAGATAAGCGTTGCTAATAGCACGCTATCTCAGCGATAAAAATCCATGTTACCCGGCGATAATTATCTTCACGCTAATAGCGCTGAACGATAATTATCGCCGGGTGTTGCTGATATGCCCCCACAGTTTTCCATGTAGGAAACTTAGGGGCATATCATCAAGGGCTTTATCTCCGCTTTTCTGGCCTTAAAAGCCAGAAAAGCGGAGATAAAACCAACGCCCTATCAGCAAGAGGATGCTAACATGCGTATTCACATGTTAGCACCCTTTTACACTACGCCTACCTTTGTATCTCTAATGAGATGCAAAGTAGGCGTTCCTGACATACACTACATGTCAGGAGAGCAATAACGCGTCTTTGCGTTATCAGCAAGGATGCCCTTGCATTTTAGCAGACGTTAGTTTTTGGAGAAAACTGCTGTTTTCTCCAAAAACTAACGCCTGCTAAACTCCTGACCAAGGGGCATATCAACAAGGGCTTTATCTCTGCTTTTTTGGCTTTAAAAGCCAAAAAAGGAGAGATAAAACTAGCGCCCTATCAACAACAGGGCGCTAACATGCAAATATGCATGTTAGCACCCTTTTAATCTACGCTTCCCCTTGCATCTCTAATGAGATGCAGAGGGGGCGTTCCAGAGTAAAATAATAGGAGAAATGTCGCTAAGCGACATTTCTCCTATTATCAAGAATGTCGCTAACCCTGTTAGAGACAAAAAAAGCAGCGCTAACCGCGGTTAACGCTGCTTTTTTACGTCTGGTATTTTTCAGACTTAGCCATGATATCCTATGGAAGGAGGATATCATGGCTAAGTTTGCCTGTCCCTATCAACAAGGTAACGTGAGATTATCGCTGGGTTTCCAGCGATAATCTCACGTTAGCCTGTTAGCGTGAGGATTTTTATCGCTATTGAGATAAGCGTTGCTAATAGCACGCTATCTTAGCGATAAAAATTCACGCTAACCGGCGATAATTATCCTAGCGCTAAGTGCGCTTAGAGATAATTATCGCCGGTTGTTGTTGATATGCCCCCAAGCCACCCCTAACATTGGGGGTAGATTATGCTGATACGACCACAGGGTCGTATCAGCAAGGTTATCGCCCTTTTGCAGGGGACATCGCTGGAAAGCCAGCGATGTTCCCTGCAAAACGGCGATAACATCGCTATCTCTGGAATTTTTATCGCCCTGGAGCAGCGCGTTGATGATAACGCGCTACCAGGGCGATAAAAAGCAGAGATAGCCAGTGATAAGAAAATTATCGCTAAGCACGGCCAGCGATAATTATCGCTGGCCGATGCTGATATGGCCCTTAGGTGGCAAAGGAAGAGGCATTGCCTTCCCAGAATTAGAGGAGATTTAGGGGCTTATTTACAAGCCCCTTGCGCCACTTTTGCGTCATTTTTCCCATGTTAAAAATGACGCAAAATCGGCACAAGGGGCTTGTAAATAAGCCCCTTAGTGGATAAAGACTATTGATTTTGTCACTCTGGGAGCTCGTAGCGTCACGAGGGTCTCAGCTTAATCTGAGGTGTGTAGCGCTATCACCGTGCTCGAGCAAGGTTCTGGATCACCCACAGACCCTACAACAAATCCCTTCCTCCCTGTCTTCCAGATGATCAGAATCCTGCCCAGGTTTTGTCGAGCTTTACCCCACTCAGCTGATACTCCGGAGTCCAGCACCATAAGTACTTGTCAACATGCCCTGCTAGGAGGCCCACTGCAAGGTGGCCCAATATGTAGGAAGCAGAGAGGATTATGGTTCCCGCCCTGGCCACAGTCAAAGAGTAACAATGGAAGCTTGAACCGCGGAAACGTCTCATCAATCCATAATACTAACGAGTGGTGGGTGCTATTAATGTGTGAGGGAATATGCGCACGAGAGAGCAGTAACACATTAGCTCTGATGGCTGTGAGAGTCGAACACTATCTTGTCTCCTCTTAATCCCTTTTATACTAAGAAATAATTCCCCTGTCATTGTCACTCTGGCGTCTTTTGTCCTCAGGCTGTATTTGAGAGACTGATGACATGCATATGTTGTGCCCTGGCCCGCTTTATTTCTCGGTAATGGGCTGCTGTATCAGATAGATTGCCATTAATCGTACAACAAACTGGTTCATGCATCTCTTAGGGTACTGAGCCTTATCGACAAAGTATTTTATATACATTTACAAATGCATGCAACTTTGATATTACAGGAAGATTTAAATTCATGAGTTCTTTTCCCTGCGACGATTCAGGGCTGTTATTTACGATAAAAGGACAAGGAAATGCAAGTTGTCCTCATGTGACCACACCTCCATTTCAGTGCGCATATCTTGTTTGCAGGGGAAGAGTTTTGACAATTTTACACAGATTTGTGCTATCAGGATAATACTCATTATTCCATCCCTCATCTTACATCAAACTCAAACCTACAAAATATTAATTTCTAGGCACCGTGAACGTACAGAGCATCTGCCCTTTTTCAGTCTTTTTAAATCTTTGATCATCTCTCTTGTCAACAATTACCTGCGACTAGCTTTTTCAAAGCCTCACTAATGCCCATGATGACACTAAGATGCAGTTTATCAATTTTGTATGATTTACATATTTATGTGTTGTAATCTTCTCTAAGGTATGTTTGGTTAAGGTCTCTCTCAGCGTGGAGTGTGGTGCACTGTGTTCAGTGCATTCCACGTTCGACCTAGGAGTGCTGGATTCTGAACTAGGCAGCTGATGACTGGCTGGCCTAGGGTGAGCATCGCTTTCCATGCAGGATAACTTAATGAATAAAGAACTGCAGTACTTCTTTACCTGTGTCCCTCTGGTGATTGAAGATGCCTTCTTAACACTGGCGACGAGTTGGCCAGCGTTCCTGCAGTGGTAGCGGCTCAAGACCCACGCGGTGTGAAACTTCGAAGCGGATTGCTGTCCGTATGAACACAACGCTGTAATTGGAACTTCAATTCCTCCTCTTCAGGTAGTGGGGCATGTGTAAATGGCGAAAATCCCTAGTTTCCAGTGGGATGATTGACGGTTGGTTCTTGGACGTGATGCCGACGCTCGAGCCACTGCTTACACACGCGCACAACAGCGCGTGAGATTCCGCCCGACGTCACAGTCTCCTGCGATCCTGTGTCCTACTGACTTTAAAAAGAAGGAAGTCACGCACGTTGCTCACGTCTTCAAAACAAGCTCCACTCCCTTCAGATAGCACGTCATTACGACGTCGGCGGCCATCTTAACAAAGTACTTTCAGTGCTTCGCTTCAAGTATTGATACTGCATTGTACTTTCGTATCCTACACAGATTGGTCACTCGTTCTGTCAACGCATATTCTTAGGACTGTTCACCGATTTAAGGTACACACTGCTTTGGTGAACATTCAAATTGATAAATTGTAGCGCTTTCCTTATTTTAAGCAGCGAAGTGTGTGTGTGTGTGTGCTCAGAGCTTTTCATTCTTTTGCTCATTCATTAATCTCATTGAGTTTACACAGTCACAGCAGCAATGGAATCACAAAGCTCAATTCTTTCACCTCCCATCTTCTTAGCATCTTCAGGACCTCTATCTATTGAATGGGAAGATTGGCTGCCCATGTTTGAAAATTATATTGACGCTCTTGATGGTTCCAAGTTTAGTGCTGCAAGGAAAAAGGCGCTTTTGTTAAACAATTTGGGCAAAGAAGGTCAACGAATTTTTAAATACCTTCCACTTGCTACGTTACCTAATGGGAATGCCATTGAAGATGTGTACTTAGAAGCTAAGAAACGTCTCGAAACAAGGTTTGCCAAAGAAATCAATATAGTCATGAATCGGTATCATTTTTATACGCATAAACAAGAAGAAAATCAATCAGTTGATGACTTTGTATCCAAACTTCGTGAACTATCCCTAAAGTGCAAATTTGGAGCAATGACAGACGAACTTGTTCGTGACCAGTTAATAGTACAGGGCAAATGCAAGAAAACACAGGAGCGACTTTGGGCTGCAAAGAATCCCTCTTTGAAAGACGCTATAGATATTGCGAAAGTTCTTGAACAGTCTCAATATTGTATGCGTGAGCTGACCAAAAAACAAGAAAATATCTCGGATAGTGTATCAAGTGTGTCTAGAGATGATTCAGATGTTGCAGCTGTATTTAGGTCAGGTAAAACTCCACAAAGAGGTAGACAACAAATCAGATCATGTTATAGATGTGGCAGTTCATTTCATAATGCGGATTACAGTAGATGCCCTGCAATAGGGAAAGGTTGCAAGAAATGTGGACGTAAGGGCCACTTTGCCAATATGTGCAGGCAATCTTTTAAACAGAGAGTGGCCACAATTGAAGGTAACTAATACCTTTTCTCATGACACGGTTTCTTCTTGTATAATCAATACACCCACTCAGCAGGAGGATAACATTTTAAGTGTAGATTAAGCCTGGGCAAAGCACTACGCTACGCTCGCGTAGTTTGCGAAGTTCGCGCTACGCGAACTGCACGTAGCACAGTGCGAACACACGTAGCGTAGTGTTGCGTAGTGCTGCGGTCATTTTTTGCTTGCTCGCGGTCCTCAATGTCAAGTTGGCGACCGCGAGCAAGCAAAATGACATCCCGGCGAGACTTTTTCGTTTTTCGCGATCAGCAACATCAAGTTGGCGATCGCGAGCATGGAAAATAAACCTCCCGGCGAGATTCCCAACGCGAGGAGGTCAGGTTTCTCATTGCGAGTGGTCGCGTATGTTCGCGACCGCTCGCGATGAGAAACTACCAGTTCGCGTTGAGAAAGCTGCCGCTCGAGTAAAAATCTACTCGAGCAGCAGAAAACTACAGCTCGCACTGTGCAAGATGCCATTTTCAATGATTGCACAGTGCCGGTTGCTTGTCTGCACTGTGCAATCATTGAAAACGACATCTGGCACAGTGCGAACAAGGTACTACGCAGTTCGCGAAGTGCTACGCATAGCTCGTGTAGTGCGAAGTGCACTTTGCGTAGCTTCGCGAAGTGCTACTTCGCCAACTACGCCCAGGGTTAGTGTAGATGATCCCGCTGATAGCGTTTTAAGCATTGATGACCAAATAGGTAGGAAGAATAGCCCTAAGGGAGATTTTTTGATAAATGGGAAACCAGTGCAATTGATGGTGGACTGTGGGTCCATGTACACGATCATTCCAAAAGACATATATGATATGTCATGGACGGATGTTGTGTTACTACCCAAAGATATTAATCCTGGGGGTTATCAAGGTGAAACAATAAATTTGTTGGGATACATGAATTCCACAATAGAATTTGATGGCAGATCCATACAAGGAAAGGTATATGTTGCCACTGAGGGACCACCCATCCTGGGGTGGATGCATCAATATGATCTTTCGATCATAGTTAATCCCAGGGCTCCTACTCAGGTGATGGTGATTGAAAATACATCTTTAGGAAAAATTTTAGAGGAAGTGAAAGATGTATTTAGAGATGAACTAGGCTGTTTTAAAGGATATGTGCATAAAATAATTCTAAAATCCAATGCTATTCCTGTACAACATAAGGTGCGCAGGACACCCTTAGTAGCCAGGGAAGCAGTTAAAGAAATGTTTAAAGATATGGTTACTTCTGGGGTAATAGAACCTGTGGAGAGCTCCATGTGGGTTTCTCCGGTAGTTATCACCGAAAAATTGGATGGGAAATTTAGATTTTGCATTGACCTTAGGTTCACTTAATCAAAATGTAGTTGTAGACACCTTTCCTCTACCGAATATCAATGAGTTGATTCTGGCTTTGTGTGGTGGTAAGTACTTTTCGAAATTAGATTTAAAAAACGCTTATCATCAGATTAAATTACATAATGAGTCCAAGCCACTCACAGCCTTTATCACCATGGATGGCATTTTTCAGTGTACTAGGATGGCGTTTGGCCTTTCTTCGGCTGCTAGCATTTTTCAGAGGATGATGAATGTACTGTTTAAGGATGTTAAAAACATTGTTTTCTTTCAAGACGATATCCTTATTTTTGGGGACACTATTGATCAACATAATTATGCACTTATAGAAGCTTTACTCAAAATAAGAGACTCTGGTTTAACTCTTAGACGGGAGAAATGCAACATTTTTGTTGATAAAGTTGACTATCTAGGGTATGAAATTTCTGATCTTGGAGTAAAACCCAAACAAAATCTTTTAGATGCTATTCGCTTGGAACCCATTCCCTCTGATAAGGACAAGCTGAGATCCTTCTTAGGACTTATAGAGTATTACTCAAAGTTTGTTAAGGATTTTTCTACCAAAACTGTTGCAATGAGATCTCTCTTAAAGAAAGGTGTCGCCTTTGTCTGGGGCACGTCTCATCAAACATGCTTTGAGGATATTAAGAAAAATATTTGTGAAGCAGGTATTCTCACTCCTTTTAACATTAAACGCCAATCAGTACACACTGTAGATGCCAGTGCCACTGGTCTTGGAGCGGTTTTGGCTCAGTTGCATAATGGTCATGAAAAAACAGTGGCATTTGCATCTAGAACATTGACCAATTCCGAAAAAAATTATTCGGTGATAGAATGCGAAACATTGGCGGCTGCTTGGGGTTGTGAATACTTTAGAACTTATTTATGGGGTTCCAAATTCACACTGAAGTCAGACCACAAACCCCTTATCAAGGTGTTGTTACCAGGAGGTACAAATAAGTGTTCAGCAAGGTTGGCTAGATTAGCTTCTCGTCTTCAGGAGTATTGCTATGACATAGTTTACATTCAAGGTTGGAAAAATGTACAAGCCGACTGCTTATCGAGATTGTCTCTTGATTGGGAGACTGTTGATAAAACTGCTGTTTTAAAGAAACAAAGTGAAGGAGCTGTAGCATCAGTACAAGATGTATTGAGTGTGTGTGAATCTCAAGCCATTACAAAAGCAGATTGGATCAGAGAAATGTCATTAGATAATTCTATGTTAGAGCTAAAACGTTTAATTCTGTTAGGTAGTAGAAGAGAAAGCTCAGTCTCTCCTTCCACTAGACCGTATGTTAAGATTCTGGACAAACTATCTGTATGTGGAGATGTAGTAATCATGCGAGGGGAATTGTTTATTCCATCTGTGGCATTAAGACACAATCTAATCAGCCTGGCTCATGAAGGGCATTTAGGCCAAACAAGAGCAAAAAAAAGGTTGAGGGTGAATTGGTGGTGGCCCGGTATGGACTCTGATGTAGATTCTTGGGTTGCACAGTGTGAGATATGTAGGGAAAGTGACAAACGTTTGAAAGTGGGGGTCCAAGCTTCCATGGGACACATAACTGATCCAGGTCAACCATGGCATAGCATTTGCTTAGACTTTATTGGACCCATGAATGATTTGAAGGAGAGTTTACGTTTTGGTTTGGTAGTGGCTGATGTTCATACAAAGTGGTTGATAGTTAAGTTTCTGAAAGATATTACTACATCAACTACCATCAACACTTTAAAGGAAATTTGTAGGGAGGAAGGTATACCCTCAATATTGATAACGGATAATGGTACTCAGCTGACGTCTGATGAGATGCAGAAATTTTTGGGGTCCTTTGGCATCAAACATGTTCGCACCTCTCTTTACAATCCACAAGGCAATGGAATGGTTGAGAGGGCAAACCGTCTCATCAAAGGTACCATTCAAATGGTCATGTCTAGTGGGAAAGAGGTTAATTGGTTAGTGTCTGAAATGCTTTGGGCATATCGCTCGAGTGTGCATGGAGTGACAGGCAAGACACCGTTTGAAATGATGTGTGGTAGACTTCCCAACACCAAACTTGTTCCCACATGGATTAAAGAAATTGTGTTGAGGGATTCCACCCCCAGTAGTAGTTCTTTCTTCTCTTCTCAACAAGGAGGGTGCACTAAGAAGAAATCTGAGAAACATATCTCCTCTGGTGATTTGGTGAAGATACGCAGTGGTAGACCAGGTGCACGTTTTTCTAAATGTTTAGGTCCTTACAAAGTCAAACACACTTTACCCTATGGTGTTGTTTTAGATAATGGAGACAGGTGGAATTATAGACGTGTGGCTCTGTACCAGAAAGGTAGTGTTAGTGACAATGTCAGAATGGAATGTCAAGACACTGGTTCTAGTAACATCTTCTTATCTATGTCTGACCCTGATTTGTTGAGCAGTCCTCATGCCAGGAGTTCCACCCATGTAGGAAGGCAAGGGGGTGGTGATGCTTCTGTCTCTTCAAATGAGGCTGAATCATTAGTTCCTGTTGCAAAGGAAGTGAGGCATGTAAGAGGACGTCATCCTCCATTTTATTTGAAAGATTATATATGTAATTGATGTTCAAATTTTATGTTTTGATTATTGGTATCCTTAGGTTCTCCTCTATAGTGTTTAAGTGACAACCTTATTATCTGTACCATGTAATTTTAGAAAAGCATATCAGAATGTTTATTTACTTCTTTCTTTCTTTCTCTCATCTTTTGTTTTCACCTATTTGTGTAAGAGAAGAGGATGTGTTGTAATCTTCTCTAAGGTATGTTTGGTTAAGGTCTCTCTCAGCGTGGAGTGTGGAGCACTGTGTTCAGTGCATTCCACGTTCGACCTAGGAATGCTGGATTCTGAACTAGACAGTTGATGACTGGGTGGCCTAGGGTGAGCATCGCTTTCCATGCAGGATAACTTAATGAATAAAGAACTGCAGTACTTCTTTACCTGTGTCCCTCTGGTGATTGAAGATGCCTTCTTAACATTATGTTTCCATACATTATTTTCCTTGATTCTCCTAGAAGTTATTTTATTTCATTATCACACAGGGGACAGTGCAGAATTCTAATGTACCCTGAAAGGACTGACTGCTTGTAAATTGACTATTGTGTTTATGTTTCAAATCTACAGGAGTGGTGATGGCGAGATATGGCCAGACATGGAAGGATATCAGGAGGTTCTCGCTCTCTACTCTGAGAGATTTTGGTCTGGGAAAGAAGTCCCTGGCGGAGAGAGTGACGGAAGAGGCTGGGGTTCTCTGCTCTGCCTTCAAGTCCAAGGGTGGTAAGTTTCTAATGTTGAAAAGCATCGCATCGCATCGCCCTGCAAATCAATCGGCTGTATTTCCCCCTCTGGTAGAGATTGTTGCAGGGATACCTTTTGGGCCACCGGAGAATAGAACTAGTAACTATGATTCAACTGATGGTAACCCTTTTATTACAACTGTGACTTCAGGTTCACAGATCGCAAGGGCAGTGGCAAGGACAGAAATCAGACAGGTCTCTCCTAGACCAATGTTTACTTTCTGAATTCTCATTCTCAGGACCCTCAGCTCATCAACTTCAAATAGAGATGTGGGACATGCCTCAAGAGCTTCAGCTTCTTCTGTTGTACCTGTGCTGAAGTCGCTTCAAAATGAAAACAGACCTACTATTGAGAGCTCCTCTTCCCCTGGCCCTGGCCCTGCAGATCCTACTACCATTCCATATTGGAATGCACTGGAAAAGCTCTCGACCTCAGCAGTGCTACCTGTACCGGAGTTTGTGGGGGGAAAGTTTGCAATGCTGTGGAAGGGCTACACTAATGCCTACTCTGCCTGTCACTCTCTCAGACTCCTGCAGGCCTTACTGCTCAGAATCCATAGGATATTCTGGGGAGTAGGAGGTAAAACCTGGCTGATTTAGGCTTCTGATCGCGCTCAGGCATTTGAGGCGATTCCTGTGCATAAGTGGCTATACCTGTGTACAGAACTGTTTACCGGCATAGATAGCTATATCTGGGTTTTAGAGATCTATATAGAGGTATAATATGCAGGTATTGCACACAGCTGTAGATCATTTGAGGGTGAATGTAAACTCATGAATGTGCAGATGTACATGTGTGGTGGTTGTGATGAGGCATATCATTGTTTTGCCTACGCCTTTGAAAGTGAGACTGGGCATTGAAGCTCTGTCTATGCTTGTGAGTTTGAAATTGACTATTTGTCATACAATGGTGTACTTGAGGATTTAAAGTTTTGTTTGGTGTTATGTGCTCACGTTCGGTTTATGATGGTTGCATCTAGCCTTGTATGATTGCTGTGCTCCTACCATATCAAGGCTGCACCCCAAGAGCATCATGGGAGCATCTTATCATATGCTTGGCAACTTAAGCAACGTTTATCTGCTTAAAATAAAAATGTGTTTTAATTTATTAACTGATGATAATAGCAGTTTTTACAGTTAATGATGTCACGTTCAATTCTGTTATTAGGCTCAAAGATGATAGAAATATATGCTCTGTAATGAGATTAGATGAAAAGGTTATGCAATGTTGATTCACGAGATCATAATTAGGTGGGGGTGGCATATAGCTAATGACATTACTTCTTCTACCTTCTGCTGAAATCACATTAATGTGTTAGACATGGCATCGTTAGTGGGTTTATCCCCAGACGTTTTGCTTTTTGACCTCCTGTTTTCGACCTATTTTTCATTAGTTTTAGGACTCTGGCACCTTACCACTACTATTCAGTGCTAAAGTGCATGTGCTGTCCCTGTAAATCGTCTTACTAATTGTTATATCCATGACTCGCACATTTGATTTACTAATAAGTTCCTAGTACAGTGCAGTGTGTGTGCCCAGGGTCTGTAAGTCAAATGCTACTAGTGGGCCTGCAGTACTGGTTGTACCAACCACACAAGAGCCTTTGCCTAACAAAAATGTTTGCGTCCTCATGTACGCAACTGGTGCTCGTGTAAAGCGCTCTGATACCCGATACCTTTGGGTCAAGTGTACGCTATATAAAACTCTGTAAAAATGAATAAATATAAAGGTGTCTCAGACCTCCCACTACAGTGTCTGCACTCAGTTTTAACTGCCATGTCGACCTGGCAAGTGCACCCACCTGCCAAGCCCCATTCTTCCCTTTGCTAACATGTAATACACCCCTAGGTAGGCCCAATGTACCCCAGGGCAGAACGTAGCTTATGTGAAAGGTAGGACATGTAGTGATGTGTTTCATGTCCTGATAGTGAAATACTGTGCATTTCATTTTTCACTTTTGCAAGGGCTAGCTCTTTCATAGCTGCCTTGTAATGCTTTTACAAGTGTAACTTTCCGTTGGGAACAGCTAGAGATTTGGAGTCTGAACTCAGAATTTAATAACGCACCTTTTAGTGAAAGTGTTTTTAAATTGTGTGTTTGAAAATTCGACTTTTAGAAAGTGAGCAATTTCTTCTTTAACCAGCCTGCGTGCCTCTGCCTGTTTGTGTATTCACCATCTGGTTTTAAAGTGACAGGAGCTGGGGATGTACATTCACTTTAGACAGTCGCTAGGGGGTTAAGGTAGGTCCTGCCTTTCCTGGGTGCCAGGTTGAATTGACCTTTCTGCATTTAGAGCGGTGGGAGGAGTTTTCACTAGCACCTGAATAGGCTGTGTCTGCTATGCACAATGCTGTCTCCAGATCCTATAGTGAAGCTGGACCAGAAAGGAAAGAACTGTTTTTTACTGAGCCAAGAGACTTTCTTCCAAAAACCTCAAAGGGAAAAGTGGTATAAATATTGGGGCCTGACCCAAGAACTTTAGAACTCTTCTGGACTAAGGACCTTCCCAAGAAGAAGAGCTGGAAGAGCTGCCAGGAGGAGTTATGCCCCTTTTCTGTTGTTTGATTTGTTGGGTTGGCCTGCAGTTGCTGCTTCTGAATCCTTCTGTTAAAGTTTCTCCAAAGGCTTGAAGTAGAGCTTGCCCTCTGTTGGAAGTCTCAGGCACACCAAAGACTTCAGCATCGGGAGGAGGATGTGGATACACTGTAGGTGATTTGACGAGGAAGATCCTTGACAAAGGTGTGACTACAGGACTCCCTACTCCACACTTACATGAGGCACATGATTTAGCTTTACGGGATAGTTTCCTCTTGGCACAGAAGGACCCGGAATGGACAAAGGGCCAACCTGGAATTGTATGCATGTAAATTAGCACACATGTAATAAGGAAGCACTGTAGGGACATATAGAGTTTAATTTGGTCCTGAAGAAAGCCCGCGACCCCTATAGGGGGCATTTTGAGGGCTGAAACATGTCGACCTGATTGACTAAACAGACCTGATTGCTTTTAATTGGACAATGAACACCTTAACAGGGCTAGTATTGTCCATCTGCTTTTTAACCATCCCTCCTCAACCAAGGAATAAAGCTTTTAAAATGTAACCTGTAGGGATTTATAGCATTGGACCCCTTTCCCTTTTTTTTTTCTTCTCAGTTTCCTGCTAATGCTTGAATCACAGCCCTAGTATGGGCTCATTTGCCATTAGAGGATTCTTTGGTGAACGTGAGATGGGTCCATAAATATCGGATGAACAGAGTAGCTAGAGTTATTCCTCGGTGAAGGACCACCTATATCATAAGGTTAGTTTCTGTGGTGGGAGTTACACCGAAGACTTCACCATCCTCTGGGTACCCACATCTGGAACTGGTTTCAGCTGCTGCAGAATAAAAAGCAACCCGATACTGTCAACGATGCTGCAGCCGGCTTTGTGACCTGTTGGCACTGTAGAGAACACCGCCCGATTCGCACCGCAACCCTGGTCTCACCACCGCCCGCCGCCGCCACTGAGTCGCTGCTTGCACATGACCTGAGGGCACTATAATTCACACCGCCTCACGTCACATCGCCATCGTGGTATCCCCAATGACGACATTAAACTCCAACATCAACGCTGCTGCCTCCACCATGGCTTGGGGGCATTGCTCATAAGTTACTCAATGCACCACCCATCCCACAACGCAGCCTTGGCACACTGATACAGACACCATCCACTCCCGGTCGCTTACAGCACTTCAGCAATGAAGCCACCACTGCTTGCACCATGAACTGCCTGCACCCCAATGGGCAGCCCTGGTCTCACCGACACCGCTGAACGCCATTACCAAGCTGCTGCCTGCACCACGGCCTGAGGGCACTGCATGCCGCATTGCTTCACTTTGCACTGCAATCCCGATGCCCATCGACGCAGGCACTCCTGATTTCAACCTCATCGAGTTTGATCTGCACGCGTGTGACTTCAAGGGCCAGATGACTCCTGCACCGACCTCCGGAACCGATACCTGCCGACTCCGGCTCTTCGGAGCTCATCGCTATGTCCACTACACCCTTCATTTCCATGGTCCTATTTGTGGGTCTTCCCGACACCATAGCTGGCCCACGACCTTGTGGTCTAACCTGAGTTGTTGGGTTTGTTTGTTCATCACGCCGTGATAGCCCTGGATCGTATCTTGATAACTGTATGTTGGATTTTTATCGTTATGGTCTTGTTTTACACAGATAAATATTGGATATTTTTCTAAAACTGGTGTGGTGTCCTTTTGTAGTGTTTTCACTGTATTACTGTGTGTCATGTGCAAATACTTTACACTTTGCCTCTGAGATAAGCCTTACTACTCCTGCCAAGCTACCAAGGGGGTGAGCAAGGGTTATTTTAGAAGTGTATCCTCTTTACCCTGACTAGAAGGAAGGGTTCCTACTTGGTTGAGGTGCATACCTCTGCCAATTAGAGACCCCCATTTCTAACATTGGTTGTCAGTGGTTGGATAGGACTTGCTTTTGTGCTTAACCTACAGTGATTGGTGTACACTACTACCATATGATAGACCACTACATACCACTTACTCTTTTTCCTTCTTGTATTCCCTGGTTAGTTGTTGCACCTGCGAGGCCTTGACAGAATGGAAGTTAACCACTGATACTTGTATATTTATAGTATGGGGGAGCTGAGGGTTTTCTCCAAGGAGAGGGGGTTGCCTGTGAAGAGGAGATCAAGGAAGGATCTTGAGTCAGTCCTGTTTATCTCTGAGGATAATCTCTGGCAAGCAACACCATCAGATGATTCTGAGAAGGTCCATGTCTCAGAAAATCAGGGCAGTGAGCCTGAGAGGGTAACATGGAAGGAAAAACTGATTCTCGAGGAGAAGGGAGGATTTTCGCTCATGATCAGAGGTTGAGAGACCTTGATGAGGAACTCAAGAGGGCTGAGTCCATGAGAGCCTTAGCCAAGCAAAAGGAAATGTGTGTTGCTTATGAACTTAGCTTGGCTGGGCTGGAGTTGGAAGCCATGCGGGATGAGTCCAGCTCATATGGTGGCAGAATTATTTTTAGGTCCAGTGCTGAAGAAGGGGACGTACACACACCCAGAGACATGGTGCCCTACGTCAAGAAGAGGGTTGACATACACCAGGGGGTTCAGGTTTATGAGGTAGCTCCAGTGGTGCGCAGGTTCCCTGAGGTGAGTTGGGGAACTGGTGCAGGGATTATATTCCTAGTGATGGGAGGGACACTCTACTGACTTTAGATGGGAGGGCCAGGGAGAGGGGTTCCTCCATGGTAGAAGCCCTGGTATGCGAGTATGGAGACTTCCCAGAAAAGTGTGGGTTGAGTGATAGAAACAGTCAGACACTGTCTCACCAGTCTCAGGAGGGTGATGTGGGGTACTTTTGTAAGGCACTGGATGGGGAGGTGAATAGTTGTATGTTAATACATGTGAGGGGCTGTGCAATTTGGATGCTGGAAAGCATATTTTAGTCCCTGGCTTCCAGAGCTATGCCAACTCCCAGCGAAGTGTGAGTTCTCTGACCCCAGGGCGCTTGCACTGGAGGCAGACCTTTTGGTGGAGTCTAGAGCGTCTGAAGAAGCATCTGGGGGTGATCCTACAGGGTGTGGCTCAGGTTTCCCTGGAGCCAGAGAGGTGGGAGATATTTGCAGTAGCTCAGATAGGTCCCAGGGGAAGGGTAGATGGTCCCATGTCCCTTCTTAGAGGAGGTGGAAGGGTAGGGGTGGGCGGAGGCCTAAGTTGCCCAAAAACCCATTCCCAGAACCTTTATAGTTCCCAGGGAGAACACTAGGAAGGAGGCCTAGTCTGTACCAGAAGGCCATGCACTGAGGAAGTTCAGGAGAGCTGTGGGGGGCAGCTGTCCCCAGCATCCCACCAGTTCTACTGTCTGGCAGTACCACTCCAGTGATAGGTTACATAAGTCCAGAGAAAGGGGTGAGGGGGGAGACAGTCCCCAGTGGGAGGACCAGTGGATCAGGGGTTTCCAGCTCTGGGGTCAGAGCACCCCAGGCCTAACCCTGGTGAGGCCACTTCTGGCCTGGGGGGTCTGCATGCACTGTTGGAGGGCAGAGGTTTGGAGATCTGCGTACCAGGCAGACTCTCACCCAACGCTTCCAGGAAGTGCTTCCCCTGGGGAAGGTGGTTGTACTTCCCCAGAAGTCCTGGCTTGTCAGGCACAGGTCCAAAATAAGGGTACAGACCCTAGGTTGAAAGGCCAGGTTCAGGTTTTCTTCCCTGACCTAGAAGAGGGGGCGACTGCTAGCAGTGTCCCCACTGTTTTGTGTTTTGTCTTTTTAGGTGTGCCCCTCCAGGTGAGAGTGTGAAGCCCCAGAGAGAGTGGTGGGGGAGTAAAACCTTTTCCCTAGCCTTGGCCCAGCCTGAGCATACAGACTGCGCCAGGAGACTAGTTGTAGGATAGCACCCCTGAACTGGTGGGAGAATTGTGCAGGATTGCTGGCCCAGCTGTCCTGACAATTCAAAAGGTTGGGGGTACCTCTATCCTTTGGAAAGTACAGGAGCCCTGCAGGGAAGACAGGGGGTAGGAGAGCCCACTTCAGTCTCCTATTCAGCCTAAGGGTACAGAGCCTTAGCTGAGTAAACAGTTGCAGGATAGTACCCCAGACGGGTGGGAGAACGGTGCAGGACACTTGCCATAGGTGTCCAGACAGTTCTGGAGTCTGGGGGTACTTCTTCGCAGTGGAGGGTACAGACCCCAGAGGGGAGAACAAGGTGTGGGAGAGCCCACCACGTCTCCTAGCCAGCCACAGGGTACCGACCCTGGGTTTGTGGGCCAATTGTATGTTGGATTTTTATCATTTTGGTCTTGTTTTACACTGATAAATATTGGTTATTGTTCTAAAACTGGTGTGGTGTCCTATTGTAGCGCTTTCACTGTATTACTGTGTGTTTTGTGCAAATGCTTTACACACTACCTCTGAGCTCAGGCTGACTGCTCGTGCCAGGTTACAGGGATGGGTGGAGGAGCCTGGGCTTTTATGCTACAGTTGTCAGGGCCCAATATTTGCATTGGCACATGCCTCACAAATGGCTACACCCAAGAGCCATTGCAGGGTACACGTTTAGGTAGTGGGTGGAGGGCTGTGCCTTCTTTATTAGTATTTTGTAGGAAGAATGATTTCCAAAGTTCATTGGTAGGTTTCTAACACGCTGTGTTTATTAATATTTTCATGCATAGAACAAATGACAGCCAACACATGTTTTGCTCATTTGGCCCATCGGCCTAGGGCTTTTTCATGCTGAAAGTCATGACTGGTAATCGTGTTCCTTACTCGTGAAGCGAAGCGGTCTCTGCTGTCCCAGGAACAAGAGACTGCTCGTGCAAAGCTACCAAGGGAGTGAGCAGGGGTTATTTTAGAAGTGTAATCTCCTTACCCTGAAAAGAAGGACTTGGTCAAGGTGCATATCTCTGCCAACTATAAACCCTCATTTCTAACATATTGTATATAAAATCATGTCTAAACAGTTTTGTTTTTATTTGGGATGAGTAATCCCCATCAGCACTTTATTCGATCTAAAAAAGTAAAGAGCATAAAAGTACAATAATAAAAGCAATACAATAAAATGCAATTTGGTTCCCAAAGTGTCAGTGCATACTAAGTAATTAATAAAAAACACTATCCTGTCTCGCTCTTCCCCACTTTATAGGGTCCAAATGACAACATTGCAAAATATAGGAGGGCAAAAACCTCAGATAAAGGTCTGCTAAGCGCTCCTACGTAATTAATAATAATTTCCACAAATCTGTCTTATTTTCTAGGATTTCTCCTAATATCCAGTGCATTTCAACAACAAATGTACAGTAAAACCATTCATATTAGATTAAAAATAGGTACTCTATGATATATTAGATGAAAAGGGCAATAGAAACATAAAATCCTTATGAGTTAATATAAAGAGAGAATATGCAAGTGAGTGCAGGGGTCGGATTGCTATCACAATGAACATTATAGAGATTAGTACTTCTCCCTCAGACCTGTGGTTGGGATCTTCTGTGCTTTAGTGAGAGCCATAGGAAGGATGATAAACAGTGACATACAAACAGATCCTCCAACATTTGTAAAAAATATAATGCTGGACGGCATTGCCTGAATTTATATTTGTGCATGAGGGGGAGACTGAATCTTTTCCTCTAGGTCAAATAAAATTTGGCAAAAAAGATGATATGCAAGTCTGTTTGGAGAGATGTTCCATTGTACGGGCAGGCTGACAAGGCTTGAATAGAATATAGGTTCCAGTGAGATAGCCCATCATAATCAGAATGTGATTTAGTTGGACACTTACTAGAATAAATTGATGTAGGAATTTAACACAAAGGTTAAGTATGAATTTACATTGAAAGTCATCGCAGGAGTCATCAGATATATTTTCATCATAGGTTTGTTACAAATATTTTCCTATCTCTCTCTTCATCATTCTTAAAAATAACCGTTTTATTCTTTTTTTAGAGATTGTCAATCAGTTAGCAGAGTTGTCACACAGAGCCTGCAATCTGATAGCGCTCAAAGTATTTTTTACATATTGTAGCCATGCAAACATGTGCACATGATGAAGGTTTAAGCAATCCCTCATAATGTGCTGGGTTAGGTTTACAGTCTCCCTTCTCCACACTGAGTGCCACAATAATATGGGGGCTAACAGTGAAGAACCTGTTATATATGCTATGTCCAGCTCATTGTGACAATTAAAGTTTGATCAGCTTCTGTGGAGGGCTACCAGCTTTTTGAGGAAGATATCCTCAATACGTTAGAGACCAGCTACATACGCCATGCCCCATACTCCTCCCCATATGTGGCTATGGAGATGGCTTTGGCCATGTAGATATTTTGTATTGCCTCTAGCCGGGCCCCAGCTTTTTAATGAAGGTAAATATGGCCACAATGCTTTTTTCCAATAGAATACCTCTGTTGTCTACCATATGATCCCATGTGTGCATTTTGTCGAACAAGACCACTAGATAGGAAAAGGTTTCCATCAATTCCAGTTTGCGGCCAGCGGAAGAATGGGAGTTTCTTCGGCCGCTGTTCTGTTACTAATATAAAGGATTTTTCTTCATTAACCTGAAGGTCTAGGTTTTTCATAAATTTTGCATACTCCTCTATGAGTTTCTTCAGCGCCAACCCGATCCGGGCTATTAGCACTGCATTGTCTGCATAGATGAGTCTTGGGACACGTGCCAAGTCCACCAGGGTAATGTCTAGAGGGGGATCCTAATGAGGCTGCTTCCACACCATTTGCATAAATTGAGAACAGGAAGAGCGCAAGAATGTACCCTTGTCTGTCTCCCCTTCAAATGTGTAACTGCCTCATACATTCCCCATGATTTACATACTGGACACAAGCTGTAGCTTGAGAGTACAGTTGTCGGATGAAGGTTATTGTTGTTTCCTCCATGCCCATCTCTTCCATACCTCTCCATAGTTGGAATGGGAGACGCAGTCAAAGGCTGCTGATAAATCAAAAAAAGACATATAGAATGTAACTTTTTTGACCACCGTATATTTTTCTATTATCCTGCTCATATTTAGGCATTGATCCAGTGTCCCTCTCCACTTAAAACCGTACTGTACAGGTATTAGGATATTCCTCTCCTTGGCCCACACCTCTAATCTATTCAATAATTATCGCCTCATCAATTTATCTGTCCAATCTAAAAGGGATATAGGTTTGTAGTTTTTTTGCAGTGACATCAATTTTTTGTAAATGAAGATTATAATTGTCGTTTTCTAGGAGTCTAGAGGCCCCACCTTAGATATAGAGTTAAAAACATTGGTCAATAATGGCACCTAAAGGTTGGAATTTTCAAAAAGAAAAATCTATGGGTGCCCCATCTGGGCCCGGGGCTTTAGCAGAACTGCACTGCGCTAGCCCATGTCTGACCTCAGCCGTTTCTGAGGAAATATAATCTTTTAGCTCTGACATTCTGGAGGTTCCCGAGCCTCGGGTCGCAATCTGAATATTTTACAAAAGTGGGCCACCCATGTGTCTTCATCCACATGGGTGTCTAAGTTAGGGTCTGTACCATATTTCAAGAATGGGGAGTTAATTACAGACCAGAATTCCCTAGAGTTTTTTCAGATGGCTGCCTGACGAGGTTATCCCACGTCTCCACCTTTAGGGTTTTAAGTCTATCGTTCTGTGCTTCTTTATATTGATATCATGAGTTCCTAACTAGGTCTTTATCTCTCAGCCGATCCTAAGGGCTAAATGTAATTTTTCTAATGTCTTCGTGCAAACCACATCAAACCAGCAGACTGTTGGTGTACTATCGGGAGACTCTGACTGGGTCAAGTTAGTTCTTACTTCACCCAATAAGATCTCAAATGCTCTCACTACACTACTAGCCTCTGTAGTGCCAAATGTTTTCACTAAGGATCCCGTTTGGGCACCGGCTCATTAATTATTTCCAGGTTTCTTATTATGAGCAGTCTGTTGAGGGCATTACCATAGTCATTATGCAGGAAATGCGGTGGTACTTCCCCCTCCTCATCAATCAAGCCACACACCAGTTTGACCATCTCATCGCAACTATGGGCATTAAAATCTCCCACCCATAGGATATTAAAACTATGTGCTATAGCAATAGACGCAATTGCATGCTTGAGTGAATCTGCCAATCATGACATATTGCCACCAAAATTATTGTTATAGTAATTAATATTTTTTTAGCAAATCTTTTACCCTATCTCCTTTGCACGCCAAACTGTGCCAATATGTGGACTCGTTATAAAATCCAATATCTTTGAGACTTAATGTGTTTCTAATCAAAGTTTGGATGTCCCCTCTTGCTCTGCCCACTCTCAATGAAATTGCTAAAGCATGAAAAGAACAAAAACGGCCTATATGGTTTGTACTTGTTTCCCAGATCGTAGGCGTCTACGTACCTAACCCAATCTAGATCAGTCAACTTCAACCTTAAGCCCGCTATGTTCCAAGTAATTATTTTCAGAGTGACATTACCCTTCTTAGTTATGTTTAGGATCTTCTACGAGTTAATAACGTAGCTTCTACATACTGGTGGGGCCGTACAATCTTCTCCCCGACAATCACATGCTTTAAGACCTTCCAGTGAGGCAAATTGGTTTCTTATATATATATTGGAGCACTATCTATTTCTGTAGTAGGCTGGTGTGTGGTGGGGTAGGTTATGAAACTGCCCAAGCCCTGTGCCCTTACATATGTCCTTAAGGGTTTGTGGAAAAAGCCCAATGGGAGTGGGTAAATCTGGGTGCCAGATGAGGGATAGTTAGGTAGTGTGATCAGCAGATTCCCCACCAAGTGGCAATTATTTTTGGTTGACCACTATAAAATCCCCACTAGCCATTTTAGGGGCAAGTCCCATCCATGCAACCAAGGAACTCTCCTAGCCATAATAATATGTCTAGAAAGATAATGACCCCTTTATTGTACTTGGTCATCCAGTGTAAGGCTTTGGACATTAATTGCTCTGTGGACTCTGTCTGGGTTTTGCCCAGTTCCAGGGTATTTCCAAGATGATAACATATGGGGGCTAGCTGCTGGGGGAAGGTCTAACCTCCTATGGGCTTTGCCCCATATGATTTGTGCCTATTTCTATCCTCCAGTATCTCATTCAATCTCATCAGCCCCACACCACTCTCATCACTCACTCTAGATGATTCAGCGGCACTCCATCCTCATACAGCTAGGGTGTCTGCTGTAACATTATTGGGCCTTTGTGAGGATTGGGTGGATGTAGGGGTTGGGGACGATGACTAAAAGCTGGTAGTGTCCTTTGACTGCTTCTCATCGAGGGTTGGGAGTTAAAATTAGAGCAGCCCTCCCATCCCTCGGCTCCCCTAATGGTTCAGAGCAGTATCCTCCTTGTCAAGATTCTACTCCAGACCACATGTAAATGGCCTAAGTATAAGTGGTGAAGGTATCATATGACACCATAAATGAATGGTGCTCCAAATGTCTAGGAGAGAATTCACAGAGCATAAGCATTCATGTTCTGTAAAGAAAGGCTAATTCAATTGAGGTAGAATAGAGACATGGATTTATAGACATCCTTGGCATTTTGCAATGCAAACTGAGGAAGCCACTGAACAGCTAAAGAATATTTCAAATGTATCTTTGTCTTACACACTGCTTGAACAATCCCTCCCCTACTGTTGGTTAGTATATATTCATTCCTTTTCTTGCCTGTTCTATAGATCTTATATTTTTGGACTTCCATCTCCAGCTAATCTGCCAATCCATTTGAAGTACTGTTGTGTTTGCTCATTGCCTTTTTCTCTCAAGAAAATCTCAAAGTTATTGACTTCACACTAGCTTTAAAAGTCTCAGGGGCTGTGTTAGAGCCATGATAGTTGAAGGCTAATTTCCCCTGAGCAGTATGCCGGCCAGGATTGTAGGGTAACTTAGATTTATGTGCAGGACTTTTTCCGCCCTATGGCCCTGGCATCCCTGGAGTGCAATGGAGCGGTGACCTAGAGGATGGTCATAGTTAGTCCCAGGATGCCCATAGATGCATTCTGGGAAATGAATTGCATCTGGTGGCAGGAGAACTGTCTGGGTTGGCTGCCAAGGGCACCCGACAGTTCAGTTTTCTAAGGGTACCACTTCCAAGCGGAGGGTACTGGGGCCCAAATGAAGGGGCATGGTAACAGCGGACTCTCCATGTCCCCTGTTCAGCCTCAGGATACAAACCCTGGCTGGATTGGTCAATGTCAGGATACCACTCCTGAACTGTCGGGAGGTAAAGTGGATGTAGGATGCAAAACACCTGGGGCAATTGCTTCTCACTCTTAAAAATGTCAGAGGTCAGAGAACACCTAGGATCCCATAGATAACTCGTGGCCAACCTCAAGGCTGGAAAACAGGCCTACTCAATATACCCTCTCAAAGCCTCCACGTGGCAGAGGATGGCCCGGGGCCTGGCTCCTGTTTATTGCTGGTCATCCCCCCACCACGCAGCTCCACTAGTAAGTGCTGCCCTGTGAGCCCTCGGATCCATGTTTGCCCGTAGGTTCGAGGCCCTCCTCCACCCGCAGGTTTCTGCCTGTGCCTAATCCCTAGTGATCCAGTGAGAGAGCACTCTGCTCTTCTGCTGTTCTGCCTTTCTTGGCTTTTTTCTGTGCCTTTCTTTTTTCTGTGCCTCTCTTTCTTCTCTTTTTTCCATCCCTCTTTTTTCTCTGTGCCTCTCTCTTTGCTCTTTTTGCTCTCTCTTTTACCCTTTGGATTTTTTCCCTCTCCTCCCATTGACACACTCCCTGCCACTGCTGCCCTCGTAGCCCCTCTCCCTCCAGCATGTCCTTCCCGCTCCCGCCCTCCCCGACCCCTACTTAATGGTGGCCGCTGCGCGGAAAGGAGAGCTAGACCACTGATCTGGTCAGTTCTTCCCCTGTGCAGGTCCACCAGTAAGGGCTGTCCTGTGAGCCCTGGGCTTTCCGTTTGGGCGAAGGTTTGAGGCCCTCCTCCACCCGCAGGCTCCTGCCTGTGCCTCATCCCTGGTGGTCCAGCAGGAGAGCACTCTGCTCTTCTGTTGTTCCGCCTTTCCTTGCTTTTTTCTGTGCCTCTTTTTTTTCTGTGCCTCTCTCTTAGTTCTTTTTGCTCTCTCTTTGCTTGTTTTTCCCTTTTGGATTTTTGCCCTCTTCTCCCATTTTTGCACTCCCTGCCACTACTGCCCCAGTGGCCCCTCCCCCCTCCAACATGCCCTTCCCGCCCCAAACTTCCCCTCCCCTCAACCCAAAGGCGTGCCAAAGGCAAGCCCGTTTGCGCCCATCCACAACCAGCGTCTGGGACCCTGGTCCTCCGACCCACCTCTGTTATGACTCCAACACGCGCTGAGCGACACCCAAGGCCCAATCTCTTGCCGATGCACCTTAACTACCTCCGGACACCAGCTGCCGCACCCAGCCTACCGGACGTCATCGCACACAAACCACTAAACTGCATCATCCGCAACGTGCACTCCCTACACAGGAATGCCATAGAAATCTGGGACCTCCTCAACACCCACACGCCCAACGTCACCTTCCTCACAGAAACCTGGACCAATGCCAACTTTGTGCCCGACATTGCAAAAGCCATTCCCGACGGATACAAGATCCTGAGGAAACAGCGCCCCATCCGCCCAGGAGGAGGCATCGCCATTGTCTACAAAAGCTCCCTCCGCATGACAACCACTGACCTGGATGACGCTACCACCCCTATGGAATATCCCCACTTCCAGATCCAGACCACCCCCAAAACAACTCTCTGCGGAATCCTCATTTACAGGCCACCTGGCCCCCATGCTCCCTACACCGACATCATCACTGACCTCATCGCACCCCTCACCCTCGCCTCCATAGACTGCATACTACTCAGAGACCTAAACTTCCACCTGGACAACAACGATGACTCCAACACTACCGCCCTCCCAGAGAGCCTCACCAGTATAGGACTGAAGCAACTTGTCACCACCCCCATGCACACAGTGGGACACACACTCAACCCCATCTTCACAGGAGGAAACAGTATCTTCTATAGCCACACCACAGAACTTCTTTGGACGGACCACCACTGCATCCATTTCTCCTTCTGAAAACCCACCATACACAAGAACGTGCACCACCTCCCCTGCAGAAGCTGGAACAAAGTCACTGAATAACAGCTCACCTTTGCCCTCACCAAAACTCCACCTCCAACTACGCCAGATGCTAACACCATGGCCTGCAACCTCCCCCACTGGATCACTAAACTGTGCAGAGACACCCTCAAGAAAGCTACAGGACGACACAACATGAATGCAAGCTGATTCACCCATGCTCTCCAAGAATCCCAGCGATCCTGCCGATGACTCGAAAAGACATGGAGGAACAGCAAAACCCAAGAAACACACACCGCCTACAGAACAGCCACCACAGCACACCACCAACTCATCAAATCCACAAAGAAGAACTTCCTCCAAGACAGAATCCTCACCAACATCCACAACTCCAAAGAACTCTTCTCCATCATCCAGGAATGTGCCAAACCCAGCAGCGAAACAACAGCCGTCACTCCCTCCCAAGACCTCTGCAACAGACAGCACCTTTTTGCACCTCAAGATTAAGACGCTTAATGACAACTTCGACAACCAGGACCTCTGCATTGCTTCAGCCCCCACCCCCAGCGATGTCACTCTACAGACCCTACTCACTTGGACCTTGCTCACGACAGAAGACACCTTAAAGATCATGAAGAGCATCCACTCCGGAGCACCCTCAGACCCCTGTCCCCCCCCACATCTTCCACAGAGCCCCCACGGCCATCGCACCTGAACTACGCTGGACCACCACATTCCACGACGACTGGAAACATGCCGAAGTCAACCCCCTCCTGAAGAAACCCTCCAAAGGCCCAACGGACCTCAATAATTTCAGGCCCATCTCACTGCTTCCATTCACAGCCAAGGTAATCAAAAAAAGCCGTCAACACCCACCTAGCAAACTTCATCGAAGCCAACAACGTCCTGGAAATCTCCCAATCCGGATTTTGCTGCAACCACAGCACCGAGACCACCCTACTCACTGCCACTGACGACACCCATGCCCTGCTCGACCATGGCCATACAGCAGCCCTCATACTCCTGGACCTCTCAGCTGCCTTCAACACCATCTCCCTCGCACGCTAGCCATTAGACTCTACAACACCGGCATCCAAGGAAATGCCCTCGACTGGATACGCTCATTTCTCACAGGCAGAACTCAGTGAGTCAGACTCCCGCCCTACTTCTGAGAACCAATAAATACCAGATGTGGAGTACCCCAAGGATCCTCCCTCAGCTCCACCCTCTTCAGCATCTACATGGACTCCTTGCAACCATTGTCAGAAACCATGGGCTTAACATCGTTGCATATGCCGACCACACCCAGCTCATCCTCTCCCTCACCAAGGAAGCCAGCATCACCAGGCACAACTTCCAAGAAGGGGTGAAAGCCGTCACCACCTGGATGAAGGACAGCTGCCTGAAACTCAACTCTGAGAAAACAGAAGTCCTCATCCTTGGCCTACCCCCTCAGAATGGCATGCCACATGGTGGCCCCGGCCTCGGAAACTGCTCCACCCTGGCAGACCATGCCTGAAACCTCGGCATCATACTGGACTCATCACTCACTATGGACTGCCAGATCAACACTGTATCCTTGGCCTGCTTCAACACCCTCCACACACTCTGATGGATCCCCTCAGAATCCAGAAAAACGGTCACACGCTCCCTCAACACTAGCAGACTGGACTACGGCAACACCCTCTACACCAAAATCAACAAAAAACTCCTTTACAAGCTCCAGATATCCAGAATACCGCAGACAGACTGATCCTAGACATCCCCTACCACAACCACATCACCCAACACCACAGCAACCTCCACTGTCTCCCCATCAAAAGAAAAATAACCTTCAAACTCCTCACACACGCATACAAACTCCACCACATCGAACCAGCATACCTAAACAACCACCTCTCCTTCAAGGCACCCAAGAGAATCCTCAGCTCAGCCGACCTCTCCCTGGTCACCATGCCACACATCTACAAGATCAGACGGGTGGAAAGTCCTTCTCCTACCTGTCAGCCAACACCTGAAACAACCTGCCCCTCCACCTCTGGCAATGCCCTACACTTCTCGAGTTCAGGAAGCACCTCAAGACCTAGCTCTTCAGATGTCCCCAACACCTGACATAGCCACCCCCCCCAGCACCTTGAGACCCTCACAGCTGAGTAGCTGCACTATACATACCCCTGATTGATTTATTGATTGATGGACACATTTTGCCTTGGGTTTAAGACAGAAGGGGTGGAACGGGCCACATTACTTTGTTCTCCATGATGGTACTGTCTGACTACTAGGATGCATCTGTGAGCAAGTTAAGGTTAGGTGCTGAACAGATAAGGTCCATGGTTGAGGAGAAGGGTTCCGAATGGGTCAGTCCAGTGGCAGACGACCGGCCATCAGACTTTTCAAAAGTTTTTTTGTTTTTTCAAAAGCATACTTCCAAAGCAGGAGTTTGTTTTTGAAAAATTGAAAAACGAATGCCCCAAGACCATGGGCATTTTCTCCCATGTTGGAAGGTCATTATTATTTTATTGCTGTCTCTCACCACCAGGATATAGCACGTTTTAACAGACAGTAAAAAAAGCTATTCAACCGCCCACTTCAAATAAGGCAGCTGTTCGGATGGCTGCCCTCCAAAGGCTTGTTTGCCCTTGGTCTGTCTGAGCAAGGTTTATGGAGATGGAGTAAACTTTACTTCATCAGCATAAACTGGTGGTCTGTCCAACCTCTAAATCAGGAAGGTGGACCAAGAGTTTAGCAGAGAGGGTACTCTGTTACCATGGTGACAAAGTACTATTTGACTCTTTACCTCTCTACTTGGTACTATCTTGTATATGTTTGCCCTTTCTCTGCAGTGCTTCAGTTGACCCTTTTATTGTGTGCCCCCACCATTCAATCAAATTGTTGGTATGGAATGACATATCTCATGTTTTTCCCTCTCTCATCTTGAACGGTAAAGAAACACTGTGGTGGAAGCTCCTACCACAAGGGCCCTTTTTTAAAATAAAGCAAAATAGTCACAAACATAATTCTCAAGGTAAAATTTAATTGTATTGAGACAGGCCAGAGTTTGCAAGTCACAAAATGTATTATCCTATTCCCATGAAAACCGATAAAACCATTAAATAGCAAACTAATAAATAGAGACACCTAGATCTCTGATGAATGCCAAAGAATTGGCCTTTCTGTAGTTTTCATTTGGACCACAGAGAAGAGGAAACTGCTAGGGGTGTCACTGGCCCACTCATGGGCTATTTCATGTAGGTGGGTCAGTATGAAGATTGTTCACACTTGTCTGAAACTCTTGCACGGTATTTTTGGTGGCTTCCCCACTCGGTGCTAAGAAGTCACGAAACACATCTTTTGCATTTTCAAGAAATCTTTATTATGCACTATCTTAGGGTATAAAAATGGCAAACAAATATTGCAATGATTAACAGAGTATTAGTACAGGCAAATCGTAAAAAATATGCAAAAAAAGACTTAACCCTGTATTGAAATAGTTAAACAAAATCCAACAATATTATCTGCTATTGTTAAAACAGGATGTACAGTCTTGTTCCCATGCCCTGAATGCCTTACTGTATATATCAGGATTCCTGGTTTTGATTTTGGCCTTAGCCTCACACCTGTCTGACGGCCTGGATGGGGGCACCATTCATGCCCTAATTATACAGTGGAATGCTATCCCTGTTGTGGGTTTATTACATAGAGTGGTGGTGGGAGCATACCATGTTTTGTGAATCTATAAGTTGCAGCCATACCTTTTTGTCTGACCCACTCGCTTACAGTACGGCTTCTATGTGTTTGACCAAATCCTACCACGAATATCCAAAGTATATGTTGTGGGTGTTTGTGTATGTGGCCAGCCAGGTACATGCAGTGTATGTACTAGTGAGTCAGAGTAACGGACACCTGTGGCATCCGTTTTGATGTCCTGCCTAGCCTTATCCACATAATAGAGGTGAGGTTGTTTTCCATAATAGCGGAAGTGCATTGTTGAAATGCCTGAAACTGAAGTGAGGTGTCACAATCCCCTCTTGCGTCCTCTGCATATTTGTGGCAAGCTAATGCTGCTTTATGTAGCAGTCTAGCGGGCAGAGTTCATGTTCCTTTACCCATATGGCGCCCTATGCACTCCATGATAATCGTGACTGATGCTTTCCCAGCATCCTCATGACCCATGCTCCTCTCCAACACCCCTCATAATGGATGCTCCTCCAGCATCCCTTATAACTGATGTTCCCCCAGCTCCCTCTTGACTGATGCTCCCGCAGCATCCGTCATAATTGCTATTACTCTAGCTCCCTCATGACTGATGCTCCTCCAGCATCTCTCATAGCTAGTATTTCCCCAGCACCCTCATGACTGATTCGCCCCAGCATCCCTCATGGCCAGTGTTCCCCCAGTGCCCTCGTGACTGATGCTTCCCCAGCACCCTCTTGACTGATGCTTCAACCCAGCACACTCATGACTGATGCGTCCCCAGCATCCCTCATAGCTAGTATTTACCCAGCACCCTCATGACTGATTCGCCCCAGCATCCCTCATGGCCAGAGCTCCCCCAGTGCTCTCGTGACTGATGCTTCCCCAGCACCCTCTTGACTGATGCTTCTCCAGCACCCATAATTTCTTTTTACACTTTACATCAATGACCTGGACAAGTTATTACTGGTAGCGTCCCTCGATATCCCGCGTGTAAGAGACTGTCCCATCCCGGTTCTCCTATACGCGGATGACACAGTTCTTTTAGCACGTACTGCGGTAGGCCTCCAGCGGCTTTTAGATGCCTTTGGGGCCTACATGCAGTCGTTGGATTTGGTAGTAAATAATGGAAAGTCTCACATTATGTCAACTGGTTTTAGAGCAAGAATTTTTGTTTTTTTTATTGTAATGGGTTGGAAGTGACTTCGGTCTTTTCTTTTACTTATTTAGGGGTTGTTTTTGATGATAGGTCTTCTTGGATACCCCAACAAAAAATTAAAAAGAATGCAATCATCCGATCTTCTTTAGGTTTATTAGGGTTTGCACAGCGGTTGGGGGCCAGACCCATTGAGGGTATATTAAAAATATACAGAGCAAAGTGCCTGGCGATTGCGGCCTATGGCTCCTCTATATGGGGATGTAAAGAGCAGGTTGGGATTCAAATAGCGGAAAATACATTTTTACGTAGCCTTTTGTCCATACCACAATCTACCCCAACTTTCTCTATACACCAGGAACTGGGGTTAGGTTACGTCTCTTGATAGTTTGAGTACAGTCCCATTGCTATGCTGGCTCAAAACCTGGTTAAACCCTGAATTGACCCTGAATCACCAGATCTTACGAGACTGTGTTAAATTAGATAACTCCAATAAGATTAAGTGGTTATCTTATGTTAGATGTATGCTAACTAAAATGGGGCGGCCAGAGCTATTTGAAACCCCCGAAAAGATCCGGAAGGAGGATGTGTTGTGGGTGAAAACGAATTTTAAGAACCTATTGACCTTGGAACGGGAAGAACATGAGTTATGTAAACCCTTAGTTAGGGCCCATTTTTTTTTAACAAAACCTAATATCCTTATTGAACCTTATCTGGTAACAGCGAATAAGCCCTTCCATCTCAGGTTCCGTTTCAATTTGGTTCCTTTTTTATTAGGTGATTTCCAGGGGTGGTGTAAACCTGAGGATGTAGAACCTTGTCAATGTGATAACTATTCACCCCAGGATACTCTACATTTTATGATGTTTTGTCATTTTTATATTGATATTCGTATGAAGTATTTAACCCCCATCCTGAGAGGAAGGGGTTTTCTGCAGGTCAGACCAGCGCTACTTTATCTGCAGACGCTGAGCAACCCCTGGGATATTTTTAACATTGCGTGCTTTCTGGTTGCTGCTGTGGGGCTCAAGAAAAATAGAAAATTGTTGTTGAATACTGTCTAAATCCTACTGTTATTATATACGCAAATCGAAAAGTTTGAGAATTTTGAATATAATGAATTTTATAAGAGTGATTGTTTTATATATTTTGTATGAATTATTGTATTTATTGTCTATGTATGTTGTGTATTGTACTTTTATGATTTTAATTAATCAAATAAAGTGGATTGACTTGAATTGACTAATATATTTGAACCCCTGCAAGCATTCCCCACATCCTGTGAACCAATAGATTAACCACTCCTGCTGTTTCCAGGGCCTTAGCGTAGTTTCCCATTAAATCCCTGCAAGCTTCCCCCAGAATTCTATGAGTCAATGGAAAGGCTTTCTCTTGCTGTTACTATGGCCTTGGTCTGGTTTTCCACTATGCTTGTTCAGCAAAAACAATACATTAATTTCCAGTTATTTGGTTCCGATCAACAAGTTGCGTCTGCCCATTCTTTAAGGTCATATAGAGTGTACTAACACGATTTTTCCCCAAGGTTCGAGAACCTTCCAGATGGCCATGTGCCCCACATGCTGCACATTATCTATTGAGCCTTCAAGAGTGTATATAAACCCCACCCAAACCCCAATCGTGGCTTGGCCTCACTCCCTGTAGAATAAGCTTCGCACTTCCCTCTCACCCGAAGAATCCTGCCAGAACCAAGAAACGCTCCAGTCTCCTTAACGTCCATCCGAACCGGTGGTTCCTGTGGTATCCACTCCCTTGACATCCTCCTCACTCCCTCCTACACAACTAATCTGGACCCCCGCGTCTCCCTGAGTCAAGGCTCTGAGATCTTCTTCTAACTTCAGACAAGTTGAAGAACTAGGCTAAATACTTGATATCAGGTAAGTGAGCACTAAACCTCCTCCAGTAGTAAACAGGACTGAGTATCCCCATCTTCAAAGACTATAGGGCCCTATTCACAAAGGTAAACTTAGACAATTGGTCTAAACTTGGACCAAACGTCTAAGTTTAGTACTTCAGGAATTCACAAAGGGGATTTACGGGTACTATCTTTATATCTGCACTCGGGGCAGAGACAGAGGTTCTGGTCCAGTGCTTATTTATCTCACAAACGTAGACGTCTCAGAAGTGATAAATCCTGTGACGCAGTTTCGCACAGCCACTGACCAGATCCTGCACCACAAGTCTCTCTTTTCTTATTTCATTCCAACCCTTCTCCCCCCACGCCCAGGGGACATTGTGGACTCTGAGGTTTTGTTTCCTGGATCTGCATTTTCTCGGGTAGGATAGGAGGTCCAGCATTGGCTTCAGTGTCTTCTCTGGGGTTGGGACCAGGTGAGTGCATGACATGAGGAGACCTAGACACTGAAGTTGGGAGTGAGGAAACAAGCTACCTTTAGAAATTTGATAAGGCATTTTCCTGAGAGGAGCTGCTAATTAGTCTTCCTCTAGTACTGCCATTTGGTGGATAATGGGGTTGAAGGTCGGGACTGAAATCTCTGTTGTTCAAGATACAAGGGACTGCTTTGGTGAGGCAACCGTTTGTCTTTCTTCTGATCGCTCTTCAGCATGGCTGATGACAGCCAGGTGCAGAGTATTCAAACCTCTTAGTGCCTCTTTTGTGGGTCCTTGAAGCTGAAAACTACCCTCCTGTGAGGAGCCTCACTTTATGCAAATGCAACCTGGAAAGGACATTTGAAAGGAAATCTGTTGTCTGATTTGACTGTATGAAAGTGAGACCCTCTGACTTACTTGTTGCTCCAGTTCCAATTTTTCTTTAACCAAGGAATTGAAAGCTTTGCAGCGTATTCAAAGGATGGCTGTGCAACCAGATTTAGTGCCTGCTTGATACTCCGCTTCCCAGAAATGAGTGGACATCACTTGCGTTGAGCCATTGCTGCAAGAGCTGATAACCTCTCTAGAGTAAATGGAAGCCAACCTGCATGTTGAGAGAGGGAAGGAGCCTGCTAACACTGAAGGAGGAGTGACTGTCCAGGAAGAGTGAAATTCAATGTGTCTCTCATGCGTTCGGTCTGTAAGAGTGGAGGATTACAGAAAGTGATCTGTGTTACCTGTAGTCAGTGGGCTGCTGACAGTCCTGCGATTACGGGTCAGAATCATGAAGATGTGGTGGACTCTGCAAGGGGAAACATCCTTTAGAACGAAGCCGGAATCACGCTGTGCCTTCACAGCACCGGCAACAGAACAAATGTGTCTTTAGCACGCAATCCTTCTGCACGCAAGACGTTACAACAACTTGCTTCTGGGGGGTGCAATGGTGAAGTGGTGTTGGAATTAAAGTCCAACTCCTTTCCTACTGTTGCGCAGACTGGCGTTGGAATAGTAAATTAAACTATTCCAATATTGAGCGTCGCCCCTACGGCAAGTCGTTAAAATGACTTGAGTGCAGAACAAATGTGTGCTAAAGACACATTTGTTCAAATGATGGAGTTCCTAAGGTATGGGTGAAAAATGCATGCGGAATTCAACCATACATTCCTTTACACACAGGGGCCCTGTTGTCTTGTGCCCAGTGTATGTGCTCTGACCCATAAAACAGGTTGAACTTTGCTAATCAGTGTTTGGTTTATTTAATTTTTCTATAAAGCCATAATATATGGTGCAGGACCTGTGTACTGCAGCGCTTATCGTGCCATCTCTGAGTGTGACAAGGAAACCAGCTTCAGGCATTGTAGCCTGACTGCTGCAGTGTCAATTGTTAAAATAACTCTTTTCAACAGGCAAAACCTTTCCTTTTAAATATTACTTTGTCATCCATATGTAAGCCTTGTAGCCCACATGGTAGGTTACATCTTTTTTAAGACTAGGACATGTAGGTAATTTATGTTACTACATCCCCATGCCCCTATAGTGACAAGGCACTAAAATTTATATTCACTGTTGCAGTCATAGCTGTCCTATGTAGACTACCAGAGTACAGATTAAAATACTAATACTGTATTTTGGGTCTAGGACCAGCTAGAAAAATAGTGAAGACACTATTTTTTTATTAGTTATTAAAAATCTAATTCGACAGTGAAGTTTATTGTTAATAATGAACATTTTCCTAGCTATCGTAACGGAATGTTTCAATTCTATTAAGGACTCGGAGGCGAGGATTATGCCTTCTTTCTTCACTTTATTTGTACAGCAGCACAGAAAGAAGTAAATAAAGACTACGTTTCCCATGAACCATAGGGAAAAATGTAGTCATTTACACTGTGATAACAACCAATTAAACAAAAGCAACAACGTCCAATCAGGGCCTCTCCAGCTCCCTATAGTCCTTTGTCAGTGTCCTGATCTTCTCTTTCGGAGCGCGAAGACAGCCAAACCCTCAACTTCAGGAGTCCTGTTTGTGGGTATCCAAACCTGCAACAAACAAGGCAGTATTACCAGGGGAAAAAAACGCCCTAGGTATTAAGTAGCGAGGGAAAGAAACAGAACTAATACACCATTTTAACCATACAGTGGAAAAAATCCAGCATAACATTTTGCACCACAGATTCCAAAGGAAAAATTATACTTACTCCAGTACGGGGAGGGATGTCCTCTGAGAGCACAGGGCGGGATAATCCTCGCCTCCGAGTCCTTAATAGAATTGAAACTTTCCGTTACGATAGCTAGGAAAATTTTCATTCTATGTCAGGACTGGAGGCGAGGATTATGCTTGTTTAAAGCTTGCCCACAACCAGCTGAGCCATATTCAGAATAGGCTTGAAGTAAAACCGCTTGAAGGTGGAATCTGAGGACCAGTCCGCCGCATTGAGGATATCCTCCAAGCGGGCACCCAGGCCAAACGCCTTAGACGCCATGGCCCCTCTTGCAGAGTGCGCCCCAAAGAGCCTGAGGCTAATGCCTGCTTCTTGCATCACCCAACGAACCCATCTCACGATGGTGGGTGAGGAAACCGCCTTAAAGGGCTTCCGGAGCGCGATGAGAAGCTGACGCTCACCCGGAGGACGGTAGTCACCCGTCATTTCCTCGTATGCCTTGAGGCAACGGACCACACAAAGTTTTGGGGAATCTGAGAATTCCGGGTACGAGATGACTCTTGTGTGGCATTTTGTACGACGTGAAAGGGTAAATGTCACTCCATCCGGAGTGAACATCCGGCCCGAGATATCAAGAGCGCGCACATCCGACACTCGACGGCAAGACACCAGGCATAGGAGCATTGCAAGTTTTGCTGACAGCTCCTTACGAGATAGAAACCTATTAGGTTGCCATGACAAAAAAAGATTCAAGACTTGATTAACGTCCCATAACGCCGAATACCGAGGCTCCGGCGGCAAGGAGAGTCGAATACCCCTTAAGAGTCTGCAAATCAAAGGATGCTCACCCACTGCCGAGCCACCAACCGGGACATGACCCGAAGAAATGGCGGATCTGAAAGTGTTAATAGAGCGATAGGCCAGGCCATTGGACGCCAAATGTGCCAGAAAGTTCACAACGTGGACCACATCTGCGACCACGGGATCGAGATCCCGTCGCAGACACCAACGGGACCATCTGCACCATGCAGATTTGTATCTTTTAACGGTGCTATCCGCCCAGGCTTTGGAGATGAGGTCCTCAGCTTTTCGCGAAAGGCCTGGGGCTTGCCATCTGCCCCGGAAATCCTCCACGCCATGAGCCACAGTGAGTTCGTGGACACTAGAGGGTGCGGAGCGCCGTACGGATCCTTGAGAAGATCTGGAATCCGGGGGAGTAGGATTGGAAAATCCCAGGAAAGTTCCAGTAGAACCGGAAACCACACTTGAGACCTCCACAGAGGGGTGACCAGAACCAGGTCTGCTAGCTGTCTGCGGACTTGGGCCGTTGTCCGGGTAATCATCGCAAAGGGAGGAAACGCATAGCCGCGAACCTTGCTCCAATCTTGGAGAAACGCATCCGTGGCTGCCGCCCGAGGATCGGGCCTCCAGCTGAAGAATCGTGGAAGCTGGTGATCCAAGCGGGACGCAAACAGGTCCACCGTGAAGGGACCCCAAAGCTCGCTGAGGGAGAGAAAAACCGAACGATCCAACTTCCAAAGACTGGAGTCCCGGAAGTGGCGCAACTGGAAATCCGCCTCTACATTGTCCCGACCGGGCAGATACTCCGCCGTGACCGACACCTGAGCGTCTAGGCAATACTGCCAGAAGCTCGCCGCTAGATCCGAGAGGGCTTTCGACTTGGTGCCTCCAAGATGGTTGATATAGCGGACGGCCGACACGTTGTCCATTTTCAAAAGTACACATGACTGTACGGAGTCTTTCGTCCAACACTTTACGGCAAACGAGCCGGCCAGAAGCTCGAGACAATTTATATGTAACTTCTGTTCGTCGGGAGACCACAAGCCCCCCGTGGAAAGATCTCCGCAGCGGGCGCCCCAACCCAGCCTGCTGGCGTCCGACTCGATAATCAAATCTGGCACGGAACCGAAGATCGCTCTTCCGTTCCATGCCTCCATGTGCGTCAGCCACCATTGGATCTCGCTCCGAGCCTCGTCGGATAGGCGGATCTTGTGGGAGTACGAAAACCCCTTCCGGAGAAAGTACGCCTTGAGGCGCTGCAGGGCCCTGTAGTGGAGTGGGCCTGGAAAAATTGCCTGAATCGAAGCGGAGAGAAGCCCCACTACTCGGGCCAGCTGGCGAAGCGACACCTTCTGATGCGCCAGAACTCGACGCAACTCGTGGCGAATTCTTGCAAGTTTTTTGGCTGGCAGACTTAGAGTGGAGGCAATGGAGTCGATGACGAACCCCAGAAAGGTAACGGACTGCGCCGGCTGAAGAAGGGACTTTTCCTCGTTGATCACAAACCCAAGATCTTGGAGGAGTGTCACTGTCATCTGGAGATGATCCGATAACAAACGGGGACAGGGAGCCATCAAAAGGAGATCGTCGAGATACACAATCAACCTGACCCCACGAGCTCTCAGGAATTCCACCACTGGCTTGAGCACCTTGGTGAAGCACCAAGGCGCGGAAGAGAGCCCGAAAGGGAGAGACGTGAACTCGTAGATCCGATGGCGCCAAGCGAACTGAAGAAACCGGCGATGGGGCCGGAAAATTGGGACCACCAGATACGCGTCCTTCAGATCTAGACGAACCATCCAGTCGTGAGGGCGGAGGACATCGCGAAGGAGGTGGATACCCTCCATTTTGAAATGGCGATAGACCAACCATCCGTTGAACTCGCTTAGATTGATGACCGGGCGCTTGCCCCCGTCGGATTTGTCGACCAAAAAGAGATTGCTGAGGAAACCCCGCGGGTGGAGCGTGGTGGGAGAGATGGCGCGTTTCCGAAGAAGGGAGGCCACCTCCTCGTCCACCAGACGTGCGTCCTGAAGCGAAAACTGAATGGGTCGTGGAGGAACACGTTGCACTGGGTTTCCAAAATACTCTATGCGGAACCCCCTCACCGTCTGAAGAACCCAGGCATCGCGGGTGATAGATAGCCATGCCCCGTAGCAACTTGCCAGACGCCCCCCTATGTTTTGTGGGGAAAAAGGGAGAACACTCACCAGAGCCTGTGTTAGACGTTCCTCCCCTGTGTCCTCTGCCTTTGCCGCGGCCTCGTGGGGTAGAAATTGCCAAACTTCGACTGGTCTTGGTACTGACCGGAGCCTCTCTGGGTGTTTTGATGATTTTGTCGACCGGTCGAGCGGCCCCTGCCTCGACCGGCCCCTCGAAAAACCCGAGGGAACACTTTCTTAATGGTGGATTGTGCCCTGTCCAGTGACGTGAAGGTATTCACGAATTTTCCTAACTCCTTGATGAAGGGCTCCCCAAAGAGACCCCCCTGGGCAATGGCCCCCGCCTCCGAATCTGCCAAGTCGCCAAGTTTGGGGTCAATCTTAATAAGGAGGGACCTCCGCCGCTCGGTGGAGAGAGCGCAGTTAGCGTTACCTAAAAATATCACCACCCGTTGTGCCCAGCCTGACAACGTCTCGGGTGAAATCATAGACCCTGAAGCCTTGGCCTCTTCAGCCATATCCAAAATTTTTGTGGCGGGCCCCAGGACGTCCAAGAGCTTGTCTTGGCACGCCCTCCAAGACCGGTCAATGCACTTTTTTGGGTCCCTAATAAACTTCTGAAGGAACGTCGACATTCTGGGGTCGATCTCCGGGGTCAGGGCAACCTTGCCCTCAAGGGAAGGGCGGGGGCATTCCGCCCGGAGACAACTGCGAGCCTCCTTCTCAAGCGGGCATCTTATATGTTCCGCAACATACGTCGCGACTTTCTCGGCTGGGACCCAGTCGGAGGAGCGTGGGTGGACAATGTCGTTGGGGTCCAACATGTCTGAAGGAGTGGGGGGTGGTTGTAAGTCAGAGGACCCTGAAGGAATCTGAGGAACTTGCGAGGGCCGGGACGGGAGCCTGGACCTGGACGGGCTGGCGTCAGGATCCCCAGTGGGCAATCCTGGGGAGAGAGCCAGGTTAAGAGCGGGAGAATCCATAGAACTCTTACTAGGATGGCAATCAATGAAGGCTTGTTTGAGGCGCTCAAAAGCGTCCACATCTACCCCCTGAGCACAGGGACGTTTAGGAGGCGGTGGGCCCGGGAGTTCTTGGGAAGTAGAAGGGAGAGCTGATCTACGCTCTAGACGCAAGAACGCTTGTTCTATTTTCTGCGTCAGCCTATCCTCCAAAGGGGAAATGGCTTGATCCACTGCTCTATAAATAGAGGTATCCATAGCGTCATAAAAAGCGTCACCCCATGGCATATCCGCCAGAGGGTCTTCCTCCTCCTCGTGGTAATCCTCATAATACTCCATCACAGGAGAGGGGAGTGCAAGTGGAACTTTTGCGCTGCAATTCGCAAAAAATATTTAACCAAAGCCGGGTGTCAGCTTAGAATATATACCCGTGGCACAAACCACTAACTTTGTTGGGTGACTGGCCCTGAGGGGACAAAGCTGGCCAAGCATATATCGAGTAATTGCAGTTATCTGGGCTGGGACTGTCCCCAAAAGAAGGCCACAAGGCCGATACAGACCTCCCCAGGAGGCATCAGCGCTCTTTTCACGAGCAACACAGACTCGAATCCCTGAATGCCAATGTGAAGGGAACGAGCGTCAAATTACACCAAAAAAACGGCCCGCGAGCGGACCCAATACAGACCGTAAAAACGGCGTTACACCTCAGCCCGGAGCTCCGTGTAGAAAAACGCGCGCGTCTCTGGAAAAATATTGACAAAAACCAGAGACGCGATGCGTCATGCCACAGCCTCACACGCCCCCATGCGGCGGGAGGAACGGAGCGCGCCAGCAGCGACCGCGTAGGAGCGAGAGGGAAACCTCTTGGTCCCGCGGTCAGGAAGAACCAATTCACGTGAAAAACAACGCCGCAACGAAAATAATTAAACAACGCGGCGACCGCGCGAATAACACGCGCTAAATCTAAAATAGATGACAAACACCACAAAGGAAAGGTCACATAAGCATATCTGCCATAAACATTGCGCATACAAAGCGATTCAGAAGCAAATGAACCTTAAAGGCACAGCATAAATACAATAAAAGCCCCCCCAAACAGGAAAAGACTCTGAGGAGACTTAACTGCTGCGCAGCAGCGAAGAAAGAGAAGATCAGGACACTGACAAAGGACTATAGGGAGCTGGAGAGGCCCTGATTGGACGTTGTTGCTTTTGTTTAATTGGTTGTTATCACAGTGTAAATCACTACATTTTTCCCTATGGTTCATGGGAAACGTAGTCTTTATTTACTTCTTTCTGTGCTGCTGTACAAATAAAGTGAAGAAAGAAGGCATAATCCTCGCCTCCAGTCCTGACATAGAATTATTAACAAAATGTTACCATTTACCTGCCTGAACTGTCAAAATGCTAATTGACATAAGCCTCTGCCTGCTCCCAGCCTGTGTTTAAATCTGAGAATAGGTGTGAAAGTGGTGTGAAATGCCTCCCAGAAGCAAACAATAGGTTGACCTGAATAGGGAGAGGCAACTCTTTTGAACGCCACAGTGCATGCTTGACAGGTGTATTGAGCCACTTGTTGCAATTGGGGAGCTCTTGCAAGTGAGAGAATAACACAATTCATGTGTGTCCCCTGTCTGGTTGCTGGAGGACCTTGCTTTTAACCCACCAGACTTCACCAGCTCTGGGTTTGTAGTTGGTACAGTGCCTGCTTCAAACTGTATTTTAGAGTTAGAGGCAGTAGGACACTAGTGATTTCCCAATGACTCTCCCATTCTCACCCCAGCCCTCAGAGCCCAATTTTAGTGTGGCCGAAGACCTTCACCATCTTGAAAATTTCCTGATACATTGCATTTTGGGCCTGTTTACGGTACAGCAAACAGGAACTATTGCAAAAGTAGGGAGGTCAGGACATGGGAACCTTCACTCTATTGGTTTGAGAGGAACTAGAAGTGTCTTAGTGTGTCTCCCACCCATAGGTTGATGTACCCTACAAAGCTGGGACCTCACCAAGCCTTCCTTAGCTGTTGAACATGAGAAAGGATACCAGCGAAAATGAACCTGCTGCACTTGGCCTATGTGACCTATGAAAAGGACCTGAAAAGGTTGGACCATCTTTCACTCGAAAATCCAAAGACATAAAAATCTTTTAGTTGGATCTCCTGGGTGCCTCGACAAACTTAAAAAAGCTGTAGAGAACATTCCTATGAAGATTCGTAGCTGACAATCTGCAAATAGACCTGGACTCGACTTTGCTGTTACTGTCTGCCTGACACCCTGAGAGTTTCTAAGTGGTGCCCCTGAGGCCTTGGGGCCTGGAAGTGTACTTCTATGTTTGCTTGGGCACCTCTGCACCAAGAGATGGAGTGCTGTATGATCCGAGCTGCTGTGCCAAGAAGTAACTGAATGCAGCATGACCTGAGCCCTGGACTCACTCAGTAGTGCCAACCCATCTCCTCTCCTACTGCCAAGCGCTTAGCTGATCTGTTACTGTGACCTTGCATACCTGCACAGCTGGGTAAGCTGTAAGACACAGCTCTAGGACTGTTGAGAACAAGTGCCCTTTGAGAAGATTTTAATCAACTGAACAACCGTAGACACGACCGTGAAGAAGTCCCGCCCAAGTCGACTTGCTTGCGCTCGCTCTCGCTTTCATTCCCAGAAGTGAGGGAGTGGCAAAGTTAGCAGGAAAAAAACTTGGCCTGATCAGAAGCCTTGAATCTGTTTCTTTATGTTAGGAACTGTACAGACACTGCAACACTGTAAGCTATTAAGACTGTTGAGGGTAAAACTGCATTGAATCCTTGCTACATCATGGCCAAGGGGAGATCTTTCTGCGTCCTGGGACCATAGAGGGGAGAGGTATTTTTTTACTATAGCCCTAGTACACTAACTTGAATTCCAACTATGTCTGTGAGTGTTGTTTAGTCCTAGTGTGTAAGAAATCCACTTTTCTTTTTGAATGTCAAGTACTTGGTTGTACAATCCTTTATAAGGATGTGTGTATATTGAATGCTGAGCTCGGGTATCCCCACACTACCTCCTTGAGAAACATGTGATTGCTCGCCATTGCAACCACTGAGAGTCTAGTGCTGAAGGAGTGTACTTGGCCCAGTCTGCCGAGCCATGGTAGGATGGTTTCTAGGCCATCAAAAGAAAATGATCTCAACTCCCACAATTGACGGCCCAGTAGCCCCTGCTTGCTCCCTGACCCATGAACGGGGTCTGACAAAAATGTTGTAAAAATGTTCCCGTTCCTGTGTAACTATCCTGAGCCTAGCATTCAAGAATGTCTAATGCCTCTTAATCAATTAATGCAAGATTTACACCTTAGCAAAGTTTAGAAGCAAAAGACACAGAGACGTTTTACTTTATATTCTGAGAAGTAGAGGTATTTTGCCAGGTCAAATTATTTTCGCTTAGATAGACTTCTAGTAATGAAAACATAAAGAGTTGGACACTCTTCAATGGATCTGTCAGAATATGTCATAGTAGAGGAGGTGCTAGGCATCAGGAAGACTAAAAAGGAAAGGGCAAGTATTACTCTGAATTGGTCTCACCTAATAGGCTGAGAGTTTAGGGAGTATGTCAGTTGCCATGTTTAGGTGTTTTCTGAGCTTAGTGTTCGACAGCTACTTCTGATAGATAGGATGTATTTGAAGCCACCCATGGGGATACTATATGCAATATATGCATTAACAGGGATATGCAAAGACAGGGAGAATTGAAGCAGTTTTACAATTATACTATAGTCAGGCAATTTGAATTTGTTAGATTAGCTTCTTAGATCAGATCTCCATCAAGAATCTCTGCATTGCAAAGCATAAGGAAAATTAAAGAAGGATTATAAATCCGACAGTTTGTTTTGTTAAGTATTAATATAAATTAACTTTATATATTTATTTTAAATGTAAGACAAAACAAAACATCTACAGCGCTATTAACTTTAAAAAAAAAAAAACCTTTAATTAATGGAAACATATTAAATTAAATTAAAAAACAATTTAAAGCTTAAATAAAAAAATACATTTCCTTGTTTAATACGCATCAATGATATTTAAAAATGGCACATAGAATTAATACAACATTAAAATAGTTATATTTTAATAAATAATATTTTACATTCATTTTTCAATTCAAAATAGATGTTTAAAATACGTTATAGTTAAATAATAAATATGTTCAATTTTTATATATTTTTAATATAAATTATGTATTTTTAACTCTATGAAATATCGATAAATTATTTTAACATTAATATTATAGAGTTTTTATTTTAATTCCCTACCTCTATTACTTTCTCAAGGAGGGTGTTACAGTGCCAGTGGTTGGCCGTATGTCGTGCTGGACTTACTACTATTTTTTTTTTTTTTAGTAGTAACTTGCACTCAGATTTTGCGAATAAATAAAAAGAAGTACAATTTCTCAAAACTTTAAATTACTCAGAAGTGTCCGTTACCTTTGCGATTCAGTCTCTGGATCATTTTGGTTGCTGTTTTTGGAAATCAAAGTTCATCACAGTAGAATGAATTAAAATACATTTCTTTTATTGTTACAATCTATATGAATGCTACGTTTCGTAAACCATGTGATGCCCAGAACAATGGGGAAGCATCAATTTCGTCCAAGTTACATTCTCTTCCATGTGTCCGATTTGTTCCTTAAATTGTTTCCTTAACTTGCTTTTCCCTCATTAGAAAATTTTGGGCTGCTTGAAGCTGATAAAACATTAGGAGACTTCAGATTCAACCGGGGCAAGGACCATGACTGGCCCTTGAGATGTAGACATCATTACTTGCAAGAAATAAGGAGCTTGAGCTGTAACAGACACTTCACTAATCCGTTATCTTGTCCAGGGTCAGTTATTCAAAGACGAACTGACTCATTTTCCTGCAAGTTAGGGCAAGCTCTCACCCATCGCCCTTTCTTTCCACAACTTTTACACATAAAAGTCCTGATTTCCTACCACACTTCTTTTCTTTTATGGACAGGGTATTTTGCAGCTCTCCAATCTGCATGGGTGCTTCTGCGGGAGCTGCATTTTCACTGCCTTCAGGATATTTGATAGATCAGGTAACATATTTCGGCTGCTGACTCATCCGTCCAAGCAGCTTCAGATGTCAGTGGTTAGAAAATAATCATGTGATCCACTAGGTCTTGACAGCCTTGTTTAAGAGTTAACGAGCCAGTATGAGCTGATTGGATTGTATGACCCTTACCTAAAACAGAAATCAACTGGGACATGAACTAGGTCTAGCTAAGCAACAGGGGTATCTAATTCAATGTGAAGGGTGTTTCCCACATCAATGCAACTTTGTTAAAAAACAAGATCACAAACATTACTTTGGCTGTGTTGTCTGGGAATAATTATAGTTTTGCTTAAAAATACAGTTGGCATTGGGCCATAAAGTGTTCAAATTTAGGAGGATGCTCTCCGATCCCCGCCTGGTGGAGCTAAAGTCAAATTAGCAGTGACAAGCGGATTTAGTAATGCTCCTATGCTACAATTTGCATTTTCTTCTGGGCTAGAAAAACGTCTCATAGATTTGTCATAAAGAGAGCATAGTAGTGTTCCCTTCCTTAAATTAGGTATTCATTCATTCAATTGATTAAGCAAAATTACTCATTCCTGCTGAGCGACCTCAAGCTCTTCATGAATTTTTTTAAATGCTTGGACCATTATCCGAATGGGACTCTCAAACAGGTCCATTTGTGGCATGGCGCACAGTCAGGGCTTTGAAATTGCAAACCTGTTGAAATCTGTGTGTCGGTGAGCATAATAGAATGTGCAATCAAACTCAGAAATCTGGGGAGAAAAATGGAAAGTAAGTGAGAGAGAAATCCAAGACTTAAGCCCACTCTCATTTGAGTTTGCCTTTTTCAAGGGACAGCACCACTCTGATTTGATGTTACATGGGTAGGTAGATTGGACTAGCTGGAAGACAAAGGACAGATGGTAGATACATACAACTAGCCAAGTAACATAGAACAAATAACAAATGTAACCCAGCTTAGTGGTTCTAGCAGAGGATGCTGCTATTATGAGCCAGGATCCAAACAGGAATCTGGCAAAGGCCCCTTAGCACTGCTGAACTTTGACAGGTAAGAATCTGCAAAGAAAACTGAAAAAAGACAGCACAACTAAAAGACAAGGCTTGAGTGGGTTTAACAGGGACTGACCGTGAAGAATATAACAATGAGGGATGCGAAACAGGAGCTAACTAATGTTAACCCATTACTGCTGGTAATTCAAACCCCCAGGCCCCCACCCCTGTGCCGAGTTTTTTTTGGTTTTGACTGAAAATAGCATCAACTAACTGTATGCTATGCTAAAGTCGCAATCTTCCCAGCTTTCAGTAACATGTATAGTTGAAGAAAAACACAAATATTTTCCTCAGTTTTGGCATTTTTTAAAGAGGTAGCCTACTTTTCCTATTTTTATTCCTTTCAACCTACTTCCAGTTTGTGGTGGAACCAGTGTAAAACTCAGGCGTGAAACAGGAAATCTATAGATTTCTGAAAATGAGACAAAATTCCAAATTCAGCAAGCGGTCCTATTGGTAGATCCCTCTAGGTTTTCTCAAAGAAACTAACTTTTAAAATAAAGAAATATTGAACATTTGTTGGAAAAAACACCATTTGTGACAAAGCTTTCATCTGTAACTTTTTGTCATGATGCCCAATTTACAAAAGAAATAATTTCTGCTTAACCCTTAAGATTGCTGGGATAGATAGTGCTTGTAGGTTCTCCAAGAACCTGCGGTACCAAGAGCCAACAACTGAGATGCAATGTACAATGTTCTTTTTATTGTGTACTGAGTATCGACTAATTCTTATGGTGAAATATGTAGAGTGAAAAATGGCATCAAGGAAACCTATCTATTTCTGACATAGGCACAAGATATGAAGTTTAGGAGCAGTGGTTATGTGTACATATCTGAACTTGTGGGTACCCATACTAGAATGTGATTTAGAGGGTATTTTTCAAAATGTCTTCTTTCTTACACATGGGCTTACATTTGGAAGGCATAAAAGCAGTGACATCCAATTGATAACAACAAATGTTCTACTGTTCTATCTTTTCACGTGTCTTCTGATACAAATGGTAACTCACTTGTATGTGTAGGCCTAATGCCCACAAAGGAAAATGGGCAAAAGCACAACATGGAGGACATTTTCCCACTGAAAACCTACTTTTTTTTCCTAATGTGGATAGCTGTGGATCTTTGGCCCTAGCTTAGGTGGCACCGGAGGAAACCTAGCAAACCTGAGCATTTCTGAAAACCAGACACCTATCTGAATCCAGGAGAATCTTGTGTGTGGCAGCTCTCACCAGATCTTATGACCCAGAATCCCTTGTAAACCTCAAACCTTGACTAAGAAAACACATTTCCTCACACTTGTGTGATGGAAACATCGGGAATCTACAGGGAGCCACAAACTTCCTTCCATCTGGCATTCCCCCAGGTCTCCCGATAAAAACAATACCCCACTGATGTGGGTAAGGCTAATGCCTGCGTGAAGAAAAGGGCCAAAACTGACATGGACACTTCACATTTTTCCATGTAACAATGACCCCTTTTTTACAATGATGGTAGCTGTGAATTGTGGGCCTTAGCCCATCTGGTACCGTAGGAAACCTAGCAAACTTGTACCTTTTGTGAAAACTAGACACCTGTGGGAGTCTAGTGTGGGGTGACTTGTGTGGCTCCCCCAGTTTTATTTATCCAGAATGCCTGCAGACCTCACACTTTGCCTGAAATCACACATGTTCCTTACATTTCTGTGATGGAAACTCCTGCAAGCTGCAGGTATCCACAATATTCCAAACCCCAGCGTGACCCACACTTAAGCCAAATTTGGAAAATAAATAGAATTGCCCCTCTTGCCATTGGAGTTATCTACTATGGCGAAGGGGGCATTAGACAATTTTCCCTTCCCCTTGTCGTCTGGGTTTTCCAGATGATGATAGGCAGTGAACACTGACCTGTATGTCCCCACATCTAAATCGTGTGGGCGGACATGGAAGTCAGCCTCAGACAGCCCTTATTCAGTTGGGTCATAACCATGCCAAAGACAGATTACATTTTGCCATGGTTACACCAGTGGTCCGTCCGCATATAAATCAGGCAACCAGAACTTCATCTTGGTGGTAAGGATACTCTGTCCTGTCGCTGTAGCAACGGGGCATCCTTACAATCACAGATATAAATGTGGCACTAATTTATAAATGTATCCACCACTCATACTGGTTGTTTTTGCCACCTCCTGAAGTGTTTGTTTCAAAGAACAAATACTAATCACAGTGCCAGAATACTGAAACCAAGACTACTGGAGGTGAGCCATAAAGCTGCATCAAAGCAACAACCACTGTATGGTCCATTCACAAGCCATTCATGCACCACACACAAAACTTTCATTCCACCAGCCATGGGCTTAATTGAACAGATCAGGGCACTTACATCATCAAACGCCTCAGGACACAATCCTCATTCAAAAGACCCTCTAAACCAGATATCAATTAACTTGCATACAAGCACATCACAAACAAAACCTCTATAAACACATATGTCCTGACATGTTTACGATTGGCGCCTCCACAATCTTCACAAATTAATAAAAAGTTTGAAAAAGTTTTTACTACCTGTCAAGTATTCACCTCCGTCGAAATTATGATCCTTACAGAATGTGTGCCAAGTGAAACTTTACTCATAGCTTTCATGACAGTCACATGAGGCTCAGGAAGACCTGTTTTTTAATGTGTCTTCAGCGCACTCACTGTGCTAAATCCAACTCCTTCTAGTTTGTGGATACAAGGCACACAAAATTCTCAAACTGAGTGAGTATATCTACTTTCAAAACTAAGATAAACATACTGGGGAAGTGTGAGAAACTGGGTTGTTTGTTGACTGGGGTGTGAGCCCTGGTCAAGCAACAGCACAGTCCCTCGCAGGGCACCACAAAATGTTACTATATTAACCTATGCTTCACCCTGGTAGCATGGCACTAAAAGCAGCCAGGCTGAACTTAGAGGCAATTTGTATTTATACAGCACACAAACAGTAATAGAATGAAAACACACCACAAGAAAAATCCCACATGAAATGTGATAAATAGAGTACATTTTTATAGATTATTTGACACCAAAATGACAAACATCTATTTAATAGAACCAGTGTTATGACTTTTTAGAGTTTTTGGTAAAAGCTAACACCTGTGTCAACGGTGGAGATCTTGTCACGCGAGACCATGCCAACCTTTAAAAATATGACCGATCGAGATGGAGCGCAGTTCTGATACAAGAAGTGGATTAGGCCTGGTCAGTGCTTATCGTCGGACATAAAAGAAATTTAAGAAACTTGTTTTGAGAATGTAAAGTTCAGCAGGGCAAGGATGCAGGACGTTTCCGAGGAGGCAGCATCGTCACTGGATAGGCTTGGGTCAAAGTTGCAGAGAAGATTTCTATATTTGGACTTAGTTTCTTTTTTTGAATTCAAAAATCTCCAGCAGGATGAGGCAGAGGGCTGTAGCCGAAGGCAGTTTCACAAGGCCGGATACACCTTAGGTGAAGGACTGCAGAATAGGATTTTCTGCAGTGGAGAAGAACAAAGGGAAAGAAGCCACAAAGTCAATCTAACCAGCGATGCACCTCATGTGGAAAGGCCCCCAAATTGATTCCAATCTCCTCCTGGTTCTCAGAGCAGTTTCTGGTCAAAACCTTTCTCGCTAAGTCCTCAGTTTGGGGATTTGCCCATCTGGGCACCTTTAACACCACAACCAAGGGTCCTAGTCCATCTGGACATCACCTGGGTGTTCAGGACTCACTAAGGCTGGGTTCAAGGTGGTAAGAGCTTTTTGTGCCCCTGTGGCTCTGAACAGGAGGCCAGCAGACTAGTTCTTGGTGTCACTTTGTTAGTCTTGGGTTCCGGTGGAGATGTAGGGCTGACCTTTGAGGGTTCAAGGCAGGCTCCAGGCAATAAAGCAGTCCTTTTAGGTACAGCACAGCAGTCTTGTAGAGTGCACAACTGATTTGCATATGGCTGGGTCTAAAGCGGAATGGCGTGGTGTGCAAAAAACGATGAATTCAACCCAGATCTGTGACTGGGGGTGAATGTTTTTTGTTCAGCATTCCGTCCATCATCTGTTCTTTTAGTGTTTGTTGCCCTAAGTGGAAAGGGTATTCCAAGACATAGGTCCCGTGCTCCCTATGCCCCCTGATTCAGGCTGTACTGGCTAATAAGGGGGTGATACCCTGAAACCAGTCTCAGGATGTTAATTTCTGGTCCAGGGAGTACCTGGCCTGGCAGTTTGAACTAGACTGTTCCCATGGGGCGCAGGGTCAAGACTGATTTGCATATGGTTGAGTCTAAATTGGAATGGTGTGGGAAAAAACGATGGCTTCAACACAGATGGGTGACTGGAGGTAAATGATTTTTTGAGCATTTTGGCCATCATCTGTTCTTTTTGCATTTGTTGCCCTAAGTGGGACAGGTATGCCCAGGCATGGGTCCCGTGCTCGCTAGGCCACCAGATTTTAGCTAGCCTAGCTGATGTGGGGTGATACCCCAAAACTGGTCCCAAGATGCTTGTTTCTGGTCCAGGGAGGACCAGATCTGGCAGTCCCATTGGGAGCAGGGTCAAGACTGATTTGGATGTGGCCTGGTCTAAACTGGAATGGTGTGGCGTGCAAAGAAACAATGGATTCAACTCAGATCTGTGACAGGGGTTGAATAATTGATTTGTTCAGCATTCTATCCATCATCTGTTATTTTTACCTTCTAAAAGTAGCATTTTCAAAATTGTACTAAAAAACAACTTTGCCATTAAGTAGCGTTTCTTATTACCTCTCCAAAGACACTAAACATGACATAGCTACCTGCTCTCAATTGGAAATTGCAACTTATTAAATGTCCAATATTATCCTTCGGGAATGTTAGGCCTCGCAGTAGTGAAATATGAATTTAGGGGGTTTTCACTACCAGGGCATGCAAAACTTACAAGTAGATGCCTAACCTTTTAATTACAATACACCCTGCCCTATGGTCTATCTAGGGCCTACCTTCTTAAGGGTGACTTATATGTAACAAAAGGGAAGTTTAGAGCTTGGCAAGGCGGTTTTACTGTCAAGTCGACATGACAATTAAAAAAACTGCATTCAGGTGGTGTATAGGTAGTAGTACCCTCTTTAATGCAAGCCTCATGACTATGTGTTGTAAACTGAGCTCGACAGTGGCGGCAAGAAAAATGGACCTTCCAATATAAGGCTCCCTCCCATAACACAGTCTTGCATATGTTTCCCACATAGTTTTCGAAGTACCTGGGCTGAGTAGGTTCTCCTTGTGAAAGGGGACGGTAGTAGGTCGATGATGGTAGATCCCATTGCCCCGTCCTGTTGCGGACGGGCGCAGACGGGCTGGTCTTAGGCTAGTCTTTGGCGCCGTCGATGGTGCCCCTCTGCGCGCAACCGCTGCGTGCTTGGGCCGACGACTGGCTAAATAGTCCTTCTCAAGTGGTGCTAGAGCGCTAACCGCTCGACTGCCTCGGTGTTGCTGGGTGTGTCTGGCTCTCACCTGCCCCGCCCTCCGCTCAACGGTATTGGATACCGAGTCGGACCGGGGCGGGCAGGCTTGAACACTGAGCACAGACCGGGAAATCAGCCCCTGGTGCCCCTTACAGGTCTTGCAGGCCATAAGCAAGTCCATTCTTTCCTCAAGTAGAGGAAACTACAGCTGCTGGCCTGGTGAAGTAGTGACCCATGGAAGGTACATATCCATGTAGAGCCATTAAAAGGTATATGTTATGGCAGCTTTCCCTTAGTCAATTTTCTAATTCTTCACTTTTGTATGGTACAAGATAAAGCAAGTAGTAAAACACAGAGCTGGCTGAGATGGGCCCTGAGGACAGTAACAACTCTTCTGCCTCCTTTCCTTGTTTATGGCAGACTCTGCGACAACAACATTGTTAAGTCTTTTTAGCTGTTGCAGGAATACGGTCAGCAAAGTGTTGATCCTACAGCCTAACCATGTCCTCCAGAGCATGTGAAGTGGAGGCTGATGCTGCCGTATCAGTAAGACTTCCAATGACGGTTATCTGAAAGTCAAGGAAAGACATGCGTCTTCCTGTGGTGGTTTGATGATTAAAAACATGTGCATAGTATGTTGCCATCTGGATCAGGTGGGTAAACAGCTTCTTATACCAACTGCAAGTTTTACTACTTTCATTGTCAGGCTGAAGAACCTGGTCAGTCTTATACACTTCTCCCATGTACTTGTTGCAATCAAGTACATGGGTATACCTTGATGGGGGATGTGCTCTCATCATGAACTGTAGTGAGCATGAACACATCACACCTATCAGAGAACTTGAATGTGTGCAGTTTGTGGGAATGCAACACAGTGCCCTGAAGGTTTGGAGTTTCTTACAAATAAGCTTCTTCGGAATTCCTGTGTGGTAGCAATGAACTGTACTGCATGCCACAGTGCCAGCTATGTACATCTAACTGAGCAGCTCTACTCCCGTATAAACGTTGGCCATATAAAGTTTATATCCTTTGTGAAGGAGTGGCTAGACAAGCTCCCATACAATTTCTCCTGTGACGCCTAGTGTGGGAGGGCAACCTTTTTAAAGTAATCTCCTTCCATGTATACACTGTTAAGCTGTGTAAATAGGCAGTAGAGCCCTCATATAGCAGTACAACTTGATGCCATGATGAACTCTTTTGCTCTGAATGTACTGTCTGAACAGCAGCCACCTTTGTACAGGACTTCGAGCTTGGTTTGTGCACTAACCCCATTTTGAAGGTAAGGTCCAAAAATGTCTACAAATCCTCAAGCGAAGTTAGAAACCCCACACATCCACAGAACCAGAGCAGGAGGAAGAGCCTTCTACATTGCAGCAAAGACCTGGAACGAGCTCCCAGTCAACATCAAACGCTCCACCACTCTGCACACCTTCAGGAAGAGCCTCAAGACCTGGCTCTTTGACTGATCCGGAGTTGCAACCTCCTCCCCGGTGCCTTGAAACCCTCACAAGTGAATAGCGCACTTTATAAACTCCTGATTGATTGATTGATTGAGAGTCCACCGATGTGCCCTAGATTAAGGCCCGTGAGTGTCTCAATGGTCCCTCAGAAATTGTTCTGCATGCAAATTTGTTTGCTGCACAATTCCCTCAATGAAGTCAAAATAAAAAAAGAGATGGACGTAGTCAATCAGTAAAGACTTTGCTGTGAATGGGGTAATTTAGGACTGCACTGAATTAGGGGGCTGCCAAGAGAGCCCCCGGCTGTGCTTGCTGCAACACGTGCCTACTCTTTGGGTTCGTCTACCCTGCTATGGTGTCTCTGGTACACAGACTGTGCTCTTGAAGGAACATCATGACTGTCATCATAATTTCCCTCAGAATCGCTGGAAGACAGGTTGCCAGAGGGAACTCCATAGCGTGAAATATCACTTCCAGATTCTGCTCCGTTTTCCTCTCCGTCAGATGCTGTCTCAGTATCTGATCCTGCCTTAGAACTGTCCTCAAAATCTTGAGTTAGAGCCTGACAACAGTCATCCAAAAGACGCCTTCTCGGCTGACTAGCTAAAACTTCCCTACTAAAACACTGTCCTATATAAAAGGCTCAAGTATTGATCTAAATCAATCGGAGGGTGTGTACACCCTTGAGATGTATGCAAAAGTAAATAAACAAACAATTACTGCTGTTTTGTTGAATCTGCAGGTTCTCCAAAGACACAAAAAAAGACGCTAAAAAGACACAGCATTACTTCACCTAGCCACATACCCAGTTGCAGAGGATGGCTTATGCAAAAAACTATTATTGTTGGAGGATATTCCAGGCCATTGCCAGTATGGAAGTAATTTTCCAAAGCTACAAATCTACCTCAGATCTCAAGAAGCACACATTTACATAGCAGCCCCTGAAACTTTAAGCAATTATAATTTTTATTAGCTTTAATAATTATATTTTTTTTCAAAAGACGAACGAGTGAAGCATCCGATCTGGCCGCACGACTTGCGCGGCCAGATCGGATGCTTCACTCGTTCGTCTTTTGAAAAATAATATAATTATATCGGGACCATTATACAAGGTCTATCGGCTGTGGGTTCGACTTGGACAGCGATTCCCCAAGACTACGGATACGACGGTCCATTGCGGCTGTCTTACCCTGTATACAGACTATTTACTCGTCTGCTTTTACCTACATGTCTTGTATATGGGCACCAAGCTGAGACCACAGACACAGCGGAGACACTAGATGCCCCAAGCTGCATCAGACACGACTATACGTTATCAACTACTCACCTCTATTTCGTGTTGTGAATATCATTAGTCCCCAGATAATTGTCCTGAAGAGACCCCTTACCCAGAGTGGGTTGAAAGGTCGTCGACACCAACAAAGGGAGAGCAAAAAAGATTCGTTATACTATCACATGCCTCTCATTGTTTTTTAAGACCTCCTAAATATTATGTTTACTTTGTAGGCTATGATCACCTCACTGGGTTCTATTATATCTTTTCTCACCTTTTCACCGTTTTTCATATGTGCCTGAAAAATATAAAATGTTTGTGATACAACTGTGATTTATGTAATAAATTACATTTACTTCGGCTGAAGTAAATAAGCTCTCCAGGCTAATTAAGTAATTGTTTTCTTTGGCAAAGTGAAATTATTCTTGGTATACTCTTTTGTTCTTTGAGTAAATCAGCTGTGAGTATAATTTCTACTCCATATTACAAATGTACTATTTTGAATAAGTTCCTTGTGAACATTTTCTTACTTAATATTTTTATTATAGTATCACTTCATTATTTTATGATTTGTAAACATGGTAAAACTGTCTAGGTAAACATTTCACCTCATAATTCCAGTTTAGCTACCAAATGCAGATATAAGCAACTGAAACATGACAAGTCAACCTTTTGCTCGGCCCTTCCACTATGTGCACAAAGATGCCACTACAGATGACACGATTGCTTCTCCCAGAGTGAAAAACACTTTATTTTTCAGAATTATGTCCCCTGAGGAGTAGTTGGCCTGTTACCATGAAGGACTGACACCCCCACACAAATGTCCTTGGTGGCCTAGTGGATTTATTGACTGTGGATTGTTGTGCAACCGTGATCCACAGCCAGAAAAAAACAGTTTCAGGAAGGCCTAGTTGGAAAGAAGAGACTCTTTCCTTCCAAATGATGCCTCCCAAAACCCTGGGAGTCTGTTTCGGGCACCTTTTCCCTCCAGAGTAGTAGAGAACCTCCTTTCAGCCACTCCAGTGGGAAATCTGTTATGTTAGCAGGCCTCACTGCATGCTGATGTTGCAGATGTGCAGTAGTGGGGGGTGTGGGGGCTGATGCAAAAGAGATTCCATATCTCCGCCTAACTTGCTAAAAATAAAGCAGTCCTCCGGTGTAAGCACTGTAGGACCCTTTCCAGCCCTTCCCAGTGTTGGCCAATAGCTGATGAACTTCCCAGTGTCAGCCGTTCACCAAAGGGGTTAAAACAAAGTCAGAGAGCCAGTCTAATCACACTACTCATTGAAGGCAAAGACGAAAGGCTGAAAGGGATTTTAAATAGGTCACTCTTAATCTTGATCTTGAAATGACCCTAACAAGAGAAGTGAATGTGCATGAGTCTACAACTAACCTTTGCTGTTGGTTTTATCCTGTATTATCAATACTTTCTACTTTCCCACAGTTTATAGATCTTCTGTCAGACTTTGCTACACCTTTGTGGAACAGCCATGCTACTTTTATTAATCTTGGTGATTTTAATGTGTGGGACAATGTTATCAATAATGCTCAGGCTAAAAATCTGGTCCAGTTTCTGGCGGCTTTTAGATCTTTCAAATGATTAATAGCCCTAACCACCAAGCCAGTCATTGACTTGACCTTATTTTCTCCACTCAAGGTTTGATAGGCTATGGGAAGTTATGCCTATGCTCTTGACTGGCCAGTAATGCATTACAACCTAAGGCTCCTTGCTCCCTGTGAATGCTTTATTCCTGGTGCTTGGGCTGGGGTGTAACTCCGTTCCCCAGACAGAGCACTCTCAGGAGGAGGCGGGCCACCACCTACTGATGCACTCTAAGGTGCCAGCATCTCCCTGCCATTGGGACGTGGCTATCAATGCCTGGGCCAAGGGCGGGCCCATCTGTGCCTATCAGAGCCCGGTAGATGCTGGGCTGGGCAGCGTCCCTTTTATCTGGTGCTGTGTAAGGTACTGTGACTTTTTATATAATTGTTGTATTGTACCTGTTTGAGGAATCTCATGGGGAAATGAAAGCCCACCGTGGGTGTCTCTAAATTCACCTCTACTTTTACCATTGATGGTTTTCTACAGAGAGCTATTAGTGTAAAGTCAAAATAAATTGAATTGGCAGAGCGACGTTTGTCTCTGCATTCACCCTCGCCCTCATTGCTCCCTGCACCTGGCCAAATTTTGGATTGAGCAACTCCACCATCTGCAGGAAACAACACTAGTATGGTTAGTCTGAGTGTGGCAGATTTTGATACCAACCTTCCAGCATCCTCTTCTAGTGTGGCACCAACAGAGGTGGCTGGATGATCTCGGCCTCAGCTGCAGTCATACAGTAAGCCGAAAGGTGATTCAGCTAGAGGGCCGATGGTGAAAAGGAAAATGGTCGAGCCTCCTACTAGGTCCAAGAAACAACGTGTGCCCAATTCAATCGACGAGGGGCCTCTAGACGCTGGACTCAAGGACCTAATTTTGGAGTGTGTCAGGGACATATGCAAAAATGTAATTGAAGTTCTGGTGAGTAAACCGGAACCTATCTACAGCCGTCTTGCATCTATAGAGTCTGAGTTACATTGGATCAATGTCACCCCTGGAACAAATTGCAAACTGCCAACCCTAGCCCCAGGTCCAGTATCTCACCCCACTAGGATCATCTCAGCATCTTCAAGGGTAGAGCCTGAGCTAATTCATCCATTGTCCAGTTACAAACCTACACTCAGAAGCTACCAGTGCACAGGCCAGTATTTTTAAACTCTAGTAATTATTCTTGGGCAAGTGATCCCCCTACGGTGGTCGGGCCGAGCAAAACCTTTGCATCTCCCACCTGAAATTACATTGTATTTAATATTCTTGAAGGTATTCCACCACTGATTCTGGAACTCTGGAAGACTGGGATAGCTAAAAATTCAAGTCAGCGCATTGGTGCAGGAAGAATTGTAACTGGCCAACTGATCTGGCAGATTAAATTATAATGTTACGTAAAGTGGGTTGGCTTGGGTCCTCTTCTAAAAACATACAAGGAGAATACATTTAGGTTAATTTAAGGGATCCTGGTCTGGTTTGAGCGCTCCTGCAATAGATGAACCCAGTATTGCATAGCAGTAATAGGGTTCAAGCACTTCCATTGGCGTTTTTCTATCACCCATGCAACTTTTGGTTGGCTAATTCACACAGGGCTCGTTTTCCTTTTGCATTGTCTATACCACCTCCTTTGACCACTTACTGCCGCTTTTCCCTTCTCTGGACTAACAGATAGTGATTGACTACCACTTGTGGATGTAAATGATGACATTGATTTTAAAGGACTGGAGTCTCGAATGGTGGGGTGGTAACTGTTGCATGTGACGACATGGTACCCCTTGAGGAGTAGAAAAACCAAGTAACCTACCACAGATTAATGCCATGCACAAAAGATTTTCAATGATTTCCTGGAATTTGGCTAGGATCTTCTCTAAACTTGTTGACTCCGATTAGTCCAGGATTATAGGGGACTATGATGTCTGTTTATTTCCAGGAAACTTGGGAAGTAGAGAAAGTATTTGTCAATTGTTATGTTTCTTACAATGTGGAGTCAAGGCCACCTATAAAATCTGGGCGGGCGATACGAGGGTTGCTGATTCTGATAAAAAAATGTGTTGCATTCCCGCACAAGGCAATGGCAATAGATGCTCCCTACCTAATGGGGGTATTGCTTAAATTCTGTGTTGGATGTGACATTATTGAATGTTTATGCTAGATCAGTACCTACATATAACGAATCACCCGTTCTGGCTATGCTTGTGAAACTCCTGGAAAGGTATCAGCCGCTAGTGAAATAGACCCCTGCTCAAGAAGCCCTCAGCAGACCCCAGGGACCTCAAGAACTACGATTCATCTCCCGCCTCCCCTTTGCGGCCAAAGTCACTAAGAAAACCATCAATGCAAAACTAACAAAATTCATTGAAAAAAACTCCATCCTCGACACCTCCCAATCCGGGTTCCGCAGAAACCACAACACTGAGACCGCTCTTCTCGACGCCAAACACGACATCCGCACCCTCCTCGACCAAGGACACACCGCGGCCCTGACCATACTCGACCTCTTAACTGTGTTTGACACTGTCTCCCACCGCACACTCTCCACCAGACTCCACAACGCCAGCATACAAGGAACCGCACTCGACAAGATCTGCTCGTTCCTCATTGGCTGAGCCCAAAGAATCAGACTGCCACCCTTCCTCTCCGAACCCACGGTAATCAACTGCGGAGTACCCCAAGGATCATCGCTCAGCCCCACGACAGCCCAGACTCAGCATATTATCCTATGCCGACTACACCCAGCTCATCCTCCCCCTCACCAAGGACCCCATCACCACCAGACTCAACTTCCAGGAAGGAAAGAAGGACGACGCATCTTGGATGAGTGGCAGCTGCATGAAACTCAACTCGGAGAAGACAGAAGTCCTCGTCTTTGGGCCCTCCCCCTCTGCCTGGGAGAACACCTAGTGTACCACCGCCGTCGGCAGACCTCCCAACCCCACGGACCATGGCCAAAACTTAGACATCGTACTCGACTCCTCCCTCACCATGACTCATCAGATCAACACTGTCACCGCCAGCCTCTTCAACACCCTCTGCATCCTCCGAAAGCCCTTCAAATGGATCCCCCAAGACCAGGAACGAGCTCCCGACCAACATCAGCCACGCCCCCTCCCTGAACATCTACAGTAAAATACTCAAGACCTGGCTTTTCGACTGATCGGAGCTGGACACCCCCCACCCCCAGAGCCTTGGGACCCTCACAGGTGAGTAACGCGCTTACAATTCTCTGATTGATTGAGTGGGCGTAGGAGATCTTAATGTGTCTTTCGAAACCTCTAGAGCCATTATTTTTTTATTTTTTTTAATATAACTTTTTATTGAAAACCAATTTCACAGCAGTGCATCGACCTTGACATATTAATTGACATCTCTACTGGCAAAATATACATACAGGTGTTGGAGACAACCAATACTATACTCATGACATTAAAAAAAAAAAAAAACCCTTCCCTTAATAAAACAGCCTAGAAATGGTGACCTCTCTACCCTGGGCTTCGGAACGCGTCCCAGATAGAGTATAGCTAACGGTCTTCTATCTTGGAGTCAATGTGCGTTACTTTGTGCCTCTAATAAAGCCCCCCTCTCCCTCCAAAGCTCAACTGTAGGAGAAATACAAATGTCCCCCCGGTATTTGTTCCATCGTCCCCACTTATGATCCCATTTTCGCGGGCAGCCTCGGTGTTTGTTCTCTGCCACCATGGCCAGATCCATATCCGAGGCCCAAGCACGTAGCATCGGCATTGCATCTATCCCCCATTTCTGTGCAATATTTATTTTGGCAATGGCCAATCGCAGGGCCGCCCACTCCTGCTCCATCTGGGTGAGGTCTGTCGCATCCCACACATTAAGGAGGCAGAGCCGGGGAGAGGGAGCGACGGGTTTGTCTATGGACCTCGCCATTTGTCGGGTGACCTCTACCGAGTACTGCTGGATGTGGGGGCACGCCCAGAGGATGTGTAGAAATGTCCCTATTTGATGACAGTGTCGTAAACAAAGTGCATCAGGACGTCATCCCAATTTATGCAACAATTTCGCCTCTTTAGCCATTATTATGTTAACTGAACAAGAAGATGAGCTATGGGAAATACACTGTGTATCCTGTAAACCCTTGCATTATTTTTCTAATGTAGCACTTCAATGTGCTTCTATTGCCGTGGGCAGAGGCGTAACACAGACCCCCGCAGCCCCTGCAGTGCGGGGAACCCCAAGCTCTAGGGGGCCCCCTCGGCACAGCACTCTGGCCGGAGAGCTCCTTATTGAGCCCGGAGGGGGCCCCTCTACGTACGGTGCAGGGAGGCCCCCTCAATTTTTGTTACGCCAGTGGCCGTGGGGCGATTCCTTAAAGAATTAAATTGGCAAACATGTTCCGATATGAACAGATCCCCTACATTTAAAAGGAGCTCCTGCTCAAGTGTAATTCATTACGTTCTTTTTATTGTATGTCTCTGGGCACTTCTCGAGGATATGATGGTTATTAAATGCAGTGATAGTGTTCACAATCCATTGATCACATCCTTAATAGGGGATGCCCTTAAAAGAAATTGGACCACTTATTCAACTCTGGTTCTGGTGCCTGTTATAGCTAATAATTTAAGAAAGGTGTCCTGGCCACAAGTAATGTCGAGCCCAAGGCCGGAAGCTCAACTCTGAGTTGTTTGTGTTTTATTGATCTGATAATGGAAGATCACCTGCCACCTTAGCTCCAATTTTGGATATTCATGTGACTTTTTTAATAAGCTGCAGAACATCTACAAGGAAACTGTCCATTTACGTGTAGCCTGCCAGAGGGTCCTAAATAGTTCAATCCTGAGTGTAAGTCATCTAAAGTAAACTTAAGAGAGGCTATTAAGAGGTGAAGATATGTTGACATAAGAAAAGTTCGATTTCAATATAAGACAGCCTTAGCTAAAGTAAGGCGGAACTGGGAGTAAAATAACTGCCAGGATCTGTTGCACTTCATTAAAACTCATCGCACATGGGAGCCTTGACAATAAACATATTCATCATTATCATATTAAGCCTGAAAGATGGGTAGAACATTTTACTGCGTTGCATGCCCCTGAAAGTTCAGATACTCTGACATTATTTGTGGTAATAAGTGGTTCTAATGGAGTTGTCTCTGACTAGCCCATTGGATGACCACTGAGTTACCATTTTTCAATTTAGATGACACTTTATCTGCAATTAATTGACTTAAGTCAGCAAAAGCCTCCAGTCCCGATCGAATACCTGGCGGCTTATATTAATCTGAGCCGGAGGTTTGGGCAACCTATATCAACCTCTCATCTAATGCAGTAGCTGTGGGGGAGAAATATCTGCCACGTGGAGGTGGGCGGAAATAATACTGGTGTTCAAGAAGGGGGATGCCAATAACCCAGCTAATTATAGACCTATAAGCCTAATAGATAATTTGCAGAATGACTTCTCAAGACAGGTCTTAGGCAAATTGCAAATTGGATTGATAATTTTCTACACTCCAAGCTGGTTTCTGAGCTAAAAAAGAACCTCAGATCAAGTGTTCAGGTTCGCAATCCTATATTAGATATATGTGGTGCTTTGTAAACAAAGACTATATGCGGCTTTCATTGATCCTAGGGCTTCTTCTGACTTGGTTCCCCATGAGATCCTTTGGAGGGTGCTTGTAGTCTTGTCTCCACGATTTATGACAGGAATTATGCACAGGTCCATTGAGGGGGAGGAGGAAAACTGAATGCCCATATTCCTTTTCACTTGAGGTTCACCAAGGGTGTGTCCTCGCTCCTAATTTGTTTACACTGCATAATAAGGATGGGGTTAAGGCATTGATGGCCTGCACAAATGATTTTTCTGCATTGAACGGAGAACAAATTCCCATTCTCCTATTTGCAGACAACTTGTTACTAATTTAAAAAAAATAAAGCTTAGGGTTATAGGATTTGATTGATAAGTTCCTTGAATTTTGTGTGGCAAAGGACATTGAATTGCAAAAACAATTGATGGACCGAATGCTGAACTATGACATACATTCACTCCAGTACAGAGATCTGGGCATACATCCATCGTATTTTTGCTCCCCATGCCATTCCAGTTTGAACCCAGTCATATGCAAATCAGTCTTGACACTGCGCCCAAATGGAACAGTCCAGCCTTAACTGCCAGGCTCGGTCCTCCCTGGACTGGAAACAAGCATCCTAGGACTGGTTTTGGGGTTTCATCCCTCAACAGACAGGATAGTTTGACTCCAGTGGCATGGAGAGCACGGGATCTACGTCTGGGCATACCACTTCTGGGTATTAAACACTAAAAAAGTATAGTATATGGTTTTTGGCAAAAATCTTGCTAGAAGCAGTGTAGAAAAAGGTATCCAATGAGTACCTTGAGGACTGTACTGTTTGGATACAAAATATGTGAGTACACCAATAGAAATCTGAGAATAATTTTGTAAGATTGTTGGCCTTGGTTCCGACCAGTAGTCCCCTAACCCCCCACTCTATTATGATCTAGGAGCCAGGCATATTTCTGATATGGCGCAGCTAAAGCCACTAATATACTGGACCCACATCTGGTCAACTCCTGAGTTATTGGTATATAGGTAAGGTTTCAGGAGCCAATGAAAACGGATGGAGCACTGAAGGTCCTGTGCTTGCCTTTCATCTACAGATGACTTAACAAGCTAGGATTATTCAAATTGTGGGAGAATCCTGAGAATATTGGTAAGCCAGTGACTGTCCTTGTGAAGTTGACTTAGTATGCTTTTGTGTACGACCAGTATGGTATTTGGGCGACACATGGACAGCTAACAGAACAGTTCCTTGCTTTTAAACTGAGCCCTCATTTTGAAATATACTTGCATATCATCTCACCCCCCCTTGCCAAAAGCCTATTTTGTAATGTTCCACCTAGGCTGTCTACCTCTGAAGGCATTCAGTAGTAAATGTTCTTCTGTTCATGGTACCGTGGCTCACAATGGATTTGTTTGAATCTGGGGATTTTTAGATATTTGGCTGACCAAAGAATTTTAAGAACTGATACTTCTGACCCTGTGGTCTTTTCAATTAGCAGTTTTTTACTAAATATTTGGTACAAATGAGCAAAGCTTCTAGCCTTATGCTAGTTTTTTTTGTTTGTTATTTGGTTGCACTACATACTATGCTAAATTGTATTGATTAAAATGCTTCCATGAGTTTTAAAGATCAGGCAGAGGGTTCTGATTAACTTCTAAATATGCTGGTATCCACTAAACTCTATGGTTTTATATTGATTTTATTTGATTGGTACTTTGCATAAATCTTTAACATTGAACAACGTAACAAGTACTATTTGATGTTATGCTTTGGGTGGGCTCTTGGTCTATGTTGATTTTTAATACACATGCACTCTATGAATGCCGTATTTTATCTTGATTAGCCTCGCTTTTATTTTTATTTCTCACTGTATTTTGATTGGCTATTTCACTCTTCTTTTTTTTCTTGATGTTTAAAATATCATGTGATTATCCAAAGGGAAGTTTTGTATTATTGCTAATACTGGAAATCTTGACTTTTATGATTGTGTGTTTTAAAATTTGTATAGATGATTTTAATTTATTCCTTGTTTTTATGTGTACTTTGATGAACGTGAACTGAATAACATAATCTCTGATTGATTTATTGATTGATTAGGAGAAATGAATTGTCATTGCTAAAGTTAATTTTTCATGCTGAGAGGCTGCTGAATGCACATAATGACTTTTAAGAACTATTTGCGATTTTGAACTCCTTCGCAGGGTCCTCCTGCCTTTGTCAATATATTACCAAAATACATCGATATCAAACCCTGTATCAATTATAATAGAATATATGAATAAAACAAATCCCAAATATATCGTGGGGCTCCACAAGTCACAAAAAGAGAGAGAATATGACGAAACTAATCATTTTCAAATTTATGAATCAAAATATATTTCACAGTAGCACACATACATTTAAAACAGAAAGTGGGAGCTCAGTGTCAAGTGAACACACAGGGCCTGATTCACAAAGGGACTCCATCCTTGTGGTTGAGGCTCCACGGTCCTGGGGGAGACAATTCTCACTGCGGATATTCCGCTCCAAGTGCGGTGACTCGCCCACGACTGCTGGGCCTCCAACATGAGTGCAGAGGCTCTTAGGGAATCAGGCCCTCAGTGCTCAATAATTCTTGCAAACAGCACAAAAAAACAGTGATCATAATAGAATCAAGAGGCAGCTGAAAGCACACAACAGAATGTGTAGATTCAGAGATATTTCAGAGTTTCAAAGTCCAAAATAAGGAACAAAGGGATCTCTGTATGTAAAGTACAGTCAACTAGAGTCTCCCTCAGCTGAGGGATTGCCGACGATGTTTCGATCCATATCTTAACTTGACCTTACAAGATAGCAGTCATCATGCAGCTTCTGTTGAATCTTCCTCCCACAGGAAGTCCTCATCAGCCCATACCCTGTTTATTCCTGACACACCCTAAAAATCTTATCTTTGTTTCTCCACCCAGTTCCTCCCCCTATTTCATACTGTACTCTGAAGTCCATCCCTTTTCCTTCACTTACTGAATTTACAGCTTCTACATAGGTGGACACCATACAAAACCACCAATTGACAACTGTAATATTAAAGTCATCAACCTACCCCTTCCACTTCTCGCCCCTATTATTAGTAAATACATGAATGCTTGCTTAATCACTGGTTATATCAGCAAAAACGCAGACAGGCAATCATCAAACCCCATCTCACACAGCAGACCAATTTCAGACCCTTGATTGCATTGAAAAATCTGTGGTTAGCGATCCACCCTTTCTCATCCTAAAATTTGCTGATTGATGCCCAATCTGGCTTTCTCCCTCATCGTTGTTTGGGAACCATATTATTAAACACAAGAAAAGAACTACTTACTTCATGGCACAAACGACAGTCACATGCCTTGATCTTAATTGATCTATTTTCAATTTTCGTCTATTTTGGCAACAAAATTCTGCTCAAAAGATTGGTGTCATATGTTTGAGTAGTGGGGAATATTCTTAAATAGTTCAAAACTTCTGTCACATGCGTCACATCTTGCCGGCCTCCTTCACTGTTTGTTTGGTGCAACTGGTGTATTTATCGGATATCCATGATACTGAATGCTAAACCATCGAGCAAAAGAAGACGCAACCATCCTAGACCCATTTTGTGCATTGTCCCAGTCAGACCTTAGGCTGCTTCACAAGGACACTTCAGCATGCAATTTCCCATTCATAATGTCTGCCCTCATGAAGGGCTTGTCGGTGCTGCATTTGAAACCGCAATTGCGTCAGGCCAGTTGTGCAGGACTAGTGGAATTGAAAGGCAGGTAGCCTATCTTTGTGACATGCTTTCCCGGTTTTTCAAACCATAGGGACCATACATTATTCTGAACTTAGTAAATTCTCAGGAATGGCCCAGGCCTTTGACTTTCAGCAGGTAGAGTGCTTGTACAGTCAAGGCTTACTCCTAAAGGTTGGTTGTGGGGTTGAACCTTAAATTCATCTAGTACATCTATTACTCACAATAAATCATTTTCAGCCAATGTTATGTCTTTAGGAAAAATCTAAGATTTTATTTCAATTAAGCATAAATGCTTTGTTATATAAACAAATATCCCACGAAAGAACATGCTCTCAGTAAATGTATGCAAGTTCTTTGTGTTACCTTCTGTACCATAGAGAATTTCTCAGATTCAGGACCTGAATTTGGCAGCTGTTTTTGAAAATTATTAGCCACAGTGTAGTGTCTTGTTTGAAGAGAACACAAAGAGGCGGAGTTTATATGTAAGGACACGCTCTGTGCCAGCATCAGGGAATTTGGGTTCTCCTAAAAGCATCAATGTGGTGTCTCTGCTTTCATGATTTGAGGTTTTTAACTTGGGGAAGAGGCCACAAATCATCCTGGGAATGATTAAGGTGGATGGCCTTCTGGGAGAGGTTGGTGCTCGAATGTCCTTGGCTTATGAAATGGTTAAATGCTGCTGGGAAGGCACAAGCACTGTAGATACTCAGATGCCTTTGGGTTTGCATATCATGGGCTGGTCCTACAGGGTAGGCACATGGGCGTCATGTGGATGTTAGTATTCATTGATGCCCGTGGTCAACTACAAACCTATGGAGGCTCTGCTGTCAGCAGTGTACTTTGGACTAACGAGTACTTGTCTACATGCGCTTCTCTCCGAAGTACTGAAATAGAGGGTTGGGTCAAGCTGGACAGTAGGGTATGTTATCTGAACTTGGCACATAGAATTTGCTTTACAAAAGTTTCAGCATAGAAGAGAGAGCAGAGCTGGGTCACCAGCAGAGATTGAGAGACCGAAGCCCTAACCATACCAGTAACCTGACAACCTTGCAGCTAATTTCTATGGTGGAACTAGAGTGGGCACTTTACCATGAAATACACAAGCATCACTCTCACATGCACACCTTTTAGACTTAGAATAAATTGGGTGCATATCATGACAGACTACACAGATGTTCACACAGAGATCTAGTAAACATTCGTCCTACTGAGGTACTCTTGAAATGTGCTGTACCCCAAAACTATACATCAATTGGCGCCAACTGTTACATGTGTAATAGACAGGTCATGAGGACAATAGTTCCCAGAAATAAATGGAGTGTCCACTTGGGGTCTTCCTGTATAACCCAACAGAGCAAAGTAGTCGGTTGTTGTGGAACATTAAAAAGATCTAGACAACTTGGCAGGGGCTCCGTGATATGAGTTTCCTTCAAAGGAAAGCATAGGGAGGCTCCCGTGCCATGACTTTTCAACTCTGCTTACTAGAACAGATCAAGCTGTATGACAGTGTCTATGTGTGAAGGCAACCTATTTGGCCAGTTTCAGTATCCTAATTAAGGTGTACTTGAGGTCCAAGTTCCACTAAAGACACTAAGGAGACTATATTTCTTTGAACTTTTGGAAACAGTCCAAGATTTCAGTACCTTGCTCCTGACTGACTTGTGTCCCTGAAAGTATCCTGGGTTTTAGAGGTAAAGGCACGTTGGAAAAGGAAATCAGGGTAAATATACCAGCAAATCATTGGAGTCAACAGTTGACATTCTACATCCCAGCATGTCTGCCTTCTGACATTTAAGGCCTTTCTTGGGTCTGAGGGTAGGCATGTATTCTTCCCCCAGACAGCCTGCCTCTGCCCCTTAGCCAATGCTGGGCTTAGTAAACCATGAGAGCAGGCCAGAAGGTTGTGTATTTTCTGCCCGGCAGGAAAGAAGTGCAAGGGCCTCATTTTGAGTTTGGCAAATGTGGTATGTTGAAAATGATCATAGTTTGTGCGGCATGCCCACAGATTTTTACCCCGATAATTTTTGCTGGCTAAAGAACTCTGGGGCATATTACAAGGAAGTGGCAGAGTGAGGCATTAGCCGTCATGGCTTAACGCCTCACTCCACCACTTCTGAAACACATAGCTGCACCATATTTACAAAGAAATGGTGCTGCCTTGCGTTTCCCCCTGCGCTGGCGCTACACTTAGCAGTATAGCGCCAACGCAGGCACCCTTGCACCATAGTGCAAGGGTGTCTGTGTGCAGGGGAGGTTTGTTTATATGTAGGAAGGTGTCCCTCCCCGCACATAAACAATCCTGAAATGCCATTTTGTCACTTTTATGTGTGCTGCTTCATGCAGCACACATGAAAGTCACAAAATTGCATTTTCTTTACAGATTGTTTATATACAGGAATGGGAACCTTCTTGTACATAAGCACTCAATGGCAGTTTGCTTTTTCCTTGTGTGCTGCACAAGGCAGCATACATGGAAAAAGCAAAATCGAGGAGAAATGATACATTTCGCCTTGTTTTGCCAAGTTAAGACCAGGTTTTCCCTGGTCTTAATTTTGGCGCTGCCTCCTATGTACGCTGCCCTTGTTCATAGGTGTCAGCGTCAAAATCAATGGGTGTTGTGGTGGAACCCCCACTGCAACACCCACTGCCTACCCTTTACACTCTAACCATAGAGTGAAAGGGGACCTTATTTACAAGGCAGCATTACGTCACGTTAAGTGGCTTAACACTGCCTTGTAAATAAGGCCCTATCGCCACCACAACGTCAGAAAAAGTGACGGTGTGGTGCCGATAGGGGATTGTAAATATGCCCCTCTGTGCACTTTACTGCTGCTTACCGGTGGTAAACTGCCTGTGGCCCTCCTTTCAATGGGATGAAATTGGCATACTCCTAAATGTCCTACTTAATCTATCTACAAGTCCCTTGCATGTGGTACAACTGTGTACCCAGGGCCTGGCCTGTAAGTTAAATGTCACCAGGGGATTTCAGCACCCATTGTGCCATCCACTTAAGTGACAGTGAAAACATGACTGCAGAGCTGTCATGTGTAGTCTAACTGTGGAGATTTAAATTGCAAATTGGACTTATCAGAAGAACCCCTTTTGATATGCCTAAACCTTGCTTTTAAATATTAATAGGTTAATAATAAATTGCTCTTGAGGCAGGGTTCATGCTTTATTTAAAAGTAGGGCATGTAAAGTTTTAATATTACAGTGAAAAGGCCCTAAAAGTTATTTTCACTGTAGCTGGGTTGGCTGCTTAATAGGAAAATACTGGGATGCAGTATTACATTTAATATCGTCATCTTTGGCTAGGAAGCAGCTGCAAAGTTAATTTTTGGACTTTATGAAATATTTAATACAAACCTAATTTATTGGTGAAGTCAGATTGATAATAAACATGTTAGAAAATATACTTTCATAAAGTAACCTTTTCCCTGCCTAAAGCATCTAGAGGACCATGAGCACGAGCTTCAATTGGCACCTGCCCCCTTGCTGGCACCCAGAGCTGATACAAAGGCATTGGGTATGGTAAGGTGTTCTTTTCCTCTGATAGAATGAACATCTAGACTGTAACCAGAAATTTAATCAGATTCAAAGAGACCTACCCTCTTGCCAGCAGATGCAGCTACCACTTGGGCCTGCCCCCGACCTTTGCTCTCCATTCAGCCTGGCTTCAGTTCCAGTGGGAGAGGAGATGGCCCCAGAACTGGGTTTGAGTGACCACAGAGGAGGGGTTGATCATTTCCCTGTCCATACCTCTAGGGTGGGCACAGGAGCTCCATACAGAGGAAGAAAGGTTCTGCCATCTTGGTGTTAGGTAGAAAGGGGTGTTGTGGGATTGGTGGCAGAAGGGCATACAGGAAATGATGCACAAATGGGTAGGGAAACCTCTAGGAACCTTTACCCCTTCGGTTACGGAGAGGCCAGGAGTTTCCTTATTCACAGGTTGATTCCAGGCATAAAGATGCCTCACAGTATGCTCCTCAGAACTCTTCTGAGTCCTTTGGAAGAACATACAAGTGCTCGGACTGCTGTCAGTGGCCTAAGAAGAGCCCTGAAGACTTGACCTGATCTCCCTTTTATACCCAAGACAAAGATTTGGACTCAAAGGTCAGAAGGCTAACCTCCTGTTAAAGCAAAAGGGCGTATAACAGGGTGCAAGGCACCTTATCTGCAACTGCCCATCTGATCATTTACAAATGATCCTGCCTTGGACCCTGCTGCTGGCCTCTGCTGGAGTGAGTTTTTACCCCTTAGGGCTGTCTCTAAGGCCATGGACCCTTGGCTGGCTTTAGAATGTACTCCTCCTAAATGTTCCTAAAACCTGTGATTTAGAAACCTTTAGGTTTCAAAGGCCTTCATAGAGCAGGGACCAACCACTCAAGCCAATCGGACGAAAGTGTGTTTCAGCTGGGCCAAAGATTAAGGTTGCTCCCACTCAGAGCCTTAGCAGCAGATATGGTTCAGTGGGACTTTGCAGATAATGTATCTGCCTCATTGAACCCTACTCTGCGTCATTCGCAGCCTTGCTGAAAGAATCTTATCTCCAAAAAAGTGACTAAGTTTCAAAGTAGAAATCTTCACTGGGCATAGGTGTGAAAAGTATCACACAACTTCAAGTAACTTGAAAATAGATATAAGGGCACTATAGTGGTGATCAGTTCCAGCAGGAAGCCAGTTACAGGGACAAAAAAGGTCTGGTTAAGCAGGTACCTTGCAGTTAAAGCTATCTCCAGTCTAGTTCCAGGGTCTATGGGCAAACCGTCATAGGAATCAATGGAGTGGTCCTGATGCAAGGGATGCTGATGATGTGGAGCCGGTGTTAGGGGTCATCCTGTGGCCAACCCTTGGTCCACGGACACAGAAGGGCGACTTTAACCTCAGGTGGTGATTTCCCACAAAGTCTGAGTGAAGCCCAGCCCCAAAACAGTTGCCACGATCTACTGGTCTACGGTTACAGAAAAACCAGCAGTCCCTTTTAACTGACAGTAACGTCCTTGCTGGGTGATCAGTCTGTACTCTCATGACCCTCCTGGCTACAGAAGACTCAGGTGCAACTTTTGAGGGTTAGAACACAGTCTCCTAGGCTTCAATTTGGGTGTCAGTGGTGATCAGGTGTTCCTGGCTATCAACTCCCAAGGCAGGCTTCGTCAGCTTTTATGACCCAGTAGCTGTAACAGGGAGTAAGCTAACTGACTCATGGAAGCACCTGCTCTGCCTGGGACTCGGGGGCAATTTTCCCGAAGTGGGAAAACACAGGCCCAGTCCTTTCATTGCTAGCCCAAGGTGCAGCAGGTGCAGTCCAGTAGTTGTTGCAGCCCCTCTATGCTGGGTCTAGCAGGGCAGTCGATCTTTAATCCTCTCTCCAGTACAGATGTGGTCTGAGGTTTGGATTCCCATTTCTTGCACCTAAGGGATGTGGCAACTACTAGCCAATGAGCTATCAGGCCCCCACTTACCTAGCGATGATTCTAACAAAGTGTGGAATCTGGATGGCCGAGATTGCACCATCTTGTCCATTCCCAGCATGAAAGAATGCTTCGTTTGGTTTTTGAAGTTCCCTACCCCATTCCACAGGTGTGGCTACCTGGGGGCTACATTCTCATGAAAAAACTGGTTTGGTAATGGCTTCTCCTGCTCTGTCTGAGATGCCAGCCTGCCTGCTAAAACAATTAAGCAGTTCCTCTCATGTTTGACTACCATTTACCCTTTAAAAGCTGCTCCCCCTTTGAAGTTTGCCTTTTTGATCTCACACCCTGTTCGGCCATCCTTTTATGAGCAGGTGACACCTCTTTCCTCTGCAGATCCTTTGTGTTCCTTCTTGATGGTTGTTCACACATCTCCTTAGGAGGGCAGAAGGCAGTCTTGAGGGCAAGAACTTGTGTGCAACCATAAAGGATAACTGGTAACTTAGGGCAACAAAGTGGCAACTTTTTAATGTTGCCATTTGTGCAAAGGTTACATATCAGGACATGTATGTTTTTAATACACATGTTCATCTTTTTAATATAATGAACCCTACCTTTTGGTTGCAGTAGGCCTGGCTTAGGGATGACTTATAAATATAAAGAATAAGTTGCTTTGCCATTTTGCCATTACTTTAAATGGCAAAGTCAGAAACAATCCAGAAGAAAATTAGAAACAGCTGTGACAGAAGGTTAGAAACAGCTGTGACAGCCAGAAATGGCTAGCTGGAGGTTAATGCTTTCCGTTGCCGCATTTGTGATAAGTGCTGTAGTCCACGAGGTATACTTTAAATTACAGGCCCATGGTATCTCTAGTACCATATACTAGCAAATTATACGGAAGTTAACATATGCCGATTGCTGGGGAGCCAATAAGACATATTCCTTTTTAAGGTCCAGAGCACTGGCACTGGGGCCTGTATGGCAGGACTTGGTGCACTTACTGAGTTGAAAAAAACAGCAGTATCAATACAATGACTGAGCATGATCATGCAAAAAGAGACAGTTCCTTACAATTAGCCTATACATACAAAATATAATTAAAAATTCTTATATCTGAGCATTTCTGTACTTTAAGTCCTAGCATGTTGGTGATTGTCACGTGTGATTTACAACTTCCACAGCAAGTCTAGAACAAGCACCCATCTTTAGCTCAGCTACTGATGAGCCAAAGGCTACTACGTCAAATGTACTCAGTTCATTCTCCCAAAGGTCCTGAACCTGGGGATGTATATCAATTTTCACAGAGAAGTTAGTCAATGTTTCTTGTTTTCCAGGCTAAGGTGTGCCTTCCTATTTCCCATCTGGTCCAGAGCCCTGTTTTCTCTTATTGTTGACCACATCTTTGGTAAGCAGGTGCTCTTTTGTAACCTCAGACCCATAAAACCTGCTTATTGTTTTCTTTCCTGTGCTTTCTCTTTCCAGGCTCTCCGTTTGACCCACATCTCCTGATAAACAATGCTGTGAGCAATGTGATCTGCTCCATCGTTTTTGGGGACCGTTTTGAGTATCATGACAAAAATTTCCTAAAAGTGCTGGCAGTATTTGAGAATATATTACAAACAAGCTCTGGATTACTTGCACAGGTAAGTGAAGAACACTATTAGAGCACCTATTTGTGCAGCCATTAAAAATGTTTTGCAGCCATCCTGTAACTTTTTAATTGCTATTATTTTCAGAACACAGTATTGGCACACACACAGGGTATGGGTGTGCAATATCTGTAACTGTGGACAAACAATATGACAATGGAATTTACAGAAACATATCATCTTTCTTAAATGTTTGTTTTAATAATCTATTAGTGCATTGAGCAGTAGTCAAGAATCCCCAGCGCTCACAATGCTTTTCTGCATTTTATGTATCTGTTTCTGAAACATAGTGTGCTTACAGTACATTCCCAGGAAATCAACCAATTGCGCACTATTATAGAAATTGTAAACAAGAGTGTCTGGCTATCAACTCTAAAAAAATATTTTTGGGGAATCAAAAATGCCCATGAAAGACTTCTTTCAGATTGAGAAAATTGAGAACATTTAGTGGGGATGGAGATCAAAGCTATCAAAATTAAGGAAATAAAAGCTGTTTCATCAGTTCTAAGATACCTTCTACTCGGGCTACAGGTTATAATTGACCACTTTAATTTCTACTTGTGTTCATTTTTTAAATCTGGTGATATTGGTCCAATATAAGGGTTCCTCATTCAGAAACAATGTTCTATGAGTGTGTCTTATTCCTAGTAATTCAGGAGTGCCTAACAGCTAGGGTAGGAATGAGATACCAACACTCTCGGAAAAGGTTTTGCTGTTCAGACCAACTGTCATTCAATGAAAATTTGAAGCAAGGCTCATGTGTGAATGCAAAAAGAAAATGAGTAAATTAGTAGGGATCAGCCATAGCCTCATATCTGGAAGAATTTGTGAAAACTCCCAGCGAGCGGATTAAAAGCAAACTCGTTCTCTTTAGAATGGCAGTCAAAATCAACCATATACCCTTCTCATCATCACATCTTTAAGTATTCAGCGTAGTTTTGTATTGCCAGACATAGGCATTGAAAGACAATTGAAGGCAAAATCTATTCATGACTGCCACAGGGAGCACCTGAAATACAAACAATTAAAAATGGTAGTGTTATAGTTTCATAAATGTCTCCCGCAAATGATGGAATTTATCCCATTATGAGAAACCCAGATTTAGTCGGGTACATCATTTCTGGATATTCAGCATAAGTAAAGCTTGAAACCTGGTAATGTGTTTAGTCCATAAGCATCTAGATTAAATCCCAGTTTTCATAAAGTGAGTATCATTCAAAATGTGACAATAAATATTTTGTTGTAAAGAAATTGCTATTGGGTCAGGGACAATGTATTTCAAAGGGTGCATAGGGATATGATGTCAATATGAACGACCACATTGCTGAAGGCTTCATCTAAAGGATCTGAGATTCTTATCTTTGGCCTAAATAATAACTGAGTCATAGTTGTTCCTTTCCTTTAGATGCTCATTATAAGTTTTCTATGAGTGGTGGGATATGTTATTAAGTTGAATTTCTGTCTCCCTGAGATGTCCTGTAGTTTGGAAGTAATGAATTTTGAATGGAATATCTTGAGCCAAGGCTCGGATTAATGGGCAAAGAAGAGGTGGTCAGTTTTGCTGATTCCAGATTTTATGCTTTAAAAGAGATCTGCAATTAATGCCTCTGCATTGTCTTTGGGAATAATAAAATGTAGTCTTTTATTGCATGGTTATAGATTGTGATGTGTGGGTTTCTGAATAAAAGAATAGGCAGTGGGAATTTCCTAGGCTTAGGTTTAAGTGATTGAGTTGTAACATGGTGATGATGAGTGATCAGTTGTCTTTTTTACTTGGGAATAGTTTCTGTTTCAGACTGGGATTTTACACCAAAGCACCATTCTCCTTTCAATGTAGGCTCTGCATGATAGTCCCTCTTTGTTCTGCTTTCCAGGTGGTCCCCATTAAAGTGTGGGGCAGCCTTTAAGTAGAAATGTACATTACCTACAGGCATTTGCAGTGCCCAGCAGATACTTCAGCTATATCATCAGCATCATCTACTCTAAAAACCTTCCTCACCCATCTCATCTTTATTGTTATTAATCTGTTCACTATCCCACAATCACTCCAAGATTCTTCTTTTAGATTAATAGATTTAGAGATATTTGGGTGGTGATGATTGAAGCATTATTTGCTTAAAGGAATAGATATTACAGGAAGAGACTGGTCTGGGTTAATAAAAGTTCAAGTGGTCAAACATTTGTTTAACATTTGAAACATTTGACAGTCGGTGGACAGGATATGTATGCCTTGAGGAAATTGTGCACTGATCCCCCATTGTGAGTTTGGCCAACTCTAGGATTGATTGAGTAATTGGATCTGAAAGTAAAGGGAATAAGTAGACTTTTGTTGATATTTCCATTATGGCAGTAAGTTGAATAGCTGGAAGACCTGATGTGATGCAGTGCCTTTTCTGGCACAAGATTGTACCCTCATGGTATCCATGTGGTTCAGATGCAGCTCATGATTAGAACGGCTGAAGCATGTAGAGCATCATCCAACCCTGCCCTCAGTGGTGCTGTTATAAAGTAAGGCGATGTAGTCAAAACAGCAGCATGTCAGAGACACTGGCTGTTTGTCCTGAGGTATATGAAGTGAGCATCCCTGTCCATGCTTTAGTAACGCTCTTGCCAGGGTCAAAATCGGTCATCCCAAAAATGATAGAAAATGTGGCACACAAAGTGCAAACAAACTAATACTAGTGTAAGGGCAGGTTTACATCTATCTGAATTAGGTTAGGTTTTTAACAGATCTTTTTCTACTAGCTTTTTCTAGAAAAGCTCACATTTGAGAAAGCACTGCATCTGCTCCCAGCGGCAGCTTTAAAATGCTGTTCCAAAGGATATTTGTAGGAAAGTCGAAATGTATGCAGCGAGGCTAGTTATTCTTCATTGTGCAATAATCTCACAATACCCTAAGTAGGTCCTTTGGATTCACACTAATAAATCCCTTGCTTAGTCCTAGTGGAGTGTCACAGAGCAGTTAGGCTTTGCCAGAGGAACGTGTTAAGCTTTTCAAAGGATCAACATTGATGATAAGTAATTGACATGACTTGCAAGAAATCTGATACCAATTTATAAAAATAAAGCAGACTTCTTTATACATTTAGACATCAAAATGAAGACAATTGGATGATTATAACCAGAGTTATGTATTTTCAAAACAAAAACTAAATCGGTGCATTTCACTATAGCAAAATCTTAATTCTGCGGTCAATGGAGAAAATCACTAGTGACAATCGATCACTTTCAGGTCAAGTTCAGTAAAAAACACTGGGTTATAAGGTGATGCGAGTCTCAGGACCAGGCTACAACAGTCAGTTGAATTTTGCCTGGCTTTTAGGGCCCGGGTGCAGAGTTGTCCTGGCTGTTCCTGGTGCTGAAGCTGGAGCCGCGGGTTGGCTTGTTTTATCGCTTAGATGGTGCTGGTGAGGAAACAGGTGCAAAATTTTGACAATAGGGCCACTGAGTCATTGGGTTGAAGGTGCTATGGGGTTCCCTCGAGGCAGAGCATCGAATAAAGGTAGTGGTAGCAGGACTGGCCACTAACAGGCCATAGCTGCGGCATGCACAGTCTTGGGTTACTTTGACATCCTAAAGTCCGGGTGAAAACGGTAGCCTCCTGAAACTTGCTGTAGATCAGGACTACATTTCAAACAATGCACCTGACCATTTACTTTCAGGCGATCCCGGGGCGGGCCCGATGGGTGTTGTGATTCTTTGGTGACTGACTTGTGTTTTATCTGCGGGCTGCAGTGGAGTAGTACCTCTAGTTCAAGGGAATTCTGAAGTCTCTGGTCTGGGACGAATCACATTCATACAGTTGCAGAACAGTTGCTACAGGTGCAGAATATCACATTCTTGCTTTGTGCAGGTCCTGAAGTCGCAGGCTCAGGTCTCTTCTTTCTCCTTGGTTGGAGGGTGATTCCGATCTGACGTTCTGTTGCCAGGGAAGCCCTTAAAAACCTAGATTTAGGGACGTTAGGGGTGTGTGTAGCCAATGGGTTATTAGCCCCAGCGGCTAATCCGCCCCTGAGGTGACCACTTTCTGTAGAATGTGTCACTTCTTCTACCCAGAATCCTTTATTCTGCCACTTTTAAAGTGACAGAAACCTTACTCGGCTGTTAAGGCCAGGTAACCCCCCTGAGGGTGTGGCTAGCCTTTTGCGGGTGTAAACCTCCTGATTATCTAATTGTCACAGCTACCTGTGTTGCAAATGTGCCTGGGGCAGCGGGTTGGCTTTTCCTCCTCTGGGAGGAAGCCCACTTGCATATCAGAGGCGGTGAAAGGCTTTGAAGCTTACAGCCTCGATGTGCCACTTTACTAGGCATCCTGTTGGGGGGGAGGTAACACATCTCTCCAAGGCATGCCTTTGTATCTGACTCCTGGGAGTTTCCCACCTCCCTTCCAGGCAGGCTTTTGTATTGAAATTCTGGGAGCATCTGCATCTCCTGATAGCAAATCAGATTCCTGTCTTGGCACAGCAGCTGCAGGCTGTCAGTCAGGGCACAGGAAAGGTTGAGGTATCCAGTTGGGCAACTTTTATGGTACATATGTGGACTGTTGCTGCCTGCTGTCTAGGGACTTTGAGTCCCAAAACACCTGCCCCAGGAAAGGAGAAGTTTGCTGCTTGCTGCCGTGCGCTTAGAAGCAGCTAACACCTCCCACCACGCAAGCCGCAATTGGGCCAAGGGCAGGCCTGTCCTGCCCCCGTCAGCACTAGGATGGGCCAGAGCAAGGCCACCCCTCTTGGCTTTGTCTCCTGAGCACCATCTGCATCTTTGCTAAGATCTTTCACATCATCATCGCCTACAACTTTGCGTGCCTTTCTCTGTTTTTCGGCTCCACTTGGGATGAGCCGTAGCTCTAATCCTGTTGCACAAGAGGGAGGACAGTTGAAGTCTTGTGGAGCATCTGACTGTTTGCGGCCTGTGACACACCCGCTTTAGTCTGGCTTGCATTTCCTTTGTAATACATTTAGAGAGCGTGTGAGGACTTTAATCATCTGATACCTTGTAGTTAAATTCTATCAGTGCTCCTGCTTTTATCTTTTTGTACTTTTCCCTTAGCCTCATGCTGGGATGGGACTGCTCATAAATAAGAACGTTGTAGGAGTGTGGGGAGAGTTTGGTTCTCTGCCATTATCGCACATCAATTTGGTTCTCAACTGTATTTCTCTTATATAACCCCTTCAGCTTTTTTTTCTTGAGGGGCACTAGGGAAGGATGTTGTGGCCCAGCTTTATTAATCACATCTGCACAGGAGGTTTTCCAATAGTTAAGCATAAAGAAACTGAGATCTTGCCAGGGAAGAGGAAGCAAAGATCCAAGTTTACGCTTATTGACTCCGTGGAGGGAGCTCAAGCTAATAAAATTCTTGAGGACATTGACACTGTAATTAAGTAGCTCAAAATGCTTTTGGGGGATGATAAAGGTAAAGGCTTGAACCATATTTGCCAACAACCCCAAAAGTAAACCCCCTATATTCAGCAAAGGCTCAGGATGCTTGGAGCCTTTAACATCTGGTGTGCCTCCGAAGGCCATTTGTGACTAACCTATCAACATTAAATGTGCCATTGGAACCTGCTTTTTAATATTTATTTATTTATTTATAGAGCGCAGCATTCATCCCAGGGGATATCAAGGCGCTAGTAGCGAAAAAAAAGGCTTGGCTGCTGGTGGGGGGGAAAACAGGTGGATGTTAGTTTTTGGGGAACAGATGGGTTTTTCGTTTTTTTCAGAACACCAGGTAGTTAGATGTGAGCTGTAGATCTAGTGGGAGTTCATTCAATTTCTACAATGATGTAGTGACCGTAGGCTCCTTGTGGGGACATAGAACTCAATTTTCCCCTGAAGTATTTTGGGGCCACTTTGATACAGTACTTTATGTGCGTGACTGAGCAGTTTTAATACTGCTCTTTGACGCATAGGAAGCCAGTGCAGGTTTTTCATGCACATCGATGCTGAGCTTAGTCTGCTTTTGTTGCACACTAGTTTGGCTGTGGCGTTTTGAAGCACTTGTAGCCGTGTGAAGAGGAGCTCGGTCATGCCCACGAATAAGGCGTTTCCATAGTCGAGCTGACTTATGAGCAGGGCTTGCGTGACTGTTCTTCTGCAGTCCAATGGGATCCAGGGGAAGAGTCTAATTAACAGTTTCAGGGTGGCAAAGCCCTTACAACAAAGGGCCCGCACATGGTCCTTCATGGATAGAGTGTCGTCAATAAGGATGCCCGGGTTTCTTGCACATTGCTTAGGGATTGGAGCAACACCAAGTGTTTGTGGCCACCATGTGGCGTCCCAAATTAACTTGGCCCCTCCAAAGAGCAGGATTTCCGATTTCCCTGCATTTAATTTCAAATAATGCTCATGCATCCATTGTGCCATCTCTGAAAGGCAGTTATGTAGCTTTATTTTGGTGACTTCATGTCTTTCCTCAAGTGCTACCATCAGCTGTGTGTCGTCTGCATAGGAGCAAATACCAATTCCCCATTTTCTACTGATTTTCGCCAGAGATGACACATAGGCGTTGAATAAAGTGGGGCTTAGCCATGCCCCCTGAGGGACACCACAGCTGATGGCGCTAGATTTAGATTGGAAATGACCTAGTTGAACCGTTTGTGTTCGGTTGCTTAAAAACAACCTGAGCCATTTCAGAGCTTTAGAGTGGATTCCCTTTTCATGAAGGGTTTCCAGCATTCTGTTATGTGAGACTGTGTCGAACGCTGCCGACAGGTCTAAAAGTAGCAGAGCTACGGCTCCTCCCTGGTCAGTACACAATCTGATGTTGTCCAGTTCTGCCAGTAGCGTTGCCGCCGTGCTGTTAGTGGCCCTGAAACCAGTCTGTGAGGGGTCTAGTAGATCGTTAGTTTCTAGGTAGTTTGATAATTGCCTATTTACCAACCTCTCCAAAACTTTAGAGAGGTATGGAAGTTGGGAGATTGGGCAATAGTTTTCAGGGTTGAGGACATCTGTTCCTGCCTTTTTCAGCAGAGGGATTTCTACTGCCTGTTTCCAAATATCAGGAAAGCTGGCAGTGTTAAGAGAGTTATTGAAGAGCTGAGTGACATATGGGCAGAGGATTGAGGCAGTCTGAGCAAAAATGAAATGGGGACAGGGTTCTAGGGGGGATCCTGACTTCACTTCGCCCATTGCCTTTAAGACCTCGGTCTCTGTGAGGGGGGCGAAATTGCTCATCTCTGATGAAGCTTCTGGGTGTGGGGCCTGGAATCTAATAGGTATTCTGTTCTTGCGGACCCCCAATTGTGTATCGCCTGGGAGAGGGTGAGGGGATTGAGCAAACATCTGAACATAATATAACGATGGGCTGACCTTTTGCTGATTCTGTTTTTGATTCTGTATTGGGGCTCAATGATAATGTTGATAACGCTGGTATTGCCATGATGGTCAAGAGGCTACAGAGTGAGGTAATTGATCTGAGACTGCAGGTAGCAGCCTTATTGGCTGAAGTTGGGAAGGTAAAGCAACCTTAAAATCTACAAAGAAGTACGGTTTCTGCCAATGTTCTTACTAGTACATATAGAAGTCTATTAGATGTTCAAAATAAGGGTAAAAATAGCAGTGACAAATCTGGCCTTGTTCACGCCCTTGGATCACACCATGCGCGTCTCTCCACCTAGAATCATCCATCTCTAAATCGCAGCAAAGTGCACCCTCTTTTGCCTCTAGAAGGCCATGAGTTTTACCTGCTGATCCCAGGCCACCAGTTTTTTCTATTGGAGAGCAGCCTGTAATAGGTGTATACTTCCAGAGACCAACTATAAGGGGTGCTACAGGGAGTGCTATAAGGAGTGAGTTTGAGGATTGCATAGGGAGACCTGGTTGTGTGTTCATGATAAAGGTGCCAAAATTGTCAACGGGGGCTAGAGAGGATGTGGAGTCATTGGTAAATAAGTGCATTTATCACATAATGTCTGTCAGTAATTGCTATTCTTTAAACCACCCAGACATTTTATATGCAGAATGAGTTCATGATTTATCAGTACAAGAGGAGGATTTTGATTATATTGAGTTAAGATTAAAGGATACCGATATGGTTGAGGGCTTGTGGGACTTAAATTGTGTAAACTCTTGTGATAGGCTCCACAAGTCAATGTAAATGTGATCCACTGTTCCATCTTCCTTTCCTCTTTAACTCCTTATCCTCAACCCCCTCTAAAGATTTGGGAACTTCTATAGTGGAATGACCTGGCAACAGGAACCATCACATATCTGCTTGGTGAGGGGAGTCCTCTGTTGCTAATGAGGTAATACAGCATGTAACTAATTTCGAGGGGTTGGCTCCATTTTGTGTACCCAGCCCAGCGGAGACCCTGCTTTTACCATTGGACAATCAAACCAAGAATCCAAACACTACTAACATCATGTGATGGAATGTGGTGGATGTAAGCTCCTAGCTTGGTGACCTCACGTGGGGTACATTCATAGACCAGTATGCTATGTGTGTGTTACAAGAAACATGGAGTCGCAACTCTGACATATGCCTGGCTATGTAAATTTCTTTGTTCCTGCTAGTTATAAGGGGAAAGTCGCCCTTTTGGCAGTCTTTTAATACGGTTACGGACTTCATTAAATGTTAAATTGTGTCAACCTGCTAACTCCTAACCTGACATTCAAGTTATAATTATTAAAGGGATGAATAATTGCACACTTTATTTATACAGTGTGTATAATCGAGGGATCAGAGGAGGAGTTGAAACACCTAAGCTGAAATTACTTATATCCCAATTGGGAGCAATTTGATATACATGATACTTTAATTATAGAGGGTGATTTCAATACCACCTTTGAAGCCATCCATAATAATGGCTACTCCCTTACTGATGCAGAGGATGAGGAATGGGGTGTTCCTCCAATAGATATTAAGCCTGTGAAGCAGTGGGCTAAAGAAGCTTACCAACTACTTTCTCTACCGCTTACTTTCGGACTGAGAGCATGTAATGGATGCACAAAGTCTGACTTGCAAGCACTTCCCTCTAACAATTGTCCAGGTCAAACCAGTAGGATCGACTACATACTGCTTGCTTTCCCTCTGTGGAGATTTGTATTGTTTATGAAGGCTGTCACAAGGAATGATAGTGACCATAATGCCATCCATTGCATACTGTGTGATTTAATTAACCATCTGGAGGATGTTTCACTTTCACTTTCTCAGAGTTTGAGTCCATCAAACAATAGGCATAGAGTTAAGTGGGCCAAGATAGCAGTAAAACCATATCTGAGGGCTATGATTAAAAGGGCTCTTCAAATGCTATAGTGGAATTAGATAGCCCCATGACACAGCAGGATACAAATTCTGCGATTTCAACCATACATGGGAAACCTCTCAACACCATAGGCAAGTGTTTCCTAGGTATCCCCTTGTGGGTGCACTGCCTGCAAAACCAGTTAGCTAATGGTATAATAAGGATTGCAGGACAGTGAAAAATTAGCTACTCCAAGCCCTGGGAAGTGGTAGTGTTGATGGTATCAGACTAAAAAGGAAGCAGCATAAACAGGCCCAGGTAAAGGTACACAGTATCTGGGATACCCAGATTTGGGAGGAATCATATGATGCATTAAAATCTAAGGATGTTAGGAAATGTTTAGATCCGGGTGGCTAATTGCGGGCAGAGTGATAAACATCACCTAGCAAATTCTATCCCCCCGCCCCCGAGACATGGCATAAAAAAAATTCTGATCTATATGGGCTACGTTTGGGGATGGATGTGGACGTTTGCGCATCTCTAGGTTTTCGGTCTCAAGTAACTACCTCCCCTTTAACCACAGAGCTAAATGAAACTGTGTGTGCCATTAAGAACATTGCTCTTGGTAAGTCTGCTGAGCCTGATGGGGTCCATGGGCACCTTTTTCATCCTGACATAGAGAAATGGGCCATATATATAACTAAATTATCCAATGCAGTATTGGAGGGTGTGGACATATCTAACACATGGTAAGGAGCGGAGATAGATCCAGTTTATAAAAAGGGCTGTAGGGACTCACCTTTAAACTATAGACCAATGAGTCTTTTTGATGTTACCCAGAAGGTTTTCTGTAGGCAAATCTTGAATAAACTTGACCTCTGGATAGAGGAGCATGATTCCCTATCAAATTTGCAAGCGCGCTTAAGGAGAAATATAAGCTCTATCGACCTGGTGTTCATATTTTAAAAATTTACTGGATGACGGTTGTTTTGCAGCACTCACATTTACATCTAGTATTTGTGGTCTTGAAGTCTGCTTTTGACCTGGTCCCCACCACAACATTTGAGAGGCATTGAAACAGAGCAAGGTCCCCTGACTTACCGAGTGTCTTGATACGTTTGCATCAAGACACATATATTCAAGTGCGCTGGGGATCCTTGGGCGAGCAAACAAAACATACAGGGACACAGTAAGGCAGGGAAGCATACTTGCCCCAACTTTATTCTCTCTTTACCTTACTGATTTGGTAGCTTATCTTGATGACTGCAAGAGGGATGCACCAAGGATTGTGATTCAAAAGGTCCCTCCAATTTTGTTTGCAGGTGACACCTTGGTGGTGTCTAAGACCTCCGTTGGAATGCAGAACTTGGTGAATTGATTTGCTGCCTTTTGTGCTGATCAAGGATTGGTGATAAATCACACAAAAATAAAACTCATTAACCCCCACAGATCATTCAGAGGTTCCATCATTCTCAAGGGAAGAACCCTAGAAAGAGTAACCTCTTTTGATTACCTTGGAATAAGGCTAACTATGAACATGCTATGGTCTCCAGAAGTTAAGAAAAGCAGTCTGAATTTGCGCCAACATGTGTCTGAAATATTAAGGATGTATCAGACCTAAAAAGTAAGGCAGATTTCGCTAGCTCTTAAGGTCTACATTAACAAGGCAGAGGGAGGTGCTTCATATGGTGCCGAACTATGGAGTTCCTCAGGACTACTTGAGTTGGGTCTAGCTGGGAACCATTTTTTAAGAACTTTGTTGAGCCTCCCAAAAGCACAACATTGTTACCTCAGCGGTACGACAAGGGTGGTAAACCCATTACTAGCAAGGCACAATTAAGACCTGTCTTGTATTGGCTTAGGTTAAAGAATACTCGGGCTCTTGTATAGTACTACAATACCGTCAAAGAAATAGGCAACACAGATAAGAACTGTAAAAAAAAGTGGATATCCCATTTTAAGGACACCTTGCTCCAACTAGACCTTGAGGACAACTGGAAAGATAAGGGGTGCTCATTACATCTTTCTAAGGCTCTTCTCAAGGATACTTTCTGGGCACATGTGTCGGGCTCTGACGTGAGCAATAAGAAACAAGGATCACTCATCACAAATGTTTAGATCTCAAATCACGCAGTGAGTTTGAATGTTTCCTTGATTATATTCTAACCCCTGCTGCTAGACTTTTGTATGCTACGTTTCTAAATCGCATCTTACTACTCGAATCCTTTTGTTTCAAATGGAAATCTAAAGTAGATACAAGCACTGTTTGCCCATTGTGTTCACATACAGATGAAACTTTATCACACTTTTTCTACTTTTACCCTGGTTCTGCACGCCGAGAAAGTGCGGAATGCTCTCCACTTTTAGACAGCTCGAGGCAAAACAGTGCTTAGTGACTCATAGGCTGCTACGTGCAAAAAACCCATTGTATGTGCTGCTGCCAAATATCTTCACTAGAGCTGGAACATTGGAGCTAAACTGCTGGGGTAACTTGACTTATCTTGGGCAATGGTAATTATTTATTTCTGATTTGCGGTCCTCCACCAGTAGGTATTACTTAATGATGCTCCATGCTTGGGATTTCATGCAAAAGGTTTTTGTGCACTTAAATCATATTGAGTCAAAGTTTTATGTTGGGAATAATAGCTGCTCTTGCTTTGCTACGTGAGTTATACATTTTCAGAACAAATGATTACTATGTATTTTTAATGGATTGATCCCTACTATTTGGATTTTATCTGTAGTCCTAGGTAGTTTATTTATGATATATATTGTGTGTCATAGGCGTAATGACTTAAGTGTTATTATGTTATTATTGCTCTACTGTTTTTTCAAGGTTTGCGTTACTTTTAAATGTCATTTTACATTGCTGTAATTCATTGGGATTTCATATTTTACTATTATTGAGTCGTGCTATGAAAGTTTATATGAAAAGATGATAGTTGTGAATATTGTTTTATCTTGATTGAACATTTTATCTTATCTGTAAAACAATTTCTTTAATGTGTTTGTCTTTTGTAATTTTATTGTCTTTGTAACCTATTAATTTTTTTTTAACTTTAACCTCTAAGGTAGCCAACTGGGGGCATGCCACACTGACTCCGACCTTGGGAAAATGCCGGGTTTGATGACACAACATGTTTGATACCAAACATGATCCCTTTCACTGGGTCCATAAAGGATCTGGCAACTAGGGGGTGCCCAGGGTCCAGCCCATGTTATCCTATGGGCCCCTGATCACTTATACTAGCCCCCAATGAAAGGAGGCTACTATAGGGACATATAAGCTTGCACTTATATGTCCACACCTTTAATTTAATGCACCCTGACTCCTGGGCTTAGTAAGCCTACCTTAGGAGAGACTGACATATAATAAAAATAGTGCTGTGACCTTGCCACTCAGGGTAAGGACAAAGTCGAGTTTGAGCAATTTGCACTGCTTATGAAGTCTGCAATGCCAGACCCGGCTGTCATCTGTTTACTTGGGCCACACAGTGTGGCACAAGCAGTGCTTCTGGCCCTGGTGACCGCTGTAACTCCCATGGCCTGGGTGCCACTGGTACCAATTACAAGTGACTTATGAGGGGGGTTAAAATCCATGCTTATTGGGCTTACCAATTCACATGTATGATATTTAGGGAGAGAGCAATGACACTGGGGCTTGGTTAGCAAGCTCCAATGTACATTTAGAGTCATAACCATTAGCATTGGGGGGAAATGTGTGAGGGTGACCATACAAAATGGGCACTTTCTTACATGAACCCGATACAAAAAGTGATGAGCAACTAACCTATACCATGGTAGTTTGCATCATCTAAATGGAAAAACCTGGAAAGACCCTCTGCACTGGCATGGTCACTCTCAGGTCTGAGTTCCTCTGTAAAGTCCATACCCTGTAGGGGAATGGACCACCACAACAAATTGTTTTTTTCCCTCACATCTGCATCAGCCACCTGATAAGCCTGTGGTTGGTTTGAACCTTGAAATGAGTCCCAACCAAGTATGGGACCGCTTCTTCAGGGACCAAACCCCAGCTAAGGCTTCTTATAGGAAAGTGTCCCATTTTCTATGCCCCCCACTTATTGTTCAAAATGTTGATGGTTATGACTCTGATAGCACACTGGAGTCTTCTGCCTAGACCTCAGTGCGTGTGCTCTCCCTAAAACTGTTATGTTTGACTTGGTAATCCCAAATTGGCGAAAGCTTTACCTACCGTTAAGTCACTTGTATATCGTACCAGGAGTACCCACGGCATTGATGATGAGGGGGAGCCCAGGGCTGCAGCCCGAGTTTGTGCCACCCTGGGCAACCCATGCAACCTACTGACAGCAGTCCTGCCATTGCAGACTGCAGGAGAAGTGCAACCTGCTTGAACTCGGCTGTGCTGTCATGTACTATCTGGCTAACAAACTTCAAGTGGTCCAAACCATGGCTGCCTGTATTCTACTTAAGCTACCCCCATGAACACACATATCTTCACACCTGTGCGCACTTCACTGGCTGATGATAAAGAAGAGGATTATCTTCAAAACGCTTGTCCTAGTCCATTGACCACTGCACCATTATGGGCCAGGCTATCTTAGGGCTTGATTTAGCTTCTATGTCTCACATAAAAATCTACAGTCAGCCCATGGTCACCTGGCAAGAATACCTAAGGTCTGGCGCAAGAGAATGAGTGGAGGGACTCCCTTTTGAACCAGGTGCAGTTGTATCCTCTGATGTGTTCAAGAAAAGACTGAAGACATGGTTCTTTCGTCAAGTATAGCTGATGTAGCTGCAGTTCGCTGTCAACTGAAAGTGTAGTGCCGGGACACTCCGTGGAGTAGCCGTGTGCTTTAGAAGTCTCATTTAATTAATGAATTCATTCATTCATGTTTGACACAGCATTTAATTAATTAATTCATTCATTCATGTTTGACACAATCACATACACTACCATTGATGTATGTAAAGCACTCCAAAGGAAGGCCTTCTCAGCCCAGGAGGCAGGGTGCATTATATTTAAGGTTTACACTTGTAAGTGCAAGCATTATTGTCCCTACTATGGCTTTCTCCATTGATATCCACTATATGTATTAGCGATCCAGAGGATAACATGGGCCGCCAACTGGGTACCCTTGAGATTGGCAGCTCTGTGCAGGTACCACAAAAAATATGCCTTCTCAACCCTGACACACATCCTTGTGCCCTGAGTGACATGGCATGTACTCAGAGGGCACCTCAGTGGTTACTCCTTGGTTGCCCACAGCATTACTGTGTTCTGGCTTACCAACCCACGTTTTCCCATGCCTGCTGCTGCCAAGTCAGCACTCTAACCTACTGCCAGGCAGTGTGATCATTCCCAAGAATCACAGGCAAAGGCTGAGCAAGAAGGATGTCACACCTCCCTCCTCCCCAGATGGCTAGTGAATTGGCACATCAGAGCGATGAGCTTAAAAGTCTACCCCGCCTCTGATATCCATCTGGGCTGTCCTCCCAGTGGAGGAAACAGCCCTCCCCTTAACCCAGGTGTGCTTGCACCGACGCAAGACTCCAAATTAGCAATCCAGGAGCCCTGGGCCACTAGTCCAGGGGAGACTGAGGGTGCTTTTGGCTTCCACAATGGTCCCTCTCTTCTGGAGTGTTGAGTTTTAGTCAAGGAAGAGGGTTGTTCATTCAGTTTAAAGTCTGTTGCCTTCGGGACAAGCTATCACTCTTTTTGTTTGTGCTGGTGAGCAAAGACCTGTTATCTGCGATACGGGTCTTCTTTTGGTTCTTCCTTGAGGTACGTTGTTCAGATCTGAGGTTGTGGTGTTTGGGGGGTCCCTTAAATCCTAGATTTAGGGGAGTAAAGGGGGTGGGAGCTAGTAGCCAATGGGCAACTAGTGCACCCCTGAAGTGACCACATCCGGTGGCGTAGGTCACCTTAAGTTGTTGCTCTTACTGTGAGATGACCCCCATTCTCAATGTGACCTGCATACAATTGCCTGATTCCTCGAGTACAAGTATTCAAATCCTGTTGCAAACTGTAAAATATGAATGGGTTGGTAAATGCTTAAGGTGCATCACAAGCTGTAACAAGTTCAAGCGATCAAACCATAGACTCTGTCTGTAGGAGCATAAACTCCTTTGTAAATTATTACCTACATCTTCAATTGTTGCTCCACATTGCGTTACCATACCAATTTAGGAGCAGCTGTGGACGCCTCACATCTCTGACTCTATCTGACAGCTCCTGCATCTTCCAGGAATAAATTAATCATGTGTGGCATTCTGGGAACTTGTCAAGTGACCTCCGTGTGAAAGCCATCTTATAACGGATATTGTGTCTTATACCAAGTCCAGGATAAAAAGGCAAGCATAGTAGAATTAAATATTGAAAAGACATTAACTTAACTTATAAAGCATTCAGAAACACATACATTATAATGTAGAAATGTAAAAAATATAAAACATAAAATCATAAAAACAGTCAGGGGTCTATTACGATGGCGGGCGGACCGTAACGGTAAAAGGGACCGCCCGCCATTTGTGCGGCTGTCCGGGGACTTTAGTCCGCCTGCCACCCTAGCGGCGCTGGGACCGGCCACCAGTGGTGCGACGGTCCTGCACCTGCAATTAGAATGCCACCACCACCGTGGTGGTGGCATCCTCCATTCCCAGCATTGTGGCGGGCGGTGCTGTGAGCCACAATGCTAGGAATGCACTGTGTGCATTGTCATGCACAAGGTGACAGGTACCGCGAGGTGCCTGCCACCATGTGCATGACAATGCAGGGGGGTACCATATGTACCCCCCCGTGTCCCCCCACCCCCAAACACCCTGGGGGCCCACAACAGGCCCCCAAAGAAAAAACCGCCTGCCTTTCCATGGCGGAGTCTCCGCCATGGAAAGGCAGTTCACCGCCACGATGATAATATGGATGCCGCCACCATATTCCTGGGCTTTTCCGCCCGGTAGGCAATCGGGCGGATTGCCTACCAGCGGAAAACCGGCGGATGGTCTTCCCGTGCACCGGGGTCCCCCCGCCATTGTAATGTGGCGGGGGGAAAGTCATGCGAGCGGTGGATTTTAACAGGCAGATCGCCACCGCCATACGGGCGGTGGTGATCCGCCCGCTATCGTAATGACCCCCTTAGAGTCTTCTCCAGCTAGTTTGCAAGTGACCAAGAGGCAGAGGCACCACAGATCCAGTGGCTTCCCACATGTCTCTCCCTCCTCTGGACACATAGACAAGTATATATTGTAATGCACATGCATGGTTGCTCAGGCTTCAAAAGTATCTACATCAGCCTCTCATGTCTCTGTTATCCTTGGATGACACAGCTATCAAATAGTAAGTCTCTGACAATAGATAAGCAATGTAAGGAGCTGGCTAACTGTACCTGTGGCTAGCTGGTTGCTCTTGCTCTGGTATATAATTGCAGTCCAAAAGACACACTGGTACTGAAGAACACCTTTCTCTTCTTCTTTCAGGAATCATGATGAGTCTTCATGTTACAAGTCTACTACAATGATTATGTGGCATAGCTAGACTGTATATAGATGTTATGAGGATTCAATTGGTTCATTTACAGCTCTGTGATCACAGACAAATTTAGTGAGTTTTCAGGTGAATTGGATTACCTCAGTAGATGCATATTTTCTCTTGTGATGTTTCAGTCTTACTAATATAGATGCTGACACCTAAATCTATGGGTAGGAACTTACCAGCAACATCAGAAGAGAATATAATGGCACATCTCACAATTTGGGGCAAAACCAAAGGAAATGATGGACGGAGTGTTGAACATTGCAAGCACTCACCCCCAGTCAACTGATCTGGGTTTAATCCATCACCGTTCTTTAGCCCACTCTGCCACCCCAGTTCCGACATGGCCATATGCAAATCAGTCTGACCCTGTGCCTCATGGGAACAGTCCAGCCCGAACTGCCAAGCCATGTCTTCCCTGGACCGGAAAAAAAGCTTCCTAGGACCGGTTTCTGGCATTTCAGCCGTCTTCAGCCAGGCTTGCTTGTATCCAGTGGCAAAGTGAGCAAGGGACTCACGTCTGAGCATACCCTGCCAACTTATGGCAAACAAAGCAAAACCAAAGGAAATGATGGACGGAATGTTGAACATTGCAAGCACTCACCCCCAGTCAACTGATCTGGGTTTAATCCATCATCTCACAATTTACCTCATTCCACTATGTGCTAGAATACATCAATCCTAGTTGCACCAAAAGAAAAAAAAAAACTACATGCCACCAAATCAAGAATAATGGATCAGACAGAGCAAGCCACCGCAGCTTGAAATTCCATAGTCTAGCGATTGTAACATTTTATATCATTCAGATCATAAATGTAATTTCTAATTTTCATACAATAATCAAATTGATTATGGATTAATTTGGAGCAAAGTACACACATATTGTTATTTGGGCAGTAATCACAGCCACCATTAAAAAGTGAGGAATTGAGAATCCTTTAATTCTAAAAATCTTACATTATACAAGGAGTAGTAGGCGCTCACAGTAGATCAGTGGTATTGAAGCGATGTCCCTTCTGTGCCCGCTTTGGTTCTCCCTTAGTTTTACATATTAGATGTTTTAGTCTGCCTCTGCTCTGCACAGCCACACATAGCACATTTGTGTTTGTGGCATTTTTTTAGGAATGCGCTGTACATGTTGTTTGTTATTCAGTGATTCTTCGTGGGAGTCAGTCTGCACATTTTGTACTAGTTTGCCTGGAATACATAACAATGTTTCTTTACTCTTTCAGCAATAGCTCCTAACGTTATAGACATAACACGATAGCACAGCTCGAGCTTTCTAACATAGTAGTTAGGCTTTCCTGTTTTCAGTTTTTATTTTTGGTAAATTTTGCTGGGGTTTTTTCACTGTTTTCAATACCTTAAAAACAGTGGTTATCAGTAGTTACACATTTTTGCACCATTAAAAACAAGAGAGGCATTGTTTTTCCAGTGTTTATGGAACATTTTGCTTTTATTATTACTTGCTTTCTGCACTGATAGTGCATGGTATGCACAGAGGGTACGTACAGTGTATATGAGGTCCAAATACATTTTTACAAGTCAAATATTGTTCTTCAGTGAGTCTTTGGTCATGTTCGCTCACTCTTTCCTTCCCATGTAAACTTGTATCTGTGTAAAAGCCGCCTAAACATTGGCACTTGAGACGTGCAACGCCGAAACTGCCAGTACACAATTTGCTAACTGGGGCCACTGAAATAGCTTTCCATGCCAATACTGGTGCACCTGAAGATTTGGATTCTCTGGAACAAGTTCTGCAACATAAGCATTGAACTGAATGCATTTGCCCTCAGAGTTCTTGAAGCAGTCAAAAATGAAGCAGTACTTTTCAAAGTCCATGTCTATGTATCATTGCAAGCCATGTCTCATGTATAGTAAAATACAATTTCCTGCATTGCTCTTCAACATTTCTTTGCTTACCAAATGGCATGCATTCTAACATGGAGCATGTGGCAATGCTAAAGTCATTAAAAGTGTCGCTCAGCCTACTCTTAAGGAGATGTTTGACGTCTACACCAATTACGTTGAACTCTTGGTAGACAAGGTTATTTTTAAATCTAGTTTTTTTATTACGTCCACTACAGCAGTCATGTTTTCCTGTAAAAATCTAAGAATGCAGTAGAGTGTACTTTTTTAACATCACTATCAATATGTGACCAAAGATTCTCACATTTCTTGCCTTTGGCATCATCACTAAGGAAATATTCTGTAAAGGGTTGCTACATGAATAATATATCATTCAGAGCCTCAAGGACTGAAAAACACTGGCTAAATGACACAGTTATAATGACTCTCTTTGATGCCGCACAAAGCACAACATGAGAACTATTTGGGTTAAATTTGCTGTGGATAACGAAACAGTGCACCAGAATGGACAACAAAGTCAATAGCATTCCTCATTAACTGTGAAGATTGTCAAGATGCTTTCAGCTTACCATCTAGCAAGTGGCAAGGATCTCTTACAGGGAAGCACTTTATCAGGTATCAATTTTGGCAGGTCATCACACAACTTTTTCATTTACGTAACTAAATGACTGCAAATGCAAACAATTTCACGCCAACCTTTTTGACTTGTTAAGAACTTTTTGCAGCAGCATTCCAAATTACACTGCATTCTGTGTTTTCCAAAAGTCTGATGTCATATTTTGAACACTATCCCAGATGCTTGGTGACTGCATTCTATTCCCATATACCTGTCACTACACCTTGCATTGAATGCTTAAAGCCTGGGGTGTTTGGCAATTCACCTACTATCAATACTGACTCGCAAAAAAAGGGGGCTGATGTATCAAAGGGTTTCACCCATTCTCTGTGTGTGGGTAAATATGATTTCTACATATTGGGAAAGATTCTTATGAAACCAGCCATTTTACCCATCAGTGAAAGAATTAAACATAGCCAAAATATCAAATATTATTTTGATGTTTCCTGATTCTCTAAAGTTTATAACATAATTATACCAGACCTTAAACATGCTTCTAAACCCTACATCTTTAGGCCAAAGACCACACAACTGAAAAAAGCCAAAGGAAGAAGAAACAATAGTTTAGAGGCTTCCCTAAACAACAAAACCTAAGCAGAATAATGTTGGCCCAGTCTTTTAAAACATCATTCTATTCCCATATACCTGTCACTACACCTTGCATTGAATGCTTAAAGCCTGGGGTGTTTGGCAATTCACCTACTATCAATACTGACTCTCAAAAAAAGGGGGCTGATGTATCAAAGGGTTTCACCCATTCTCTGTGTGTGGGTAAATATGATGCTACATATTGGGAAAGATTCTTATGAAACCAGCCATTTTACCCATCAGTGAAAGAATTAAACATAGCCAAAATATCAAATATTATTTTGATGTTTCCTGATTCTCTAAAGTTTATAACATATTTATACCAGACCTTAAACATGCTTCTAAACCCTACATCTTTAGGCCAAAGACCACACAACTGAAAAAAGCAAAAGGAAGAAGAAACAATAGTTTAGAGGCATCCCTAAACAACAAAACCTAAGCAGAATAATGTTAGCCCAGTCTTTTAAAACAAACAAAAAAATGTGTCTGCATATAAGGCTTGATAGCGACCTGGGATGCAGCTGTCTTAATGTCAGCTTAGTCTCTTTTTGCAGCCTTCTTCAAACCATTTCTGAGAAAGGTTTTCATTCGGTGTTACCAACCTCCTCAACTGTTAAAGTATGTCTAATCCTCTGACTGTTTTTAGAATGTTGATCCTATAACAATGTAATATGGCCAATTTATGGGTCCAGACCTACACATCATGATGTATCATTAGATGTCTGCAAGCAGTGGATCCCACATTTGTAACCTTTTAGCAGAACCAGTTGCGCAGTCCAGTGTACAGACATGCTTGGAATAGGCCACCCACTCAGATATAGATGCTGCATTGTGAGAGACCCATTTCGTGCAAATTTCGCTTCGTGCAATTATTATCAAAATAAAGAGAAGTTGAGCCCAAACTTTCCCCAATTTGGGGTCGATTCCGATCCGGGTCGGACAGCTCTCCGAGAGCTGTTCGTAGCCTTACCTTGCGACCGACACGTACCCGTAGCCGGTCCATCCTGTAGATGAAGTATGATGCGCATAACTGCCAAAAACTCGACCGACACGTAGGCTGTGATTCAAGCTCCATTCTCCGTCCGAACCGTAACCCCTAACGCCGAACCGAGTCGCCCGGAAGCAGTATCCATAGCAGGTTTCCACCCTGACAAGTACGATTCGTATTTCCTACGTGCCGGACAGGTCGCCACATACGGCACGTCACAGCATCCGGAAAAGAAGCATATCAGCTACGATTCGTGCCACAACTCAATCCACGGCTACGAGACGGACCAGCTTGCAACGGGTACGAGACGGAGCAACAAGCAGCGTGTGCTAGACGAACACATCATGAATCCCATCATGCAGGTCATACCAGTACTCTACATCTATGACCGGGTCAGGAACAGACGCGGACGGCGCAGACGGTAAGTCAGACACCTACCACACAAACAAACGACACGTACCCGCAAAATGGCACACACACACAGGGGATCCATATCCTGGCCACTAACAACAGGCCACCATAGGGGTTGTTTGGCCAGCACCACTACCACCCACATCCATAGGGCTCATGTTGACCATCACTAATGCCACCCCCACTCATAGGGCTTATGTTGCCCAGCACTACTGCCACCCCCACTCATAGGGGACCTGTTGCCCATCACCCCAGCCACCCCCACCCATAGGGCTCATGTTGCCCAGCACTACTGTCACCCCCACTCATAGGCCTCATGTTGCACATCACCCCTGGCACCCCCACTCATAGGGGACCTGTTGCCCATCACCCCTGCCACCCCCACTCATAGGGCTTATGTTGCACATCACCCCTGGCACCCCCACTCATAGGGGACCTGTTGCCCATCACCCCTGCCACCCCCACTCATAGGGCTTATGTTGCACATCACCCCTGCCACCCCCACCCATAGGGGACATGTTGCTCACCACCCCTGCCACCCCCACTCATAGGGCTCATGTTGCCCAGCACTACTGCCACCCCCACTCATAGGGGACCTGTTGCCCATCACCCCTGCCACCCCCACCCATAGGGGACCTGTTGCCCATCACCCCTGCCACCCGCACTCATAGGGCTCATGTTGCCCAGCACTACTGCCACCCCCACTCATAGGGTTTATGTTGCACATCACCCCTGGCACCCCCACTCATAGGGGACCTGTTGCCTATCACCCCTGCCACCACCACTCATAGGGCTTATGTTGCACATCACCCCTGCCACCCCCACTCATAGGGGACCTGTTGCCCATCACCCCTGCCACCCCCACTCATAGGGCTTATGTTGCACATCACCCCTGCCACCCCTACTCATAGGGGACCTGTTGCCCATCACCCCTGCCACCCCCACCCATAGGGGACCTGTTGCCCATCACCCCTGCCACCCGCACTCATAGGGCTCATGTTGCCCAGCACTACTGCCACCCCCACTCATAGGGTTTATGTTGCACATCACCCCTGGCACCCCCACTCATAGGGGACCTGTTGCCTATCACCCCTGCCACCCCCACTCATAGGGCTTATGTTGCACATCACCCCTGCCACCCCCACCCATAGGGGACCTGTTGCCCACCACCCCTGCCACCCCCACACATAGGTCTCATGTTGCCCAGCACTACTGCCACCCCCACTCATAGGGGACCTGTTGCCCATCACCCCTGCCACCCCCACCCATAGGGGACCTGTTGCCCATCACCCCTGCCACCCCCACTCATAGGGCTCATGTTGCACATCACACCTGCCACCCCCACTCATAGGGGACCTGTTGCCCATCACCCCTGCCACCCCCACTCATAGGGCTTATGTTGCACATCACCCCTGCCACCCCCACCCATAGGGGACCTGTTGCCCACCACCCCTGCCACCCCCACTCATAGGGCTCATGTTGCCCAGCACTACTGCCACCCCCACTCATAGGGCTTATGTTGCACATCACCCCTGGCACCCCCACTCATAGGGGACCTGTTGCCCATCACCCCTGCCACCCCCACTCATAGGGCTTATGTTGCACATCACCCCTGCCACCCCCACCCATAGGATGGGTGATGCGCCACACATCCATCATACTCCAACATTAGGTAAGTCAGCAAAATACATCCCCCTAACATCATGACAACAGTGTGTAGGCTGTGACAAATGCCTACAACAGTGATTATGACTTTGAACATACAATGTAACTACCAGCACATGTGTGACCAACAAATGAGTGTGGCCTACACAAGGCAAGCATCACTATAGCACTGTGTCAATGTAAAAATAACACCCCCTCACTGTGTAGAACAAAAGTTAAGTGTGGGGTTCAAAACTGCAGCAAATGTCGAGCATTGTGGTGATGGGGTCTAAACCCCCCCTCATCACAGTGACCAAAAGGTAAATATCATCATGGTCAAAGCTGCAAATGCCAAACAGCATGTATGATTCCCGGTCCCAACGCATTAAACACTTTTGGGGCAAACTAGTGGTTGTGTCCCATACCCACAGAGATGTGGTAAGGCTAACAGTGCTGTGAAAACAAAACATACTCTCGCCCATGTTCAGACAAGCACCACACATGGGGGCTGACAATGCATACAGTGTACAATGACACAAGAGCAGAAGTGGCCATTCCAAAGCATACACACATCTCGAAAATAGACACACTAATCAAAACAACCTGTGTAGACTGTAGGTGTCAGGTCACAAACTCACATTCCATGCCAGAAATGGCACCTAACAACCAGGATGAATGTGCAGAATGATGTGATATTACTCACAGGGACAGCAGGGCAAATCACAGAAACAGCATCCAGACAATGGCCCACAACAGCAATACCAATGCACTGATGCAGATGCACAAACACAAACAGGCAACCTCACACTGCACATCTGACACAACATGTGTGTGTGTGTGTGTGTGTGAGTCTCAGTATCCCCAGGCAACTACACAACACATCAGGGGGGCTGAACCACAGTGAATCAGATGTGGACACAGTGCCATTCAAAAGTAACCCATCATTGGGACCCCCTTAGTGGGCAATCAGGCATTGTGAGATGAGAGGGAGCACAAAAGACACATGTGACACAAGCTGGGATGAACACAAACTAACACAGCAAAAGACTGACACACAACAGCAATACCCCCAGGGGCCAGACATTGGGGTGACACAAGCATGCATGACACCTCCACTGTGATGACAAAGGTAGATGTCTTACAAACTGTGAAAACCAGACATGTGTCCTGTGCCCCAAACGTACATCACACATACACAAACACAAATCACTCAGCATGGCCCGTCATCCATGGACAAACGGGAACTAGGGGCCCATCCATGCAAATATTTACATCAGTCCATCCTCAACACCACACACCCTGAACTGCAACAATGTGCATCTGTGAAGCCCACATGGACAGGTGACATTGCACATGCACCCATGACAAACACAGGAATGTTGGGAGGAACTAAGGTGCACAGACTCATCACACAAGGACAGTTTACAACCCTGGTGAATGACAGACATACTGCACAGAATGCGGTACCTGGCCATGGTGGCAAAGCTCACGTAATCTTCAGAATACCTCCCACAGTCCCAGGACAATGCAGAAGCCAAGGAGACCCACAAGGCACACATGCTGACACCTGCAAACATTGCAGCCCTGAACCGGACAACTGGGAGCAGTCACACACACATACACATGTCTCAATCACTAAAAGGTATCACCTAGGACAACTACATGATATTGCGAACTAACAAGTGCCTTGGGGACCCCTGACTATGTCCCATCTGCGGCTGACAACTAAGGGTGGGCGTAGTGGGCGTAGTGGGGCTACGTGAAGCAGCGCGTAGTGTGCCCAAATCTACGCACACTACGTGCTTCGCGTAGCCCCACTACGCGCCACCCGCCTCCCGCCTGCCCTCCTTTTAAATCAAAGCTGCATTTTAAAATAAATACCAAGTAAAGAAACTTACCTGGAGCGCCGCGTCTCCAGGGCTCCCTCTTCATTATTTCCGACGTCTTCTAACAAATGCGCATGCGCGGACGCCCGTGCATGCGCATTTCTTTTGAGAAATGCGCATGCGCGGGCGTCCGCGCATGCGCATTTGTTAGAAGACGTCGGAAATAATGAAGAGGGAGCCCTGGAGACGCGGCGCTCCAGGAAAGTTTCTTTACTTGGTATTTATTTTAAAATGCAGCTTTGATTTAAAAGGAGGGCAGGCGGGAGGCGGGTGGCGGCAGCAAGCAGCTACGCTTCGCCCTGGGTGTGCGTAGCGCTAGCCTGCTTCGCCTACTTCGAAAACTGCGAAGCAGGCAGCGCTACGTACACTACGTGGGCGAAGCGTAGTGTCTCGCCCAGGGTTACTGACAACATCATCACAACTCAGAACAGAAAAATCCCAATGATGAAACACCAATTAACAGTAGTGTGTCATGCACCCACACATCTGGTAAGATGGCAAAGTTGTGGGATGAACACAGTACCACTCAGCAAGCATAAACAACAGGAACATATCAAGGGAACACTGCCTGTGTATGAAAAGGGATGTGGACACACATACACATGCTCACAAAACACACACCATGGGCCCAGGCTATGTCACGGAACAACACACTTGCTTGAGGAGACACAACTCCTGTGGAAGCCCAGCTGTGCCAAACATAGTCTCAGCACGTCTCAGTCATGTCAGCAGAACACTTGGTCAGTCAGCCATCAGTTACCACACAATGAAGGCTCTGGTCACAACAGCCTGGGTACGGGAGTCTCCCCTAAGTCATCTGCACATACTCAACACATATGTACAGCAAGTTGCACAGAGGACCCAATTGCTCCTTTACCAATGATGCCCACACCTGTAGGTCCAGTGGTGATGCACACAAAGTCAGGGAAATAGACAAATTGGACAATGGGAAGCACATCATATGTGCATGGGTGCAAGCCACAGATGTGACCATGCAAATGAAATGTTCACAGAGATGTCCACAAATTGATGATCACGACACACCCAGTTAGCTGCAAAGGATGACATGGATACCGACCAGAATAGGATACATCTCATGGACCACATGGAGTACCTCACATCAACACCTCAGTATTCAACATTGGAAACCAAGCATTACAGGTGCAAGGGCATGCTAAACATCATCAACCTAATGTACAGCTAAATCAAGTTCACAAGGATAAAGAAAAAAGCTTTATTCAGCATATGAAAATTTAAACGTCCATTCAAACAAAAGGCCAATGGCCAGTCCATTATCAAATAACAAGGAGTGAACTTGAGTGACAACTGTCACACGTTGCTTGCCTGCACTGGTAAGGACAGGGGACATCCCCTTGGAGAGGCATACATGGGGGCAGGCCAGGCACTGCAGGGACACGATCAGGGCGCAGTAGAAGGAGGCAGTGAAGGGGTGGTGAATACAGTAGAGTCACTTGCAACTGCAGTGGAGCTGACTGAAGTGGTGGGTGCAGTCACAACTGTGGGGCACAAGTCAGATGGGGTGGGTGCCGGCACAACTTCAGTGGGGAGGTCAGATGGAGTGGATTGGGTCCCCACTGCTGTCCCCAAGTCAGACGGGGCGGTCGTGGACTCCACTGCAGTGCCTAAATCCATGTGAGCGTAATGGGGTGCAGGTGAGGTCAGCAGGACAGAGGGGGCGGGACACGGTCCCCACATCAGTGGCACTAACCGTCTGACCAGGTGTGGTGGAGCAAGTGGTAGGGGGGAGGGCCTCAGCATTTTGGGGATGGTGTATCTGTGGTTGAGGGAACCCGGGGCAGGGTGTGGCGGGGGAACCTCTAGAGGGGTGGCCTCGGGAATGGAGGATGGAGACTTTGCCTTGGAGCTACATGGCGGCGGTGGGGTCTTGCTCTTCCGTCTCCGGGGGGACTTGCGGGTGGGGGCCTCAGTCTGACTGCGCCTGGGGGAGGGTGTCCGGATGTGAGCGGCACTCCCCTCTGTGTGTGGGGACTTCCGCTTCTGTGGAGATGGGGTTGCAGGTGAGGCAAGGGAAGGGGGCTGGGAGGGAGAGGCTTTGGAGGACTGCGGAGTGGTTGTGGATGACTGTGTGTGTGTCTGCAAACCATGCCCTGTGAGTGTGGTATCAGTCCCCTGTGCTTGCTTGTGTGCACGTCTAGCCCTTGGTTTGGGTATTTGTGTGCTGCCCGTGTCTGTGGCTTTGTGAGAATGTGCAGGTGTGTGTGTGCTTGGGACAGGTAAGCTGCTTGGAATTGTGGGTGGTGCAGGGGTAGGAGGGGTGCGGGACTGTTGAAGGAGGGACACTGCTGCCGTCAGGGAGGAGGCCACGGACTGATTGGTCCTCTGTAGGGCAGACATGCCCGATGAAATGCCCTCCATGAACGACACCAGTTGCGTCAACAGACTGGTGTGTGCATGGAGGACCTTCAGCATCGATGTCTGCCCTACATGGATCTGTCTAAGTAAGTCCACAGACTCCTCACTCAGGGCAGCAGGGGACACAGGGGCAGGGGGTGAGGTGCCTGGCACAAAGGAGACATGCTCCCAAACACGGGAGCCTCCACGGACCTCTGGGATGGGAGCCGATGGGAGGGTGGTGATGGTGGTGGTGGGGGCGGTGGTGGGGACAGCCTCACTAGCTGGGGTTTGGTGGCTGCTGACACCCGCCTCCACAAGGGAGTCATCCTCAGAGCTGCTGTGGCCCTCAGCTGGGGTGGATGGTGCTGACGACTCCTCTGTGTGGCTCCACTCACCCTCCGTGCCTCTGTGTCCCCCGACTCCTCTCCTTCTGTCCCTATCAAGCTCTGTGGCTCCTCCTGGTCCGTGGAGCTGTCCCCTCCTATGGCCGTGGATGTATCTGGATAGGAATAGGAAGTAAGAGAACAACATCAGTCACCTTCACTGACTGCACACACCACAGTGAGTACATCACATCACAGGGCAAGGCTGACATCATCAGCTGAACACAGCTCAAAGTGCCAACACTGTTTAGAATAAGCCAATTGTCATTCTCAACATCAACCATGGCACACATATCCCTCCTTGACTTGCACCCATATGTCTGTTGCATGTTGGATGTTAATACCCCAATGTCCCGACATGTACCACTCACACATTAGTTGGACATGCAAGTGAACATGTAGGAGTATGTCACTATACACACAGCACATCTCTTGCTACTGACTCAGTACAGGTGTCCGGATGAAGGGATGGGCAGAGACTCATTTCACATGCTTGTGATGCATGCCAGCCAACACACACTATGATGTTCTCATGTTCTGATAGTCAATGCCACAATGGGGTGCATGGTGCACACTTGAACACAATGCAGGATCCCCCATAGCAAGTTAAATGCCATGGCACTGGCATGCCTTGAAGGTCAGTCAACACTGTCTCCTGTCACAGGGGCAGGGCATCCAGACAACAAGAGTATGCACTGTGTCACAATCATAGCTCAGGGGTAAAGCTAACTCTGCAGATGACAAGTGCACTTGTCCATCCCCTGCAAACAACATATCCAGGACCCAGAAGACCCCACATCATGCAAATCAGACCTATGAGTCTCTGCAAACACAACTCCCTGTACATTAGCACATCACAGTCTGCCATGCATGTAACCCAGCTGCCTGAAGTACACAGTTGCATACACCATTGTGCGCTGTCAGATGATCACACACCTATATGTCACACAGGTCTTGTCTCTCACAGTCACATCTCAGATGTCCTGCTGACCCTCAAAATCATGGACACCCCAGTTGTACGTAACAGGAAGCCACACCATAATGACACAGAGGCAGACACCTGAAGACACATGCCACTAAGCACAACCTGTAAGTTGATACACAGGAGTGGGATCACACAGTGTTTCTAAATGCCCTTGAGGAGGCATGACTGCCAAGGTCTACGTGAAACAGTGTTTGGCCCTGGACAATAGTCATGTGGCTAAGCAAGTATGACATACTTTATATACATATTCCTGAGGCCTACAAATTGGAGTCTCCTGCTGCATGGATTTGTTTGAAATACCCCAGCCGCATGTGGCGAGTCGGACCAGCAATTGTAACACATATCAAGGGCACACACAGATCACATGTCAGATCCCAGGCATTGGGTAAACAATTGAACCACCCATGAAACACATAACAGAGTCACGGGAACAGATGCTGTCCGGAAGCTGAAGCATAGCTGACTGTAAGGACACAGTGCCCTAGTGACACAAGCAACAGACTGTAGGGGCCACACCTGTGGAACAGATGATGAGGTTGCATCACACAATTGAGGGACCTGAATATTGGACTACAAGACCTACATAACGTGGAAGTGTGACCGGGTCAAAAGACTGCAATTAGCATGTCAGACATAGTACACATATTAGGCATGGACTTACCCCCTCCTTGCTGCTGTCAGGCCTTCAGCTGCCTATCCAGGTCCGGGAAGACCACCGCCAGGATCCGGAGCATGTGGGGGGTCAGGGTCCGGTGTCCGCCCCTCCTGCGAGGAGGTGACAGCTCCAGCTGGACTCCTGCGATCTCCGGGTCCAGCCCCGAAGGTCCTGCCACATCTTCTGGCAGTTGCGGATCCGGCGCTTGTAGACCCCCACCGAATGAACTGCCCGGGCTAAAGATTACCTTATGCGGAAGGTTTTTTTTCAAAAACCTAAAGCAAGGAGGAATACTTTGTTTGTTGTCCATTAAAAGGTGTCTTGTATTCTTCAGAGAGAAGTCCCAATAGTATACTGGAAGTCCAGGAGTGCTATCCCTCCATCTATTTTCTTTTTATGCCATTTTTTACAAGCTATCCGTACTAGTTTATTCTTCCAAATGAAACTACTCAGGTCACCTTGTAGCTTCCTAAACCAGTCAGTTTTAAAATATAATGGTAGAGCATTGACTATAAAGGTGAATTTAGGGAGGATCATCATCTTTACTATGTTTCTTCTCCCTAAAATCGATAAAGTTCAGTGCATCGATGACTTCAGTAATTTCTTAGACTCCAACCAAATTCTGGTGAAGTTAATAAGTGGCATCTTAACCATATATTTGACTGTTCTTACCCCGAGGTATCTAATCTCTGATTTAACTAGTGTGGAGTCAACTGGAACATTCCAAGTCATAGGGGTCTATTAGGATGGCGGTCGGAAGGCTAACCGCTAAGGGTAACCGCCCGCGATCGCAACCCAGAAAACCGCCGGTCCCATTAGCATGGCGGTGACGACCGCAGCGGTGAGATTTTCCGCCCGCCACTTTTCTGCCGGTAGTAGTCCGCACGCTTGCCTGGCAGGCGGAGCTGGACCACTAAAATAGGGCCGGTACAGGGTCAGGCTCCGCCGGCATGAATATGATGCCGGCGGTAGCCAGCCTTTCAGCAGCGGTGGAACCACCATGGAAAGGCATGTGGAGAATGTCCCCGGGGGCCCATTGCCGGCCCCCAAGGTGTGGGTGCACTGGGTGGGTACCCCCCTACATGTCCCTGTACCAGATGCCTGCCACGCAGTGCAGGGATATGCTGGACATGCGTATTTGGACATCGCGACAGTGCTGCTGCCAGCAGCAACCGCCGCAATGTGAAATGCCGCGGTCAGATTTCGACTGCAGCGCATACTCATTGGACTGGCTGTTATGCCGCAGTCCTAGCGGGCGGTGTTTCCCGCTACCATGGCGGTCAGAGTGATTTTCCGACCGCCATCCTAATGGACCCCATAGTCTCTGTTTTATCCTTGTTTACTGAGTATCCAGATACTCTCCCAAAGGCCTCCATTAGTTCTATTATGAGTGGTAATGATGCTTTCCGGTTGCGCGTAAAGATTAAGAGGCCATCAGCATATAGTGCTTCTTTTTTAATTCAATCCAGATACTTAAAAGAGACAATTTTCTGTTCAGACCTAATTCTTCTTGTCAGAGGTTCTATATGTAAGTTGAAGAGGAGGGGTAGCAATGCGCATCCTTGTCTAGTAATTAAAGTACTGTAGTAATTTTAGATGAAAGAGACCCGTTTATCACTATCCTTGCTGTTGATGCATTATATATCGATCTTATAGCCTTATAGGAAATTATTTCCTAACCCATTTTGTTGTATAACTTCATACAGATATGACCATCTAACTCTATCAAATGCTTTAGCAGCGTCAACCATTATAACAGTTAAGGTAGACCTAGTTGTAGCACTATTAATTGCACTAACCAAATCGCGTGTTAGGTCATGAAGCTGCCTATGTTTCATAAAACCCTTTTGATTATCATGTATGATGTTTGTTAGCACACTATCTAACCTTCTAGCAAGTGTCTGTGTGAATATTTTGGAGTCACTATTTAGCAAGTAAATTGACCTATAATACTCATATTTCTTTGGGTCCTTAGCTGGTTTAAAAATTAAGGTTATAACTGCCTCTTTCCACGAAGTTGGGGGAGATGCATGGGTAATGTAAATACTATTCAGTAATTTGGTTAGGTGCAGGACAAGCACTTCCTTTAGGACCTTGTACAGCTCGTGGGATACCATCTGGGCCTGTTTCTTTCCTTCTTTTTAAGCAAGCAATTGAATTCCCTATCTCTGAGGCAGTAATTTCTTGATTGAGAAATGATTGTTGACTAGTATTCAGTTTAGGGAGATTGTCCTGCTGCAACCATTCCCTCAGTTATCTTTGATTGGATTTCGTATCCTCAGTATATAAATCTTGAAAAAAAATCCCTGAAAGCCATCCCAATACTATCATCTTTGAAATAGTGTTGTTGCATTGGGCCAATCTGCATGTTTTTAATCTCATTTCGGAGCACGTCTTGCCTTGTCTTCCAGGCTAGTAATTTGCCACAACCTTCCCCATATTCATAATGGGCCAATTTCCTGCATCCCACCTCTCTCGCACCCTTTTTCCCGAAAACTCAACTAAGTATTCCCTGGCCTGATTTAACTTCCTCTGGAACTCAGGTCTTGAGGGGACATTATGACAATCAGTGAGATCTTTCTGTGACTTGTCAATTCTAGACTCACATTCTCTTAGTTCCCTTTTTGCTTCTTTTCTTCTAAACGCTGCATAGCTTGTTATTTTTCCACACATGGCTGCCTTGAAGGCATCCCACACAATGTGTGGTGGGGCTTAAGCTTCATTAATTGCATAAAACTCTACTGTATCCTTTTTTAGCGCATCTACAACTTCCTAATTTCCTAAAAGTCTTCTGTTCAGAGTCCATCTAGACTCAGTTAGATGGCTCTCCACAGAAACTACTAATTTTACTTCCACATGATCTGAAAGGTATTCCGGTTGATGCATAATTGTTATATATTTCTTGCTTATATCGACTAAAAAGAAATCTATACTAGAGGCATGTGAGTGTTTTTTATTCTGATGAGTAAACTCTTTTCTGGGACCTGCCTTAAATCTCCAAATATCCATTGAGCCAAGATTCTTAATTAGCTGCTGTATGGCGTCCCTCATTTTAGGGGCATTTACTGTAGGTCTTATTGAGGACTTATCACGACCGGGATTTAGCAATATATTGAAGTCCCCCCCCCCCATAATAATATAATAATTTGTGTCAAGTAAATGTCTATCTAATTCCCCAAGAGGAGACGGATCGTCCAAATTAGGACCATAGTAGGCTACCAGTGTGTATCCTGTCTTGTTTATTTTAATATTAGTTATTATCCATCTGCCCCCTACATCCATAGTGGAACTTTCTATCTTAAAATGAGCCAATTCTTTAAATAATATGGCTATCCCCTTTACGTTGCATGATTGATTAGTACATACCAGATGAACCATCCATCTATTTGTGTTTTAGGAATCTCCTCCCATTCCTCACCACGGAGGTGTGTTTCCTGTAATATTAATATATTGCTTTCAGAAAGTTCAATTAGTTCCAGAATCTTACTCTTACTCCTATGCACCCTAAGGCCATTTGCATTGTAAGATAGTACTCTTTTTTCCTGCCGGTTATGCATCCCTTATTTCCTCTTCCACCTTCTGATCGCCTCCCTTCAGTGTGCCAACTAATGTCATATGTGAGGACCATTTTTTTTGTATTTTCCCTAATGCTCCCTACCTGTGCATAATCCTACTTCCCTCCATCCACCCCGACCCACCCTGGGGAACCCTCCCTGGCCTTTATCCAAGAGGGGTATTGCATATTACCCCTGGTGCTCCAACTCTCTGACCTATCTTTTTATGCCTTCTTTTGCGCATTGATCTGGCTAATTAAACTCTCAACTTCAGAGACCTCCTTCATGTTATACATTGTGTTGCTCCGCATGACCCTTAGAGTCGCGGGAAATTTCAGCTGCATGTTTGCCCCCAACGATTTCAAAGTTTGGATATATTTCCCAAGCTCCCATTGACGATTTTGTGTAGTCTTGGCAATATCTGACCTTACGGTGTAAAACCAGTCATCTTTGTGGAAATTTTTTACTTTGAGAGCAGCTGAAAGGATTTTTTCTTTAATAAAATAAGTACAGAAGTTAACAAAACTTTTCCTTGGTTAGTGTCTTTTTGGATTTCTCCTGAATGGGTCCTTATGTACTCTTTGAATATCCTGATCTAGATCACACATCCGGATTTCGGGCATCGACATCTACATCTATCACAAAACCTTTCAGGTCTCCCCCTTCCAGTCCCCCTGGAACATTTAGCAGCCTTAAATTATTCCTTCTGGAATTATTTTCTAATGACTCTAATTTGTCCCTGATCTCTTTGTCACCAGTTTTTAAGGATTGAATGTCCTTGTGATTAGACTTGACCTCTACCTGTAATATTTCAATCACAGTCTCCATCGTTGCTAGCCTCACTGTAATATCTGCCATTTTAGCTTCAAGGTTCTCACAAGACACCTGAATTTGTGCTCGCTTGCTTTCAGAGATTGCACATTTTTCTTTAATCTCCCTAGAAAGTGAGAGTGACAAAAGACTCACATCTGGGACCTCTGTGCTGACTGCTGAATTGTTGGTGGGGGTTGTATCTTCCATACTGGGGGGTATTTGTGACCGTTCCCCATCTGTATTATCCTCAAATAGTACAGAGAATGTATTAGTAGTGGGGAGTTCAGTCACTGTGGCCAACTGTGTATGCGAGAACTCGGGAAACCTTGTTGCTGCCGTATTATCCGTAGACGTTTTAGCATTCGAGAAAGGCATATTATCATGAGGCACCGTCTCCTTTATTTCAAAATAAGACTTTAAGGATGGCGTAACTCTAATTCTGGCCCCTGTAACTTTAGTGTTCTTCAAAGTCCTCCCCTGTCTATCAGATTTGCCTATCAGCTGTGTGGTGGTCTTAGTTTGCACTAGCAGTGGTGGGGAGACAACTGTTGTGTTAGGGCCTCTATCTTAATTGGGCTCTCCCTCCCTCTGATCTAGAAAGCGCCCAAATTCAGCATTTCTTAAAGAGTACCTGTTTTTTCCTGCCGCAACGTCAACGGCAGGGGTTATCCTGAGAGAATTGATGGGTATCTCCTTCTTCCGCCTCTCTTCAGTCACCTTTCCTAGAGTGGCGGAGTTCCCGACAGTTTGCTTCTTCTTGGGGGCACCTCTGTTACTTTTTTGGGGGTCATAGATTTGTGAGATGTTTCCACCCCCTCTGTGTACTGGGGCAGGACAGAATCGGCCTGTCTAGGCCGTCTAGCTTCACATATGTCCCCACGGTTAACGGGGGGCTTTCATCTTTTAATCTCCTTGGCCTCCTCCTCACCTCCCAACTGCTGCTTTTGTGAAACAGTACTGATACTGCCTCTCACAGCAGCCGTGACCCGGAAACCAACACGGACCACCTCCCAGCGACCCCACCGCAGCTGCCCTGCCACAGGGAGTAGAGGAAAGCTCAGACAGGGTGGAATGACTCGAGGTGCCGGGGCAGAGTATCCGGAAGCATCCACATCATTTGAGGCATGAAGGGAGGGGGCTGAAAAGTTATACCTGAAGATTTTAATCGTTATGCACCGTGTAGTGCACCATGTAGTCTATTATGCACGTCAGAGTGTCGGAGCTTCCGGTCGACACGCTAGCTGTCCACATTGTTCCCTCCTCGGTTCCTAGCCCAGTCTTTCTTGCTGCTACCTTGTGTGACAAAGTTACAATGTATTGGTCCCTTCAGGAAGAAATAAAAATGACTCTTTCACTCTCCTTTTCCTTTCTTTGAATGGCATGTAGTTTGTGGTTGTGCAGGTTTTTTTTAGTGTTGATATGTTTACACTGGTGAGGGTTATTACCCTTTTGGTGGGGTTCCATCAGTTATTATAGGTTTAAACCTAAAACAGGAAAGCCTAATAGTAGTCTTATAATATAAATTGGGCCTCGTTCCATTGGGGACCAGAGAGATAATTTCGGCAGAGAGTCCAGTCCTGGAACAAACGCATGCAGAGCCTAGCAGTTTACACTCATGATGCAGACGTCCTAACTACATACACCAGGTATGGGGTCTGTAGTCAATGCCAGAGATCATGTATACATTCCTGTGCGCACATGGTAAGGGTAGGCCTAGACAGATAGATAATTTGCCATGGTGGGGCTGTTTATTTTTTACAGCCTGATAGTAAGGCTGGTTGTTTAGTTTCATCTGCCTAGTGATCACAGCACATTTGCTTTATAATAGGCTATGACAGTTTCAATAAATGTATTGTCACCTTTCTTTGTGTCTTTCTTATGTTTGCTATGGGAATAAGTGATGAAAATGGAGGATCTGTTTTCACATTTCTCTTGGGGACTAGAGGGTCATGTCCTAGGTTGCCAAAATCACCTGCTACTTTGGGAAGGTTAGGAGTTCAGGTGAGGCAATGTGAGCTAGCCAGGATTTGGGTCAACAGATACTGACATAGAAAGACTCAGTCACTACATTCTGTTCTGACATCCCAAGGCACAGTTCTGCTTAACCAGCAGAATCCCTGTGACATGGCACTATGAACATTGGTCTGGTATGTATTTAACAGGTCTCCTGAGTAGTACTTGTGTGTGCCCATAGTACCCTTACACCTCCTCTGGAGACATCCTTGGTATTCGGGATTAATCCTCCTCAGTATTTTAGTAAGTACCTATTTTTTTCTGTTGGTTGTTCAAGCTTGAACCTTTAAAAGGATTACCCACTTTAGTGTTTGCACTCTGTTGCCATTGTAATTTTATTAGTGGTAGCACCACAGCCTATACCTATTTCTGACAATTGTAAATCTGCAGTCCATGCACATTTACTTTTCTATGGCCATGGCAATGCAGGTGGTGTCATAATCTTTGTAGTTGAAGCCCACGAAGCCTATCGTTTGGAAGTATTTTATTCTTGGATCAGTTTCTCAGCTGTGGAGCTAATACACAGACATTTCATGAATACGCTGACGTTGAACCACCATAACAATACAGAATGTATAAGTTCTAAGGCACCCTAAGAGACATACTTGCTTCTGTATGCACAGGTCCTTGTAGTAATGAAAGGCCACCTAGCCAGTGCTAACTGATTATACACCATACCCTGAACTACTAAACCTTAATGTTAATCAGCTACGGCAATTATACAATGGTCTAGTTAGACTATATAGATGCTTAACTCAATCTGTTTCTCACACTTTCATTGCTGTCCCAACAAGGGCAGCACTAGTAGGGCAACCACAGGTGGCTGCAGTACTAGAAGAGGTCCTGTAATTATTAATTCAATTATGTGTAAAATTCCCGCAAATAGTGAGGAAATTCCTTTTTGAATAGCCCAAAAAATTGATTAGACTGAAGCTATGATTACCCTTCCGGGACCACAAGACAAGCACAGAATATTAACTATGTGCCCTACCCCAAATAGGTAACTACACCACTCGGGGTGCAGTCTTTGCTGCAGTCTATACCATCACACATGGTACACCGTCTGCATTAGTCTTTCCGGAAGTGCTACAACAAATACAGAACGAACAGGGGGCAGCTTCTGCCCTGGATTTGGGTATGAAATTAATGGGATATTTTCCTGTGGGCTCAATGATTCTGTTGAACAATAAAGGCGGAGCAGCTTCTTTAGCTATACGCCAGCGTCTCTTGCAGGTTGCACCAGCCAACCAGGAACATGAGCAACCTATAATTATTGCTGAAGTATATACATTTATAGGTTGCAGTAATTTGGGGGCCAGACCCAATATATCACAACTTGGCAAACTTACTTCTGACAAGGACACCGCAAGCAGAACCTAGAGTTTGCTAAAAAGCGATGGAACAAACCCAACCCTAAAGAAAAGGCTAGGTGTGGAGGAGGTTTTCGGCCATCAGAGCCCTCAGACAGACGCTATAATTTGCGTGATCGCACACAGTTGAAGCATCTGATAGGTATCGGCATTCTGATACTCATCCTTGTTCCTTTCAGAACACATTGGAAAACAATACGAGAGAGGAGGATGTGCTGAGGGCAGACAAGAGGCGTATGTGAATCCGAAAAAGGACTTGCAATGCTCATCTGATGTAAAGATAAGAAGGAAGTGAAACTTCCGCAGTTCAAACCCCAATTTCAGAAAAAGAAAGTTGTGGCTGCAACCCCAAAATATGCCACTAACAATGAGAACCCTCCTCCTGAACAGTAGTTGGGCAGTGACTCTCCTCGACAGCATGGCAGAGGTCACTATAGTACACCAGAATGTCCAGAAGTTTCTAGAGGTTAAAGCAACTGATCAATATGTTACAGTTGAAACCCCAGACAGGTGCGCATCCCCTCCAGATAGATTATATAATTTTTCCATGCAAATTGAGGGTGACATACAGTTCACCATTTGGGTAATATTCTGAGAAAAGTCAACATTATCATATGACATTCTCTTAGCAGCGGTCGATTGGCCCCTTGGAGTTTGTGCGAACATCCCCACAAGGTGAAGATGTTATTATACCATCATTTTCTGCAATTGTCCTTGATAAGGTCAAAGAAACCTATGCAACTGGGCTATTGCACAAGCCCCAGGTTTATATCGCAATCATGCCAGCTGGGATAAGGACAGTACTTATCATGCAATACCGTATAGTAAAGCTCATAAGTGCAGCCACAATTACCAATGAAACCAGATGCTAAAGCACCTGTTAGAGAAATACTCTCACAATTAGAGTAGCAAGGATAAATTGAACCCTGTGGCTCCCAAATGAATAACACTTTTTTCCTTTCTTAACACCGTATCATTCATATTATATAGTCTTGGACTATAGAAACATAAATAGGCATGCACGCACATCTGCGATACAAAATACACACAGTACTGCATAATATAGTCTGTAAAAAGCAACCATTGTGTCAATTCTACATAATATTGACCCAGATGCATTGTCCTGTGTAGATGATATTTACCTGATGGACAATGAGTTAAACAGACATTTAGCCAGAGTAGATTGCATAATATTGGTATTTATTGAATCTGGCTACAAGTTCAACTTCAAGAAATCTAATATTGCACTTCTAGAAGTCCTATTTTTAGGACACAAACTTACCCATGAGGGAAAAAGTCTTTCTCGAGAAGTGTGCTGTGCTACAACTACCAAACAGTCTTGAGAAACTGCAATCCTTTTTAGGATTCCTTAATTTTGGCAGAACATACATACCTCATCATGCACAGTACTTGACATTATTATATGAATTAATGCATCCTGGTTTTTCCATTTATATTGGGCATCAGAACATACATAGATCACTACAATTTGGCTTGCTTGCTACATGACATACATACACGTGTAAATACTACAAACCTGGTCATCCATATACACTGGTTGAGGGTTTTTCGTAACTCGGAAAGTATGGTGCTCTGCTAAGTAAACGCATGGTCTAAACATAAAATCATTCATACGGTGCCACACCAGGAAAGGGGAAACTCCCTGGAACCCCTTGATATATGTAGGTTGCCCTACACTGAGTTAATGAAACACAAATTCCTGGGCACACGTCACAATTACGGTATAAACCAATGTAAGGTAGTGTAATAGTCCACTGAAAAGTAATGTCAATTTCCACTATGGAAGAGTTTGTGATAATGTCTGGGTGAGGCTTCAAAATGCCAATCTGAATTGGTGGTGTACCGTTTAGGTGGCCTATATTGCAGACAGGAATACTTGCGATCCGATCTTTGCTTAGAAGCTTAAATCAACAATTACTTGATCAACCGTACTGGTTTTAAACATTTTCAATTCAGATTGGCGTTTTGAAACCTCACCCAGCTGGTTTGGAATTATTACCGGCAGAGCAATTTTCTTTATTTTCTACTTCATATTCAGCCCTGAGGAAGTCGCAGGATTATTACCGATAAGCGGCGAAACACGTGTTGGCTGTTTTTTTCGTTTGCTCTTGATGAATAAATCTTGGACATTATCACAAACTCTTCCATAGTGGAAATTGACATTACTTTTCAGTGGACGTTTACACTACCTTACATTGGTTTATACCTTAATTGTGACGTGTGCCCAGGAATTTGTGTTTCTGGTCATCCATATAGTTGTGTGTGCATTGACTTTACATATGTCACCTTTAATGAAGGTCAAACTGTGCCGATTGCATATAAGTTTTATTCATACTGCAATGCGGAGATGTGTTTTGCATCCACTGAAAAGATACTGATTGCAGTGCAGATGGCTATAATTAAAGAAAGGCCTCTTGCACAAGAGAAACACATTATTGTTGTTACTCTCATCCCAGTCTTAGAAGCTGTCACAAAAGCAAGGGTTTCAAATGATAAAACCCTCCATCCCAGAGGGATACAATGGACAGCATCCTTAACAGCCACGGATGTAGACTTCGTTTTTGACCCGTTTTTATAGACTCAAGAATTTCTTCAATTTGAGCATAATTATCCCATGCCCAGCAATGTTTTGCCTCTTGAACAGTATAAATATTTTGTCATTAATAATGGTTCAGCCCAACCTGCTATAAGGACCAAGCACCAATATTTGGCGGCATGTGCCTCAATTCATGGTGTGATGTTGGATGGTAAATTCTAACCACAGAAAACTTGCACACAGTCCTTAGGCGACTGCACTGTGTAGTTGGCTAAACTAAAAGCATTGCTTTTTGCATTAGAACATACTGATCCTAAATTCTCCACACTTATAGTGAGTGATTTGTGTTATTGTGTCCATGGACACCATAATGGATTATAATATTTTAAAGGCAACACTATAAAGCATAAGTCGCTTTGAGTGAAGGTGGCAGACCGAAAAGATGGGTTGCCACAGACTCATATCATTCATACATTGGGTCATCCCCGTGTGGGATCACATGTGGTAGGGAATTCTTTGGCATATGAAGCTGATATATATGCAGCTTTGACTGTGACAGTTGCTGCAATTGTTCGTTCTTATACGCGGGTAGTTGACAATACACTGTCTGCCGTTTATGCTATACGTGACTGTCCCCCTTTGCCTAGGGACTTTCCTGATAAATATACATACCATTTGAGCAAACAAAATGTTACCTTTGTTACGATTTCCAGGGTTTGGTTATTAATTGATTCCCAACCAAGACCAAAGGCTAGCCTTAGTGATAGTTGTGAATGAAGGTATTGATTCTGCACACACAGGTGTGTTGGCCACAATTTCATTACTACAGCAACGTTATTGGTGGCATGGCTTATATAAACAGGCCAAGAAATGAGTACTTTGTTATAAAATGTGTCAATAAATTAAAAGCTTTACTGTGTCACGCCCACTGCAGACACACCTGTTAATTTCCAACAAATCTTTTGGCTGCATATATTTGGACCATTGGAGTCTCCTCGATTTGGACGGAGTGTTTAAATGTATGCTCTGTGCAGTTGATTCTTGCTTAAGGTTCCTCTGGGTGTGGCCACAATGTTTGGCTGATGTTCACACTGTTTTTGAAGATTTACATGTCTTTATCGCAATATATGCATGCACTGAATCCCACTCGGACCAGGGCCTTGCTTTTGCCTCAAAAACATATAGGGATACTATGGCATCCCTGAGTGTAGAGGTGCATTACTCTTCCCCCTATCATTCTGAGGAAAATTTGGGTAGTGGATATGATGAAGTGTGACTTAATGCAATCCATAACAGCTAGAGTATAGGGTTCAGGGCGTAGCTGAATCCATCCCCTAAATAGGTTACAAAGAGCCCTTAATAATATTCCCAAACGATCTGTGGGTGGCCAAACCACGTACAAGGTTCTTTTTGGCATCAAAATGTATGTTCAGACCTTGACAGTCCAGATATCATGGCGGCAGCCATACCCTTTGACAGAAATTATCATTGTGCTGTCTTACAGGATTTGCATCGCTTCCGTGATGGCCAATCTAATCAACTGTTGAAGACTTCTTCCTCTACTGGAGTCAAGGAGACTCAGCACCTTATGGCTGGATTCTACAAATTGGGGATCTTATTCAAGAAAAGGTTGTGGTGAAAAAGGAATTTGGCCTATCATACCGTCCACGGGTGCCAGTCCTTGTCATTCAAGATACCACAATGGTCATATTGCCACAGCTTGCTGGTAATAAAGACAATCATTTTGCTTCCATTGATTACATTTACGTCATGAGGAATCTTTGGTAGTCCCCTAACTCCTCTCACTACCATACAAGAAATTCCTCTACAGCTTGTGAGAAACATTGAAGCTGTTTCTCCCCTGCTGGGATGGGGGTAGTGGCGAATGAACTTCAGTTAATTCCTAATGCTGCTACAAATGCCAGTCATACAACGAAAGTGAGTACTGTACTTGCCACTGCAGATGATGTTTATACTGACCCACCTCTTGTGGAAGCTACCAGTTCCCTTGCTACACCTGTCACTCCTGTTTCACAAGAAAATGCTTCTGGTTAGTACATGGGAACAGATGATTTTTCATCCCACCCATCTGACAGTTCCATCATTCTAGAGACTTCCTTTGATGACTGTGATATACTTATCGGGTCCCACCTTGGATATATGTTTGGATAATCCTTTCCTTGGTTTTTCTATTTCTTTGGATTGGATTTTGTTGGACTTGGCCCTCTTTGGCAAAAGTTCCCTAAACTTTTTGCTTTTCCCCTAGTCCTTTTTTCTGACAGGGTGTTGCCAACTTAGATGCTTGGGGCACTCTGCCACTGCTGATCAGTGCCAAAGTGCAAGTGCTCCCTGTGTAAAGTGTAAAGGTAATTGGTTGTCCATGATTGGTATGTTTGCTTACTAGTAAAGTCCCTAGTGAAGTGCACTATCTGTGCCAGGGCTGGTAATGCAAATGCTACTAGTGGGCCTGCAGCACTAATTGTGCCACCTAGGCCTGGGCTAAAATTCCGTTCCGCTCGCGGAAATTGCGATAATTTGACATTTTCGCGTTCCGCGTAGAGCGCGAAAATGTCAACATTTCCGCAATCCGCATTTTACCGGAAAGTTTTTGCTTGCTCGCGCTGTAAAGTAATACATTCTCGCGTGCGTGCGATCGCCTTACCTGAATCCCCGCGTTCGCCGACAAGTTTTCCCGATCCGGTCGCGTTCTCCACGAGATGTTGGATTGTTGGTAGCCATTTGTGCTGTCTCGCGACAGTTTGCGCCCGCAGTAACGTCATGCGTCGCGCGATCACGTCTTTCTTCTCGTGATCATGCACCGCGAGACAAGTGAAAACAAGATGGCCGCGCCCGCGAATTACCGCATGGGTAATTTGGCGAGCTGCGACCACGCAGAAAATACCGCGAACGGCCGCATCTTCGCGATATTTCCGCGTGTTTGCGGAGATTTTTAACATTTTCGCGATAATTTGTGAATGTGAATTTCGCAAATTCCGCCCACCCCTAGTGCCACCCACACAAGTAGCCCTGAAGAGAGAACTAAGGCATGCCACTGCAGTGCCTGTGCGCAGTTTGTTAAACTGACAGGTTGTCCTGACAAGTGAACCCACTTGCCAGGCCTTACCATTCCCTTTTTATGCACATCAGACACCCCTATGGTAGGTGCAAGGTACCCCCCTGTGCAGGGTGCAGTGTATGTGAAAGGTAGGACATATACTGAGGTGTGTACCATGTCCTAACAGTGAAATACTCTCCATTTAGTTATTGCCTGTTGAAAGTCAATCTCACCCACAGGACAGAATGGGGAGGCTGTGTAATATGTTTCTAGCCTATCTTCCCATAGGCTTAAGATGGAGAGGTGAAGTTTAGTGTACATGAACTCACAATTTTATAACACATCTTTTTGTGAAGATGTTTTTTGCATTGTGTGTTTAGAAATCACTCTTTTAGAAGTGGCTTTTTTTTGTGTTCTAACATTTCTGTGTGTCGCTGCCTGGTTGTCGATTGACTGTCTGGATTTGAAAGCGATAGGATCGGGGGAATGTCTTGACCTAGGGGAGGAGGTGAGACAGCAACAGGCTGACCTGCATCTGGAGTGTAGGGGGGAGGAGTAGCCCTGGAGGTGAAGAGGCCTGGGCTGCCGCCATAAAACAATGGCTCCATCTCCTGCTGAGTTATTAAGGATCCAGACCCCCACAATCAAATGAAGAAGGTGTCACTGGCAGGGAGACACCCAGAACTGTTTTGAACAGGGATCAGTGCCCCCCCGAACACAAAGACTTCAAAGACTTTGAGAGGTATAACTATGAGAGCTGAAACCCCTGAACGTTGAATTGATCAAGACTGAAAAGGATTGAAACTACTTTGTGGTCAAGAGGAACCTTGGCCAAGGAAGAAACAGCTGAAGAGACTGAAGCAAAGGACTGACCCTTGCTGTGTGTTCTAGGGCTGGCCTGCAGTTTGTTGATTTAACCAAGGAGAGGCTAAGGGACTTTGCTGTGTGCTGTGTTCCCCTGCTTGAAAGGACTTTGCTGTGTGCTGTGTCCTGAAGTAACTTGTCCCCAATGGCTCGAGGAGAGCTGGCTACCTGTTGTGGAAACTCAGGAACAAAAATGTTTCCAGGTGTTTCTCAGCGACGCTGTGTGCGTGTGCTTTTTGCAGCCTGAGACCCTCGTAAGAATTGGCCTGTGATCGTGGGTACCTTGAGTCCAAGTGAATCTCAGTGACGCTGTGTGCGTGTGCTTTGTGCAGCCTGAGACCTTTGTGAGGATTGTCCTGTGATCGTGCACACCCGGAATCCAAGTGAGTCTAAGCGACGCTGTGTGCCTGTGCTTTGTGCAGCCTGAGACCTTTGTGAGGATTGCCCTGTGATCGTGCACACCCGGGGTCCAAGTGAGTCTCAGCTACGCTGTGTGTGTGTGCTTTGTGCAGCCTGAGACCTTCGTGAGGATTGCCCTGTGATCGTGTGCACCCGGAACTCAAGTGAGTCTCAGTGACGCTGTGTGCGTGTGCTTTGTGCAGCCTGAGACCTTTGTGAGGATTGCCCTGTGATCGTGTGCACCCGGAACTCAAGTGAGTCTCAGCGACGCTGTGTGCGTGTGCTTTGTGCAGCCTGAGACCTTTGTGAGGATTGCCCTGTGACCGTGCACACCTGGAGTTCAAGTGAATCTCAGCGACGCTGTGTGCGTGTGCGCTGCTGCAGCCTGAAATCTTCGTCATTGCCATCGGCCCGGACCAGCATCCCAAGAGGAACTGTGCCGCCAGTCCGAGCCCGCTGTTGCCAAAGCGAGACCTTGAACCAACCCCGTCGGGAGGGCCCGAGTACCACTACCCGAATCAACGAAGTCGCTTCGGAGACCCAAGTCACGAGGAGAGGAGAGCGAGATCACACCCCCCAGGTAACATGTGTCACCGCCTGGGGCGAGGTGCGGGCTCGGAGAGAAACGCTCTCAGCCTTTCCCATTCTCGCAGTGCGAACCTCTGCTCAAGCTCGTATTGCGTCCCGTACTTGCCAAGGAGTGGCAGTACTGGGGCCGGAGTGTGGTGCTGTACTTTGGTTTACACCATACCCGTGTTGGGGCATATGTTGGCAGAAGCTGACTGCGAGTCAGTACGAGTGGCATAGAGACCGTCCAAAGCACCGTGATCTGTGCCGGAGTACATTACGCCTTGCATTATTTTTGCATAACGAACTGCCTGATTGTTGCATTATGCATTGCATTATTTTTGCATAACGAACTGCCTGATTGTTGCATTACATATTGAATTATTTTTGCATAATGAACTGCCTGATAGTTGCATTACGAATTGCATTATTTTTGCATAAAAAACTGCCTGATTGTTGCATTACGCATTGCAGTATTTTTGCATAACGAGCTGCCTGATTGTTGCGTTACACATTGCATTATTTTTGCATTACGAACTGCCTGATTGTTGCATTACGCATTGCATTATTTTTGCATAACAAACTACCTGATTGTTGCATTACGCATTGCATTATTTTGGCATTATGAACTGCCTGATTGTTGCATAACAAACTGAATTATTTTGACATTACAAAGTGCCTGATTCTTGCATTACGAACTGCATAGCATTGCATTAGGACTGCATTGGATCATAGAGAATTGCTCATTAATACTGCAAGTACCTACAAGGGCTTGCTGGCCTAATAACCAGCAAAGTGAATTATTACAAGTACGCATATGTTGGATTTTTATCGTGTGGTCTCATCGTATATCTTTTTATATAAACATATAAAAAAATTTAATGAAACTCATGTGGAGTCCATTTGTGGTGTCATCATTATGTTGCTGAGAGCATGGTTGCAAATACTTTACACACTTACCTTGAATATAAGCCTGGCTGCTCGTGCCAAGCAACCGAGGGGGTGGGCAGGGGCTATCTGAGAAGGTGTCCTTCCTTTCCCTGACGTAGAAACAAGGGTCCCTATTTGGCCTAAGGTACCTACCTCAGCCAACTAGAGACCCCCAGTTCTAACACATTTGTTACTGTTTTCTTCTTGCTAATCAATGTTCATTATCTGCCAGAATGCTCAGCCACAGAATGGGTAGACGAGGTGTTAAAGCCTCACTCATCTTCACATAAACTGAAAAGAGACCTATCCCTTGTGAACATTTCAGCTGTTCCAATAACTGATGGAATTTTTCAGGATAAGGTCCCCTAGGGTATTTACGATCCTAGAGAAATTTTGCAGATTCCTTATGTCTTCAAGAAGTCAATGGGTGATGTTTTAGTTCCTGGGTTCTATTCTGATGACTGGGATGTTGACACTGTTAACTCCATGCTCTCTGAGCTGGAATATTATGCTGTTTTTGAAAGTGAAGACCTATATCTAAATGCTGCTAATTATAGTAAAATGTACTATTATCATCATTATGGACATCATTATTTATATTGAGGTAGTATTCAACACACACTTTTTAATTACACACAATGGTAACATTGTCTGACTCCCCCCAAAAGTGAGCCCATAAACATATAGAGATAAATTCACATCTTCTTCTGGCCATAATTCATTATGCCCAAAATCTTTTTATTTTAAACTTGTCTCCACTTCAGCAAAGAAATGTATGCTGACAAAAACCAAGCTAATATATTCAGATTTATTTGTGACAATTAGCATTGAAAGGCTCTAAGTATTGTAAGATAAACCTTGAAATTAAATGAATTCGGGGCACCAAACATTGGCAGGTTCAGGGAACAGACACCTTATTTAGAGCCTGCTTGAATCCAACACAAATGATTTTTCTAAATGACACAGTTCAACAGAGAACTTGTCAAGGGCTCACTAAAATTAAAGACGAATTCACCCAATATTCCTTCCATTGCCCGATTTGATACTTGGCAACATTTAACAAATGATAGTGAAAAACAGCTCAATAGTACTGTGCAGAATGGTAAATTTAACTCCACCATTCAGGTCTAAATTGGTGCTTATTGTGGACAGTGGATACAAATGGTTCTTATGCTCATATTTTGATCTCCACACTGGGGTTCAAGGCAAGCAGACCCCACCCAAGTCATTCCCAGCCTCAACACTCAAGGATAGTCACCAGCTATTCGATAGGGAAATTGCGGCAGAGGGACCGGTCCTAGAATACACACATTACATACTGCCCTGTGTAAAAATGATATAGACCTCCTAACTACATACACCAGGTATATGGTCTGTTGCCAATCCCAGAGATCACATATATATTCCTGGACTCGCACAATGAGGCAGATAGATAATTTGCCATGGTGGAGATGTTTTTTTCATACAGCCTGATAGCAATACTAATTACTCTATTTAGTTTCATATGCCTGGTGATTGCAGCGCAGAATGTAGGGACTGAGTCTCCCTACAATGTCAATATCTGTTGGCCCAAATCCTGGCTACTTCACAGTGCCTCCTCTGAATTCCTAACCTTCCCAGAGCAGCAGGTAATTTTGGCAAACTAGAACATGACCCTCTAGTCCACATGGGAACCGTGGAAGCAGATCCTCACCTTTCATCACTCACTCCTGTATGTCTGTAGTAAACATAAGAAAGACACAAAGAAAGTTTACAATACATTTATTGAAACTATCTTAGTCTATTATGAAGCAAATGTGCTGTGATCACTAGATAGATGAGACTAAATAAAGTAATTAGCATTACTATCAGGCTGTATAAAATAAACATCCCGACCATGGCAAATTATCTATCTGTCTAGGCCTACCCTTACTGTGAGGACACAGGAATTTATAAGGGATCTCTGTGATTGGCAACAGACCCCATACCTAATGTATGAAGTTAGGTGGTCCGCCTCATGAGAGTAAGCTCAGTTTATGCAAGGTTGCATGTTAGGCTCTGTGTGCGTTAATTCCAGGACAGGTCTCTCTGTAGGAATTCTCCTCTCTGCCTCTAAGGGGGCGAATCACAGTTAATATAATAAAAGTTCTGTGTTGGAAGCTTCAGCTGTGCTACTATGTTATGTCTAGTGTGTTTAAAACATTAGGAGCTGTTGCTGACCGTGCAAAGAAAACAGTACACTATGTTCTTAAGTATTTGAGGCAATTAAATGTGCAGCCTGACTCCCAAGAAGAATCACTGAATAACAAGCAACATGTACAGCGTATTCCTAAAATAATGTCACAAAAACAAATGTATCATGTGTGGCTGTGCAAAGCAGAGGCAGCCTAAAACATCTAATAATCAAAACTAAGGAAGAACCAAAGTGGGCCCAGAAGGAAAATCACTACACTTGTGTCCTGGCTATACCACACCTGTGCTGCCATGAGGCCAAGCCCTGCAGAGAGGGTTAGTGCTGCCTGGGAGGGAGACTTGGGACACCTGAAACTTGAGGCAACGTGGAAATACTGCTGTAATCAAATGAAACTCGTTTCCTCTAATATTCGCTCCAAACATCCACACTACAAGTTTCTGCATCAAGCATATGCGACTCTGGAGAGATTAGACAGAATTGACCCTGCCCAGTCACACTGCTGTCCCAAATACCAAGCTGAACAGGCTGACTTTATACACTTCGCCTGGACATGCCCGGTGAGCCAAGCATAATGGACAAAGGTGTAAATGCTTAGAGTCTCCATGATAGAGACCCCTCTTCCCCTTGGTCCTCTCCTGGCTCTCCCGGGCCTTGACAAATTGTATTTCTGTTTTCTTTCTGTTATTTCTGATAAACTGTTATTGTGTACATGTAACATTTGTAAAAATAAACTCATGAAAAAAATATTAATCCACTATTCAATTCAATTCAATAGTTCTTTATTCGGTGGTTAAAAACCATCATTAAAGAATACACATATATACAGTTAAAACAGTATTAAATCAGTATACAGAACATTGAATGAATCTATGTACATACAAATAATTCATTAATCACAGAAAATCCTTATTAGTAGCTTGCTAAACTAACAAGTTGACAATTCTACAGTGTTCATAATTAATGCTGGCCTCTAGTTACCCTGAGTCTGAGTGCAAATTTCAGGAAACGTATCACCGCACATAATGTTAACGGGTCACTAGCCCTTTGTAGAAAGGTCAGTGCCTCTTTGGCTCGAGTGAACCTTGCCTTTTTCAGAATATCTTTTAAAAATCTACGTCTTGGGATGGTATATATAGGACATAAAAATATAAAATGAAGGGTGTCCTGCGGAGACCTATTGTCGCAGCCGCAGGCAACCTTCTGCTCAATTGAATTACTAAAACCAGCTGGATCAGCTAACAAATAAGGTAAAAAATTGAGCCTAAAACGTGACATTAAAAACCTCTCTTGGGCATTGTAGAGGACACATAGATACGGTTCCATCCCTGCAGTGGTTTCAAGCCTACTGTAAGTACTCACTGTAGGTTTACTCCCTTCTATTGTAATCCTGCCCGATACTCTTGATTCCATGAAAATTCTCTTCAGGTTAAGCTTATCCTGAGCAGTGATCAGTGAGGGGTTTAAGTACAACTCTTGGAAACCCATACTTTCCAGGCTAGTCTTAACATAATTGATCCATGGGATATTCAGATGTTTATCTCTACCAAGGCAATCTTGTATAATCAACCTACTCAGTGCTGCTTCAGGGTTCGTCCATATTTTAAGCCAAGCCAGGATTGGTCTAAACTTGATCAGATCCTCTAAATAGGGTCTTCCTAGTTCTTTGTGGACTATGAGAGCTGGTGTACAATTGGGGACTTTCAATACTGAACAAAGTATTTTGTTTTCTTCCCTTTGTAGTCCATCAAGATTTATAAATCCCCATACTTCTGAGCCGTACATGGTTTTTGGACAACACATTGAGCCATAAGGGTTCATTGTTTGTTCCGGACACCAGCGGCCAACTCTCCTCCCATAGCCAGAAATGGCCCCAGATGATGCCACCAATTTACCACACCTTTCCTGCATGAGGGGTGTGAATCTTAGTGACTCATCAAAGAGCACACCTAGATACGAGAATGTTTGCACCCTTTCCAGTGTGTGGGTGCCAATTCTGTAGGAGAAGCCAATCCGAGGCTTGTGGCCTGCTGTCATTACATATGATTTTTTTAGATTGACAGACAGGTCTATCGCCTCCATAAATTTGACGAACCCATCAATAAGGATCTGCAGACTTTTAGGGGTTCGTGCAAGGAGAACCGCATCATCTGCGTACAACAGCACTGGGATGTTACGTGTCCCTACCCTTGGACAATCTGTGTTTAGATTATTAAGAGTTTGTTCCAAATTATTAATATATAACGAAAACAAAAAAGGAGCTAAAATACATCCCTGCCTCACGCCACTTGTACAGCTGAAGGATTCTGTCAGTCCCCCATCTTTATTATAACGTACCCTGGCAGAGGTTTCTCTATGCAGTTCCCTCAATATGCAAATTATCCCTGGGTCGATTCCGAGTTGGTTCATCATTACCCATAGCTTATTCCTATTGACATGGTCAAACGCAGCGGCCAAGTCCATGAACTCCAGATACATGGCTTCGTTGCTGGTTTTGATGTACTTTGCTACCAGCATGTATAGGTTAAGGCATTGATCGCTGGTGGACCTGCCGGTCCGGAAACCGTACTGGGCATCTGAAATGATGTTTTTATCCTCGGCCCACTCGGTCAGTCGATTCAGGATTACTCTTCCCAGGATTTTGGCTGTAACATCTATCAAAGAGATAGGGCGGTAGCATTCAGGGTCATCTTTGTTACATTTTTTAAAAATAGGTACAATAATGGCCGTTGACCAAGACCGAGGCAGACCGACCATAATGGCCGCATTTAATACTCTAGTTATAATAGGGGCCCATAAATCCACGTGACTCAGGAACAGGTCTGGGGGGATCCCATCTGGGCCCGGGGCTTTGTTTTTGGTAAGTCCCTCAATGCCCATTCTAATCTCTTCCAGAGAGAATACCACCCTCTTTCTCTGTATGTTCATCCCCCTCTCCTTTATCGTATCCTCCTCCCCGTGGTTATACAGGCCCTCAAAGTGAGCAATCCACTGTTCCGGGAGGATATTTGATGCGACTTCAGGGGCGTTGTTATCTTGAAAGCAAGGGGAATTTATTAATCTCCAGAATTCTGTGATATCCCTTTTTTCTGAGGCCTCCCTCAAGGCCGCCCATGCTTCCCCCTGCAGTGTAACTTCCCTTCTTTTTAGCTCCTTCCTATATATTGACCTGCATGTTTTGACTTCAACTTGATCCCTCGGTGTACCGCTCAGGGCTATTTTTAGATCCTTCAGAGCGCGTGTACAAACCCCATCAAACCATTTCGGTGAATTAGAATGAGTTTTATTGGGGGCCTTGGCCAACAATAACCCATCCACCAAGCTAGTTATTTGTCCAAACACATTTATTAGGCGATTCCCTACCACAGAGAGGTCTAAACACTCGTCAATGAGTGACTTGCCTCTTTCCATCAGGGACTTGTAAAATCTAACCCCATCTAATTTTGCCCACTTGAGTCTTCTGCCCTGGGCCGTCACAATGGTGTCCTTAACAGGCTTATTCTTTTGCTTGCCCTGATACAAAAGCTCCATAACCAGAGGGTTATGGTCGCTAAATGAACTCCACTCGATTCCTACTTTGATGATCCAGTCTGTCTTTTTTTGGCTTCCAGAGCACATCCCAAATGGTCCTGCCCACAATAGCCCTATCCATATGGAGCCAATGTTTATCAGAAGCTCGCATGGACCTCTCAGTGATAACTCGGAGCAGTGCTGCCTTGTAGTACAATTCTATGTCAGGGAGAGCCACTCCTCCCTCCGATCTAGGTCTCCATAGGACATGAAAGGCAGTCTTGCTCTACCATCCTGCCACACGTCGCGCAGTATCAGGGATTTCACCTCTTTTAGGAAGGCTCTATCTATTTCTATTGAAAGGGCCTGAAATAAGTAAAGGAATTTCAGGAGGAGGGTCATTTTCACTACGTGGATACTCCCTAACCAGGATATAAATAGGGGCTTCCAGTGCAGAAGTTCTTGTTTTATTTGCCGGGGCAAGGGAGGAAAATTTGCCTTGAACAAATCCTCTATATTGGAAGTAATCTGGATTCCCAAGTAGGTTAGCCCATGGCTGGCCCACGCAAATGAGGAGTCCCCCTGGAGCGCTCTTTTATCCCCCTCTGATAGAGAAATGTTCAATATAGAAGATTTGGAGAGATTGACCTTGAAGCCCGCCACGTTCTCAAATGCAGTCAGTTCTGGAAGTAGCGCCCGTAAAGACTGGGGGGGGGCTTGTAAGGGACAACAGAATGTCGCCTGCGAACAACGACACCTTGTGATCCTCCGCCCCAAATCTGATCCCATGAACGTCTGGATTCGCCCTCAGACGGGCCGCCAGCGGCTCTATGCTCAAAGTGAACAGTAGGGGAGAGAGGGGCCACCCCTGTCGTGTACCCCTCCCCAACTCAAAGAGCGCTAACCCCATTTACCTGGAATCTAGATTTCGGTTTGGTATAATTGGCTTGTATCATCTGTAGGAATTTGTCCCCAAAGCCAAACTTTTCCACAGTAAGGAACAGAAAGCCCCAGTCCACCCTGTCGAAAGCCTTTTCTGCGTCTAGCCCCAACAATATAGGCGGGATTTTGAACTTGTTGGCTTTAACAACGAGGTGGAGGGTTCTGCAGATGTTATCATGTGTTTGACTCCCCTTAATAAACCCGGCCTGGTCTGGGTGGATCAAGTCGGGCATCAGGTTTTCCAGACGGGTCGCCAAGATAGCTGAATAGAGCTTGGCATCCAGGTTGAGTAGAGCTATCGGCCTATAAGAGGCACAATGTCAGGGGGCCTTGCCCGGTTTGGGGATTACTGTAATGAGCACTTCTGCCATGGTGGGTGTGAGCGCTTACTGCACTGCTATATCATTGAACAAGGCGGTGAGATGAGGCACTAGCTCGGAGGTGTAGGTTTTATAGAAAGGCTGTCCGTCCCCGGAGCTTTATGAAGTTTAAGCCCCTTGATCGCGAGACAACCTCTTCATCAGTGATTGGTGCGTCTAGTTGTTCCCTCCATGATTCGGGAATCTTGGGGAGTGTTAAGGTGTCTAAGTAATCTTTCTGCGCATCGATGTCGGAAGGTGATGCTTTGTAGAGATTTTGATAGAAGGTGCGGAACAGCGAGGCTTTACCCTTATCGTCAAGTTCTAGTTCCCCCTCTTTGTTATAGATTCCCCCAATATACTCCTTGGACCTCTTCTCCCGAAGCTGTCTTGCAAGATGGGAGCCAACCTTGTTCCCCTGAGCGTACGCGTTGGAGGAGTGTGAGTTCCGCCCTATTTGTGTCAATTGCCCCCAATTTCCCTTTGATAGTACTCAGCTGCCGCTTCAAACTGTGGGTCGGATTCTTCTTAAACTCGCGTTCTGTTTGTGAAAGGGCCATCTCCAGCCCCTCCGGCTCCTTAGCCCTTTCCTTATTTAAAGCTGACATCAACCCTATACATTTCCCCAGGACCACCACCTTGAAGGCGTCCCAGTTGTTCTGGGGTGATGTATCCCTCGAGTCATTGGTTTGAAAAAAATCTCTAATTGCGAGCCGCAGTTCGTCCCTCAGGGATCTATCATGTGTCACAGAGGCGGGAAAGTACCATTTGGAAAATCCCTGTGTCTTCTGTCCCCAGTTTAGGCCCACTGTTAAAGGACTGTGATCAGATAAAGTAATGGGGAGAATCGTCGCCCCCTGAAGCAGGCCCTGCAGATCTTGGTATATAAAAATGTAGTCCAGCCTGGAGAAAGTTTGGTGGGCATGGGAAAAAAAACGTGTAATCTTTGGTAGAGGGGTGGAGGAATTGCCAGGCATCAAGGAGCCCCATATTGAGAAACATTTGTTGCATGGATGTGGTAAATTTGCCACCCCCCGGATCTATGTGGTTGAGAACTATCTTCTGTCGGATGCCAGGTGAGATTAAAGTCCCCCATCAATATTATGTGCCCTTCTGCAAACTCGCCCACCATATTAAGGAGCTAACTCACAAAGGTCACTTGCCCAGTATTGGGGACATATGCCGAGACCAGCGACACCTTCCTCCCCCTCAGCTTTCCTTTTCACCATCACCACCCTCCCATCTTTGTCTGTCCGGATGCCTGCTGTCTGGAATTTCGTGCTGTTGTGGAATAATAACGCTACTCCGTTGTGTTCGGTTTTATCAGAGGACCTATGTATGAGGGAGTAGCTTTTGTGCCTCAACCGCAACTCGTCTGATCTCTTAAGATGCGTCTTTTGGAGCGCCACCAATTCAAATTGGTGGTCGTCCAGATATTTCCATATTTTGTGACGTTTAATCGGCTAGTTCGGGCCTTTCACATTCCATGTCATGACTGATATCATCACATGAAATAACACCTTCCCTGCATTAGAGAACCCCCTCTAGTGTGTCGTGCTCTCCCCCCTGGCCAGGTTCTGGTGCCCATGGGCCTCATGCCTCGGACATCAGAGATCTGACATTGGTGTAGCATTGTCCCACCCCCCACCCTCCCCTGCTTCTGTACCAACCCGCCTCACCACCCCATCCCCCCTTAACAATAAACCAAAAACATAGAAACAAACATTAGCTATTCGTGGGACCCTTACAAGTCCTGCTGTTACGCGAAGTAAGGTAAGGTACAGCAGGCTGGGGTTTAGGCCCTCGCCTGTCACCTGGCTGCCCGTATCTAGAAGGCCAATGTAGCCAGTCACTCACTGCAGTCCGGGCTTCAACTAAGTAGCGTCTGGAGGCTCCTGTGTCATGCAGAACACCCCCCTTGCTCCCCCAGACCTATGTAGTCTTGTGTCCTTAGAAAACCAAGCCCTACACAAAGTTTGCATGTTGGACGATCCTGAGCAGCGCCAGGAAATATGGAACAAGAGTATCAGTCACATCTCGCCCACAGATAGGCTGCTGTGAGGCACCTTTAGTTTCTGTGTCCGTTCAATTCACTAAAAATGTTCACTGCTGCTAGTGGACTAGCGTCTCTTATATGCAGATCTTACTGTCATCCTCCAGCAACATGTCTGGTGCGCCCAGTGCATTCATGTTGACCTATAGATCACCTGGCCTCGGCGCATGCATTTCTTCCCATTCCGTCGTGCTTAGCGCCCATAAGCAGTTCCTCATGCCTTTGAATAGCGTCCCTTGGAGATTGTTTCCCATTGCGCGGTTGTGGGCCATGACCGGCCTTGCTGACCCGACTGAGAGCTCGAAGCCTCATCCTCCGGTAGCCCAAGCAATTCCAGGCCGTCATGTGGCGCTGTTTATTTTTATATTCAAACGGTAAACCAAATAGGTATGTCCACCGATATCTGATTTGGTCTTTCCGGAGTTGCTCTGTAAGAGGCCTAAAGGACTGTCTCCTCTGGAGGGTCGCCTGCGGCAAATCCTGGAATATCACACAGCGATAGCCATCGAAGGAGATGGAGTCTTTCTTTCGGGACTCTTGCAAGATAGCTTCCTTGACAATAGGAGTGGAGTTTGACCAAGACATCTCGAGTGCGACATCATTCCCCTGAAAGTGCCGGACCCACCCTGTGTGCTCTATCAATCTTAATCTTGCGACGTTTAGGCCCCAGAATCTCTGCAAAGAGCCCCTCCATGAATGCCTCCAGATCAGGACCTTCCGCCCCCTCCTCCAGTCCCTAATGCGAATGTTCTCGTGTCGCGATCTGTATTCAAGGTCTTCATTTTTCAGGAGGGCTGCTTGAAGTTGTGTTTGCAGGAGTTGTACCTTGAGGGTCGTTTCCGTGGAGCGGCGGTCGAGTTCCTGCGTGTGCATTTCCACATCCAGAATTCTGGCTCCGACGGAGTCCACATCTTGCTGTAGGGAGGTTATCTTTTCTGACAGGTCTGCTTTCAATTGCTCTATAGAAGCTTAGAGATCTCCTTTTAATTCGGAGCGTAGTTCATCCTTAAAGTCTTTCAAGGAACTGAGCAGCTTTGCTTTTGTCAGGGCAATGGCGGAAGTGGAGGCCTCCATCTCTTGCGAACACGATTTCTCCGCCGGGGCAAAGTAACTGGAAACCTCAGTGGAGGATTTTTTGGGTGGCATAGATGCAGCACTAATGCGGATCAGGCCTCCGTGCGCCGGGACCTGAACAACTTTATTACTAAAAGGGCCGGCTCCAAGTGTGTTTAGGCTGGTGGCGGGCTCTTCCCCCCCACAGAGATTAGTGTGTTAATTAGCAGTCATCTTCTAATTAGCTAGTAGCAAGTGGCAGCCTCGAACTCATAGGTTTGCCTTTTATTCTGCTGTAAACAGGATCTGTTCAGACATGGGAATGTTGTCACATTTATGCAACCTACTCAGTAACTACATTACGCTGTGAACCCTGGTTGGTGAACTTCTGTAGAAAAGGTATGTTTGTGGAGGCAAGTAGCACTGCTTTTAGTTATGATTTTGGCTTCAGATAGGAGCTTTTCTGGCACAGAAGAGATGATGCCACCCCTATGCGACTTGCACCGTTAGTTCAGGGCTCACGACTAGTGCACAGTCGCCATGTTGGAGTCAGGCATTTGCTCTAGAAAGCACCACCGCCGTTGCTCCTCCAGTACCCGGGCCCTCACTGAGAGGCGTTCAGCACCCTTGGACTCCAGCTGTCAAACTCAACTCGCGATGGGGCACTGCAGCCCCATATCCAACGGGCTGCACTCCATGCATTGGAGTACCGTGTCTTTGCTTGCCGCCGCCCACTTGGTCAGCCCCCCCGCGGTGCTCGCTTCTGCGGGAGCGCTTCTTTGCTTTCTTGGAGTGCGGGAGAGGGCCCTGTGTGTGCACTGCTCCGCTGGATGCCGCCGCCAAGTCTTACTTCATGGGAAGGCCTCCGACATTGAGATTGCGGCCGCGAACCGCCATCTTGGGTCTCATTGACTGTCAGGAGGATTTCTGCAGATTGCTCAGCAGTGGCGAATTACCTGCTTCTTCCGCTGGTCCCAGCTTATTCCGAGTGGCAATCGGCAGCAGCTAGGCAGTTCGGCGGCTGCATTGGCACTCTAATAGTAGCATTCACAGCCTCGAGGTGATGGAGCCGACACGAATCACCTCCGAACGGCCATCTTGCGTGGCCACGCCCCCAGTGAGATTAATTTTAATAGGAAAATGTCAAACTGACTCACATGATGATTTCTAATTATATATGCAGGACTCACACTTGAAACAAAAGCAGGGAATCTGCAGTTTAATTAAACTGTCAGGAATACAATTTAAAATATTGATATAAGTGGACAAGACAAAAAGTTTTTAATGTAATCTTATAAGTCCAGTATCAATGCATATTAGCCTGAATTACTAATAATAGTGTTTCACCCCAAAAAGAGGACCGTATCTTGCTCTTGCCTCTCCGAATATTACTGAAACGTAGCTGCATGCCAGTGGGTCAACCAATCCAAGATGATAGTGGGAGACATCGTTTACAACGAATGCGTTACATTGCAACCATTATGATCCAAGTCGTTACAATGATTTGCTGTAGGGGTTGTTACAACTACTTGCTGTAGGGGGCAGACGGTGTTGGATTCAAAATCCAACACCTTCCCTACTGTTGCACAGACTGGAGTTGGAATATTAAAGTATACTATTCCAACATCCAGCGCCCACTACAGCAAGTCGTTGTAACGACTTGCTTTGTAATGGTTGTTGTAACAACCGCATTGCAATGGAATGCGTTGTACCGCATTCATTGTAATGTCGCATATTCGAGGATAGCACCCACAGATCCAGGTGTTGATAGAATCTGAAGGAAAAAAACTAACGTTTTTGAAACATAAAAACCACAAAAGGGACAATGGTGCAGAATAATTGACCTAGTATTTTCAATAGTGCCAGAATGCTGCTGCTTATTAGACATATCCTGCCTTATTCTCAGAAACCTTTAAATGATCAGCCTTCCACCAAGGTCCTGACAGTTCTACAGAGGGAGTTCTGCTCTTTCTTCCTCCACCCTATCCTTTGGTCTAGCATGAAATACTTCTACAGTCTGTAGGACTTTTGTGGTGTGCAAAAGTTCCTGTTTTGTACCAGAGTCCTTTTCCTATGGCAGAAAGAGAGGAGAGAGAAAATAAAATGAATGTGTCTGACTTTCTTTCCCTATGTGCCTCTATTTATGTGTTATCATTCACCAGAGGGTTGGACTGTGAGAAATTGGGTTGTTGGTTGAGTGGGGAGAACCCCCACTCAAATAACAGCCAAACTCCTTGTCAGGGAAAACTATAAAAAGTAATTAAATTAAACTGTGCTTAACCTTCTGGTAGCTTGGCACAAAAGCAGCCAGGCTTAAATTAGAGGCAATGTGTAAAGTACTTATGGCACTTAAGCGGTAATAAAGTGAAGCCACAACACAAGAACAATCCCACACTAATTTAGAAAAATAGAGTAAATTGTAATAAATTAATGAACACCACAATGATCAGTGGAAGCAGAGTTAGGAATTTTTAAAGTTTAAAGTGAAAAATGGCATCTAAAAGACAAAGTCAAAAAGTTATGACCTACCTTGATGGAGCGTAGTAGATTAATCCTGGTCTCTGCTTACCTTCAGACTTAGAAGACATTTTAAATAGAAAATGTCTGAGAAGGTAAAGGTCAGCGATGTAAAACAGCCGGCAATGTCTGAAGAGGGGGAATCATTTTTAAGGAGCTGCTGGACAAGATTGCGGTGAAGGTTCCATCATTCAGACTTTGCCTCTTTTTTGGAATTCTAGGATCTCCTGTGGGACAACGCTACAGGCTGTAGCCAATAAAGACTCCACAAGGCCAGACACCCCTTCTGCGAGGAGGCGCTGATTAGGATTTGCTATTCCAGAGAAAAAGGTAGCAGGAGCTACGTGAAGTCAGGCTGACTGGTGATACAGTTTGGGGGGATCGGGGAGCAGCTCGGTCCCGGTCTCCTTTGGGTTCCCAGACCTCATTTTGGCTGAAAATCTTCCAAATCCCAAGTTTCTGATTTGGGCTATATGGGTACCTTTAGCACAACTTCCAAGGGTCCAGGGCCAAAGGGGCACCACTGGAGGGTCAGGACTCACTTAGGCGGGGATTGGGTGCAGGTTCAAGATGGTTAGAGTATTTTCTGTCTCAGAGGCTCTGATCAGGATGCCAGCCAAGCCCTTGGAGTCACTCTGGAAGTCGTGGGTTAAGGCATAGCAGCAGGTCTCAGGCAGCAGTGAAGTCCTCTGAGGGAACAAGGCAGCCTTCAGGTAGTAGGGCAGTCTTCTTGGTGCAGCAGGGCAATCCTCTGAAGTACACAGCAGGGTGAACACTGCAGAGCAGTCCTCTGAAAGTCATTCAGCAAGTCCTTAAGTGAACTGAAGGGTGAGTCTGAGTATCTTACTTTTACACCTGATGCGTGCTTTAAAGTGGAAGAAACTTCTGGGTTTTTCACCCTACAGAAGTGTCTGGAATATCCTGCCTCTCAGCCCTGGTCCCAGTCTATCTGCAGTCACAATAAGCTAGTGTGAATTTATTTGTGTGAGAGCTGAGGCAGTGTCTTGGAAGTACAAGTGATGTTGTGCACAGCTCTGCGCCATCCTGCTTTGGATGACTCATCAAGCCAACACCCAGTCCCTCTATTGTGAGACTGTCTGGGAGGAATACACAAAGGCAAACTGTGGACTGCACCCAGTCATGTGACTTAGGAAACAGGCTGTAGGCACCAAATGGTTAGGACAAGAACATTCTAACTTTTGAATAGTGGAGTTTTCAGAATTGTTACTTAAAGTTAGACTTTACCATGAAGGAGGATTTTACATTACAATTCCTTAGACGCCAAACATGATATTTCTACCTGCAACCAAACAAAAGATATCACTTTTTAAATGTCATAAGGTAACCCAATGTTATCCTATGGGAGATGTATGCCTCAAAGTAGTAAAACATGAATTTGTGAGTTTTTCACTACCAAGACATGTAAATCTTGAAAGAACATAGCAAACCTTTTAAATACAATGCACCCTTCCCTATGTGCTGTTTAGGACCTACCATAGGGGTGATTCACAGGTTGTAAAAAGGGAATTTTAGGCTTGGCAAATTGTTTATTTTGCTAAGTTGAATTGGCAGTTTAAAACTGCACACACAGACTTCAGTGTCAGGCCCCCTGAGACGTGCTTTAAGGGCCTACCTGAGTAGGTGGCATAATAAATGTTCCCGGCCCACTAGTAATTATAAATACCAATCAGGTGTCATCCAGTCTTACCTTCTTGTGTCAGCACAAGCATGTTACCACTAGTTAGCAGTGATGAAGTGCACAGAGTCTTCAGGCCTAAGTTTGGAGGAAGACCATCGGAAGGCTGACCGTTCTAAAACCAGTCTTTAGAATTATTGGACTGTCAGCCACTTGGCCTCAAACCTGAAGCAGTTGTAGGCTTAACATTAGATGCTGACACTCCTAAAAATTAATATTAGCCTTTAATAACATCCCATCTACGAAACTCTCCTTTTGGAAAATGAACTATGTCTTTCTCAAAACTTCGGTTCTTGGGACTATTGTCTTGACTTCTGTCATTGTGATGGATGATTCGCATTTTGAAAGACTCCCACATTTCACAAAACCTAAAAAAAATATTTTTGGTAATCTGGTTTTAAAATAAGCTTAAAAGCCTACGTTATGCACTCCTAACACACTGCCATTTGCATATGTTATTATCTCAGAATCTAAAAATGCCATGGAGTGCTACATTATTTTTAATAGATAAGCACACATACACACATAGATATTCAGTTCCTATAATAATATCTGATTGTTTTGAAGCCTACATTTTTCAGGTTTCCTGGGTTCACTTTTTGCCCCTCAGAATGCATTAATTGCTGCGTCTTGTAGTTACTGTTTAGCTCATCTGTGTTCCTTCACATGGTAGACATCAATTTAGTAGCTAGGTTCCCTTTTTGCCTCCCCATTGAATTTTAATTGAGTAGTCTGACAGCTTCAAGGATCACCCAGACCCAGAATCTAGAATTTATTAGACACTTCTTTTATAAACTATTGTTTTTCACTTAATTGAATACATGACTCTAGATTATTCAGTAACAAGTCTCAACTTGACAAGGACGCTTTGGGACAATATCAGTTGGTCCACATGGATCAGCCCTGTTCCTGGAATCAGTTTCCTTAGCAGAGTACAAGTTCTGTCATATTGTATTTTCCAAAATGGCATATGACCCAACAAGGCTATTAATAAGGCCTATGTTCTAAAGGATGAACTACGGACCCAGTATGTGGATTTTGATAAGGAAATGTAACTATGAATGTCTAGCCTTGGCATTACTGCCTTCACTCATTACGCATATGTTTGGTTATTTTAGAACTGTTACAGTATTTGAATCTGGCGTCTTGTGCAATCAAACCACATGCAGTGAATGCACCAGCTAGTCACTACAAATAGATCAGTTCAAAGCTCTGAAATCCTTCTAGCAATCTCCGTCCAACACACATCTGTCACTCACATGCGTGTCACTCCACCACGTGAGACACATCTTCTGAAGCAACAGTGCCAGTCTCCATCATTTCATTGTTAAATTACTTTTGTGGCACAGGGCCACACATGAATACAACCATCCTGTGGATTTCTCTTGAAAGACGTGACAGATTCCCTCAAGTTTATCCTCTCTTAATGAGAGCATGAAGTTGAGAAAGGCAACCTTAGTGAGTAATCCATGGCTGCTAATGTTGCACATTAAAGGGGTGTGCTGAAAAATTTGCTTTGAAATGAAACTAGGTGGAACTTTAAGAAATCTGTGGATATGACACAAGTAAGCCATAGTAGTTTCCTTCCAAGAGAATATAAGAATATTCACACTAAATAAGTCAAAACGATGGAAAGCATTGGCATTGTGTGAGGTCTTCAGTTGTGAAAATGGGAATGTCTCAATCTCCTAGCCTGATGGTGAAATGTGTTCCTCCTTGCAAAACTGTCAATGAAATTAATGATACTTTATAATAAATATCAACAATTATCCTTATATTCTACTCTAAAATCTAAATGAGTTCTACTCTACTCTAAATGAAATCCATGGTTAAGGTACAACATAGATTTTTACACCAATTTGGGGTAAAAATGTATAATCTTGTGGAGAAAAAAAATAGATAATAATGTACAGATAATTGTCTCATCAACTAGTTTTGTATATCTATGTAAATAAAAGCATGGAGAGAAGCGATAAAAAACTGGTAATTGTCAGGTTTTATAATATTTGGGCAATTTACCTTGATTAACTGATATTTTCTTTGCGTTTGATGATCTGGGCTATACTGAGCTTCTCCTCATATATGACCTTAGTATTGGAAGGAAGGTATGATCAAGTTCCTTGGATTTTGCAGAGAAAATACTTTATAAAATGTTGGGATTTTATCCCATCTGTCATATTAGAAATGCCATAGGCTATAATCCACCTTTAATATAAAGGATGGGACAACCGCCATCCATGTAATGGAGTATTCCATCCACTAAAATCTAAATAAGAGCCCACATATCTTTTAGAGTTATGTCCTGATTTGGGGATTTCTTTGTACCTAATGTAGATATTTTTAGATTTGAATTCAGCAAGTCCTTTCTATGATACACCCTTTACTTGCCATTAAAATTCAGGAATCCAGTCACAAAAGTGTTTTTTATGAGCTATAATATGCATGTGACTTTTGATTTAGGGATCCCTCAATATCCATAAGAGGAGACCTGGGGTGACGTAATTTAATTGGATTGAGGTGAACCCATATCTTCTGTGCCATTCTCAAACATATTCACAGAATATTGGTAATTCCAGGACATTTTCCTCTCCAACTGGGGGGGAGGACTCAGGGGGAATTTATGTTTCTTCATTTGATACCTTCTCAAGTTGTAAAGGCACATTTTTTCACCTGCCTGATATTCATTTTTAGTAAATTTAGGATCATAATATGTCTCATTATTATTAGTTTGGCAGTTCGGGCTGGACTGTTCCCATGAGGCACAGCGTTAAGACTGATTTGCATATAGCTGAGTCTGAATTGAGGTGGCGAAGTGAGCTAAAGAATGATGAAGGATTCAACCCAGATCTGTGACTGGGGGTGAGTGTCTGAAACGTTTGAGCGCTCCATCCATCATCTCCTTGTGTTTGCTTCATTATTATTAGCAGCATTACTACAACGATCTCCACTCTCAGCCTGGGCTGAATGATGTGCTCATGGCCGCCATAGACAAAAAGCTGAGACTCAGAGGCACTCATTCCTGCTGAACACTGCCATCTTTCCATCGTGTAGATACTCTGTTCACACAGCCACACAACATGGACTATGGAGAAGAGGGGAGCCAAGAGGCTTGGTGAGGTGGAGGAGTGTAGCCTGCAGTATAGAGGGCATAAACGGTTTTGAGGGTCTCCCTACTGTCTGATAGAGTTGGTGAAGCTGTGGTAGGGGTCTTACTCCTCCTGCTGAGGGAGCCTGGGCCCCCACCCTTTAGGAGCCTCCCTGCCTTCCCTGCCTCGTGTAACTCTTACATTGCAGTGCATCAATATGGGGCCCAGATTCAGCTCCTTATGTTGCCTCATGAGTCCTCTATAGATGTGAAGTGTGGCAGTATGCTTAGAACTTAATGCATTTAGTGTATTTTCAGCTCTATTTACCAAAACAACCCAGCCTCCACAAACCACTCCAGCCACAACCCTCTGTCTTAGGTAAGAACTGACCAAGGGAAAAGCCCCAGAGACACTCAATCTATTCTGCACCCAAATGCCTTGTGGGCGGGAGAACAACACACCTTTGTCCTTGATTCATACTATTTCTGTAAGCCCTGTAAGAGGACACAAGTGCAGCTGGACATCTGCTTGTTGCAGGAAACATAACTCCAGCCTTAAGAATCTACATTGGGGGGCTGCAGCTTACTTAATATTATGCCTCGGATGCTTGCATAGGTAATCAACTGCCATCTAAGGGATTGCACTCAAGCTCAAGATCAAGCTATAAGGTTAGAGTCCACATTAAGAGTTACCTAAATTTTGATAACAGCTGCTTTTGAGACATTGCGGGTTAGTTGGCATGAGCTGAAAGGCTGCTGTGCTATGTGTGCACCATAAAGACACCAAAAGTGATGATTCCTTCTGGTATTCTGACATCTTCGGTGGTAGATCCCTATCTTGGATTTGAGCTATTTGAATGCAATGTTTGATAGGTATTTAATAACTAAAATATCCAAAATTGCATCTCTCTGCTCTGCCACAATTGGAGAATCTGAACCAATTTCTTTTTGAGGACTCTGCAACCAAAGTTTACCATCTCCAGTCAGTAAAGTGGCTGCAGAAAGGAATCAGCTATTCTTCTGTGTCACCATCTACCAAATTAAATTGACAGGTAGTGATGCCAAGGAATCTCTTCCTACCCATAATCAGGGATCCTTCAAAGTTTTCAAAAGACTTTACAGCAACAGAATTATTATGTAATTCTTCTGAGAAATAAAAATGCTGGAATCTAACAGTCTTTGGCTGGCTTCCTAGGATGCTACTGTCATACTCAGGATGAATCAAGTGGAGGGAGGGAGAAGCAATATGGGGTCTATTTAGCTTCCTATGATAATACCAAAGAATCAAAGGGCAGTGAAACTGCACCGTTCTAGAAAGCAGTCTCTTAAAAGAAAATTGGGAGACCTTCACCCACTAGTTTCAATCAGCGGTGTATATGATATCCACTGATGTACTTGTAGCAGATCATATCATCATCGGGTCTTGCCTCCACCATGAGGAAGAGTTTCTCGGTGTAGAAATATGGTGAGATCTGCATAAGCAGATTAAAATAACCTCATATCCCAAAGCACTGCCACTTTAATAAAACAGGGATGGGGGTAAGATTAAGACAAAATTAGATGTGCTAAGGACAGATTATTAATCCTTCACATCTCAATGTGGTCTACATGTTTCAGCTATCTTACACTTGAGTAAGTCGTTAGGCTTCCTTTAGGACCTTTAGTTATCAGTTCACAATGGTCACAGCCAGTAACCAGACAGCGCGTGTGGGTTCAGCACCAATTATCACTCCAAACTTCCGCTTAAAAAAGTGAAAAGGCGGTTCATTTCCACACATACAGCACCACGTGAACAGTCTTAAGGCAAGTTTGAAACCATCCCACATAGCAATTTAAAACCTTGGCAGCTATATTGCTGCATTTCTTTTCTTAATAGAGCTGGGCTGTGGGGGGATTGTGTGCATTTGTTAAAGTTTTCATGTTAGTTGCAGCTCATGATGGGTGAAAACTTTGACACATGCTCGCTTTGAGCAGGTAAAAAAATTATAATAACTTAGTTATTATCATTTTATTTTTTGCAGGTTCGGGCTGGGTTAGGGTAGAGCGGGACTGGAGGCACAGGGGGAAGTGTGGTTTGCACACTCCAAGTGCACATGACTGCTTGGCTGGCCGTCTTGGCCAGGCAAAACAGTTATGCACTTTGCATGTTCCCCACCAGGCTACATTACACAGCCTCGTGGGGAACATGGCCAGGCCCCCACCCTCCATCTGAGCGCTGATCTAGGGTGCTCAGACCAATCACAAACCTGCATTGCAGTGTTGTGATTGGCTATTGGGAGCCTGGGTACTTTCTGGTTCCAGGACTCGCTGGAGGTGCAGGAGGAGAGACGCGGCTGGCCAAAGTGGTAAGTGGTATTTTTTCCCCCTTCTTCTTCTTGTACTCTCCGTCCTGCTCCCTCTTTCTCTGCCACTCCCCTGGTCTCTTTCGCTCCATCTTAGTTTCTCTCTCTCTCTCTCTCTCTCTCTCTCTCTCTCTCTCTCTCTCTAACTCACCCCTTATCTCTCTGTATTTTTTCTCCCCCTCTCACCACCCCTCAGGCTCACGGAACCTACGGACTGAATCCAGATAGGTGAACAAAACTACTCTGGCTAGTTGAGCCCGAGACCAGTCTTTGTAGATTTTAGTGTTTGAAATTTATAGTTTACTGTACTTTGCCTGCAGTCACATTTCACAGTTAGATATGCATTTTTCAGCATTTTAGCTATAAAAGTGGTAAAGTGTTATGAATTCAGGTAGAATAACAAATAGTGGGAGAGAGAAAGAAAGAAAACGAGAATACATCAGTTAGTGTATTTTCAAAATAGATTTCACTTTAGGGGGAAGCAAAACTTTTGACTCCCACTGCCCGTTCATACCAAAAGATTCCAGACAAGCATGAAGCCCTGGTTCACTCACCTGTGGGTAGTAAGACAGTATCAAAATAGTGTGTCAAGAAAGTCCTCTTTCATAATGTGACTGTAGGCCTCTCACTTTGAGGGTCGGTCCATTTGTTGTTTCGGTTCTAAACCTTTAGATTCTTTTTAGAGCAATGCTATAAGGTTTATGGAGATAGTGCACATGGCACAGTATCTAATACATTGGCACATGATGTAGCATAGAGACTTAGGCTGACTCATTATTCTCCTGACACCACAGACCATCCATCATTGGTTGTCAACACAAATGTCACAAGCATGCTCCTTAGGCTGGACCGCAGCTCCCTCAGCAATTAATAGTTTTTCTCACCTGAGCGACAGTCAGATTTTGCTGCTATTTTCCTTCTTTATTTTGTGTAATTTTATATAGCAGAAGCTTGGACCAAGGCCATAAGAGCACTTTACATGAGCTCCAGATTACATTTCACATGTCAGGTTCTTTTAGGCACATGGAGATTTTGTGATCTGCCCATAATCACAAGACGTTGAGTTAAGCTGGGACTCATGCTTCAAACTCCTGCAGCTTCGGCCGTTATGTCACATGTGGTAAAAGAGGGGTGGCAGTTTGAGCTTAAATTTGTGTTATTTTGTCGGTCTTTCTGTCTGTCTGAGGCAGCCCTGCCAAGTACCACGCCTCTGGCGTTAGACTAACGCATTTCAGTGAGGTGATCCGCATCACCGCACTGAAATGCAAAGTCACGCATAACAGGTATTGTGCCTCCTCGGCTGCTAGTGCTGCTCATCATGCACCAATGCTGGTGTAGTATAATTTCCATGTGGCCGCCATCTGTTTTCTGGTGCTTCCCCTGTCTCTCAATGCAGTAACCCTTGTTATGCAGTACAGCTGCCTGTGAGGTAGTTATGCTATGAATGTCCTTTTTCTATCACTACATTTGTCCGTATTTCCGTGTGTCCATAAAGTCAGGTCTCAGGAGAATTCGTTGCTGACATGCTCGCCATGCACTGGCAGACCTACGATATCACCCGCTTTGAGTATGACATCTGCAAGCCAGAACTCAATCCAATACGGGTGAGGACCTGGGGGGAGAATGACAGGAGCTAGGGGTTTGGGGAGGGCACAGGAGCTCCGGAGTGGGTGATAATAACCCAGGAAAACCAGCCGCTCTGCATGGAGGAACTGGAATCTAGGATTCCAATAATGACACGACAGTGCTAAAGTGCCCGTTTTCATTGCTGTTTTGACAACAAGTTGTTTACGCAGTGGTGGCCTATTTAGAGAATAGCACAGACTGACACAAGTAGGCTCTGCTGCTGTGCTCTTACCGTCTGTCCCGGGATGCTCCCACAGAGGCTCGTGCTCAGGTGCCTTCAGCAGCCGCCAATGCAAAGACAGTTTTAGACCCTGTTGTCAGTTAAAGCTGAGTTATTTCTTCAGCTCCCTCGAAAAAGGCAGCCTCACCAGCCTGGCTGTTTTGCATAAATGGACTTTGGTACTCCTCTTACCATAGCTAGCCCCTGCTGCTGTTATTCCACTTAGGATTGCTGTGGCGTGCACCAGTGACAAGCTGGTACTCTTGGGGGGGGGATCGAAGTCGTGTAGGTGGGCACATGTCTACTCCATTTACCTGCTAGTAACACCCCCTCTCTCACTTCCTGCCACTCTCCTGGCTAAATGGAGGAAACTCTTCAGTCTAGCCCACATATTTCTAAAACATATTAGACTTTAGTTGCCCCATGCCTCAGACAGAAGATCACGGAGGAGATACTAGAGGGTAGATCATTGGGTCTTACTGTGATTTTAGCATCCTAGACTCAGTCTAATTACTCGCTGCTGAATGCAGATCTTTTTGGAAGGTTAATCTGACCACAGATTCGTATTTAAAAAAACTTTGCAGCATTTCTAGGAAGAGTAACCAGACATTATAGGAGACCTGATTGGACCTTGAAGAAACTGACATTTCTAAAGTGCTGGAGGAAGCGTAACCTGGCACAGGTAAACATCTGATTCCTGCAGAGAACATCCTATGTGTTTATGTTGTCCCATTTGTATCTGTATCTGTCCGCATTTTGGTATATTAGTGGTAAAGAGAACACTGCATTATGACTATGAGTGTTGTAGTAACAATAGCTCTACTCCTCTATGCAAAAGACATGACAGCACGGTCTCTGCTTGCTGCGCTTTGGGAGGACTATTGAGACATGAGGATGGGGTGATACATAGATACATCGGCATTCCATAGGTAGTGCTGTGAGCCCATGCTCACAATAAGCCCAGTATACAGCTTGTCCATGCTCCATATGGGTGATACCTAAATGCCCAGATAACCTTTAGAGACCTGGTCATATATGAAGGTTATTGTATATAGATAACTTGTAAGAAGCCCTATATGTGTCAAGGTTTGGAGGCACACCATTTTGAGTTCTAACATGCTATGTTATATTGGGCATTACCAGCAACTGAAGCAGAGATCCTGTTTTTAATAAGCAGAGGGTGACCTTTTACACATGTCTGACCTTATACCACTATGATTTTTATATACCTTAAGAGTCCTGTGACACGCTACCAAAGGACTTAAGAAGGTGGATGTTGACTAGTAGTCTCCAGTAGGTGAGACTCAATTATTAACTGTTTACTAAGTATGACTATACACTTTTGCAGTAATGGTGATAGATACTGGTGTTTAACAATTGGGACTGTAAATATGCATATTATGTTTTGATGTGTGTTTTTATATCCTTACAGAATGTGGACCTGACCATTGTCTGGTACCACAGACAATTTCCATACCAGTAAAAGTATGGCATTTTAACTCTATATATTTTTGATTTGAGCTGAGTGACATAGCGAATGATCCTGAAGAATGCTAAGAACCTTTTTGGTCTATTGAGGCAGAAATATGTTGACCATATCGTAATAGGGAACATCTATATCCCTATTTTCACTAAGCTTTTTTAATCTATCCTCTGGAGACTTCAATAAAGGATTGACCCTGTCAACCAGGAGATAGTTTTAATTTCACCACTTTAGAAATTTATTTTGCACTCTGCCCCTCTACCTGCCCAACATTGGATGACATAAAACACCTAACACTCCTCTCCTGCGGGGGAGTTGTAGCCCACACTGCTTACTTGTGGTACCAGTGTGTTAGAGGGAGCCCTATGATGAAGCATGTCACCTTAGGGTGAGGGAGGGTTCTTGTCTTAACATATGTGTGCGTCTGTCCCTTCCACACCCACCTTTGTTTGCTTTGGTGAGAAATTAGGATCAACCACCCGGTTACCTTTTTGTGAGTTTATATGACATGGAGTGGTACCGTAGACGGTAACAATTCCTCCTTCTAAAACCCCTAGAGTGAGATGATATTAGTAAACACATAGCGGAATTGTCAGTCAAATTTAGAGATAAGGATAACAGCTTTTAAAGTTTGCATGTTAATCGCAGCGCCCGTCATGAGGTGCAATTAACATGAAAACTTTAACAATTGCACACAATCACCCCGCATCCCAGCTCTATTAAGAAAAGAAAATGCAGCAGGTGTACAAACACCGTGTGTGCTTTCAGAATCACCTGAAAGCACACAGCCTATTTGGAGCATTTCTGCATTTCTTTTGAAAATAGAGTGCAGATGCGGGGTGATTGTGTGCCTTTGTTAATGTTTTCATGTTATGCAGGTGGTCACGAGCTGCAATTAACATGACAACTTTAACAAAGGCACACAGTCATCCCGCAGCCTAGCTTTATTAAGAAAAGAAATGCAGCACGTCTACAGGTGATTCTGAAAGCACACGCCATGTTTGTAGACTTGCTGCATTTCTTTTGTCTCTAAAGCGCGGCTGCTTGCAGATTGTGTGCCTTTGTAAAAGAATTCATGTTAATCGCAGCTTGTGATGGGCACTGCAATCAACATGAATACTTAAAGAAAAGCACACAGTGTGCCCCACAGCCGTGCTCTAGAAACAAAAGAAATGAAGCAAGAAATGAAGCAAGACGCAGGAGCCCTCCTCGAGCTCACCGGCTGCCTCTTCCTCAGCGACCAGGAAATGCCAGTTTTTTGCGCCACTCACCTTTTAAAAGTGGCGATGCGAGCGCCCTCGGGGATGTCCTGTGTGTGCGAACCACACACATGGCACTGCGCGCTTGGTGGTCAGGGGTGCGCGCGCACCTTACAGGGAACAGTGCTCACAGCTAGGAAAATCCCTTATGGAACCCCATATACCTAATAGAAAGTACATTTACTTACATTCTTTGATGAATTGGTATGGCATTCGCTGGAAAGATACAAGCGAAAAAGCAATTGCAAAAAAAGATACATATGCAATTAACATCAGTAATTGCTATGAACTAGTCTCAATGTGAAATGGACACTATTGTGCACCCAATATAAGTGAAAAATATGTGAAAAAAGGGAAAAGCAATATTCACTTGTATTCATGTACACATACCCATTTGTATGTGTCTTGCACAGTGAACATACGGTGATAGAGGTCATCATCACGTGGTGGATGTAGATACTTCATAAGAGTTTGTCAGATAAAACTACTCCTGCCAGCATACATACTAGGGAGTGAGCCAAAGTCTAAGTTTATTTAGTTTGTATTCATTTAAACTTGTTTGTTACGAAAAACGAAATAATCCTCATGATTATTAGCTTTCTAACATTGTGGTCATAGGAATGGAGTGAGACTTCAATGTGTATGTAAACCTCCCGATATACATGGGGGAGAGAGAAAAATGGAAGGAGAAGCAATAACATAGAGTAATAACATAAAGTGCTTAATGCTTAACTGGGCTTGGCAAGGGGGTGTATATATTTTTGTGTGGATTGGGGAGGACACATGTAGATCTGCGTCATTACTTAATTAGAGTAGTCTAATCCGCTGTAGGTTGAAATACTGCAAATAGGTGCTGTCACTTCTTCTGGTGACTAGTTAGTTGGAGAGGTCCAATGATGAAGGCATAATGTTCCAGAGGTGCACATAGGTGCAGGTAGTCTCTGTGTTGTAATACGTAGATACTCTCAACCGGAGGATGTTGTTGGATCTTGTATAATGCGATGTTTTGTTTGTCTTAAGTTCGGCGTAGGTGCTTATAAATGCATATCCCTTCTCATCAAAGGGGGTCAAAACAATATTTGTTATTGGCAAGCGGGCTGGTGTTGGAATAGACATGAGTCGCAGGGCATTTCTTTCCAGCTATACAGCTATATAACCACAGGAAAGCACGAGGAGTCGGGGCGGTCCGGTGGTCAATAATACTTTCAAGCCAAGACGTGACATAGCAATGAGTGATGGATGACTATGATGCAGCTAGTGTACTGATGCTGAATGTTTTAAAATAAAGATTGCATTTATATTTTTTAATTGGAACGTATGTCGAGTGAAAAAATGCACTAATTAAATAAAGCACCCTCAGAGCCTGCAAATAAAACCACCGTGATGTACGTGGTGTCTGATTATACAGGCATACCTTAATTTTGGCCTGGACCTGCCCCATAGGAAGTGGTGATGCAGTGGGTAGTCTATCAATTGGACACTTACTCAACAAAAAAATATCAAAACTATATATATATCAAATTGACGGGAGACAGCGTTTACAACACTGGCATTACCACTCAGGCATATAACAATGCGGTCATTACAACGACCGCATTGTTACCACTCGTGCCAAGACGTTTCAACAACTTGCACTAGGTGGCGTGTAATACCAGGGAATGTGTTGGATTTTAAATCCAACACCTTCCCTGCTGTTGCGCTAACTGGAGTAGGAATAGTAATTTATACTATTCCTAAATCCAGCGCGCCATTTAGCGCAAGTTGTTGAAATGACTTGCGATGTAATGCCTCACATGGTTACAACGCAGTCATTATAACGACCACTTTGTCAACTACTGCGTGGTAAAAGCACGCGTTGTAACATGCTATATTTCAAATTGGCAATGTCTAGTACAAAGCAAAACTTATTGTTGAAAATTGCTAAGATATTTCTTCGTATTCATTTACTTACAGGGCCGGACTGGGAGCCAAAAGCAGCCTTGGCAAATGTTGTCGCACCAGCCCCCTCACTGCATAGTCTGTCTCAGGCATCTCTGTTTGGCTGCACTGCATCTGTATTTTAATTGCACTTTGCTGCTGGAATTACTGTGTCCCGTTCAATCCTTTAATTAGAGCAGCCAGGATAGGTGAAAATCTGCCTTTAGGTGGAAATCGGCCCCTTGGTTGCCGCCCACTGGGAAAGCGCCTGATGCCCGGTATGGCCAGTCCAGTCTGCTTACTCATAGAAGGTAAGACCCACGCTGTGCCTGTGTCGTCCTCCCCGCCCTGAATGTTAATTGTATCAGGACTGGTGGAGGACGTCAGGCTCTAACACTGAGTTTTGCTTCTCTCCCCTTTGAATCTTTTGATACTACTGTCATAGACTGCAAATCTCACTCATATAATATAGACTCTATTACTTCAAGGTCCGCCTCTTGAAGAAATAGACTCTATATTACATGATGAAAAGTAGCAGTGTATGACACATTTCCTTCATTGCAGACCTTTCCAGATTAGCATTAACGCATAATTCTTCGAGTTGAAGTACAGCTTTGCCAGCAGGAACAAGGTACTGCTATGGGAAGTACTTTTGCACTGAGTCTGGGATGACTAGGTTCACAACTTCAAGCAAGAACATATTCTGACTCCTTCTAACCCCTTCTATGCCGATCTTCGAATGTGTGGTAGATAAATTAATGATGTTTTCATCCTGTGGAGAGAGGATACTACAACAGCAATTGAATTTAGTAAATGGATCTACACCAGCAACCCTCAACTGAAATGTATACATACCATCAGTAATATGAATTGTTATTCCTTAGCTTGTGAATCATATCAGAAAATTGGGGTCTCCTCACTGATGAATATCACAAAGCTACAAACAGAAATGTCCTTTGAGATTCAATAGTCATCATCCATGGATTCTCAGTGAAAATCTGTCACACAGATAATTCCATCAGCTTTGATAGTATTGCTTCAAAGTACAAAGATATGAGGAAGAATACAAATATTGACCAGACATTATCTATCTAGGAACAGACTTGTAATAAGAATAGAAAGGCGTTGCTAGCGAACAACAAACAAGCACAAAATAATAGGATCACTATCATCAAACCATTACAACCATCTCAAACAAGGTTGAAAAGATCATTAACAAACATTGTAAGATTCTCAATACTAACCAGAACTCACAGGAAGCACCACTCTCCACTTTCAAACAGGGTACCAACCTGAGAGATCTTCGTGTCCACTACAAACCAAAAAACTAACTCACATCCAAACTCAGAAAAACAATCTGGGGCCTTTCACAAGTTAGAGGCCATTACCCATGCAACCACTGCCTGGTTTTCCCATTTATCAGACACTGAAGAGATTTTGGCAATTATTTCATCTATCCTTTGAGATCACGTAAGTTGCAATACAATGAATGTGATAGATATGATCATCTGCTCTTGCAGCCTACATTATGTAGGAATGAACAAGCCGAAGGTCATGGTCAGGATCAATGAACACATGAGCAGTTTCTAGTGCCACTGCACCAACACATGCATGACAGCACTCGGTCACACTGTCATTGACTTGACATTGGTGGTCCTAGAAAAGAATGATGATACCTTTGACAGTGAGACTTAATCCCACCATTAAACACAGAACAACAGTGGGGTATATGTTGGATACCTATCTCAACAGACTTAATGTCAAGCTACTGTGGCTTCAACTTGCAGGGGACAGCTAAGATCATACCCATCCTGGATTAAAATACGCACCAATACACTTATTCATTTTTAGAATATATTCTTCTCTGGGCCACATTCTGTACCACTGAATTCTATTCCAGGTAAATACAAAAAAGGTTATTGGTGGTAATCTTCAATTATTGGCTTTATATCTTGCCCCTCAATGAATAAAGATCATATCTATATGTAATTAATGATCTCACAGTTTGAGGGCAACATTTTTTTTATCAATACAGCTAATCACAGCCTTTTTTTATAATGATCATACACAGAAGTTTTTAATAAATATCTGTCGCATACGTTACTCACACCAAGCATTCTGATTAAAAAGCAGATCTTTTCTTTTAGAACACCTCATAGAAAGGCTTCTAAAAAATAAATAGGTTGATAGGAAACAAAGTGATTGCCTTGGTGCCCTTCAGTGGGCACAAATGTATGGCTGCCCTAATACCTATGCTGATGCTATGATGTCAAACATATGCGATGCATTGTGATGCGCTACGCCCACCAGGCTCCAGAGTATCTCTTTCAAGCCAAAAGGAGCAGCATAAATATAATTTTATTCAAACTGAAAGCTTTTTAGGATGGTGCACTGAGAAGTTCAAGGTAACAATAATCCTTAAATCCTGTTGATTTAAGTCTGGGAAACACTAAAAATATGTCCTGGTTAACCATGATATTAGCTGACATACATTTCACCTCACAGCATTTTACCCATAATATTTCTTTATAGAGAATTAGACTATAGTCTACGCTGGTGCACCTTCTGGGGATAATTTTCCTCGAAACTTGTGGTAATACATTCCTAATTGATATTAAGGGGCTATGCGAAACCTGATTGACATCACAAGTGAGATGTGGTTTGAATGATTTTATTTAGCATGTGTTTACAGTGGGGTCATCACCGAGTGCACCTTATTGAGCATAGTACTGCTTGATTAATCTTATGTGTCTCATATTTGTGTTGTATTTGTCTCATCTTTATCATTAAACAGCTTTACAGGTACCAGTTTGAAGCACTGCACAAAATTGTGAGTGCCTCTACAAGTATCCTGCATGACTTTTTGCATGTATGTGATGAATGAGATTGGCACAGGCTCCCCTTTGATACAAAATTTGATGTAGATCAGGTACTCACTGCAACTTATAGGGGTTATAGTAAATCAGACAATCTGGCATAGGTCTAACCAATGTCCAGTTGAAACGTGTTGACCAAAAGAATGGGAAAAAATTGACAGCTTCTACATTTAAATCATAGTTTTTAATCATTCCATAGTAGAACCCCAATAAAATTATAAGGTGTAAATATAAGTCAATTTTATACACATAACTTACCTCTGCACATTAACAATCTCTGTCAAAGTGCTTCTGAAATGAATAGAAGCCCTTTCAAACTATAATGCTTGGAGTTTGAATGAGTAGCAGTGCGATAATGAAGCATGCCTCCTAGGTTGGTGGGTGAGGGCTTTTGTCCTTTTTTAAACAGCAAATTCTAACCCCCTTGAAAAGGTCGAGACTATTCTATCTGATAAACTGCCTTACCAGAGGTGTACTATCCTGGGCAGTGGCATTGATGAATTCTCCCAAACCCTATTTAAACAATTCCTTGTCTCTGGACAAATTTCGAAAATGTTTTATAGGTCTAATGCAGGATGTTCCACCAAAGGATCCCTTTGTGACATCGAGCCGGGCTGTCAAGAAGTGAAAGCCTATGTTATTCAATTTAGTTGCATGCTGCATGCTGGGTTGAGAATATTCACATCACACTGTTTTAATGGGGGCTAAAATAGGAAATTAGGAAGAAGCTAGTATATGTTCTTAATCCAATCTCTTTGAATGAGGCAATTGAGAGAAGAATATAGGATTTCATTTGAAGGAAAAAAAGAAGGCAAAGAAGGTCAATAAGCCAAGTCTTCCATTTTTTTATGCTATGCCCTTTCCACCCTTGAAACAGGATGATACCAAGGGTACCAGACCTGCTGAAAACCAAATGCAGATAGGCTCCATCAGAGGACCCTTACATGGAGAGAGAGAAAGATGAAGACACTGTCTCAAGGGATTGTGCCTATATTATGGTGAAAGTGGTCATCTTATAAAACAATGCCCTATCTAACCTAATAGGATGACAAAAAAAGCTTGAATCCAACTTTGGAGAGGAAGGACTGTTAGGGTATGGAGATTCTTCTTTAGGTTTTGCCATCACAGTTTGTTCCAGAAACTGGTACCTAGTTATTCCTGCTTCTAACAACCTTGTATCTAGGACAAGAAAATAAGATTTATATTGTGGCCTTGTTGAATTTTGGCTTAATCTGCAATTTTTTGGACAGGAATTGGGCATGAAGTGACAAGTATCCCAGGTGCTAAAAAGAGAAAGCTGAAGTCATTCACTTTGTTGATGGCACCCTGTTAGTTTGCTGACCCATCATTGAGTGTACAGCTTCCCCAGTGGTGGCAATGTTTAATTACCAAGAAAGCTTAATATTAAACTTATTAGCTTCCCCCAATCATCCAATAATGTTGAGCCTTCCTTGACTTGGCCTTTCTAGTCCTAATATCAATTGGGCAACCTACTTAACGTGATGGCAAGCTCGGTGGTGGGCATTGATCAGAAACTAGCCGAGTTAAATAGCCTTATTAAAAGAGCACAAACACAGGCCTATACTACAATCATTGATTGCAAATGTGCCCCAATAATAAGCAAATTAATAACATTACCTCAGGCAATGACTACAATTTTTGAAGATGTAAGAATAAGTCTGCAAAATGTGAAATATAAGGAAGAAGGAGAAAATTGTAAAATCAATTACATCAATCCAAAAAACGAGGCAAACCAACAATGTGAGTTTGATCAGTGTATCCCTCCTAGGGAAGTGCCCTACAAAGGTAGTTCAACTACGTTAACAGGAAATGACCTGCAACAAGAAGGTTAGATCTCTGATGAGGCAAAGAAACTGGTCAATGCATGTAAGGGAGAAATCGTGAAGGAACCAGTAATAAATGATTCTGAACCCTCACCCCCTAGTGAGATGAAACCATCTAGGAAAAAACCGGGCACAACAGTTAATAAGATCTATTGTTACCCAACAATGGTAACTACGGATAATAGAAGAACGTAAGTAGATCAGAGTCTACTACATGATATTAAAAAATCAGTAAGTTTAAATGATGAAGAAACCCCTAGCGAGGTGGGGGGACATCGAAAATAAATTGCCAAAGTATTACTTATCAAAGAAGCATGAGAAAAAACTCAGTAAAGCAAGGAATAAAGCCAAATCTAGCTTGGTAATAACACCAAAAGACTCAGAAAGAAAGTCTAATGCTTTGAAAGATAACGATCCTAATCAAACTGAAGGCTTTAAGGGAAAACAAGTTAAAGAATCTCATGTGGATAGGAGCTCTCTGACCAATGGAAGTAGTAAGAAGTATTTTGCCCTATTTAAAAAAGGCACTAGGGAAAATTATCCTAAAGCAGACACAAATGATACACAAAATTTAAAAGGCAGAGATAGCTTATTATCAACTAGTGAAATAAAGTCTTATGATCCAGAAAGATATGGGAAAGTGAGTGGATTGTTAGGATCTTATGGTGTAATAGAAATGATTCCAACGGATCAAAAAGGAAAGGAAAAAATAACAAAACCAATGATCACCCCTAGTAATCTAAAATTGAAGGTGGAGCAGAGTGAGAAAGTAGAAAGACAACTCTTACAAACAATTCAAACAACAATACAGGTACAGGTGGAAAAGATGGATAATATAAAAATTCCAACTATAAATGAGAGGATCAAGAAGAGAAGAGAGTATGAGAGTGAAAACCAAATACAACCAATATTTCAAAGAACAATTCATTCTCAACATAACTTACCATACAGTACTTGTGAAAAGATGGAAATTGCTAAGAAGCTAGTTGCAACAGAAAACACCAATGTTATGAGGAAAGAGGACATGGACGGTCAACTAATAAACAAAATCCTAGGACCAACTCAGGGCATAAGTTACAATAGTCCTCAGGATCTCCAGAGGCAAAAAACCTCGACCTATGATGGTATAAGGGATCATGACAGAGTCTCGTCAGCCTTCAAATTATGTCCTTCTTCCCACTATAGACTTGGGAGGATCAAAGATAACAGTACATGATAAACCACAATTGATTTTTGTCCCTGAATATTGTTCAAGAGGTAGCCATGATATCTTAAATAGAGGAAATATTCTTCACCTCTATTCACTCACTATAAACAATCTCAAGTGAAAACATTGAATCCATTGAATTTCTAACAAATCCTGATAGTAGCAAGGAAATGACATTGATAACATTGGACACTATCCTTGTAGCCAAATTAATTATAAATGTAAAGGAAGTTTTTCTCAGCTGGGGAATAAAAAGTAATAGGCCACAGCCAACAATGTATCCAAAACCATTTGCTATTCCTTTATCCCTGAATCTCCCTCAACAAAATAAAGTAAGCTTACAGGTACAGTCTGTGTTAAAAAATGCAATTGGAAAGACAGAATCATTGTTTAAACAATCGTCGGATCTAGTGGAAATGGAAAAACCAATTGGAGTCAATGAAAAGTGGATAGGTATGGCTCTCCATGGCAGTAAAATACAATGACAGAATACAAAAATAAAGTCAAGAGCTAAAGTAAATGAAGAAAATGAAATCTTTAAATTATGCCCATGGAATATTAATGGCCTAAGAAGAAAAATAAGCAATGCACATTTATCAACAATGTCTAGTTATTATCATGTCATACTTCTACAAGAAACCTGGTCTACCAACCCTGTAATGCTTGAGGGATACAAAAGATATTTTAAGCCTGCAATTAAACAAGTAAATGGGGATGCCCCAGCGGGGGTCTAGCCACATTTGTTGCTCTAGAATTAAGAATGGAACACGAGCAAATTGACACAAATAACCCAAATTTATTGATAGTAAAGCTGCGGTATATGGAAAATAATCTCTTAAAAAACCTGCTTATAATAAATGTATATATACATCCTACGGTAAGCGCAAGAAGCGTTATGACAACTACCCTGACTGCAATGCTATCTCAGCTAATGATCAATGATCCTTTCACACAGTATATTATATCAGGGGATTTTAATTTAAATTTGTTTGCACCCAATATTAGAGATAAGTTAATTCAGGAACAAGATAATCTCTGGGCAATTCCACAGCAAATACTTCCAACTGTTCCTAATGCTTTCAAAACCCAATTAGGCGGAACTTTTGTTAATGACTTAGAAGCGCTGGGCCTAAGAATCCTAAATGGGAGGTTACCCCAAGACTCCCCACCGGCTTGGACATTTCATTCACAGGACCATAAATCAAGAATTGATTACACTATGGTGTCTTTGAATATCTTTATTAATGTGATCTCTTTTTCAATTGTAAAAGCATCTGAGAGTGATCACAGTCAACAAATACTTATTACTAATTTGACTGTAAACAAACATTCTCAGTCAGTCAAATACTCTTTATTCGAATCGTTAGACTCATAAAAGACATTTAAAAAACAACAATACAAATATACACTCACCAGATACAAATGAAAACATTCAATTACAATTTTACATAAAAAGGGGACAAACCCTAAAAAATTCTGGGCGAATTGATTAATTATTTAAAAACTGTTTAAAACCTCACTTATTTCATTATTACCATTGAGGGAAGTTTGCTTTTTGATCCTAAGTGCTGCCACTAAAAAGCTTGCCACACAAAAAATAATACGAGGGGACCCCAGGTGTTGGAGATAAACCAAGGCGGGCCTAACTTGTATAAAGCCAGCCTCTTTCAATAATGGGACCAAATAACTTTTCCTTATATCCCTGAAACTCTCACAAAACATAATAAAATGTAAAGTGTCTTGTTGCGAGAAATTATCGCAGTTACAGGGGGGGCCAGATTCAGGTTTTATCCAAGAGGGGTGACTACCTAGGGTCTGGTGGATCATATTAAACCTGAATTTAGTCAACAAAAACCTGTGTAAAGGTTTCGTGACAATTTTAAGGTAGGGATCCAAAGAAAGGGAAGAGGTTAACATAAAATGAGCCCTAACCGAAGGTTTCTCCAGTTCCTTTGCCTCCCGCTCCAATCTGGCCCTCTCCATGAAATTAATTTTAGTCCACTTAACATCCTCCTTCTTGATAGAGGCAGGCAATTTAAAAAGGTCAATACGGCCTAGTTGATAAAAAGATTTTTCCAGGTAGGACAACCATGCAATTTTATGGGCTCGGTCCATAACCCTGACATCAGTCAAAATGGCATGGTTTAATGTTAGCTCCGGGTTGAGCCAGGTTTTTAACCAGAGAATCAGGGGGGCCAGTTTCAGCCTATCCATAAGATAATCCAGTCCCACCTCCGTGTGTAAGGCGAAGGTGGGAGAAGATTTAAAACAAACATTCTGAATACAGAACATTGCCAGGTCAAACGGGCTCAGTAAACTATAAGAAATTAATATGGAAGGTGCATAGTAAAGAAGATACTAACAAGACGGCCCTTAAATTTGTAGGAACATGTTTTGAAGATAACACCTTAACAATGGGTTGATTTTATACAAAAACTTGTTAATACCTTTAAGCAAAAAATCTTTAAAAAAGAAAAGGTGCAAGCAGAAAGAGAGAACAAAATTACTCTAACCGTAACAACTAGGATTCTGAAAAGATCTTGTAATCAACTGAGGAGACATAAAAATGAATCCTAAAGATATGGATTTGGGTATAAAATTAAAAAGGTTCAATCGTAACCTACAGAAGTTATTGTGGGACGACAAGAATGAAAAGAAACATGATTTTTGGGCTAAAGTACTCTTTTGTAGTAAACAATCAAACTCCAGGGAATTCTGGACGTTGATAAACGGCTTAGCACGATCAAACAGAACAGTTGTAACATTATCCTTAACTGAGAATGAGTGGATCAGGTTCCTGTCTATACATTTAAATCCTGCTGGGGATACAATACGACTGAAACCTAGGGCTAATATGTCTGAGCCAATAAGAAAGGACAAGATACAAGAAATTTATATAACAGAGAACCAAATTTGTAAATTAATCCAGAAACAAAAAAATGGTGCACCAGACCCAAATGGTATACTGTTTGCAATTTATAAGAATGACCCCAGATTATGGTCAGGATACCTGACATAGGTTTTTAATGAAATTGTACGGTCATCATCGATACCTGAAACTTGGAAGGGATCGCTGATAGCTCCCATTCACAAAAAAGGAGATTGGTCTTTGCCGGAAAATTACTGACTTATTACACTCCAGGATACAGATGCCAAATTATTTGCAGGTGTACTGCTATCTAATTTAACAGATTGGGTAAGAGAAAAGCAGATAATCCCTCCCAATCAAACTGGATTCACACAAGGTTTAGGTACTACAACAAATATCCTTGTGTTATCTGTTCTAATGGATAAATACATTACTAAGAAACAATCACTATACTTGTGTTTTGTAGATTTTAAGGCAGCCTTTGACTGTGTGCAGAGAGACCTTTTGTGGCAGAAGTTAATAGATCTAGGTATACCTCTCTCCCTTTTAAAATTAATCTAACTTCTTTACTCTGACACATGGGTCAGTGTTCGGATGCGAGATGGCCTAACAGTAACAGAAAAAATACCAACAGCATCAGGTTTGAAACAAGGATGTGTCCTGGCCCCGTTGCTTTTTAATGTATTTTTAGCGGATCTAACGCTAGCACTGGATGAGGTGAATGCTTGTCCACCTAAACTTGCCAATACTAAGATATCAAACCTGTTATATGCAGACGATGTTATTTTACTTAGCCAAACGAAGGTTGGACTACAACGCCTGTTAAATAGGATATCTACCTACTCCAAAGAGAATAGAATGGCGATAAACAAATCAAAGACAAAAATCATGGAGATTAATAAATATTCAAGGTCAAAACATAAGTATAAATGCTTTCTGGATAACTCACAATTTGAGCAAGTAAATACAGATAGATATCTAGGAGTACTATTTGATGATCAAGGATCATATCAACCACACAAGATGGATATTCAACGGAAAGCTAAAATATTGCTAATGGCATTCAGAATTATACAGAAATCCATAGGAGCGCAGAGTTATGGTCCATTGTTGAAAGTACTATCAGCAAAACTTTTACCAACTTTGACATATGGAAGTGAAGCATTGTGTGGAAAAGACTCGGTCATAATTAATAACGCAGTCACGAAAATCTATAAAGCTCTCTTTTTAATTACACATAATGCATCACCTGCGCAGATACGAATGGAATTTGGGATGACCAATCAGGTCCTTGCGCGAAAAGGTCAATTTATTAAAGAATGGAAAAAGGATAAAAACGGATACTGTAAATCAATTGTCCAAACTACTGTGGCAGGAAATAAATTTAAACCGGAAAGCCGAGGCGTGGAAATATCTGTTGACATCACTAGAGGAATATTCAGTAAACTCGGTCTGGGAAATGCCAACTACTTTGAACTCTTTTAAAAAAGTTATTAATAGTTCAACAAAGCATTTATCATTACTCCTGGATAAAGATACCTTTTCAAAAAGAAAACATGCGTGGCCGCTCCTGAATGGCTATACCAAGGTTAAAGTGCAACCGTACCTTGAAACTCCTTGGTCTGTGAAATTTAAACAAATTTTTATAAAAGCCCGTTTTGGAGCATTTCCGGGCACATGTCATCTAATGCCATGGTTGAGTATAAAGGGTCCAATGACTGGCAACTTATGCAAACTTGGAGAAGAGAACATCATGCATCTCCTTTGTGTTTGTCCAGAACTGAAAGTTGAAAGAATATCTATTCTTAAGAGACATTTTAATGTTCGTGGAATAAGGAGTTGCAGACAAGCATTAATAAGATGCCTCCATATTGATGATATAATTTTAAACTCAGCCTTTGTAAGGTTTCTAATGAGACTGAGAATTAAGTTAGAATATCAAAAATTGAAAGGATGTAATGTAGGAAGTACATAATATGTCAATAGTGTAACAAACTTGAAGTTTAAATGTTTTCATAATTGATTTTATTACCGATTTTATTGTCAAGAATTATTGCGCATATATTATAAGGTTTTAATTAATCAAACAATAAACTTTCATTATTAATTATTAATTGGGCAACTAAAACCAGTTCTCAGTTTGATGTATGGCAACAAGAGCTGTTTGGGATTCAATGAGGTTGCCAGTAAAGCATTCTCAAGCAGCACTAAGGAAAGGTGTTATGTATGTCAATTTGTATGGCGCAGCTTATCACCCATGAGGGCATCTAAGTGCTGAAGGAGGAACATAGGTCAGGCGGTGCTCCTAGTTGAAGAGCCGGGTCTTCAGTTTTTCGAGGAAATTGAGAAATGGAGTAGCAGTCCTGATGTGTTGAGGAAGTTTGTCCTCCTGACTTGCTTCTGCAGATGTATGGGTCTCATGCGAGGAGAGAGAGGCAGAGCGTAGCTGTCTGGAGGGTTGGTAGAGTTGAAGTCAGTCATTGAGGTATGTTGGTCCGGTGTTGAAGAGGGCTTTGTAGGCGTGGATGAGCAGCTTGAATTTGTAACATTTCTGGATGGGTAGCCAGTGTAGTTCAGTAAGGTAGGGAATGATGTGAGTGCTTCTGGAGATGTCAAATATGAATCTGGCGACAGTGTTTTGGATGGTCTAGAGTCTTTGCTTGAGCTAGTTGGAAATGCTGATGTAGAGCGCATTGTCGTAGTCAAGTCTGTTGGTTTTGAGGCCCGGGTGACCGCGCATCGTGTGTGTGTGGAGAGCCATTTGAAGACATTGTGTAGCATTCTGAAGATGAGGCAGCAGGATATGATCACAATGTTGACTTGATTGTTCATTAGGAATTTGCCGTCAAGGATGATACCGAGGTTTCTGTCATGGTCTGTGGGGGTGGGAGCGGAACCTAAATGAGGTGGCTACCAGAAGAAAGAGGATATGATTTCCTTTCTGCCCATTTTGAACACAGTTCCTGTACAGTATCAACAAAATCATTGATGTTCTTCTCTATCTAACACTGAATAGTTGCCACTTCATCGCTCATGGGACTGGGCTATCAATCTCAAATTTGGCTCTGAAGTCCCATTACGTCAAATGCATTCTTTGTCAGAGACAGAAAGTATTAAGACTATATCTTTACGAGAACCTAGGAAAAGGCCTCATTGTTTCATAATCTGTCACTTGTAGAAGTTCCTTTATTTTTTTGTGCCCAAAAAGTCTGATGTGCATAGATTACAGGAGACTTAATGAAATAACAGTCAAAGACCCAAATCCCTTTCCCTTCATCTGGGATATACTAGAGCTGGTACGGGCAACACAATTGCTCACATAGGGGCATATCATCAAGGGCTTTATCTCCGCTTTTCTGGCTTTAAAAGCCAGAAAAGCGGAGATAAAACCAACGCCCTATCAGCAAGAGGGTGCTAACATGCGTATTCTCATGTTAGCACCCTTTTACACTACGCCTACCTTTGTATCTCTAATGAGATGCAAAGTGGGCGTTCCTGACATACACTACATGTCAGGAGAGCAATAACGCGTCTTTGCGCTATCAGCAAGGATGCCCTTGCATTTTAGCAGACGTTAGTTTTTGGAGAAAACTGCTGTTTTCTCCAAAAACTAACATCTGCTAAAATCCTGACTAAGCCACCCCTAACATTGGGGGTGGATTATGCTGATACGACCACAGGGTCGTATCAGCAAGGTTATCACCCTTTTGCAGGGAACATCGCTGGAAAACCAGCGATGTTCCCTGCAAAACGGCGATAACATCGCTATCTCTGGAATTTTTATCACCCTGGAGCAGCGCGTTGATGATAACGCGCTACCAGGGCGATAAAAAGCAGAGATAGCCAGCGATAAGAAAATTATCGCTAAGCACGGCCAGCGATAATTATCGCTGGCCGTTGCTGATATGGCCCTAAGTAAGATAACAGAGGCAATTATCATTTGTTACTTGTCAGGAATCATAATGAATGGAAGACAGCATTTCCAACTCTCTAGATGCATTTCAAGTACAGAATAATCACTATAGATTTTATTGAAGAGTTGTCTCTTTCTGACGAAAGAGACAACCCATTTTACTGACCTATCTAATTGTTTAAGTAAGTATTAATGACATTACTTAGTGAATTATAAAAGGTATCTATTTGCTCCATGGAAATCCAGAAATGATGATCTCAGACAGAGAACATACTTTATATCAACTTTTTGGGATATGTTTATTCTGCTCTGTGAATTTTCTCAGCATTGAGCTACAGAGTTGATCCTCAAACTAATGAACTCACAAACAAGTCTAATTAGACTCTAGTACATTATCTAACATGTTTTAGTAGCATTTCTCATGACAACTGGTTGTTGTTACTTAGCACTATGTGTATGCAATAATAGAATCCAGAGTGCCATTAAGGTCTGCCCTTTTTCTGTATTGCAGAATTTCATTCTAGGATATGCCAAATAGCTATTAGGTCATAGGCAACTCAGTTTATGATTTAATGCAACACCAGGTTGAAATTAGAAGACAACTTAGTAAAAATGTATAACTGCCACAATTATATTTGGGTCATGAGCATGCAGAATTACCCATATTCTGAGAACGTCTGCTCTCTGGGATTTTGCAGGTTGGTCAACGCAAGCAGGAAGGCTGCTGTGATTCCTTCTGGTATATTCATATCTGAGGCAGTGAAGGGGCCATCTTGGATTTTATTACTTTAATCCCTGTCCAAGATGATACCTATCTGCTGTCCAAAAGTTGTTCCCTAGAGGTAGCTCTGCTGCCTCTTGCTGGTCATATTTTATTAAGTAGCAAGAGCAGGCCATCAGGAGACTGTATTGCAGTTTCTCTGGTTGCTATTCTAGGGCACCCTAGTGTTTCCTGTAGTATTAATATTGTTATTATCATTACTTTCTAACCAGGTTTTCCACAATCGCAGCTCTAGGTTTCTCAAGTTTCAGTCTATTGGGGAATTTTCCTGAGTCCTTCCTCTTCTGGAAATCCATCTGAACTTTATTTGTACCATCAGCTTTTTCCTCAGCTAGAAGTGTTTTCTTTTTGAGGACACTTTCTGACTGAAGTTTACTACCGAATCTTGGTAAGTGACTACGGAAAGAAAACACCCATTATTTGGAATCAAAATCTACCAGAGTGAAGTATATCCATCCCAATCTGTCATTGAAATCAATCAATAAATGTAAAATAGCACTCACCTTACGTTTTAGGTACACCGCCTTACTTTGCAAAGAGCACGTATGGTGGTCATGTCTATGACTGATGGTGCTCACTTATTAATTTGAATAGGTGGCTCTTAAAATGCCATCCAAACTTTCATCACATTGGTCACAGCCTCAAACCTCAAGTCCTCCGGACCTCTCAAATGGTAGCTCCACTTGGTGGTGTTTTGCAGCAGTGCGACCCTACTAAAATCAACTCTTTTGTTGAGTCACAAGTAACATCAGTTGCTGCATTCTTGTCTTCCGGCTCTATGCCACCACTGAAGGCTCAACTCTTCTGTTCTTAATCAGGAGGTTGGGTGTGACCACAAACAGTTGCAACTAAAGGGCTTCACATGCCTTTAAGGCACCAGAGACCAGGGACACATGTACAGGACCCCGTAAGCTAGGGGAGGATAACAGAGGCAGAAGTGCTGGAAGCGAGGGCCAAAATGCAGGAAAGGGGGCACAGTCATACCCGGCCACATGCATAAATTTGAATCATGCGCGTACTCACAAATAAAAAAAAGCTCAGGGTCAGTCATGAAGACTCTTTGAAGAGTTCTCAAGCTATCCCATTGGCTCTCTTTCCTTGTATCAGTTGCAAGACTTCTAAAACTGACAAGAGCTTCTAATGGTGGATAAAGGTTAACTTCTTCCTTAATGGGGACCGTGGCAAACCAACCCTTTACCTGATACTGGACCTAGAAAGGGACTAACTATGAAAGTAACCTCCTTAGAAAGGTGGGATTAGTGACCTAAAAAAGAAAGCTTGCTGAGCATAAGTTGACACTTTGAGTGACATAGACAGTATAAAGTCCTCTCACCCACTAGAAAATACCACTACTGAACTGTGAACCAACCTTACTTGGAGCACTGGCTTTTTTGCACACCAGGGCCTGTATTATATATGGAGCCATGGGAGTGGACCAGGAGTGTGTGCCCGTTTTCTACATCCACAGGGCACAGTAATATTATAGAAAGTGCAGCAGATGCTGGTGCAGCCCTTTCTGTAACGCAGATTGCGCTGGTGCATATACAATACCGATGCTATCTTAAGGGGACGTTTCATTTGCATGCAGTCGTATCTTATAGCTAATGAGGAAAACACAAAGTATTTATGGATGGACATTCTCTCATCCGCCTTAGAACTCATTCAAACAGATGTTAGGCTTAAATCAGTCATTTCAAATAAGGTCCAGGAGCACAGCTAAACCCCGTAATGGATTTATTTACATATTGTTCACCTTTCTGACCTCACTTATTCCTAGATGATCAGCCTAAGTCTGCTGCTCTAATCCTTTCATGTTTTCCCCGAAGACAGCATGTCTAGTATCCACATTTAGCAAGAAAACTTAAGATAAGTTGAGGGAGTTTATCTCAAGGTTGGTGCTGCATTTTAACAAGCATTTTTAAAGAATTTACTGAGACATTTCATTCTCATGAATTAGGGGTAAGTGAAAATAGGCATGTCTTGTGTGTCACAGGTATAACCTACAGACTCTGACATGAATTTCACATTCTTGAGATCATTCTAGTGTTGACTATTTTCAAAATAGAAGATGTTCTAAGGCAAGTTAAAGGATGATATGGGATATTTTTAGACTCCACTTGAACCCCATTTGCATTGAGAAATGTCCATCAAAATAGAGAAATTCCCTATATTTTTATTTCTCTCACCCCTCCTCTCAAAAGAGCCATTGGCTATTTCTTAATAGAACCCTAGTATCTTTTTAGTAGGCAGTGAGAATAGCACTATGAAAATTCCATTGAAGTTGCTCCAACATAAATCTTTCTTCTTATTGTGTCCTTCAGTTGATAAATGTGATCCCTGCCTTGGTCCATGTCCCTGGAGTGGCGTCTGACCTTTTCAAAGCACAGGACGATATCCTTGACTTCCTGAGGGGCATCATCACAGAGCATAAGAAGACCTACGACCCAAACATGAAGAGGGACTTCATCGATGCCTTCTTGGAAGAAGTGGAGAAGGTAAGGGATGTACTCTGACTTGTATAGGCATTCTACTAGAGGTAGGGCCTACCTTTATGTTATATTACTAGAATTTGTATTGTTTTTAAATATACAAAAGGATGACACAGTACTGATTCAGGCTGGCAAGCACAACCCTCTTTGCACCACTTATTATCCTTTTATCTATTTTTTCATTTCCTTTCTTTGGCATGCCATGTGGGGCAGTCCATCATCTTGTAGATTAGCCAGCTCACTCAATCCTATGACTCTTGTGGTCCACTCTGTGCCATGTGAGCTTTCAGACGATCGCCCTAGTATGCCCACGGGTACTAGTGTCAATGACATACCTTCACTGTACACCTATGTGCGAGTATGAACTCCAAGACAATGTCCCTTGCTTTGCATGTATCCAAGATGCATTTGTTGCTATTGCGTTTGTTGTTTTGTTATCTTGTTCTCATGTTCAGGAACACTTATGCTTGCACACACCTTTAATCAACTTGAAATTATAAGTATCTAGTGTTTGCAAGGATGTTTTATCATCCTCCATTTGAGTAAATATTGATATCCTTCAGAGTTAAAATCAGGAGCTGAAAGCCAACTAACACCGGATATCATATTAGTAATGAATTACGCTGTGCCTCGTCTGTTTCAGGTTGTTCAAGGCTTATTCCAAGGTTCAAAATATTGCAGTTCACAAATATTAGCACACTGGAATGTTGGGAACTCCATTGAAGACAATGAAGCAGCATCAGCCTATATCAAACGGTATAGGCCCACTGCACTCAACATTTCAGTGACCTAATCGATAGCCTCTTCCGTTCTCTTTCCCCAACCTCTTGAAAATATATTAATTAGGAAGAGGGAAAAGAAAGGCAAAGGCCATGCAGGAGGACACATATGCAGCCTTTACTCTTTCCTCCTCCTGTAGCTCAGTGGTACTAGGGCTTCAGATAGAGGGAGGGGTGAATGCTGCTCAGCTCCTGGGTCTCCCTGGCTTGGCTTAACTACAAAAGGCAGTTAAGACAAGCCAGGGAGAATAAGGATCTAACTTCAGCCCCTTTTCACAGCTCTTGTTGTGAATCTTCAAAAGCTAACAGCTGTGGCTCTGCACGTAGCTGTTAGCTTTAGAATATTCACAGCAACACCTGTGAACAAAGGCTTCAGAGCCGAAGGGTTATAGTTAGCTCAGGTAACAATAACTGCTGAATTTCACTGGTTTCCTATGAGTGAAAAATTATCCTAACTGTAACGTCCCTGTAACCTTTCTTTTTTTCAGTGAATTTCTAAGGTTTTTACATTTTATTTCCTAACTATGGTTTCCTGAAACCTTTTGATTTTTCTGTGAATTTATAAGGTTTTTTTAAATTCTATTTCCTATCTATAATATCCCTGTAACCTTTGTTTTTTTCAGTGAATATCTATGGCTTCTTAATTTTATTTTCTAACTGTAACCTGTAACCTTTGTGAGTGAGTGTGTGAGTGTCTGGATGGGTGTATGAGTCTCTGAGTGGGTGCAAGAGTGTCTGAGTGGATTTGCGAGTGCCTCCATGAGTGTGTCAGTCAATCTGTGAGTGACTGCATGAGTGTCTGAATGGGTCCGTGAGTGGGTGCGTGAGTTTTTGAGTGGGAGTTTGTGAGTGGGTGTATGAGTCTCTTAGTGAGTCTGTGAGTCAGGTGTAAGTCTGAGTAGATCTGTGAGTGGGTAAGAGAGAGTATGAGGAATTCTGTAAGTGGGTGCATGAGTGTCTGACTGGGTCTGTGAGTAGGTGTGAGAGTGTCTTAGTTCTTCTGTGAGTGGGTGCATAAGTGCCTGAGTAGGTTCTGCCTGTTCTCTGCTTGTTTTCTGCCGTTTTTCTGCTCATTGCTGACATTTATTTTTCCTCTTTCTCCTCATTTCTGAACTTTTTCTGCCTCTTTCTACTCGTTTCTGACCTCTATTTTGTCTCTTTCTGCTTGATTCTGATTTCTATTTTGCCTCTCTCTGCTCATTGCTGACCAATATTTTGCCTTTTTCTGCTCGTTTCGAACCTCTATTTTACCTCTTTCTGTAAGTTTCTGATCTCTATTTTGCCTCTTTCTGCTTGTTGTTTGCTTTATTTTGCCTCTTTGTCCTCATTTCTGTCTTTTATTTTGCCTCTTTCTGCTAGTTTCTGACATGTATTTTGTCTCCTTCTGATTGATTTTAATTTCTAATTTGCCATTTTCAACTTGTTGGCCTATATTTTGTCTCTTTCTGCTCGCTGCTGACCACTATTTTGCCTCTTTCTACTCATTTCTGACCTCTATTTTACCTCTTTCTAATAATTTCTGATATCTATTTGGCTTCTTTCTTCTCTTGCTGGCCTTTATTTTGGCTCCTGCATGTTTCTGACCTCTATTTTGCCTCTTTCTGCTTGTTGCTGATCTCTATTTTACCTCTTTTGGCTCTTTGTTGGCCTCTATTTTGCCTCTTTCTGGTAGTTGCTGACCTTTCTTTGACCTCTTTCTGCTTGTTTCTGACCTCTATTTTGTCTATTTCTGATCGTTGCTGGTCTCCATTTTGCCTCTTTCTGCTCATTGCTGACCTTTATTTTTCCTCTTTATGCTTATTTCTGAACTTTATTCTGCCTCTTTCTGCTCGTTTCTGATGTTTATCTTGCCTCTTTCTGCTTGTTGCTGACCTTTATTTTGCCTATTTCTCCTTGATGCTGACCTTTATTCTGCCTGTATCTGCTCATTTCTGACCTCTAACTTGCCTCTTTTTGCTCACTGATGAACTTTACTTTGTCTATTTCTGCTTGTTGCTGACCTTTATTCTGTCTCTAGCTGCTCGTTTCCGACCTATATTTTGCCTCTTTCTGCTCTTTGATGACCTTTACTTTGCCTCTTTCTGCTCATTGATGACCTTTATTCTGCCTCTTTCTGCTCGTTATTGCCCTTTATTCCGCCTCTTTCTGCTTTTTTCTCACCTTTATCTTGCCTCTTTCTACTTATCGCAGACCTTAATTCAGCCTCATTCTGCTCATTTCTTATCTGTAGTCTGCCTCTTTCTCCTCATTTATGACCTCTATCTTGACTCTTTGTGCTCATGGCTGACCTTTATTCAGCCATTTCCTGCTCTTTTCTCACCTTTTTGCTCGTTGCTGACCCTTATTTTGCCTCTTTATGCGCATTGTTGACCTTTATTTTGCCTCTTGCTGCTCGTTTCTGACCTCTATGTTCCCTCTTTCTGTCCGTTTACCTCTTTCTGCTAGTTTCTGAATTCTATTTTGCCTCTTTCTGCTCATTGCTGGACTTCATTTTTGCTCTTTCTGCTAGTTTCTGACCTCTATTTTACCTCTTTATACTCATTGCTTATCTCTATTTTGCCTCTTTTGACTCTTTGCTGGCCTCTATTTTTCCTCTTTCTGCTAGTTGCTGACCTTTATTTGCCCTCTTTCTGCTTGTTGCTGACCTTTATATTGCCTCTTTCTGCTCGTTCCTACTAGTTTTTCATCTTTATCTTGCCTCTTTCTACTCGTTGCAGACCTTTATTCTGCCTCTTTCTGTTAATTTCTGACCATTATTCTGCCTCTTTCTGCTCGTTTCTCACCTTTATTTTGCCTCTTGCTGCTCTTTGCTGACATTTATTCAACATCTTACTGCTCATTTCACCTGGACCGCAGGGGAGCCTTAGGGCCCCCAGGGTACCAGCCAGCAACCCAATCTTGTAGAAGCTGGCATTGCTGTTTTAAGGATGAAGCTGCTGGAAAGGTAGCTACCTCCATGCAAGAGCAATCAATTAATCTCCTTCCCTGCCCTCTTGTCTGTGGACAGGGAAAATGATTTGAAAAATCTTGAGAGTATACGTGTATAGGTATAGTTGACTACATAGTCAACTATATGTGTGTGTGTGTGAGAGAAGGTGTACCTATGGTTATGTATAAGTATATGCATTTAGTTTGGGATATCTTTAATACATTGTTTAAAAAATGTATGGCTCTATGTATAAAACTAATTGTGAGGAAGGGTATATGAATGTGTGTCATAGAATATGTGTAAAGAAATGTATGTATGTGATATCACATCAAACAGCATGCATATCTTACTTTAAATACACAGTGTACCAGTGTATCTGTCTTTAGTATATACATATAAAGAGTAATTTAAAATACAGTTTTCAAATTTAAATTTCAGTAGCACATAACAATCAATAAAAGTATCACTATTTCTTAAACCACTTTCACACCTCATTGTTTATCCTCTTATTTCGACTTTTCTTCTTGGTGTATGGTAGAAAGGATATAAGAAAATTACAAATGACTGAATATCTTATTTAAAAACCTTCTATTTGTGTAAAAAGTAAAGGAAATTCTCAGAACACTCCTGTCTGTTCCATTGTTCATGTGGTTGATGTATCTGTAGAATACAGATATAGAAACCATTGCCAGAACTGGAAAACTATGACATATATGTTAAACATGTAAGAACAACTTGTCTGTGGAGTACATTTCATCTGTGTTACTTTCCTTGGTACAGTATAAGTAACAGTAACTTCCCAGAAAGATTTGTAACAAATGTTAGAATACATATATAACCAGGTTAAACTTGTCAGATAAACATGGTATGTCCAAATGTTTTGAGTACTATCTGCTAATTTTAGTAAGCAACAGAAATACAAATATTCAAGGCATTCTTCTGCAGAAAAGTTGCATATAGATTAGAACTAGGGTTCTATTATATGGTGTGTTTAGAAGAGAACTATTTGCTTGATATATACCTTTCCTTAAAAGAATAACTGCATATTAGCAACAGTTGATATACTAAAAGGAGATGCATGTAGTTTGAGACAGAAATTTTCATGCCAACTTTTAATTGGCCACTCACTCTATAAAGAATTAAAATGGCAAAGCAATACATGATATATATGATCCAAAAAGGACTGTTCAAATTGATGTATCTACAGGGAGACATTTCTATTTAGATGAGGGTTATCAAAATCAATAAAGCATATGTGTATTTTGCGAAGAGGTGTGTTTATTAACACATGTATACAAACATAATGGTTTGAGTACTATAAGTTGTTGTGTGTGGTGTGGGCCTGACATACTGTTTGTAAAGTTTACATTGAACTGTGGGTTTATAATTGGAATCTTTAGCCTAATAGTAGATGATAACTATAGTGAAGGAATAAAGATTTTAACCTCTGGTTTCTAATAATTTTTAATGTACATAATGGTTCATTGCGGTGTTTATGGAGATATTTATCTGAAGGGTGACTTATATATACATGAGGTGTTAGGTAATAAGACTAAATACAGCGTCTGTAAATTCAAATAAATATGTTATTTAAAAATACGTATAATGAACAAGTAATACATAGCACTTTTTATGATCACTTGTGGGAAAACACAAATTAATGTAAATTTACATCAAATAGTTAAGACTTTTTTCTGACAGCGAAGTCACAGCAAGTGGTTTCTCTTTTTCAGTACAAGAACCCAAATGTGCACAACACTGGCAACATTTAATAGAGATGTTTTTCATCCTTAAACTATAGGGTAAAAATGTATATTGATGTAAAAAAATCATAAAGACTGAGCATGCCAGACTACAATTTATTAAGCCTGGGCAAAGCACTACGCTACACTAGCGTAGTTTGCGAAGTTTGTGCTACTTCACACTACGCGAATTGCACGTAGCACAGTGCAAACACGCGTAGCGTTGCATTGCGTAGTGCAGCGGTCATTTTTTGCTTGCTCGTGGTCCTCAACGTCAAGTTGGCGACCGTGAGCAAGCAAAATGACATCCCGGCGAGACTTTTTCCTCGTTCGCGATCAGCAACATCAAGTTGGCGATCGCGAACGTGGAAAATAAGCCTCCCGGCGAGATTCTCAACGCAGGGAGGTCAGGTTTCTCATTGCGAGTGGTCACGTATGCTCGCGACCACTCGCGAAGAGAAACTACCAGTCCTCGTTGAGAAAGCTGCCGCTCGAGTAAAAATCTACTCAAGCGGCAGAAAACTACAGCTCGCACTGTGCGAGATGCCTTTTTCAATAATTGCACAGTGCCAGATGCTTGTCCGCACTGTGCAATCATTGAAAACGACATCTTGCACAGTACGAACAGGGTACTACGCAGTTCGCGAAGTGCTACGCGTAGCTCGCGTAGTGCGAAGTGCACTTTGCGTAGCTACACGTAGCGCTACTTCGCGAACTACGCCCAGGGTTACAATTTATAAAGAGCAGATATTTCACATCACTAGCAGTCACAAACTATTTTCACACTCCATTTCCTCACAATGTGTGTTACTAAAATAAAAGCTGAACAGTTTCAACACTTTGTTGAAGAATGAAAAGCCAAAAGTAGTGGTCACCCTTGGGAGGCTGTATGACAACTTATATCTAGAAGATACTCAGAACTATTTGAAAAATATTTCTTTCTTTGAATCATTACTACATCTTCTATAGCTTAGATTGAAGGAAAATGGGATATGAATTTACCAGTTTCCAAGGTAATCTTGCTTTGAATCCTTTGAATGTAAGACCAGTGTCATTACAGTCTGTCAATCCAGATTCAGTTTTCAAATACACTATGTTGTGCCCTGAAACAATACAATGTCCCTGATGGAAAATTATGGCGGCTGTAGTGTATGTTTTGCTTCCTAATAAAATATGGCCTGTTTTGACGTTGGAAAGTTTAGCTTTAATACTACTGCCGTCTGCTTTTTATCTTTGAAACATTAAGATGACATATCTACTTCTGTTGCCAACAATTAGAGTTGAGAATACTTCTGCTCTACAGTCTGGAAATGCATTATTTTGCACACTTTTCTGTAATAATCTTTCAAATGGCCCAATTTTGCAATCTGGTATAGATACATACACAAATCGCTCTGAGTGGATGCGAGTAGTTGCGGTATATTCACAATTTTCACATTGATGTTGCCATGAGCAGCTTATTCCAAATATTTCATTTATCATTACAAGCTCATTTTCTAAAATGTCTGACAGTACTTGTAGATATTCTTGTGCATCTTTCAGAGTATTCAGAGAAAATGTTATGACACCAATACATGTGCCAACACAAGCACGTATACTTGTCACGCATGACAAGCATCTTTTTTAGATTGTACAGTTGTTAGCAAAGGTAAGAGTGCTCTACAGAATGTCGTATCTTTGTCTTGCTCAATTCTTACTAGCACTGGAGGTAGCCAAAAAAGAACATTAAGAACTACATTGCAATAACAGTTCTCTCCAGATACATTTGGAGAACTTATGCCCGATGATGTGTGCTGTTTTTTTCAATACCCTCAATTTTCAACTCTCGTGTTTTGGCCAATCCTTTTCCTCCATGAGTTTACTGACTTTACCTTTGACACAGAATTATAATTTTTCATATATTTCGCATTAATCTAGATGAGGAGCAAACAGTCTTCTCAATCAATTGTACTCCATGACACATGAGCTGTCTGCAGTAATTTGGCTCTTATCAAAATCTACAAGGTACAGCCCAGTCATTAACCTAACATGTGACAGTGCAACAGAACACCTTCCTTCTTGAATACGTTTTACCCTACATTTAGAAGTGCTGCATCTAGATTTAATTCTTGAGATTTATGAATAGTAACTGCGTTGGCCAAACAGTCCCCTATGTACATGAAAAGCCTTCACTAAGACAGAGCTAGCACTATGCCTACCTATTTGTTTTGGTTCAAGTATAATGTCAAGTTGTATGAGAATGTGCTCAAACTCACTTTTATTGGGATATGTGATAAAGTCTAGCACATTTTCCATAGCACCATTCACTAAACGTACCTCAACATTCAAATTCCTATGCAACATGATTCTGCATTTTCTACAGAGACTTAGATGTTTCTCTAAAGCCGCTGTCGAGACTTTGATTTCTCTAGTCCCTCCAACTTCTTAACCACTGACTGACAAAGTGGTAAATTTACAGCTTGATGTCCCATCTTTTCTTTGCATGGAAGGGAAATAATGTCTAAACTTGGCATTAAACATATAATTTGTTTGTAGGTTTTTTGAAGATCTTCCATTACAGTTGCTGCTGACTACTTAAAGTACGACTATGAAGAGCCATTTTTTTTTGTGGAAAGTATTCAAATTCTAATGTATTTCAAAATATACCCATACTCCACATCTGCAGATTGTCTCATATTCTTAATTGACTCTCCATATTGAAATTCCAACCAAATATGAACATTTCCAATACTGCCTAATGAATTTAGATTTTGCTTATGGAGTAGTGTATTGAACACTGGCTGACCTTTCACAGGGGTAAGCTGAAGTAGATCCCGAAACACTATAATGTGTTTACCACCAAACAAAATATCACAGTCTGTCCTAAGAACTTCTTGCATTCTCAGGTGAACAAAGGCAAGCATTACGTTTGACACCATGCTCACCTCCTCTATAATAAGGACCTTGAACAATTTCAGAATTTTTAATACTCCATGACAAGTATCACCACTTAACTTATGGCACACCAGTTTGTTAACATGCTTTGCTGATAACATCAGAAGTCGATGAAAAGTAATTCATTTTATATTATGAGCAGCAAGTCCGGTGGAAACTGTTACAACACAACAAAGGTTGCAACCAGTTTTATTGTGAACGAATGCAGTAATCACATGTATCAGGAAACCTTTCCCAGTCCCTGCTTGTCCACTAACATACAGGAGTGTAGGCTTAAATGTGGTGCATGTACGTTCACACATTTGATGCTGAATTCCATGGTGCTGTTTTGCAGTTATCACCTGGTATATTTATAGTTGCTCTTCATTTAGTTGACCTACCAACTCATCCAAGTCTATAGTTTGAATCTTGACCTGGTCCATAACATTGTGCACCTCATTCATTGCAATGTCTGCCTCATTCTCCATAATGGGCTGCCCAAGTGGATCTTGTCTATGAGACCCTGAACTTTTGCTTCTTTGTGAACTATCGTTTGCATCCTCAACTGCTATGGTTTCCTCTTGTTTAATCTATTCATTCAACATTTTCAAATTAATTGGAAATACTGAACATTCAGTCTGGTCTTTAACTGCATTGAAAGCATCTTCATAGCAGTCATAATTACCTAACAGTTATTGTTCATGGTACCAAGCTTGAAACAGCTAAAGAAGAGACAAATAAAAGAACTCTCATTTATCAGCACTTTGTCAAAACAGACTTCCTTTATTGTGTCTAACTAAACAGCCATTGCACCCAGTCACAGAGAATTCAACACTTTCAATGTTGTCTTCCACATTGTTTGCGTATGTGTAGAACTGAACTACTTCATACAGATAGAGATTTTCTAAATGGACAATTTGATTTGGGTAATAAGTGAACGGAATATTATTTTTCACAATTTTTCTCTAACAGGATCCGAGTGTGCAAGGTACTCAATCTCATCAAAATACTTTAAAAAAAGACATTAATAGTCTGTTATGATTAGAACCAAGACCTAAACTAATCCATATGATGGATTTAGATTTTCCACGTAAACTAGAGGAGCTTAAGCTGTCACACTCTTCATAAAAGCTAACCTCTCTGTGAGAAAGCATCATTAAACTGAAGGAATAACATTCTTTGTTAAAGACTTTTCTACAGGAATTTCTTCCCACACCTTTTTCATTTCTTCCTTTTCAGACTTTGTAATGCAAAAGGTAGCATAGCATGCAACAGCAATGGAAATGTCTGACATGGGGCATATTTACAAGTGCATTGCGCCACAGGAACATCACTTTTAACAGCGTTCCTGTGGCACAATGCCCTGCTCCATATTTACAAATTGCTATTGAGCCACATTTTGTGGCTTAATGCCGCTTTGTAAATATGGGCCCCTTTCACAAATTACTCTGCATGAAAGGGGGGTGCACTGGCTGTTGCTGTGAGTGTTCCACTGCAACTCCCATTGCTTTTTTTTATGCTGCCCCAGATTTACATGAGATGTAAATCTGATGCAGCATCAAAACCTAACACAATGCACGAGCAGGCATTAGAATGGCAAAACGGGGAGAAATACTTTTATTTATCCTCGTTTTTGCTTTTTCTATGTGTGCTGCATTCTACAGCAGACATAGTAAGAGCAAAATGCCATGAATAATTGTTTATGTGCAGGAAGGTATCCCCTCCTGCACATAAACAATCATTAAATGATGACGATTTGCTACTTCTATGTGTGCTGCATTCTGCAGCACACATAGAAGTAACAAATCACCATTATTGGACACCTTCCTGCACATAAATAACCTTTCCCTGTAACACAGGCACCCTTGCACTATGGTGCAGGGGTGCCTGTGCTAGCGCTAGACAGCTAATTTTAGCGCCAGCATTAGGGAAAACACAGCGGTTTGCCGTATTGCTGTAAATATGGCACATACCTGTGTTTTGGAAAAGCCAGATTGAGGTGCTTCCAAATTTGGGGCAGCTCCACTTTCCGACATTTCATTGTACATATGCTCCTGAATGTTCATGTTTGCATTCCATATAAACATAATGACAGGGTTGCAGTCATTGATAAGTTCAGAAGTCTCACTTTTTCTTATGTCGTATGTGTTTTTAGCAGATTTGCCTGTTACTGTCTGACAGCAGACATAAAACTGTTCACTCTTCATTTAGTGATAACAGACCGTGAAAAACCAAAGCAGCATTTGGTGAAGTAGTTACCCTTATTTCTGTATGTGTAACTACAGTATTTCCCACATCTGTGTGACTGAAATCTCAACACTTGCTAAGACTTTTGTTGACACTGGTCATTGGGACTCTCACATGTTATATAGTGCTCAATGAATGATAGTACTGAATCATGTGGCCTTCTCTTCAAAATTGGTACACCTTTAACCCACCGCAACATATGAATGTGTGGACCACCCCTAGCTAGGTATTCTTTTCTCCAAAAGTAATCAGTCACCTCACCAAGAGGAGGATTTCTTTTACTGCAGATAAAGTGAAGTATGTCTTGAAATCTATGATTAAAATACCTGCATACATTTGAGGAATCCATTGAGCATAATTCATATGGTATTTTAAATTAATTCCTGAAATGTTGACATTAGCTTCTCCAAGAAACTCATGCAAATCATCCCATGCATATTCTTCACAAGTTAGATATACAAACTAGGTAGGTCCACCTAAGTTTCGTAACATGCACCTCAGTTGATTATACAGATGAAACCTGTACTCATTGGTACCACGTTGGCATGCCATGAGATTCATGAGGTTACACTCAAGATTCTCATCTTTTCCATGAACCTTTTGAACAAACTCTCTTGCACTCATAGTTTGAAAATTTGCTCTTGTTTTCATAATATGTGGAACAGCTTCTGACAAAACAGACAATTCAGTTTTCAACCAGACTGACAAGTTCAACTGTAGCTTGTTTCATTTATTTTAATTTCAAATCATTACTTAGTACATCCTTTGAATCAAGAGAAGGAATACTGTAGTGCTCATATATCCGTCAGCTTTAGCAAAGTCTACTTTTTCAAACTACCCACTCTCAGTAGACTTTGAAGTTGATGTCCCCAGTAAAGTCACATGGTGATCTACATTTACATCTTAATATAAAAAATGTTTCTTTTTTTAGATCATTTATGCCTTTTTTTTCTTTTTCCATAGTAACCAATTTACTTAAAGTACTAATTGTTCCTCTACTTCTCGATCTATGACAAGACTCTCAAAATTTCACTTAAAATCTAGTGGTAGATAAACAACTTTTCCTTTAAGACCTTTCACTAACTCACTTTGAGGTAATTTTGCACTTTTTGCCTGCATTACAACGATTGAAAAGGGTGCACAGTTTGAATAAAAATACTTTCGTAGACATCTAGCTCTTTCAGTTCTGGAGCAATTGAAACATTTTCTAAAATATTGTCAATACCCCTTGCAGGCAGTTTATTAACATCAAGTTTATGTATGCAGTTTTTGAGGAATACTTGATTAACACAAGAATGAAACTGTGCCTCTGTAATTTAATATAGGGTAAGTTTGAACCATTAAAACAGATCTTCCTCTTCACTTTTAGCACAGATATCTGTTTTTCTAGTTTGTGCTTTATGTGTACATATCTAGTTTAGGGTCTAAGCAGATGTACAACCAAATTCACTTATATCTTTCCTGCAGTTGTGTAATTTAATACTAGTACTAAAACTGTCTGATGTAGATGGTACTACTACTTCATGTACTTCTGTTTAACTTTCTGGTCCAATGTAAGATTTTTGTATATCTTCAGAGAAATGAATTGCATGCCTCCTCACTGGAAGAACAAGAGAATACGCCTTCCACCATTCACCTCGGAGCACAAGAACATAATCTGCAGTGTCCCTCAAGCCTCATCCCTCAGCCCGAATTCTTTTCAACTCCTATATGACCCCCCTGGCCAACATCATCAGCAACAATGGACTGAACATCATCTCCTACGCAGACTGTACCCAGCTCATGCTCTCTTTCTGAAAACCCATCCACCATGAGTGCCAACTTCTACCTCTGCCTGACCAGGATCACCGACTGGATGCAAAACAACTGCCTCAAGCTCAACACAGACCAGACAGAAGTACTGATCTTTGGGAACAACACCTCCCCGTGGAATGACTCCTGGTGGCCTGCTGAACTGGGACCCTCTCCCATGCTTATGAACCATGCCCAGAACCTTGGTATCATCCTGAACAGCAAACTCACCATGAAGAACCTAATCATCACAGACTTCTCTGCCGTCTTCCTCACACTGTACATGCTACAAAGGATTTTCAAATGGCTCCCAATCTCCACCAGATGCACCGTCACTCAAGCCCTTGTCATCATCTGCTTGGACTACAGCAACGTACTCTCAGAAGGAATTACCACACACCTCCTCAAGAAACTGCAGACTATGCATAACTTAGCGGCCAGACTCATCCACAGCCTTCTTAGATGGACCCACATCACCCCTCACCTGAAGAAATTCCACTGGCTCCCTGTCCACAAGAGATGCCAATTCAAAATTGTGACCTATGCCTACAAAGCATAGCACAACCAAGTACAAGCTTATATCAACCACCTCCTTGGCTTTCACCAACCTTGCAGACCCTGCGCTCCACCTGCCTCTCTCTCTCCCTCACCCACCCCCCACATCCGCCAAAGCAACAGTGAAGGACACTACTTCTCCTACCTCAGTGCAAAGTCCTGAAACAGCCTCCCCCTCCATTTCGGACCTCACCCTCCCTCCAAGAATTCAGAAACTGACTCAAGACCTGACTATTCAACTGAGGCTGACCATGCATCTTGGCTCTCAGTGCCTAGATACCTTCGCCGGTGACTAGTTGCACTTTATAAATCCTGTTGATTTGATTTGATTTAATTTAAAAGCTTCTAAATAGGGAGCTGAACTTTTGACAAAATACAAACTTCTAAGTAGATTGTACATTTTTGGATGACGGACAGACAACATTCGAAAGTGATGGAAAGTACTATCACATTTGTCTTTGGATAGGCAAGCCAATGAATGGCATTGTATTTTTGAAATTATTCTCACTCTTCATGGATCAAGAGTTTGCAAAATCCAGATTTTTTTTGTTTCAAAGTTCCTCTATGAAACTTTCCAAGGAATAATCTAAGCTTGTCAATTTAATCTTGCCTTATGTTACAGAATCTGCTGCACTGCCACTCCTACAATGGAGCTGGTGGACATGCAATACAATTTTGTTCCTGATTACTTCATCTGTATTTCTAGCTACAATTTTATTCTTTTATATAGCTGTACCCTCTTTTACCTCATAAGATGAACCATCTCTGTCAACAGGCAACAAAAAGCCATTGCTTTGAAAATAACTTTCTTACTATTTGAAACATCTTTCCACTCACCATAAAGCTAAGGGTGGGTGGAGTTCACGTAGCGGCTCTACTCAAAACTCTGGGATGACGCAAAAATACTCTGCCACGCTACGCGGAGTTCTGGGAGCAGATGTAATTCCTTTTCCTGCCCGTTCGAGTGACATTTCCACCATATGGCAAAGCGGATTGCGTTTTCAGGTGGAAATATCCCGCAAACTGCACCATTTGGTCACCCATGGAATGGCCATCTTGTTTTTTTACTCTGTTTATGGTGCTGGGGGCCATTTTTTGATCCTTTATTAATATTTTAATCTTTGCTTTCTAAAAAAAAATTCTGATCTTTATTATTTATCATGTAACCAATTGTCTTTCTAACTGTGTATTTTGTGTTTTTTTCAACTTTTTTGTGTTTTTAGTAAGTTTTGTACTTTATTTCTTCTCTTTACTTCCTTCCTAAATTTCTTTACTTCTCCCTCTCATTTCTTTTTTGATGCTTTCTAAATTTTCTCTCTTCCGCTCCCCCCAGCATCATGGCCGAGAAGGGTTTCCCAAAAAAGGCGGCAACAAGGGCCACCTTCCTTATGGAAGGTGGCGCCTGGAAGGGGTGCAGCTCTAGACCTTGTTTTCTGAGGTGGAAGTGGCAGTGCTGGGTTTTTTGCCCAACTCCAACTCCCTCCACCCTGGCACTAGTGGGCAGGCCTGGATCCGGGTACAGACTCCTGGAGCACCAGCAGCGCTGGGCAAGAGTATGCTGGATCGTATATCACTGCTCTAGGATCCGGCACACCCATAATCAGCTGGCGCACCGGAGGTCTGCCTTCCTGGACCGAGAGTAGGACCTGCTGGACTTGCAAGGGATTGATGTTGCTGGGATTGGTGAGTAGCTAATTGCTATTAATATTATTACTTGTGTGTTCTGTGTTATTGCTAATATTGTTTTCCCAAATAGTAAGCATGTTGCTCACATGCAGGTAAGTTACAGGTACAAATTCGATATTATGTGATCGTTATTCTAGACAAGTGCTCGGTGCTACATAATCGTACTTGTTTGTGCTTGCTTGGGCTAATTATGTAGGAACTTCAGTAATACAGACTAGAGAGACTCATTTGTCCTCTCACTAAGATAGTGGTAGTTAGTATTATTAATTTAGCAGCACGAGTTATCACACTTCAGTTTTTAGAACCTTTTTCATAGCTCGTACAGTGACAAACAACCAAACAATTTGGTGTAGGCATGGACCCATCTATGCATTTAAAGACAAAATGCATACATAGTGAATTGGGCCATCAAAGGGGGTTGAGAAGGACTGCAAATGAGATTGGAACTTAGAAGCAAAGTAAACATAATTTGTTGCAATTTATTAGTAATTCCAATGTCTTTGGAATAGGGGGGCTAGGTAGGTTTAGGTAATGTGGAATAAATAGATAGGACAGTCTGCGATACTAGTCCACTACTAGTCAATCTAATTTAGGAAAGTTTAGTATTATTGCAATTGCCTTTTCCTGTCATCTTTAGGGCGAGATGATTTATTTACCATCAATAATTTTTTTGTCTCTTTATGTCTTATATCAACATCCAAGGGCAAGATGTCATCCTAGGTGGGTGAGGGAGTTGGAAGTGCCTCTCTGTGCAAAGAATGTTCCTCGGCTGATGGCTCACCTGGCCCCAGTAAGTTCTCCTGTTGTTAATGCTAATCTATATTTACCTAACTTTTACCGACCTTTATTTTTAATTTTTAATTTAATTTAATTTTTTCCCAAATCGTCTTCGATCTATCCATTTCTAAATTCTTCTTATTCCTGCATTATCGTATTTACTTATTTTCTCTATTCCTATTGTCTATATATTACCTCAAACTGTCTCTGTACTAGTCTGTCTGTAGCTTCATTTATTCTGCTTTGTCAGTTAGCTTTCCCTCTCCCCTTATATATTTTGTGTACTGCCTAGTGCTGGCACTGTAAGACTTAGAGAACCCATTGGTCATGGTCACATACTGCTACTAGTACTACTACTCTGCTGTGCAGATTGCATGACCAAGTAAGGTATTTAATGCATGTTTGTTGCGATGAGAAGGCTTTCTTTTACTTTCTCATGCTCAACCAGTACAACGAGAGAGCAGCCATGGTTATGTTGAGCACCCCAAAGTTGTGTCTTCTTCATCTTAGCCAGGTCTAGTATTATTAGCAGCAGTTGGTGGTGAACTGATTACCGTGCACCATGGCTGGAAGGAAGTATGAGGAGGAAGGCCACATTGCATTTGCCAACCAAGACCTTATGTTCAGTTGTCCACTCGTATTTCTTTTGAAAAAATCAGATTCATCAATAGCTCTGGCCACTCCAGTCCTTTACAGGTTGTCTTCTTGAGAGGCTTTTAAAAAATTACCACCAACAAAATGCCTAGCCTGATATTTTTGATAGAAGATACTGCTGTATCCGAATTGCAGTGATATGTGTGGTATATTTGCAATTTTGCTATAAAAAAAATAAATAGGAGGAGACGTATCTGGCATCTAAAACATGTGAAATGTTTTTCTAGCCAAACCCACCACCAGTGCCTGGACCAGCGGTGATGGCAGCGCCAGCCAGGTAGCAGATGAGGCAGCACTAAAGGGTAAGCCAGAGGCAGTGGCGGGCGGTGGTAAGTCATATTGCTTGCGTATTCATAATTCATTATATACTCACTGCAAGGGTGTACGGTTAAGGCTTGTGAACAGTTGAACACACCCTTCTTCACTTAGCATATACAGCAGGAGTTGAGGAACTAATAGTCTCTTCTATCTTCAACTCAGAAGAGAACATTTCCTGAAGATTAAGGCCTTGATGGGCTGATGGAAAACAGAAAGAAGGATGGAAGCAGGAGGATAGGTGAAATATAATATGACTGGAAGAGAAGGATGCGTGGGTGAAAGGATGCATATACTTTAGGTAGCTGAAAGGATGAATAGGTGGGTGAAGGATGGATGAAATGTGAAAGGATGCCTGCCTGTGTGGGAGAAAGTGTATGGGTGAAAAACGAATCCTCAATGGGTTTGATGGGTCAAAGGACGCATGGGTGGTTGAATAGCAAATGTATGTTGGTAAAAGGTTCATTTAGAATGGGAGCTATGTTTGGATGGAGGAATATATGGATGGATTCATAGGTGAAGACTGGATGGAGAGAATGTAAAATATAAACGGTGAAAACAGTAACATAGCCAAGGGGGAAGAATAAAAATATTAGAAGAATAATGCAATGATGAATGGAAATATCCCTGGGAAGAAGAGTAAGCAAGGGACTAGGGTGCTCCTCTCTAGTGGCGTTCTTCTCACCTTTAGCTGCTTGGAATGTTTTTTTAATAAGGTTATAAAGTCAAAGGGTTGAGGTAGTATTTCAGACTACTCTCTTGACTCACAGTAGTTATCACACACAACGTATAATATGTATCCTTCCTAGTACCCACCCATCATTATCAATCACCTCCCTCCAAGTCCCTACCCATGGCATTTCGCCAGTGACAGCCGTGGGTGACCTATCGGCTGCATTGTTACATCGGTGACACTGCATTTCTGGCTATGCAATGAGAGTCTGCCTCTGTTAATGTGTAGGCCCCTTTATAAATGTTATGGCAATGTGAAAAATAAATATTTGTGTTTTCCTTCACCGACAATGACCACTCATTCACTTCCTAGTACAAAGGTAACTCCTTTCCTAACTTCCTTGTTCTATCCCAGCCTTCCATAAAATTAGAAAAAACAATATTTGCATGGGCCACTTTCCTCTGGCCAAGTGATATATTTTATGACTGCTTCTATAATGAATTAAGTCAATTCAAGTGTTCCCCTTTCATCAATTGCCGCAAAAAATGATTCACTACTAGCAAAAGCTTAGGCACTTGATGATGAAATTGATGATCATTGAAACGTTTACCTGTCCGGCCTATTCCCTCTAGCTTACCTTCATTAGACTAAGGTAATAAATATTTTCCTCACCGCTAAGCAAATTATTTTTTTTGTAAACAAGTAATATCAAATTTGGTGATGGAGGGTGAGCCAGGGATAAAGTAGAATTAAGAGTAGGTGACTTTGCTTTTTGTGGATGGGATAGTCTGTGAATCAACGTGCCAAATACAATGTTCCTTAATCCTTTCCCTGTACTGTAGTGTATTGCTTTGCCCCTGGGCAGACAGGAGGATGTCTGTATCTATAATTGTATTTTTATAATTAGTTAGTAGTACCTCACGTGATGTATATCATGTATTGTAACTATTCATCTCTGTCTACTACAGTTGTCCCACCTGTGGACAGTAGCAATGTAATGCGACACAAGTATGTCTGTCTAGGGCGTAAGCTGAGATGGCATGCCGTCATTAATTTAGCTCAACAAGGGAGAGAAGACTACTTGTATACTTCATAAGGCGTGATGTCTGAAACTCTAATCACATCAAAATCAAATGGCCCGCGGATACCAGCAAATGTACTGCTGCTGTGCCACTATATAATTGTATGTGTTTTGCTAAGAGTATTGTTTACAATTTGTCTTTTTTCTTTCTTGATATAGCTACTCGTGTCAATCCGAAACAACCTAACAGGCAGTAGGTAGCAGCCAGGACCCAGTAGAGAAAGTGGAGGCAATCAAGGTCGACTATCAGCGGCTGGTGGCCAAGGAAGATGCTGCAGCTGCAAATGTGCCATGCCCCAGCCAGGCCCAAGTACCTCCGGTAGTCTATTGCAGAGGTCACAAGGCAGCCGTCCGCTGCCATTCCACCACGGCTGCTCCTCCCTACTTTAGAGCATTTCAGTGCCGCATTCTGCTGAGGCTGGCATGCCTGGAAGTCAGCCTGGAGGAGCGTCTTTACACATTGGAGAGGCACTTTAGGAAGCTCTTAGCCCACAGCTAAGAATCTTTTGCATCTTTTTAAATCTTTTTTTTGGTGGGTGCAACTAGTTGGAGACAGGGTGGCAATGTGGAAGTTGGGGAATTTGGGGACAATTTCATTATTGGACTTTTACTTTGGGCATTGGTTGGGGTTAGGGAGAGAGGTAGGCCAATTGTGGGTTTACTAGTTTATTTATATTTGTTAGGGAAATATATTTTTTATAGTTGTACATTATGATTTGAATCTTTTTTTGGGGGGGTTACTGTTTTATTTCGCACTGCTGCCTTTGCTGCAGGCCCGCAGCCAGTTTTTAAAATATGCTGATAGTGTAACAACAACAAAATAGTTATGCGATACCCTTACTTGTCCTACTACTCTGTCCTCCTAGTTTCTGCAGTCTGTAACTATATTGACTCCTAAGGACTCAGAGAGGGTGTGTGTGTGAGTTTCCATTGTATATAGATTATTGCAGTTCAACAATGAATCACTCATAGATCTTCTCTTACCCGTTTAGATGAATCGATGACTGCATGGTTTCCCAAGGTGGCATTGTGGTGATAGTAGTAGAAGCATCCTAGCACACTAGTTGAACAGCGAAAGCATCAGATCTAGAAGCGAGGTACCACTCCCTCTTAGCCAAACTCAAACTGCTTTCATTATATGCATGCTTTACAACAAAAATGATGCTTTCATCAGAGACTAGACTACTAGTACACAAGTGGAAGAGAGACAATAGAGACTACGATAAGCAATGCTAAATTAAAATAATCACACTGGTGTGCTAGTAAGTGTTACAAAATGAAGTTGACTTGAGCTACGAAGTGGACAAGAGTAACCTTTGACATAATACAGTGCCTGAAAGATGATGCTTGCAATTATGTTCCTCTGAAAAAATATCGAATACTGTGCATGGGTGGCTAATATAAATATAATATTGCCAGTGTGTGCTATACTTAGAGCGCAAGAAGATCCTCACCCTGCACTCAGTTGGTGTTGCGTTCACCACATCCTGGCCACCAAGTGTGTGATCAATTAATGGTGTAAATTTGATTTAGTCACACCTCAACAAATCACACAGACCGGGGGAAGAGGGTTTGGGGTTTGATGAATGGATGATAAGGGGGATTTGAGGGAAAGGTTTGACCAAGACAAACACTAAGTAAGGACAACATTCATCTTGGCAGCCTACCATCATAAATATATTCTGGGAGGAAAAGGAAATCGAGGAATGATGGATAGTACAGGTAAACCAAATCAAATTGTCCATCTGCCTCCAGAGAGATCCAAGTTATTTTATGTTCTGTGGTACCGAGCTTTGACAGACAGCAAATATATAAAATTAATATATCTGTAGGAGTGAAATAAACATAAACAACATGATTAAAGAGAAAATGTATACTGTGTTGTCAAATTGGGAGTTGCATCAGCTTTCCGCTTGGACTGTCCCTCAATCTTGGGTGTCTGGCGGATGCGGTTCGGTAAGGTAAGCGTAGTATGTTATATTGTTTTTCCAGTATGGTAAGAGGGACAGTAGATTGAAAAACAAAAATGATATTGAAGAATCAAGGAGAAAAAAGTTAAACTGCATAACGAGTGCACCGAGAAGACTCAGAGGTAGCATGGCTAAATCCCTGTTTCCAGTTACCTTCAATAACAGGCCCCCCGCCCAATTACCACTTAGCTTCGAATTTGAGCCAGACAGCACTGACTACACACACACACACACACACACACATACACACACAGCAATATAGCATTTTCCCAATCAAGTAAAATCAACACACCGCTATCACTCAATACGCACCACCACTACTCAGAATTCTGTAGGTCTGTTCTTTACCTTTAGGCCAATTCAAAGTCATAACCAAATTGGTTGGTTTCCATGAATTTGAAAAGTTCCATCTTCTTCTGGTTGCAGTTCTCGAAGTAGTCCCACCCATGCCCTGAGTCATTCCATCATCTCTGATCCTCCTGAGTTTGACTCCGAGTTTGGTGTCGAACATACCAACTGTGTCCCGAGTCCCGAATGAAATACAATAGATTGGCCTGTAGTAAAATGTTGTTGTTGCACAACAAGAGGAGAAACATTGAGTAATTTTTTTTGTCAACTAGATTTGTGTTTGCGTTATCTAAGGAACTGGTTGGGTCTAACTCTTTGAGGAGAATTAAGCACAAAAAATGAAACAAAGAAGTGTGCACTGCGGAGTGGCCCCAGTGAGAGAATCTCGCCACCTCTCAAACGGGAAGGAAAAAAAATAACCTTCAGGGAAAAATTGATCAGCTGTTGGTAGGATACCAACATTGTAAATCATAACAAGCACATTTTAGCAAAATAGTTACAGATAAACAAACACCCAGTGCCACACTGCCTGCCACCACATGAATCATCTCTCAACACACATCACAAGTTCACAACAAACAACAGTCACTCAGGGTGCAATGCATGCCATTTACCTGCTCTTTCAGCGTGCTACACTCATTCACAAAGCAGGGAGTGGCGAGTGTAAACCATATGTGGGGAAGTCCATTTAGGGTAGGAAAGAATAGATAATCAGGTTCAGGGTTGGAGGCAGGCACACATTTGTTCTTATTCTCTATCCAATGCCCTTGAGGGAAATGGGTGTGGGAGTGGGAGGAAGTCGGGAGCTCTTCACTGCACACTTTTGCAACTCCAATCAAGAAATAAAATTTGTCTAAGGGTAAGACGATGGGGATGAATTAGTCAACCCTACACAAGCAAAGTCAAGTAAAAAATAATAAATATATATAAAATATATATATTTATTTTTGGGTGTCAAAGAAGATCAGTGATAGAATACAGACTGAGAAAAAAAAGTTATATGGTTGTTGGCCCAGGCCTAGTACTAGTCAGTCAGGGAAGTAGAGCTCATCCTTAAACTCTGGTGGTCTGCCCAGACACACTACTTCCATGACCTGAGTCTACCTCATCTTTCTCCTGTGGTACTTCAGGTATAGAGTAATCCGGTGGTTTAAACTGCGTATTCATTTTGATCATGGTTAATCTCTCCACTTTTTGGGGTGAGAAACTGGTCCTTCTCACTGTGACAATGGCACCAGCAGCACTGAAAACATGCTCAGCTGAGACACTGGCTCCTCAGTAAGCCAGATAGTTTATTGCCAGACTGCTGAGCACTGGCCATTGACTCCTCTTCTCATACCAATACACCAATGGGTTTGATCAGGGTAGACCTCTGTTGCGTCATCCAGATAGGTATGGACCATTCGGTCAATGTTAATTGCTGGTGTTCTGCACTGGACTTAAGCCCTGCCAGTAGAAATCACTCAGTTGCAGATTTGGGGCTGATACTCCTGGTCTTGTTGATGGTGTTCTTTTTATTGGTTTTGGTTGCTGTGAGCCAAGAGCACTGCCCTCAGGCTCTGAATTTGAAGACTGCCCCACAGGACTTGTGCCCTGGAGCGGTGGCCCTCTAATTATTTGCTATTCTTTTTCTAGCTCACTTCCTTGCTCATTTATCCATGTTTTGCATTTTCTAACATCCCCATCTGAAAAAGGACAAAGTGGACAGTAATGGTTTGTACCATGGATCAAGAACTGTGTCACAGATGTAATGTTTGGAGGACACAATGTCTCCTTGCACCATTGTATTAGCAGACAAGCAAATGATTAAGCTCTCCACCAAGTAATACGCATTTTGTTCCCCACCACATCTATGTACATTGCAGTTCCTGTAGTATGTTCAACAACGGGACAGCTTGGCCGATGGTACTGTCCTCTATGCTGACTTTCCGTGTGAACACCTCTAAAGAAAGCAACTCCGTCAGGCATTTGACTAGGCCTCTTGGGTCGATGTCAATGACCATTCCTTTCACAGTTGCATCCCTTCTTAGCATGACATATTCATTGATAGGTCTGTAGTGTTCAAACAGGCTTTCAAGCTTGTAATAAGTTGAGGTCCAATGTGTTTGCACCTCCTGTATGTGTGATTTAACTACCATTCTATTATCACGCTGAATGACCCTCAGCTGTTTCTGGGCTTTAAATAAATGCATGTAATGAGTGCAGATTCTTCTGCAGGTGGACAGTAAGTTGTTTACTTGGTCTTCTTTTTTTAGAAAGTCCTGTACAAATATGTTGATGCAGTGCAACAAACACAGGACCCTGAAATTGCCATCATCTACCACGGCCTTAACAGTATTACTGCCATTATACGTGGCAGCAAATCCAATCTTAAGCCCTCTTGGTCGCAGCCACTCAGAGGCCTTGTTGTTAATGTCTTCAAAACTGTTTGCAGCTGTATAGGATTTCTCCATGGCGAACATGGCTACTGTTGCAAGCTTCCGAGCAGCATTAAAAATCTCAGCAGTGTCAACACCTGCAGATATTTTTTCTCTAGCCACCACGAAAGAGATGCAGTGTGCAGAGATGCACATGTAATCAGTGGCTTGGCACATGGTCCAAATGTATGTTGTCAGGTGGATAAGGTGGACCGCACTCTGCTGCAAAGCTTGTCCAAGCAATTTTAGCACATCATGATGTAGCACTGGCACAGCAATTCTGGCAAAATAGGAATGGCTGGGAACCTTCCATTTTGGGCAGATGGCTGCCATAAATTTAAGAAAACCCACCCCTTCCACAAAAGATAAAGGGAGGAGGTCCAGCGTTAACATTTTAGCCAGCTTTGCAAGTGCAAAACGTGCCGTTGGGTTGTTGCATTCATACTGCCCCTACGGCCTAAACACAGTAGGAATAGCAGCCTGAATTGTTTTCTTTCCTGTTGCCACTGATGCAGGTTACTTCTTGAGAGCAGGTGGTTGTAGGCTCAATGTGCTTTTCAGTGGGGCAGCCGCCATCCTCTGTTGCCTTGGTGTTTCTCGAACTCAGTCTTGTATTTGAAAAAAATGGGGCCCCTAAAAACAAGATGAACTTGCCAACCGCAAGTAAAATACTAATAGTTGAGAAAAAACCTAGGCAAGAAATATTGTACACATATGTGCAGGTATAATATGTACACAACAGACAATTGAATTCCAATATATCAAATAATATACATTACTACTTAGGTTATTATTATCAAATAATTTTTTCATTATTATAAATTATCACACTTAAAAGAAAACAATTTCTGAATAGTTTTCTGCATAAAAAACTCAATAATGTTATCCAAGGTCACAATTTCTGAATAGTTTTCTGCATAAAAAACTCAATAATGTTATCCAAGGTCCTAAATTGTAATGAATACATGTTTTGTTATACATTAATTAACATTGTTTTCCTTTTTTTCTTTAAGTTTAAATAGGCATTACATTAGTTGATCGGACCATAGCACAGTAGCAATGGCTGAGGTGGTTGGCTGGTGATATGTTGACATACTACGAGAGTTTCGGCAGAGATGCCTTCGTCAGGAAGCTGTCACAATATTCACTACATATGACACAAAGGAGATGCAAAAACACTGAATTCATATGCCCACAAATATTGTGTTTTTATAGGGTCTTGTTAAAAGATTGTAATTGGCTTAAAAAGTTTTAAATAGTAGGTAGGGCAAACCCCACGTGACCTTACTTTGGTTTGTTTAGTGATCAAGAAACCGTTAAGTACAAATACAATCGAATATCCGTAACACACCAGACAGAATGAAAGATATAACACCCAGATTTGTGTTAATGAAAGAATAATGTAAGTGCCTAAGAAAGGCCAAATATATTAACTAAAAAGAGCAGATACGTAGTGAATGTATTGACGGCTTCCTGACGAAGGCATCTCTGTCGAAACGCGTGTAGTGTGTTAACATACCGCCAGCCATACCATTTCAGCCATTCACACTGTGTATCTTATTTCTACTGTTTTATGGTCCAATCAACTAATGAAATGCATATTTAATCAAAGAGAATAAAAGGAAACCAATGTCAATTAATGTATAACAAAACGTGAATTAATTAGTGTATTCATTACAATTTAGGACATTGGATAACATTATTGAGTTTTTTATGCATAAAACTATTCAGAAAAAAATGTTTCTTTTAAGTGTGATAATGTATAATAATTAAAAAATATTTTAATAATAACAACATAAGTAGTAAGGTATGTTATTTGATATATTGGAATTCAATTGTCTCTTGTGTATATATTATGCCTGCACATATTTGTACAATGTTACTTGCCTAATTAATTCAGCGTGCCATTGCTGATGTGGGCTCTACTACTGCACTGCTGGAGAGAGGGCTGCTTTGCGTAACAAAGATGTCTTCCTCTATGTCACCTTTCACAGTGATCGGATCGGATTCGGATGATTGCTTAGCCGGCTTTCATCCCCTTCACCAACAACACTCCCAACGGATTGTATGGTGCTTTCTCAAATAGGTTGTTTGGCCCCCGGTACCATAGTTTGTGCCAAGCTTACCCCTACTAACACTTGCTCTGCACAGGGAGCACATGGCAATGTTTATCTCCTTCTTGCTAACTGAAAATAAGTCCCAAACTGGGGAGTTCAACTTTCTGACGTTGGTGCCACTTCCAATGTCGAATGCACTGGCAGTAGGTGGATGTTTTGATTTTTGAATCTCTGCAGTACCTACTTCTACTGAGGTGATTGTGGATGGAGGTCACTGAAGGGATTTTGCAAATATGGTGGCTGGCGGTGGTTGGATCTGTGGTGCCTCTGCTACAAGAAGTTGGGATGGGATAAAATCGGGCTGCACTGGGGCTGGGCTAACATCCATGATTACTGGATTGCGGTAATCCTTCTCTTCTACATTTGCCTCCATAACTCTAAGGCTTTCTGAAACCTTCCTTTTCCCTATCCTCATCTAGTGGCGTGTCTCACTCTCAGAGTGAGGCAGGATTCAAGTGGTGTCTAGATCATCAGAAGGGAGGCTTGAAGAAGAAGATGATGCATCACTTACCCTCCTTTTTCTAGCTGGAGATCTGGAAGACAATGGATCTAATGATAGAGCAGATTGCTCTACTTCCTCAGCAAGAAGCTCTATCTCTTTAACTGCTCCTACTTTGCTAAGGACTACTATTAGCTGTTGTGGCTGTTGCTGTTGTTGTCCACCTCTCTGAGTTTTCTCCAATGATTGGGTACTACTTTGTGATGTCAATTTCAGCATCTCTGTTCATTCGCATTGCCTTATTTAGACTGGCTGCCACTTTGACAGACATGAGCTTGGGCCTAGATTGGGGTGGGTCTACTGATGCGTGGGTGCTGCTCCCTGATTCCCCCCAGAGGCTGGTGCGAAAGACACTGTTTTTTTCTCCAAAATAGATCTGGAGTGACTACCAGTGGTTGGGGTAAGCTCCTTCTTCCTCTCACTGGCCACTTTCTTGGTAGCACCTTTCTAGAGGGTCAGCTTGTAGCTGTCAGTTAACTGTGGCACTTCGCTTCACAAGTTGAAGAGATGTCTGTGATATGTGGGTCATTAATGCATCAAGCTGTGCACAGCCTTTCTTTCTGGCAGTAGTGTAGGGGATGTCTGTTGTGAACTTAAAAGAAAAGAAGCAAGAAAAATGTCAGTGGAAGGTGACATTGTGGCAGTTAATTAGTAGTACAAACAAATACAATATAATTTAATGTGGTCACTGGTTCCTCTTATTATAAATAATTAACAATACATTGTATCTATTCGTAAAATGGTAAACCACATGAACTTAAACTTTCATGGTGACTGACTGTACACTAGAGATAGAAGATAAGATAGAGCAAAAATGTCAACATACAGATGAAACTGTGTGCTTTATGTATGTCACGTGGTGTCACTCACGTATGATGTGGTACTATGGGAGGTGCAGCTGACAAATGACAATGGAAGGAATAATCCCTGGACAATCAATGCTGTTGTGATCCTATAGCAGACATGGGGTTGATTGATGCCAAATGTAGTGGAAAATGGGATGAACAAAAAACAAAACAAAAACATTTATTTAAATTAAAAAACAATTAAAAATATATTTATTAATTATAAGAAATGGAAAACAATTTAAATTAAAAAAACTAAACATAAGTGAAGTTATCCTCAAAAATATATTTAATAAGTTGTTTAACTGCTATATCATTGCTCAACCATCCTGGCCAGTGCCACATGGTCATCAACAACAATACTGACTGAACAGGAAGGCTTAGGGAACAAAGAGAAGACATTCAGGTCTATGGGGAAAGTACACTGGCTGCCTACACACACAAGATGGCTACTGACCACATGGTCACAAGAGAATGCATGCAGGTCTATGGGGAAAGCTGGCTAGCGGTAATTAACATAAAATGGCTGCCAGCCATTTGGTCACAACAACAAGAGGGCGAGGCCTGTAAAACAAAGAACACATTCAGGCCCATGGACAATGACTATAAAAAAAATAGCCACATGTCACATGCCATGTGGAACAAAGGCAAATGGTGGCCTATGGCAAACATACACACACACACACACACACACAGGCCAAAGGAGGCATGGTAAAACATAGAAAACAGCATTAATTCAGCAATGTCAAAATGCCTGCCAACCACATGGTCACAACAAGAAGCAGGAGGCCTAGAAAACAAAGAACGCATGCAGGCTTATGGCAAAAAAGCACACTGGCTGCCTACACAAAATAGCCGCCAGCCACATGGTCACAACAGACGAGGCCACAAAGTGAATGAAATCAATATTGCAAATGTATTAAAAAAATGGAGAAGATGTAGTAAACTGCAACACTTTTCTTTACAAAAGAGGAAAAATTAAATGCAAAGAAATCACTAGGCCCCTACTGAAACAACAGGCCACCCACCACAATAAATAAAAATCCATTAAAAGTACAATTTAATCCAGGTACATGGTCCCAATCAAACAAACAACACCAGTTTTTCAACTTATTATGAAATCTCAAATACAAAGTCATTAAATCCAATGGGATATGCAGAAGTCACAAAGGGTGAGCCTTCCAGCTCCAAATCCAAATCCAAATGAAAAGTGAACAGGAGATGGACAAAGCCATGGGAGTAGCCTGCTGGGCAGAAACTGGAATTTGGAGACTCTGGGACACTTCCTTCCAGTTGGAAAAAAAGCCCAAAAAACCAATGCCAAATGCCAATTCGAGGAGGCTTTTAACTCCCAGTCGTCATTTTGGAAAGATTTGGATGCTTCTCTGGGAGAAAATCATCCCCAGATTGCAGCTGCGGTAGATCCTGCGTGTTCGAGATAGTGTACAGCAGAGAACATCTGCCGGAAGTCACTGGTGCACCCGAATGATGTGTTGGCAACTGCTAAATCTTGCTGGAGCATGAGGCTGGCTAGAAAATCTCGTGGCACCATTGAACAGGCCTGGAAATCTTGTGGGCAATCACGAGCACCCGGCTAGATCCTTGTGTGCATGCAAAAGGGCATTTCGAGTGTGCTAATCCCCAAATTCCTGCGCTCTGTTGCAGAGTTTAATGATAACTATGCATTCTCCCTGGAATGCGGAGTTGCCAAATTCTGCAAACTCCACGAACGGTGTGGAGTTTTACACCCTTTCCTTACTCGCCATCAGAAAGGCTTCAAAGGTTGGTCCTAGTGATCTGTACCTTTTGTTGGAACTTCTTTTTTTAGACAAGACACTAGTCTATCTAATGTTTTCATTCAGTTCAGGATCAAAATAAATAACTGTCTTTTGATTGCAAAATACAATACTATCAAGTCTTTTTGACGGTTTCAACTTCCTCTCCTCTTCCCTGGCTTCATAAATTTAAGAATATTATTTATTATTCTTTTACAAAAAAACTTCTTTAAGCTCCTTTTATTTATTATTCCTTCCATTTGAGTGGTCACACTTCTTCCTCACAGTAGTCTCCACTTTACATTCTTAATTTACAAGTGATTTTAATGTTGCATCCCCTTCTTTTTTCTTTACATTCTTCTTTGAAAGTAGGCTTTTCCAAATGATGTTTCTAAGAAATCTTTGCTTACTCTTACCAAAATTGTGTTTAATCTGCTACCTTTCTCCTACATTCTTTTCAGTTGTAATCTCACTTCTTTTCCTGTAGTAGGCACATTTCATCCTCTATTTCTGCTGCTTAGTAGGCATTGTGAAAGATGTAAAATACCTAAAGAAGAAGGATGACACAATGGAGAAACATATATTTTAAACAATATTGTAAATTTGGAAAATAAATGTATTATCAAAATTCAATAATTGTTTAGAAGTTTGTCATTTTACTCATGAAATACATCTTCAAAGCATCTTCATTCTCAACTTTAAGTGGTAGGTATACCATTACGCGATGAGTATACTGGAGGACTCAGCTCTTAATGCATACCTTTCTTTAAGGAGACACCAGTATGTAGAAGTAGCTTAGTTTATCATCATATATTACTTGTTATAGAGGAGTACAACATTGATGCTCAGATTTGATCACAAAAAAAAATAATTGTATGTAAAAAAAAAACCACTCACTATAGTAGTGGATGATGTGTGTAGTTAAGGCCTAGTCTCTATAGCCACAATTTCGTTTGTGGGGTAACTGTTTGTAAACATGGCTCAGTATATGAGAACATGGGGGCCAATTACAATGGTGGGCGGACTCGAGTCGTAGTGGGGATCGGGACCGCCTGCCATGCATGCGGCGGTCCCGCACTCTAAATTAAGATGCGACCACCACCATGGCAGTCACATCTTGCAATTGAACATTGCGGCGGGCGCTGCTGACTGCAGCACCTGCAGCGATGTTAAATTTGCATGTGGTGCATTTCACTGCACTACGTGGCAGGCACCACACAGTGCCTGCCACTGAGTGCAGTGAAATGTAAGGGGTACCATGGGTACCCCCCAGTGCACCAACACCTCCTCCATCACAAGGGGGGCCCGCAACGGCTCCCCAAAACCGATCCTCGCCAGCCTTTCCCTGGTGGTTTCGCTGCCTTTGAAAGGCTGTCTGAAGCCAGGATCCTAATTTGGCGGACAGTGCCTGCTAGGCACCGCCACCATTTTAGGGGTGCAGACCACTCCGCCAGGCAATTGGAGCGATTGCCTGTGGCGGTTTCGTGGTGGGCGGTCTTTGCACCCGCCACGGTTGCAGTCTGGATCTGCCCGCCATCCTAATCTGCAAGGCGGAGAATCCACGTTCAATGGCGGAGGGCTCACCACCGCACAGCTGGCAGTGGCGGGCCTACCGCCATCGTAATCAGCCCCATGTTATCTATGGTGTGGGATACTAGTTCTTGGATTAATCTCTAAACATTATCAAATTAGCATAAGAAGAGGTTCCATCATTTAACAGAAAATATGTGTAGTAGGGGAACAGTCACTTTATTATGAGTTTTCCCTAGGTGGACAGTAGTATGCAGATTCAGGTATGCATGGTAGTAGGTGATGTGTGTACTTGAGCAGTAGCCTTTGATGCACAACTTTATTGAGAATTGTACGCATAAGTGGCTTCACCTACCAGTATATGGTGTATGTGGTAGTGACTGGAGTGTTATTGCTCAGCTCTGTTCAGAAAGAAAGTTGTATTTAAAAGAGGTGCATACAGCCAATTCTATACTGGTGTAGAATATAGTGTATGCCGGAACTGGCATTATATACAGAGGGCTTAAGTGATATCATCAATTTAGATTGTTTCCACAATATCAGCTAGTTGCGATATCTGAGAAGTCTGATTAATAAAATAGACTTATCACACCTGTGGGATTCCCCTTTGACCTCAATGTTCCATCAAAAAACAGCCTAAAAAAAACCTACTGGGAAATGGTTGCACGTGAAGAGTTTAGGCACCATGACCCCACCTCACTCTCAGGGCTCTTTCTTCAGATTAAATCATGCCCGAGTCTCGAGCCCTATTGGGATATCTTCAAAAAAGCCTTTGGACCGAAAACTTTACTTCAAATTTAAGATCAGGATCTTTGCCCCGAAGTGTTTTTCTTCCAAATGGTCTTCCACTGGGGACAACAAATGTCATATGTGTGCCAAATATATTGAACCATATTCGCATGTGGTTTTTGCCTGCCCTGCCTACGCCGGCCTGCGTAAAGTTTGGCTGGTGCAGCTCTGTAAGGGTATGGGCACAAGATCACACAGCTTAGCCCTGTGAATTCTTTGCTCTGATCCGTCACCTAGGTATGCAATCCCGGTGGTAAACTTCTTGATGTGTATGTGGCACATTTGTTTCAAACAAATTATGGCTGGAAAACGATCATGATAAAATCCTTTAAAATTGTGTAGGTGCATGTGGGCATAATGTGACTTGTGGGGCCCAACACAACTGTAAAGGCTTATGAGACTGCCTATATTTTATGTTTTTTAATCTTTTTATGTCATGTAATGTTTCATATAGCAATAGCTTTGATTGTCATTCTTGCCATTTTTTGCACAGATGTTTTAATTTAGCTTTTAACTTTTGCACTGTTTTTAACTTTTTTATCTGTAATACTTTTATGACTTGCATAGTCGAATAAAGCTTCTTTGACTGACTGGCATACCGTTTAATACATACTGTCGGTAGTATAGCAATGAATACTCCTGTGCTTTACTTTGAGGGTTGGCTGGTTGGCTGAGGTAGGTACCGTAGGCCAACTAGGGACCCGCATTTCCACATCAGGGAAAGGAAGGACACATTTGAGATAGCTCCCGCGCACCCCCTTGGTAGCTTGGCACAGGCAGCCAGGCTTATCTTCAAGGCAAATGTGTAAAGTATTTGCAACCACGCTCACAGCAACCCAATGATGACACCACAAATGGACTCTATATGAGTTTTATAAAAACGAGTATACATTTTATATAAAAAGATATACGATGAGACCACACGATATAAATCCAACATATGAGTATGTGTAATATTCCTCCTGGCTGAAGTTAGGCCAGCCAGCCCTTGTAAGTTCAGGCGATATTAATGATCACTTCTAAACATTCCACTGTAGTCCTAATACAATGTTATGCAGTTCGTAATGCTAGAATCAGGCACTTTGCATTGGAAAAGTAATGCAATGCGTAACGCAACAATCAGGCACTGTGCAATGTAAAAATAATGCAATGCGTAACGCAACAACCAAGTACTTCTTTATGCAGAAATAATGCAATGCGTAATACACTAATCAGGTAGTTTGTTATGCAGGAATAATGCAATGCGTAATCAACTAATCAGATAGTTCGTTATACAGAAACAATGCAATTCATCATGCGACAATCAGGTAGTTCGTTATGCAGAAATAATGCCTTGTGTAGTACACTAATCAGGTAGTTCGTTATGTAGGAATAATGCAATGCGTAATACACTAATCAGGTAGTCCGTTATGCAGAAATGATGCAATGTGTAATACGACAATCAGGTACTCCGTTATGCAGAAATAAGGTAATGCGGTATACACTCCAGCACTGATCATGGTGCCTTAGAGAGGCCGAGAGCGTCTTCCTCCGAGCCCGCACCCCGCCCCAGGCATCGACACATGTTACCTAGGGGATGCGACCTCACTCTCCTCTCCTCTTCCAGCGACTTGGGCATCCGATGCAATCTTTGTGAATTGGCATCGGCGGGCTCAGGCCAGTGGCTCAGCTCCTCCGGGGCTGCCGGTCCGGGCCGCTACTGCAACGAAGATCTCAGGCTGCCACAGGGCACACGCACACAGGGTCGCTGAGACTCCCTTGAGTTTCGGGTGCACGATCACCGGGCACTCCTCACGAAGGTCTCAGGCTGCACAAAGAACACGCACACAGCGTCGCTGAGGCTCATTTTAACTCCGGGTGCATGATAACAAAGGCAATCCTCACGAAGGTCTCAGGCTGCACAAAGCACACGCACACAGCGTTGCTGAGACTCACTTGAACTCCGGGTGCATGATAACAAGGCAATCCTCATGAAGGTCTCAGGCTGCACAAAGCACACGCACACAGCGTCACTGAGACTCACTTGGATTCCGGGTGCACGATAAAAAGGCAATCCTCACGAAGGTCTCAGGTTGCACAAAGCACATGCACACAGCGTCGCTGAGACTCACTTGGATTCTGGGTGCTTGATAACAAGGCAATCCTCACGAAGGTCTCACGCTGCACCAAGCACACGCACACTGCATCGCTGAGACTCACTTGGATTCCGGTGCACACGATAACAGGGCGCGCCTCATGAAGGGATCAGGCTGCAAAAAGCACATGCACACAGCATCGCTGTGACTCGCTTGGACTCCAGGTGCCCATGATCACAGGGCACTCCTTACGAGGGTCTCAGGCAGCAAGAAGCACATGCACACAGCGTCGCTGAGACTCTCTTGGAAACTTTTGTCTTTCTGAGTTTCCGCAACTGGGAGCCAGCTCACCTCGGGCCCTTGGGGATCAGTTACTTCAGGACACAGCACAGCAAAGTCCTTTCAAGCAGGGGGACACAGCACAAAGCAAAGTCCCTGTAGCCTTTCCTTGGTTAAAACAGCAAACTGCAGGCCAGCCCCAGAACACACAGCAAGGGTCAGTCCTTTTCTTCAGTCTCTTCAGTTGTTTCTTCCTTGGCAAATGTTCCTCTTGAGCATGAAGTAGCTCCAATCTTGTTCAATCTTGATCAAGCCATTCTCCAACATTCAGGGTCTTCAGCTCTCATAGTTATACTCCTCAATGGCTTTGAAGTCTTTGTGTTAAGGGGGCACTGACCCCTGTTCAAACCAGTTCTGGGTACCTCCCTGCCAGTGACACCTTCTTCCTTTAATTAGTCGGGGTCTGAATTCTCATTCACTCAGCAGGAGATGGAACAATTGTTTTATGGCAGCAACCCAGGCCTCTTCACCTGTAGGAGCTACTCCTCCCCCTACACTCCAGATGCAGGTCAGCCTGTTGCTGTCTCACCTCCTCCCCTGGGTCAAGAAATTCCCCAGATCCTATCGCTTTCAAATCCAGACAGTCAATCCACAACCAGGCAGAGACACACAGAAATGTTAGAGCACAAAAACCCAGCCACTTCTAAAAGAGTAGCTTCTAAACACACAATGCAAAAACCACCTTCATAAAAAGATGTGTTATTACATTGTGAGTTCAGGCATACTAAACTTCACCTCTCCATCTTAAGCCTTTGGGAAGATAGGCTGGAAAACATATCACACAGCCTCCCGTTCTGTCCTATGGGCAAGATGGCCTTTCAACAGAGAAAAACTAAATGGAGATTATTTCACTGTCATGACATGGTACACACCTTAGTACATGTCCTACCTTTCACATGCACTGCACCCTGCCCAGGGGGTACTGGACCTGCCATAGGGGTGTCTGATGTGCATAGAAAGGGAAGGGTAAGGTCTGGCAAGTGGGTGCACTTGCCACAACAACATGGCAGTTCAACAAACGCAGACACTGCAATGGCAGGCCTGAGTTCCCTTTTTAAGGCTACTGGTGTGGGTGGCACAATTAGTGCTGCAGGCCTACTAAAAGCATTTGTATTACCAGCCCTGACACACATAGTGTACTTTACTAGGGACTTTACTAGTAAGGCAAGCATACCAGTCATAGACAACCAATTACCATTATACTTTATACAGGGAGCACTTCCACTTTGACACTAATCAGCAGTGGCAAAGTGCCCAAAGCATATGAGTCAGTCAAAAATAGAGGAGGTAGAGGCAAAAAGTCAGGGGTAATCACACCAAAAAATGCCAGGTCTAACAGTTGTGTATAATTATTTACATGCATTCAGTGTGTGAGGTTAAGTAATTGTGTGTGTGACTCTGTTGTGCATTGTGTGGGTGGGTGTTACTCTGTGTGAGGCGATGATTCTGTCTGATTGTGTAGTTGAGTATGTGTCTGTGAGGTTGTGTACATGTGTCACTGTCTACATCAGTACTTGGAATTATGTGTCTGTGGATTTAATTTTGTGCATAGGATATACAGTGCATATAACTTTATATATAGAGCGTGTTTGCATCTCCTAAGGGAGGGTTTAAGCTTATCTGTCAGTCTGAGGTTATGTACTATGTTACTCTTTTTGTGTTTTTGTGACAGTTACCGAAAGTGTACAACTAACTATCGAACTGATTTAGAACTGATTCAGATCTCAGCGGACGAGTAACTCCATCACAACGGCAATGGATATCCCATCTACCAACATATAATATCTATTATGTTTTATGGGATTTATATTTAGGCGGACTGGCTATCCGTCATTGTTGTGATGGAGTAATCCATCCAACTAGATCTAAATCAGGTCCTATGTATGCATGGGATTCTGTATGTGTGTGTCTTAATATGAGCATGAGCTTATTGTGAGTTTGACTGTATCTATATAATTGCGAAGCTGCATCTCACTCTGTTTGTGGGGGATGCTTGAACAGAGTTGTGTGGGTGAGTATGTATGTGTGAGATTGTCTAAGTGTGTGGGAGTGTATGTATGTGTGTGTACATGTTTGAGTGTATGCATGTGTTTTGTAAGTTCATTTTTTTAAACAGTGTATATTTGTGGATCTACTGCCGCGAATCCACAGTACAATCAAAAAATAAGTTCATCATTAGGTTCAAATACACAGAGAGTCTCTTCACAGCACCCACAAACGAACCAGGGGGCCATGGTACATCTACCCCATCCCTTTCTACTTTTTAAAAATGTTTTATGATGGAGAAGGGGACCAAGTTGTAAGATGGTGGCCGCAACTTGCTTTTCAGCCAATCACAATGCAAGGTGTGGCTCGCACATTTGCGGATCCATTGCCAAGGATCCGCAAAGGATCCACAGTGTGAAATATACTTTTTTTAGTCTTTAATTTCTCCCACATGACTGAATGGATTTACATCAAACGACAAAATCCCTCTTTCTGTGCCAAGATCTAGCTTTTTGCCGAATTTAGTGTAAATCTGGTCAACCGTTTGGGCTGTAGCTGTGTCTAAAGTTCCTATGGAAACATTTATAGGGAAAACATGTTTTGGGACCCCCTTTTTCTCAGCCCCACTTAGTGAATCACCCCAAACCTTCTAGTTTCTAGTGGAGATAATAGTCATCTTTAGCCCACCTGATAATCTACCTCTGCCTTGATCATATCCCAGTCTAGTGATAGTTACAAAACCCTTAACGTTAGTGATCTACCAGAACCATATTTCTTCCGAAAGCACAATTTGATGATTCATCCACATAACCACTTTTCGGTAGGAGTGTGAAGCAGTGTATGATTCAACTTACCAATAAGAGATTTTGGGAGAACTCAATGATCTATTCTTTGTTCCCCTACTTCCGCAAATCATGATTAACTTGATGGCTCATGAAGGGGGCGTAGCGATTCAAAGATTCCCATCCTTGGCCACAACCTGCACAGTGGGGGGACATATAATTTGAAATAACAATCCTTAAATTATTATTATAATGTTTGGGTGAATTTCCAGACACCTGGTTGAAACTCGGGTAGCCTACATTAGTTGCTGAGTGGGATATCTCTGACTAGAAGCTAGGCCTTCATGGTGATTCAACACTGGCATTACCTTTTCTCTCTTTACTAGCAAATCTTCTATAGACATGTGTGCTTCAGTTGCTACGCGCAGACCTAGACCGAAAAGACCTGTCTTAGCCCTGCACACATTACTGGCTATTATGGAGGACATTAAGTCCACCCTTGTTAGCTCTCGACCCCCTTTGCCTATCAGGAAGCCTGCATGTGCAAGGTCTGCAGATACTGTTTCTTGGAGTGAGGGTATCTGCTTAAAGCTATGGAACAGTTTTAATCTATTCAACTAATATAATGTTTTTTGCTTCTTCCCCTTACGGTCTATATAAAAAAAATAAACTGGCCCAAGGGATGAGGGGTACCAATATCAGGAAGCGATGAAAAGGCGGAGCCCCTTATCTCCCTCTAAGGAATGGGGTTCACCTTAGAAGTGGGAGATATTGTCTTACACTTTTCTTTGATCGAACCGATGGATTTAGGTTGGACCTTCTCCATGACACCACCCTCACCCACCCTTAGACCAATTTTTGCTATTTTTGCTTTAGGCATCTCAGTATTATTACATACAGGGCTTATCTCTTGGTGGGGTTTGGTTGATAAATCAGGTTGTCCTCTTCCAGGGACAATTTCCCATGTGGTACTTGTCCTGGTTAAGGGAAGACCGCTGGCTGGTCTATGTAGCGTTTACCCTTTTATACTTTTATTTAGTATTTCTATGCCTTCCCCGTCAGTGAGGTGGAGGAATCCTATAATTTAGGGTGGATTTCCTATAGCCATATTTAAAAACCTTTTTTAATTAACATAGGCTGTCTGAAGATACTAACGGTATGTTAATTAGGGACAATCTCTAAACCCTTAGAAGTCTCTGGAAATGAGGGATGCTGAATATTTGAGTCCTAGATTTCCTGACTTCCAAAATGAACAGAAGCTGTGATTTCCTCTGCTGCCTTGTAAGTAAATGCAAAAAGAACTATTGATGGACAGAATGCAGAACAATTTCATTCATTCACCCCAGTACAGAGATCTGGGCCTAAATCCATAGTTTTTTTGCTCACCATGCAATTTCAGTTTGTACCCAGCCATATGTGAATCAGTCTTGGCCCTGCGCGCAATGGAACAGTCCATCCCGAACTGTCAGGCAGGTCCTCCCTGTCTGGAAACAAGCATCCAAGGATCGGTTTTGGGGTTTCACCCCTCATCAGCCAGGATAGCTTGACTCCAGTGGCTTGGCAGTTCGGGCTGGACAGTTCCCATGAGGCACAGGGTCAAGGCTCGTTTGCACAAAGCTGGGTCTGAACTGAGGTGGCGAAGTGAGCTATAGAACGATGATTAATTCAACCCTGATCTGTGACTGGGGGTGAGTGTCTGAAAATTTTCAGTGCTCCGTTCATCATCTCCTTGTGTTTGCTTTGCCTAGTAAGTGAAGGCAGACATATGTTCACTTTGTGAGGTTATAAATTGACTTCCTACATATAGTTAGTTTGCAACAACTGGTCAGAGTTCATCATGACCAAAGTCTCCAGAATCCCTTGCAGGGCCTTCTGCCTCAATAGGACCACATCCAATAGTGGTGAAGAGGGAGAAGGATTGATATCCACAGTATTTTCTGAGGAAACTTGGGAACTGATCGATGGCTCCTCCAGTCCCTGATTGGAGGGGTGAATCTGGGTTAGGTAGATTTACTGACGGGGTGAAGATATTGTGTTAATATAATGAGCTGACCCGACAAGACAAGACCCAATACACCTGCCAACTGCACATCTTGAGGTCTTACAGTGCTACTGGACAGCATGAAGAGATGAAATGGCTCTCTCATAAACACTCAGGAATGCTCTGATCTCTCATTTCTCAGGAAAGGCCCAAAAACTGCACACTCTACTGATCATAAAGATATCCCTGAAAAAAGTACAGTCTCAATCTGAATAGAAATGTCAGACTACTAAATAAAACACTATAAATACTGTTTCACCTATATTGGCACAATTTATAGCAAATGAGCCTGGGTCTGAGAAAAGTGAAAATATAGACCAAGCGTATATTCAGGACCCTAATTAGCTCCTCATCTGCAAAATCCATTTCAAAAGAAGAGGCTTTTCATCTAAAGGTAAAAGTCCGACCCATACATAGCAGAATGAAATGGTCTCTGGAGTATTAGGAGACAAAAACTATCTGCATATGGTGACTGGAACTAGCAAGCCACAGCCCTAGTAAATGACACTGGTAGAGCTTACTAGAAATTACCAGCACACATAAGGTCCATCAGGTAGAGACCTTTGAATCAAGTATCACACCACCAGCCACCACAGTCGATCATTATATTACTAACCAGATACAGCAATTATGATATACGCTTCTTTCAGGAGACCTGGGCCATAGAAGAAATGCTGATGGATCGTTTAATGTCCCTTCACACACCAGCAACCAAAAGTAATAAAAAGGGAGGCCGAAAGGAGGATTAGTTACATGTATCTTATTTACCCTAGCGGCCTCATCCATCATTACGCGGGAGCTTGGAAAGAACCTGCAGCAAATAATATTTCACACTCAACAATCACACCAGATCTTACCAAATAGCTTCAGACACAATTCATAGAGGAGAAAGGTGCAACCCATCAACAATGCCTTAATTAACTTCAAAGTATGGCACTAAGTAAATGATAGGAAGGTCCTACATAGGATCAGAAGCAATCACAATTGGCTGCCCATCTCTCTGACCCTGAGCATCAGACAGCCTCCAGAGACCTATTTTTCAAAACAAACCAGATATATTGAGGTTGGGATTTACTGCAAATAGCAACACGCTTCAAGATGAACAGACTAGTTTTAGCCTTTGGAGAGAACCAAAATCTCTGTTATGGATGAGCAAAGAACACGTTCAAATCAAATGGAGCAATCACTTTATTCCCTTTGCACTCCTCTCTTGCATTTATAACAGTCTATCACCCAATGTCACTGTTCTCTGAATGTTGATAGTCACAAAAATGCCTTGGATTAGATGGACTTCATCTCCCTACTGACATACACCCGATCTGGAAAAAGGAACTTACAACACCATGTATTGCTGAATGGAAGTGTCTCCTTTATTTGCTTTAGTGGGTTCCTTAGTTTTTCAGATAGTACTTTGTATAATGTTGACTGCTTGCAACACCCTCCCTTGGATCATTGGAAGGGTGCTTAAGGGCTGAATTTGAGAGTAAAGGGTAAGGACAGAAGGAGAAATCTGATAACCACATGAAGCAGTAAATAACATTTAGGATGGGTAATCTGGGTAGCAGAGTTCCCAGCCTACCTTCTTTCACAAGGTACCAGTGGCTCTGATAGCAGAGATTCTTTTGGCTTTGTAGTGAGTAGCACAGTTTGCTGAAGAGCAGACACCAGCAGTTGTCTGGCTGTCTTGAGCGATAAGCCAAGGGTGTAAAAGTGCCTGTGTTTGCAGTGTGACCATCAAGGGGCCAAGGTCTTTAGACTTGCTTGAGAGTATATGAAGTACATGGAGTGGGCAGAGCACACACCCCTGTTTGCATTTTACCAGGACCTCTGTTGTGCACTAATTGTCAGCATCATCCAAAATGACTGGCTCAGCTAACATTAGTACATCATTTACAATATTGTGCTAACTGTTACTGATTCTCTATGTCATCTCTGTATAATATTTAGAACAATACTAAATTGTATTGAAACTCTGTCTTTGTTAACACCCTTTTAGGTGAAAGGTGACCCTAATAGCTCCTTCTGTGAACTCAATCTCCTCTTGACAGTGACTGACCTGTTCACAGCAGGCACAGAGACCACTGCTACAACTCTACGCTTTGGGCTGCTGTACATGATGCTCTACCCAGACATTCAAAGTAAGTGTCAACTTTTTTTTTTAATGCTGATGGTTTAGAAGGATTAAATTATCTTAGCGCTGATCAGGAATCCATCTCTCCTCTTGCAAAATAACATATAGGTTTATATTAAAACGTATTTACCAAAGATCTCCCTGTATCGACTTGAGATTAGTCGACCCTATACATTGCCTCCCTCATGAACTATATTCATGTGAGGCTACTGGCTATCAAACCCCATTAAATCACAATGGGAACTTACGCTATTTGCTCAATCATTTCATTTTATACACTGTATATTCAAATAGTTATTGGAACTATTACAAAACTATCTAATTCATGTAAAACATGTAAGACATCTGTTTATGTGAATATCTTCACTCTATTCCCATGACCGGATAAAGCCTTGGCCCCAGCAACAGGTACTAAGATGATATAGTCACAAAAGGGTTCTACACTAGGTTTATATTCCTCGAGACCTTGAAGTTGCAATACCACTGGTTTAATCAGTAATTATTGAATAATACTTTCTAAACCTTTCATACATTTAACAAGTCTAACCAGCAGCTAGAATGTTTCCCCTTTCATGACACTGTTAATCACATTTATCAACACTTAACTCCAGTTGTATCGCAGAATATTGACAACTACAATATCAAATGACAAGAATATCATGTCAAACATATCCTATAAAAATATGGGATTGGCATACTTCAACCAATCAATCAATCAGTGATTCTTTTAAGCCTGCTTCTCACCTGTGAGGTTATCAAGGTACTGGGGGGGCAGCTCTGGTCAGTTGAAGAGCCAGGTGTTGAGGATCTTCCTGAAGATGTGCGGGGTGGGGGTGCGTCTGATGTCGATCGGAAGCTCGTACCAGGTCTTGGCTGCAATGTAGGAGAAGGTTCTGCTACCCGTTCTTGCTCTTGGATGCACGGGAGTTCGGCGAAGATGAGGTTGGCCGATCGAAGGTTCCTCTTGGGTAAGTGGAAGGAAATTCTGTCATTGAGGTATTGGGGTCTGGTGTTGTGGAGGCATTTGTAAGCGTGGGTGAATATCTTGAAAGTTACTCTCTTCTCAACAGGTAGCCAGTGGAGGTTGCGCAGGTATTGGGTGACGTGTTTGTGTTGAGAGATGCAGAGGACAAGTCTGGCTGCGGTGTTCTGGATGGCCTGGAGTTTTCGGAGCAGAGACTTGATGATCGGAGGGTGTTGAAGCAGGTAGAGGAGATGGCATTGACCTGTCAGGTCATGGAGAGGGAGGAGTCGAGTACGATGCCGAGGTTCCTGATCTGGTCTGTGGGGGTGGGGGGGCTGCTGAGGGCAGTGAGCCACCAGGTCTTGTCCCATGCCGAGGGGGAGGGTCTGAGGACGAGGACCTCCATCTTCTTCGAGTTGAGTTTCAGGCAGCTTCTGCTCATTCAGGATGCAACATCCTTCAGTCCTTCCTGGAAGTTGAGTCTGGTGGTGATGGGGTTCTTGGTGAGGGAAAGGATGAGCTTGGTGTTATCGGCGTAGGATACTATGCTGAGTCCATGCTGTCAGATGATGGCGGCGAGGTTGGCTATGTAGATGTTGAAGAGCGTGGGGCTAAGTGACGATCCTTGGGGTACTCCACAGTTGATTCCATGGGTTTGGAGAGGAAGGGTAGTAGTCTGATTCTTTGGTTTCTGCTGGTGAGGAAGGAGTGGAGCCAGTTGAGGGCAGTTTTCTGCACGCTGGTGTAGTGGAGTCTGGTGGTGAGTGTGTGGTGGGAGACGGTGTCGAAGGCTGCAGAGTTGGAGTTTTCTTTGATGAATTTTGTTAGTTGGATGTTGACGGTCTTCTCAGTGACCTTGCCCGTGAAGGCGAGGAGGGAGATGGATCAGTAGTTCCTGAGGTCTGTGGGGTCTGCTGAGGGCTTCTTTGGTAGGGGTCTGACTTCTGCACATTTCCAGTTGTTGGGAAAGATGCCAGTTTTGAAGGTGACGTTGATGGTGAGGTTCTGTGGAAGATGTGCGTGGGCAGGGTTAAGTGGGGTCTCCTAAGTGAATGTTTTTCATGGTCACGGCGGTGTCTTCGGTGGTGACTGGTGTCCAGGAGGAGATGGTGGGCTGGCTGGTGTTGCTGGAGGAGGGAGTGGTTTCGGAGTCAGGTGTCTGGTCATTGAAGTTGTCATAGAGGCCCATGATTTTCAAATGGACGTAGGAGCCGAGCTTGTTATAGAGGTCCAGGGAGGGTGTGATGTCTGTTGTTTCGCTGGGGGGCTTGGTGAATTCCTGGATGAGCTTAAGAGTTCCTTGGGGTTGCTGGAGTTAGTAAGGATCTTGTTCTGGATGAAGGTCCTTTTGATGGATTTGATGTGTTGGTGGAATTCCGTCATGGCGTTCTTGTAGGTGGTGCAGTCTTTCCACGGATTTGCTGTTTCTTCAGTTCTTCTTAAGACATCTGCAGGTGCGTCTGGCTTCTTGAAGGTCAGTGGTGAACCAGGTGGCCTTTCTTGGGTACTGTCTGTCAGGGTTACATAGGGGTGCAAGCTCGTCTGGGCAATTGGTGATCCATCTGTAGGTTTCATTGGCTGCACAGTTGGCGTCGATCGAGGTGGTAGGGGCATCGTGTTGAGGGTGAAGTTGAGCTGCTCCTCGGTGACCTTGCTCCAGTTTCTTTGTGGAGGGCAGGGTACAGGTTTGGGCGGTGTGGGTTTGTTGACAAGAAAGTGTGCGCAGTGGTGGTCGGCCCATTGGGGTTGCGTGATGTGGCTGAAGCGGATGTTGTTCCCACCTGCGAAGATGGGGTCAAGGGTGTATCCTGCCTTGAGGGTATTGGTGGTGACGAGCTGTTTCAGTTCAATTATGGCAAGGTTGTCCAGGAAGGTGGCAGGATTGGGGTCACTGGGGTTGTCGAGGTGGAAGTTCAGGTCTCCAATGAGTATGTAGTCTGTGGAGGTGATGGCGTGAGGTGTGATGAGGTCAGCGATGGCATGGCAAATAAAGTGCAAAGTCCGGGGGGTCTGTAGGCGAGGGTGCTGCAAAGTAAGGTTCTGGGGCGGGTCTGGATCTGGAAGTGAAGTTGTTTGGAGGTGGAAGAGGAGTCGCTCATGGTGGAGGTGGGGAGTCGGAGGGAGCTTGTGTGCGAGTCCTCCTCCTGGGCGGTTGGGGGTGATCCTTCCTCTGGATCTTGCATCCGTCCGGGATGGTGGCGGCGATGTCGGAGGCGGAGGAGGTGTTGGTCCAGGTTTCTGTTTGGAAGGCGACATCTGGCGAGAGGGTGTTGAGGAGGTCCCAGATCTCTATGGTGTGTTTGTGCAGGGAACACACGAGGAGGGTGCACTTCAGGGTTTCGGTGGTGTTGGCGTTCGACGTGGGGGCAGAGACCGTGGGGTTGCAGAGGGTAGTGAAGGTCTGGCAGCAGTGATGGCAGGAGAACTGGCCATGGGTGGTGTTCGGCTTGGACAGCTGGCAGCTGTTGTTCCTCCCAGGGTTGAGTGCGAGGAGGGAAGCTGAGTTGTAGTGGAGTGTGGTTGGAGATCCAGGGTCGCAGCACTGGTTGGGTCACGGACAGGCGCAGATGGGCTTGCCTTTTGTGCGCTCACATACTTTGTACATCAACTACAAAAATATTGTGTCAAAAATATTGTGGAACACAATACAGTCCAAAAAAGCTAAGAGTCTGGATTCCTTTATCTATATATATATTTCAGTGATGTAATTTGAGAAACCATCAGTGATGTTACTGACCATGTTATGAGGGTGAGGTCATAAGCAGTGCATTGCGAAAGGGCGAATTATACCTGATGAATTTCCCGGCTTTATATAAGTGAAACCTGAGCCTAACTATAACATCCCTGTAACCTTTGGTTTTTTCCAGTGAATTTCTAAGGTTTTTTTATATGCTAATTCCTAACTATAACATTCCTGTAACCTTTTTTCTTTCTTAGTGAATTTAATTTTATATCAATTAAATTTGTAAGTATAACATCCCTGTAACGTTTCTTTTTTTTAAGTGAACTTGGAAGGTGTTTTAAATGCTATTTTCTAACTATAACTTCCCTGTAATGTTTGTTTTTTTCCTAGAACATCCTAGGTTTTTCTAATCCTATTTGCTAATTATAATGTCCCTGTAACGTTTCATTTTTTCAGTGAATTTCCAACATTTCACTATAACATCTTTTTAGTTGTTACTTAGTTTGATTAAATTCTAACTATTTTTCATCCTTAAGAGTAGTTGGTTAGTGATCTTCTGTTTAAAATTGTCTGTCTACAATGTTTTCTGAGTAAAACCACTTTTACTTAGTGTTTTTCTGTATTCGCTGTGATTTCAGTGATTGCGGTGACATCCCTATTTGTGCATACCGCGTGTTTTATAGACACTCTAAAACACATATATACACCTATATAATTGATGTTTGACACTAGTTGTGTATTGCTGTCTTCTTTAAATGTGTCTGTGTATAGTAATTGTTTAACAGAATCACTTTTACTTAACATTTCCGTTTTTCGCAGTGTTACACATATTTTAATTGTTGTTTGACACTAGTTGTTCAGTTATGTTCTCTTTTTAAAATAATTTTTGTACAAAACCACTTTTGCTTAGTGTTTCCTGTTTTCGCGGCCACACCAGAAGTCTTTGTGATGTTGCTAATTGCGAATACTGCGGACTTGTTATAAACTCAGAAACACATATGTACAGATATTGTAAACAAGTTTTAGCGTAGCTGTTCACTATCATACTAATATAAGTTGTGGTTTTGTTTCTAGTTTGAAAGAAAACGACTTAGAACTTCTATTTTGAATTAGCGCTTCCGCAGGGTAACTACAAAAATGTTGGTCATCGCGAATATCACATGACCGGGAAAGCAAGGAACATCATTAGATAATATACTTTTCAGCAAAATGAATAGGAAGTACACATCCATTTCGACTTCTTGAACCTTTTTTTATTGAACTTTGGGGCTGATTACGATGGCGGCGGACATCATAGCGGTGTTTGGGACCGTCCGCCATGCATGCGGCAGTCCCACATACCTGATTAGGATGGGACCGCAACAGCTGTAGTCAGATTCCGCACCATTAACATTGCTGCGGGGGCTGCTGACAACAGCACCCCCGCCATGTCGAAAAAGCATGTTGTGCATTTCACTGCACTACATGGCAGGCACTACGCTGTACCTGCCACATGGTGCAGTGAAATGCAGGGGGGTACCATGGGTACCCCATCAGTGCACCCAAACCACCCCCCAACGCAAGGGGGGCCTGCAACGGTCCCCCGAAAACATTCCCTGCCAGCCTTTCAATGGCGGTTTAACCACCACGGAAAGGCTGGCTGCTGCCAGCATCATAATTCCGAGGACGGAGCCTGCTAGGCTCCGCCACCATTGTAAGCATGCTGAACTCTCCACCAGGCAATCGTAACGATTGCCTGTGGCGGTTCCATGGTGGATGGGCTTTGCCTCCGCCGCGGTCGCGGTCTGGATCCCACCACCATTGTAATATGGCAGTCAGAGAATCCCGGTCCGCAGTGCTGGTGGACCTCACCGCCAGCATGGCAGTGGCGATCGTTCTGCCATCGTAATCAGCCCCTTTATTCTGAGCAGCAGGATCTATCTTGGTGTGCAGAGTTTCGGGCCTTTTTCTGCTTACAAACATGGCAACACAGGAAGGAGATGGGGCTCAGGAGGACCAGGATGTAGAGGAGTTGGAGATTAAACAAAAGAGAGCCAGTGTAGCATGGGACTTATTAAAAATCCCATCTGGGGAATCTAAAACAGTGGCGAAGATAGTGCAATGCACCATCTGTGACAAGACCCTCTCTGGAGGGACAAATAAAAAGTAATAATTTGGGATGACGTCCATGTTATACCACCTCAAGACCTACCATAAAAAATGTCTCCACTTGCAATAAAGCAAAGAAAAAGCAGAGGACCGTCAACTTTAATTCAAGCAGCAAAACGTCCTGGACAGAAAGTGCTGATATGGCTCCAGAGTTATCTAGAATGGGCACATATTGTATGTACTGTAGGGCTGTTATAACTGCTGGTGAGCAACCTGTTGCTGCTATTCGCAATGTTGTGAAAAATCACAGCTGCTAATTTTTTCCCCTTTTTATAGTTTTTGCACATTACTCAGTGCATATTTTTTTAATTTCTCTTGTCCCAGTTGCCATTTTTGTTTGTATTAAAAAACATTTTAAATTATCAAAATCAAAAAAGGTTCCTGTTGGAACCACCTATCACAGTTAAAAAAAAAAGTATGCATGCATATTGAAATAGGTGTATGACTGGTGTATGGATGATTGATTGAATGAATGGCTGGTGCATGGATATTTGAATGAGTGTGAGTAGTGCACAGATGATTGAATGACTGAGTGGTGCATGGATGAATGAATGACTTCATGAGTGGTGCACGGATGATTGAATGCCTGTATGAGAAGTGCATGGATGACTGAATGAGTGCATGAGTTGACCATGGATGTGTACATGAGTACAGTCTGGTGATTGGATGAGAGCAGGTTTAGTGCTGGGGTGAATAGATAAGTGCAAGTGCAGTGCCTCTGGGATTGGTTGACTGCAGGTATAGTGGCTAGGTGAATGGATGAGTGCAACTGCAGTGCCTGCGTTAAAGGAAGAGTGCATAAGTAGAGTCTGGGTAACTGGATGAGTGCAAGTGTAGTTCTGGGGTGAATGGATGAGTGCAAGTGTAATGCCTGGGTGATTGGATAAATGCATGTGTTCTTCAAGGATGATTGGATGAGTGTTTCAGTATTGCTTGGGTGACTGAGTGAGTGCAAGTGTACTTTGTGGGTGAATAGATGACTACAAGTGCAGTTCTTGGGGGGAACATCCATTACAACGCAGGCATTACATCGTAATGCCTTTACAATGCAGGCATTACACCGTAAGTACCATTACAACGCATGCTATTGCAACACATGCCATTACAACGCATCTGCCTTTACATCGCATGCCATTGACATGCATTTTTAAGGTAAGTTTTTTATTTTTATAAAAATAATTTTTGTGAAGTCTTTAATTTTTGGTTTGGGTGGTATTTTAATACCTAGTTATTAATTTTCAAAAATAGTTGTGTTTAAAAAACATATATTTCTTAGTTAAAATATTTTAATTTATTTTTAAGTGGGATTGACACCCATCCCCTGGGGTGGGATGCTAGGGTAACAGGGGTTTTGGGTGGGGTAGTGTTTCATACCCAGGTTTTACATTTAATAATTAATTATTACTTTTTATTAATATTAGAACTTTTTAGACTTATTTGTACTTAAAAAAATGTAAATGTAAAATTAAATGTAATTGGGATTGACACCCATCCCCTGGGACAGGATGGTTGGGAAACAGGGGTTTTGGGTGGGTTTGTGTATTAATACTCAGTTATTAATTTTAATACTTGAGTATTACATTTTACTGAAAATAGATTTAAATTAAATGATTTTGTACTTTTTTATGAATAAAAAAACAAAAAAACAAAGGGTTTGACACTTATCTCATGGGGCGGGATACTTGGGTGTTAGGGGTTATGGGCGGGGGAGTGTATTAAAACCCAGTTATTAATTTTAATACTTGTTTATTAATTTATATTAATACTTGAGTAATTTAAAAATTAAATAATATAAACAATAAATAAATTATAAAATACATATTTTAAAATAATATTTTGATTATTCTTTATGTGGTTTGACAACCAACCCTGTGGGGTGGGGTGCAAGGGAAACATGGGTTTGGGCGGGGTAGGGTATTAATACCCGGGTATTTATATTAATACCTGAGTATTACATCTTACGGCTATCATTTTTTTAAGGGAACTCTTATATAATAAAAATAAAATGTAAGGAACAGGACAGGATGCAAGGGAATCAGGGGATTTGGGTGGGGGAGTGTATTAATACCCATGTATTTATTTTACTACTTGGGTATTAATTTATAAAACATTTTTAATATACTATTTAAAGAATTTAAAGCAATGCAATAGTTAATTAAATAATTATTAATATGTAAACATGCTTAAGTCAGAGTAAATGTAGTTAAATATTTAAGATTATTATAAATATAAAATATAGATATTAAATGATACAGATACCTCAAAAAGCATTTTTGAAAAGTATATTTCTTTAAAAAAAAGATAAGATAGTTAAATTAAATGTTGAAAAAAAATATATATATTTTTTTAACCCCTTCGCCGCCGCACGAATTCCGCCGCAGCGCTGGGGGGTTCGGGGTCAGCGCGGCGCCGCCATGCTCGTGACAGAACCACTCCGTCATGAGCCACGGGCGCGCTGTGCTCATGACGGAGTGGTTCCGTCACGACTCCGCCCGCTCGCATTATTCGCCCGCACAGGCGGGGAATCAGCGCCGTGTGGGCGGAGCGGCTGCAGCAGCCGCAGCATGACAGAACCACTCCGTCATGAGCACACGGCGCCCGTGGCTCATGACGGAGTGGTTCCGTTATGAGCACGCAAGGGGTTAATAACACATTGCAACTGTAATGTGCTCTAACATATTTTTATTTATTTCTTTGTACGTTTTCCCACGGTTTCCCAATGAAATCAATGGGAGAAAATGTCCTTTTTTCATTTTTACTCATAATGATGATATTACAGGTTGTACGTAATGTTTTTACAGTTGGTGGAGCCTCACGATCAGGTTCGAATGGAAGGAAGAGCTGCACTCAGGTAAGGCAATTTACAATATTAAAAAATTGTTTGTACGTGGCTTAGTTTATTGTAAGGAGAGAGGAAGGAGGTAGTTAGAACTAGGATAGTAGTTGTTTATATGTTTTGAATGTTTTAACCCCCATTTTCATTCCTACGCAGGTAGCAGTTGCAGGCCCAATTCGTGTTGATTGATTTTGGTCTAAGAGTTTTTTATTAAAGAAGGCTTTGTTTTTTTTTTTTTAAACAAAGTGTAAAGAAAGCAATGTTTTGAAAATATTTTTAAAGCGTCAGATTTTTCTAAAAAAAAGTATTGCGTAGTCAAATTTTTTAATCCAGATGGAAGGTTCAAGAACAGTGATGGCATGTATGGCAGTATCGATATTTTTGACATTTTAAAAGATTTGCTGATTGGATTTTTGAGTTATTGTCAATTACTGTGGATAGAGGATTGTATCAATGGATTGCTTTTTGTGAATTGTGCCGAAAAACTTTATTTTTTAGGGATTTTTTTGGGGGGGTGAGTTTTTTTTAGGTAGACACGGTATTGTTTGCAGCACTAATTTAGCTGTACAATATGGTTATGACAAACTGTGGTCTGTTTTCGAAAGTTTAACTCACCTTTTTTCAATTTCAACATGGTTTTTGGATTACTTTCTCTGGATTTATGGACTGCGCAAGACTCTCGGCGAAATGTGGGATTTTACCTAAGTTCAAGAGCCTAAGAAAGAAGAAAACTTAAGATAGGAAACCTGACATTTTATTTTAAATTTAAATGTATTTTTGAAAAATGCCAATTGAATTTGTAAACATGATTTTCAAAACAGGCAAGTAAGGTTGAATAGGGGTTAGTATAGATTAGAAATGTAGAATGTGTGCAATATTGCCTATGTGGTCTGAAGCCACCATCAACGAAAACTGTTGAATTTGACCCAATAGTCGCTCGAACATTTCTTTTTTTTTTTTTTTTAACTTATGGGTTTAGACTACAAGTCAATGATTGCGTTATTCTCATTTCTTGGAAACTTTGCTCCTTCTTAAAAGTTCAAACAAATGATACAAGTTTGAATGAGGTTTTCCAATAGATTTGTTGAAGGAGTTATGCCATCCCTCTATTGCATTTTTTGTTTTTGCTCCTCCCTCTAAGCAGGTTGTGTAGCAGTTCCAACACTCCACATGAAATCGTGGCTTCCTCCTGCAACCTGACCTGCTTAGATGGCCAATCCATGTATCCTCAAAATAATTCAGAAGGGGTGGCAATTGTTCATCGTTTATTGTCAAATATTCAGATTCAGTGATAGATGTGTAGCATTCATCTACACAGTCTGGAGCAACAAAGCAAACGGCTGTTAGATTTTTTTTTAACTCAAATTGGAGTTTACTGTCTGATATGTGGTCCTCAACTAAGGATGTTTTTAAAATTTTTCTCCAATATGCCTGTGAAAATTGAAAAAACATCCTTGAATTTGGGTCTCTGTCTACATTTTGGTGATTGTGTTAATCATGGTTAATTCAAAGTCAATTAACACTTTTCTAGGACTTTTGTACAAGGTTTTAGCTTTTACTACTGATGAAAATTCAGTGTATGTTAAGGTTTGCTTATCAGCGAGTAAACTGTAGACTAAAGGTACTACTGTGTTATTAATGTAGGCGTGAATAGTGTCATCCATCATCCAAATATCACTAGTCTCTAATTTCACGAGGTCACGGGTTGTGCTATATATTTGTATTCTTTTCCGAGGCTTTTTGTTAGCATGCAAAAGAAAGGTTTCATTAGTAACAGTGAAAGTTCAGGAGGAATGTTAATATCAGAGCATATTTGAGGTGTTACATGTATGGGGTTACTTGCCTGTTTTTTACGTTGTTTAATGTTTGGGATTGTGGGCATAGAACTTACTACATGCATAGGAATGTTTTGGGATACCTCCCTCAAAACTGAGCCACAGGGTTCATTGGAATTGGATGCAAGTTCTTTCATTTGATTTAGGTTTTCTCTAACCTCAATCTTGATTGCAGAATCAGAGTAGTTATGCTCTGTGGACTTTCAACCGTGTCACCAAGAGTAACCACTTTGCCTGTGCAATGGGATGAGTAATATTGCACACACATTCAATGACACCTGGGCTCAGTTAATCTCTCCTTACAATAAACATAACCACTATACTTTAACACCCTATTGCCTCTGTTGGATTTAAGGTATTTTGCTTGTCTTCCAGTTGCCATCTTGATTTTTATCTGAACAAAAATATTTCAAAAAAGTTAGAATTTTGACATTTTGGAGCTGATTAAGTTGGCGGGCAGACTCTTGTCCGCCCGCCACCCTAACGGAAATAGGACCACCCGCCATATTTATGGCGGTCCCGTGGGGATGATTAGGATACACCCGCCACGGGCGCATCCCACATTTCTGACTTTGCGGTGGGCGGTGCTTTCAGCAGCACCCGCCGTAATGGCAAAAAGGAATGTTGTGCATTTGCATGCACAACGTGGCAGGCACAGCGCGGTGCGTGGCAGGCATCAGCTGGCGGCGATTGTTGTCATTTGCGTCAGTGCTGTAAAAACCTGCTGCCAGTATTGATCTATTCTGTCACAGCCCCAGGCAAGGTGTAAATAATCCGCGGGGAACAACCTTTACAACGCAACTTTTACAATGCACTACCATTACAATGAAACTGTTACAACGCGAGTGCATTGACAACGCAGGACATTACAATGCAAGTCTTTACATCGACTTGCACTAGATGGCGTGCTAACATTAAAAGTAGTGTAGTTTACTATCCCAACACCTTCCCTACTGTTACGTGGACTGGAGTTGGAATAGTAAATTACACTTTTTTAATGTTAGCACGCCATCTAGTGCAAGTCGATGTAAAGACTTGCGTTGTAATGTCCTGCGTTGTCAATGCACTCGCGTTGTAAAACTTTCGTTGTAACAGCATGCGTTGTAACAGCATGCGTTGTAACGTCATACATCCATAATCCGCCCCTACATTTCCACATCTATCACCCCTATCATTGTCACTAATTCAAAATGAATGCATCTTAGCCAGCGTGTAATAAGTGTGGTGGAGAAACTTGAAATGTAATATACGCAGACAACTGCTAGCAGATATCTGTCCCGTATGTGTACAACTGTACTCCAACTGACTGTCTGTCAGCTTGGATCCCATCTCCATTTCCCATTGCCCATGTGCAGTGCACTGTCCCTTTATGTGTGTAGTTTGTACATTATGATATAATAAAAAGACTGCATGTGTGGGTGCCTCAGATTGCAGTAGTACATGTAGCATGGATAAAACTGGAGTTCTAGTGGAAAGGACGGCGTGATAGCGTTAATACTCTGCCTCACCCTCACATATAAAAAAATATATCCATGGGCGTGTGGTCTAGTCTGTTAAAAAACTGTTGTAGTGTCCGGAAACTCCCGTCTATGTATAGATCCCCCCAATTCTGTATGTTCACGCTTCAAAGCATTTACTTGCAGCTGGTTTCTTATAGCACCTGGACTAGTGGGTGATATATGAGCGGCATTAAGGGAGAGTATATGATTGGAACTTTTAGCATCTCAGCTATGTGTCGCGAAGCGATTATAGTACATGCCACTATTGTGGGATGTTTTGCCCGAGTTTTGGGATAGTAGTGATGGCTTCCGCCAGGGGGATCGGATCCATGAATCCCTGCCCCACTGCTATATGTGGCATATATGGGAGTGAGTGGAACCAATATGTTGCATAATGAGCTTCTGCACATAGCTAGTAGAATTCTAGATTGGGGACCTTAAAGCCCCCCAGTGAATAGGGACTGGTGAGTACTTCCCATTTCAGTCTCCATTGCTTACCTCCCCATGTCAGTCAAATCGTTTCCGTTTTTAATACGGCAAAGCAATGTCTACCACGGTAGGAAACATGGAGGGGGTTGCGGGCGGGGGTCACAGAAGGCAAGAGTAGACACTGGGCAAAATGGGGGCACAAGGGGGAAAGGACAACAGAGCTGGAGACAATCAGGGGCACAGAAAAAACAGAAGAAAACACAGTAATAGTTACATCAGATCGGAAGCAGGCGATCGGGAAGCGGGCCACAACAAAATGTGAGCGGCAGCAGCAGCGGGCTCAGGGCACACAGGGGGGCTGTGTGGCGGTGAGGGGAGCGACCTGCCTGGTGACAGGGTCAAGGGTTGCTCTCTCTACCGCTGCGTGGCCTCCATATGTGGGGCTGAGGGAGGGAGGAGCAGCTGGGAGGCGGTAGCGGGCGCCGAATGGGCAGCAGGGGGGCGGGGCTGCAGGGGACGCAGTGGCGGCAACCACGGAGGGGGGAGCGGGTGGGGGTCACAGAAGGCAAGAGTGGACACTGGGCAAAATGGGGGCACAAGGGGGAAAGGACAACAGAGCTGGAGACAATCAGGGGCACAGAAAAAAACAGAAGAAAACACAGTAATAGTTACATCAGATCGGAAGCAGGCGATCGGGAAGCGGGACACAACAAAATGTGAGCGGCAGCAGCAGCGGGCTCAGGGCACACAGGGGGGCTGTGTGGCGGTGAGGTGAGCGACCTGCCTGGTGACAGGGTCAAGGGTCGCTCTCTCTACCGCTGCGCGGCCTCCATATGTGGGGCTGAGGGAGGGAGGAGCAGCTGGGAGGCGGTAGCGGGCGCCGAATGGGCAGCAGGGGGGCGGGGCCGCAGGGGACGCAGTGGCGGGAACCACGGAGGGGGGAGCGGGTGGGGGTCACAGAAGGCAAGAGTGGACACTGGGCAAAATGGGGGCACAAGGGGGAAAGGACAACAGAGCTGGAGACAATCAGGGGCACAGAAAAAAACAGAAGAAAACACAGTAATAGTTACATCAGATCGGAAGCAGGCGATCGGGAAGCGGGACACAACAAAATGTGAGCGGCAGCAGCAGCGGGCTCAGGGCACACAGGGGGGCTGTGTGGTGGTGAGGTGAGCGACCTGCCTGGTGACAGGGTCAAGGGTCGCTCTCTCTACCGCTGCGTGGCCTCCATATGTGGGGCTAAGGGAGGGAGGAGCAGCTGGGAGGCGGGAGCGGGGCGACGAATGGGATGAAGGGGGGCGGGGACGCAGCGGCAGGAAACACGGAGGGGGAGCGGGCGGGGGTCACAGAAGGCAAGAGTGGACACTTGGCAAAATGGCGGCACAAGGGGGAAAGGACAACAGAGCTGGAGACAATCAGGGGCACAGAAAAAACAGAAGAAAACACAGTAATAGTTACATCAGATCGGAAGCAGGCGATCGGGAAGCGGGACACAACAAAATGTGAGCGGCAGCAGCAGCAGCAGCGGGCTCAGGGCACACAGGGGGGCTATGTGGCAGTGAGGGGATCGACCTTCCTGGTGACAGGGTCAAGAGCCGCTCTCTCTACCGCTGCGCAGCCTCCATATGTGGGGCTGAGGGAGGAAGGAGCAGCTGGGAGGCGGGAGCAGGGTGGTGAATGGGAAGCAGGGGGGCGGGCCGCAGGGGACGCAGTGGTGGGAAACACGGAGGGGGGAGCAGATGGGGGTCACAGAAGGCAAGAGTGTACACTGGGCAAAATGGGGGCACAAGGGGGAAAGGACAACAGAGCTGGAGACAATCAGGGGCACAGAAAAAACAGAAGAAAACAGAGTAATAGTTACATCAGATCGGAAGCAGGCGATCGGGAAGCGGGACACAACAAAATGTGAGCGGCAGCAGAAGTGGGCTCAGGGCACACAGGGGGGCTGTGTGGCGGTGAGGGGAGCGACCTGCCTGGGGACAGGGTCAAGGGTCAACATATACTGTACATTGCTTCAACAGAGATGGACAGTCCAACTGAATGTAAATTTGAGGTTTTTTTGGGAATACCATGGATGATATTTGTTGTTAACCAGGTTGAACTGACGGCAGTGGCGCTTTCAGATCATTGTGATATTGATCAGCATAATCTGTCAGGTTAATTGTTTATTGGGCCCATGTGGTAACATGTAAAATTGTCTTCTACTTGTTTTCCTTCTAGCTTTGTCTTTCCTATGTACAAAACTTAATAAACAGATCAAACAAAAAATGTCATGAAAAATATCATAGTTTGGACATGTGTCAAGAATATTGAGACTTTAAATATACCATGGACAGGAATATCGAAGGAAAAAATTAACTTTTCTGTGTTGTTTTTAATATAATTGTTAGAAATATCAATGCAGTAACTATAAATGTAAAAGATTTACATTTTGTGCGCTAATTAGTATGTAATGTATTGAATTTTGTATTCTATGTTTTGTAACTTTAAAAAAAATGTTGATAATTGTTTTAATTATTTAAATTTGTATTTTAAATTGTAAGCAGCGAGATGTTGCGTTATTAGAGAAGAAGGGAATGGAGTTTATAAAAAAATGTAATTCATCATTAAAAAGGTTTATGCAAATTAATTGTTTTGAATTTTAAAATATATTTTATTCTAACAATTTGTAAATACCTTTAATGCTATATTAAATATGATATATATTTTAATGTGACTATTTTATTTTTTATATTTAAATGTTTTAAAAATTGGCATCAAGGGCCTGATTTGAATCTCGGTTGGTAAGCCTCTGACTGCGTGCCGGAGGATTACCAACCGGCAGCCTTGGTTTGAACTCCGACTGCCATATTTCAATGATGGCAGTCAAAGTCCAAAACAGCCGGTCAATCCAACTGGCTTCTGATGGGCTCAAGGAGCCCATTGGTCCATCAGAAACCTCACATATTCCCTTTAGGAAGGTGCTTCCGCCCTCTGGATTATGACAGGCTTTCCACGTTGGGTTTTCCAACATGAAAATTCTGTTGGAAAACGGCTTTGGGGCCCATAAAAGGGCTTCCATCTCTCCTGGCCCTGGCCCTATAGTTGTGGGCCTGGGGGCACCTAGGGTGCCCCCCCAGTAAACCCCTGCTGCATGGTGCATGGATTTACAGAAACTCCCATTTCTCTGTGGGAGCTTGTGCGTGCAGCCGGTTCTGATTGCTGCACAAACTCCCTAGCGGGCACATCCCATATTTTTACATTGCGGCGGGCGGTGCTGCAAGCAGCACCCGCCGCAATGTAAAAATACATGTTGTGCATTTGAATGTACAACGTGACAGGCACCCTGCGGTGCCTGCCACCTTGTACATGCAAATGCCGGGGGGTACCATAGGTACCCCCCATGTGCAGCCCCCCAACCCCCCCCTGGGGCAGCAACGGGCCCTCGAAGGCATTCTCCGTCTGTCTTTTTGCAGTGGGATCTCTGCCGAAAAAGACAGGCATCGTAATGCCCGCTGTCATTGCCCCATTGTACCGTGTCCCGCAAGGCGGGCAGAAAAGGACCGCCTTGCGGTACCATGGCGGACGGTCTTTCCATCCGCCGCGGTACTATTCCCATGTCCACCGCCATCCTAATTTGGCGGTGGGAATATTCAGGTTGTTGGCCGGCGGTGGCAATCCGCCCGCCATCGTAATCGGCCCCATAGTTCTTTTCAGTCTATGTAACTGTATTTTTTTCAACTTTTTATATAAAAGTTAGTAGTTTAGGGTATTGTGTATAACATAATATGTTTGTAAATTTTTGTAATTTACAGAAATTTTAGAATGTCTACTATTAATTTTATAATATATAAGTTATTTTATCATATACTAGGTAACATGTTTTATTTTGAACTAGATTAATAATTTTTGAAGTTTTTAGTGTCAAATACCTTTTCCCAAATTAGTAACGATTGGAGTGGGAATAGTAAATGTCACCCCTTTGTTGTCCAACATCTCCCTCAAGTTTGTTTACACTTTCCCCAAGTTCAATTAGATTGGAGCGGGTAGAGTAAATGTCCTCCCTATAGTGTATAAGATTTTTGTTAAATTTAGTATAATAAAATGATATCACACATTTATTTTTTTACAATTTTAAATTTGTTTTCAGTTTTTCATGTTAAACATATATCTTTAAATTAAAACTTTAAGCAATTACAAAGTGAAATAAATAAAATATTTTTTTAAATTTTGAACTGTAAAAAACAGGAGTGCATCACATTTAATATATTTGTATAATGTACATTTTCAATTGTTAATTTTGTATAAATTAATTAGCTTTTTAAATATTTTGAACATTATTTTAACTTTTTTATTAATATATATTAAATAATTGCATACATCTTATACTATTTTTTAATTTTAATTTATACATTTTTTGTATACTTCCCATTGATTTCTATGGGAAGAAAGACTTTATTTTAGTTGCATTTGGCAGTCATTTTTGTTTACCGCTATCTTTAATTTTGTATTCTATTGGGGCCATTTTAGGTCATTTTTTAGGAAACTAAGTGATGGTTAGATGCTGTTGTTTATCGGAAACAGTTAAATCCTTTTTTAAGGATTTTTTAAGGATTTTGAGGGTGGGGGGATTTAGGTTGCATGTTTAAAAGTTGGATATAGTGTTGCATCTGAACTTTTGGTAGATTTAGATGTTTTTTTTATAGTGTTTTGCACTGTTTTGCCATTCTGTTTTTTTTACAATGTGATATTAATCTATACATGTTTTATGTTACATTATGTGACGTTATTTATATTTTGATGATTAAGGGCCAGTTTACGACTCTGGCGGGAAGAACGCTGCATTACAACTTAACCATGGGGCTGAAGGTCTTGCTGCAGCGTAAATGGTTACAGCATGCTGCGGCTCTAGGAAAGAGCTGCAACCAATGCCATCCATGTTGAAGTGCATCTGGGCAGTCGGGCGCACTGCTTTCCTGCAGCACGGTCTGCAGGATCAACAACATGCACAACCGTGCAGATGGCATAGGGGCACACATAGGTTTCACCATGAACTTGTCTCAAGGGTACCCTCGCCCTGGAAACATGCTTTCAACTGCAAAACCTACCTCTCTGTGAGCCTTTTTATTTGAGTACCCCGCCATGAAATTGTGGACAGAAAGGCAGGTCGGAATAGGCATGGTGGTGCCAGTACCGGCACTGCCTCCATTCCCTGTTACTTTCCCCATTGCCTCCCCTTCGGTAACCAGGATTCCAGTAGTGGTTGCTGAATTACATTAGGCTTGCTGTGGTCTGACCGCCAACCTCTTGCTCAAGCTTTTGGCCCGAGGAGGAGGCGGCGGTCAGACCGCCACCACGGGTGCAGCGGTCTTGGGACGTACTATTGATCAGACCCTAAGGGCCTGATTACAACTTTGGCGGTCTGGGAGTGGGCCACCACGCCAGCGCCCTGCTCCCAGATTATCAAAGTCAACCGCCACCTGCCAGCCAGATTATGATTTTCCTCCAAGTCAGAAAGGCAGGCTGCGCAGCAGTCCCATTGCGCTGCCTATTGTAAAGGCACTACAGTGAGATTAAGGATGTTCATGCATGGCATGGAATGTGCAGTCCATGTCGTGCAGGGAAGGGGGTGTATGTAGGGGTGGGCGGAATTTGCGAAAGCGACTTTCGTAAATTATCGCAAAAATGTTTAAAATCTCCGCAAACACGCAGAAATATCGCGAAGATGCGAAAGTTTTTTTCCCGCCCGTTCGCGGTATTTTCTGCGTGTTCGCGGCTCGCCAACTTACCCATGCGGTTGCTTGCGGGCGTGGCCATCTTGTTTTCACTCTTCTCGCGGTGCATGATCGCGAGAAGAAAGACGTGATCGCGCAACGCATGACGTTACTGCGGGCGCGAACTGTCGCGAGACAGCGCACATGGCTACCAACAATCCAACATCTTGTGGAGAACGCGACCGGATCGAGAAAACTTGTCGGCGAACGCGGGGATTCAGGTAAGGCGATCGCGCGAGAATGTATTATTTTACAGCGCGAGCAAGAACCAAATTATCGCTAAACTGCGGAATGCGGAAATTTTGACATTTTCGTGCTCTCCGCGGAACGCGAAAATGTCAAATTATCGCAATTTCCGCGAGCGGAACGGAAATTTAGCCCTGGCCTAGGTGTATGCAGACAGGGGGGCACATGTGCTTCCCTACATGCATTCCCGTGCAGAGGAGTAACAGGGGGCCCTGTGGGGTCCCCTCTGTTTCCCCACTATCAACCTTTTCATGGCGGGCTCACCGTCATGAAAAGGTGGTGGGTGTGGAGACTCGTTATATGCTTGGCGGCACTGCAGCAGCATGGCCAAGCATATTGCTTCCCCAGCCCACCACAAGACCGCAAGGTATCACGGATCCCTCACAGTTGCGGCAGTCCCCAGGAGGTCTGACCACCCTGGTTGTAATACGGTAGTTGGACCACTGGTGCGGTGGTCCCCTACCGCCACCTCACTTCCACCATGAGTTTGGCAGTCCTATGCTCTGCCAAACTTGTAATTAGGCCCTAAGTGTTATGTATTTGTATATTTGGGCCTGTAATCTAGTGTGCAGGTGGGTCGTTAATGCTTCTTTTCAGGTTTTTGTTTCTGAATAATTTCTATGGGAGGTTGGAGTTTAAGGGCCTTATTATGACTATGGGGGTCTGCTGCGCTGCCTTAGCCACGGTGGTGCAGGCACCGTTGCACCGGCAGTCTGAATGCCCCATTACAATTTGGGCCGTCTGACTGCATTGGCACTGCCGCAACTGCCAGGGATCAGAGATACCTGGAAGTGTTGTGGTGGTCTTGAGACTGCAATATGCGTGGCAGATCGCTGGCTTTGGTCGTCTTGGAGGTGGATGGCGGCATGGCGGAACCCACTCCAAGACTGCCAAAGTCACAATAATGCCCTAAGTTTATTTTAAAAAGTAAAGTGTTTGGTTTATTATAAACTGGTGATTTTTACTTATATTTCCTTATTTGGGATTTCCTAGAGCAGTTCTTTTTTCAAAGACTTTTTCTGTTTTTTTTATGGAGCCAATAAACTTTTGATCGCTTCGAGGGGATTGTTTATATGTTTGCATTTTTTTATTCTGTTTATTTGGTATATAACATGAATTCCAGCATTAGTACATGTGCAGTAAGGCTGCTATGGATATCGTACATACATCGGTCCTTCTCTACAGTAAACAAAGAAGATAAAATCACAGGCTACATACTTGATTAAACATACAGACATAGTTTCCAAGTTATAACAAATAAACACATCTCTTTCCCCACTTCTTACCCCCCCTTCACTTCTTGTGTACATTTCTGTGTGCCTATATGTAGTGCCCTTGTCCTGGATATCCATCTGAGTCTGAAATAAACGGTATACACTGTCTTCTGCGGATTAGTGCCATAGAAGAACATGATATTTGCATTAATCATGGCGTTAGGTTACTAGGGACCTCTATTGGATGGATTAGTAAATACGCTTTCAATGGGTCCCATATGTCCTTCAGACAGGATGTAAATGGAAGCAGTTCCGTGTATGTCAGTGATTGTTCATGCCAGAATATCATATCCCGGAGCCATTCTTTGAACTTGCGGGCCCTGCAGCGTACCCATCTGTAGGCTACTCTACGCTTGGCAGTAGTAGCCCCAGTGCGACGTACCTCCTATATAACACATCTATCAGTTCAGTGTATCCCAGTAAGGCTAGTATTGGAGATGCTGGAAGCGAGATTGTTGTCATTTGCGTCAGTGCTGTAAAAACCTGCTGCCAGTATTGATCTATTCTGTCACAGCCCCAGGCAAGGTGTAAATAATCCGCCCCTACATTTCTACATCTATCACCCCTATCATTGTCTCTATTTCAAAATGAATGCATCTTAGCCAGCGTGTAATAAGTGTGGTGGAGAAACTTGAAATGTATTATACGCAGACAACTGCTAGCAGATATCTGTCCCGTATGTGTACAACTGTACTCCAACTGCTTGTCTGTCAGCTTGGATCCCATCTCCATTTCCCATTGCCCACGTGCAGTGCACTGTCCCTTTATGTGCGTAGTTTGTACATTATGATATAATAAAAAGACTGCGTGTGTGGGTGCCTCAGATTGCAGTAGTACATGTAGCGGGGATAAAACTGGAGTTCTAGTGGAAAGGACGGCGTGATAGCGTTAATACTCTGTCTCACCCTCACATATAAAAATATATCCATGGGCGTGGGGTCTAGTCTGTTAAAAAATTGTTGTAGTGTCCGGAAACTCCTGTCTACGTATAGATACCCCCAATTCTGTACGTTCACACTTCAAAGCATTTGCTTGCAGCTGGTTTCTTATAGCACCTGGACTAGTGGATGATATATGAGTGGCATTAAGGGAGAGTATATGATTGGAACTTTTAGCGTCTCAGCTATGTGTCGCGAAACGATTATAGTACATGCCACTATCGTGGGATGTTTCGCCCGAGTTTTGGGGTAGTAGTGATGGCTTCCGCCAGGGGGATCGGATCCATGAATCCCTGCTCCACTGCTATATGTAGCATATATGGGAGTGAGTGGAACCAATATGTCGCATAATGAGCTTCCGCACTTAGCTAGTAGAATTCTAGATTGGGAACCTCAAAGCCCCCCTGTGAATAGGGACTGGTGAGTACTTCCCATTTCAGTCTCCATTGTTTACCTCCCCATGTCAGTCAAATCATTTCAGTTATTAATACGGCAAAGCAATGTCTACCCCGGTAGTATGGTATATCCATGAATAAGTATAATAACTTACGAAGGACTACCATTTTGATGAGCGATACTATCCCCGCCAGTGACAGGGGTAAAGATATCCATCGTGTGACGGAGGTGGCTGTAGAAGCTAATGCCGTGCCATAGTTGAGTCTCATTAGTTCTGCGTGATCTGCTGTGACTTTTATTACCAGGTATTTCACCACTGACGCGCATCATTCTATAGGATAATTGATCAAGAAATGTGTAGTAGCAGCCGTTAGCGGGAAGATCTGTGACTTTCCCCTATTAATATGAATGCCAGTGAGTTTACCAAAAACAAGGGATTCTCTCAGTATGTGATTAAAATTCTTGATACCTGATGTACAAAGTGACGTCATCTGCATAAAGGGACATTAGTATATGTAGTGTGGGGTAACATAAAGCTGTTTCCTGATGGTGCTGCTGTAATTTAGCCGTAAGGGGTTCAATTGCTAGAGCTAGAGCAAATAGCAGAGGGGATAATGGGCAGCCCTGAGATGTAACTTGTGTTATTGAGAAGGGTGTTGAACTTGTTAATTAATTAATTAGGACTCTAGCTTTTGGGAGATTATAACAGCCTTACCCATGACAGAAAGCCTGCTGGCATTCCCATTCGTTGTTACTATTAAATAGTCCCATTCAACAGAGTCGAAAAGTTTCACGACGTCGGGGAAAACCGCCACTAACTCCGGGTCAATATCTTGCATTATAGAATAAAGGGTGTGAAGATTGTGGGAAGGCGGCCTCCTGGGGACAAATCCTGCCTGGCCAGGCAACACTAGCTTCTCCATCAATAAACTTAAACTATTAAACAATACTTTAGCGAGAATGTTTGCATCTTTGTTGATGAGGGACTGTGGTTTGTATGAGTCACACTGATATGCCGTTTTTCTATGCTTTAGGAACAAGGTTATAAAGTGCCTTTCTCACGGTCCAAAGAAGAACTTCGATTTCTTGTGCTTCCTTGTACACAGTTTTCAATATGGGAGTAAGTTGACCTACATAGGCCTTATAGAAATCTATCGGAAGGCCGTCTGACCCATGCGCCTTGCCAGATTTCAGCTCTGTTATTGCAGTGCGAATTTCATCCTCCTCTAAAGGAGCAGCGAGGTATTCTCGCTGTGTATTACCCAACCAACCCAGGGCCACATCAACTAGGTATGTAGCTAGGTCAAGCAGTTGATGCCTTCTAGTGGTGTATAATGTGGAATAATGTGTGGTAAAGTCTTGAAGTAGTTCAGCAGTATCCATATGGATATCACCTTTGTGATCCCGTATCTACAACACATAGATAGAGAACAGGATCTGTGAATTTCATCTGCTAGTGCCTGCCCGGGATGTTCTCCCTCTCCATACTTACGGGCTCTAAAATATTTTCCCTGGAATAAACTTTCCTGGTCTGCTGTGTCTTTATAATCCATTAATTTGTCCCTGATTTTTCTTTGCAGATTGCCGCTTGAGGTGTCACTTATATCTCGCTCTAATCGTTTCAGCTCCAGTTCTAGCATTTGTAATGTTTTGCAAATATCTTGAAGTATTCCAGACCGTTTAGCCATGCAAAATCCTCCAAATGTGACCTTGAAGGCCTCCCACACCTTGGCTATTTGTGTAACCTTATCAGTGTTGCATTGGAAAAAATCTGTAATCTCTTGACCTAGTTCTGTCCGGTACGCTGTGTCTAACTGCATCGATGGCAAAAGCCTCCAACTTGTATGGGGTGCGCTGATCCCTGGTGGGGACTGTGTAAAGTGAACCGGTGAGTGATCAGAATATGTTCTCTCCAGATGTTCTACCCTGGTGATCCAAGGTCTCATGCCCCTAAAGACCACCCAATAGTCTAGCCTGGACCAGGATGAATCTATGAGGCAATTTTCTGTAATTATGCCATGAAATAGTTTATGCGTCTTAGTGTAATGGTCTGGGAGGGGGTTGGACCTGTTTCATAATGGGTCCAGCGTTGTGTTAAAGTCTCCTCCCCAGATCAAGTGTGTAGATCCTGTCTCTAGTATCTTCCCCCAAAGTGTAGTATAAAAAAGGGGATCATCCTTGTTCGTACCATAACTCACCAGTGTGACTGCCGCTGAACCAGCCTCCCCCACATTATAGTATATCTGTCCTGAGAATCTCCCATCGGGAGGTACGGAGTGTGTTTTTTTAATCAGAATTGATGTCCCTCTGGAATATGTAGAATATGATGAGAAAGCTCAGTGTTCTGCCCATTTACCAGCGAAAGGCGGGGTACCACAGGGGTCGAGGTGGGTTTCTCGCAACAGCGCAACTTCAGCATGATTGCGGTATAAATATGCCAATATCTGTCTGCATTTGCGTGATCCCAACCCTCGGACATTCGAGGTTATCCGCTGTATTTTCTATACCATTTTACTGTGTGTCAATGTATTATTGAGAGGAATACTTGGATGAAGAATCAAGTCGTAGTCCTGCCTGCATTTGTGGATGTATGTAGTAGTAACTCAGTGTAACGTTTAAACTGCATTGTACCAACTCCCAAACTCAGTTCCATATCTACCCCCTCCAACAACAGCATCCCAACTTTGCAGGAAGCACTATTCCCACACCCACCCAAATATCCACAAACTGTAGATTCAATTGTCATTTCAACCCGGGGGATCTCCCTTTGAGGTGCACCAGGGGCTGACACATTAACTCCCTTCCCCCTGGTTGATAGAGTGTCTATTAGGGATGGGAGGAGGGTGCCCTGTTTTGATTTTTAGTAAGTCCCAGTATTGCACTTCTCTGCTTTATGTGTCCAGTAGCTCTCTTTTTTAAAAAAAATAGTTTTTATTGATTAAGCGAACATGCATTGGTTCCAGGAATTACAAAAGTAATGACAATTCGACTTGAAGAAAACAAGACATTGGCATCAACAAAATACACCCTGTTTGTAAAATACCATACCAATCAGATCCCTCCAGGTGATCCTTGATAGTAACCACCACACTTCTGCAGGCTAGAGTCATACCCACCCTATTAGAATGCTGTTTCTTGGGGTCGTATTATAATCCGCCTATCATGTCCCCGGTGTAGGGGGCCCATCGTCAACCATGAGGCGGGCCATTAGTGCCTGTCTCTCACGCCGCATTTCCACTGTTGGGGAGATGCATATATCCCCGCGGTATTTATTCCACCTTTCCCATTTTTGATCCCATTTCCTGGGGCATCCCCGACCCTTAAAGACCGTTTTCTCGGCTATCATTACATAGTCCATATCTTTAGCCCAGTCTACGACTTGTGGACTCAAGTCCTGACCCCATTTCTGTGCAATATTAAGTTTTGCTATCATCCACCCCATTGCGGCCCACGCCTGCTCCATCTGGGAGAGGTCGGTAGCCTCCCATATGTTGAGAAGGCAGATTGTGGGAGAGGGACGCAGGGGTTTGTCACATGCACTAGAAAGTTGACGTGTCACCTCTTCCCAGTAGTGTTGTATGTGTGGACATTCCCATGATATGTGTAGGAAGGTGCCGGTTTGGTTGCAGTGTCGAAGGCAGAGCGGATCTGGTTGTTTCCCAAGACGGAACAGTAGCTTAGCATCGAAATATATCCGGTGGAGTATTTTCAGTTGCACCAGGCAGAGACGCATGGGGATTGCCACCTCTCGAGGAGAGGCAAGGCATCTCTCCAATCTTCATCGTTTATAGCACCCAGATCAGATTCCAAGTTAGTACGTAATTTATTCATAGGGTCAGTGCGATTATTAACTCGTTTTTTGTACGTTAGGGAGATGGCCTTATGCTCCATGGGATCTAATAATAACCGATCCTCCAAAGGGGAAGAGACAGGGAGCGGGGTGCCCTTAGGTAAGGCCGCGGAGATGGCATGCCTGATTTGGAGATATCTAAACGTCTCTGTGGGTTCCAGGCGGTAGTTGGCCTGGAGATCCGAGAATGTGGCCAGTTTCCCCTTCACCCACATATCCCCCACCATAGAGATTCTGATGGTGTCCCACTTATCAAACCCGGGGCATTGACTAAGACGGCCCAGGATATGCGGTTCCCATAGTGGAGTTGCTTTCGTTAGTCGGTTATACCACCCTAGTTTCTTCGTAAGTGCGTGTCATGTTTCAACTGTACGTGCTGTGGGCCCCGTCAAGTTGAGACTGCGGGGGTTGGTATACAGTGCTCTGTTGTATCCCCCTCATCCCATGAGCCAGAGGTCGGTGCAGAAATTGGGATCCCTGTGCGGGCCGAACACCCAGTTATTAATTGCTATCAGTTGGGATGTCTGGTAGTACAGTCGTATATCAGGCAAACCTATTCCTCTGTCGTACCACCCCATGGTGAATTTACTCATAGAAATTCGAGGCGGCCGGTCCTCCCAAAGTAAGCCACATACCACACTGTCAATTTGTGCAAAATAGGAATCTGGGATTGGGTATGGAGCATTTTGGAGTACATAGAGAAAACGCGGGAGCGCGAGCCTCTTAAACAGGTACGCATGGCCCAAGAGGGTGAGAGGGAGAGAGTGCCAATGTTGGTCGTCTGATTTTAGGCGCTGAAGCGGTACCAAAAGATTTCGATTGAAAACATTTTTTGTGTCCGCAGTTACGAATATACCCAGATATCGGAAGCCATGAGTGGCCACCGGTATCTCGTACCCCCGCGGGTTGGATGGGGGCTCGCCCCAAAGTACATACATCTGGGATTTGGACCAGTTTATCCAGTATCCAGAATGCGTTCCGAAGATATGAAATATATGGAGTACTCTCCGCAGCGAACCCGCTGGAGAGGGGAGATAAAGGAGGACATCATCTGCATATAAGGAGATGCGATCTTCATGGTCGTGCGTCCATTTGAATCCCCACACCTCGGGGTCTCCCCTAATCCAGACTGCAAGTGGTTCCAATACTAGGGCAAAAAGGAGTGGGGAAAGCAGACATCCCTGTCTTGTACCCCGATGGAGGGGGAATGTGTCAGAGCGATGGTTGTTGACAGTGACGTATGCAGTGGGTTGTGAATACAGTAGTTTGATCCAGCCAATCAGTCGGGGACCAAATTCTATGCGACTCAGCACGGCAAAGAGAAAGTCCCATTCAATGGTGTCAAACGCCATTGTGGCATCAAGGGACAACAGAATTGCTTCCTCTTCTATAGTACCCGTTCTCCCCAAGGCCCCATGTACTCGCCGGAGGTTTCTGGCTGTGTTCCTACCTGGCATGAAGCCGGACTGATCTGGGTGAATTAACTCTGTGATGTAAGGGAGGAGGCGGTTGGCCAGGAGCTTGGCAAGGATTTTAGCTTCTACAGTAAGTAGGGATATTGGGCGGTACGACCTGCATTCTGCCACTGGTTTGTTGGGTTTGTGTATAACCACTATAGCCGCAGTGCGAATCTCCTCAGGAAGGAGCCCCGACTGGTAGCATTCATTGTAAAGGCCCAGCAGGTGGGGTGCTAATTTTGCCGACACAGGCTTGAAGAGTTCGATAGGAGGTTCATTGGGACCCATTGCTTTACCGGAGCGCACCCCCGTTATGGCTTTTTGAATTTCCATCACTGTAATATCTGCCTCCAAGGCCTTACTATCCTGCAGGGAGAGACACGGCATTTTGATTGTGGTTAGTAACTCCACCGAAAACAAAGCCTGGGAGGCCTCAGGTACCCTATAAACGTCCTCAAAATAAGAGGCAAACGTATTTGCTATATCCTGAGGATCAGTAAGGAGCACTTTATCGGGGCCAGCTATCGCATGTACCCATCGAGTCGCTTGCTCTTTACGCTCCAACCACGCCAGGAGCTTGCCAGTACGCTCGCCCTGTTCATAGATGAGATGCCTGGTAGTCAAGGAACGCATCGTGGCCTCCTCTAATAGGAGTTGTCTGTAATCTTGTTGTTTGACATTGACAGAGTGTTGCGTATCAGGGTCAGGGGCTCGCGAGGGGCTGCTTCCAGGGCAAGTATGTTGGTTTCTAGTTCAGTAGCTGTCTTGGTGTCCATAACCAATAGTGCCGACTTCTGTCAGTTACCTGGATGCAGCTGGTTCATATCTATTCACTGCGTTATAATACCTAGTGGACATGGAACAGTGTAGTTCAAGAGACGACATTTTCTTACTTCACACTTGTCTCCTACAAGTTGCGCTCATTCCAATGAAGGGGATACTGCTCTCGAAGGAGGGTTTGCAGATTTTTGGTGCAAGTGCTCTTCAGGAAGTCTTTCACTTGTTGCACATTTACAAAGAAGTGTTGCTTGCCCTGAAGTATAACTCTAGGCGTGTCAGGTACATTAGAGCATCATCTATTTATGCTTGTCTCTGCTTCCTTTTGGCCGGGATGAATTTCTTCCCAGCTTCTTGCATGGCAGTTGTAAAGTCTGGGTATACTGTGAATTAATTCCCTTCAAAATTAAGTTGCCTCTTCTCTTTAGCTAGCCTCAATGCAACATCTCGATCGCGGTAGTACTCGAAGACCCAGCGATCGGTGCTCCCTCTCTACAACCATGTGAGGGGATAAGGAGTCTGCCCCAAAAATTGTGCGCAGCAGCCTCTCGATTAATTCTTCCACCCGACCAGTTTTCGCGCTTTCCGTTATCTCCAGTACACGTATATTATTGCGCCTAGAGTGCGCTTCCAGATCTTTGTTTTTGACCACTATCACTCTCAATAATTTGTCCATTAGCATCGAGGTGTCTTCCACATCCGAAATCCGGTGCTCCGCCTCTGTAATGCGCGCATCATGCTTTTCAAGCTTGTGCATTAAGGAGTCCATGCAGGTTGTCCTAGAGTCTATATTAGTCTCTATGGAATTGAGACCATGCTTCATGGCGAGCAGGAGCATTTTACCTCAGCATCCTGATTTTGTGTAGCCTCTTGGGTTTGGTCCATTCCTGTGTGTTCAGGTTCTTCTTGCTGTGCTCCCATCAGCTTCTTAAGTCCGAATGGTACCTCTGCTTGTTTTCCATCTGTTCTCCCTATTTCTAAGTATGAGACGCCTGCTACCAATATGAAGTTGTTGGTGTGTAGTCGTGAGTTACTGACAGAGGCCGCCCTTCCTTGTAGGGGACAGAGCTTGGGTTGTGGCTGCTTCTTATTATCTGTCAGTTAGTTGATGTACCCGTTTTTTTAGTATTGAGGGCTAAGGAGTTCAGCTAAGGTCGTATCCAATTGCTACTGATAAACTTTCACCTCACCAGGCTGCCACCGGCTACCTTCCTGCACTGCCTTGCAGCTGTAGGGGCAATACTTAGTTGCAGAGGTGTCTCGTACCCCTGCTCTGTAGGGGACAACCCGAGTGTTTACTAGTCACAATGGTGTGCAAGGTGTTATCCAGTTATCTGCTTTTATGCTGACATGCACTATATGTAACGTTTACTGCTATTTGGGGGGACCGGACTCGATGTTTAATAGCAGCCGCAGTTGGTCATGTATCGCTGGACCTCCTTCCTACAAAGATGTGCCCCTCGCAGCAGCCATGCACCAGATTACGCTGGGGGAGGGGATAGGCCTACTGTTGGAGCATTTCCACAGCGCTCTATCCCTCGAGCGCGCCGATATCTCGCCTGTACCAAACAGGAGCATCTTTTTGTTTCTATCCGCTCTCATGCTCTGCCACTGCACCCATCTGCCATGAAGAGTCCTGCCAGGTGCCATTGTGCCTTACATGTCCGTTGTTGTGGCCTCAGTGCCGGCATGGGAGGAGGGGGGTCTACTGTATACTGCAGTACCTTCCGTGTTCTCTGCTGACTATCCCTCTGTAGAGCCGATGCACCGTGCCCAGGTGGGAAGAAGTCCACCTCCGGTTGTCGTCCTCGGCCAGGCACCCCACCTGCCGTTGCTTGTGATGCGGGGCCTTGTCGGAACGCAGGCCTTGCGGCGTTACGTGATGGCTGCCCCAGATCCGCAGAGCGCCCGCATGTTAGTAAGGCCGCCGGCTTCATATGAAGTCAGTTTTCCGGAGTCGGCGCTGAAAGCTACAGCGAGTGCAGAGCCTTTCAATCTGTTCCGACCATCTTTGTTGCCAGCTAGTGTCCATTTCTGGGCAGGATAATGATGGATACATATTTTGGGCCGCTACAGCCTCACTGGTGTGCGGCCATCTGTGTGCTCGTCACCTAGTGGCTCCTTATATGTTTGCATTATTGGGGGCTTTTTGCATCTGGATTTTATTTTGTGGATTATGATTTTTTTGTGACATAGAGAAAGATTTGCATCTACAAGACAGTACGTTTTATCTCATACATTTCAAATATGATATTACATTGTGTTTGCTATGTTAATGTTATTATGTGTAACTGTTTGAATTATGTGTTGTATTTATTTGATATTAAATATGGCATTTTTTATAAGTTTGTTGCTTAATTATTGTGAAATATTTTTTAAATTATATATATTTTTAATATATCAGTGCTTATCAACTTTCTGAATTTATATAATCGGTTCACTGGTGTAATAAAATTTATAATAATATTAAAACAAAGAAAGATAATTTGGTTTGTTGGTTCAGAGTTTGTTGTAGTTTTAAGGTTTTTGGGAGGTTGATATTTAATTCAGAGTATGCTTTTGGCTATTATCTCTAAGTAATGTAGTCCTTTGTTATTTAGGAGGACTTTTAATTGTAGCAAGTCAAACATTCTTTTAGTTTGTTTGCTAAGTTTAGGATCAATTTAGGTAACAGATTGTTCTATTCTTAGTTTTTGGTAGCTTTGCTCTTTTTGTAATGCTTTGATAAATTTGTGTAATGTAGGCTGAGTTCTGCCTAGTGTGGATTTTGCCATCCTTCCACTGTGTTTTTTTTGTTTTGGCTTCCTGTGCCTAGGTACTGTCATAGACATTCCACCATGGTATCTGGTACTTGACTCGGCATCTATGTCCTGCAGTCTGCCAACCTAAGTATCTTCTAAATAGTCTGTTATGAGACATAGGGGCATATTATCAAGCCAGGCGATAAAATTATCGCCGCTTTAGCGGCAGAAAACTGCCGCTAAAACGGCGATAATGGGCTTGATAATATGCTCTATGGAATTCCAATTGAAGCCCGTGTTAGACGTCCTTCACATTTAACATGGCCTTCAATTGGAATTCCATAGAGCATATTATCAAGCCCATTGTCGCCGTTTTAGCGGCAGTTTTCTGCCGCTAAAGCGGCTATAATTTTATTGCCTGGCTTGATAATATGCCCCTAAGTTTGTCTTCTTTAGTTGGTTGAAAGGACTTTCTATTAGTAAGTTAGAGTGGGTGACTACCTCTGTGACAGGCAGGGCTGGAATGGGAACCAAAACTGGCCCTGGCAAAGTGCTCGGCCAGCCCCCCTAGGAGTTTGGGGTGTAGCCGAGCTGTTTGCCAAGGCCGGTTTTGGACGATTTTGTTACAGGGGCCGATTTTGCAGCTATGCTGCAAAAACGTCCCTGTAACAAAAATGGCCCCCAGGGGCCCAAAACCAGCCCCCACCCTGGCAGCTCACTGGGGAAATGCCCAGTGCCCGCTATGGCCAGTCCGGCCCTGGTGACAGAAACGTAGGCTAGTGCTATAAGCTTTTTGATTTGAAAAGTGAATGGGCTGTTAATGGAGTACTCTAAACTAAGAGCATGATTCTGAGATCCATTCCGCCTTTGCAGTGGTCGGGAAAATGCTGCCAAGTCAGCGACATCCCGACTGCCATATTCTGAGTATACAGCGGGGCTGGTCGTATTGTGTCAGAGTTGCCATGGTGGCAGATGCTGTGGCTCATAAAGAGCAAAATAGCTCTGGGCCCTGTTTGGGGCCGCTTTCTTCCTTTTTGACAACCTTTTCATGGCGGGATGAAACCCCTGCTTTCCCCACTGCCGTCCCATCAGGATCCTGGCTGCCATTTTTTGGCAGTTTGACTGCCCTTCTCGTGCGGTTGGACAGATGAGGAGGCGGCGGTCGGACCACCACCTACAGTACAGCGGTCTCAAGACCTCCGTCCTCGGAATCAGGTACTAAGGGTAGATTTTTGGAGGTGTCACCATATACTTTGATGAAAGTGATAGTAATAGCCTTGTAAGGCTGCATGGGGGTATATATTTTTTGAATTATTTGAATAACGGCTTGTTCAAAGTCAAGAATTATTGTTTGAGAGTAGTATTTACTTGTTTTATGCAATTTAGGAGTACATAGTAGGTGCTGCTTTGTTTGTTTGGTAGTGAAGCATATAAGAAAGGGATATTGGTGTTTGGAACTTCACCATGTATGGTGTATATCTGAGTGAATGATTTGGGACACATTGTAAAGGTCCCATCCATTATTCAGGTTTGGCATTGGTAAGTAAGTTTACTGTAAAGAGAAAATTAGGATTCATTTTACATTATTTAGATTGTCATGTAAAAAGAAGGCTTCCTCATTATGTGTTATTTTTAAATGGTAAGGTATGTGTGTGGCTTGGTATGTTCCAAGGGGAAGGTGGGGTATGGCTGGTGGCTTTTTTAGTGCATGAAATTAAGTGTTTTAAAGTGAGGATAGGTGGTAGTTGGCCTGTTACATGTATGGGGACTTTGGGTAGTAGGTCTTTTTTAAGGATTTTGCTTGTAGGTTCCTAATAGCTACTGCTTGCCTCTCATATGTCATGTACAATTCCTCTACTATTTCTGCCACATTTGGTGGGTAGTTGTGCTCTTTAACATGAATTACAAAGCATTTGACTTTTTACATGTTATTTTATATGCGATGATTTATGTGTTTCCGATATTTAGGTCATCGCAAGCTTTTTGTCGATGATATGTGTGTGGTCGATGTTAGTGATTTCTATTGTTAGGTATATGGAGTCGATATTTTTATTCTCCATAATTAATTTCTGCCATTAATGTATGTTTAACAATATTTGTTGGAGCGATATTGAGCCAGTGATCCGGTGGTCATGGCTCTAAGCATTGCTGGAAGCAAAGGCTCTGGGCTGACAAGTCCAGAAAAAACTGCTATGGGGCACGTCACACCGGCTTATATGCCTGTGAGAACTGACATGCCTTTGACTGGCCTTCTTGAAGAGCGAGGGTCAAAGTGATGACCCGATAGCACCCCTGCCCTCAAATAACATTTTCAAAAGAAATAGGGGGCAGGAAATGGGGGCAGGAATACAGCCCTGACACTCCTGATAATGAGTCACTGCTGATAGTGGTGTTGTTCAAATGGGTCATTGCATTCACTTCTTTAATGTAGAGAGTGTGTTTATTTCACATTTTTTCTGATCTAAAATTAGCCAGTTTTACTGAGTCAGTTTTGCATTGTAAGCAGTGATCAAATGTTTAATAGCACACTCCATTTCTTGATGTCTGGCTACAAGTTTATGGTTTGCTGAACCTCTCATCATATTGTCCCAAATCATGGCCTTTTCTGCTAACCATAAAGTTGGGGACTATGTTACAGATCCCATGTTTAACTCCAAGTATGCATGAAAGTTATTACTGACGAGTGTTGCCTCAGTTGGGAGCTAATATCTGGATGTATTTATCCTCTACCACTTGTTTGTAGATGTGCTATAACCTAGTTCAAGTGTTGTTATATGGAATGACAAATGATCCATGATTCCACCTACCACTATGAAGCAAGAAGAAAAGAATTTGGTGACAGACAAGTAAATAACAGTGCTGATTCTATGTAAACAGAACAAGAATGTATATTACTTATCTTTGGAATGGGTTAGATGCCAATGGTCCTTAAGACCATGGGCATTCATAATGTCGTAGCATTGCTTTTCTTTTGCATTGATTTGTCTATAGAGTCCGTCCTGTCAATGAATGGGTCTGCTGATATATTTCAGCCTCTTCCAATAAATTATTTTACATTGCCAAACTCCTTAGAGAGTCCAGAGACGTTTGAGAAAAAAGCAGTAATTTATTGTTGATTTGTGCGTATACTGATCCTATTATTAATATCATATTAATGGTACTTATCTTGTTGAAGACGTACAGTCTCGTGGTGTTTATCTACATCGTTTGGATTGTACAAGCTAATGCTTTATGGATACGTATGATGACTGTCAACCAGGAAGTTTTGGAAGCTATCTTGGAACGTGGCTTGAAGCTGAGTCCAAGAAAGAAAGCTTAAAAAAAAGAAAAGTGACCCTCTAGATATGGTGGGAGGGATCCCTCAGGGACCGTGCTGGGGATAAAAAGCTTTCTTTTTAAATGTTGCTATGGACTTGGTGATGCACCTTCAAGTCCGCGGCAAAAAGTTTAAAAAAAGCAAAGCACGGGCTCCCATACTTTGTTTACTACAGGCCCCTGGGTGGGCCAGGTCCCAGGGACATTATGAAAATGATGGAGGGGGTGCACGGGCCCCTCTCCTTGGGATATTCGAAGCCCTGGGGATCGCCACCTCCCCGAGGCAGCGGAGGAGCCATGAAGCTTGTGGGGGGATGAGGTCCCTTTGCCTCCTGAAGACCTCAGGACTAAAGTGGACTTCTTCCCCAATGAGTAGATCACTGCCCCGCCACCTCCCCGGGGCACAGAAGTAACTTTAATATATATGAGGAGCCTCAAATCTCCACCACTGCCCCAGGGACCGCCACCTCCCTGGGCTAAATATGAGAAATGTAGGGAGGCCACATGACCCCCTGCAACCCAGGGTACCGCCACCTCCTCAGGCTAAACTGAAATAGTAAGGTGTGGGGGGGCTGTGGTCCCCCCACACAGTCCCAGGGACCGCCACCTCCCTGGGGCACAAATCAAATATTGAAGGGGGTCCGTTGTAAACCCACGTGGACCACCACCTCCCCTCCCTGAGATAAATGTAAACAAGGAAGGTGGGCCCAAGGCCACCCTCCAGGAGCTATACCTGGTCCTGGAGATAACCACACCCCAGGGCTGGCTCCAGCAATGTCCTTGGGTACCCACCCCGGGTCGCCTAACCCCGGGACATTGCCGTTTGCTTTGCTATGGTGGGAGCACCACTCTCCCATGCCATAGCAAACAGTGTGCTCTGCTTTGAGCAAGTGAGACCATTTTGCTCTCACTTGCTCAAAGTGGAGCACACTTTGCTTTTACACACAGGCAGCTGCCTGTCAGTATCGCTGTGTGTAAAAGCAATGCTGTCTCCTGCAGGAGGCGGGGAGCCGGCAGGGACTGCGGGGATCTTCAAGCGCCCCTAAGAAAATGGGCTGCACCGCAGAATGGGATCCCCGGGGCTCAAAATGGTTCAGAAGGGGGACCATTTGGCCCCCTCTCTTTAGAGAAAAAAAAATTTAAAAAAGAAAAGGCCTGGCCCGGGGAATGGGGTCCTGGGGCCCAAAATGCCTGGAGAGGGGGGGGTCATCGGCCCTCCTCGACTTTTAATAAATATATATATATATATATTCACTTAAAAAACCATAGGTTTCACACACGTTATAGTTAGGAATTAGCATTTAAAGAACCTTGCAAATTCACTGAAAAAACAATAGGTTTCACACACGTTATAGTTAGGAATTAGCATTTAAAAAACCTTGCAAATTCACTGAAAAAACCATAGGTTTCACACATGTTATAGTTAGGAATTAGTATTTAAAAAACCTTGCAAATTCACTGAAAAAACCATAGGTTTCACACATGTTATAGTTAGCTGGACATTTCACTCGTACAAAACCATTGAAATTCCCCCGTTATAGTTAGTTCAGCTTACTATAACTTGCGCGTCCGCAATCCACTGCTGATGACGTCACGTATTACATCACTCATGACATGGTCAGTGACATCACTGATGACATCACTGATGACATCTCAAATGACATCACTGATGACATCACTGATTACATCATCCATTGAGTATGTGTTTCTGAACAATTTTAATATGTTTAATATATATAGGGAAAGGCCTGTTGAAGAATAAGTGGGTGTACAAGTGTGTAAGTGGATGATTTTCTGTGGTGCGTAACTGACTCTATAAGTGAGTCATTAAATGTATCTTACTGCAGACTAGTGACTAAACTGTGTAAATGTTTGTATGTGTCTGTATGTTGGTGTATAAGTGGCTGCATGGTTTTGCGAATAGCTATATGAGTGTCTATATGAGTTATTGATTGCTTGTCTCAGTATCTGTATGGATTCCTGAGTGTTTGTGTGGGTAGGGTGTGTGTGACTCTATGCATAGATGTGTGAGTGGGTGATTCTATGGGTGCATGGTTTTAAGAGTGCATCTGTGATGGACTGTATGGTTGAGTGAGTGTATGTATGGGTGTGTTAGGGATTTAATGTATATCTCAGTGGTACATTTGTGACTAACTACATATGTGAAAGGCAGTATATATGCGTGTAAGAGTATATAAGTGGGTAGATGTGAGAGTGTGTGATTGTGAGAGTGACTGTATGGATGAGTGTGTGCTTGTATCAATGATTCTATAAGAGCGTAAGAATGTGGTACTATTTTTATGAGTAAGTGAACTTGAGTGTGTATAACCGCATAGGTGAGTAAATGGGAGTGTGATTATTTGCATGACTGACTAGGTGTGAGAGTACATCTATGGATGACTGGTGGTGTGTGAGTGTCTATATAGGTGTATAAATGCATATGATAGTCTTGTATGGAGTGACTGTAAGTGTGAGTGACTGTACAGGTGAATGAGTGGAGGTGTATGTAGACCTAAGAGTTAATAAGTGGGCATGTAGTTATTGGTATTGCAGTATGTATGGTTTTGAGAATGGAACTCTGAAATTTTGAGTCGGTGTATCAAAGGTTATATTAGGGTGTGAGAAGATGTGCTAATTTATCACATGGATGACGTCATCAGTGATGTCATCAGTGATGTCATTTGAGATGTCATCAGTGATGTCATGAGTGATGTCACTGACCATGTCATGAGTAATGTAACCATGTCATGAGTAATGTAATATGTGACGTCATCAGCAGTGGATTGCGGGCGCGCGAGTTATAGTTAGCTGAACTAACTATAACGGGGGAATTTCAATGGTTTTTTACGAGTGAAATGTCCAGCTAACTATAACATGTGTGAAACCTATGGTTTTTTCAGTGAATTTGCAAGGTTTTTTATGTTTAAAGTATTTTATTCATTTAGTCAGCCCGACACTCCAAGCTCGTACAACGCAATACAGAGTCAGCAAATGAAGAGAGGCAAGAGCCTTGCTGAACACAACATTTTGGTACAAACATCCCCCGCCACCCCAACACCCCAACACCCCCAGCCCCGCCCAACTCCCCCCCCACCCACCCCACCCACTGTCCAGTGCGCTACAAACATACAGTCCCACTCTCAAAGCCACAGGTAAGTGCAGAGGAAGGTCTTGTCTCTCTCACTGATCGGGCACTAGCGGGCTCGTAAGCCTCAGGAGGCGAAGGTACCTCGGACAGGTGAGCTCCCTGAACTCTGTGAGCAGCAGAGAGTGGAAAGGTTGCCACAAGTCGTCAAATTGCATTACATCCCCAGCCGCCACCAAGGACAACTTCTCCATACCCAGCACATGCCAAAGACGGTGGAGCCAGCCTATCAACGTGGGTACCGTGTCTGTACGCCAATATATCAAGATGTTCTGCACCGCAGATCCAAGTGCAATGGCGATCTGCCTGCCCCGTCTAGACCTGAGGGGATACATGAGGTCATTTGGGAGTCCTAGCAAGGTATATGCCGGGAAGCGAGGGAGCACTATGCCGAAATGGGAATCAATTTCATCCAGCACTTCCTTCCAATAGCCAGTTAATAAAGGACAGTCCCAGAGAATGTGCGTGAGCGTGCCCCGTTGTCCGCACCCTCGCCAGCAAGTGTCCGGCTTACTGTGGTCAAACTCATGAATCCGCTCAGGCGTATAATACCAGTAGGTGGACACCTTAGTAAAGGTGTCAGTGAGGCCCATATGATACACTGAGTGGCGCGCCCTATAGGATATGCGTTCCCAGTCTTTGGGGCTCAAGACCCTCCCAAGCTCCCGTTCCCATCGTGACCTCCCAGGATTGTGGAAGTGTGTCGGAGGCAATTGCAAGAACTTATACAGGTCAGAGATGAGTTTCGAATCCGACGTACGGGACAACAGCCATCTCTCACACGGCGAGAGCCGCCTGTCCGCCACATCCCTGACCTGCGGCTGAAGGGCCCAGTGTCGGACCTGCATATAGCGGTGTCTCTCCGTTTCGGGAAGGGAGAATTCCACCCGGAATTGTGTGAACGGGATGACACCCTCGGGGCCATACAGGTGACATAAGGCCCTGCACCCTGCCCGTCGCCAATGTGTAAAGGCTCCCTTCTCCATCCCAGGGGTGAAGGCGGGATTGTCCACCAGCGGCGAAAGCGGCGACGGAAAAGTGGTAAGCTCATATCTAAGATAGGTCGCATCCCAGACCCGCAGAGGTACTCTAGTGACGAAAGAGGCGTAAAGATTCTTAGGCCGGTGGGACCGGTGCAGGAACGGTATCTCTTGCAGAGGCTGCCCTGCCACCGCCTGGTCCTGGAAAAGCCAGTGCTTATCCGACTCCCACCTGCACCATTCAACCAGATATCTCAAGTGCGTCGCCTGAAAGTATTTACGGAAATCAGGAATACCTAGACCTCCAGCTTCAGGAGACAAGAGGGAGAGGGCCCTGCGCAACCTAGGCTTCTTCCCTTGCCAGACAAAATGGGCCACGTCCGACTGCAGTTGCTGTATCCACCCCTTAGGCGGCGGCAGCAGCAGAGCCCGAAATAAGTAGAGCACTTGTGGCAAAATCGTCATCTTAACGGCGGCGATCCTACCCAACCAGGCCAGAGTGCCGCGGTTCCAGCGGCCCAGCTCACTCTTGATCTTGGCGCCCAAAGCCGAGTAATTGGCTAAGACCATGGCCGGCAGCGTGGGGGCAATTTGAATCCCCAAGTACGGTACCGCTTCCGAGGACCAGAGCAACGGGAACCTGTTCTGCAAATGCGCCTTGGTAGCAGGTGCCAGGGAGATATCCAAAGCCACCGATTTCCCCATATTTACTTTAAAGCCCGAGACCGCGCCGAACGCTGCCAACTCCTCCATACAGGCCGGAAGTGATGTCCGGGGGGCAGCCAACGTAAAGATGACATCGTCCGCGTAGAGACTGACCGCATGGGTAAATCCCCCCATCCGTATCCCCTCCACCGCCGGTCGCGTCCGCACTCTTTGCGCAAACGGCTCCATGTAAAGAGCAAAGAGCAAGGGAGAAAGTGGACAGCCCTGCCTGGTGCCTCTCTCTATCGGAAAGGCTGCGGAGGTGTAGCCATTCACTCGGACCACTGCCGAGGGCCCCTTATAGCAATTGAGGACCATAGTGCGAAACCGGTCCCCAATACCTGCCTTCATCAGCACTTGCTCCAAGAAGGGCCAGTGCACGCGATCAAACGCCTTTTCCGCGTCAACCGTGAGCATCATCCTCTCACCCGGGATCCTGGAAGCCTTTTCCAGCAGGTGGACCACCCGCTTTGTATTATCCACCGTCTGCCGCCCCGGAACAAAACCCGCCTGGTCCGGATCAACAAGGCCAGGTAGATGGAGCGCCAGGCGGCTCGCCAAAATCCCAGTATAGAGTTTCAGATCTACATTTAGGAGAGAGATTGGGCGATAAGAGCCACAGTGTTTAGGATCTTTCCCCGGTTTGGGTATGACCGTGACGGAGGCCCTCAGGAGGTCGGGCGGGATGGCGCCCGATTCCGAAAACGAGTTGAAAAGGCGGGTGAGGATAGGAGCTAATGACCCACAGAACGTCTTATAAAAGAGGGCCGAGTAGCCATCCGGGCCCGGTGCTTTACCATGCTTGAGTCTGGCAATAGCTGTCACCACCTCCTCTACAATGATGGCCCTATCCAGCTGGTCCGCCTGCAGGGGGTCCAAAGAGGGCAGAGTAACCGAGTCCAGGTAGGAGGACATGGCCGGTACATCCGGCGGGTCACCCGCATAGAGGTTTCCATAGAACTCTCGGAACGCGGCCGAGATGCAGGCATCGTCCGTCACCGCACCGCCCCTGGGGTCAGAAAGCTCTTTCACCAACAGGCTTTGTCGAGTGGCCCGGAGCCTGTTGGCCAACAATTTGCCACAGCGATCCCCCCCGTATAGAATGCGTGGCGCAACCGTAAGGCCGCATATTCCGCCCGATCCATGTCTAAGGCGGCAAGCAGTTTCCTCGCTGCCTTAAGCTGTCGCCAAATCCTCGGCGCCCCAGTTCTGCGGTGGATCAACTCCAATTCCCGGACCCTATCAGTAAGCTCATCCCTCTTGATCTGGCGCTCTCTATTTTCGGCCGCGGAGATCGACAGAAATTCCCCCCGGAGGACGGCCTTCAAAGCCGCCCACTGGGTGGCCCTGGTGGTATCGGAGTTATCATTGTGTGCCAAATATTCACGAAGGACCCGTGTAATACGGTCCGTTACCGTTTTCCTGTGGAGCAATGTATCTCGGAGGCGCCAGACCCTCGCCGGGGCGACAGACGGCGGCAGGCAAAAAGTAGCCTCAACAGGAGCATGATCCGACAAGGAAATAACCCCCATGTCCACAGCAGACGCTAGGGTCTGCACCGGGGAGGTGACCAAGAGGTGGTCAAGCCTCGCATAAGTCTTGTGTGCATGGGAGTAGTAGGAGTAATCCCTGTCTACAGGGTGTTTATGACGCCAGAGGTCCTGGAGGTCCACCTCCGCAAGTCTAGCCTTACAACCAGCCGAGAGTTCCCCAACTTGCGGGGAGCGCTGCGCCGACCAATTGATAGCTGAATCAAAGACCATGTTAAGGTCTCCCCCGAGAATAATATGTCTATCCGACGAGGCCGAGATCTCCTCTACCGCAGACTGCAGGAACCGCTCCTGCCTATCATTGGGACTATAGAGGGAGCCGATCGTGATTGTAATGCCTCCCACCCGAAACCTATGCGCCAACATCCTCCCCTTGATTTCTGCAAATTTATGGACGGGCTCCCCTCTAAAATGTCGAGCCACTAGGATCGCCACCCCCGCAGTCTTGTTGGGGCCGGGGGAGAAGAACTGCAGCGGAAACTTACAAGAGAGTAGCCGGTGTGTGTCCTGCGGTAGCAGGTGGGTTTCCTGAAGGAGGCATATGTCCGCGTGAGTGTGTTCCAACAGGGAGAGCACCACACGCCGCTTCACAGGGTTGTTCAGACCCCGGACATTCAGAGTCACAATCTTAAAGGTATGAGGAGGCATAGTGGGAAATATGTGTTAAGTCGCGAGCGTCTGTCGAGGTGGCCCGCGCGGGCGGACCCACTCCCCCCAGCTCCAACCTCGAAGCATTCTCCCAAAGGCAATATACCAGGCCCCCCCCTAGCGCAGCGCCACCTCTTACCAGCCCTTAGCCTCAAAGTGTCCCAGTCGCCCACCGCCCCTCTGCCAACTCCCCAATCCTCCGCCCCATGCATCTCTCCCTCAACACAGAGCAAGACATGGTGAAGATACACAGACCAGACAACAAATCCTAGCACAGCGCAATGGACAACTCTATCCCCCACACCCAACTCCCACAACCCCTCCCGGAGCCCCAACACCCCCAAACCCCCCCTCCCTCCAAACCCAAAACACCGTCCTCGTCCCCCGAAACAGGTAGGCAAGGAAACCATTGTTCAAGGCCGGCCCAAAGGCAAGTCTGTGGAAAAGTCCCAAAAGTGGACGTCCAGCCACCACACCACCTCTGCTCCCCCCCCATCCACCAGGCCCCCGAACCTGTAGAAGAAGCGAAGTCGATCTCCCCCCGGAGAAATCCTAGGCAGTCAAAGCGGCCAGTCCTGATGCTGTGTCCCTGGCGACCTCACGCACCGCATTATCCCTTTCCGCCCGGATAGTAGGCGAGTCCGGCCGCACCGAAGAAGCCGGTGACCCCCGACCCGGGATCGACTGCCAGCCATCCCTGGTGATCCGGCGGCGACGCGGAGTGGGGGCATCGTCGTCAGTCGCTGTGATGCCCAATACGGAACAGGTGTCGTGAAGAGAACGCAGGTGATGCAATATTCCGTTCCAGCGGAAAATAATCCTGAAAGGGTGGCCGCAGGAGTATTGTGTGTCATGCTCCCGCAGGAAATCAGTCACAATTTTAAAGGATTTGCGTTTCTGTAGAGTGACCACCGAGAGGTCCTGAAAGAGGGCCACCCTATGGCCCCTGAATTCCAAAGCCTGCTTAGTGCGAGCCACCCGTAGAATCCGTTCCTTCAGAGGGTAGTCCGGCAGGTAGGCCAGAAGATCGGGGGGAGGCGCCGGGGCACTGCGCCGCTGGCCCACTCTATGTGCCCTATCAATCCGGAGAGGAAAGTCCGTCGGCTCCCCCAGTACCTCCCGGAATAAATCCTGCAAGTAAGTGGCTGCATCTTCTCCCTCTTCTCCGAGTGGAACGCCCCGGACTCTGATGTTGTTTCTCCGGGAACGGTTCTCGAGGTCCTCCACGTGGGACTGTAGATCAATTTGCTGGTCCCGGAGCCTGATCCCTTCCCGCTGGAGCTGTGCGATTTCCTCGTCCCGGGCATGTCCCGCCTCCTCCACAGAAGATACCCTTTCCCCCAGGCCATCAACCGCTCGCCGGACCTCGCGCATCTCCTCTGCCACCTCCTGCTTGAGAGTCTGGAAGTCCTCGCGTAGGGAGCTGAAGAGAGACTCCAGGAACGATCTGGTGACTGGCGGCTCCCCTCCACTTGCCCCCTGCGAACTCCTAGCCGGGCCCGGGGAGGGCTGCCCCTGGTCCTGCCTTGCGCTGCCCCGGTGCAACAGTTCCGGTAGGGTGCGTTCACCCTTCTTGCTCCCCTTAGTGCCAGCCATCCTGGGCGCCAAATGAAAAAGTTCAAACCGCACCCAACGGCGGCAGTGATTCTTACACCGCCCAGCCACCCGACGGGCCCGGCCTCCGTCCGCTCCTGCAATACAGTCCAACACTCAGTCCCCACCTCCTCGGGCTCCCCGGGCATTGCTCCTGCCGAGGTGTCGTCCACGAGCCGTAGCACCCCTCCACACAATGTTCACCCCGGGCGGCTTCCAGCCCATGCACCAGACGGGGCCAACGGGACACCAGAGTCAGATGTTGCAACGAGTCCTGAGGCCGACAGGGCCCGAGGCGCACCTCCAAGCCCGCACCACCTCCCAGGCAGCTTCCATGGGGGGGACTTCCCGGCGCCCCGAGCCAGTCCAGGCAGGGCCCTCGAGGACCACGGCTCCACTCCTAACCCGCCCACAGCCAAAGATCCGCCGGTCCACCCAGCGGGGCACCGACCGCTCGCTGCCTCGTCAGCTGTCGCACATCAGCACACTCAGCGGCTCCACTCTAGGCCTCACCGCCGGCCTCCGCGCAGCGCCCCAGGCTCGCGTAGGTACGGAGGCGGATCCAGCAGCACTTCCGGTCGGCCACAGCCTCCGATGTCGCGGCGCGTCAGCCCCAAGCCGCCGGCTAGACCATCCGGGGACATCAGCACACCCTGCGGCTCCACTCCAGACCTCACCGCCGGCCTCCGCGCGGCGCCCCAGGCTCGCGTAGGTACGGAGGCGGATCCAGCAGCACCTCCGGTTGGCCGCAGCCTCCGATGTAGCGGCGTGTCAGCCCCAAGCCGCCGGCTATACCATCTGGGGCACAACTCGACCTCTCAGCTAGGTCCGCGAGGTCCCCACTGCACCCGCCGTCGCCGGCTAGTGCCGATGGGGGGAGATCAGCGGTACAGAAGGCGCTCAGGGGCCCGGGCCGGAGGAGCTCGCAGAGGTCGCGTCCACCTACGCCGCCATCTTGGCCACGCCCGCAAGGTTTTTTAAATGCTAATTCCTAACTATAACATGTGTGAAACCTATGGTTTTTTCAGTGAATTTCAAAGGTTTTTTAAATGCTAATTCCTAACTATAACGTGTGTGAAACCTATGGTTTTTTCAGTGAATTTGCAAGGTTTTTTAAATGCTAATTCCTAACTATAACGTGTGTGAAACCTATGGTTTTTTAAGTGAATTTAAAAGGTTTTTTAAATGCTAATTTATGAATGTATTATTATATTTTTTAAATATTTAATTTACAATAAGCTACCTATGTATATAGTTATAGATTGACTTTATCCTGTAATATGTAATGGCTCAGCTCTTTTTTTTTTTTTTATTTGGATAAAGTTGAACAGCATAGTTAATATCTTCTATAAACTTATAACCACTTTAAACATTATTATTATTTTTTTAAGGGTTTTTGACCATGCGCGCACCGTGCGCGCATGGTGCGCGCATGGTGCACGCATGCGTACGTGCTCCGTGTGCGCATGCGTACGTGCTCCACGTGCGCATGCGTACGTCGTGCTTGCTCCGTACGCGCGTGCTCTGTACCCGCATTCACGCGTGCTCCGTACGCGTGTGCTCCGTACGCGAATGCACGCGTGCTCCGTACGCGCATGCTCCGTACGCACATGCGTGCGTGCTCCGTGCACGCACGGTGCATGCACGGCAAGTCATGTGATTTAGAAACAACACTTTTCATTGGTTTATAGTAGTTTCAGGTCATGTGATTAAGAAACAACACTTTTCATTGGTTTATAGTAGTTTCAGTTCCAGAAACTTCCAACACCACACCCACTCCCCTCATTATTTCTTCTGATTCCCTGGGAGAAGGAGCTGAGCAGCTTTTCCAGTACTCCAGTACTTGAGAATGGCAGAGCAGCAGTCATCTTCTGGGAGTGAGCAGGAGACCCTTGTGAGACAGAGGAAACAGAAAGACTCTTTTATCTGGCAATTTTTTAGATTTCCAGAGGGGCAGAAGAAGGTGAATGCTCCAAAAGTCACCTGCACTATTTGTGGTGTTGTCTTATCAAGAGGAGATCCTAAAAAGAAATACTCTTTTAGTATTTTCACTATGATCAGGCACGTTAAAGGAGTACATCCTGTGGCTTTTGCTCGAGCTGCTAGAGACAACCCTCCAGCAGCTCAGCCGAGCACATCCGCAGCAGCTCAGCCGAGCACATCATCGGCAGCTCAGCCGAGCACTTCATCTGCAGCTGCAGCTTCACCTGCTTCTGTTCCTCTGGATATACACCCTCTGTTCAAGAGGGTGCATATACGGTGCAATGCGTGCAATGCTCTTCTCTCTTATGGGGACACCAGCTAATAGAGAGCAAGATACAGCAGCACACATGTGGCACCCTATAATTTTTTTCTTTTTTTTGTTCCTCTGTTCCTCAATTAACACAACGGCTCTTTTTAGAGCCACCTAACATCTAAACACTTAAATTTAATTTTTAATCCTATTTTCCTATGATTTTTTTTCCGCCGTGCGCGCACCATGCGCGCACCTCACGACGGTGCGTGCACCCCGCGATTTTTTAACAAAAAATAAAATGTTTTTTTCACCCTTCAGGGTCCTTCAGGGACCCCCTGACAAAAGCTAGGGGGTCAGGAACTCTGTACCCTGCCCCCTTTTCACGTTCTCCACCTTTCTTTTTCACTGTCACACACAAAATGGCGGACAACACTTCCTGATTTCGACCGATTCGAATGTTGACTGACATGTAACCACCAATCACAATTACGCTCGCGCACGTTAAGGTGCGCGCACCGTGCGCGCACCGTGCGCGCATATAGATATTTATGTACTTTTAACTGCAATTTTCTCAGGAACTACTGAACAGATTGACACCATATATGCAAAAGGCACATCCCTGACCTGAGGACTACCTCTTTGCCAAATTTCAAGTAATTCTGTTCTGCCGTTCGGGCTGTACCTTTGACTAAAGGTCCTATGGGAAAATGCATGGGGAAAACGCGTTTTGGGACCCCCCTTTTTTCTCAGCCCCCGCTTGACGAATCACCCCGAGACTTCCAGGGTAGGAGCTGAGCGGAGCGCCCCATTAGTTTTGAACATTTCGCGAGGATTCGTCAACCGGCGCAAAAGTTATTCAAAATAGAATTTTCAGATATCCTATGGAAACACGGTCCTAACTATAACCATGTACTGGCGACCGCCAGTAGATAATATATATATATCTATATCTATATATATATATATATATATATATATATATATATATATATATATATAAACATATATATAACGTGCGCGAGCGTAATTCTGATTGGTGGTTACATGTCAGTCAACATTCGAAGCGGTCGAAACCAGGAAGTGTCGTCCACCATTTTGTGTGTGACAGTGAAAAAGAAAGGTGGAGAACGTGAAAAAGGGGCAGGGTACAGAGTTCCAGACCCCCTAAATCGCGAGGTGCGCGCACGGTGCGCGCATGGCCGAAAAAAATCATTAAAAAAATAGAATTCAAAATCAAATTTAAGTGTTTAGATATTTGGTGGCTCTAAAAAGAGCCGTTGTGTTAATTGAGGAACAGAGGAACAAAAAAATGAAAAAAATTATGGGGTTCCGCATGTGTGCTGCTGTATCTTGCTCTCTATTAGGGGAATGCTGGTGTCACCATAAGAGAGAAGAGCATTGTACGCATTGCACCGTATATGCACCCTCTTGAACAGAGGGTGTATATCCAGAGGAACAGAAGCAGGTGAAGCTGCCGCTGCAGATGAAGTGCTCGGCTAAGCTGCCGATGATGTGCTCGGCTGAGCTGCTGCGGATATGCTCAGCTGAGCTGCTGGAGGGTTGTCTCTAGCAGCTCGAGCAAAAGCCACAGGATGTACTCCTTTAACGTGCCTGATCATCGTGAAAATACTAAAAGAGTATTTCTTTTTAGGATCTCACAAATAGTGCAGGTGACTTTTGGAGCATACACCTTCTTCTGCCCCTCAGGAAATGTAAAAAATTGCCATATAAAAGAGTCTTTCTGTTTCCTCTGTATATGTAGCACAAGGGTCTCCTGCTCACTCCCAGAAGATGACTGCTGCTCTGCCATTCTCAAGTACTGGAGTACTGGAAAAGCTGCTCAGCTCCTTCTCCCAGGGAATCAGAAGAAATAATGAGGGGAGTGGGTGTGGTGTTGGAAGTTTCTGGAACTGAAACTACTATAAACCAACGAAAAGTGTCATTTCTTAATCACATGACCTGAAACTACTATAAACCAATGAAAAGTGTTGTTTCTTGGGGAGCACCTGAGTAAAATGATGACAGCAAGAGTGATGCCTGGGTCATTGGATGAGTGCATGGGTTTTGCCTGAGAGAATGGATAAGTGCTTGGATAGTGCCTGAGTGAATGGTTGAGTGCAAGAGTAGTGCCTCCGTAGTGATTGCATGAGTACATGGGCAGTGTCTGGCTGATTGCATGAGTGAAGGGATAGTGCATGGGTGATTGGATGGGTGCATGGGAAGTATCTGAGTGAAAGTATGAGTGCAAGGCTAATGCCTGGGTCATTTGATGAGTGCATGGGTAGTGCCTGAGTAAATGGATGAGTGCATGGATAGTGCCTGAGTGAATTGTTGAGTGCAAGAGTAGTGCCTGAGTGATTGCTTGAGTGCAGAGGTAGTGCCTGTATGAAAGGAAGAATGCAAGGGCAATACCTGGGGTACCCTATTAGTGTATTAGTTGTGCCTGAGAGAATGCATGAGTGCATGGGTAGTACCTGATTGAATGATTGAGTAGAACAATAATGCCTGAGTGATTGCACGACTACAGAGCTACTGCCTGGATGATTGGATGAGTGCATGGGTAGTGCTTGACTGTAAGGATAAGTGCAAGGAAAATGCCAGGGTTGTTGCATTAGTGTGTGAGTTGTGTCTGACAGAACAGCCGAGTGCATGGGTGGTACCAGTATGAAAGGATGAGTGCAAAGGTAATGCCTGGGTCATATGATGCGTGTAAACGTACTGTCTAAGACAAAAGATGAGTGCATTAGTAGTACCAGATTGATTGGTTGAGTATATGAGTGCTCCCTGAGTGATTGCATAAGTGCATGTGTATTGCCTGGGTGATTGCATCAGTGCAGCAGTACTGCCTAGGTGAATGGATGACTGCATGTGTAGTACCTGAGTGACTTTATGAGTGCAAGGGTAATCCCTGGGAACTTAGATGAGTGCATGGGTACTGCATGATTGAATGCATCAGTGAAAGGAAGTGCGTGGGTCATTGGATGAGTGCATGGGTATTTTCTGCGAAAATAGATGAGTGCATGGGTAATGCCTGTGTGAATGGTTGGGTATATAAATAGTGCCTGAGTGATTGGATGAGTGCAGAGGTATTGCCTGGGTGATTGCATGAATGCATAATTACTGCCTAGGTGATTTGATGAGTGCATTGTTAGTGCCTAAGTGACTTCATGAGTGCAATGTAATGTCTGGGTGCTTAGATCAGTGCATAGGCAGTGCCTGAGTAAAATGATGACACTGAGAGCAGTGCCTAGGTCATTGGATGAGTTCATGCGTAGTGTCTGAGAGAATGGATGAGTGCTTGTGTAGTGCTTGAGTGAATGTTTGAGTGCAAGAGTAGTGCCTGAGTGATTGCATGAGTACATGGGTAGTGTCTAGGTGATTTCATCAGTGCAGGGTTAGTGTGTGGGTGAATGTGTGAATGCATGAGATGTACCTGAGTGATAGGATGAGTGCAAGGGTAATGCTTGGGTCATTGGATGAGTGTATGGGTAGTGCCTGAGGGAATGAATGAGTACATGGGTAGTGCCTGAGTGAATGGTTGAGTGCTAGAGTAGTGCCTGCGTGATTGCATGAGTGCATGGGTAGTGCCTGGGTGATTGCATGAGTGCAGGGGTAGTGCCTGCATTATTGGATGAGTGCATGGTAGTGCCTGAATGGAAGGATGGGTGCAATGGTAATGCCTTAGTCATTTGACGAGTGCATGAGTAGTGCCTGAGTGGATGGATGAATGCATTGGTAGTGCCTGAGTGAATGGCTGAGTGTAAGAGTAGTGCCTGAATGATTGCATGAGTGCATGGGTAGTTATAGGGTGATTGCATGAGTGCAGAAGTATTGCCTGGGTGATTGGATGAGTGCAGAGGTACTGCCTGGGCAATTGAATGAGTGCATGGTTAGTGCCTGAGTTACTTCATGAGTGCAAGGGTAATGTCTGGGTGCTTAGATCAGTGCATTGGTAGTGCCTGAGTAAAATGATGACACTGAGAGCAATGCCTAGGTCATTGGATGAGTTCATGCGTAGTGTCTGAGAGAATGGATGAGTGCTTGTGTAGTGCTTGAGTGAATGTTTGAGTGCAATAGTAGTGCCTGAGTGCTTGCATGAGTACATGGGTAGTGTCTAGGTGATTTCATCAGTGCAGGGGTAGTGCGTGGATGAATGTATGAATGCATGAGAAGTACCAGAGTGAAAGGATGAGTGGAAGGGTAATGCCTGGGTCATTGGATGAGTGTATGGGTAGTGCCTGAGGGAATGGATGAGTGCACGGGCAGTGCCTCAGTGAAAGGTTGAGTGCTAGAGTAGTGCCTGAGTGATTGCATGGGTGCATGGGTAGTGCCTGGGTAATTGCATGAGTGCAGGGGTAGTGTCTGCGTGATTGGATGAGTGCATAGGTAGTGCCTGAGTGGAAGGATGAGTGTGATGGTAATGCCTGGGTCATTTGACGGTGCATGAGTAGTGCCTGAGTGGATGGATGAATGCATGGGTAGTGCCTGAGTGAATGACCGAGTGCAAGAGTAGTGCCTGAGTGATTGCATGAGTGCATATCTAGTTCCTGGGTGTTTGCATGAGTGCAGAGGTACTGCCTGGGTGATTGGATGAGTGCAGAGGTACTGCTTGGGCGATTGGATGAGTGCATGTTTAATGCCTGGGTAACTTCATGAGTGCAAGGGCAATGCCTGGGTGCCTAGATCAGTGCATGGGTAGTGCCTGAGTAAAATTATCCCTAGGTCATTGGATGAGTGCATGCGTAGTGCCGGAGAGAATGGATGAGTGCTTATGTGGTACTTGAGTGAATGTTTGAGTGCAAGAGTAGTGCCTGAGTGATTGCATGAGTACATGGGTAGTGCCTGGGTGATTGCATGAGTGCAGGGGTAGTGCCTGGGTGATTGGATGAGTGCCTAGGTAGTGCCTGAGTGGAAGTATGGGTGCAATGGTAATGCCTGGGTCATTTGACGAGTGCATGAGTAGTGCCTGAGTGGGTGGATGAATGCATGGATAGTGCCTGAGTGAATGGCTGAGTGCAAGAGTAGTGCCTGAGTGATTGCATGAGTGCATGGGTAGTTCCTGGGTGATTGCATGAGTGCAGAGGTACTGCCTGGGTGATTGGCTGAGTGCAGAGGTATTGCCTGGGCGATTGGATGAGTACTTGGTTAGTGCCTAAGTAACTTAATGATTGCAAGGGTATTGGCTGGGTGTTTAGATCAGTGCATGGGGAGCACCTGTGTAAAATGATGACAGCAAGATTGATGCCTGGGTCATTGGATGAGTGCATGGGTTTTGCCTGAGAGAATGGATAAGTGCTTGGATAGTGCCTGAGTGAATGGTTGAGTGCAAGAGTAGTGCCTCCGTAGTGATTGCATGAGTACATGGGCAGTGTCTGGCTGATTGCATGAGTGAAGGGATAGTGCATGGGTGATTGGATGGGTGCATGGGAAGTATTTGAGTGAAAGTATGAGTGCAAGGCTAATGCCTGGGTCATTTGATGAGTGCATGGGAAGTGCCTGAGTAAATGGATGAGTGCATGGATAGTGCCTGAGTGAATTGTTGAGTGCAAGAGTAGTGCCTGAGTGATTGCTTGAGTGCAGAGGTAGTGCCTGTATGAAAGGAAGAATGCAAGGGCAATACCTGGGGTACCCTATTAGTGTATTAGTTGTGCCTGTGAGAATGCTTGAGTGCATGGGTAGTACCTGATTGAATGATTGAGTAGAACAATAATGCCGGAGTAATTGCACGACTACAGAGCTACTGCCTGGATGATTGGATGAGTGCATGGGTAGTGCTTGACTGTAAGGATAAGTGCAAGGAAAATGCCAGGGTTGTTGCATTAGTGTGTGAGTTGTGTCTGACAGAACAGCCGAGTGCATGGGTGGTACCAGTATGAAAGGATGAGTGCAAAGGTAATGCCTGGGTCATATGATGAGTGTAAACGTACTGTCTAAGACAAAAGATGAGTGCATTAGTAGTACCAGATTGATTGGTTGAGTATATGAGTGCTCCCTGAGTGATTGCATAAGTGCATGTGTATTGCCTGGGTGATTGCATCAGTGCAGCAGTACTGCCTAGGTGAATGGATGACTGCATGTGTAGTACCTGAGTGACTTTATGAGTGCAAGGGTAATCCCTGGGAACTTAGATGAGTGCATGGGTACTGCATGATTGAATGCATCAGTGAAAGGAAGTGCTTGGGCCATTGGATGAGTGCATGGGTATTTTCTGCGAAAATAGATGAGTGCATGGGTAATGCCTGTGTGAATGGTTGGGTATATAAATAGTGCCTAAGTGATTGGATGAGTGCAGAGGTATTGCCTGGGTGATTGGGTGAGTACCTGTGTGGTGCCTGTGTGAAAGGTAGAATGCCAGGGTAATGCCTGTGTTATCCTATCAGTGCAACAGTTGTGCTTGACAGCATGGATGAGTGCATGGGTAGTGTCTACGTGAAAGGATGACTGCCTGGCTAATTTGATGAGCAACATAATGATAGTTTTCAAATAGTGTAAAGGTTATTTATCTAAGAAACAAATAACATATAATTGAACTTTATTTTTTTCTCCATGTTATCATGCATATATTATATTATTTATTCTTACCTTTCAAATAATATAGATAAATTACTCAGTAGAACTATTTTAGAGTAGTATTGTCCTAAACAGCATTAAAACTCTTTTTAAAGTTTAACAGTAGCTACTATAAAGAAGAAGAAAAACTGTTTTTTAATGATAATATATTACAGAAATTATAATATTATATTTTTTAAGAACACAACATAAATGTAGAATTACATAACATTTTCACTTTCCCTTTTTTGCTGTTCTCAGATGCCACTTAACTTCACCATACACAGTGATTTTAATGTAGTATCATCATTGAACAGCGGGGGAAAAACCAATCAAATTTGATTGTAGAAAAATAAATCAGCGTAGAGCATCATTTTCAATATGTGTAGCAATGTGTTTTTCTATCTACACTTTGTTAATTACTTTCTTCATCTACATTAACTAGATTATTTATCTCAAATACATTTGCCAAAATGTAGACTCTCATTTAAATCTAGTGCAATATAGACAACAAATATATATATAAACTATTGATTTTTAAACACAATTTTCCAAATGTAATATCAATTAGCGCAAATAATAATCCAAACACTAACTATAAATGCTACTAGTTTGCACTCCTGTCTACTTACTGTTTACATTTTCCCAATAGGCCGAATGATGTACATTGGCTTCAAAAATAACAACTATGAATTTGGTAATTTATAAGGCAATCTAGGTTTGAATTCAAAGTGGCCATCATTGCAATGCGTCCATCCTTTATTACACTTTAAATACACAGTATAGTGTCCAAATGTTGTAGTCGGTCCATCATGAAAAATAATAGCCACTACTATAAAAGTTCTTCCTGAAATAGATATGTGACTTGCATTAAAAATTTTAATTTTGGTTTCCAATTTTCTTCCATTTGCTCTACATCATTGTAGCATTAAAATCAGACATTTCCCAAATCTTTTTATATGTAATGTAGACAACATTTCTGATCTACAATGCGAACATCTCCTGATTGGCTGTTTTTATCAGTTTGTTAAAAGGTACTGATTTGCAGTCTGGTATCGTCAAGTATATGAATCGTTCTGTTTGTATTTCAGTGGTAGAAGTAAATGAACACTCTTCACATTTATGATCCCATCTGTAACTTAGTCCAAATAAATGTTCAATCTGTATTCCTTCATCTACTAATACTCCAAGCATAAGCATTAGAAATTCTTGTACATCTTGTTGTACATGGAGAGTAAATGTCAAAGAACCACTACATATATGCAAAAGATGCTGAACACCAGAAACAGTATGCATTTTACTTCTGTCAGTTACCAACTTTTGAAATACATGATGTAGTAAAGAACAGAATCTTTTTTCGTGATTTCCCATAAATTCATGATGAAGATAGCGTAGATAAAACACTATATTCAGAATCATATTAGCATACCAGTTGATACCTGAGCTATTTTCCAACTGGTATCCTACAATGTCACCAACAGTTTCCATTTTATTTTTCCCTATGCCTTCAAGTTTCTCTTCAATTGTTTTCTTTTTTTGAACCTCAATTGCATCTTTGACATATTTCCGTTTTGGACACACTATACATATCTCATGTATGGGGTATTCACCTAAATCAGGAGTATAAAGTCTTCTTAAACAATTGTACTCTCTTACATCAACACTAACCTTTTTCTCATCGAAATCTATCAAGTACAAACCAGACAATGTTTTTACTTGAGACAATGCAACGTATGCAATTGCCTCTTTGAACACTGTACTTCCAATATTTACAAAAGCAGTGTCTCTACTTAAACCTTGAGAGATATGAACAGTTACTGCATATGCTAAAGACAGGGGAAACTGTTGCATGCGAAGATACACATCTTTTACAAGCATAAAATGTACAACACAACGCCCAATCTGTCTTACCTTTTCAATCTGATCACATTTTCTAATCAAAAATACTATTCCATCTCTATTCCAAAATTTAACAAAATCAACAAAGTTTCCCATTGCTCCATTTACCAAACTTTCTTCAACATTCAAATTACGCCATAAAATTACCCGACAGTTTATACATACATGTAAAGTCTTTTCTAAGCCTATAGTTTTAGATACAGACTTTTCCAAAGAATACAATTTAGCCTGTAGTTTCTCTGTACGAAGAATAGTCACTCCCTGGTGTTCAGCTTTATCAATAGCTTCAGTTTCCACTATTTGTTGTTTTTCCAGTTTCAAAAGGTGTTGATTAAATGTAGAACACTCTTGCAGTGTAGACGTTAGGCAAACTATAGACTTCTTTTCTCCAAGATTATTGTACATCACTTCAGCTGCTGTGTTTCCAGTTGTAAACAAGTTCCTTAGTAGCTGACTTTCTAAAGCTTGTTTACCATGTTTTGTCAAGACACCAATTCTTTTGTCTTGAAGAATATTTCCATAATCTTCATCACTTACTTGTCGCATATTCTTAACCAGTTCTTCATATTCAAAATGTAACCAAATGTTCACATTTCCAACACTTCCCAAAGTTTTCCTAGCTTCATGGACAAATGTTTAAAAAACAGGTTGTCCTTTTACAGGAGTAAGTTGTAGTAGATCTCCGAATACAATTAAATGTTTTACTCCAAATAGAACATCGTAATCTGTTTTTAAAATCTGTTGCATTCTCACGTATATAAAGGCAAGCATTACGTTTAAGACCATGCTCACCTCATCAATGATTAAAAGTTTAATTTTCTTCAGTACTCTTGACACTTCATAACAAGCTTCTCCAGATGGCTTCTGATATTCCAATTTATTATCATGACAACTGATAGCATAAGTAATTGATGTAAAGTAATCCCTTTAATGTTGTGTGCTGCTAATCTAGTTGGAGCTGTTATGAAAACAAAATAAATGTGATTCTGTAGTTTTGTGTAGATAACTGGTAAAAACTTTAATTAAGAAACTTTTTCCTGTCCCAGCTTGACCACCGATGTACATTAGAATAGGTTTAAATGATGAACATTGGCATTCTTTTTTTCGTGCAGCAAACCATGTTGTATCTGTTGTTTGACTTGTAGATATATTTCTTTCTGTTCAATATTTAGTTGTTCTAACTTTTCCAAATTAGTAATATCCTGTTGTGCTTGTTGCATTGCAGTTTCTACCTCATTCATGGCTATTGCTGCTTCATTTTTGATAATTGGTTATCCCAGTGGATCTTGACTCAGTGGACCCGAACTTTGACTAATTTGAGAACTTTCTCTAACTATTTCAGCTCCAATAGTACTTTCTTGTTCCAGCTCATCATTTAACAGTTGTAGATATGTAGAGAAAATTGTGCACTGAATAATATCTTTACTTGCATTAAAAGAATCTTCATAGCAGTCGAAATCTCTCAAGTTATTCAGTTTCACTACCCCAAGGCTTAAACAGTTGCAGAAGTGCTAAATAGAAAAATTCCCTCTTATCTGCACTATCACAACTGAGTTTTCTGTGGTTAATAAGATTTCCTTTGGCATGTTTTACCAAACATCCTTTACATCAATACTGCATATTTTTCTTCTTTGATATTTTCTGTAACTTTTCTTCTAAAGCCGTAATGTTGAAGTATTTCATACAGACATAGGTTTAAAGATGTGGACTCCTCTTGGGATAGTATGTATCCAACATATTAATTTTAACAATATCTGTACTTTCTGGTTCCTTCTCTGCTAAGTATTCGATTTCTTGTAAAGATTTCAATACTCTATTTCATGTGGAGGCAACACCTAAACTTACCCAAATGATTCCTCTTGTCTTTGAATATAAACTGACAGTTCTCAAGCAATCTGAACATTCATAGGATCCAATCTCTTGATGGGAAAGCATTTTCAAGCTAAAGCCGTACAATTTCTTACTAAGACTCTTCTCTTGTGAAATTTCTTCCCACATTTCTTTCATCTCTGTCTTTTCAGATTTGATTATTTATGATGTAACATAGTGAGCAACAACAATTGAATTATCTGCAACATATTGAATATCCATGTTTGCATTCCAGATTTTAAAAGTAACTGGATTGTAGTTATTAATGTACTTTGAATCTTCGGTTCCTTTTAAGTTATATGTATTCTTCCGAGATTTCTGAGTTAGAGTATGCCTTACTGCTGACAAGAAACTATTTACTCTTCCTTTAGAAATTATTGGACGTGAGAATCCAAAACAACATTTTGTATAAAAGTTACCTTAACACTTTCATTTTCATCTACAGTATTTCCCACATTGATGACTTTGAAACCGTAAAACTTGTTGTCTCAAGCTCTTTTCTCCTCCTTCTCTTGGAATGGCACATGTAACATACTGTTCGATGAAAGACAAAACAGTTTCATCAGTAGCACTTCCACATTTTTAAGCATTCTTTATCCATAATAGCATGTGTATATGAGGAACATCTCTGGCTCAGGTACCCTTTCGCCAAAATAAATCAGTAACTTCTCCAAGAGGAGGAATATTTTTATTGCAGATAAATGACATCATACTTTGAAACCTATGGTTAAAATACCTGCAGACATTTACAGGATCTAAGGAACACAGTTCTCCAGGTATCTTTGATTTAATATTTTTAACATTTGAATTTGCTTCTCGTTGAAATTCAAGTAAATCGTCCCACGCATATTCTGCACAGCTAAGTGTTACAAACCATGTAGGGGTACCTAAGTTTCTTAACATACATTTAAGTTCACTGTGAAAAGGAAACCAATATTCATTGCTACCACGTTGACACAACATCAAATTAATTAACTGAAATTGAAAATTTTCATATCTTTGTTGAACTTTGTCCATGAATTCTTTTGCAGAAACATGTGGAAGATGAACTCCTGTTTTTGATATTTGATTCACTGCATATGAAAGTGCAGACAAATCACTTTCAAACAGAAGATGAAATATATATAGAATGCACTGTTGAAATCTTGGATCTTCAGAGTACAATCTTGTCAAGTGGTATTCTGAAGCTGGAATCTATACAGCTCGCTCATCAAATTGTCCACCTTCACCAGTGGGGAGTAGCTGTGGAAAACAACGAGCTTCTAAACTTTTTTCCCATACACTCATGGCAGTTCCCTTTGCTTGTTTATTTGAAATAATTTAATACTGTTTCCAAACATTTCCTTCAAATGTAGAGGATGTATAGTATAATGTTCATAAATCTCTTCACTCTTGGACTCTTCCACTTTTTCTACTTGGCCTCATGACATTTCTGTTTCATCTTCTAAGCATATTACCTTTTCATCAACAATTACATTCTTATAATAAATATTATTCTATACCAGATATTATGTAGCCTTTTGAAGTTTATTAACATCTACAAACTCTTGCCAGATTATTTTACTCTTTGTTGGTACACCATTTACTAGAATAACTACTGGCTCATTTTCCTCCCTGTCTACACCAACAGATTCAGTATTTTTCCAAAAATCTAAAGGTAAGTTCACAACTCTTCCTTTCAGACTTCTTTGTAAATCTGTTGGTGGCAGCTTACCTGTTTTAGGCTCCATTCAAACTATAGCCTGAAATGGGTGCACAGATTCAATAAGAATGGACTCATATGCATTCAAATCTGCCAGTTTCTGAGGAATAGCTAGCAACTCTAAGTTGGTATGCACTGCTTTATCTGGAATTTTGTTTTCTTCTAATTTGTTGTAACAGTATTTACAAATAACTTAACCATCAGCTATCTTCTACCCACAAATAAGCACCAAATTGCAGCCACATTCATTGTTTTTCTTTTTCCTTTTTCCTTTTCACTTTTTAAATATAAATCAACATTCCTAGTTTGATTTCTATAGTGAGTACGTCGACAACAAATATAAACATAGCTTGGTTTTCAGGTGAAACTATCTTAAACTTTGTAATTTCTGCTGCAAACTCATCAATACTAATCTCTTTCACCTGTTCTTCAGCGCCTACACTTATCAAGCTCTCTCTTTCTCTACACTCCTCTTCTGAATCAAAAAAACGTAACTGTATATCATCACAAACGTTTTGTACATCTGATATTGAACCATTGAAAAGTACTTTAACACACTTTTCTTCAAAGACAAGCCAGAGAATGACCCTGAAAGTCAGTATATTTTTTTATTTTACATGGATCTAGTCCTTGTAACATCTTAATCTCCTATTTAAGACTTTTTTTGCATATTCCTGTAAAAACAAAATGTAATATGTCAATAGATTTATGTTAAATACTGCAAACACTGCTACAATTCCACTTATATACAGGAGCTTGTATACGCTTCCCTTGAACTTCTTCAGCTAATACTTCTTACACACTCCTAACAACCATTTTTTCTTTTGGAATGGGACCACTAGTATCAACTGCATGTACTAATGTGTTCTGTTGAAAATAGCTTTCTTTATTAAAAAAAAGGCTCAGTACTGGAAGTGTGCTTCCATATACCGGTAAAAGTTTTACGAAAGTTACTTCTGTTAACCAGTCTTTTTCTTTTGCTTTTTTCCTTCATAAACACCAGTGTTTTATCCAATGTTCTCATTCTGTTCAATACTGATATAAATAGTTTTCATTTCAATTCAAAACACTATCTACTACACTTTCAATGTGTTGCTTCTTCTTATACACTGATGACCTTTTTCAATACTTTTTACAATCTTTTAATACATTTTGAAATACTCTGCTTCGAAACATTCTTACACGTATCTCTTTAAATTGTTTATGTCTTTTTGTAATTCTTTTTTTCCTTGTGCTTTGTTGTAAAAAAATATTTTTCCTTTCATTATTATTGTCTTTCTTTAATCTCTCTGTAGCTGTTGTAAGAAATTGTTTAGTACTCTTACCACAACAGACTTTATCCTGAGTAACATTTTGGTCTTTTTCTAGTGCACTCTTTTTAGTTTGGCTTAAATACTTCTGTTTTCTTTTGCCATCTTCAATTTGTAATCCACACAAAAGAATTCTCTAAAAAAACAAAGGATAGTTTCAATAGTTTGTTACATCAATTAAATATTTTAAATTCATTATAGCCCAATATTCATAATAAATAGTAAGCAATTAATTACAATTACATTGCTATTACCTTTATAACACATAAAAAAACAAAAGTGTAGAAACAAGCAAGACAACTGCAGAAGCAGGAAAAAAGGTAACAAAAGAGAAAGAAAGAAAATGAAAGGTTTAGAAAATGCAAAAAGTAATATACAAACAACAACACAGCTACTGAAAAATGTGAGAAATGCAGAAAAAGGCAACAGAGGTGCACAAAAAGACAATAGGGGTGCACAAAGAAACAACAGAGGTGCACAATCATGCAAGAGAGGTGGACATAGAGGCAAGAGGGGTACAGAAAGAGGCAAGAGGGTTACAGAAACAAGCAAGTAAGGTACGGAAAGAACCAAGATCAGTGCAGAAAGAGCTAAGAAAACTGCATAAAGAAGTAAGACAAGCACAGTAAGAGGCAAGTGAGATACAGAAACAGGGAAAAGGGGAGCAGAAAGAGACAAGATAGGTGCAGAAAGAAGAAAGAGAAGTGCAGACAAAGGAAAGAGGGGTGCAAAACGAGGAAAGAAGAATGCAGAAAAAGACAAGGGGGTGCAATAGAAGCAAGAGAAGAGTACAAAGAGTCAACAGAGGTGCAGAAAGAGGGAAGAGGAGGGCAGAAAGAGGCTACACGGATACAGAAATAAGCAAGCTGAGTGTCAAAAGAACCAAGACAGGTGCAGAAAGTAGCAAGACAAGTGTAGAAATAAGCAACAGAGGTTCACAAAGAGGCAAGAGGAATGCATAAGGAATCAAGAAATGCGCAGAAAGGAAAATGAGGTGTAGAAAAATGCAAGCAAAATACAGAAACATGCAAGAAATGTGTAGAAACAGGCAAGAGAACAGCAGACAGGAGAGAAAGGGGTGCAGAAAGAAGCAGAAGAGGTGCTGAAAGAAACAAGAGAAGTGCAGAAAAAAGCAACAATGGAGCAGAAAGAGATGAGATGGGTGCAGAAAGATGCACCATAAATGCAGAAAGAAGCACCAGTGGTGCAGAAAGAGTCAAGAGAAGTGCAGAAAGAAGCAGGATAACTCCAGAAATGCAAAACAGGAATCTTTGCAATATTACTGTTGTAAGTCTCACCATGTTCCTGAAAATATGCATACATGCGTCTTTACCTTTTGCTGGTGGCATCACACATAATAGAAACATACAAATAGTTGTATACCTGTGTTACACACAAGTAGCATTTTCAGATGCATAACACGTATGAGAATACATGTGCAAGTAGAGACAAACCTCAGTCACATGACCATGCAGACCTTTAAAGTTGACAGACTGCTGTTCCCATTCCAGGCAGACACCTAAATTTATATGGCGTACTTCAAGTGTACCTTTCAACAGACTCATACAAAGTAGCCTAATCACTAATCCCGCTTCCAACATATCTTAAACCACACTTTTTTCTTGCAGCTTCACTATTCACCCACTGCTCAATATATTGGGCGTAGGCAAATATAAAACACCAAACCTTACCTTGGTACTGATGTAACTCTCACCATGTTCCTGAAAGCATGCATGCATGTGTCTGTACCTTTTGCCTTTTGCTAGTGGCATCATACATAAAAGAAACATACAAATAGATGTATATCTGTGTTTTAGACATCTAGCATCTTTAGATGCATGATACATGTGAAGATTCATGTATAAGTAGAGACATACCTCAGTCCCAAGATCATGCAGTCCTTTAAGCTTGACAGACTGCTCTTCCCATTTCAAGCAGACACCTACATTTCTGTGATCTACTTCAACTGTACCTTTCCACAGACTCATACGAAATAGCCTAATCACCAATCCCTCTGCCAACATGTCTTAAACCTCACTTTTCTCATGCAGCTTCACTATTCAGTGATTACTCAGAGTGTTGGGCTTAGCCAAATATAAAGCAGCAATCCTTCACATGTCTACGTTGTAAGTCGTACCATATTCCTGAAAGGATGCATGTATGTGTCTGTACCTTTTGCTAGTGGCGTTATATATGAAAGAAACATACAAATAGATGTATACCTGTGTTTTATACATCTAGCATCTTCAGATGCATAACATGTGTGAAAATACATGTGCAAGTAGAGACATACCACAGTTACAAGACCATGAAGTCCTTTAAACTTGACAAACTGACCTTCACATTTCGAGCAGACACCTAGATTTATGAGGCGTACCTCAAGTGTACTTTTCCACAGACTCATACAAAGTAGCATAATCACTAATCCCTCTGCCAACATGTCTTAAACCTCATTTTGTACTGCAGCTTCACTATTTAGAAACTACTCACAGTGTTTGGCCCAGCCAAATATAAAACAGCAACCCTTCGCATGTCACTGTTCTAAGTCTCACCATATTCCTAAAAGCATCCATGCATCTGTCTGTACCTTTTGCTAGTGGCATCATATATAAAAGAAACATACAAATAGATGAATACCTGTATTATATACATCTAGCATAACACGTGAAAATACATGTACAAAAAGAGACATACCACAGTCACAAGACCATGAAGTCCTTTGAAAATGACAGAATGCACTTCACATTTCAAGTGGACACCTAAAGTTATGCTGCGTACTTCAAGTGTACCTTCCCACAATCAGTAAACCTTTTGCCAACATGTCTAAAACCTCACTCTTATCCTGCAGCTTCACTATTCAGCGACTACTCAGAGTGACGGGCCTAGCCAAATATAAAGCAGCAACCCTTCACATGTCTCTGTTTAAGTCTCAGCATATTCCTGAAAGCATGCATGCATGTGTCTGTAGCTTTTGCTAGTGGCATTAGATATAAAAGATATGTACCAATAGATGTATACCTATACATCTAGAAACTTCAGATGCATAATAGGTGTGAAAATACAGGTACAAGTAGAGACATACCACAGTCACAAGACCATGAAGTCCTTTAAACTTGACAAACTGCACTTATCATTTCAAGCATACACCAAAAATTATGCGGCGTACTTCAAGTGTACCTTTCCACAGACTCATGCAAACTACCATAATCACTAAACCATCTACCAAAGTACACATATTAGTATGCAAAACACATTTCAATCTTCATTTCAGTACAATAAAACAAACTACAATACACATTTGTACATTTCATAACATATTTCAAAAAGCACACTACTCTAATAATTTCCAAACTTTAAAAATAATGCTGTTCAAAGTAAAAAATATCTCTACAAAGATTGAAGCACTATTACATAACACACCTTACAAATTTGTAACTCACCTTTCAAATAGTATTGCAGAATATAAATGATCAGAAACTCATGAAAGACTTTCTTTTTCAAACAATAAATGCAATGCACCACTCTCAACAAGATAAAACCAGTAATGGTAAACTTTCCCTCTCTTTCTGCACACAAATAAATGTAAGTAACAAATCAAATTGCTTCCTCCATTATTTCAAATTGTGTAAAGCACATTTCTATTGGTTACACATATTAACCCTTTCTAAGTGTCTTCTAGTAGTGCCCAAACTGGTTCTGTAATTTACTGGAGTTGTGACTCCACCGCGGTGCTGCAATGAAGCATCGCAATGAAGCAGCGAACTCTTACAGGAGTTCAAAAACCTATTTTCAATAATACTAGTATTATTTTTTAACAACACACTACTTCTAAACATTTTACTGATTTGGAAAAACTTAATTTAGTAGCATATTACTTACATGTAAGTTACCATTTCACATCTTAAAACCACAGTTAAGTTTCAACCCTTCCCCAATTCTGTTTAATCCTATTTTCATTAGTAACACTTTCTGCAACATTCAACTGTACCAGAATGTTGCAAGTTCACCACATTTTCAAATTCAGCACAGAAGCTTAGAGAAAATGTTGACTTTTCCAAACATTGCCTTATCCTATCAACTGTAGCATTTTTTTTTTTAATAACTAATCAGAAACATGCTTCTCCAGGAAAGTACTATGCATCCTATTTTTGAGTGCACAAAGTTGATGAACAGCCAATCAGTTATCGGTTTTCTCAAAAGCACGTTTTTAGATACCTCTCATTCTACCAACTTACTACCTCAGCTACAGACATCTTTTCATTCCTTCCAGACATCCCTTCAAGATGCTTGCTGCATGGATTGAAGGGCACAGCTATGTTTTCTGGTGAAAAAGTTATGCTGAACACAGAGGTATTGGCAAAGACCTATGTTTTCAAAATGTGGATATTAAATGGATTTAACAGAGAGTATTAAAGTGGCACAAATTGATGCCTTTTGTTAAAACCTTTTGGCATTTCCAACCCGCTGACCTCATGATCGTGCACTGTGGTGGAAATGACCTAGGCACATTGACTGGGGTAAGGATGGAAATCCTAATAAAGGATACCTTTGCACAATTGATGTTGCTTTTGCCTCAAACTGTCTTTGTATTTTCTAATATATGCCAAAGACAGAAATGGAAGTGGTCAAACCAATTCTGTCCACAGATTGAGAAAGCTAGGAAGAATGTCAATAAAGCTGTTTCTGCTTACCTCAGAGACCATAGGATGGGCTCCATCTATAACAACAATCTGCGTTTTGATATGCATGACATCCACAGAAGTGATGGAGTTCATTTCACAGATGAAGGAAACAGAGTGTTTCTCAACAACCTTAAACTGTGCATCTGCACTTATATGTAGCTTCAACAAAGTCACAATGAAAACAAAGGCTATTTCTAAAGCCACCCTATAACCCAACAGTGAATCTTATTTTTTTTTACCGTAGATACTATTTGTTATTTTTTGGGGGATTCGAGAACCCATTGCATATTTGCAAAACAAAAACAAAAATTCAATGTACTACAACACAATACACTTTTCAAATTTAACTTTTCATTTTTATTTTTTTATATCCTTTGTAACTCCATCAAATTTAATGTAATTATTAACTTTAATCTCACTAGCCCCATAAATAAGTTCTCTAATGCAACACTACCTTCTGAATTATATACCATCATTTTTTAAATTTAATATGGATCCGTGAATCCACAGTGACGTTACACTGGGGGGCCGCACTGAGTGCCGCAAAAGGGTCGCGACTCCTATCATCAGAGAAAAAAACATAGTGAATGCCCCCAGTTCCATTGCTTGATGTCAGCCCCCGGAACCCCATCCCCTGGGGCCCTGCCATTTTAAAAAAAATGGAAGAGAGAGGGACCGCTTGGCCCCCGGGACATTTTTGGCCCGGGGACCCCATCGCCCAGGGCATGGCCTCTCCGTTGGGGACCGTGGGGGAGCCCCAATGCCTCTCCGGTCCCCGCCGGCACCCCAACTCCTGCAGGAGCCGGCATTGCTTTTGGACAAAGGGAGCTGCTGACATGCAGCTTCCTTTGCCCAATAGCAATTCTGCTTCGCTTCATGGAAGCAAGAACAGTTTTCCTGATCTGGATACTGCACCTAAAGGTAAAAAGGATAGTATGAGTGTCAAGAGAGCATTGGGGAAATCGGGGGGGCTGCCCCCAAAGAGAGCGGTGGTTCTCAGCCCTCTATCGCTAAACTGTTTCCTGGGGTGAGCTCCACTGCTTTAATGGGGGAAAAACTACAGCAATTCGGGAGCGAAGGGAGGATAGCACGGATTCTGTAAAGACTATCCAAGGTCTATCTGATACCCAAACACCAACTGTGATAGAAAACTCAGAGCCAGCACAGCCTGGAGATTTATCCTTAGGGTGTTTTACAAAAGGTGCAAATGGAACTTCCACATTTATCTCCCCTGCAGCTCCCTCTTCTGTTATTAGGACTGAACACACTCAATCACTGGGGCCAAATACCTGGTTTGACTTAGCCTGCCCCGGGCCCAATCAGCAGAACAAGGATAGCTTGTTCACTCTTCAAGACAACAATCCTGTCTCATTTCCTCAGCCCGCCTTTTCTCCTGACCTGGCCGGTGACCACTTCTATTCAGTGTCAGATGGTACGGACTCTGAGGATGAAGATAATACCTCAAGCGATGGAATTCAGTCTGACTTTAACTGTAGTGACACCGGCAAAGACACTGGCATGGTACAACGCAGGAAGAGCATTCACAGCAAATGAGATGGGAAGCGCCTTGGGAAGCATAGCCAACTGAAGTGGGATTATTCTGACTCCCAGATTGCTTTCCCCTTTGGCGAGGAATCTGACAAACCCCTAGACCCAGAAAATCCGCACGTCATGTCAAACTTCTCTGAAGAACCTTCTCTGTCATCCATCCTATTGTCGATTAAACAGTTCCAGCACGAAGTTAGTTCAGATAGCAGAAAAGCCAAGGGTGCTGCTAAAAAACTACAGGGTGGACTTAGAAGATTAAACAAAACCTGTTCTGATATCGGGGAAAGGGTCACCATGATCGAAGGCCGCACGGAAAGCCTGGAATCAGAAGTTGCGAGCTGAACAATCTACGCTCTTCCCAAAATGCATGCATGACAGACGTCATGTGGAAACTGGAAGAGCAGGAGAATAGGCAGCGCCGGAACAATCTCCGCTTACTTGGGATACCGAGGGGGCCGAGGGGGAAGACCCTCAGCGCTTCATAGTGAAACTCTTGAAGGGAGCCTTCCCAGATCAACCTGACTGGAACTGGGATCACGAGATTCAAAGGGCCCACTGCTTCCCCCTCACGCTGAGAAAACTACAACCCAGCGGCGGGGTAAGCCTAGGGCTTTCCTTGTCTTTTTTTGACATTTTTTGCTCCGGCAACTGATCTATGATCAAGCTCGACTGAACTCCCAGAATAGCTTGAGGGGGTGACTTTTTTCTCAAAACCGGATTGTTGCCATGGTGGAGCGGCGGTTGCGCCTCCGCCAATTAATCCCTCTTTTTAAACAACTGGGTGCTCAAGTCTTTTTAATGAACCCTGCCAAACTAAAGGTCATCGTGAATGGTACTCCGCGAATGTTCTTTTCCGAAATTAAAGCCCAAGAATACCTTAACGAAATAGAGACCAAGAAATTACAATGTTAGGCACTTTAGGCAATCACTAATACTATCAGGCTTTAATTGATATTGCTTAATTCTTTCTGTTTTTTCCAAATTAAGTTAAAAGCCGGGGGGGGGATTGTTAGAGATGGCGGAGACATCATGGGCTGGGGGCCAGGGAGTCTCACTGATCTAAATGTATTACGCTGAAATGGATTAAGCTACTGTTTTTTATCACCTTACACTACTGTGCTACCTAGTTTAAACCAGGGCCCGAAACTCGGTGGCGGGGCAGGGTGGCGGGGTGTTATTGCAGATGACCATCATTCAGGTCACACCTGATTGCTCATTTGTTTGGGGGGGTGAGTGAGAGGGCAGGGGGAGAGAAGGGGGACGTTCTTGGGAAGAGCAAGGAGGTCTGGGCTGGGATGGGTTTTTTTTGTGTTGGATTTTGGTTTTCACTCTGCACTACAAATCTGAGATCACCTATGGTAGAAGCAGACGGGGCTAGCAGGTTCTCTGATAGGGCACATTTGTTTTTTTCTGAGAGGCATGTACTGCATGTATTGTGTGCTTATTTCTATAATCTTCTGAGCACATTTGAAATATTATTCTGTATTACTATGACAAATGCTACTTATTTTAGAGTTGTTTCACTAAATATCTGCGGCTTGAATGATGTACAAAAACGACAAAAAGTTTCCCACGGCCTAAAAATTATGGAAGCAGACGTAATCAGTTTGCAGGAAACTCACATCGAGGGATCACAAATGCACCTTTTAAACGCATTAGGATATAACCTAGTGGGGGGAACTCGCAGGGGGCTCAGATAAAAGGGATGGGCATTCTTGCTCAACGCAATCGCTTACTACAGCCCTCTCGTATCAAATCCGACCCCCACGGTAGATGGGCTCTAACAGAATGCCGGCTAACTACGGAATCCTCCTTTACTTTCTGTTAAATCTATGGAAGTACTGCTGACGATTCCAAGGTAATCAACTATGTCTCTGAAGAGCTAACTCATTGGCCTCTCCCAGTTATTATCTGTGGAGATCTTAACATTAACTTAGCTAGCAGTTGGAGAACAAATAGTCAGTGGAGGTATACAGGCCGGAAACCCAAGGTCTTTCAAGCCTTAAAGAACTTAATTTATACACATGGGCTTGTGGACGTCTGGTCCAACTCAATCTGAGCCAGCCGGGCTATACCTTTTACTCAGCTCCTCACCATTCTGTCACCAGACTGGATTATTTTCTGATTTTATCTTCTTTGCTCCATGAAAGTAAGATTGATATCTTACCATGTATGTTATCTGATCACAACCCACTGATTTTAAGCTTAAAGTGTACAGCATTTCGGAAGCCAGTCTCGACATGGAGCTTTGAGAGAGCACTATTGCTCGATGAGATGTATCAAAATCACATGAAAAGCTTGATCCCGGACTTTTTGGAAGCCAATATTGGGTCAGCCCCAATTATGGTTGTCTGGGATACCCTGAAAGCAGATATCTGGGGGGAAACTTTACAGTTTTCCTTAAGGAAGAACAAGCAAGAGAAGGCACAGATATTGGAGCTCCAGAAAAAGCTAGGTCAAACGGAGGAAAAAAACTTAACGCTGCGGTACAGATGGGGGCAGACATCGAATCCACACAGTTAGGTATAGCTATTGTTAGAGCAGAAATTGATTCAATTCTAGCCACAAAATGGGTCGCTGCAAGGGAAAAGATACACGAATGCAGCGAGCAAGATGGCCATCATTTAGCTGTAAGAACAAGGCAGAATCTTACTACAAATTCAATACACTCCATCCTACTCTAAACAGGGGATATCACTAATAATCCAAGTGAGATTGGGGCTGCCTTCTGGGATTTTTAGTCTTGTCTGTGTTTCTGACAAATGCGCATGCGCGGGCGTCCGCGCATGCGCATTTGTCAGAAAAGTTGGAAACCAGGAAGAGGGAGCCCCGGAGACGCCGCGCTTCGGGTAAGTGCCTTTTAATTTTCTTTATTATAAATTAATGTTATCTTTTAAAAGGAGGGCGGGCGGGAGGCGGGTGGTGCGTAGTGGGGCTACGCGAAGCGCGTAGTGTGCGTAGATTTGGGCACACTATGTGCTGCTTCACGTAGCCCCACTACGCCCACTACGCCCACCCTTAGTATAGTACAGCTCTGTGCATATGTTTGCCTTGTGCACAGAATTAAGGCCACTGATATCCCAAATGCAAGCTTTCCTGGGCAAAGTGCTATCACGAGATGTCCTGCTAACCCCTACGACTATCTTGCTGGGGCCACTTGACTCTATTAGTAGAAGGGAAGGCGGGGCTCTAATTTTTGTAGCCATGGTTGTCTATAGGCTTTGCATAACCTCTGCCTGGATTGACCCAAGTCCTCCATCATTTTCGCACTGGCTGGCCTGGCTATTATCAATTGGGAATTTGGTGAGGGCAATCTACACTAAGAAGGGGGCGCGGGCCAAAAAAAAGGGACTTGTCATCCTGGAAACCCAATTTAGATGGCTCTCTCAGGCCAATCCTTAATGAACATCAGGAAGATTGAGAATCCCGATAGATCTGAGCGGATTTGGGATATAGTAAAACACTGCTTGCTTAACCGCTCAATGACATGTTCCGAATACCAAAATGGACGGATCGTATTGCACAGACTTACCATTTAAAAAAAAAAAAATCTTTTTCGTATTCAAATATTAATCTGCCTTTCTGGCCAATAGTCTGCTTTTTGCCATGTCTTACTCTTTGAGGTGCACTCTTTTTCTGCGCTTTCAGCACTAGTCACTTTATCAGAAAAAATATGAAAAGAGGATATACTACTTTGCACATTTCACTCTGCACTTTGCACCAAAGGGAACACAGTTAGGCTGAAAGGTGTTTCTTTTGGTAAAGCATTTTATTGTGTTATTGTTGATCTTATGCCCAGTGTGACTGGATAACTAACTTTATCTCTCGTCTTCTGTACCCTTCCTGTATTTGATTCTTTGGTCATGTATTATTGCCTTGGCTTTGGGTGGGGGGTGGGAGGGATGGAAAGTTTTGATCTATGTTGGTTTTTGCTTATAATGGCATTACAAAATAAAAATAGAAAATAAATAAAAAAAAGAGTAGGAATACCCTGAACCCCCTAGGCTGGTGGTGGGGTCCCACAGGGCCTGGGTCCCAAATCACTTTTTGTAAATTTTATTTACCACAAATTCACAGAGGATCCGTTTCCTGCACTTTTTTTATCCCCCCTGGGTGGGTCAAGTCGAATAGATAGATTTAGGTGGAGGTGGGTACTCACAGCCCCCACTCTCTGGGCCGATTTTGTCTCAGGGGACCCCATCCACTGGGGGTACAGCCTTTAAAATACAATGGGGGGCCTTCATGGGCTGATTTTGGGCCTAGGACTCCATCCGTCTGAATGTTCAGAGGGGAGTGGGCACACAGCCCCTCTCCTCAGGCTGATTCTGGCACTGGGGCTCAATTTATTGGAGCTAAGCCTTGCAGAGAAATTGGATGGGGCTGCATCCCTGAGCCATTAATGGCCCTGGGGATCTTATCCCGAGGGCCAGCTCAAGCTATGTCCTGAGGTGCTCGCCTCCGTCGCATAGTGATTTTCTTTTCCACACTGGCAAAGAAACATGTGTTTGCTGTTACTTGGCAGGAGCAATTTCCAAGCTCCCAGTAAGCGAGATCAATCACATAGTCCACATCTTGGTGGCGGAAGCTAAAAAACATGCGCCTGCTAGCGGATTTCAGATCTGTTTCCCTTTCATCTATGAAGTGGGCTGGTAACAAATCTAAATATTTCTCGTACCTGCAGGAGGCAGCATTTTTAGCTGCTCCCTGCGGGAGGGTGGAAGGAGGATCGTGTCCCCAGGGTCAAAATCATGGCACGGAGGGGGACTGTGTGCCTCAGTCCCTATTAAAAAAACATGGAGGGGATGGGGTCACCAGGATAAATAGGCCTGGGGAGGGGGGGCTAAGTGCCTCCTCCCCTTTTGTAATATGGCCAGGCCCCAGGAGATGGGGTCCCCAGGGCTAGAAATAGGCCAGGGAGGGGGGCTGAGTGCCTCTCTTTCTAATTACAATATTGCCGGCCCCTGGGAGATGGGGTCGCAAGGGTCAAAAGCAGCCCAGGGAGGGGTGCCATGTACTCCCTTCCCTAAAATAATGTGTCTGGCCCCAGGGTACGGGGTCCGCAGGACGAAATTGGCCCCAGGAGGGGTGCTGCATGCCTCCCTCTTCAATTGGCTACCTTTGGGGTGTTTATGTTACAAATGTTACAGGAATTTATGTTACAAATAGTTTTCCTCAATTATTCCAATTAAATATGGGGCCATGGTCATTAAGGTAAAAACGTTATTAGAGAGGTAAACCCTTTTGCCCTTGTTTCTAATTGGCAGGGTCGCTTTAATTAAGATGTCTATTCTCCCTCACCCTCTAGTTTGCTTTCTTTTTCTGAATCTTCCCCTTAAAATTTCCACTGCATATTTTGATTAAGTAAATACTATTATTAGAGGCTTTGTATGGTCTAATAAACAACCTAGGGTGAAAATGTCTACTCTACAACTCGAAGTAACCCAGAGGTGGTTAGCACTACAGCATTTGTAGACTTACTTTCAGGCCACTTTACTTGATTCAATGGTTCAATTGGTAGCAGGCTCCCCAGTTTATGATAATGTCTTATTGGATTGAATGATTGTGGAAAGTGAAATTAGATTACCCGTTTTCTTGCGAACCGCAAAGTTCTCCAAGAAAACAAGGTATAAGGTAGTGCTAGCTATGTCATCATGCATTCATTTTTTAAAACAATCTTGTGGTGTACCGGCTTGCCATGCTTGTACCCCAATAAAGATTGCAAGACTGCGAGATTTGGGGGCTGGCACTATCTAAAGGAACATTACAGCAATAGAAGCTGTTGGGTTTGAGATATTGGGGGACAATGGTGCAAACCTTATCTAACGGGACCCTATAGTTAGTCAAGGTGGGAACAAACATGTGGTACTCCATTTTAGTTTTAATGAAATTGGTAGTTTTCTTAAAACCAGTTATGTGATTATGAGCGAGGCCATCATATAAATGGAACCAAGTTATCAGGAGAGGGGCACTGGTATCACTTGCTTCACCAGCACATCAATCAGAAATTGCTATCTGAATTGATGCAAACGGTTTTCCAGGAAACTACTTGCAGATTCAAAATAGTAAAGAATGGCAGTTACTTTGTGAGGTAAGGTACACATCATTAAGAGCTGCGAACTATAAAAGAATGGCACTGTTGGCAAGATGGATAGCCTATTACACACCATATGGCTGAAGAAGATGTTTCCATCTCTTCCTGATCAGTGCTTCAGGTGTAATGCAACTGGTAGGGGTGTGTTGGTACACAAGTTTTTTGACTGTCCTAGCTTACAGCAATTCTTATCTTATGAAGTTTTATATAGTGCAAACTTGACCCAAATGTATTGGGTATCAGACCGCTTTAAAAAGCACCAGTTTTGGTACATGAGGACACATTCATTTTGCTTGTTAGGCACGGGGAGTTTACGAGATTTCCCCAGAATCACAGGATGTTCAGCGTCGTTGCCGATACTCGAACCCAGTTCCCCAGATTTCGAGAATAACCGCCGTAGCCGTTAGGCCAACTCCTCTCCCCTTTCTGGAGAGAGGTCTTCCAGGAAATTAGCCATAGTACCCAAACTAGAATTTCCTCAATGCCAATGCTGGTATTGTTTGGTTCATCGCACACGGTACAACACTTGCGTGAATATCAGTGGCATTTTATATCAATAACAATTGTGGTGGTTCATTCACTGATCTTGCAGTCTTGGAAAACAGCTATGATTCCATCATTCTATCAATGGTTTACAAAATGATTAGGACTCAAGCTTTTGAAAAAGCCTATGTCAAGTGGGCAGGAGCACTTCGGCAAAGATTTAAGGCAACAATGGGAATCTTTTTCCTTGCTTTAGTTGGTAACCACATTTTTATTGAAGAATGCAGCATTGCTCATTAGGATTGGTTCCCAGGTTTTGTAGTACTTATATTCATATCCCAAAAAGAAAAGTAATGTGGGGCCCTATTTACTAGTGATGTACTCTTTGGAATGGTGTCCCATTTCTGGTAAAACTTTATTTGTTTTTGTTTAACAGTGCAATATGGTAAATTGGAATTCTTCTAGTAAGTATGGAATCCATTCCAAGGGGTCATACATTTATTTTTTATATATATGTAAATTAGGAAATGTATTCCATCATACTTGGATTTTCACGATTGTGCTCCTGCATTTGTGTGCCAGGTATTGCTGCCATTATATATGGTAATTTTTCTTTTAGCATTTTTGCACTTTTGTGCTAGGCTTTGCTGCCCATGTTAATGATTTATGGAGAAGACAATAAACTGTATTATGTTTATTTAAAAGTGAAACATGGCTAATTTAATCTTCATATGTATTAGATAATGCAGGTAATTTAACTCTGAATTGTACAGTTTGTACCTTTTCACTTTTTTACTAGGTATTGCTGCTACTGCACTTTTCACTTTGCTACCAGTTATTGCTGCCATTTAGCATGGCACTTCTAGATTTTTTGCATTTTGGCACTTTTTTATTTGGTAGTGCTACTAATGATTTGCTGGGAAGTCAGTGTTTATTTGATCCTAATAATGTTGTGTAATTATGTCAATGATGATTGCATTGTTAGTACGTAATGAATTCCATTGTTTTTTATCAGCTAGGGTTTCCCTGTTTTGGTATTCACCTTGCGCAATAAAAAAAATATGTGGTAGAATGTTAGACTGCAAGAAGCCGGGGAACAGTAAGTTATTTTTTGTGAAATCTTCATAGAGTTGGAAGTAGCGGAAGCAAGGACAAGCCCAAGTGTATCAAGAATTTGGGGTAATACAATATAACAGAGAGACAGTGGTTCACTGAGGTTTCATTCTGATATCATGACCTCTGTATTTCTTACAGGACAATGTTGCTCACCTGTGGATATACAAATCCCACATATGTGTACACAACCAATATGTAGCAGTTAATGGTTTCCTAGAAACAGATTTCACAAAAATAAAAAATACATTTAAAAAAACACCCATTATTGCACAACTATTATTTCCCAAAATTTTTCTATGAATGGTAATTGTTGCATAAGATCCGGTGCTCACAAATGCGAATGAAAGTGCAGTGGTGAGTGACTAGTGAAACAAAGTGCATCATAGATAAAAAGACGTATGACTCCTTCCATTTTTACTTAAATTTAGAGTCAAAATGTGGGGTCTAAATGCATCTGTGGTTGATGGCGTTTCGACCTTGGGCTGAAATGTTCTTAGGTGACACACACACACAGAATGAGTTTCACTGGCAAGGTATTGACAGTAGCAGAACCCAGCCTAGGGGGGAATCCTCGCTGAACAGACTGGAATGCAATTGGATCTTTAGATATCAATAAATAACCAAGGGGCTAAGCACAATGGACTGAATGCAATTTTATAACTGTTTACGTAATTTAACTCTGCATCCCTTTCTAAAACTTTGTGTGTAGTTTATTCCTCATCTGTACATTGAATTTTGTAAATAGTCCTTTGTGTACATATACTTTTGTAAATAAACCTTCCTGTAAATAATTTATGACTGTTTTTTGTTGTTTATATAATTTATTTCAGTTTTTCTATATATTGTTTTGGGTCATTTAATGTTTAATTGCATTACCTCTTCTTGTCATAATTTCTCATGCATGTTATTATATGTATCTCTACTATTCTTTCATATTGTCACCATATAAGTATCTAATCTATTGTTAGATCGCATATATACAGTAAATATCTCTATGTTCAATCTAAATTGTTGATACACCTGGTAAACATCCATCATTTACATAACTTTTTAATGTTTTGTCGTGCATTTGGTAATTTTTTATTTCATTTATAATTTTTGTTTATATCAATTGTTGTCAAGTATTGTTAATATTGTCCAATTTTCAGATATTTTGTTTGTACAACTTGTTATATTATTGTTCAGTTTAGGGAGCCTTGAGCAGTCACTCCCTCTCTATCCATCTTTCAGCATACAATTGCTCCGCTGTGACAAGAAAACACCAATTTGCAATCTATTTCCTCAGCCTACACAGGACCAATCGGAGAATGTGTGTAATTGCTTGCACTGCTGCTCTCAGTCCTCCCCCACTAGGCCCATTAAGAGGATGCATGATACAGTGTGCATTGCTTTCCGGTTCGAATTCTGACCGGCATAGCACCTGATATTGACCACGGGAACTGGATTCTTTATTTGATAGGAGTCCTTAATACTTTTTACTCATTTTTCCCTTATGAATTCAATTCTTTAGAATCTCAGGATTGATTCTGGTCTTTTTTAAACATTTACAAGACCCTATTAAAAAAGACCTCCCTTTGGACCAGGAGTCCTTTAAGGTCTTCACGGGGTAGGATTCTTCCAACCCCTTACTTGTATTCCTTCTTCTTTATCTTGATTTCTGAATGAGTAAGTTTGGCTTTATTAACATTCCACACAGCCAGCTTGGAAAAGCCCCTTAGTGGAATAGATTATGCCCATGCAGCAAGCTTGAACAAGAAAGGCAAGTTCTATTTAATACAGGTTTCAGCTCAGCCATTTTCATTTCCAATAATGAATCTCTCTGTATATATTTTTAGATAATAGGGGCTCAGTGCCATATCCTGATGATGACCTCTTATTGACCGAGGTCAAAATGCCGCCAACCATAGATGTATAAAGACCCCATCCTTTGACCCCAAATTTAAGAAACAATGGAAGGAGTCAGGAGTCATTCGTATTTTTATCTATGAGTCATTTTGTTTCAGTTGTCACCCGCCACTGCACTCTCTTTTACATTTGTGAGCACTGGATCTGGATCTTATGGAGAAAATGCCATTTATTGAGACATTTCTAGAATTAAATTGCTGTGTGATAATAGCTGTTTTTTTAAATTTGTTCTTTTAAAATATATTTTGTATTTGCGTAAAACCTGTTTATTAGAAACTATTAATTGACTTCACATTGGTTGTGTACACATATGTGGGATTTATATATCTATAGGTGAAAAATATTGTCCTCTATAAGAAGTATAGAGGTTCCTGATATAAGATTGAAACCTCAGTGAACCATTGTCTCTCTGATATATTCTTCATAGAATTTACATCACCCGAAGGAAAGTAAAGATAAATATGGATCTGGGGCTATTCCATTATGTAGTTGCGAGGGGAGCATGTAAAAAAGCAATGCTATGGCCAGCGGTTGGGATTTATAGATAGCAAGGTAGCGGTAGTATGGAAGGAAATTAGGGAGATGCGATAGGGGTATTTACTGTGTATGCAATGGTATTTGAAAGAGAGTAGGCCAAGGCCAGGCTTGATAGTGATACATTTGCAAGAGATCGACATGGGACAGCTGTCTTGACTGGAAGGTTTGAAATTAATAAATAAAGTTGATGATGTGCAGGAAGGGTGAGGGTGAAAGATTTGATGTGGACAAAGTTGTTACTGAGGTGTGTGTGGAGGCTAGGAAGGAGGCCAGAGGCCAAGAACAAGGCAGGGAAGGAGGCTTTTGGAAAGCAAGAAATATTAGTGTGCTACAGAATGTGGACATAGTGTACAAGATTCTTATATTTTATGGCCAGATGGAGTGTACTTCTTAGTACTGGGTAGCAGGACTTAGTTAATGACAGTTATGGAAGTGATGAAGGGATGATGGAATGCAAAGAAGGGCACTTCAGAGAAAGGGGACAGAAAGAACACCTGTAGGGGTTTTTTTTGGTGGCAGAAAGAAGAGCTCAGATCAAGTAGGGATTTATATTACAGGTTTAAGAGGACAAGGAGAATAGATTTCCTAGGCTTCAAATTTGTATTTAAAGTGATAACGTTACACTAAGGGGTAGTACATGCTCAGAGGTGGACAACGTTTAAGGAAGGATGTGTTGAATAAATGTGATCTGCACTCCTTAAAGGATTCCAGGATAATGCTGATGTGCCTCCAGGGGGGATTGTGTACCCCAGTGCACCTCAGTGTGTTATCAAAAACATGAGGTCATATTTATGTATACCTTTTGCACTTAATGTGACATCTTTCTACCATAAGTTTTGTTTGTATTTAATGATTTTCAAAGGCTGCATATAGTGTCTTTTTAATATTGAATCTGCTTTTCATGATCCATAGTATTTATGTTTTTCTCTGATCATACTATGGCTACCAAACCTTAAACAATGAGAGCTTAATATCACATCAGACACCAGCATGGACACATGTAACAACACCGCAGAGCTCCTATTACCTTAAGTGTATCTGAAGTACTCCTCCAATACCACAAACACCAGTTCTTGTTATTCAGCAAAGAAATCTCCATCAGTGATTAATACTGTGTTCTCAGGATGCACTCTATTAAAACCAACTTACTCGCACCTTACTGGAATAATACATTATAGTTTCTTTATTCAAGGTTTCAAAGACCCCCAACAATCAGTTATGGGATGAAATGTACTATCACAGGTTACCATGCCCAGAAATGTGACACATCACATCATCCTGAATTAAATGGGAAGGGCATTATTCAATCATTGAATATCAACCTCCATATCTCCATTCCAGTTTAATATCATAACGTTTAATGGCTAGACAGACTAACACCAATACCACGCTGACCATCTGTGCTGACCACACCACTAGCTATCTTCCTCTATTGCCCCCATTGCCCCATTATCATCCACACACCTCTTGGGAAATGAAACCATTCAACATAATGCCAACTTAAATAAAGAAAGTCAGGACCAAAACCGTGGATAAAGCTACTCCTACACAATTTAAATCATGCCAAGTACCATGCCCACAGCCCTCCCAGTAGTCACCAATCTCCCTGTCCCACTATACCATCTCCTGTTGTCAAAAAAACTTGTTGTCCAGGTTAGTTATATCAAATCAGTAACATGCAAATTGACACTATACAAAAGAGCCAGACCCTTCATAGGCATGAATCACGTGAAAATTATAATCACTCACCGCAGGTTTCATAACAGACAGTTTGTACAGGGCAGATCTAAATCCTCATATCTATTCACAAAATCAATTGCTTGATACTTTTATTAAAAACTGTGTGCTTATAATAATAATAATCTTGATTGGTTTTAGTTATTTAAAACCTTTATAATTTGAAAACAGATTCAATTAATAAAAGAAAGATTGCATTTGTACATATTAAAACTATATTATTGGCAATTTAAAACATACCGAGGTTGCGACGCTTGTCAGCTAGATAACTACTAACTAGTTATTGCTCATTTATAGCAGCAGAAAGGTTAGATAAGGTTCAAATGACTCAAGACAATAATTTGTACAGAGAAGGTGGATAAAAGATTGGTCCTGATTACCAACCAATCAGTAACCCAATAAAGTGCTGGTGCAATATAAGAACAACCGTGAATGATGCTGTGTGATTGCCAGGGTCAAACCCTTTGCTTGAAGCCGAATCACCTAAAGAAACACCACATGCAGTCTCCATAATCTTTTCAAATTGGATTGGTCAGACCACTTGCTAATTCCTTACAAATTTCTGACAGTTGTAAAGTGATTCATTAGTAGTGATAAGTAGGGACCTACCATTAGTAATAAGGCCACAAACACAATAAATGTTTCAATCAAGGTCTCCCTAAATGATTCACTTGCTTAACCCTGGGTAGCTGGCAACAAGCAGGAAGGCTTAATTTAGGAGACAGGAGTGTAAAGCATTGTAAAAACACCAATACATTAAATACTTAAGACACAATACACAATACGAATCCTACGCCAATGTATAAAAATCAATGATATGTTTATGAACAAATAAACACCAAAACGACAAAAATCCAGTGTAGGGAACCAGAGATATAATTTTTTTAATAACAAAATTGAAACTAGCGCTTAGAAGCAAATTGCTCTCAAAGGGATAAAAACAGTCGCACCGCACCGGGACCAAGTCCAGGGTTCAGGCCACCCACAATGTATACACTTTTACTCTTACTTCCAGAAGTATGTCTTGATTCAGGAAGGTAGTCGGAGGCACAAGCCAAGAGTTCAGATGCTCTGATTTGCCTCTTGGGATCTGGGACTGCAACTACCACAATGCACCTGGTCAAAATCGTTTTTTTTTTTACAAAAACTGCTCCAAACTTTTGGGACTTCTTCCAGAAGTTGCTCTTGTGTGGGTTCAAGGTGTGTAAGGGCCAGATGTATCAAGATAGAATTTTGTGATTCCCTAATTGAGAATCACAAGGATTCGCAATTAGTGAATCACAAAATACAATGTATGAAGGTGTATAGTATACCTTTTGAGATTCCTAGGGGATCGCAAATGACCTACCTTATTAATATTTATGAGGTAGGTCACAATTTGGGACCCCCTAGGAATCGCAAATATCACAGGGGAGGTGGCCTGCTGAGATCAGCAGACCACTATGTCCATGATTGCTTTTCAATAAAGCAATCTTTGTTTTTGTAAAGCAGACCATTTTCCTTAAAGGAAAATGAGATGCTTTACAAAATGTAAAATGAAAAGTTTCTTTTCATTTTTTAAGAGTAAACATTCACAAAGGGGAAGGAGTCCCTTGGGGACCCTTTACCATTTGCGAATGGATTACCACCTCCTTGAAGTAGGTGGTAAAATGCGAATGTTTTGCGACCGCAAATGCGGTCACAAAACATTCATACATACCACTTCGATTCGATATTAAGAAGGGACACCCTAAACACGCCCACTCCTAATACCAAATCGCAAACCCATTTTGCAATTCGGAAACAGGTTACCAAATCGCAAAATTAGGTTTGCTACATAAGAAAAGCAATTTTTGCGTTCGCAAACGGGCAGATTCTGCAAATCTGCCCGTTTGCGAACGCAAAAAGGCTTGATACATCTGGCCCCAAATCACCAATCCGAGAGTCTAAATGCCCTGAGATGGTCCTTGGAATGTTGGGACTAAAATTCCCACAGTGCATGTGGCCAAATCCTTAAAAGTACTTTGGACACACTCCATGATGGGGACGTTTGGTAGAGATGGCGCAGGTAGGCTCTGGTAAGATGTAGCTTTCAGGGAGTTCACTCCTTAATCTTTGTGAAGCCAGGCAAAGTCCTTAGGGCTGTAACATCAGATTGTGTAGCAGGTGCAGTACTTCAGAGTGCAGTCCTTTGGGTGCAGATCAGGGTTCCAGCAGGGCAGTCCTTCTTCTCCTTTTTGCTTCAGGCTGTAGATCTGAGCTGCATGGCAACTCTCCCATATTTATTCAGTGTTCCTGGACATCAAGCTGGGGGGCATTCCTGACCAATGGGCTGCAGGGTGCCACCCTCAGGTATCACCACTTGCTCCAAAGTGTGGCATATATATGTGTACCAGAAAGCACTATTCTTCTAAAATCCAAGTTGCAGAGGTTATCTCATGGAGGTATTCAGGAGATTCTGTAACACTCCCCTTCCAGCCCCTTCACTAATTTACTTACAGGGGCTCCTGTGTGGCTGGGGGTGGAGGATGTGGGGCTGAGCCTGTGCTGTCCTAACACATCATTCTCCCTTTGAAAACCAGTCTTGCTACTCCACCTCATTAGGATAGCTTGTCTGAGGCTGGCAGAGGCTGGCCAATAAGAAGAGGGCAGCTGGGAGGCTGGATTTTGACTGACAGAAAAGCAAGGTCTATAACTTCTTTTCTGTAATAGTTATTACAAATCTAACAGTGGCAAGTTGTTGAATTTATCATAACTATCATTTAAAGTTATCAAACGAAATTTCTATCCCGCTCCTATCAGTATATAATATACTTAATTAAAATATTCCTATAATGGGTAAAAATGCAATTGGCAGTTTGCCCTCACCAGGGCTTATAAAACACATTGGGCATAATTACAGTGTTGGTCGGAAAGCCTCCGACCAACATCGTAGGTGTAAAGTCCAACAGCCACATTATGATGATGGCTGTTGGCGTTTAAACCACCTAGGGAATCTGGTGCAGTTCCGACGGGCTCAAGGAGCCCTCAGCCAGTTGGAAAGCCCTGATAGTCCCTTAAGGACAGTGTTTCTGACTTAGGGATTATGATGTTGGTTTCTGTTAGCTAAACCATGTCGTAATCCATGTCGGACTTGAGCATGTGGCTGTTGGAAACTGAATTTGGGGGCACTTAGCAGGGTTCACTTATCCCTCCGCATATGGTGCTAATATCCCTGCACCATGTGGCCACCCACCCTCAGGACCCCACCCCCAACCACGGACCACGCTCGCAACCTTAGAATCATCCTGTACTCCAAACTTAAAATGGACCGCCTGATCAACGCTGTCACCTCTTCCTGTTTTCAAACCCTTCCTCTCCTACGTAAAACTTTCAACTGGATCCCCTCAAACACAGGAAAACCATCACTCAGCAGCAGACTGGACTATGGCAATGCACTCTACACCAGGATCAACAAGAACCTCACCCACAAACTCCAGAAAATACAAAACGCCGCCCCCAGACTAGTCCTTAACCTACCGCACTATTGCCACATCACACAACACCTGTGGACACTACACTGGCTCCGTGTCGAGAAGAGAATCACCTTCAAGCTTCTCACCCACGCCCAAGAAGCCCTCCACAACACTAGCCCCGCCTACATGAACCACAGCCTCTCATTCCATGCACCCCAAAGATCCCTCCGCTCAGCCCAGCTGTCCCTTGCCACAGTACCACGCATCAAGAAAACCAGAACAGGAGGCCGCTCCTTCTCCTTCCTCATGGCCAAAGCATGGAATACCCTTCTGCTCCACCTCTGCCAGACATAAACTATCTCCAAGTTCCTGAAGAAACTCAAGACCTGGCTCTTTGATGAATTACAATTAGCGTCCGGCACCACATGCACCCTGATGGGCTATGGTAGCCTTCTGATGATTCTCTGTGAGGGCTTAGGAGCCGCCCCCTCACCCCCTCCCCGCAGTGCCTGGAGACACTTCCGGGTGAGTAGCTGCACTTCACAAACCCTAATAGATTGATTAATGTGGCAGGCACCATGAGGTGCCTGCCCTACGGTGCAGGGATGTTTAAAAACTTCCATTTTACAATGGGCGTTTGTGCTGCTGTCGGTTTCAGCCTGCCACACAAGCTCCAATTGAAAAATTGAAGTTTGAGACTGTCCATGTGCAGTCGCATCCAAATAATATGGTCGGAACCGCTGACTTGAGGTTGGCTGGTTCCCAATTAGCAATGGTGTTGGTCAGAGGCAACTCCAACTGACATAGTAATGAGAGCCATTGTATGATGTCCCTGCTAATAATTACAAGGCCCCTTACCCCTGGGACACCTCAGGGAGATCTTAGGAGTAATTATATGTAAAAGTAAGGTAGTTTGAGACAATGGAAGTACCTTTAAATCCAAAATCTAATTTGTGCATACATTTTATTGTAAAGGAGCCTGAAAAGCAGTGCTGCCTTTAAAGTGACAGCAGGTTCCACAGTAGTGCACACTTAAGTGCATTAAATCTACAAGGCCTCTAAGCCCACATGCCCTCATATACTAGGGACTTACAGGTAGGTTGTCAGTACCAAGTGTAATTATACCTAATTACCATGTACTTTTAATCAGAGCCCAGGCCGTTTGTCTGGTTAGTAGAGCCCAGGGTCCAATCAGAGTCAGAAAACTAGCCTCTGGTAGTCAAAATGGTGGCAATAAGTGGGGGATCACTGCACACAGGCCCTGGTTTCTCACACTGACCTTAACACAACCTTTCCAAAATGTTAAAATGTAAAGTCTTGGTGTAAAAACCTCAAAAGTGTTTAAAACAAGCAATGGAAAAGCCAATAGATCTGACTTCAAAGTGCTAATCAGGCAAACACCAGCTTGTACAAATGCAAGCAGACTATTTGATAAATAATAATAGACCTCCTAATAACTCCCCACACTTGATTTACTGGAGTAGCTATCTTTAGGCCAAATAGTTAACTCATCAGCCACCTTCGTACCTTTGCCCTAGATTCTTCTCTCCAGAAGAAACATCGTTTGTAAAAAATGTTGAAGAAAATGCTGCATTCATTACTGCTCTGATGGCATAAAAGTAGGCAAAATATTTGGTCTGAACTGAATTGTAGTATAAATTCCAATGCCTTACTTGTTAATGCCTATAAATCAGACCAAAGGTTTGGCTTTTTTGAGTAGCTGTACTTTTTTCTCACTTTAACTCTTTCTTGCAAAATAAAACCCATACCTCTCTCCACATATCCACTGGAAAACAAACCAGTTCTTTGCTTCTCTTAAATGGTCCATTTTCTGCTTATTATTGCCAAGTGGCATTTTACCTCTTACATGAGGAGTATCCTTTTTTATCCACCTGCAGGTTAACTTCCAACTCAGGGGAAACCACAGCAGGAGTACATTTAAAGCCTGGGGTATATTTATGTAGGAGTTGCGTCGCCTTTGCACCCCGCAATGGGGCACAAGAGTGACACAACTCCTAAGTTTGATTTACCAAGCCACGCAAGCCCACCTTGCATGACCTTGCATGGCTTGAGAAATTTACAGTAACGCAATGCAGCGCAATCGCTGCCATGCGTTAATCTGCCCAGGGTGGCGTTCCGTGGGTGGACCATGGGTGTTCCCATGCATTTACCCATGGATTTTGCTGCATTCCCAAATTTACCATCATTGATAAACCTGGGAATGTGTCAAAATTCTACCCCCAGGTGGGGCATAACCGGGAGAAATATCTTTATTTCTCCTCGTTTCTAACTTTTGCAGCACACATAGAAAGATGAAAATGGCTCAGGGGATTGTTTTTGTGGAGGAAGGTGCCCCATTCTGAACCAAAACCATCCTGCTTACAAAGCAGGCACCCTTGCACCATGGTGCACAGGTGCCTGCATTGGTGCTAGGCAGACAAAAGTGTGCCAGCGCAAGAAAAGGACAGGACTGTGTTGTATAATGTTAAATACAGCTCAGTCCTGCCTTTTCATGCAGCACAGCAAGGTAGCTTGCTGCACTGTGTGAAAGGTACATAAATATGACCCAATATGTTTTACAACCCCAACAGATTTAGTGCAATCATTCCTTCTTACTTACAGATGGGGATATGGAGCATTCTGAACCCATTTCCATTATGCAGTGGATTAGTTTCTGCACACACGCACTCCTCCTACATTTACATCATTATTTACTGCTGAATTCCGCCAGTGAAGCCAGTGCTCAATCAGAACGGCAGAGGCAGAAGTAGGGATTTTTTTAAAATAGGTATAACACCTAAAATATTGAGAGGAAAATAATTCAGCAGATGATATCTTACACTTTGCATCCAATTGAATGCTGTCCAGAATTCTGTTTAAAAACACTTTCTTCGTCTAAAATGCCGGATATGTAACAACTTAAGGTAATACCTTTTTTAATTACTACTTCCTCTGTGTCTAGCCAAAGTGCAAGAAGAAATCGATCAGGTGATTGGAAGAGAGAGGCAGCCTACGATGGACGACCGGACCAACATGCCTTACACCAATGCTGTAGTCCATGAAATTCAACGCTTTAGCGATATTGTCCCCCTCGGCTTACCTCACAAGACATCAAGAGACACGGAGGTCAATGGCTTCTTCATACCAAAGGTAATTCCAGTGCTTTAAAACCTGACGTCATCTATTAAAATAGTTTAATCCTATTCAGATAACCCCTCCCCCAAGGGCAGGCACTCATTTAATCGGTAGATCAAAAGACAAGTTTAGCCATTGGCAGCCATTGTTGCTTATTAGCAGGATACTTAAAAACAATACATCTATGCCACTATTATATGATATATCTGTTTGAAGCTCAACTGAAATCACAATTACCTTCTTCTCACTTACTCCATCCTCTGCAGTTGCTTATGTTCTAGACATATAGATGCTTTAAACAATGCCAAGAAATGATCCCTTCCAAATACTAGCACAGTGGCAGAACATGAACCCAAAGGGCCCTCTGTGGATGTGGAAATAAAAAGAGAATTTTTGTGTGCCTTACTAAAGTAATTGAGGCGGAATGAAGGATGATAGTTTCGAGTTTTACTTTGGAGGGAGTACTGCAAACCACCTCTACCTCTCTTGTCATGGGAGTTGTTGGTTAAGTACTCCCCGTGGGAGGGGGTGGGGTTTGGGGTCTCAGCATTCCTCTGTTCTTTTTTCTGCCAGGGAGATGGTCATTCCCATAAGTAAGGAATGGGACGAGGACTGGAGGGACCTGGTGGTAATTAAACATAAATTCTGAATAGGCAGCTACCAGTGTTTTTATCTACCATGAGAACACTCCAGTGCTTTTTAACAATATTTCCTATTTCACCTTCCTCTCTGTTTAAAGAAAAAATAAGTTGAGTTCCTTGTTTTTGTGACTACTTTTGTTTAGGCTCTATGAACCACTTCCTTTGCTTAACCCCCCTTATCTATGCACTGTTTGCTTATAATTTGTACAGGACTAAAGTGCTGCAGTCATGTTTAATTCTCATATATTGGCATTTGGATAAGGACCTTTTAATCTAGTCATTTCATTTATTTTATTTATGTTTTGGAACTCAACCGAGACCTGCATAAAACCCATCCATGTGATGGGTTGCAGAAGCACGAGAGTGAGCAGCAGTGAGCCCCGAACAGCAGCAGCAGCAGCAGCAGTGTGTTCCGTGCTTTTAGACACCGCCGCACCCCCGACTCCCCCCCCGGGCCTTCTGGACCCCGCAAGCTCCATGTCCAGCTTAAGCCCCAGAGCCCACGCCGCGGCAACGTGAATGAGACAGAGGGGATAGAGGAGACAGTGGAGATACAAGGGTGCCGGTTCCAGTCCTGGTTTTGTCTTGCCGCTTTGGTTTGCCGCAGCTCCAGGAAGCTATCACCGGGAGGCCTAAGCGGGCACAGCTTACAAGCTAGCCTGCCCGCACCTATCCGCCCACCTGCCTGCACCTATTCTGCATCCTGAACCTAGCAGGTTTTGTGGGGCCCCGGGGTGCGAGTGCGAGGTAAATCTGCTGAAAGGCGGCGAGAAGGAAAGCATCAACGGACGGCCAGCCCAAGGAGTCTCGAAGGACTAAGGAGGCAGCTTGCAGGCTCGCTGTATCACTCACTGCATAACCTATTGCCTGGTCTCCCCTGCCAGCCCCAGGAACAAGAGGAGAAGGGGCCTCAAGAACCATCAGCTCAGTGCAGATGCAAGAGGCGCAAGAGAAGCAAGAAGAGCAATAAGAGCAGAAAACGGCAGAGAAAGAGCAAGCAAACAGGCAAGTGGTAGCAGGGAGATTGTATAGGCGAATTACTGGGCTCCTCAGCCCAGCCCCCCTGCCCCCCGTGGCAGCAACAGCATAGCAGCAACAGCATAGCAAGAAGCGGGGGAGGGGGTCTCGGTGTCAGGGAGGCCCGCTGGCAAAATATATCCAGCCCACCCATAGCGTTTAAAAACACAGGCTCTCTTGCGCCCTGTATATATCCGCCCTGCACTGGAAGGAAGTGAATAGGAAGCTTTGGGAGCTATAGACCTCACTACACTCCCCCCGGCCATTGAACATCTAACATACAATATTTAACATGAGGACTAGAAATTCGACCCTGGTCCAGCGCACTGAGAACTCTCGCCCTCATAAATCAGCAAGGAGGCAAAAAAGAAAGTTGCTTTACCCATCCAGCAGAACGAACTCTGACCGAGGTTCAGGCCACGGGGAAGCTTCTCAAGACGGTGCCTTCACATTTGGTTTGGGGACACCGACAAAACCATGCCAACAAAAGGCCCCCACCCCAGACAACCACTTGGTCAGTGGGCTTAGCCCCGAGCCCCAAAAGACCACTTCTGAGTCCACAGGATACAGAGACATAAGAGACTTCTTTTACCTCACGGCCCCAGCAGCGCACTCAGCCAACTACTCCAGAGCGGACACAACTCTGATGGAAGCACCTAGCAACACCGTCAAAGCCTCAGTTTTAGAAACATCTCTGTGCTCAGCCCCATCCAGTCGGCCGAACACCTCACTGTCCCCCAAAATAACCATTCTACAAGGGCCAACCTTAACGGAGCCCACCAAAATGAGTTTCCAAACAGGCAACGATATCAGCCCAAGCTGCTCTCTCACACACCAGCTGGCTGACTTAACTCCGAGCCAGTCTACAGACGGGGGAAACGAGATCAACGCTGCCATGAGAGCCACAACCAGTTCAACTTCTGATTTTACACATCTCCAGGCTACCACCTTTTCAGCGTCTGGCAGCCCGGTCCAAGCTAACGATTCTAAGTCCCCTTGTCTAGGGAGCAGAGATAAATGCAAGGATGAGCAGTCACCTATAATTGCTAATCACCTAACATTAATTAATGAGGCGCTACTTTCCATGGCAAATGCAGCCATAATGCACGCCGACAAACTCGACATTCAAATAACCATACTACAGGCAGTGGCTGGCCTGATCTCTGGGATAGACACTAAACTGGACAATTTGAACTCCTTAATACACAGAGCACAGACAAACACCTCCTACTCGATCAAACCAGTGAGCTGTGGCTGCAGCCCCATACTGCTCAAGCTAGAAAAACTCCCAGACATAATGAGCACGCTAATCGTCGATCTCAAAGACGAAGCCCGAAGAATACGGAACAATGAACCCGCCCACCAAAAAACAGACGGGCTATTTAACATCGCAGATGCTTACTCAGGCAAACCTGATCCAGCTAATCCAGCTGAAGTAGACAACAGACTCGGCTTGAAGCCCAGCGCCAAATCTGACGAGATCACCTGCCTTCCAAATCTCCCCCGAGAGAAAAACAACGATGAATACAATATTGAAAAACCAGCAAGCTCAGTTACTCGACATCTCTCCCGAAAAAATAAAAAAAGATTAAAAAAACTCAACAAGTATTGCAAACACAAGTCTGTCTCAAATGGTTCAATTCGACAATGGCTACTGCCCGTCTGCTCAGAGCCGCTCGAACATTCCAACGAGTCCCAGGGGGCCACGTCGCAATCCGCAATCAATATAATAAAAACGAACTCAGCATGTCACGATGCTCCTGGCACGACCACTTTCGACTCCATTCTGGGCCCAGCTGCCTCTTCTGCCCCACGCTGGGCAGCCCCTTCGGGTCCGGGTGCCCAACAGACTTCGACTGTGTTACATATTACCCAGGTGAATGAAGCAACACAGGGCTCCCCTAGAGATCGTTTAGCAGAGCTGAAAAATCCTTCGCTCAGAAATTATTTAATCAAAAGTAAGAACAGACAATCACAAGAGTCGCTAATCAAAACCGACCTGGACACCTTCTCGGATACAAGCTCAGTGCCACCTAGGTCAATGCCAGGGCTCTCCGCTGGGACAACAACAGTCACAGCCTAACTATACCTTCTACACTGGCCACTGTCACAATTCCGGTAACTGGGACTCAGACCCAGTCCCACACAAAACAACAGGAACGGAAAATTTTGCTATATCCAGAGTATATTTCTCAAGGTAAATGGGACACCCTCAATCGCAGCAACCTTCTGAAACTCTGTGCAAATATCCCCGGCCTGGAAATGATAAAAACAACAGACATTGAGAGCGTCTCTTTTCTACCCCGAGGCCCTTATGAGACCAACGAAACCACTGAGCTAACCTTTATAAGTCCAATTCCGGCAGAGATTATGAAAAATCACCATATGCTACTGGACAGCTGGGGCATAAAAATAAAGATTCAACCCTTAGAAAAATATCCACTGATACTGAAAACCTGCGGTTTGGAGACCCGTCTTGCTTCTTCAGAGGGGAACACAGGACGGCAGGAGGGCACGAGTGCTGCGCGGGAACCAACACCGCATGTAGTCTCTGTCCTACTTGGATCCAAAGGGGGGACGACCTCCAGCCCAGCCAACGAAACCCCAATTAAAATAACAACTAACTTGGGTCAGGGCAAAGTTTCTGCTGCATAACGGGAAATATCAACAAAGACTGGTCTTGGTTGCCGCACGTTTTAAACCCCAGCACCTAATAGTCGCCCCCCCCAAAAAACACTCTTCACGACCACCGACCATTAGCAGTTTAAACATCATGTCCTGGAACGTTTCAGGGATAAGCAAATTAACTCAAAATCAAGCGGCAGTGGACTTTCTAGAAGGCACCGACATAATCTGCACCCAAGAAACCTGGGCAGTCAAACCCATATCCTTAAGGGGGTACGCCGAATTTTGCAAACCAGCTATAAAAGCCAACATATTCGGAAGACCCTCAGGAGGGATAACGATTTACATCAAGCACTCGTTGCGAATCGAATTCACTGAAACATCTTTTACCTCACATTTGTTCCTGGCGGGCATCCTGAAAGGGCTTCACTCGTCCAATGGCCCACTTCCCATACTCTTAATCAGCGTATATTATAACCCGCAGGGTGCCACGGACTCCAGGTCACAGCTGACAAGCCTTACTTCTGCAATACCCCCTACTGGACTCCATCATCCTTGGGGACTTTAACACTCATAACATAGGGGCCATCCAAAGCCATCCCTCCGGGGCAACAAATGTCTTCAATGCTTTAATTAAATCATATAACTTGGCCACTGCTCATGTGGTCTATTTAAAAACTCATCCAATGGCCGCCATAGCCCCCACTTTCAACAATCAAACAACGATTGACTATATCATTTTAAGCGAAAATTTACAACCTCTACTGTCAAACTACATAGTTCATCCATGCAATGAAAGCGACCACGCTGCCCTAACAATTACCTTGAATCTCACAATGGATACCTGCCCTAAGATGATCTGCCTCGGGACTTCCACTGGCGAAGAACTGTACAACCTTCCGAGACGAATTAAATGGGGGCCTGTGCCGGCCACCAAGTTCGAGGTCTGGAAACAAGCATGGGAAGGCTGGCCAATAAGTCCCAACCCGGGGGTGTTATAAAAGAATGGGACAGATTAGCTCCGGATCTAGCCCTTGTGGTCCGTGACAACTCAGCAGGTTGTGCCCGAATGTATGTACCCCACAAACCAGGAACCAACACGGCAATTAAAGAAAGCGCCCGAAAACTAAACGCCTTACGTAGAACACACAGAAAAACCGGCTCTGATCAAGATAAAAGGCGATTAAAAACAGCCGCAAAAAATCACTCAAAAACGGTGTGGGCTGCTAAGCGCGACCACTTAGATGCTCTATGGCTGCGGATTTTTGATCTGTTAAGTCCTTGTAAAACCCAAGAGTTCTGGAGCTATTTAAACACCCTTGCTCAAGGTCATAATCACAGAGAAAACTCTCTTGATGCACGTTCTTGGATCAGTCACGTACAGACATTATATCAAGACGACCAACATAGTCTCCCCTCAAATAACGACCATGCTGGGACTGGCGAACCAGACTCTTCCGCCAAACTTAAAGTTGACCTTGAGACAGCTTCAGTCACCAGAATTTTTTAAAAAATCAGACACAACGGAGCCCCGGGTCCCAACGGCTTGCCCGGCTCTCTGTTTAGGGCACACATAGAATTCTGGTCCGCGACTCTGATGCTTCTCTATGTAGAATGCCGGCTTCTAGGGGATGAGCCAGACTCCTGGAGAGGGTCGCTCCTTCACCCAATCCATAAGAAAGGCCCAAAATCCAACCCGAACAATTATCGCATGATCGCTCTTCTGGACATCGAGGGCAAGGCCTACGCCAGTTCCATCTTGGTAGAGTTAACCCACTGGGCAAGTTCCGAAGGTCTTTTACCATTCTTTCAAACAGGGTTTAGATCTGGGGCATCGACGATTGATAACATAATAGCCCTTTCTTACCTGGCCCATCAAGCAGCTATTCGCAAAGGCCTCCCTCTCTTTGCATGCTTTATTGATTACTCAGCAGCGTTCGATGGTGTAGACCGAACAATGCTTTGGAAGAAGCTGGCACTTTGGAACATTAACCCTGCGCTGTTGAAAGCTATACAATCATTATACCATAAAACGTGGGTCAGAATTAAACTCTCCAATACCTCAGCAACAGAGAAAATAAAAACAGACCGGGGTTTAAAGCAAGGGTGCGTCTTAGCTCCGCTCTTGTTTAATTTGTATACCGCCGACATGGGCCAAGCCTTGACAGGAGCAGCACTGGCCACGCCGAGGATCGGGGACACCAAGATACAGCTCATCCAATATGCCGACGACCTGGTACTTTTAGACCACACCAAAATAGGTCTACAAAAAGCTCTGTCGGCCCTGGCAATTTACAACGCGGCCCACAAATTGGTGGCCAACCAATCCAAATCTAAAGTTGTCATCTTTGGCCATCACCCGAAAAAGAAATTAGCAAGATGGAGCCTTGGCCAGCTGACTCTGGAAAGCGCACAAAAATACAACTACCTGGGCGTTTGGCTCACCGAATCCGGGTGTCCGTGTGCTCAACTGCACAAAATTCAAATGAAAGGGAAATGCATTACTTACGCTCTCTGCAAATTACAAGCTACTTTGCACAGCCCAACCACGACGGCCATCTGAAGAGTCCTACGCGCAAAATTAATGCCCGCTCTCACTTACGCTCAATTAGCATTCCTTGGAAAACTAACGAAAGAACTAGAAAAAATTCATTGCAGTGCCCACAAAAGGTTGTTTCACCTACCTGCGTGCACCCGAAACACATTGGTGCGCCTAGAATTCTTGTTGAACCATCAAATGCTGGAAGAGACGGCCTCTCTGTGTAAATACTACTTTCTTACTATTGCGGCCCAAGAGAAATCTATGAAGGCAGTTTTAAAACATATCTTCTGCGAACCTGGGAACCCATGGTCAACTGCCCTCGCAGCCGGAGCAGTCCAGCTCAAATTAGCCTTGGAGAATTGGAACCCTAAGATCATTATGTATTCCGCCATCAAATGCACACTTAAAAAACAAGTTTGCATCCTCTCTCGCGCTCTAGACCTGGAACTGTTGGACAAAAAAGGCCTCCATGAAAGTCAAACCCTGCCACAAAAAGGGTTCAACTTCAAACACCATCTCACGCAGGCCGTGGGCAGAGCAGCCTTACTTAGGATATTGGCATCCAGATTACATCCTCTGCCACTTCAAGAAATATACAATACCAAACGGAGAACAATGGCGATCAAGGGCTGCCGGCTCTGCAAATACAAACACGAGTCTTTGGCCCATCCTTTATTTTGTTGCCCGGCCTTGCGCACAGCCCGCAGTCTCTATCTACGGCCAATTCTATTACAACTGGGCACCCGTACAGCCAAGGAGGCGATCTCTCAATTGTACACATTGAACACAGTAAAGCATATGGCTTCATTTGGCAAATTCATCAAACAGACTCGATTATTGCTGACGGCTCCACCACTTAGAGACCCAGTCAATTGCAAGTCTGCTTGACGTCCACGGATTTTAATTATTGCCTTCTTTTAAATGCTGTTATCTTTTTTACAACTTTGTTATATGCTAAGGTTTTATGTTATGGTTTTAAGTAACCAGCAATAAAATACTCATTCATTCATTCATGTGACATCATTACTGTAACAATTAATACACAACATCAAATATTTTTTTTAAGCAGCATACTAAATGTAAAACTCAATAAAAAAAGTTAAAATTTCGTTTTACAATTGTGCAATTATGAAATACCGTACACCAATGGAAAGTGCATAAGCCAAAATAATGCAAACGCGCAAGAGAATGTAATTAAAACAAATCATGACCTAAAAGCGCTAGAGTATTACCAAGTCATTACACTCCACTTTTGCATAAGAAAAACTAAATGCAAATGTACAGGTAAGGTGCAAGAGAGACAATTAACTAGAATAAAAAATACACAGGTCTGTCCATTCAGACCAAAAAGAAGTATAGTATCAAATTTTGAGCGCATACATTCGCTCATAAAATACCAAAGCTCATCTTACCGGCAATTTGCAGATGCAATTTGCAATTCTCACCAATTCAATCGGGTACAAAAAATAATTGCACACTACCTAAGAAAAGAAAAACGAATAAAACACATTTAGAAATCAATAAAATCAAATAAAAATTCGCACAAGCCATTTCTGAGGGAAGGGCAAACAAGCAAAGCCTAGCCTCAGCAGACAATGTTATATTGTGCTTCAAGAAAATTGGTCCCTGAAAGTGGTGACATGCAGATTGTAAATATGGTCAGATGAAAATTATATTGTTCAGGTTTTGGACATGGGTGAGGCAGAGCTCACAATACCTCTTATCCTTTGGAACACCTTCCAATGCACACGTAATAATACGTAGTGGTAATAGATTTACATGATTAGCAAAATGATTCTACGGACACCATGAGGAAGGTTCCATAAAAGGTAGGGTTGTGGTTGTTTGTACATACTTCTTTCCTTCAAAATTTGGATAATTTCAATTCTTAGTGTAACATGAATAGAGCCCAGTTCACCACCCAGTTTACTATTCCCCCACCTCAGAGCCACAGCTAATGCAAACACAAATGTGAAAGGTAGGCTGAATTCTAACCAAAGAGCAGAGGGAGAACCACTGAGTTGAAATAGCAAATCTGTTGCCATATGTGCCCCTATGAGCCCATGATCAGACATCCATCTCTTAACAAGCATCACTCAAGGTGGGCGTTTTTTTATCTTATAGACAGATAATCCATGAGTGAAATACTTCTGCCCACAACATTTACGTATACAAATAGCAGAGGCCTGAGACAGTGCCTTACTGCTAAAATGATTTATGTTATCAACATTTAAGCAATTGATAGAAAAAATTCTGCCAAGATAAGAGTAAGCCTGTACTATTTCCATTTCGGCCTTTCACAAAGTCCAATCTAAAGTTTTCTTTGATCTAGCCCCCTTCTTTTTGAAAATCCTTACTTTGCTCTTTGCAATATTTATCTTTAAAAGTGCTCCTCCGCATATTTTCCCAAAGCGTGAAGGCATCTTTGAAGGTCTACTGGGGTTAGATCCTTCAAAATAACGTCATCCGCATAAAGAAGACAACCAAAACACATTGGACAAAGTTATGGCGGGTCACCCTTTACTGAGCCACCTCTACTAGGCAAATCATGGGTGTAAAGAGATAAAAGGAGAGTTGCAAGCAGGCCCCCCTGCTTTAAACCGTTTTGTGTCATCACTCTAGTCTGATTTGACTGTAAGCATGAAGTGCGCTGTTGCTGGATATTTCTTTTTTTTTAAATCATCTATTTTAGATCCTGTAAGGAATTTTATTATTTTTGAAGGGGGTGAGAACCCACTTCAAAGAATAATCACAGTCCTTGTCAGAATGAACAACAAAAGTCACACAATTAACCTGTACTTAACCCTCTGGTAGCTTGGCACAAAAAAAGTCAGTCAGGCTTAACTTAAAAGCAATGTCCAAAGTATTTATGCAGCACTGGACTGTAAACGTGAAACAAAACACTAGAAAATATTAAACCAATTTAGAAAAATAGTTAATATTTTAATAAATAAAATGACATCAAAATGACAAAAAAAAATCAGTAGAACCAGAGTTATGAGTTTTTAAATTCTTAGTTAACAAATAGAGGCAAATGGCACAAAGCCCTAAATGTGGGTAGCTGGCCATGCAGGACCAGGACAAAATCACAAGTTCATGTCGACTGTGATGGAGAAGAGGCCAGATACAGGACCAAGTTTGTCCCACTAGAGGTGTTACCTTCTGACTTTGATGCAAGAACACTGCTGCAAGGTTTTGTGAGGCTCTCTCTCATCCTGTGTCGCTCCAAGCTGGAACACGTGAAGCTTTCCTTTGGCACCTGTACGGCTCTGAGGAGCTCCATGGCACTCAGTGCCTGATCAGGTAAAGCCTTCAGTGAGGAGCTACCCAGTGTGGCACTGTGGGGCACAGCATTGCACTGAAGCCATAAGTTAGGAGCTATGCAGTGTGGCTCTACAGGGTTCTGTGTCACTTGGCATCAGATCCAGTGAAGCCTTCGGTTCAGAGCTGTGCAGCTCTGCAGGGCTCTTCATCAATCCAAGATGGATCTGATGAATTCTTCAGTTAGGTTGAGAAAAGCACATTCTGACTCTAGCCTAGGGACCAGGGCCTTGAGGACAACACCTAGGGGTCAGAACTCACTCCCACAGAGGCCAACAGAAGGGACTAAGTCAGATCCAGTTGGGGCTGATTAGCTGGGCAGTTGCAAGAAAAGGGCTGCTGGAAGCTTGATTTGCACCAGTTGCTCAAACAGATGACCATCGAACTGACCATTACAGTCACTTCTGGGGTCCTTGGTTCAAGGCAAGCAGCACTAGTCTTCCTTCAGGCTTCTGCCAACAGGACAGTCCCCCAACGGAGTCTCCACAGGTCCAGGAGGATTTCATGTTCTTGAGATGTCACTTTCATGCCAAGTGCCAACCTCTGGGTGGGGACACACTTTTGTTTAACCCTGAAGCTGGTTCTGGTCAGTTTTTCCCTTTTCCATGGGTTTGGTTTCAGCCTGGATAGTGAAACAAAGGCAAGTCAGGCCCAGGTGTATGATGCATCTGCCACTGACAGGGTAGGCTTCTTCTGAAGCCAAGAAGAGCTGGATACAGTCCCCAAGCTACTCTTTGATGTGCAATCAGGGCAGGCGCACAGCTCCTCCCTAGCCATCCTATCAGAAAGACCCTCTCCTCTTCACACCCAGGCCCTTTGTCCACTGTCTGGGAGGAACAAACATCACTCACACCACTGGAGAGTCTTTAACAGTGAGTTGGCCATGGACACCAGTGAAAAGGAACATTTGGCTTAGGCAGGAAAATGCACTAAAACTATGGATTCAATCCAGATCTTTGTGACAGGGGATGAATGTTCGCGTTATTCAGCATTCCATCCATCATTTGTTCCTTTTGCATTTGTCACCAAAAGTGGGAAGGGTATGCCCAGACGTAGGTCTCGTGCTCACTGCTAGCCAAGCTGATGAGGGGTGATGCCCCGAAACTGGTCGCAGGATGCACGTTTACAGTCCAGGGAGGACCTGGCAGTTCGGGCTCACCTGTTCCCATGGGGAACAGGGTCAAGACTGATTCTCATATGGCTGGGTCCAAACTGGGGTGGCGGGTTGAGCAAAAGAGCGATGGATTAAACGCAGATCTTTGTGACTGGGGTGATTGTTTGCATTGTTAAGCATTCCGTCCGTCATTTGTTCATTTCGTATTTGTCACCCAAAGCGGGAAGGGTATGCCCAGATGTGGGTCCCGTGCTTACTGGATTAAATCTAGCCTTGCTGATGAGGGGTGATGCTCCGAAACCGGTCCCAGGAAGCTTGTTTCTGGTCCAGGGAGGACCTGCCTTGGCAGTTTGGACTGGACTATTCCCACGGAGAACAGGGTCAAGACTGATTTGCATATGGCTGGGTCCAAACTGGGGTGGCATGGTGAGCAAAAGAAGGATGGATTAAGCCCAGATATTTGTGCCTGGGGTAAATGTTTGCATTGTTCAGCATTCCTTCCATCATTTGTTCCTTTTGCATTTGTCGCCCTAAGTGGGAAGGGTATGCCCAGACGTGGGTCCTGTGCTCACTGCACCACTGGATTATAGTGAGCCTGGTGGATAAGGGGTGATGCCCCGAAACCGGTCCCAGGATGCTTGTTTCCAGTCCAGGGAAGACCTGGCTTAGCAGTTCGGGCTGGACTGGGAACAGGGGTCAAGACTGATTTGCATATGGCTGGGTACAAACTGGGGTGGCGTGGTGAGCAAAGAATGATGGATTTAATCCATATCTTTGTGACTAGGAGAGAATGTTTGCATTGTTCAGCATTCCGTCCATCGTTTGTTCCTTTTGCAACTTTCTAAAAGTGGAATTTTCTAAATATTAATTTTGAATCCTTGAATCATTTTTCTATCTAGTCCCAAACTGGAGTATGCATATAAGGAGTTATATTGTAGCGTAGTGCTTTTCTATGGGAGAGCCAGAATTAGTGCAGTAAAAAATTACGTTGGATGGTTTTCACTGCCATTATATGTAAAGCCTAAGTACAAATGTCTTGCATTTCAATAGCATGCATCCTGCTCTATAGGCATTTAGAGCCTAAACTAGGTGTAACTTATAAGTATTAAAAAAGAACGTTTTAGGCCTGGCAAAAGGTTTATTTTGCCACATCAAATAGTAGTTTAAAAGTGCACTACAGGCAGCAATAACAGACCCGAAACACATTGTTCACTGGTACTTCACTGAGTGGCTCAATGAGTGCTGCAGCCACTTGTAGCATTTAAGGTACCAGCCCCAAGTACATATATTACCATATACTAGGGATTTATAAGTGAAATAAATGTGTCAATTATGCATAGGCCAATATTACTATTGTTAGAACCACATTCAAATGGCCACTGGGCAAGCATGAGCTGCTGCACCCCACAGCGGGGGTTGAGGCCTCTTACTCCTGATGTGATGGATAGCAACTGATTATAGATCCTTAGAGACTGGGCCAAGTACCCCTTCATCACTTGGCCCTCAGTGGTAATGCATGTCAAGAGGTGCAAGGCCTCTCCAGTAGATGCAGGGGCTGAACACAGGCTCACAGCTTAAAATATGTTCAGTAGCAATAATACATGATTTCCAGTAAAATACTTGCCTTTATAAAATAAGGGGTATTTTTATGCAAACACAAAGTGAAATACGGCATACACAAATATGCACACAGACCTCCTGAAGTCAGTACTCTAGTGTTAAATAGGCAGTTTACTGAGTCTCAGTTTCCTCTCTCTAATTTGAGTGGTTATGCGTCATTTATGATAGGTGACATTCAGGCTAGGCCCCACTAGAGATGTGAGTTCTGGCCCCACTAGAGATGTGAGTTCTAGGAGTTCCTTTCCGACTCTCTTAAAGGTCAAAAGTGTTTCTGCACCCATGGTGCTAAGAGGCAGAATAAATTCCCCTTGATCATTCGGCCCTGTGACCAGTCTGACCTGCTCCTTTGGGGTTGCTCTGTTGGAGTCCCAAGGAGTGTTCCACTGTCATACGGTTCCTGCTATTTCAGTACGGCTGTGCAATTGGGAAACTCGAACGTCAAAACTATGTGGTACTGATTCCACAAATGCCATCATAACATGTTGACATAGTTCTTGTCTAGCCGTCAGTGCATCTAAAACTCACAAGGCTGGTGTCTGTAACCTCAGAACATGACAACCCTGATTTCCCAAGGAAATTGTGGAAACAGATCTACCCTTTTTTTTTGTTAACTCAAGCATGCCCAAAGGGAGACACAAAAAGTAAAAGAATTGGCATTTCAAATATTTATTGAAGCAATTGGACTTGTGCAAAATACATGTGCTGAAATGATTAATAGAATGGAGCAAAATATTGCTACCAGTGTTACAAGAATGGTAAACAGAATAAACAATTCAACCATTGTGCATTTGTGTTGATTATATGCATACATATAATTAAACTACTTCCGAGCACTGCCTATCCTATGAAGTATAGGGTGTGTGGATCTGCCATAAAACCTTAGAATGGTCCAACTTCCCATTTACCTGAGGGTGTGTTGTTAACTAATGCATGCCCAAAGGGGGACATAAAAAGTATACAATTTGGCATTTAAAATATTTACTGTGTAAAATATGCACGCTGCAATAAATAATTGAATGGAGCACCTAGCGTTACAAGAAGGGTAAACTGAATAAACAATTCAACCATTGTGCATTTGTGTTGATTATATGCATACACAAAATTGTACTTCTACCTACCTCTGCCTATCCAATAAAGCATAGGGTGTGCGGTTCTGCCAGAATAACTTGGAGTGCTCTATCTCCTCATTTACCTGTGGATGTGTGTTACCTGGGAGTAAATCTTGGTGTAGAACAGGGCACCGTCCTTCTCAGGATGGTGATGGGATTCTGCTGGGCTAGAATTCTGGCAGGGGGTGACCTTGACAACCCATCACAATGCTCAAAATGCTCCTCTTTCTAAACAAAGGTTTTGTGCAGTTAATATAATAAACTTGACCCATTGATTATATTTTGCAGCTCTGGTCTGGCTGTCATTGTTGATTCTACCCACCCAGAGCTGTCACCACACAGACTACAACAAATAATGACATTTTATGCATTGAACCTAGTCCTTGTACGGATTGTTCCAATACTAATTTTTTCTCACATTTAATAAGCTATTTTACTTTTCCATATATTTTATCATAAGGAGATTCCGCAGTTGAGGTAGAGAGCTCTATATGGTAAACTGAGGACTGTTTCAGCCTCCTGAATGCCGGAGAGCTTTTGACTTTGCACACAAGTTGAAATGTCTTCAAACAAAGCATTAAAAACGTAGTGCTTCTTCTCTCACTCTGGCCTGCATGTCCTCAAAATATAAAAAACAAAAGTTTATGGAGCTCAGTCTTGGGGAATACCCATTTTTTAAACATGTAGCCAGGTGGCGCAAGTCTTCGGAATCGACAATGTGCCAGGGTCTGGCATGTATGATGAATAATTTCAGAACTTCGTTTGTAGCTGTCCAGCATTACTAGAAAAGCAGAAACTTCTCCTAAGATCGGAATAGAATAAATTTGGCATGCATACATGCCCCCAGGCAATTATTATTGACCTTAACCCTGGCAATACCACTCTGGTTAAGTTTGTGGCACTGCCGTCCAAGAAGTTAAGCTTGGATGTAACAATATGTGAAGTGGTTCTAGTTATTTGTTCTCGTACTCCACCAGACTGCCCCCCCTGTTTCAGAACTCATCAAGGCAGTTCCTTTTAGCCAAGTGTCTCAAGTTTAAGGAATTTGGGGCATATTATCCAGACAGGCAACAAAATTATCGCCGCTTTAGCCGCAGAAAACTGCCGCTAAAACGGCGATAATGGGCTTGAAAATATGCTCTATGGAATTCCAATTGAAGCCCATGTTAGATGTGAAGGACATCTAAGCTGAGCTTCAATTGGAATTCCATAGAGCATATTTTCAAGCCCATTATCGCCGTTTTAGCGGCAGTTTTCTGCGGCTAAAGCGGCGATAATTTTATCGCCTGTCTTGATAATATGCCCCTAAGTGCCCTGCCCCCTCTCAGTGCAGTGTCCCTTATCTGACTTTTGGCTACAGCTGAGCTTGTCCATGAACTCATTGACTGATTGCACTGTGTGAAAAGCAGGAGAATGCCATATTTATTTAGATAAATGAAAATTATAAATTAGGTGCTAACTCCCAGTGGGGACACTGGGCCTTTGTGATAATTTCTTTCATATATGTACTCTGCTTTTTCACATATTGCCCTTTGCACCTTTAATTAGAATGTTTCCTATACTTTGGCATTGGAAAATCTTCACCCTTGTGGTGGAGATCTTCATATAATAGATCATAGGCAAAATAGAAAAAGATTTTAGAAGTTGTGAAAAATTTGTGAGCATATTTTTAACCAACTAGACTCATCCAGGTCAAAGATGTTACCTTAGGAATTTCTTACTGCCTCAGAGTTTGGCGGACAGGTGTTTACTCCACCAGTGATGGAGTAAAATACTCTATCACCCTGATGGAGTGCCTGCCTGCCAAATTCTGAGATGTTGGCCGGCACAGCAGACATCTCTAGCATTGGCAGGAACTGCTGTGATAGTGGTTCCTGCCAATGCATAGTAGGTTTGACCGATGGCTCCGTCTAAATGACAGAGCAGCATGGCAAACTTTCAGTTTTCTCCCATGGCGAGGGGAGCATTTTGCAGTTTGCACTGCCCCTTACCCCCAGGATTCACCTGGCGGTGACGGACAGTGAAAACTGGCCATATGTTCACCCACTCCAAATCAGGTGAGGGGACAAATGACCAAAACGGCAACAACCCTAATTATGTCCAGTCTATGGAGGTTTATGTCAGTGGCCATACTGAGTAATATCCGAATTTGACATGATGAAGTCATTGGACAAGGTCCAGTGGAAGGCATTGGTTTCAGCCAAAATAGCTCCAAGTGGGGAAAGTATACATTTTGCACCTAGGAAAGTTCTGTCATTAGTAGGATACATTTCCGCCTCTGCATGGTCAATATTGCTTCATTTTGACGTAGTATCTTTCTCGGAGCTCAGAATCCTCCAGTGGGTCCAGACTGTAGTCTGTTTCTGAGAAGGTCACACCTAAGTTAGACTGACTTGCTCCTGGGGTCCACTAAACAGGGTTTTTGAGTGGCAAACATCTCCAAGCTGGGCCAAATTGAAGTCTTTACTGGACAAGGTTGCTGGTTGGGTGTTTGCTTTCGCTCCTTCAAAGGTCTGCAAGTCCAACGTTTTTCAACATCTCAACTTTTCAATGGGGAAATCCAGGTAGATGCAGTCAAAGGTCCCAGGACCTCAGGAACAGTATTTATTGGCTAGCACTTACTCCAACCAGACTAGGTCCAGCTGCAACTGGCCAGGTGAGGATTTCACAAAAAAGGCCTCTTTCATATTGTTGTGTCCCTATTACCACATAGGAGGTCAGTCAATTGACCCTTAAAGTCCACTTATTTGTCCTTGGTACAAATGGGACCAAGTCCAAACCTTAACATTTTCTCATAGGTCCTACTTAGCAGGTGCATCCCTTCTTCTGTTCTTCCACAAATACAGAGAGTGTTCTGAGGAGCTGCTGGTAAGATCCATTTTTGTACAGTTCAGTAGCCACTGAGGGAGGGGGTGACTCCTGGATACCCCCCTAACCAAGTGGGAAAATGTTTCCAGGGGCAACCCTACCCACTTTTGCAACACATCCTGTGTGTTGTACAGCAAATTGGCCTGGAGTGAACTACTCTAGAGAGAATCCAAGATCGTACAGACATCTTGTCCTTTAATGGAACTTGTGTGCTAGGTAAGGGTGTGTTTAGGGAAATTAACAGTTTCCTCCTCGTAAGCTACACCAAACTGTTCTGGGACCATCTTCCCGTCCCACTGGGCTGATGTCAATCTGGCTACCTTGGGCCTAAAGAACAAAGTCTACCCCTTCCTCAGTTCTGCCCTTACAATCAACCAGGAATATACTGGGTTCACTAAGCCTTTGTCTCTGCTCCAGCAGCAGTTTTCATGTCTGCTTATGGTCAAGCATAAGCAGGACAGTCGCCTCGGGCTAATGCTAATGCCAATTGAGGCCCAGGAACATCAGACAGGAAAAAGACCTCTTTCTAAAAGTTACTATTCCTAAATATTTATTACAAATATGTCTTCAACATTATAATGAATTTTTAATAAATATTAAAAGTAGTGGTTGTAACATTTCTCTAGCTTGTCCCAAACCTAAGATAGCAGAAGTCATAGTTTTCCACATATGACAGCCAGAGCCTTTCACAGTGAAAATATCTTATGGGAGCTTGTCACTGCAAGGACATGCACTGTAAAACTTCAATATATCACATTTTTATATACCTTGCACCCTACTTTCCGAGCTGCAAATCCTACATAGGCGTGACATCATGATTTTAAAGGAAGGTTTTTACCTTACAAATGTTTATTTTGATGGGCTGGGCTGCAAGTTTAAACTTCAGCAGTCAAGCTACGGTGGTAGGCCTTAAACCATGTTTTCCTTTGTTATACTAGTGGACAGCACACCAAATGCTGGAGTCCACAGTTGATATTTAACTTTCCATAGCATGCTTGTAATTTTGCACCATATACTATGGTTTTATAGGAAAGTTAAATATGTCATTTAGAGGATTACCAGTTTTATCAGATTTTAGGGCTCAGAACAAAAGATGCCATTTATATATAAACTATTACCTAACTATACCAACACAATAGCAGCTGCCTCTGTATAAAATATATATACATGACCTTATCCTCCTGGGACAACACAGTCAATTCAATAAAAAAAAAAGGCTTTATTCGGTTGGTAAAATACAACCATATAAGCAAGACAAATAATAAAACAGAAAAATAGAATTACATAGCATGGAGAAATGCCGTCTTCAGAATGCACACTATATTTATATATAAATTTGACCATTTTCAGTATGAAACAGGAAAATCCTTAGAAATGAGGTGCAAATTTCACATAAAGTGACAAATGTGCAATAGCGGTGCATGTAAAGTGCAAAAGCGCAAAAGAGAAAATATTAAAATGCAATATGCATCAGAGGAACCTCAAGATTTGGTATACATAAAAGAATTGCTAACAGTACATGATAAATGTGCAAAATACGCAGAGCAATGGAAGCTACACATGACTCAGGATTACTAACAGTACATGATAAATGTGCAAAAATACGCAGAGCAGTTAGAACTACACAGGACACATTATAGACTTCCTTATTGATACACATTTTAACACGTAAGATGCAGTTATAATACAAATGTCAGGGCTTTCCAGAGTTGTTAAAAGCTTCAATGCAGAATTGGTGGACCGAACATTATATTTTAAAAAGATAGGTTTAAGATAAAACTTCCTAAAATGACTATAAAATTTACAAAACAGTAAAAAATGGCAACAGCTTTGTTTTGAGACGTTATCACAAGGGCACAAAATATCGGATCTGATTTTCATATGTGGGAATGAAACTAAATGATGGACAATCCCAAGCCTTAGACGAGTTAAAACATATCGATGAGAATTACGTGTAACAAAAGTAAGATAGGCCTGGAGACCTTTACTCAGATTCAAAGCATTATAAAATACAGTAGTTTTTAAGTTTATAGACTGCTTCTCTCTGGCCGCATTCTTGTATGAGAGAAACTTCAATTTTAAGTCTTTCTTGGGTATCAACGCAGAAGCCTCAGGGTTCAAGCGGATATTACAGTCAAATAGAAGGTTAAACCAATAATAAATATAGCTCAGCCAGGGTATACAAGATAAATTGTCAAGCCTCAAACAATCTTTAATAATTAATTGTGTAAAGAATGTTTAATTTTTAGACCAGATGGAACGCCAAAGTAATAATGGGCGTAGAGCAGCCAAATCTGCAACATGGTCTATACCGACTTCCTTATGAATTAACAGGGTTGATGCTGAGGGGGGACACATAATAACTTTTTTTTAAACTTGTTTTCATCATTTTGTAGTGCATTCACGCAATGGTGACCCCACACACCCGCCCCGTATAATGCCGATGAAATACTATGGCATTGTAGATTGCCATCATTTCTTTTATCCTCCTTTGACCCAATTTGGCAGGAAATCTAAAAATGCTGTTGGTATTTCTACTCATCTTCGTTCTGACATTTTCGTCCTCGTGTGTCCATTTCCCATCTCCTGAAAATGTTATACCTAGGTAACAAAACCATTTGACCGTTTGGATCTTTGCTTTATCAATGTAAAAGGTAGTGGTAGTCGATTTGGCTTTCCTACCGCAGGCCATTACAAAAGTCTTAGACTTGTTAACTACCAATTTTCTGTCATTAATGAACATCACAAATCTATCTATGAGGCGTTGCAGCCCGACCTGCGTTCTTGATAAAAGTACAGCGTCATCAGCGTACAATAAAATTGGAGTAGCGCTCCCATCTATAATAGGGGCATCCGAGGGTAGCTTACATAAAATTGAATCAATTTGATTAATAAATAATGAAAATAAAAACGGTGCTAATACGCAACCCTGCCGGATACCTCTTGCAACTTTGAAAAAAGGTGTACACTCCCCCTGGGGTCCGTAACGGACCTTACATGATAATCGTGAGTAGAGCCGTGCCAAAAAATATACACACTCCTTTGGGGCATCAAGTTCTAACAGGATGTCCCACAAAGTTTCATGATCCACAAGATCAAAAGCGCTGCTCAGGTCTACGAAACAGAGGAACAGATTCCCTTCCTTGGCAACAGTGTATTTGTTGACCAGGAGGTCAAGATTAACACACTGCTCTAAAGTACCCATACCTTTCCTAAAACCATATTGCGGCTTTGATAAAATTGAATTGTCTGTGGCCCAAGATTAAAGTCTTTTTAACATTATTCTACTCAAAAATTTAATAGAGGAGTCTAATAAAGAAATGGGGCGGTAATTACTTGCCACAGATTTAGAGCCTTTTTTAAAAAGAGGGATGATTAGAGACTGGCCCCAAGATATAGGTAACTGACCCTCTGCAGTTGCATTAAAAAATCTAGTTAACAGAGGGGCCCACAAATGCAATTCAGATTTATAGAGATCCAGCGGAACCCCGTCTGGGCCAGGGGCTTTGCCTCCTTTACTGTTGTTTAATCCCTCGTAAACCTCATCAAGGCTTATATCTAACGGTAGCCTGGGCCAAGAAAGATCCTTATCCAGTGATAAATCTAAAACAATCCCGCCAGGATTAAAAATATTTAAAAAGTGTTCCATCCACGAATTACAATCTACATGTGAAGATAGCTCTGGCACTTTGTCATTTTTTAAAAAGGAGCTGTTTATAGTGTCCCTATAAAGTTTACTATTTTTTGTGTCTGCAGCTAAGTTGAGGTTGTCCCAAGCCTCTTCTTGGAGTTCTCTTTTCCTCTTGGCTAGGGATAATTTATAATTAACTCTACAGCTTTTGATAATAGTGGGGTTACAAGGTTTGGTACTCAGAGCAATTTTAAGATCATGCAAAGCACGTGTGCAAGTTTTGTCGAACCAACCTATATTAAGTTCTTTTCTCCCCTTATGTTTGTTGGTCAGTAAACTATCTATCGTTTCATTAATCGTAAGTACATTATTTAATATGTTATACGAATTAACTTCCTCCCCAAGACAATACTCTATTTCCTTGCTGCATTTTACCAGCAACTCCTCAAGTAGTTTAAGTGGGACAATCCTTGACCACCTAATCCTCGTTCCATTTGGTCTTATAGCTTCAACAGAGTTAATGCAGTTGCTAACATTTCTTAATTTATTACCCCAACAGTGCAGCGATATGGAAATACTATTGTGATCGCTTAGTACTTGCTCGTTAACCCATAGGTTAGAGTAAGCAATGCTATTAGAAAGCAGGATATGATCAATATAAGTGTTAGCATCTCTTCCTGTAAAAGTAGGGCAATTGATGTTTTCTCTGTTTTTCATACAACTTAACATATCCAAATCGTATTTTGCAATCATATTATTTAAAGCCATGCCATAAGCACAATGTGGAAAGTGCAAGTAGTCAGCTTCCTGTTTATTTCCACTCTCCCTTCTTAACCCACACAAGTCACTCATGGCAAAAAGGCATGGGCTTATGTTAAAATCGCCCACCCATAAAACAACCGACTGATTGCCTAGAAGCTCCAGTGCCCTCTCTAATTCCTTATCCAGTGGGGTCAAGATTTTACCTCGCTCTGCAGTAAAAATGTTGTTATAGTAGTTAATCAGAACTAAATTTTTACCTTTGTCAAACTCAAGACATAACACCTGAGAGTGGACGTCCACTGGGATACAACTTCTAATTTTGCAAGAGTTGAGTTTAGTAGATATCAACAGTAGAAGCCCACCCTTTGCCCTGCCAATAGTTGAGTTAACTGCATTCAAGCAGTATGAGGTGTAACCCTCAATAAAAATAGGCTCCTCTCGCCAGGTTTCTTGGATGCATATTATGTCGTACCCTATGTTAATAAAATCTTTCCAAAAGGGAGAGACCAACTTCCTATTTATGCCTGCTATATTCCAGGTAACAACGCTGAGACCTGAGACCAAAACGGGATTGGCAGTTGTGCAACCATTTATCACATCTTCAGAAGTTACTAAATTGGAGGGAATATCTTCCATATTTCCATAACTTATGGGACAGGTGGGTTTAAAATCATCAACTACACTACCATCCTCCAATATAATTAATTCAAAGTCAGTAGACGATTGTACGGCTTCTACTGTGTTGAATGTATAGCGAGTATCCTGATTATCACTACTCGTCTCACCCTTCTCAACACTGGGTGCTTCATTTATTATAGGGATAAGAGGATTGCTATCATGAACAGAACCTTTGGGAAAAATGTGTCAATCGTTGTCCTCCAGGGATTCGAGGGCTTTAAATCTGTTATGTGTGGGAATAGGAAAATTATAGCATGGTCTCACCATACTTGCAAAACTGGGATTCATTGAGTAACTAGATTCCAATAAGTGCCTGTAAAAATAGCCTAATGGTAAAAGAGTGGTGTTACATTCCCATGCAGAAGGTAACGGAGCGTTACTAAGGGTATTTTTAGCCCAAGAGCAGGTTTTAAAATTTATTACAACACAATCCCCCTCAAAAATTTTCCTGAGGGGACCTATCCAACTTACTCTTTGCGCTAATATCATCTGACTGGCCCCTTCCATAGGGAAGTTACATTTGTTGGCCAACCAGTGAAGCGTTTTATTCTTCAATGTATCATGGTTCTCAACTTGCCCGTCTCTTAGCTTGGGGATGTTCACAAGCACTGCTACATACGGACTACATTCCGGAGGCAAATTAATGCAGGGTGGCGGCTTTCTAGCATTTATTGAAGTCATATAGACTTCCTTCTCCATACATGCTTGATCAGTAGGTGCAATTTTTCCATTAGGTTGTCCTCTCTGGTTAACTCTTTCTATTGGATTCCCTTCCACAGATACATGGGGGCTAGTAGGTGGCCCCCCCCTCGGCTGACTTATGGGGGTCTTGCCTTTGGTCATATTGGGGACACCTATATTCCTTTCATCAGTGCCCTCTGATATAGTAGGTGCTTCTACTCCTTTTTTTTGTTTATCACGCATCCCAACTTTATCAATAGCTCCTCTTAATTTATTGACCTCCCTGGCCAAATTGTCCACTTTTTCATATAATGGCCTGATAAGCTCAGCTAGTTTGTCAAAAATTGCTTCTGGGTTAAATATTTCCATGGGACTTTGGTTAGCCCTTGTACGTGTAGTGACCTTATTCTCAATAGTTGGAAGTTTTTTCCCCCTTTTCTTAGACGCGACACTCGGCCCCGTAGTTGTTTTCCATGCCCCTTTTTTGTTTCCCAGTGGAGATATTAGTGAAACAGGACTGACTTCTGTAGCGAACAGTCTAGGGGAGTTAGAAATATTAGAGGGAATGCTTGCATTAACATCATCACCTTCGATGATAGTCGGGGCTATGGGTACTTCGATGTTACTACTTAGATTGCTTTGATTACCTTGGATAATTGGAGGTAGTGCACTTGAGCCCATAGACAATCTTTTTTCTGTGCGATCTATTTCCTGGGTACGAGCACTAACTGCTTTTACCAGGTAAGTGTCAATGGTATTACAAGCTAGATCGGCTGATGCCTTTGCTCCGCGTCTAACCATAACTGGGGGAATTGTGAGCGGCCCTCCTTTACCCTGATTAGCACATATGTTACAACAAGATCATATATAATCACCAGTGCGTATGGACCAAGTACAAAAAGGTGGCACAATACTGTCGTTTTCAGCTATGCGTACTATGTCCACCTCAAGAGGGGTGGCCCGGCCCGACCTACTTCGACCTCCGACGGCCTCAGACGGCCCGCCCTTGGCCCAGGCTCCGCCCGACACGTCCCGCGCGCGGTCCCGCGACGCGGGCCCTTGCGGTATTTATTCGTCTCTGGGCGCGGGAACAGCGTCACATCAGGCAGGGCAGGCTGGGGGATGTAGTCTCCCTGCTCACTGCGGTCGCTGGGTGTCAAGTTGCGACGGCGGGAGGGGAGACTGAAGGTTTCAACACGCTGGGCAGGTTCGTAATCCTTTCCGATTTTCCCCAAGTGTATGGACGAGCACCACAGTCATTGTGGGTGCATTGCCTGCCCCCTGCATGTGTCACAGGGTTGGTCACCCCAGGGCTCCTCTCCATGCCTACGAGTAAGGCCAGGGGACTCCATTACTCCCGCTCATTGTGGGAGCAAAAAGAAGTTGCTCCAGCTGGGCGGCAGCACAAGAATTTGGATGATGGATCCAGCAGAGTGTAGGGAGCCTGTGGGATTGCTGGGGCTGTGGGACTCTCCTGTGGCACCAACAAAAAATATCTGCCTGAGTGCCCTCGGGTGGGATGGAGGCACCCTACACAATAAAGATACTGGATCCTACACAGTGCAACTGGACCCACTCATTTATTATTCACTGCTCCTGGCCAAGAGCACGCCATAATGCCCTTTATCATGCCATTTTAATATTTTGTTCTCTGTGGTGTCCCAATCTGGGCAAGGACACCACCAACAGGTTCTTAAAGCATCTGGGGACAGCAGGGAGTGCTGCCACTCCCCCACAATTATTTTGTAAAGTAACCTTATGTTTCCCAGATTTTATAGAATGTGTCTCCTGGAAACATGAATACTGTTTTTTAAGATTTCCCACAGCTAGAGCTTTTGCTTTTCAGCTGGGGATTGCTAGGATACATTGTGGTTCGTCTTATGGCAGCGTTATGTGCTCTGAAGAGTGTTAAAGAAATATTCTGGCACTCATTTAATGACATCTCAAATAGAAATGCTTGATTTGAAGATTTATTTATAAACATTGTAATGCTTTTTATTTCACATATCCTTCTCCTGGCACAGAGATATTAACGAACAGCCCTGCCTCTCATGAAACCCTAGTATTCACAGCCTTTGCCCTGCATCCAGGCTAGTACATCACTAGAACTCTACCATACACAGCTTTCACCGTGTTGAGGGGTTGTGGTGGCCAGTCCCCCAATAAACCATACTATGCACAGAATTTGCTCTTTAGAGATGTCTGTGTGAACAGGCCAGTCCTTCGCAAAACCTACAACACAGAGACTTCACCCTGCACAGAGGTCTTTGCGATCAGACCACTCCCTCACTAAACACTACTACACATAGCCTTCACCTTGTACAGATATCTTGGTAGACAGACCAGTCCCACATCAAACCCTACTACATAAAGTGTTCACCCTCCATAGAGGTCTTTGAAGACAAGCTAGTCCCTCACAACCCCTCCTACACACAGCCTACACCCTGCACATAGGTCTTTGTGGGCAGCTCAGTCCCTCACTAGAATGCTACTATGCACAAGCTAAACCCTATAGAGAGGTCTTTCTGGACAGGCAATTCCTTCATCAAACTCTACTACCCACATCCCTTGTCCTGCACAAAGGCCTTTGCAGACAGACTAGTCCTTCACCAAAACCTGCTACATCCAACCTTTGCTCTACACAGAGGTCTTTGCCGTAATTCCAGCCCCCCCAAACCCTACTACTAACACGCTTCTCCTTCTAGAGAGATCTCTACGGACAGGCCAGTCCCTTATCAAAACCCACCACGCACAGCCTTCACCCGGCACATAGGTCATGGCAGACAGGCCAGTCACACATCAAACCCTACTATGCACAGCCTTGCAATGAGGTCTGTGTGGCGCGAGGCCTGTCCTTTACTATACCCTCCTACACACAGCCTTCGTCCTGTACAGAGCTCTTGGTGTTGCTGGACAGCCCAGTCCCACATGGGCTACCCCATCTAGACACAGCCTTCGCCCTACACAGAGGTATTTGACGAGAGGCCAGTCTCACATCAATCCCTGCTAGGCACAGTGTTCGCACTGTACAGAGGTCTATGCGGACGGGCTAGTAGCTCACCAAACCCTACTAAACACAGCTTTAGCTCTATACAAAGGTGTTTATATGGAGGGCAGTCCCTCAGCAAACCCTACTGCACAAAGCCCTCCCTCTGTATAAAGGTCTTTATGGAGAGGCCAATCCCTCACCCAAACCATACCCTACTGCCCATAGCCTTTGTTCTGTAGAGAGGTCTTCGCAAAGACGCCAGTTCCTCCCCAATCTACTATACACAGCCTTCACACTGTACAGATATCTTTGTGTGGGTGCCAGTTCCTTAGCAAACCCTACTATGCACTGTCCATACTCTTTGTGCAAAGTGTGGGTACAGGCCACTCCTTCCAGACCTCAATTCCCCATTAGAACAAAGCCACTACTACACACAGCCTGTGTTCTCTGTGCTACTCTTCCCTCAATGTAGTCAAGGTTCTCCATGCAGGCAAGACCCTACTACATACAGTTATATATGGTAGTAATATCTTACTTAACATTGAGAAAACTCCTAGAAAGTCACTGAAAAAAACAAATGTTAAAGGGATGTTATAATTAGGCAGCAATGTCAGTGATAGTAGTAGTTCAGCAAGCTAACTATAATTTGTACCTCTGCCATGCACTGCTTAAGACCTCACATATTCCATCATTCATGATATTTTCAATTACATCATTGATAACATCACTGGTAGCATTTTAAATGACGTCATTGATGACATCACTGATTAGATCCAACCAACTTCTGTTCAATTCACTGTAAAAACTAGTACAGCATGTCAGATGTAATTACTAAGTAACCATAATCATGTAAAGCATACATTACTCTTCAGACACACAGGCTCCCTTAGGTAAACTAACCTCCTCCTACAGACAGCATTCAGCCTGTACCAAAAACCTTGTAAATAGCTGACCTCAAGTGGGTAATCATCCAGACATGAATGGGCAAACTGTGTGAACAACTCTCCATGGAGAACTCATTTCCTTCAGAGACCCAAGCCGCACTAGATGCCCAAACCCATACTAGGAATTCAAAACAGCTTCCCAGGAGTACACCTGGATATTGTTTTAGAATTCCATGAAAGTACCTTGTACTATGGGTGTAAGCCTATGTGGATAAATATCTATCTTTTATCATGGGAGCTTTTTCAATTAGAATAAACTGGTGGGACCTGGAGCCAATATTTAAACAGGTGCTGCACCCGTGCTTCAGAGTAACTTCATTAATCCCAGAGGCATGCCGTTCCTAGGAACAGCACGCCTCTGTAATTAATCAAGCTTTTGTTAATTAGGCCTTTAGGAAGTAAGGACATTAAAAAAGTAAATAGATATTTAACTATTGTGAAGCCTTGATTAAGATTTGTTTTTAGAGTTCACTTGAAGAAGCTAGCTAATCAATAATAGCATCAGAACAATCAAAGAAAAAGTGATGGAAAAATGCTTTGAAATAGTCTAACCACTGGCAATCACTCGAGATGCATTACAGTCCATTGTTTTTTACCCACAATGCAACTCAAGAAAAAAGGCCCTCCTTATGTAAATCAGTACATTCTCTGCTCCTCATAGGATCAATCTGTTCCCAATGTCCAGGCAAGGTCCCCCCCAAAAGGGACCACTAGCAACCCCAGAACTGGTATGTCCTGCTTGGGCTCATCAGTAAGCAGTAGCTTGAGTCCTAGGGCACAGTGAGCACATTACACATGTAGGGGCATACCTGTTGCATTTAGGATGTCACCTGCAAAAGAACAAAAAAAAAAACTCCTACAAGATCAAGGTTATTAATTATGCAGATGACACTCCATTTATCCTGTCACTTAACATTCATCAGACTGACTCCATCAGTAATTTTCAAGCCTGCATATTAGACATATCTAGTTTGATGATGTAACCTCCCTCATGCTAACTGGAGGTAAAATTGAGCTCCTCTACTGCCCCCAGTAGTAAAATCCCAATATCTGTATTCACCAATCTCTGGCTTTTATCCAGAGAGACCCTGCTTGGCAACTCAACGACAGTCCGGAATCTGGGAGTCGTTTTGGATGAGGACCTCTCACCGGAAAAGCATGTGAAACGAGTAGCTGAGATCTGTTTCCTTCTGATTCGGGGCCTCAGGAAACTGTACCCAATGATAACTGCCCAAGCAAGATCCCTGATTTCCAGAGGTGTAATACTAAGTAGACTGGACTATTGCAATGCTCTCCTCCTGGGACTACTCAAGAAATTGGAACGTGTTCAGATAGCAGTAGCCAAATTAACGCTAAATTGATCTTGGAATTCCTCTGCCTCTGGTGCTCTTAGAGATCTCCACTGGCTATCCATTAAACAGAGGATTATTTTTAAATCACTCTGTATTGGCTGTAAGGCATTGTACAACAAAGGACCAAAGCCACTGCAGGTCAGATTAAGGAAATACACTCCTGGTAGGTCTCTTCATTCAACCACACTTGATATTCTCCATGAACAGAGATTTAGCAAAGTACGGCAGGGAGGACGCGTCTTCACTGTGAGAGCTGTGCAGCTCTGGAACAAGTTACTGTTCCCAGTAAGATCCCAAACTGATCTATTTAAGATTAGGAAGGCCCTGAAAACTTGGCTCTTCCCTCATTTGGTATGAAACTCTGGTTCTCCGATGCAATATCGTCTTATTTATTACTTATGTCCCTATGGATGACTCTTTTTGTCTATCTAGCGCCAGGATACCATTCTGGTCACAGCGCGCTCTATAAATAACTGATACAAATGCAAATACAAACAAAATAATGGATAAAATGCTTGAATTAATATCAACCATTGGTAATCACTCAGACAGAATATTTACCAGTGGCTGAGATTAATTCAAGCATTCCATCCATCGCATTGTGTGCATACTTAAGTGCAACATCCTTAGAGTGATGGATATGCCTAAACATGGATCCCATGCTCCTTTTGCCACTGAAACCAAGCTGCCTCTGACTGACAAGCCCTGATCAAGGCAATACCAGTGTTGGGTTTCTTATGTTCAGGTTCATGGAGGACCTCGCCCAGCAGTTTGCACTGGACTATTCCTACTGCAGCAGGGTCAAAACTGATTTGCATATGGCTTGGTCCAAACTAAGGTGGTATGGTGAGCAAAATTACGATGGACTGCAATGAAGCTCAGAGTAATTACCAGTGCCAGAGAATAATTCAAACATTCAATCCATCACTTTTTGTACACCTGAGTGTGATGCCTTGATTGCAATAAGTGTGCCCAGATGTGGGTTTCATGGCCAAAGTGATCCTGGAGCCAAGCTACACCCTACTGAAGAGCCCCAATTTGGATGAGACAATCTTTGGTTTCTTGTACTCTGGTTCATGGAGGACCTGGCCTGGACTGTTGCTATTTTAAGTCAAGACTGATTGGTATATGGCTGGGTCCAAGCTGAGGTTGCAGGATGTATAAAATAACAATGGACTGGGAAGTGCCCCATATTATTTACCATTGGCTAAGATTGATTAAAGCATTCCCTCATCACTTTTTTGTGGGAATCCCCTGGCATGAGCCCCGTGCTCACCTTGCCACTGGAACCAAGCAGTAAATGAATGATCAGTCCCAATCAGGTCAAAACCTGCCTTGGCTCACATGTGATCCAGTTCAGTGAAGACCTGATGTGGGGGTTAGAGCTGAAATGTTCATAATGGAGGAGTGTCAAGACTGATTTGCATATGGTTGGGTCCAAACAGAGGTGAGGTAATGTGCAAAATAATGATGGACTGGGATGTGACCCCATATAATTACCAGTGGCTGAGGTTAATTCAAGTATTTTGTCCATCACTTTTTTGCATACTGCAGTGCCAGTCCTTTTTATCTGTAGTAACTATACACTAGTAAACTTGGCTACACTCCCTATTTCAAAGGGAGGAGACATGTAAGTCTACACTTTATAGTAAATTTGCACTCAGAAATGGTCATTAACGAAAATGTGTAAATTTACTCCACAGTGTAGAAGTGATTTTACACATGTAGTTTTACTTATGTGTAAATGTATGTGACTCCATCAAACGATCTATTATCAGAGATTGACAAAGTCCCTGGTTAGGAACGTTTTATTGTCAACTGCTCACAAGACCTAAAAAAACAGGACCTTTTAGGCCTTATGGTGATCTCCCCTTCAATTCTATTAACATTACCTATTCACCCTGCCCCTAATGTCAGACCCCTTGTGAGACTCTTATTAAAATATATTCAGTCAAAGTAATTAATTAACTTGAAGGGGTCTGGTATCACAGGAATGGCAGTGAGAATGACGTACACATCACAACACCTTCCAATTCTCACGTTCTGTAGATACATGATGGAAAAAAGGATGAGCTGTCCTAGTAAGAAGCCTACTGAGGAGCCAAGAAGTTGAGCTCCTTCTGTCCCGTATCTGTTTGGTTTTATTACTCACATTTTGATGTTATTTGCTATCTGGCACAACATTTTGGCATGTGCCAAGTTTGAAGCTGTTTTGCTAAGCATTGTAGTGCCTAGAATAAAGTTATATGCTTCACTTAAATTAACTCTGCATTAGAGTCCCTAGAGACTCAATTGGCACGACAGTTTAGAGACTCCATGGCAGCACAATGTTAATGACTAGCTGATCAAGTCTCAGCGAGTCTCAGCATATGACCAGTGAGAGGACAATGCAAATCCACTGAGTCATTCTGTCAGGGTCCCTTTTTTCAAGGTAACATGTTGGCAGGTAGCACAATAGTTTAGGTTCCCAAAATACCTGAGAATTCCATTGTGGAATCCACAGGCAGTAGTGCTCCCAGTGCTGAAATCGGTACTGTCTGCAAGAATGGAGATGCTGGGAAGAATTTGGTTTTGTAGACCCTGTTCTTCATGCATTCTGGAAGTGCTGCGTCAGAGTGCATGCTTCATCATGCCAGATGTCCAAGAAAATACACCAAATGACAACATATTTTAGCCCTCAGAAAGGTTTAGGGTTATTGTAAGGAAATGCCTCTTTTTGCATGATCACCCCCAAAGTTTTGAACTGATGCTGCTGGTTTTCAACTCTGAAAGCGCACTGAGTCCTGCCAAACAGGCCTCAGTACTAGTGCTCTGACCCTTAAAACATAAATGTGTGATTGGTTCACCTACAATTGGCACAAGTAAACTTTCTTATAAGTCTCTAGAACAAGGGCCTGTTAGTTGAAGTGTCCCTTGTGGACTGCAGCACTTATTAACCCAGCAAGAGTGTGACAAAGTAAAGGGTGACTCCTAGCCTCACAAGGCTGGCTGGTAGAGCAGTGTTTGAACTGCTAACTCAACTTTGCCATTTAAAAGAATAAGAAAGTCCAGACCTTCCCTTTTAATATATATGCCCCCTTTAAGGTAGGCTTATCAAGCCTCAAGTCAGGGTGCTTTTTATTAAAAATTGGGGCTTGTGTTTTACATGTTCTAAAAGTAAAAGCCACACATTGTCATTTTACTTTGGAAAGACGTCTAGCCCCATTGGCAAATATAGGGTTACACACTGATCACTCAGATGTGCTAACTCCTGAATGGGACTACTAAAGTTGGTACTTCTAGATATAAAACGAATTGTTGCATTAAACCCAGACTGTTGCTCAGGTTGACTCGATGTAACATTTAAGTAAATGGCAACTTTAAAAAGTTGTCAATCTGTTGCACAACGTTTTTTACTGAATATTTATAGGTGCTGGCCATGAGAAAGCCTTCCGCCCTCCTGGTAGGGGGAGGGGGTGATGTGAATGGCTCACAGGAAGGAATACAAAGGTCCTACTGTTGGAAGAGATGTTACCCCTTCTTGGCAGGAAAGTCAAACAGGGTGTGAGCCTGTAAGGCGTGCCTCAAAGGGGAAGTCATCTTTGAAGGGCAAATGGTGGCGGGGTGGCTCTTGTACACAGGTTGGCAAAGGGGACAGAGAGCGGGAATCATTTGCCAAACCAGTTTCCCATGAGCGTGTAGCCCTTAAGTAGCTACAACTCTAGGGTGGGCTACCAAACTCCATACACCTAGAGAGTTGGCAGAATATTACATTGTGTGATAGCTAGATGCCACCTTTTTCAGGAAGTAGTCATCAGGCGGGAGGTGACAAGGTAGCCCATTGGCCAGTAGTCACTGCATCCCTGAGGGCAAGTTCTGGGCATAAGATTGGCACCCCTAATACCTCTGATCACCTCTGTACCGGAAGGGGGTCTGAAAAGGGGTGTCCCCACTGGTCCCTGGACACAGCAAAGAGAGGCCACACCAAGACTAGACTGCACCTGCTGCTCCTTGGGCTACAAAAGAGAGCACTGTGCCTGTGGTGCCCTGCTCGAGGAAATCCCTAAGTTTCAGACTGAAGAAGTAACTCCAAGAGTCAGTTTGCTGACTTTCTGTTAAAGCTACGGGGCCATAAAAGCTGAGAAAGACTGCCTTGGCGAGTTGGTATCCAAGATTACCTGACTGCCGATGACTGCCAAAGTGCAACCTGAGTTACCAACTCCTGACCCTAAAAAGTTACACCCAAGTCTAGGAGAGGTGTCTGTAGGCAGTTTGGTCACCCAGGTTGGGTGTTATAACCAGTAAAAGGGAACCGTGTGTTTCATTGCAACCGGAGACCAGTGGCAAGTGTTTTTTGGCTGGACTTCAATGTTGATCAAAATGTGTGACCAAACTCACCCCACTCTGACTGTGGACTTAGAAGTAGCCCCACTAAGAACTCCATCACTAGATCAGCATCCTCATTATCCTTGAGCATCTTCAGCATCCTGTTTCCATTTCATCAGGAGCACTCCATTGACGTCAAAGGCAGTTTGCAATTAAAACCTGAAGTGGACGGAGACTGCTTTGAGTGTGAGGTAATTGCCCAAATAAGCCTAATTGGCCCCTGTGACTTGCTCCATGCTGGAGTTGGTCGCCCAAAGGGGACCAGAGTAGTTGTTTACAACTTTACAAAATTATGCAAAGTAACCGCTTACCACGGTAGTTGCCAATGCTTGTTTGTGATTTGAAAGAAAAGCAGTGATTTTTTATTTACCTAATAATTTATATCTGTGGTGGATTTTGTTCCTTTTAGTATCACGAAATTTACAAAAATACGACCTTTTTTTATAAATTGGGGTTTGGATTTCCTTTGTGCCGTTTTCTTATTCTACTGTTTTGGTACTCCTAAATGCTTTAAGCTTTTTCCTTTGCCAAAGCCTGACTGCCTGAAGCCACAACTACCCAAGGTTGAGCTAAGGTTTTGCAAATGAGCCTGACTGGACCCAAGAGAGACTTCTGAGTTTATTGCATGTTGAGGTTGCACAACCACATCATATAATAATTAACTTTCCTCACAGTTATGCCTGAACAGAGCAATATAGATTTAAAGTAAGAAGAGCCTGCAAACTAGAAATGTTCTTTCTGTGTTGTTCATTTAGACTTTGTGTTTCTGCAGAAACAGAGAAAAATGGATCACTTACATTGTTTAACAAGTCAGTTATTACTTCTAGGGCACCATGCTCATGTTCAACCTGTCGTCCGTCCTGAAGGATGAGTCCGTATGGGCAAGGCCATACCAGTTTTATCCAGAACACTTCTTGGACGCAGATGGTCAATTCATCAAACAAGATGCCTTCATGCCTTTTTCTGCAGGTAAATACAGGCTTATTGGGCTATGCAGTTGTAGATTAGCAAGGTCAGGTTGATAGAGGAAACTTGTCCGATATATAGCCTAGGTGATCTTACATACATTTATTTGTAGATGAGGACAGAAATACTAATATCATGTGCATGTAAAAGGGCATAAATAGATGACATCGACACAGAGTATGCAATTAAAGAAAGATGGAAAGTCCTCTGAGTTTAATATTTTCGACAATCCTGCTATTGTTACATGTCCTTTTACTTGCCAAAATAAATCAGTACATTGATAAATACACTATATAACCACAATCACCCATGTTAAGAAAAGAATAAAGAATAAACAACATGCTTGAACCTCTATGTGGTTGCAAGAACGCATGCATAGCCCTAAATAAGACTTTAACGTGGCCAGCGTATGTTAGAATATTGTTATCAGAAATAATATTTAAGAGAAATAGTGTATCCTAAATATTGTTTACTAAAATATTGTCCCTTTGGGTGCAGATTTTCTATTACTACCTTTAATGGTGCAATATTTTTGCAAATTATATTTAAAACATGCTATTTATATATAACAATATTTTGGTTACAATGTTGTGGTAGAATAACAGCTGAGATATGTTATGCAGGTAGAAATTATAAATGGGAACTCCCCTGCCATCTCTCTTTTCTGGCAATATCCTTGAAGACGTTGAAAATCCAATCCCACCATGAAGACCTATGTCATGCATATGTAAAGTATTTTTGATACTCCCTGTGAGACCTAATTTGGGTGGTACCAGGGCTACCAGAAATAAGTGGACCCCAATGGTGAAGTATGATTAATTTACTCTAGTGTCATGGGTCCACTGTTCTATTAGACTATTAAATAACAAAGTTCTTCAATTTAGCACACAATCCTATTGGTAACAATGCAGAGAGTAGTCAAATGCTTACTCAAGGAGGTGACGAAAGTATAGAGAGTCAGAATACAGTAATACAGTAAAGCATTGGCATACCCCATCATAGATAAAGGTTCAGTGCTTTGCTTTTACAAAAACAGAACTCCACAGTTACTTCCTTGCCAGAGATTTGACCTCAAACATTATTGTAGTGCCAAAGCATTAAGTGCTATGTTTTTATGTGTTTTTGATCAGTTTCCCACTTTTAAGAATGGAACCAAGCTCACTTTGTCAGCACGGTACCAGGATAATTCATCATTGCTCCATGAAAACAATAGTGACAATTTACAGAATGTTCTCAGCAAAATGAGTTCTAGCAGTAAAAAGCGCAGTTCATAATCTCTTTATATAGTTGAATGTGGCCACCAGTCTGCCACTGGTCTGAAATATGTGCTGCTGTTTGAAGTTACCATATTTTTATGAGATTACCATATAAAATCTCCCAGGCCAAAGCAATGCTCACAAACCCTCCTAGCCAGAAAAGCCCTGCAAAGCTTAATTTACAAACAGTAACAAAGGGGTGAAATGGACAATGTCTATTTCTCAGTGTCTAGACACAATACCGTAGGAGTTCACTAGTCTAGTGACTACTTTTGGCTTTCACTAAATCCGGTGCACATTCACTGTATTCACCCCTTGAGCAACAGTTTATTCTCAACACTATGGGGCTCGTTAAGATGGCGGGCAAAGAGCCCACCCGCCAGCCAGCGGCGGTCCCACCAGCCCAATTAGGATCTGCCCGCCACACTGGCGCATCCTGGCCTTTTCACATTGTGGACGGTGCTGCTGGCTGCAGCACCGTCCACAATGTGAAAATGCCACGTTGTGCGTGGAAATGTAGGGGGGTACCATGGGTACCCCCAGTGCACCCCCACCCACAGAGGGGGCCCACAACAGGCCCCCAAAGTCAGTCCCACCGCAAAAAGACAGGCAGAAGGGCTCATCATAATTACTACCGCAAATGATGCCCTGGTTTCAGGTCCCGCAAGGTGGGAGGAAAAGGACCGCCTTGCGGGTCCATGGCAGATGGACTTTCTGTCCGCCGCAGAACCAATGTGATTCCCACCGCCATCCTAATTTGGCGGTGGGTGAATCACATTATGATGGCGGGAGCATCGCCAGCGCCGGCCCTGCGGTGGTGATCCTCCCGCCATCATAATGAGCCCCTTTATCTCAAAATCCTCCAGAAATGGTGACATTTTTACAGTGCCACGGTGCCCATTGGAATTGAAGATGGCCACATACAAACTTGGTGTCAAGCCAGTCATGGAACATGTGCCAAGAACTTAAATGTTTATAACGATGGAAAAGATTTGGATGTTGTCAATTGTTCATGGACCATCTGCCTCTTTGATAACCTTAGACAAGAAGGGTTGCCTCAAGGCTCTATGGAAGGAACTGAAGTGTGCTCACAGATTACTCTGAAGGACACATGGTTCAGGGATAAAGGAACCGCATAATTATCTGAATTAAAAGTGCTTTTTGCTGCAGCAGTTTCATTCAAGCTTATCAGAGCAGCTTGCATGTGTGTCTCATCTGAAGAAATTGTAGCTAAATTACACGCTTTTAGAAATATAACAATATCATCAGGATTAATATTTCATGAATTCATCAGATGTATGCCAACAAAAAATTTAAATATTACCACCTAATTATCTAGCAGTATATATTTGGTTTTTATTTTTTTTAGGCACAGATAAGTAGCAAAGAGCTTTTAATATCCATTAACTTTAAAGTAATATTTATCATTTTCTGTCTACAGTTGTATACCTTCTTTTTTCATAAACATAATATTGTATCCCTATTAAGTTTTTGGAACTATACTTAACAGCATTATTAGAATAAATTACCAATCTTTACAACTTCATAATTTGCTCCAAAGATGTAAGTAGAATTAAATAGTTTACATACATGAGCCTTGATCGAAATGACTGTGACCCTGACACATGCACTAAATACACACCAATGGATTATTACAGCAGTGTATGAAAGAGAATTTCAGGAGAAATAATTAACCATTAATAGAGGACAATAGTTTATTTGCATTGTTATTTTTGAGAATTACATCAGTATTCAATCTCCATCTTTGAGCATTTCTGATATCTTCTAGTTTGATATGTATGGGATCAATGACTGATCCAAAATATCTATTTGCTTGATTTTGTGTTTAGAATTTCAGTGGCATAAATTTATTGTGGCTAAAATATAATACATTTGAGATTAAATTGAGTATGTATTAGAGAAAAAAGTAAATTCTTTCTCTGGAGGTAATTGCCAAGCATCAATAAGTTTTGTATTTTTGAAGAAAAGGTGTGAAGCATTGAAAGATTTTTTTAATTCTGAATTCAATAAATGGTTGTCTGTCTAGTAGTGGTTTATATATTAACTTAGAATCTACCCAGACTGTAAGTGTTACATTTCCAAAACATATCATTTCCCAAGTTCTGTCTCCCCAGAAAATAGCACTACCAACGGTTGGACAATGTATATTATTAAATGAAGACTAGTCTTATATTTAGCATGAACACATTTCCCATCAGAACCACTTCATTGATGTAAAATATGAACATTTAACTTTTTAGAAATAATTATAATGACCATTTTACGCCCTGTAGTTGGCATGTCACCAACCTAACAATTAGAGATGATTGATAGAATCTTGTCCTTTATATGCAGTAATGTTAAGATGGTGAAATCTAGTCATAATTAAGGAGAACCACCTATATATGTTTATCAACAACACTCTTCAAGTCCCTTTTGCCTAATCATTATAATAAGGAAACCTAATAATGTCAACTAACTTTTAGAATGCATCTGAATCTTGCTAGCTCAGTGCAAGATGATCATGAAGATCAAGACATGCAATTAAGTCTGCAAGATATTTTAAGGATTTAGATTGATCATTTTCATGGATTTTCATCATCAATGGGTGAAAAAGACTTTGAGTTTGATTAGGATGGTGGAAGGACCACCACCGCCGGGCCGGCGGTGGCAGTCGTTCCGCGATCACATCACGATATTTCCACCGCCGAATTAGGATGGCGGTGGGAATCCCAATCTGTCTGCGGCGGATGGAAAGTCCATCCGCCACCGGTCCTACAGAAGCAATCAGTCTGATGGGACTGCCATGGAAAGGCTGGCTGAGGCTGGATTCGGGGGCATGTTGCGGGCCCCCTCTGTGTTGGGGGTGCACTTGGGGTATCCATGGAACCCCCTGCTTTTCCATGCACTAATTGGCAGGCACCGCATGGTGCCTACCACGTGGTGCAGGGAAATGTAGTGCATTCCGTATTAACATTGCGTACAGTGCTGCAGCCAGCAGCACCGTCCACAATGTAAAGTGCCCTGGGTGCGCCTGCCATCCTAATTGCAGTGGTGGGACCGACGCATGTCTGGCGGGTGGTCCCAAACACCACAACGATGAGTCCGCCCGCCAGCGTAATGAGCCCCTTTATTTGCAACCAGCATCTTTCCTTCAGGAAATAAACACTGAAAACTCCATATGCATAGCAACAGTTTTTTTTGGTAAAGTCTTGGTATACAAATTTCTTTTCATTCACTACTAAAGAAGGCACTTCATGGAAGACATTCCTAATCAAAACCAGATTTTGATGATGGCAAAGAATCTTGAAGATAACTTGCCTCGGTTTAGATTGATGGAGTTTAGCTATACTAGTTTTAGAAAGAAGGTTTCCAAATAAGCTCTGCAACTTATATTATCTTTAATTTTAATTTCATCTCCAAATATTCTCACAGCAATATCATGTTGAATGGTTTAGAAGTTGGAGTTAATACACATCAATTGCAGGTATTTCCTCCCAATGTTTTCCTAAAGAATGTTGCTGAGGTTTAAGATCTTTGGGTTTAATTGGTGGCTATCATGCAGCCTGTTTTCTCTAGTTAGACATAATGGATTTAGATTATGCACCAAATGTATGAGAAGAGAAGTGGCCAAAAATACACCAATTGTCTGCTTAGAGCAGATAGTGCAAACATTTAGATGAGATCCCCCTCGCAGCCTCCTTCCTCATAGCTTGGGTTTGAAGTGACGATTCATGCGTTGCTGGAATCCTAACAGTATATCCCCCCCGCCCCAAAGCATTGTTTGCAGCACAAACTATACCTAAGGGTGCATTACATGAGTAACGGATTGCATTGCACAAGGTCATATTTTTTTTGTGTGCAGGAACGTAGGGTAGTGGAAAGTGCTAATATAACAGTATTGAAAGGAACCACTGTGACAGCTGTTCCTGCCAATGCATTAGAAATAATTGCCAGCTTGGCCAAAATTAAATGAAGCCCTATGTTTTTCAAAGAATCTCTTTATTTCCTTCAATTCTTTTTTTCTTTAACATCTTATTTTTTATTATTGGTATTCAGGGGCAATAGCATACGTTAAATGATGATAAAAATGAAAATAATTTGAACATTAAGACCAGTTTTCGGAAAAACAAAAGGTTTTAGGACACATTATTACCATATTATACACTGTTCTGATGCTTGTTAGATTATGGAAAGGTATCATCCCCAAAAATATTAAAAAGCTTCAGCTTGTTTTCACTTTTTGAAACATTTCTTTTCGCTTTTCCCCTTGTCTCACAGGACGCCGCGTCTGTTTGGGGGAGCAGCTGGCCAGGATGGAGCTCTTCCTCTTCTTCACCATTTTTCTCCAGCAGTTCACATTCTCCGTTCCAAGGAAGCAGTCAAGGCCAAGTGAGGAGACCGTCGATAGGATCGTAAGAGCTCCCATGCCTTACCAGTTTTGCGCCGAAGTAAGATGAAGGAACATCACCCCTCATGGCAAGCATCTCACCACGATGATATCTGAAACAATGAAGTCATTTGTGGTTCTTTCAGGAAATGATAGCTAAAATTTAAAGGATGCATCCGTTAAACCCCCCCCTTTTTATGTTCATGTAAAGAGAGAATGCAAATTTGCAGTGAAGATAAAATAGGAGAGCACTTGACACACTTAAAAAAAATACATTTATTTTGGGATATAAAAATGTAAATTAGATTTAAACAGTACATTTTTTAGCATATTTTTTCTGAATTCAGTACTGAAATGTATATTTCTTATCTGTGAATATAACATCATGAACATTTATGGGCTTGTGTATGATTTAAATTCCTCGTTAAATGAATCATGGAACATCTAGTTTTTCCAGTGTTTTTAATTGACCTTGACAGATGAATTGACAGTAACTGAGATTTTCATACATGGCATTTCTTTTATTTACCCCTTTATTTGTTTTACAGTTGGCAGCAGCTAAGAGTCAAATACACCACCAAGATCTCTTGTTTAACAATTGTTGAGGTAACCATTGTGGTGAAGCACTGGCAGCTAACTGTTTGGTACAAATCTTAAGGGCAGTGCTATTTTGAACTTAAGACATTATAAAGCTCTTCTCCTAGGAGTAGCATTAGGGGGCATATTTACAAGAAAATGTTGGAGCACGGAGCTGCACCGAATTCGATTGTGCCACGCTCTGATATTTTCAAAAAGCAGGGATGCACCGTACTTAGTACAACACAGCACACCCCTGTGTTTTCCCTAGTGCTGACACTACATTTAGCTGCCTAACGCCAATGCCGGCACCCTTTCACCATAGTGCAAGGGTGCCTGCATTGAAGGGAATAATTGTTTATGTGTAGGAAGGTGTCCCTTCCTACACTACACTTAAACAGTCCATAATGGCTATGGTATAGAGTCAGAAATATCGAGTTGGAAATGTCCACTTGCACTAATATCGGCTTTGAAATATCGAGGAACAGAAATATCGACAGCAAGAATATTGTGGTTCAGAATATCGAGTTTAAGGTAAGAAATATCTTTTTTTAAATATCGAAGTCATTAATATCGTTTGCAAAAATATTGTTAAAAATATCGGTTTTTTAGGTAGTGTTATGTATTTTAGTATGCATTTTAAATGTATGTGCTCTGTTTTTTTGTCTAAGGATTGCTTTTGTTTTTTAATCTATGTGTTAATTTTTTAGTAGCTATTCGTTTTATTTTAATTAAATCTTGCATTTTTGTTCCGTAGCGGGTTGTGGGTTGATAGGGGAATAGGGTGAGAAGTAATTTAATTAATAATAAATTAAATACTAATTTTTATTTATTAAATTTAGATTTTATATTGTTAATTGTAGGAATTAATTTATTATTAATTAATTAATAATTGGCTGTAATTTTTTTAAATTAATTAATTGGTAAATATGTTAATTGTGTAATTTCTTTAGGAGCGGGTTGTGGGTTTGTAGGGGAATAGGGTGGGAAGTAATTTAAACATAATTACAATTTTTTTTTATTAATTAATATTTATTTATTTAATATGTTATGCTATTAATTGTGGGAATTAATTTATTATTAATGATTTATTAATTGGTTGTTAATTATTAGTAATGCATTGGTGATTATGTCATTTTTTTAGGAACGGGTTGTGGGTTGATAGGGGATTAGGGTGGGAAGTAATTTAATTTTAATATATTTATCAATATATTTTATGTCATATATGTATTTAATTTTATTTTATAGTGTTGTTTGTGGGAATTACTTTATTAATAATCATTTATAATTTGTTTGTTAATTGTTATTAATTAATTAATAGTTAATTATCTTAATTGGGTCATGTTTTTAGAAATGGGTGGTGGGATTAATTGGGGAATAGGGTGGGAGGTAATTTATTTATAAATGATTAATTATTTGTTAATTAATGCTAATTAATTAATTAAATGTTAAATATGACAATTGTGTAATTAATTTGAGGTGTGAGTTGTGGAGTTTACAGTGGTAAATGGTAGGAAGTAAAATATTTTAAATTAATGATTTGTGGTTAATTGATATGATTTTATTAATGTAAAATTAGTTATGGAAATTGTGTAATTATTTGTAGGTGTCTTTTGTGGTGCTTATTGAGGTAAAGGGTGGAAACTAATTTAGTTTAAATTAATTCATCATTACTTGATCATTGAGATTAATTTATTATTTGATAAGTATTTTTGGTAATTGTTTATTTTTATTTTGGTTCTATAGGGGTAATGTTTGGTTAGTACTTTACGTTTTATATTTTTTATTGTGTTTTTGAATAAATAATATTTGTTTAATTGATAAGTATTTGTGTTAATTATGAAGGTACACTTTTAAAAAAAAAGTAAATGTGTGTTTTAAATTGTGTGCTGTTATAAGGTAGGTACAAACAATATGACATTTATGTAATAGTTAATGTTTTTGATTATAAATAATTTGTATTATAAAATATTTATTTGTTTGTGAAAATTTTTTTATATAAAAAAAAGTAATCTTTGGATGTAATTTTTAGATATTTTTAACATATGTTTGTATATTGTGTAATTTTTTATATTTTTATATATGTTTTGTTTTTTGTTTTTTTAATTATGTTTTGTATTGTAATTGATATTTTGTTAGTTTTTAAATTTGAATTTTCTTCAGAGGGAATAGAAATGTTTACCCCTCTGCTATCCAACACTTTCCCTACTGTTGCATTTGCAGGTGTGGGAATAGTAATTTATAACCCTTCGCTATCCAACACTTTCCCTACTGTTGATCTCACTGGAGAGGGAATAGTAATTTTTCCCCCCGCTATCCAATACTTTCCCTACTGCTGCATTCACAGGAGTGGGAATGGTAATTTATACCCCTCCGCTATCCAACAATTTCCCTACTATTGCACTCACCGGAGTTGGAATAATAATGTTTTACACTCCGCTATCCAACACTTTCCCTACTGTATCACTCGCTGGAGTGGGAATGGTAATTTTCATTCCCTACGCTAACCAACACTTTATCTACTGTTGCACTTGCTGGAGTCTGAATAGTAATTTTATCCCCTACGCTATCCCACACTTTCCCTACTGTTGCACTTGCTGGAGTAGGAATAGTAATTTTTATTCCTATGCTATCTAACACTTTCTCTACTGATGCACTCACTGGAGTGGGAATAGTAAATTTTCCCTCTCCGCTATCCAACACTTTCCGTACTGCTGCATTCGCAGGAGTGGTAATAGTAATTTATACCCCTCCGCTATCCAACTCTTCCCTAATGTTGCACACACTGGAGTGGGAATAGTAATTTTTCCCCTCCGCTTCCAACACTTTCCCTACTGTTGCACTCACTGGAGTGGGAATAGTAATTTTATCCCCTACACTATCCAACACTTTCCCTACTGTTGCACTCTCTGGAGTGGGAATAGTAATGTTATTCCCTACGCTATCCAACACTTTCCCTACTGTTGCACTTGCTGGAGTGGGAATAGTAATTTTTACTCCTCCGCTATCCAACAGATTCCCTACTGTTGCACTAGTTGGAGTGGAAATAGTAATTTTTACCTCTCTGCTGTCCAATACTTTCCCTACTGTTGCACTGGGAGGATTGGGAATAGTATTTTTTACCTATCCGCTATCCAACACTTTCCCTACTGTTGCATTCGCTGGAGTGAGAATAGTAATTTTTACTTCTACGCTATCCAACACTTTCCCTAATGTTGCATTTGCTGGAGTGGGAATAGTAATTTTTACTCCGCTCTCCAACACTTTTTCTACTGTTGCTCTCAATGTAGTGCAAAATGTAGGTTTAAAAAATACTAAATATTTTAATATTTTAATTTATAATATATATTTTTTTAAATGTTTATGTTACAGGTGTATGTATATATATTAATTTATAATTTGTAATATATTTATAACATTTTAAAATTAATTAAAGGTTTTATTTATTAATTGTTTTGAAGTAAAAATATAGTAGTAAATATATATACATGTTACATTTTATATATGTATGTTTATATTTTTACATTACATTTATTACTTATAATTGTTACCATTTATAAATAAACCTAAATAACGTTTTTGTTACATTTATTATTTAATTTATTTTACTTTTTTTTTTTTACATATATTAAAAACTATATTTTATACATCAATATGTTTTACAACAATAATTTTTTTGATCTTTTTGTACTTACCATTATGAAGAATGGAGGTCGATATTTTTGATAATGATATTTATGTCCCGATATTTCTGTAAGTCGATATTGTTGATATTCTGTCAGTGATCCAATGGCTATTTGTTACTTCAATGTATGCTGTATTGTGCAGCACACAGAGGTGCCGATTCCGATGTCAGACGGACTCAGGTCCGTCCGACGTCGGTCAGGAGCCGTAACCGACCGACCTGCTGTCGTCGGTTATGGCCCTTCTAGTACGATGCGACCGAACAGGGTTCGGTCGCACTCGTATACAAGTCAATGCAGGCATGCATTCCAAGCGGAATGCATGCCTGCATCCTTGACAGCAGGGGTGCAGTTCATCCCTGCACCCTGTGGGCGGCACCCCAAGGTGCCTGCCACCGGGTTCAGGGATCCACAGAGGGGTACCATAGGTGCCCCCAGGCTGCCATTCGGCAGCCTTGCACCCATGGGGGCCCTACTGAGGGCCCCCAAAGACAGTTTCCGACTGCCTTTTCGTGCCGGAAAAACTGTCACGAAAAGGCAGTGAAAAACTGCCATCATACTCCCTCGGTCGCAAAGAGGCAGCCAGGGGAGTACTGGGAGATTTCCAGATGGCGGACGGGCTCTCTGAGCCTGTCGTCCACAATCCAGAAATCCGTGTCGGATTCCTTTCCAACTGAGCCCATCGGAATGGCTCGGTCAGAAAGGAATCCGGCCGAAATGATCCGAATCGGTCGGAAGGGCTCTGACCAACAGTCGGAGCCCTTCCGACCGGAATCGGAATAGGCCCCATAGTAGCAATTTGTCATTATTTGCTGATTGTTTATGTGCAGAATGGGACACCTTCTTGCAAATAAACAAACATTAATGGCTTTTTGCTCTTTCTCTGTGTGTTGCAGAATTCGTGTTCTTGAGTACTTGGCTTTCCTGGTATCAGGCAGTCAATCAATCTATCGACTCGGATTTATAGAGCGCGTCCAATCACCCAAGAGGGTATCCAGGTGCTAGGTACTTGCTGGGATCAGTGGAAGAGACAGGTCTTGAGTCCCTTTCTGAATTGCAGCAGAGGGCATTCTGTTCGGAGGTGAAGGGGAAGGTCAGTCCATTAACAGTACTTTATTTTTCCCCACCTTCTCATGGTTACTATACAATGTTTTAATCTTGAACATTATTAGAACAAGTGTCACAACCCAATTATGGCCCCCCTGACCAAACGTGTTGTTCATTATCAATTGGATGGAATTCCCGCCTTCTCAGCCGTGGTAAACGGTTGTGCTACTTGGACAGCTTTGACTGTTATGCATCAGGCGCTGAAAACCGACTTCACTGCTGGTGAAGTTTCTTTGAACTGTACTGGGAGCGGTTTGTGAAATATATTTACCTTGATGTAGTTAGCATTAAAGTTAATATATTGCCCAGCCACTCCTCATACTTCAAAAATCAAATGTGCTTTTTTCCTCATTTAATATTTTTTTCCCCTACAATGCAGCAGATCAGGTCCAATTCTGCTACATGGGTGGAAAATTGGCCGCAGTTCCAGCATTTTGCTTTCCACACTGATATTTCACTGAAACCTGCTTCTTGTTAATAACCACTGTTTCATGAAAGGAATTTATGCTAAAACAGGATGCCATGTTGTTATACCAATCACACTTTCTGCTATGCTGTTTGTATTATAGTGAAATTATCTGTATTACATTTGCATGTAGCAGGGAGACTAGAAAAAACAAGGACACCCATCCCAATAATCTAATCATCATGACAGGTAACTACTCTACATCTTGATCAAGTCAGGGTGCATGAAGGTAATAGAAGATTTTGTGTAGTATTGCAACCCAGCCCATTCCCTGACATTTTGGTGTCCACCTTCCTTGTTAAAGGAATAGCTTCCTACAGTCAGACCAGACATTTGAAGAGAAATAGTTTTACGCACAAAACGTAGTCTTGCTCCTGGAAAATAACAGCCTTGCTGGTTTTCAGAAGGCTTAATATCTGAACAAAGCCCACATCATGTTGATGTAACCCGAAGTTCTTTTGCAGCAAATTATGATTGAGGGGATGTTTTGCAGCGACTAAAAACTACAAAACATGATTTAAGGCCAGGACAAAGACCTACTCCTATTTTTGAAGAGTTCACCCATTACTTTTGGAAATATGAATTTCTTTACCAGGCTTGTCACCCTGCATTACATGGACAACAAGAGAAGTGATCTATCACACATTTCATCAACATTTCATCTTTTGCTTCAACTAACTGCTGACTCTTTGTCTTGAACAAGATCAAAATGTCTTCTTTCTGCTACATGTGTGTATTATCATCTCTAATGTCTCAATACCAACATAGGAACATATTGCATGTTACCCATTGTTTATTATATGTTATGTGCTCATTTTAGTGCAGTTATTCTGAAAACCACACTTATTTTCAAACAGTGACATTTTGACTGAAAGTAGTCAGCAGATTACTGGGCTAGACTGTTTGAGTCTTATTAGTAGAAAGAAGTGAAAAGGTTATAACTATGGAGTTAAGAATAGAGGGATTTAAGGAATGCAGGCTTTGGTTTGTTGAAAGGTTATTATCGCTGTAGAAATACGAGAATTCTTAATCTTGCCCCAGTATAAGGCTAACATTGGTCCTTAATTGCAAATTTAATTTTCAGTTTTCATAAGTAAGAGTTCTGATTAACACAGTGGGTAGTGGTTAAGATCAGAGATTATTGTAGCTGCTTCTGGCATTATGGGCTAACAAGGCCATTTATTGCAATTAGAACATTGAAGCTTTGCTTAGCATTTATGCAGAGGACGCTAATCAAAATATGAGCAATGGTGAAGCTTTGTAGAGTAATTTGAGGCCTGCATTATCATACCAAGCGATCAAAGGGGCCGATTATGATGGCAGGCGGACTTGAGTCCGTCCGCCATTGTAGCGGGATCGGGACCGCCCGCCTGTAATGTGGCGGTCCCGCACCCCTGATCACGATGCGACACCCACTGCGGCAGTCGCATCCAGCAATTTAACATTGCTGCGGGTGCTGCAGCCTTCAGCACATGCCACAATGTTAAATGGCCATGTTGTGCATTTCCCTGCACAACCTGGCAGGTACCGCGTGGTGCCTGCCACCTTGTACATGGAAATGTAGGGGGTACCCATGTGCACAGCTGGCTTCCCCACCAACGAGGGGGCCCGCAACAGGCTCCCCAAAGCCAGCCTCCGCAAGCCTTTCCATGGCGGCCAGCATTGTGATCGGGTGGGCGGTGCCTGCTAGGCACCACCACCATATCCCGGGTCTGATCCACACCGCTAGGCAATCGTAACGATTGCCTGTGGTGGAAGCGCGGCGGGCGCTCTTCATGCCCGTCACACTTTTGGAACGATTCCCCCCCATTCTAATGTGGAGGGTGAAATGGGCATTCAAATGGCGGAGGGATTGCCACCGCACAGCTGGCGGTGGTGGTCCCTTCGACATCGTAATCAGTCCCTTGGAAGAGAGTGCGAAAATTGGGTTTCCAATTATTTAAATTTCTCTTTTTTGCCACATAGGGGTCGATTCCGAGCCTGGATTTTTTTTTCCCGTACGACTCGTATCCGTATTTTTTTACGTACGAATCGTACAAGTCCCGTACAAACGGCGAAGTACGATTTGTATGTGGAAAATACATACGAATCGCCTCGGGAAAAGTCTACGAGACGTCCCCGGACAGTTTTACTTACAACTCGTAAAACTGAAGTCCGAGCGCGCAAGTACGATCTGTACCGCCCGTCCGAAAACACAAGCGCATGGAAAAGGCTCCCGTACGGAGCGAACTTTGTACGACCCCTACCCCGAGTACACTTGTGCCCGGGGTACGAGTCGTACGGCCCCTCAGCCTCCCACCCCTCCTGCGTACGTCCACACTGTACCCCCACCCTTTATGTACAGACCATACCCCCCACCCGTGTATGTACGGACCGTACCCCCACCCGCGTATGTCTGCACCGTACCCCAGGCGTACCCCCCACCCGTGTATGTCCGCACCGTACCCCAGGCGTACCCCCCACCTGCGTATGTCCGCACCGTACCCCAGGCATACCCGATCCTCACGTATGTACGGACCGTACATACGCGAGGATTGGGGTATGCCTGGGATACGGTGCTGACATAAGCGGGTGGGGGGTACGTCTGGGGTACGGTGCGGACATACACGGGTAGGGGGTACGCCTGGGGTACTGTCCAGACATACGGGGTTGGGGGGTACAGTCCGTACATATGCAATGTTGGGGTAAGCACCATACATGATTATTTATTTTATTTATTTAGAGGTTTGTAAAGCGCGGAGCTACTTCCAACGGAAGTGTCCCGGCGCTAGAGACGATATCTCGTGAGGTTCATAGAAGTTCAGGAGAAAACGATTGGGCTAGATCAGGGAGAAGAGCTTAAGTTTCTTCCGAAACAGAGGCTCGGAAGTCAGGAGTCTCAGTTCTGTTGGGAGATGATTCCACAGTCTGGAAGTGGCTACCGCAAAGGCTCTTCCTCCCGTTCGCGCAAGACGAAAACGAAGACAGATCATTAAGCGAAGATGGTTAGATCTGAGGTTGCGGGATGCTTGTGAGATCTTCAGTCTGTGTCTCAGGTAGGTGGGGCCTCGACCATTAAGTGCTCTGAAGGCAAGAGTCAGTGATTTAAACTGGATACGTAATCTCACTGGTAGCCAATGGAGTTTAATCAGATGGGGTGTGATGGAATGACGGTAGGGAACATTACAGATCAGCCTAGCAGCTGAATTCTGTACTGTTTGTAGTCGATTTAAGAGATACGCCGGGGCTCCAATGTACAGACTATTTGCGTAGTCCAATTGGGAGGTGATAAGGGTGTGGACTACTGTCTTACGTGAATTTAATGGCAAGAAAGGGGTGATTTTTTTTATCATGCGGAGCTTTCCAAAACAGGCCGCTGTAACTTTGTTAATTTGGGTTTTACAAGAGAGAGCAGTATCAAAATGGAAGCCCACATTGCGGGCAGCTTGAACAGGTACAGGGGGAGGGTCTAGATTAGCCGGCCACCAGAGGCTGGTCGGGATGGGGGATTTCTGATTAAAGAATAAGACTTCTGTCTTATCAGTATTCAATTTTAAATTGTTTGAGGACATCCATGCGGCAATATCCACCATGCAAAGGCGAAAGTTTAGCAAGGAGCTTTCAGAGTGATCTTTAAAGGAGAACACCAGCTGAGTGTCATCAGCATAGAAGATCACTCTGACGCCGCGTGATTCCACCACTTTTGCCAAAGGCTTCAGGTATACATTGAACAGGAGCGGACTAAGGGCGGAGCCCTGTGGCACTCCCCATGTCAATGGTTTCTTAGCAGAAAAAAAGGGGCCCAGCATCACTTGTTGGAATCTTTCTGTAAGGAATGATTTGATCCAGGCGAGAGGGGTCCCACCAACTCCTACCTCTTCAAAACGTGTGAGTAGTGTTTCATGTGAGATGGTGTCGAATGCAGCGGATAGGTCGAGGAGGACCAACATGGCCTCCTCTCCCTTGTCCGTGCACTCACGTATTGACTCGGACACTTCTAATAGAGCTGATTCTGTGCTGAAGTCCGGCCTAATTCCTGACTGAGAGTCATGGAGTAGAGAATTCCAAATTTCAAGCAGAGGGCCATGATGACACGTACGATGTGGGTGATGACGTGTACGTCGCGTAGCGGGCCCCCTTTTCCTCGTGCATCGCAGCGTACTTGGCTTGTCCGGCACTTTTTGGCTCCCGTAAAAATATAGCCGTGCGGAGTGCTGTAGGTACGAATCATACTTGCTGGTCCGTAAAACGCTGCCTGACTCCGTGCGGACGTCGCGTACGCGCTGTCCAGGATCGGAATTGTGTGTATTTTTTAGCCGTACGGTGTTTTTTACGATTCGTACGGAAATGGTATTTCTGTACGAATCGTACTTGCTGGTTTGTACGGGTTTTACAGGATCGGAATCGGCCCCATAATATCAGTATTGTCCAACATATCTTGAGGGCAGTGAACATTCAGGGGACATAATTAATTTTTTTATTAATGTTCAAGGCGTAACCAGAAATAAGGGAATAGTTGTGTATTAAATTGAGTACTGCAGGTAGAGAGGTGTTTGGATTATTAAGAAATAATAATACATTATCTGCATAAATAGATGTTTTAAGTGGAATGTTTGGAGTATCAATTCTAGTGATTTTATTGGAGTTTTGGATATTAGATAGTAAGGGCTTGATAGCTAACAAAAAAAGAAGACTATGGGCATCCTTGTCGTGTACCTCTATATAGAAAAAAGAATCAGAGAATAACCCATTAATAAAATGCTGAGCTGAAGATGATAGTGTATGAAAGAGGAATTGCCAGTGAACTTTATCAAAAGCTTTCTCAGCATCTAGTGTTGCAGGGAGTCTGCGTAAATACAGAACAATGCAGAGGAAATGGGACCTTGGTGAATAGGGACTGAGTCTTCCTACCACCTTAGTACCCACAAACCCAGGACTGACTAGCTATAGTGTCTTACTTGATCTCCTACTCACTCCCAAAGAAACAAATGATTAGACACCCCAGAACACAACACTCCCAGATCTCCCAGGAATTGCGGTAACAAGACACACCTTTTTGCCCACTCTCTTGTACTCGTCCACAATAAGATCTGACAGGGACACAAAACAGTTTAATATATTTATTTTTAACTAACGTGCCCTAACATGCAGTATACGTGCCACAACAAGCAGGAAGATGCATAGTACAAATATTGTCAGCATAGCAGTCAGTCTATAAATCATGAAGGGAAATGTCATCATAATAAGACAATAGAGAAAGGACTATAGTGCCTAACCTCCCTCTCCTTGCTAAGAAGAAGTATTATTATATAATAGAAGATCTCTAGGCTTTGTCAGCAGACCCCATACCTTAGCCTATAGATGTTAGATCTACATCATGGGCGCTCGTTTACCTGGAAAGGTCCCTCTCCAAGTGTGTGTTACCTATTCATGCACCCCACTAAAAACCCAAGTACACTGTCCAAAAAACAGATGCATCGGTATGTTTTGTCTAAGGGGTAAGGACTGGCCAGAACAACATAACAAGGGGCATTGTTGTTCGACCTTGCACATAATGTTCAGTCAAAATCCCAGGAACATGCAGAGAGTGAACACAGTGATGAGTTCTCATGTGAAAGCAGTCTTTGAAAATATTGCAAAAAGAAAGACGTGTGTAAAGTATGCAAAGCAGCAGGCAAGCTGCAACGAGCTCCTGCTAAGTTAGTGAAAAACAACACTGTCCCTACGGGCCACGTGACACAAGAGCAAAAGTCTGGTATGTGAAGTGTATGTGGGATGATCTCAATTACATGAAAGAGATGTCGTGTGTTATTGACAAAGAATCTCTTTTTCATTAAACCTGGTTGGTCTACATGTATGAGTGATGAGAAAATGTTGGATAGTTTTGTGGCCAAAATGTATGCAAAAAATTTTACAGTCTTGATTTATGAGGGAGATAGGATGATAATTAGAGACTTTAGTTCAATCTTCATCTGGTTTAGGTAATGCTATTATTAAGGCTTCAAATAAAGATCCCAAAATCAAACCTGAGTTAATACAATCAGTAAATATATGGTGTAAATGGGGTATACAGATTTTAGATAAATCTCAAAAAAAATTCCACAGGAATGCCATCAGGTCATGAAGATATTTTGGGTTTCAGTGAATGAATAGCAGGTAACATTTTTTCCTCGGTTAAGGGCATATCTATTTTGGACTTGTCATGTTGGGGAATTTGTGAAAGTTTAGCAAAATCCCCAAAAACATCTATCAATTGAGAGTCAAGGAGGTCAAGTTTGTTAGATAGTGAAGAATAAAATGTAAGAAATACCTTAATAATCTCAGGAGTAGATGAAGCATTTGTACCATTTTCTTTATGAATTGCATGAATTTGGTTTTTATTTTGTTTGATGTGAAGATAATTAGCTAATAATTTCCCATATCTCTTAGTATCAAAATAACTTTTGTTTTTTTCTTTGAAAGTTGTACTCCAGCTCCTTTACTTAGGGGCCGATTCCGATCCTGGAAAAAACGGGTACGAATCGTCGGACGGAGCGTTTTCTCCGTCCGACTCGTACCCGGGAAAAACACCTTACAAACATGCAAGTACGATTCGTACAGAAACACCATTTCCGTGCGAATCGTAAAAAACACCGACCGACTAAAAAATACATACGAATGTGATCCGGGATAGCGCATGCGAGACATTCGCACAGAGTTAGGCAGCTTTTTACGTACCAGCAAGTACGATTCGTACCGACAGCACTCCGGACGGAAATATTTTTACGGGACCCAAAAAGTGCTGGAAAAGCTAAGTACGATGTGATGCGTGAGGTGAAGGGGGGCCAGTAAGCGCCGTACACCCTTCCCTACACATCCGCGCCGTACCCCCACCTCCGTGTAGGTACGGTGCGGACCCCCCGTGTAGGTACGGAGCGTACCCCCACCCCGTGTAGGTACGGAGCGTACCCCCACCCCCGTATGTATGGTGCGGACCCCCACCCCGTGTAGGTACGGAGCGTACCCCCACCCCCGTATGTACGGTGCGGACCCCCACCCCATGTAGGTACGGGGCGTACCCCCACCCCATGTAGGTACGGTGCGGACCCCCACCCCGTGTAGGTACGGTGCGGACCCCCACCCCGTGTAGGTACGGAGCGTACCCCGTGTAGGTATGGTGCGGACCCCCACCCCGTGTAGGTACGGAGCGTACCCCCACCCACATATGTACGGTGCGGACCCCTACCCCGTGTAGGTACGGAGCGTACCCCCACCCCGTGTAGGTACGGTGCGGACCCCCACCCTGTGTAAGTATGGTGCGGACCCCCACCCCATGTAGGTACGGAGCGTACCTCCACCCCGTGTAGGTACGGTGCGGACCCCCACCCCGTGTAGGTAGAGAGCGTACCCCCACCCCCGTATGTACAGTGCGTACCCCCACCCCGTGTAGGTACAGAGCGTACCCCCACCCCGTGTAGGTACGTTGCGGACCCCCACCCCGTGTAGGTACAGTGCAGACCCCCACCCCGTGTAGGTACGAAGCGTACCCCCACCCCATGTAGGTACGGTGCGGACCCCCACCCCATGTAGGTACGGAGCGTACCCCCACCCCCGTATATACGGTGCGGACCCCCACACCGTGTAGGTACGGAGCATACCCCCACCCCCGTATATATGGTGCGGACCCCCAGCACTACGCCCCATATATACGGGGGTACGGCGCGTACATGGGGTGGGCTGGGGGTACGGCGCGTACTTGGGGGAGTGGGCTGGGGGGGTGTTTGGCGCGTATGCGGGCACATGTTTGGACGTCTCCATGGTTGCTATGGGAGTTCGCTTCGTACGGTGTTTTTTCCATACGGTTGTGCATTCGGACGGACGGGACAGATCGTACTTGCGTGCTCGGACTTCAGTTTACCGATTCGTACGTAAAACTGTCCGGGGACATGTTGGACACTTTTTCCGACCCGAGGACGTGTCGGGGAATTTTCCCAATGCGATTCGTATGGATTTTTTCACATACGAATCGTACTTGCCAGTTTGTACGGGACTTGTACGATTCGTACGTAAAAAAATCCGGATACGATTCGTACGGGGAATATTTTTAACGTATCGGAATCGGCCCCTTAGTAGGGAATAATATTTATATCTACGTTTTTGGAGGATAGTTTTGAAGGTAATTTTGGTAGAAGAGATAAATAAACTTTCAAATTTATCAATTTGTTTTTCCAAATTTAAGAGTTTGTATTAAATATCTTATTTTTGTGGGCCATAATAGAGATGGTTTACCCCTTGCATATATGGCTTACAAGCATCCCATTGTACAATAGGGGATAGATGTAACACCTTCAGGGTTGAGAAAAAAAAATCTCCTATAGCAGATATTAAGGTCTCTTTGTGCACATCTTGAAGAACAGCATCAACATTCATGCACCATTGATGGTAAGAGAAGATTTACTTATCTGCATTGCATGATTGTACATTTTGGTATTTCCAATCAAAGTTTGAGTTTTGGATCATATTAGGTCTCTGGAAGCCAGTAAATATTCTAAGCATGAATGGGAATTATGAAGGTAAAATCTTTATGAGTTAGGAAATGAAATCTCCAAATGTCAAAATGTTTTATGTCTTTAAAAAGAGTTTTAAGCAAGTGAAAAGCTTTTGGAGGTGTAAATTTAGTGAAAGAAATCCTATCTGGAACGGTCTTACATATCAAATTAAAGTCTCCACCAACAATATGGGGAGCACCTCCAAGTTGAATAATTATAGAGGTCTGATCATCCACAGTTGGTTTGTATATGTTAATCAAATGTAATACTGTAGTGCCAAGTTTCATTTTAACAAATAGGAATCTGCCTTCTCAATCAGAATGCATATCTAAAATTTTTAATTAAAGTTTTTTTTAAAGTAAGATTGCCACTCATTGCTGGGGAAGAGAATTTGTTTTTTTACAAATCTAAAAGTCGCACTGTAGTTGCGATCGGGGTCAAGAGAAATTTCTTTTTTTACAAATCTAAAAGTCGCACGGTAGTTGCGATCGGGATGATTGTTTCCAGATACACAGCCCCATAAAGGGAAACAGAAGATGAAAGAGGGGCCATCACACGCTAGACATGCTAGACAGTGTGATGGCCAAACAAACTACAAAGTAAAAATAAGAGAAAACTAGCCAGCGTACACGAAAGTCTCCAGTTACAGACACAGGCTACAGCGTGAAAAACAGATGGCACACTGCAGGCAATTAAAAGAAGTGCAAGCAGAGCGGACTAAAACTGTAGTTAGGCACCGCTGAATCGGTACTACACGGAAGTTAGCAAATGACCAACAGCCAACAGAAAGGGAGATAGCAACAGCAATACCACAAGTAAACCAATAGCAAATGGAAAAACAGATTACATGAAGTTTAAGCCAAGATACAGATTACTATAGGTCTCGCTGAGACAGCACATGCAGTGCATGGCCGCCAAGGCGAGACCTATAAAGGAAGAAAGGGAGTGATGGAGACCTATGAAGTAGGTTGCGAACACATAGAAACAAAAGCAAATAGAAGAAAAGAAAAGGAACCATATATAATGCTATCTAAACAGAAAACATATATAAGAAGGTTGAGATACACATATGCATTGAGAAGATTAGCCAGATGGTAGAGTCCGTAATAATCATATTATAGTATGAATAAGGCCAATATGTGAATCAAAAGCAGAAACGCCTACAAGCACTAAGTGATATCAGGTTGAAGGGTCCTGAGTATCCATTTAAAGTGGTAAATGAGTATCCAGGAATGCTCGAAGATCCTCTGGTCGGTGAACTGATTTAGAGATGTCATCTTTCCAAACGCGCATGGTGAGAGGATCAAAGAGCCCATATTTAAAACCAGAGTTTCAAAGTCTTGGTTGCAGCGCTGTATAGTGTTTACTTATTGCGAATGTCTCCTTAGGAAAGTCTTGAAGAATGAAGATTTCATTGCCATCAACTATATGTGAGGGGATTTATCATGCTGCTTTGTGTATCAGAACAAGATGATGATGATTAAAAACATTGAAAATGACTTGTTGTGGTTTGGTTTGCAATGATATGGAATAGGATGCACTTTATCAATTTTGAATTTTTCTGTAAATTGTAACTTTTAAGGGACTAGGCAGTAGGTTCTCAAGATAATGTCTGAAATCACTGCCTCTATGACTTCAAGCAAATTCAAAATTCACATGTTATATTCCAATTTCAATATCCAAATCCAACAACAATTTATTCATAGGAGGAACTTTTGCAGCACGTGGAATTAGTTTGTCAATTCAGGTTTTATTGACAATTAACATTTTGTTATCTCTAACCTTCATGGGGAGACCAGCCTTGTCTTTACAAATATTTTTTATTTCATTAACAATATTGCCAGTTTTAGATCAACAGTTGTAATTCCTTTAATATAGTATTAAGTGAAAGTTCAAAAGAGCTGACAATTTTAGACTTCAAAGGGGGAATTCATGGTGGCAGTAGGAGCATAGAGGCCCACCCGGGGGTAAAGCAAACAGATGGGCAAGTGGCCCCCTGGGTCCTGGGTTTACTGGTTCAGGCTGTGCCATGTAGAGTCAAGTAAGTTGGACATTGGATTTGTTGGCAGGGCAGCACCAGTGCCAGTGAGCGAGACTGGGAGCAGAGGCACTGAGTGGTGAGGTTCAGTGGTGCTAATGAGACATCTCATCTGAGGAAAACTGATGCAGGTTCACTATGGGAGCCCCCGACTGCTGTAAACAGTGTACGCATGTATGCATATCTATTCTACATACACAGCCAGAATCTGGGAAGCCCATAGCCCAGCCTCTACATGAGCCCCCATTTCTACTGGTTCCATGGAAGTGGCCGGTTGCAAATGTCACAGGGCTCTAGACTTGTAGTTAACCCCTGAAGACACATTTGGGCTTCTTGTCTCCTGAGTGGTACTGCTTAAAGCCCATGCCTCTGTACAGCCTGGCATCTCAGATGCGGAGGCAACAGACATATCCACAGAATGGAGGAGAGAGCCGTAGGGCAAGGAGTGTGCTCACGGTGCTGTGGCAGGTTGGCTTGCAGCCCGGTGCAGCTTGTGGTCTCTTCATCTGAGTGTAATAGCTATCTCCAGCAGTGCATTTAGCATTAGACACTCTTTGCCCATACCTTACAAAATAAAGAAGCTATTCTTGGGAGGGCGTAGAAGCCATGATGGCCAAGAAACCCCCCTGAGAAATAAATCCCTGCATGTGAAGGCCTTGAAATGATTTAATGCAATTTCAACCTTTTTTACTAAAAGGGACCTTGGAACTAACCTGTTGGCTGTGGCGGAGTCAACTCCTGAAGTACCAGTAGGAGCCGAATCTTGCCTTGGTGCTTGTAAGTCATTGTCACCCAATAACTTGGAAGGGCACATGGATCATATGAATCTAAAGTCTATGGAAAAGACAACTCTGAATGAAGATTTTGCTCTCCCTGACTTAGACATCAATCCAAGTCAAATCAATACCAAAAGGCAATTTCTAATTTTTCATTGGCTTGCTGCTTAGAAGAAAACACTGTGGGCACCCCCATGTGTCCTTTACCCAGAATGCAGCTCTTCAATAGTACTCCCAGTGAGAGGTTCTCTATTAACTCTAGGTTGTCTGGTACCCCCAGAATTGCGCTTGAGTCCACATTCATAATGCAACCTCCCGGGGAGCTATGTTCAGCTTTCAGAATCCCTACATTGTCTTGAGAGAATCTTGCCCTTGACACTGGCTCAGCTGTAAAAATCAGTGAATAACTCTGATCATATTTTTAATTCACTTCAGTCCTTATCTAAACCAATGATCTTGGATAAAAAATATCGATTGAAAAAGGCTACCTCCCCCTGCCCTTGACTAGGAAGACTGGGAATGGTCCCAGGCTGAAGTTTGCCAATCCGGCTCCTATTTAAGTAAACCGTAGGCTGAGGACTCAGTATGTGATCTTTGTTGTAAGGGCTTGTGCGTACACGCTGGCCCACCTCATTGTAGGATAAGAATTAATAAGAGCTGGAGTCCTTAGGAAAATGAGCAAATTTATTCCTTGCAAAATCTGTTTGAACCAACACTTATGAAAGAATCAACTCAGTCTCTATCTCCTCTTCAAGCTAGCGAGCGTAAAGCAAATACTCTTTTTCCTATATTCCAAAATAAAGAGGTTACGCATTGCCGAAAGTCACAGGGAAGGACAGCAAGAACAAAGAAGACAATAAACAAAACAATGCAAAAAGAGAGAAACAGTGCAGTATCTAGAAAAAGCGAGCACAATAAATCCGCTTTGACTTGAATTGTGGCAGTGGAGAGTGGTGAGTGTTTTAACTGAGGAAAAGGTAGGAAAATCCTTCTCCCAATTGTTCCCAGAAATGTCTCCAGATTTACCGCCAAAACTATGAGCAGAGGATGCCTTAGCCGCATCAATCATGACCCTCCCACAAGAGGCTCCTCCTTATTCTTTAAACCCTTCTCCAAGCTGTTCTATTATTGATTATGTGATTGCTCCATTTTCTACATTTAATATGAAATCTGGTATGAATGTTCTTGATAATCTCGACAGTGATCATAAAATGTTTTTTTGTATGATTGATGTAGCCTTAAAGGAAGTAGTCACCTGGAATTCTATTGATATAACAATGGGGGTTCAAGAGACCAAATGATAGAGCCCATTTGAATTGCAAGTCATCTGGTAAGCGAAAAGAATTGCTGAAAGCATTATTAGTGGACCCAATGTTAATGTGTCCTTACCCATTACTTAAGCACGAAAATAGTAGGAAAACATTAGTTACTGCTTGTAACATAAATAACTCACTCTCCTTAATGAAACCATATTCCAACCCTGTTACCTGTTTAAACAAGGAGATAAACATACTAATCAGGATCCAATATCTTTTCCTTACTGCAGAAGGTAGTAAACGAATTAATCTCCTGAATAGAAGAAGGCACAGGTTGAAACTTTTCTTAAAGAAAGAGAGGGATGACTTTAACTTTTTTCAGCTAAAAGTAGCAGCCTCTCACAAAGATGTAAAAGGATACTGGGAAATCATCTCTATTATTTGCATCACTAGAGTAAAATCCCTCCCAATTGCAATAAAGGAAGCAGAATGAGATTATCTAAGGGAATTATATTCAGGTAATGCTGATACAGAGTGATCTCACATTCCCTCTTTTGATCATGGCCCTTCTCCCCCAGCATATTGTGCCCCTACCATGAAAGAGATTGAGGGAATTATTATGGGAATGTGGTCTTCTGGGGCAATGGGTCTTGATGAGATGCTCACCACTGTTATTCTCTTGTGGCCACATACCTCACTCTTCTTTTTGCCTATTGTTATCAGCATAGTTACCCCTCCCTGCCTGGTCTGGAAGCATCTTATCATCAGTACAAAAAAGGGCCCTAGAAATCTCACCTGTAATTACAGCCAAGGAGCTTTGCTCAATGGGAAAGGGAAAATATTTGATAGGATTAACCTGGAACACCTCACTGAGTGGGTAGCAGGGGAAAAGATCCTACCTATAGAACAAGCGGGTTTTAGAAAGAAACATTTTACACTTGATAATGTATTCATGTTAAAGCTTTCAACTGAGCGCTCAATGTATATTGGCATTCAAACATATCTCCACGTAGGGTGGAACATTATGGAAAAAAAGTACAAAGTTAGGCAAGTCTGAGACTCTACTTTCATTAGTAATTGCTCTCCATTCTTCCTCTCGATGTCAGCTGTTGCTAGGTGGATATCGGGAACAGTTCTCCATAATTCAAACCGAAAACTATTTGAAACAAGGTTAACTGATGGCTCTACTACTTTTCTCACTGTATGTTTCACACCTCCCTGGCAGTCTAGCAAACAACAAGCGGTACGCTCCTGGGATTGATGGAGGCCACCTTCCTTTCTTGATGTATGCGGATAATATTGCAATCCTGAATGAATCTAACTCCCAAGAGCTTGAATAATCGGCTTGAATAATTGGCTGGCCTCTTTACACCAGTATGCCACCCTCCACTATCTGAAGATTAATGTCTCAGAAAGTAAGGCATTGGTCTTCAAAAATAGAAAAGCCCGGAAGACCAGTAACAAAGTATGGGTTTTAGGTCTGCTGAAGCTGGAGGTAGTAATTTCATATCCCTGTTTGGGGGAAATCGTAGCAGTAAGCTTACATTATAACGAATGAACCTTCTCTCGCTAAATGTGTTAACAGCGAACTGGCCCAATTCGGGAGAAAAATGGAAAGGGTGCAATTTGTGTAATATTCAGGATTTTAATCAAGTGTTATTTGTTTGCCCCACACTTATCCTTCAGCGCCATCACATTCTAAGACAAATGTTTTTAAAGCATAATTTTAAATCAGTTTATATGGCATGAGAATTTCTCTATCACCTGAAAAATTAGGTTACTTGTGCATGCCAGTTGTGTGAGTGGTTGTGAAGATAGAAAAACATGTGGATTTCAATGGGTTTTAGGCTGTGTTTTTTAACCATACCTGCATGCTAGCTGTTATACTAAATTTCAAAGTTTTTTTCAAAAATATGTCAGTTCAGGAAAGTTAACGAAGCTTAAACATAACTTCACTTTCAATGTAGTTGTTTCAATGAATTTCTGTTTTTGATGCTATTCTAAACGTAACTTCTTTGGAATTATTTCCCTTCGGCCAAGGCCTTCACACAGGCTTGTTATATTTACTTTGTTTCAACGTCTAGTCATGAAAGTTCCACCCAAACATGCAAATTACAGCATTATATAATACAATAAAATACATAAATTAATCACGATCCTAATAAGATCAATAAAAACAGGCCAACAATATTATTTGAAAAATGTCAATATATAAAATATACATACAAACAGTAAAATATTTTTAGTAAATACATTAAATTATATCCATGTAAGCCTCCACTCCTCAGAACCACCCAGCAGCATTACATGTTGGTGGCCATAGATGATGTGTACAGTAGAACAGCATAGTGCATTGAGTTTAACCGTGTAAACCACAATTTCTCGGATACTAAGGGTCTCATAACTTGTTCAAATCACTGTATAAAGTCAACTGTCATTCACACTCTGGGCCCTACTCCTGATTCCCCACATTTGGCCCAGGTACTTGGTCACCGCACACACAAACAGTGGCCTGGCATCAGACTTCAGAATTCTCAGCGCAGTCCTATAGTTGTTAGTTCCCAACAGCTTACAGATCAGGGTCAGCCAATTTTTCCTCGGTGACACATCAGCGAACATTACATGCGCTAAAGTTTCTTGACAGTTTTTACAACCAGGGCAACTACGTGTAGGCTCAGTGCCACTGTTCAATTTTCTAGTGGAATCATGTAAGGGCAGGGTGACAAACCTGAACTTCATATATAATTTCCTGTCCCATGGGAGTATCTAAATAGCCTTCCAGGGAGCGATCCAGTTTATGGGCCATGATGTCTAAGGTAAGCTTTCCCCATGCCCTGCTGCTAAGTTCCCCCTGGGTTACCCACTCCCATAAGGATTCCTTTCCTTTGCATTTCCGGGGAGCAAAGAAGGATCATTGACTTCCCAGATATCCTCCAAACCAATAGCCATAAGCACATTTTTGATGCCTCTTAGCCAGCTGATTGTTTTTAGCAGTATTGCAGTATTCCTGCATTTTACATCCTCCAAAGCACGGGCATACAGCAATAATTCAGAGGTTGACTTAACCCTTAACCAGAAAAGCAGGGGATGCAGTTTTGCCTGGTGATGATGGAATGTCTATCCATGTCTAACATGAGGGGATGCAGAGGGGTACTCTGGGGTAACATTCCGAGGCTCCTAAGGAATTTATGGTCTGAGCTACTAAGCTCCTCTAATTGCTTCAAGCCCCATACATCTGTTCCATACATCACAGAACTCACCACTTTAGCATCATACACTTGCAAGGCTGGCACGACTGGCCCGGCGTGAGATAAACAATGTTTTTTCCCCAAGACCCCAATCAACTGCTTCTGTTTCAAAACCCTCTTTGGTATATAAGGTTTTCATGACAAGTTATGCGGCAGCTTTAGGCCTAGATAATCAAAGTCACTGACTCTCTCAAGCTACGTTGAGGGACATCCCCTATAAGATTTATGGGGGGGTCAGGGCTATAAACTTGGTTTTACTTATGTTTATTACTAAACCTTGGACATCACAGAATTCTTCAAAGTGATTAAGAAGCTGCTGTAGCCCTCCTGGTGTTTTAGACACCACCAGTGTGGCATCTGCAAAAAGGAGAGTTACTACACCCCCTAGCATGGGAGCATCAGGCGGATTTATCGTAAGGAATTGTACAACATTGTTAATAAATAGAAAGAAAAGTGTTGGAGCCAGGACACAGCCTTGGCACACCCCCCTGTTAATAGCGATTGGGTCAGTAAACTGACCCTGAGAGTCCCAACGTACCCTGGCAAAATTTTCTTCATGCAGACGAATCAACATGATTAAAATTTCCTCTGGCATACCTATGTCCCTAAGGGTTTGCCTCCATTTCTGTCTAGGAACTAGGTCAAATGCCGCCTTAAGCTCTATGAAAGCAACATACAAACTACCCTTTCCAATTGTCACTGTTTTTCTACAAAGTAAAAGGAAGCTGATCACCTGATCAACAGTCCCTGTTTTCTCTCTAAAACCTGCTTGGTATGGGAATAGGACTTTATTTTCTTTAACCCATGCCTGTATTTTGTGCAAATGTGGCCAGCTAAAAACATTCTGAATCGAGTCAATTAGACTAATTGGAATATAATTGCAAGGGTGGGACTTATCACCTTTCTTAAACAGTGGCACAACTTCGGCTCCTCTCCATGATCCTGTGATAGGAGCACCATCAGCAATGGCATTAAATAACGCATGCATGTAGTGTGTCCAACCAAGGGTATCCCAAAGAAAAAGATCACCAGGTTTCCCATCGGGTGCTTTTGACTGGACTATTGTACTAATAGCAGTCATTATGTCCTTGAAAGTGAAGAAAACCCCATTGGTTTGGGAATACCTTTAGGTTGTACAGCCAAAGCGTTTAGAGCTTCATGGCCGGTATACAGAGTAGAGAAGTGGGTATGCCAACAAGAAGGAGAATTATGATTTTCTGGTTCTAAATGTCCTGACTGGTTACCCCACACCACCAGAGACGAGAACTTTTTACTATCCCTAGCTTGACATGTGTCCATAATCCATACGGCTTTGACCGTCAAGTGTATTAAAGGTATTTGCACCCAGCTTATCAGATTTGGTCCTGTCATTGGCTGCCTAGGACTAAACTCCATAGTAATGGCTTCAACTTGGAGTACAATTTGGGACCATCTCTTTACCCGTTTAAGATCCAGTAAGGGGACTATCCACTGCTTTTCTTCCTCTTTCGCTTCAACCATCTCCTCTCTATCGAGCTGTTAAAATGTAACGTTGATGTAATCTGCTATTATTAGGAAGGAAGTGGGTTTCTCTTGCCCAGAGGCTCCTCCAATTTTGTGATGGTAGTTGAGGGTCTACCCCCACCCGTGCCTCTCACGTAGACATTATAGATGTCAATGGTATTACCTGTGTAGCCCTGAAGGTGAATTTTCATGACGTCTGGAGTATCCAAGGGTAGTTGTGATATACTACAACAAAGGCTAACCTTAGCCCCTATAAGTAAGACCCACACTGGGCATCCCATTTTATTTTTGATTGCCGGGGCAAAATAACTAGCATAGCCTGCCTTGTGTGCTGGAACTGTGCTCCAGATCTCTTTAAATAAACATATATCAAACTTCTCAATAAACTCATTCCAATGCGGAAGAGACAATTTACTCTTGAGCCCTGCTACATTTCATGAGACCATCAAGACTTGTGATGTTATCTCCTTTTGGATTGGATCATTGGGGCTTTGTATTAGGTAATTCTCTGCAATGTTACCTTCTGGGATACAGTCTCTATCTGGTTTGTTCGTTGTCAGAATTAGCGGAGTAGTCCTGACTGAACCCTGAAATGCCTGTTTACTCGTTTTACCCGTGAAGGGACTACCCGCTCTTAATAACTCAGAAGTACTTAGGGAGGACAACAATGGCATACAGGCTTTTAAGGGTGTTTCAAAATTGGTACTAGTGTATTGACCAAAAGCCTGGCAACTTTGCGCCGTAAGTCAATCATATTCTCCCAAGGATGACTAAAGTGCCAATCTTTTCGCGTGGGTATGTGTAATTTGGAAATGGTCTAAATTGTATAGAAGAAGGTGCTGGGTGGCAGGTTCTGAACTCTAAAGCTATTAAATTATCGGCCAGCCTTTCATTAACCAGTGTCAGCTCTATACAAGCAGTAGGGGAATATGGGACCTCATGTCTTCTGACCTTGAATATATCCTCTCTGATTAGGGACCTGCACCCTCTCACATGCCAATCTATCCAAAGAATCACCTTGTTCTCCAAAGAATCCTCACCCTCTGATCCTTTTTGAGGAGTATATTTTGGGACATTGGTCATAAAAACATTTCAAGAATTTTGAGATCTTGGGTACAAGTTTGGGAGGAATCTGCACTCCACATTATTACTATTAAAGGATTCAGCAAAAGGGGTCCCCCTGGACCTGATGTAATGGCCTGCAACCCCACCCAGCTCAGCTGGATTATTTGAATTAAATAAGCAGCCCCATTTCTAGCCCCCTTCGAAGCACCGGAAACTGGATTGTGCTTTTTCAGAACAACAGAAGAATTAAACAGGTTTGCCAGGACCTTGGAGTACGATGGGGCCAGCTTATTTAAGGCCAGTAGCTGCTTCATCATCCCCATAAGGTCACTAATCATAGACTTCAGGTCATTAACCTCTTTTTTTAAATCACTAACAGAGTCATAGATACTAGGGACATGCACTGGAGCGTTATTAGTTTGAATTAAAAGAGAATCACCTGCACAACTATCATCTATTTCATTAGGGCTTTGCAGAGGGGCAAATCTATTTCTGCATGCAGTTATCAAATCAGCTGTATCATGTGTATGTGTATCAGGGTGTGATGTAACTACTTCTTCTAAGTATGAGTTTATACATTTTGTTGTAGGTGTAAAATCACTCTTGTCCTTAGGCTTTGCCAACATCTTTGGGATGGTGCATGTTGCACTGGAGGTTGTGCAGGTGGAACGACTGTTGATAGTACTACGGACATCCATTACTCCTTCTGCACCTGTGTCTACCCTCACACTCATCCAAGAGGCTATCTTTATGATCAAGAACACAGTTGCTTCCTATGTGTTTAAGTAATTTCTTGGCCTTCTTAGTTTTTGCTATACCCGACCCACCCCCTCCCTCTATCGCCTTTCTTTTTGCCATCAATTAAAGCATGAAGGGCAGTCTCGAATATAATCCTTGCCATGCAGCCACCACACAGCTTGTTAAAGGCTATAGGCTGTTGCACATTAGCAGTTACAATTAACCCCCATTGGGTAATACATTGATCAAGACCCAACAGTATCTCAGAGTCCAAGGACAAATGTTCGAGGGGTGGCCCAGCCCAGCCTCTTCTTAACTCTGATGGGCGCGAACGGGCTCACCTTGCCTCGTCCTGTACTGCTGGGGTCAAGGCAGTGCTATGTGCGTGAGATGGCCATGCCTCCCCCAATCAGCTTTAGCCAAGATCCTGGCTTGTTGCACCCTGGGACATGGAGTCCCACTAGGATGGTATGGCAGCATGGCAGGAGCAAGCATCCCCAACAGTTGCTGTGGCTGCACTGTGGGGGTGAGGCAGAGCTTTGAGCATGAGATGGCCATGCCTCCCCCAATCAGCTGCAGTTGAGATCCGGGCTTGCTGCACCCAGGGACAGGGAGGCCCACCAAGGTGGTATGGCAGCGTGGCGTGGCAGAAGCAAGCAGCCCCAACAGTTGCTGGGTCCTTGAATAATCACATGGGTGTGATAAGTGCAGTAAGATCTTGCATCTGATCTTCACAATAAAGCACAGGCACCCAGATGGTTGCTTGCTATGCTGAAGGTTCACCTAGTAGTCTCCATGGTCCACTAGGCCTTTTTAATGCACCCATCCCAGGAGGTTCCTTATAAATACCCAGAGCCACTCAGGTTTTAAAATATGTTAATATTCCTGGGGAAACGTTCAGTTTTTAACATAGCTTCTTGGGCGGATTCTTGATTGTAACTGAGCGGACACCTCCTGGCTCTCGTCCCCTCCTTGGTGTTGGAAAATACCAAGGGCTGCGGACATTGGGTGCCTTTGTTGTCCAGAAGTCAGGAGCTGGGCGTTTTCACTTTCAGGTTCACACATTCTGTTGTCATGTTACACATGGTCAGGATGCAATGCATGTTAGGATGAGTGAGCAGCCGAGTAGCAGTTTGGTTGAGCTTCGAGGCCATACCACAAAAAAGAAAACTTGTGCCCTAAGGTAACCATGACTCGCACCCTCGTCATACACTGCTAATTTCCACACATATTACATCACTCATGACATCTTCAATGACATCATTGATAATATCACTGCGACAGTTGCAATGAATTTTTTGACCACAAAAATGTCAGTTTCTGGGGCGCAAGTTACAGTTACCTTAGGGCATGAGTTATAGTTACTTGAGCTAAGTATAATGGTGAATTTCAGTGGTTTGTACATTTAAAATGGCATGCTTTCAATATGGTTGGGTTGAACTCTCACAGTTTCACTGCACAGAATTCCACAAAAATACAAAAAAACTCCACCAAGTTTCTCCAACGTGCGGAAATATGCATGTTACACTGCTATTTAATGGTAGTAGCACAAGGAGCACTAACAAATCAACTGCACTATGTGATGTACAAGAGAGTGCTGTCATTCAAGTTGATTTTGCTTCTGCTCAAGTAGAAAATATACTTGAGCGGCAACAAATCTACTCGAGAAGCAGCCCTCTGACTGCGACCACTTGTAAACTGCCCACGTTAGAAAATGGAGTGCAGGAAAGCCAAATTTTGATCACACTTTTGGATCCTCACAGGAAAAAATACCACAAAGCTGCTATTGGTGGAATTTGACCATAACTCCGTAGTAATGTGGAGTCGCCAAATTCTGCAACTTCAGCGGGCAGAATGAAACATTCTGTCCACCCCTAGTTTTAACTGACATTTTCACATAACTGTAATGTCACTTTAACCTTTGTTTTTTTGTCCGTGAATTTATTTTTTAGCCTTTGGCTTTCACCATTGGGTAGTTATAGTTTGGACCATGTTCACATAGGAAAATCATTTTTGTTGTCCTTGTAACTTTGATGCTGTTTGATGAATCTTTATGAAAGATTCCCCAAAAAGTTTCAAAATGTTTTTTGCCAATTCATTTTTCTATAGGATAATTGAAAAGCGATACAGCAAAAATGGCTGAACTGAATTGCACCAAATTTAGCAGATAGCTACATCTTGGTCCAGAAAGTATGTGTTATGTGTGTGTGTGTGTGTGTGTGTATATATATATATATATACACATATATGTGTGTGTGTGTGTTTGTATATATATATATATTCACTGAATAAAACTAACGTTACAGAGACATTATAGTTAGGCTCAGGTTTCACTCATACAATTCAGCAGTGAATTTGTACGTTTTTTAAATTCTATTTTCTAACTACAACGTCCCTGCAACCTTTCTTTTTTTTAATAGGCCTGGGTGTAAAATTCCGCTCTGCTTGAGGTGTTTGATGAATTTGGCAACTCCACATACCACGGAGAATGCAAAGGTGCAGATAAACTCCCCAACAGAGCAGAATTTTTTGTGCTGTAGGTGAGCACGATCAAGTGTGAGTGACTGCGACTGTAACCTATAGTGTGCCAGGAGACTCATTTCCAGAGTGGTTGAGAAAGGGGGCGGGGCCTCTGACAATATCTCAGCAATTCCACAGTGGTGGACTAACTTGAAGCAACAATAGGGGTTCTTGGCACCCAATGATCCTCTGCAGCCAAGAGGTCTTCATCCCCCAACCAGTAGTGCACCAGGAGGCCTCTTTGCAGAGTGGTTGAGAAAGGGGGTGGGGCCTCCAATGTCTCAGCAATATGGCTGTGGGGGACTTACTTTTGTGGGGACATAGTTATTACAACAATAGGAGTTCTTGGCCCCCAAGGACCCTAAGCATTCAAGGGGAGTTTATCCCTAACATGTAGTAGGCCAGGAAGCCCCTGTGCAGAGTATTTAAAAAACAGGGCGGGTCTTCGATGCCACTTCAGCATTCTGCTGTAGGGGGGCTTACTTGTCACTAGAATAGGGGTTCTTGGTCCCCAACAACCCTCAGCAGCCAAGGGGAGTTAATCCCCAACCAGTAGTACACCAGGAGGCCTGGTCAGAGTGGGTGAGAATGGGGGTGGGCCTCCCATGCCGTCTCAGCAATCCAACTGTGGGGAACTTACTTCTCGCAACAATGGAGGTTCTTGGCCCTCAATAACCCTCAGCAGCCAGGGGGAGTTCATCCCCCAACAAGTAGTATCCCAGGAGGCCCCTGTGAAGAATTGTTGTAATAGGGGGCAGGGCCTCTGACGATGTTCCAGCAATCCAACTGTGGGAGACTTAGTTATCACAACAATTACGGTTATTGGCCTCTAATGACCCGCAGCAGCCATTGTCCTTCATCCCCCATCAGTAGTGCACCAGGAGGCTCCTTCGCAGAGTGGTTGAGAAAGATAGTGGGGCCTTCAACAAAGTCTTAGCAATGCAGCTGTGGGGTACTTACTTGTGGCAACAATAGGGGTTATTTGCCCCTAACAACCCTCAGCAGCCAAGGGAATTTCATCCCTCAACCAGTAGTGAACCAGGAGGCCCCTTTTCAGAGTGGTTGAGAAAGGGGGTGAGGCCTCCGATGACGTTTCAGCATTCTGGCTGTTGGGGACCTACTTGAAGCAACAATAGGGGTTCTTGGCACCCAATGATCCTCTGCAGCCAAGAGGTCTTCATCCCCCAACCAGTAGTGCACCAGGAGGCCTCTTTGCAGAGTGGTTGAGAAAGGGGGTGGGGCCTCCAATGTCTCAGCAATATGGCTGTGGGGGACTTACTTTTGTGGGGACATAGTTATTACAACAATAGGAGTTCTTGGCCCCCAAGGACCCTAAGCATTCAAGGGGAGTTTATCCCTAACATGTAGTAGGCCAGGAAGCCCCTGTGCAGAGTATTTAAAAAACAGGGCGGGTCTTCGATGCCACTTCAGCATTCTGCTGTAGGGGGGCTTACTTGTCACTAGAATAGGGGTTCTTGGTCCCCAACAACCCTCAGCAGCCAAGGGGAGTTAATCCCCAACCAGTAGTACACCAGGAGGCCTGGTCAGAGTGGGTGAGAATGGGGGTGGGCCTCCCATGCCGTCTCAGCAATCCAACTGTGGGGAACTTACTTCTCGCAACAATGGAGGTTCTTGGCCCTCAATAACCCTCAGCAGCCAGGGGGAGTTCATCCCCCAACAAGTAGTATCCCAGGAGGCCCCTGTGAAGAATTGTTGTAATAGGGGGCAGGGCCTCTGACGATGTTCCAGCAATCCAACTGTGGGAGACTTAGTTATCACAACAATTACGGTTATTGGCCTCTAATGACCCGCAGCAGCCATTGTCCTTCATCCCCCATCAGTAGTGCACCAGGAGGCTCCTTCGCAGAGTGGTTGAGAAAGATAGTGGGGCCTTCAACAAAGTCTTAGCAATGCAGCTGTGGGGTACTTACTTGTGGCAACAATAGGGGTTATTTGCCCCTAACAACCCTCAGCAGCCAAGGGAATTTCATCCCTCAACCAGTAGTGAACCAGGAGGCCCCTTTTCAGAGTGGTTGAGAAAGGGGGTGAGGCCTCCGATGACGTTTCAGCATTCTGGCTGTTGGGGACCTACTTGTCACAACAATAGGGGTTCTTGGCCCCCAAAGACCCTCAGCAGCCAAGGGGAGTTCTTCCCCCAACCAGTAGTTTGCCAGGAGGCCCCTGTCAGAGTGGTGGAGAAAGGGGGTGGGCCTCCAATGCCGTCTCAGCAATCCAACTGTGGGGGACTTACTTATTGAAACAATAGGAGTTCTCGGGCCCCCAAAGACCCTCAGCATCCAAGGAGAGCTCATCTCCAAACTGGAGTTGGCCAGGAGGCCCCTGTGCAGAGTGATTGAGAAAGGGGGAGGGGTCTTCTAAGATATCTCAGCAATAGGCTATGTGGGACTTACTTATCACAACAATAGGGGTTCTTTGCCCCTAACGACCCTCAACAGCCAAGGGAGTTCATCCCCCAACAAGAAGTAGCTCAGGAGGCTCCTGTGCAGAGTGGTTGTGGAAGGGGGTGGGCCTCTGTGGAGAGCTCAGTAATTCTCAGTAAGCTTATTCTCACCTTTATTTTGCCTCTTTCTAGTCGTTTTTGACATCTATATTGCCGCTTTCTGCTTGTGTCTGTCTTTCATTCTACCTCTTTATGGTCGTTTCTGACCTATATTCTGCCTCTTGCTGCTTGTTTCCAATCCCTATTTTGCCTCTCTTTGCTCATTTCTGATGTCTATTCTGCCTCAGATGGGTACCCCTGTGCCCATCTCGGGCACCCACCAAGTTCACCAAGCTACTTATGCTGCTCCTCCAGGTGAGAGCAATGTGTTGTCCTGAAACAGATCACAAGTTTGCTCCCAGCTGGCGCGAGTATTTTTAAAGGACCTGCCAGCTGGGAGCAGACTTAGGGATGTATTTACAAGCCACTATTGCCAAGGAACATCACTTTTTTTTACATTTCTGTGGCGATTGGGTCTTCACCTTATTTACAAAGCAGTGTAACTTAACACCGCCTTGTAAATAAGGCACCCTTTCACGCTATACTTAGTGTGAAAGGGGTGGGAACTGGGTGTTGCGGTGGACATTCCTCAACACCCATTGATTTTGATGCTGCTATGGTGCAGCGCCAAATTTAAGACCAGGCAAAACCTGGTCTGAAGAAGGCAAAATGAGGAGAAATGCTTTTTTCTCTTTGTTTTTGCTGTTTCTATGTGTGCTGTGTTGTGTAGCACACATAGAAACAGCAAATTGCTATGTATAATAGTTCATGTGCAAGAAAGTGTCACTCCTGCACATAAACAATCAGTAGCTAAATGAAGATTTGCAACTTCTATGTGTGCTGCAAAATGCAGTGATATCGAGCATGAAAATGACTATATATACACTTATTTTAGTTCCAATAATGATGATTCACATCCGACAGTCATTTTCAGTTAAAAGGTTAAACATTCAAAACAATCACCATTGTTGACTATTTGGAGAAATATTTTAAGAACGGGGTCATCATTTTTCGTCAGAAAATAGTTTATGGGGACTGTACAAAAAATGATTCAAATGTGAATTGTATCACGCCTCATGTTGAATAACCAGTTTTTAAGGCCTCACAGTGACCAAAATTGCAATTTTTATAGACTTTTCTTCCTACCCAGAAGCTTCAATTTTGTCCAGTATTGAGTGTGAAAATTACTCTAAACACACATACTTTAGTTCCTAAAGTGATGATTCACATCCAACAGTCATTTACAGTCAAAAGATTAAACATTAAAAAAATCCCCATTGCTGATCATTTGGAGAATGTTTCCAAGGTCAGGAGTCATCATTTTTCATCAGAAAATGGATTTTGTGGACTGTACAAAAAGTGATTCAAAATGTCAATTGTATCTTGTCTCATGTTGAATAACCAGTTTTGAAGGCCTCACAGTGACCAAAATTGCAATTTTTATAGACTTTTCCTCCTACTCATAAGCTTCTATTTTGTCCAGAATCGAGCATGAAAATGACTCTAAACACACTTATTTTAGTTCCTAAAGTGATGATTCACATCCGACAGTCATTTACAGTCAAAAGATTAAACATTCAAAAGATCACCATTACGGACCATTTGGAGAAAGTTCCTCCATTGCAGAATCATCATTTTTCATCGGAAAATGGATATTCTGAACTGTACAAAAAATGATTCAAAAGGTCAATTGCATCACGCCTCATGATGAATAACCACTTTTTAAGGCCTCACAGTGACCAAAATTGCCATTTTTATAGACTTTTCCTCCAACTCAGAAGCTTGTATTTTGCCTGATTACAACCACGAAAATGACTATAAACACGCTTATTTTAGTTCCTAAAGTGATTACTCACATCCGACAGGCATTTACAGTCAAAATATTAAACATTCAAAAAATCACCATTCCTGACCATTTGGAGAAAGTTTCTAAGCTTCGAGGTAATCGTTTTTTCATCAGAATTTTTTTTTTGAACTGTACATGATTCACAGATGACAGTAATATACAGTTGTATGATTAAACATCCAAAAAATCAACATTGCTGACCATTTGGAGAAAAGTTCTAGGGTCCCGGGTGATTGTTTTTCATCAGAAAATTATTTCTTTTGACTGTACAAACCATGATTCAAAATCTCTCCTGTATCGCACCTCATATTGAATAACCTTCTTTTAAGGCCTCACAGTGACCAAAATTGCCATTTTCATAGACTTTTCCTCCTACTCTGCAGCTTCTATTTCTCAGATTTCAAGCATGAAATAACTTTAAAACACTCATTTTAGTTCCTAAAGTGATGACTCACATCCAACAGTCTTTTACAGTCAAAAGATTAAACATTAAAAAATAACCATTACTGACCATTTGTAGAAAGTTTCAAAGGTCCAGAATCATCGTTTTTCATCAGAAAATAGATTTTTTGGACTGTACAAAAAATTATTCAAAAGATCAATTGTATTGTGCCTCATGTTGAATAACCACTTTTTAAGGCCTCACATGACCAATATTGCCATTTTAATAGACATTTCCTCCACCTCAGAAGTTGTATTTTGCCTGATTTCGAACATGAAAATGGCTATAAACACACTTATTTTAGTTCCAATTGTGATGATTCACATCCGACAGTCATTTTCAGTCAAATGACTAAACATTAAAAAAAATCACCATTGTTGACTATTTGGAGAATTTTTTTAAGGTCCGAGGTCATCATTTTTCATCAGAAAATTGATTCTTTGAACTGTACAAAAAATTATTAAAAATGTCAGTTATAACTTGCCTCATGTTGAATAACCACTTTTTAAGGCCTCCCAGTAATCAAAATTACTGTTTTTATAAACTTTTCCCCCTACTCAGAAGTTTGTATTTTGCCAGATACGAGTACGAAAATGACTCTAAACACATGTTTTTTACTTCCAAAAGTGATGATTCACATCGGACAGTCATTCACAGTGAAAAGATTAAACATCCAAAAAGCCATCATTAATGACCATTTGGAGAGAGTTCCTAAGGTTTGAAGTCACTGTTTTTTAAGCAGAAAATAGATTTTTTGGACTGTACAAAAAGGATTCAAAATGACAATTGCATCCTGCCTTGTGTTTTTTAACTTTGTTTTAATTGAATTTTATACATTTTACATAGCATTTGATAGATATCTGCAAGTCTGCATAATTAGCATGATAAAACTGCGTTACAAGGTAAAGTTACGAGAAGACACAGCCCAGCTAGTTACATTATTTTCTAGTCCGGCGTGTGATCAGTAGGCATTAACAGACTTGACAGTCAGATTTTGATTTGTAACCAACATAACCGTAACACAACATAATGTACATCTCACACCCTCGGATTCTCTATATTGCGTTTGTACATCCTCACCAATCATACTCAATGTTATTCCATGCCTTTGAGCTGTTTCAGCCGCCCAGCCTTGCTTGTGTATTATGCAGTTTTTGGATTCATGTGCATGTCACTGCTTGGGTTCCTTGTCAGCATGATGTCTCTGTGGTTTGAGTATGTGCTGGTTCTCCTGCTGCATGTTCCCATCGCTCTCAGGTGTGTCCGCTAGTGCCCCCGAGAGTCTCTGCCAGGCTGTGCGAAAGTTTGATAAGATTGTGTCCCATGCTGCGGCCAAAGGCTGCTTCCGTAGTCCCAGTGCGTCCTCGCGGTGGAGCGCTATGCCTTCTGCCTGCGGCCAGCATAATAACAATTGGTACCAAGCCTCAGCCACCGGGGGCACAGGGGACTTCCAGCGATGCTTAGCCACTATCAGGCCCAGAACTTTGTACCTAGACGTCACTTTGTTACTTCTTGGGTCTCTGGTATAGGCCCAGTATGCATGTCTCCCAGGTCCAGTCTAAAGTACGTTCCATGCACTTGGATAGGCAGGTGATGACCTTTCCTCAATATGTGTGGATAACTGTGCAGGTCCACAGCATGTGTAGAAGGTCTGCCCCAGCCTCACCGCACCTCACGCATTTGGCATGTGCATGTGCAAAATATTTATTTATTTTTGCTGGTGTCAGGTAGGCTCTATGTATTATATAATATTGGCTAAGACTAAATCTGGTGTTCCGGTGAATCTGTGTGGGGCTTTCAAGTAATTGTGTCCACTCCCGGTCCGTGGCGGGTCTTTGTAAGTCTATGTCCCAGTAAGCGTGCAAGAAGAGCAGCTGCAGTGTCGTGTGGGGTCTGAGGGATTCTGCAAACCATCTTGTGAGGTGGCGGCCTGTGCCTAGTGCATGCAAATATTGTATGGTTAAGTGGGTGGCCGGTTCCTTTATCATATTCCCCCATGACATGCTTAGTGTGCGCGTTACTGCAGCGTGAAGAAGGAACTGGCCTTGCGGTAGATCTGAGCTAGTAGCTAGGTCTGTAAATGAGATAAGGTGGCCATCGCTATATAAATCCCCCAGTGTTAATATACCTGCCTCCTCCCAGTGTACCAGTTCCACAGTAGATATCTCTTGATGTCTCCTGGGTTTGCCCAGTATAGGGAGAGATGGTGCATATGGTGGTATTAGGTGCGTGATGTGAAGGCAGCAGCGGTAGCATTGGTATGCCACTCATGCCAATAGTTGTGTAGGTGCGTTACTCCTTCTATTGGGGTGGAACATCATCACTATTTGGGGTTGAGTGAGTCTGGGTGTTTGTGTTGCTGTGTCCTCAAGATGACATGAGCTCAGCCAGCATGCCACCCATTGAAGCTGCGCTGCTAAATAATATTGTTCCATGTTAGGCAGTGAAAGACCTCCCTGAGCGGGCGATGGGTACATTTTAGTCATCGCTACTCTGCTTCGCGACCCATTCCAAATAAACCGTTGCATGTCTGACTCCAGGTCTTTAAACAGTGGCGGTCTGACAAGTAGTGGTAGGTTCTTGAATTAATATCATAAGCGCGGAAGGACCACCATTTTCAACAACGCAATCCTACCATGACCGCAAGAGGCAGGGTGTTCCAGAAGGTCATTTGTGTCCGTATTGCTGTAATGGCGTGTCCCAGATCACCTTCCAACAAGTCCTGCGGGTCTCAATATATATGGATCCCGAGGTATCGGAACGCAGTCAACTGCCAGCGCACCGGCTTGCCGCCGATGGTTAGTTGCAGATCTGGGGTAGATTCCGTGAAGGGGTACAAACATGACTTGTCCCAGTTTACTTTCAGTCCTGATACCAAAGCGAATTCTGATAGTGTAGCCTCGACCGACACACACGGTCGCCCAACATCCCTGAGGTATAGCAATAGATCATCTGCATACAGCAAGACTGCATACATGCCATCACCCAATGGGATTCCCCATTCGTCTTGGGTATTGCATAGTGCCTCAGCCAATGGCTCCACAGCCAGTGCAAACAGCAGCGGAGAGAGTGGGTTTCCCTGCCTCCTGCCATGTTCGATAGGGATCTGATCCGATAGGGAATGACCCGTCTTAATTTTGGCTACCGGGCACGTGTACAGTAGTTTAACAAGGCCCAGGAACATGTCTCCTGAGTCGTATTTTTGCAGAACTGCGAATAGGCACCCCCATTCCAAGGTATCGAACGCCTTCTCCAAGTCTAAAACTAGGCACCCGGCATGTGCCCTGCTGTCCTTAGAGTAATGCGCCACTCGGAAGAACTGGCGTAGGTTTAGTGACGTGCTGCAGGTTGGCATGAAACCTTTCTGATCCATGTGCACTCCCTGCAGCACCATTGGGGCCAACCTAGTTGCTAAGATTTTAGCTAATATTTTATAATCTGTGTTGAGCACGCTAGTGGTCGATATGACCCGATTAGGTCCGCGTCTCTGTTAGGTTTGGGCTGGGATACCAATAGAGATTCACAAAGTGTTTCCAGCAGTGTTCCCATTTCCTGTGTGTTTTGGTACACTGCGAGGAGCCACGGTGCCAGAATTTGTTGGTAAGTTTTTCAGTATTCGGCCGGGTACAAAACTGCCCTGTGCCAGTTCTGCCTCAAGCCGGGTCAGGTCATCTTCTGTGTGCTTCACTTTGCTATCTAGTTGTCTTCTGATACACCAGGTCAACCTCATGCATTGTCCCCTGATTACTGCCTTGCCTGCATCCCACACCTGTGTCTGTAACTGACTCTTCCTTGTGTTCAAAATAGTCTTCTATCGCTGCATATATTGCTGCTCTGTATGGGGGGTCCTCTAGTGCTAAAGGTTGCAACCACCAGATATGGCTGATAGGACCCTCAATCTCTCATTGCAGTGACAGTACATGTGGGTTGTGGTCTGAATGTGCTTTGCCAAGATAATCCGCACTATGGTAATTTATTAACAGTGACATACTTGCTGCAAAGCGATCGATGCGGACATGTAGGGCATGTGGGTGTGAATAACATAAGTATAGGCATGCCTGAGGATTTAGGGCCCTCCACACATCTACCAAATCCCAGCAGCGCAGCCCCTCGCCCAAATGTCTAGTGTTGGATGTTGCTACAGTTTGCGGTTGTGGTGGGAACGATCTGTCTAGTGTTGTATATAAGACCGAGTTGAAGTCACCCCCCAATAACCAGGGAACTTCACTCCAGCATGAGAGAAGGTCTGTCAGTGTGTGCCAGAAGGTGCCCTGTTCCGTGCATATATGGAGCCTAGCACAACGTGATGCCCGTTGAGATGGCCTATTGTGAGTACACATCTGCAGTGTGTGTCTAGTTCAACCTCTTCCAATTCAAACTGGGTGCCTGGTCGAATCCATATCAGTGCCCCCCTAGCATAGTATCTCATGGCTAGTATTTGGCCTTTCCATCTCTGTTGCAATCAGTGAATTTCTGGCTGTGAGATGTGAGTTTCTTGTAGGAATGCTATGTGTGCTGCGTGGCGCTTAAGGTACGCATATTTTTCATACCTACAGGCTGGTGTATGGATTCCCCTGACATTCCAGGTCACTACGTTTGTGGGCGGCATGTAACTTGATTAGAGGACAGTGCTTCGCATGGTTGGTTTATTGTACGATTAGTTAGGTGGTGACACAGTAAGTATCGTGATCTTACGAGATGTAACTGCGAGATCCATAGATGGGCGAGTGTGTTAACCAAGGGTGTGAATAAAAACTTTGTGTGATATAACTGGGGAAGAGCAGAGAGGTAGCATGCATCTGCCCAAACAACTAACACCACCATATGGCAAATCACAGCTGCAGTGTGAATTCTGTTGAAGGTATGTATATGGTGTAGCTACGTAAGGTATAGTTCTTCCTGGTGGTTAGTCTAAATATCGAGTTTTAAATTTCGACCTACAAGTATATCGAGTTGTTAATATCGTAGGTAAAGAATATCGAAGTCAAGAATATCGATGAACAGAATATCGACCCCAAGGTAAGTATTATCGAAGTTAATAATATCGAAGTCATTAATATAGATGTAAGTAATATCGTAATCAAAAATTTCGATGTCAATAATATCGATATTTTATTAGTGTAATGTATTTTAATATGTATTTTATTTGTATGTTAAAGATTATTGTAATGTATTTTAATACATTTAAAAATAAATGTTTAGAGATTAATAATTATTTAAAATATAATTTAGCGTTTTAGTATCAGAGCGGGTTGTGGGTTTATAGGGGAATAGGGTGGGAAGTAATTTAATTATAATTAATTAATTAATATGTATTGTTTAATTGGTATTTATGATTAATTAATTGTTAATTAATTTCTAATTGTAAATTAAATATATTAATTGATTAATTAATTGTTAATTAAATATTAATTGTAAATTAATTTTATTAATTGGTTAATTATATAAGTTATAATTAGTTTACTATTAATATTTATTTATTAGTATTGTTAAATAATTAATTGTTAATTACTAATTAATTGGTGATTTAATTTTATTAAGTGATTAATTGATGATTAAATTAATTATGTGAATTTTTATGTGTAGTGGGTTGTGGGTTTATAGGGGAATAGGGTGGGATGTAATTAAATTCAAATAATTACTGATAATTTTTATTTATTTGTAATTAATAATAATTAATTGTTAATTAATTATTAATTGGTAATTAATTGTTATTAGTACGTTAAATATAGTAAATGTAAATAATTTATTATTTCATGTTATTTGTTGTTATTGCTAATTAACGTATTGTTAATTAAGAATTAATTTGTGAATAATTGTAATTTGGTAGTTAATATGTATACATTAGTAAATAATAAGTATATTAATAATAAAGAATGTATTATTAATTGTAAATAATAGATAAACTGATATTTAAATGTATTGTGTATTTTGTATGTGTAGTGTGTTGTGTGTTAAAGGGGGAATAGTGTGGGATGTCATTTAAAGTTATTTATATAAATATTTATTTTAAATAATTGGTATTTAATAATAATTATTTTGTAAATTAATTATTAATATGCTATTTTTTTATAACTAATTATTTAATTGGTTATTATGTTTATAGAATCCCTATGCTATCCAGTGCTTTCCCAACTGTTTTACTATCTGGAGTGGGAATAGTAATTTTTACCCCTCCGCTATCCAGCGCTTTTCCTACTGTTGCACTCTCTGGAATTGGAATAGTAATTTTTACCCCTACGCTATCCAGCGCTTTCCCTACTGTTTCACTTACTGGAGTGGGAATAGTAATTTGTACCCCTACGCTATCCAGCGTTTTCACTACTGTTGCACTCTCTGGACTTGGAATAGTAATTTGTACCCCTACGCTATCCAACACTTTCCCTATTGTTGCACTCTCTGGAGTTGGAATAGTAATTTGTACCCCTACGCTATCCAACACTTTACCTACTGTTGCACTCACTGGAGTGGGAATTGTAATTTTTACCCCTACGCTATCCAGCGTTTTCACTACTGTTGCACTCTCTGGAGTGGGAATAGTAATTTTTACCCCTACGCTATCCAACACTTTCCCTATTATTGCACTCTCTGGAGTTGGAATAGTAATTTTTACCCCTACGCTATCCAACGCTTTCCCTACTGTTGCACTCTTTGGAGTTGGAACAGTAATTTGTACCCCTACGCTATCCAGCGTTTTCACTGCTGTTGCACTCTCTGGAGTGGGAATAGTAATTTTTACCCCTACGCTATCCAACGCTTTCCCTACTATTGCACTCTCTGGAGTTGGAATAGTAATTTTTACCCCTACGCTATCCAACGCTTTCCCTACTGTTGCACTCTTTGGAGTTGGAATAGTAATTTTTACCCCTAAGCTATCCAGCGCTTTCCCTACTGTTTCACTTACTGGAGTGGGAATAGTAATTTGTACCCCTACGCTATCCAGCGTTTTCACTGCTGTTGCACTCTCTGGTGTGGGAATAGTAATTTTTACCCCTACGCTATGCAATGTTTTCCCTACTGTTGCACTCATTGGAGTGGGAATAGTAATTTTTACTCCTAAGCTATCCAGCGTTTTCACTACTGTTGCACTCTCTGGAGTGGGAATAGTAATTTTTACCCCTACGCTATCCAACGCTTTCCCTACTGTTGGACTCACTGGAGTGGGAATAGTAATTTTTACCACTATGCTATCCAGTGGTTTCCCTACTGTTGCATTCTCTGTAGTTGGAATAGTAATTTTTTTCCATACGCTATCCAACACTTTCCCTACTGTTGCACTCTCTGGAGTTGGAATAGTAATTTTTACCCCTACGCTATCCAACGTTTTCCCTACTATTGCACTCTCTGGAGTTGGAATAGTAATTTTTACCCTTACGCTATCCAATGCTTTCCCTACTATTGCACTCTCTGGAGTTGGAATAGTAATTTTTACCCCTACGCTATCCAACGCTTTCCCTACTGTTGCACTCTTTGGAGTTGGAATAGTAATTTTTACCCCTACGCTATCCAACGTTTTCCCTACTGTTGCACTCTCTGGAGTGGGAATAGTAATTTTTACCCTTACGCTATCCAACAGTTTCCCTACTATTGCACTCTCTGGAGTTGGAATAGTAATTTTAACCGTACGCTATCCAACGCTTTCCCTACTGTTGCACTCTTTGGAGTTGGAATAGTAATTTTTACCCCTACGCTATCCAACATTTTCCTTACTGTTGTTTTTGTTGGAGTTGGACTAGTAGTTTTATTGTGTCTGATATTTAATATGTTTTGTATTATTTTAGCTATTGTAATATATCATTAATAATAACAATTATTCACATTAAAAATATTGATTATTATTTGATATATGTAATTATTAAATATTTATTAATGTTATTGTTTTATGTGTATAGATGTATTGGTAATTTTTAAAAACATTTAATAATTTATACGTTACAGAAATTATTATTAAAATTAATTATTAAGTAAGTATATATATTATATATTATATGTATATGTTTAATTAATGTTTTATTAAATTATATATATTAATTATACATTTTAAATATTATACAATATATTTAATTATGTTTATTTAATTTCTAAGTATAATTTGGTTTATTTTACATATATTTTTAAAGTAAAAGAAAAACGATATTTTTAATAACGATATTTTTGACATCGATATTTAATTTTCGATATTTTTGTACTTACCATGTTGTAGATAGGATGTCGATATTCTTGACATCGATATTTTTGTTGCGATATATTTGTAGGTCGATTTTCTGTCTGTCGAAATTATGTCATACAACCAGTTCTTCCTCTGTTTCAGATCGCCACCAATGGCTATCCTGGCCATTATATCATTATATATGTATGCTTGCATGCAACACCTTTGTGTTAGTTCGCCTACAGTGTTGTGCAACATGCATATACTTGCTTCCTATACGCTAGTAAAGAGCAATGTTCATGAGTACTAGTTGGCCCTCTAGCAGGCATGGTAACTGAGTCAGTACTTGCGTGCAGAGCTCAACTCTCCGGATTCGAGGCCCACGCTCGGTCTGATAATGTCATCAGCCGTCTGTTGGGTGACATCAGGTAGCTGCAGATTATCCAGATTGTCCATCCGTGGGGATGACGAGCCACTGAGGATCGACGACTCAGGGGGGCTCAGAGCTCTGTCTCTCCGATACGTTGTGGTCCCAATCGTTGCTGCCACTTGTATGGCATCCTGTTGTTCGACTTTCTGCTGCTCAGGGTCAGGAGCCACGGAGGGCTCAGTCATGCTGTGAGGGCTTCCACGTCTACCCCGACTATGATTTCTTCGTCCTGGTGCCCTGGGGGCATCCACTGCAGGAGGGACTGGCCCTGACAGCAGACCAGACTCCTCCAACCAGTCCCAGACCTCATCAGGCAAGTCAAAGAAATGGGTTAAACCATTTACCACCACCTTCAGTGTAGCTGGAAACAACAGGGAGGAGTTGAGTTCCAGGTCGCGGAGCTGCTTCTTTACTGCATACGAGTAAGCCACTGTTTTTATCGGGACACTCGGGGGAACGCTGGGTGGTAGGAAATTTGTGTCAGCCCGGTGATGCCACAACTTTCCCACACAAAAATGTGTGAAAAAGGTGATTTTTTCAGCTAACTTTGAGGTTTGCAGGGCATTCTGGGTAAAGAAACGTGGGAGGATCCACGCAAGCCATACCTCCCTGGAATCCCCTGTGTGTCTAGTTTTCAGAAATGTGTGGGTTTGGTAGGTTCCCCTAGGTGGCCGCCGAGCACCGGGCCAAAAACCCAGGTGACCCCCCAGTGCAAAACCAGGTCGTTTTGAGGTAGGCAATTTTTATTTCGCCTCACTACGTTGTGGGCCCTTGCCTGTCGTGGGTACTTGGGCCTCCCACACGAGTGAGGCACCATTTTTATCGGGAGACCCGGGGGAACGCTAGGTGGTAGGAAATTTGTGTCAGCCCGCTGATGCCACAACTTTCCCACACAAAAATGTGTGAAAAAGGTGAATTTTTTGGCTAAATTTGAGGTTTGCAGGGCATTCTGGGTGAGGAAACATTAGGGGATCCATGCAAGCCATACCTCCCTGGAATCCCCCGGGTGTCTAGTTTTCAGAAATGTGTGGGTTTGGTAGGTTCCCCTAGGTGGCCGCCGAGCACCGGGCCAAAAACCCAGGTGACCCCCCCTTGCAAAACCAGGTCGTTTTGATGTAGGCAATTTTCATGTCGCCTCAATACGTTTTGGGCCCTTGCCTGTCGCGGGTACTTGGGCCTCCCACACGAGTAAGGCACCGTTTTTATTGGGAGACCCGGGGGAACGCTGGGTGGTAGGAAATTTGTGTCAGCCCGGTGATGCCACAACTTTCCCACACAAAAATGTGTGAAAAAGGTGATTTTTCTGCTAAATTTGAGGTTTGCAGGGCATTCTGGGTAAGGAAACGTTGGGTGATCCATGCAAGCCATACCTCCATGGAATCCCCCGGGTATCTAATTTTCAGAAATGTGGGGGTTTGGTAGGTTTCCCTAGGTGCTGGCAGAGCTAGGGTTCAAAAACTACAGCTTGGCACTTTGCCAAAAAAGGGTCATTTTTCACTGCGAAATTGAGGTGTGTCCATGATGCGTTTTGCGCCGTTTCCTGTCACGGGCACTAGGCCGACCCACACAAGTGAGGTACCATTTTTATCGGAAGACTTTGGGGAACACGGGGTGGGTGGAAATTTGTGGATCCACGCAGATTCCAGAACTTTCCACCACAGAAATGTGGGGAAAATGTGTTTTTTTTGGCAATTTTTTAGGTTTGCAAGGGATTCTGGGTAGCAGAACCTGGTGGGAGGCAGTCAAGTCACCCCATCCTGGATTCCCCTGGGTGTCTAGTTTTCAAAAATGTATAGGTTTGCTAGGTTTCCTTAGGTGCCGGCAGAGCTATGGTTCAAAAACTACAGCTAGGCACTTTGCTAAAAAAGGTTAATTTTGTATTGTGAAAATGTGGTGTGTTCACGTTGGGTTTTGAGCCATTTCCTGTCGTGGGCACTATGCCTACCCCTACAAGTGAGGTACCATCGTGAGACTTAGGGTAATTCAGATTTGTAAAGGAACTGTTATTACCTATTGACTTTGGATGCATTTCTGCCTTCCAAATGAAAGACATTGTGTAAAAAAGAAGTCATTCTAAAAAATGACTGATAATTCTCATGCTAGTATGAGCATTCCCAAATTCGGAAATGTGCAAATATCTACTGTTTCTAAACTCTATATTTTGTTACCATTTCAGAAATACATAGGTGTCTTTCATACCGATTTTTCCATGTACACATTTTTACAGAATAATTACTATGTACATAATAAAAAACCATTGCAAGTTGCTGCTCAGTTTTTGGCTCTGGGTTCGTCGGGTTCTTGGTGAACCTACAAGTCCTATATATCCCCACAACCAGTAATGTCCAGCGGATATAACGGTACATTGCTTTCAAAGAGCTGTCATAATTACAAGAAGTTACTGGTGAAAACGTTGACACAAAAGGCGCTTTTTTTCAACAAATTTTCAATGTATCCTATATTTAACTGTTAGTTTCTATAAAGAAACCTTCATGGATCTACACAAATGACCCCTTGCTGAATTCAGAATTTTGTCTACTTCTCTAAAATGTATAGCTTTCCAGGATCCATTATTGTTTTTGTACCCATTTCTGCCATTAACTGGAAGGAGGTCGAAAGCACAAAAAATAGCAAAAATAGGTTATGTCCCAGAAAAATGCCAAAACTGTGTAAAAAATGTTGGGTTTCTGACAAAAGTCTGGTATCCCCTAAAAGCTGGGAAAATGGTGACTTCAGCCCCACAAACCCTTTTTTGATAACACTTGCAGGGAAAAACCCAGAAGCTTTCATTTGCAGCCCGTTTTTCCCATTTTCCCCCAAAAAAACTAAATTTTGCTGTATTTTGGCTCATTTCTGTGACCCCTCCAGGGGAATCCACAAATCCTGAGTGCCTTCAGAATCCCCATGATGTTGGAAGAAAAGGACGCAAATTTGGCGTGGATACCTTATGTGGTCAAAAAGTTACAAGGGCCTCAGCGCGCACTACCCCAAATAGCCAAAAAAGGGCGTGGTACAGGAGGGGAAAAGGCCTGGCAGCGAAGGGGTTAAGTTCTGTGCAGAGTTTCTAGTGTGAAATTTGAGGAATAAACCATGTTGTGTGTAAGGTTTGAAAATAGTGACTTCAATGCTCATTTCAAGATACCGTATGGTGTGCATTTGCTTTTCCTTCACTATTCTGATCTTTAAAAATCTTTTTACCAATCCTTTAGAATCAGGTATTACCAAAGCCATTATCTTCCTACTCACTAATGCATGACAGACTATTGAGAACAACAATATTGTGACACCAGGATAGCATTAAAAAATACCAGCTACAAAAGGTAGTTATGCAAACTACTAACATATCAAGTCAAATATATTATGAAACAGTAGCACTACAGGCTCCCACCGGGAAGCTAGACGTCCTACTGCAGGCCATAAAGATATTAAAACAACCCTAGAGCTGAAGTTTCACACTCTTATCATAGAGATGGGGTTCTTACGAGCTGACCACGGTAAACTAGTGGAGTGAGTGGACACTGCGGAGTCCACGCTGGCCACCATGCATCCACTGATGGCTGACATGCGGACCTAAATTAACAGTCCTGCAGCAGGCTATGACTCTCTCTGAGGCAAAAGCAAATGACTCTGAAGGCCGAAGTACGCACAACAATGTAGACATAATTGGCTTATTTCAGGGGACAGAAGGCCTCAGTACAAAGTTGTTCCTTGAGGACTGTCTGGCGAACACGGTCCTGGAAGAGATTAAGTCACACTTTTTCTCTGTTGTTCGAGCAGACAGGGTTCCTGCCAGGAAGCTGCCTCCAGGCTCGCCCCCTAGACCAGTGGCGGCCAGACTGTTCAGCTACCAAGAGAGGGACCACATTTTGCAGGTCTGCAGGAGCAAAGGCCCATGGCAAGTGGACAATGTAAAGGTGAACATAATTCTGGACTACACCTTTAAGTTCAGAAATGCCCGGGGATCTTTCCTGGATATCAAACAACAACTGCCCCACATGGGTATTAAATATTCCCTCATGTTCCAGGCTAAAGTAAGGGTGTTCAACTCTAGAAATGTTTACTTTTTGAAATCCCCAAAAGAAGCAAATAAATGGCTGGAGTCAATGAAAGGGATCATGTCACCCATCAATCCGGGCCTACAAAATGGTTGAGATTGACTAAAGATGAAGAGCAGATCCCACAGATTTATGAGCGGTAAGCCCTCGAAGGAACAAGCAGGCCTCAGAGAGAGCATGGTGGTGGCAGAGATTGAAATGCACAGTAGTTCAAAAGTAGTGCTCTCAGCATCCCAACCAGACGGCTGGCTGAAACCACAGCCGATGACCTTGAGATAGACCTGAAGGATGGGCCAGCCATTATCCCAATCACTACCTACCAGATAATATGAGTGGGACACTTCTATAACTTTGAAGTGCCGTATCTGTTGTTACAAGTGGTTGTTGGGAAGGAAGGAATGGGCGAAGGTATATTTCCACACCGCTCTGATAGAGGGGCTACTTGACTGCAACAGGCCGGACCATCTAGGAGAAATCCTCACCACAGGTTGAAAACGTTTTGCCTACTCCAAGTCTGATATGGAACAGTTCATCATATCAGCTTGTTGGGTTAAACTATGGTTGGGCTACTGTTGTAGTCTTGACCTGGAGATGAGTGTTCAGAATTGTATGGGTATTAAGGTTTGTGTGGATACACCTTCAGCCACTTTTAACATAGATAACAGCAGGCCACAAATGCACCTGGGCAGATCAGTGCACGCACCAGGGGAAAGAGGACAGGGACCCTACACCAATGACTTACACACTTGAAGAGGCATCTCATAGATACCCAGTATTGACATGAACTTTATATCTCAATCACAGGGGGAACATATTGCATATTTACATGAGATTCTCTTACTATCCACAGAGCTTCAGAAAATATTGAGGTGGTGGCAGGGACAGGTTACGAGCACCACCTATTGAGTGTATGCCAGGGGGATACTGATCAGGATATCCCCTGTGGTACCCCTGATAATACATCGTAGGGCCATTGCTGAGGAAGGGCACTATGTGGTGTTGGGAGAACACTAGATGGGGAACCACTGTCAGTGGTGTGATCTATTCACCCAATAGCAAAAATTCACAGTTGTTTTATGGCCCTCCCATACTGGTGCAAAACCTGACAGTCCAATCTATATGGGGTGGAGACTTCAACTGTGTGCACAACAATGGGCACGATAGATCGACACACCCATTGCAGGGTACAGGAAGCTAGGTGATCTCACACCATTTCATTTCTTGGTTCAGAGACAGAAAACAGAGAATATATTCTGAAAGTTTAGACTTCTCATACTACTTTCACATGCATCATCCACCTACCTGACTCAACCTGTTACTTTTGCAATGAGGCTGTGGCCTGTGGTGTCATATATACAGAATGCCTGCGGTGGATGCTGTCAGAGAACAGCCCATTTAGAATGACAGTATGAAGGGTAAGGCACAGAGCATGAATATCCATGTGGTCGCTCAATACTCAGGCCCTGTTAGACACACCATATAGGGAACCTATTGAAGACTGCATTGATCAGTATTTTACTGAAAACAACAGTATAGCATCATGCAGAGGTGTAGAATGGAATGCCTTTAAGGTTTGGCCCATGGGCTGTGCATCAAAACCTCATATGGTATAATACGCATATTTACTAGTGAGATACTCACAGCAGAAGACTGTATCATAGAGGCCGAGGTGAAATTGGTACAAGCAACCTGGGATGGACGTACCCTTATCGGTTTGCATTGAGATTGCAAGTAACTGGAGAACTGCCTGTGGCAGAGAGATTAGCGGGTCTATGTAGCCCAGCAACACGCATAAGGGAATGAGGCAGGTCAATTGGAGGCATGGCTCCTCTGTACAGAGACCCCCAGAAACCCCACAGGGCAATAACTTCACCAACAATAGAGATAGTCACCTCCCAAGACACAATTAATGAGATGTTTACTGAGTACTAAACCACTTTCTACACGAGGCATTGAAGGTTAGCCTTCCTAAGCCGGGTCAGGACCTCTTGATGTATGTTCCTATTGACCACTATCGATATTAAACACAAAGACCTTTAAGAGCTGGCATTCTCTGTAGATGATTTATTGTATTTAAATTTTTCTACAATAAGATTGTTAAGATCAGCTTTAGAGTTAGAGGTAGTGTACAGTGTTTCCAGCAATTTGATATTCTTAAGAAGCTCAAGAGCCTTCTGGGAGGTTAATTTTTTCTTTTTAGCGACATAAGAGATGATAAAGTCTCTGGCTGATGCTTTAAAAGCATACCATACAGTAGCGAAGGATGAAACAGAGGATAAGTTACGATTTAAAAAAATCATTATTAAAGGATTCAAAAGAGGAAGTAAAAGTCTGGTCAATGAATAAAGATGTATTAAAACACCACGGGGAGTAGTTCCAAATCTAGAGTCACTGGGGCATGGTCAGAAATCAGGATACAGCTAATGTCTGCATGTATTATGTGTTGTGTGAATGCTTTAGAGACAAATAAATAATCTATACGAGATTGGTAGAGGTGAGTAGGAGAGAAAAAGGTGTATTCACGAAGTTGTGGGTTGCAGAATCTCCAAGAATCAACAAGAGATCTATGAGAAATTAAAGTGTTGAAGTGTTGGTGCATCGGAGAGGGGATAAAAGTTGCTTTGGAGGAAAGATCTATGTATGGGTCCACAATTAGGTTACAATCACGCCCAAAAATCACATATGGTGTAGGGATAAACATCAAAAGAGTGGAGATATGGGGCCAAAAATTGTTGTCAGGTTTAGTAGGTGCATATATATTAAACAAAGAAATAAGAACTTCATTAACTTTAGGATGAACAATTAACCAACAACCTTCATCATCTGCATCTTCAGATAAAAGGGACATTTTAAGTTTTTTATGGCAGAGAATCACTGCTCCATTCTTTTTGCTTTTAGCAGGAGAGGAAAACTCAGATCCTACCCATTGACGTTTAATTTTCAAAACTTCTGAAGTAACAAGGTGAGATTCTTGTAAGAAAACAATAGCTGCCTTTAAATTAGCTAAATAGGCAAGATCCCTCTGTTTTAATAGGTGTACCCAAGCCTTTAACATTCCAGGTAATAACACATAGGTGCCGATTCCGATCCTGTAAAACCTGGGTACGAATGGTCGTACGGAGCGTATTCTCCGTACGACTCGTACCCGGGAAATGCACCTTACAAACCAGCAAGTACGATTCGTACAGAAATACCATTTCCGTACGAATCGTAAGAAACTACGTGCGACGAAAAAATACCCACAATTCCGATCCGGGACATCGCGTACGTGACGTCCGGACGGAGTCAGGCAGCATTCTATGGACCAGCAAGTACGATTCGCGTCTACGTCACTCCGCACGGATCATTTTTTACGGCAGCCAAAAACTCCCGGGAAATTGAGGACGACGCAAAGAAGGAGCAGCGGAATGCGACGGACAGCCATGGACCCCATCCTACGTGTCATCCCGGCCCTCCTAGTCTACGACCTGGTGCACCGAAACTGCCGCGCACGCCGCAGAAGGTCAGCACAACACCCTGGGGCAAAGGGGGGGCGAGGGGCAGGAAACATAACCTCTACCTAATTTAAAATATACCATATACTGGCCATACATCACCTCCAGGGTCTGGTCACTTCGGGGGGCGTGTCCACCAATCCCCGCGTATGCGTACCCATCACCACTACAATGGTGGTACGGCCCGTAACCACACCCTCAGAGCATGGGTACGTCCTGTACCACCATTGGAGTGGTGATGTAGGGGTACGCGTGGTACGGGCCGTACCCACGCTCTGAGGGCGTGGGCACGGCGCGTACCCCTACATCACCACTCCAATGGTGGTACGGCCCGTACCCACGCTCTGAGGGCGTGGGTACGGCACGTACCCCTACATCACCACTCCAATGGTGGTACGGGCCATACCCACGCCCTCAGAGCATGGGTACGGCCCGTACAACGCCCACCCCTACATCACCACTCCAATGGTGGTACGGCCCATAACCACGCCCTCAGAGCGTGGGTACGGCCCATACCACCATTGGATTGGTGATGTAGGGGTACGTGTGGTACGAGCCGTACCCACACTCTGAGGGCGTGGTTACGGCGCGTACCCCTACATCACCACTCCAATGGTGGTATGGGCCGTACCCATGCCCTGAGAGTGTGGGTACGGTCCGTACCACGCGTACCCCTACATCACCACTCCAATCTTGGTACGGGCCGCACGCCCTCATAGCGTGGGTACGGCCCGTACCACGCGTACCCCTACATCACCACTCCAAAGGTGGTATGGGCCGTACCCACGCCCTCAGAGCGTGGGTACGGCCCGTACCATGCGTACCCCTACATCACCACTCCAATGGTGGTACAGCCCGTAACCATGCCCTCAGAGCGTGGGTAAGCCTGTACCACCATTGGAGTGGTGATGTAGGGGTATGCGTGGTACGGGCCGTACCCACGCTCTGAGGGCGTGGGTACGGCGCGTACACCTACATCACCACTACTATGGTGGTACAAGCCGTACCCACGCCCTCAGAGCGTGTGTACGGACCGCATCACCCGTACCTCTAGGGCACCAGTACATTAGTGATACAAGGCGTACACACGCCACGAATGTTGGCTTAGGGCCTGGTGCAGCATATAACCAGTATATTGGGGTGAGTTCATTGCCAGGACATCAGTGTACAGCACCAATGGTGCGGGTGGGTGGGTGGTTGTCTGCCAAGGAGTACCAGCAGTGGACATAGACATGTGAGGGGTGGGTGCCTATCACTCCCAGCAGTGGACAGAGACATGTGAGGGGTGGGTGCAGAGGAATACCAGCAGTGGACAGAGACATGTGAGGGGTGGGTGCCTATCACTCCCAGCAGTGGACAGAGAGATGTGAGGGGTGGGTGCAGAGGACTCCCAGCAGTGGACAGAGACATGGGGGTGGGTGCCTATCACTCCCAGCAGTGGACAGAGACATGTGAGGGATGGGTGCCTAACCCTCCCAGCAGTGGACAGAGACATGTGAGGGGGGGTGCCTATCACTCCCAGCATTGGACAGAGACATGGGGGTGGTGCCTATCACTCCTAGCAGTGGACAGAGACATGTGAGGGGTGGGTGCCGAGGACTCCCAGCAGTGGACAGAGACATGGGGGTGGGTGCAGAGGAATACCAGCAGTGGACAGAGACATGTGAGGGGTGGGTGCCTATCACTCCCAGCAGTGGACAGAGTCATGGGGTGTGTACATCATGATCAGATGAGCACAACTCCATGGGTGTATGTACGCATCCCTAATGTTCGACTATGTTGATAGTGCCATAACAGCACATCACTGACAGCAGTGTCCCACTCCCATGAAGATGGATGCCTTTCCCCCACTGCATGACACACCACATGTGGGTGTGCGGACAAATGACACATGCATACCCACCCCTGGCGGATGCAGCACAATACACACACAGAGATCATGCCACAAGACTGTATACTCATGTCAATGGCCACTACACTAAGAGAGCCAAAGGGAACACACACTGTCACGCACATCCCAGGACTGATAGGAATGTACAGGTGCTGGGACAGGGACCAAGATGTTGCCTCTCATGGAAGGAATAGGGTGGACTTCCCACAGATACAATGGCCACAATTGTCAGTCAGGTGCTCAAATACCCTGCAGAACAAGTACCAAATGTGTGCTAGGCTGGGATAACACACATGCATAGTGCAGAAAATGCTGAATGTCGCCATTAAGGTATGACAACATACTCAATAAACAAGTACAGTGACTAGCAAGGATGGCACAGAGGATGCAGCCGGAGACATTGCTGAGCAGGCATGGCCATAGTTGAAGGGATCGTCACCAACAAAGGAAATGTAGACACAGGTCAGCACAACAAAAGTGCAACTCCCTGCAGGGTAGATGTCAGGTGCCACAGAGGAAGGAACAGTCCTTGGGACAATGTCTTCAAACACAAATAGCACACACGACCAAATATACTTTGCAGAGACATTGTGATGGCACGCAGATACCATGGTCCACCCCTTAGCATCAGACTACAACTTTTTCCTGAAACATAACACATTACCACCAGCCCAACTCCGGAAGCATCAGCACCCACATCAATACCAGAAATGCAAATGTGTTCAAACTGAAAAGAAAATGCTTTATTCAGCATTAAATGAAAATGTAGTTAAGGACACTATTTACAAAGGCACATGGCCAGTCCAGATCTGAAGTCCTTGGGGGGGGACACATGGCCACGCGTCTCCCCTAGCTTGCCTGCACATTAGAACCCCCAGGTTCGTCGACTGGGGGGGCATCATGTGGGGAAGGACCAGGCACCGCAGGGACAGGAGGTGGAAGGGTAGGTGTGGTGGGTGCAGGGACGGACGCCTCCACCACAGGGGGTGGGGCAGCGCCAAAGGTGGAGGTCAGCTCGGTGCTGCACACTGCTGCCAGGTCGTCCAGCGTCTCCCCTTCACCCGAAGAAAACACAGCCTCAAAGGAGGGGGGGGGGTCGGAGTGATGGGGTGCAGTGCTACTGGGGGAGGGGGGGTCAGGGGGGGGACTCAACTCCCCTACCCGTGGAGTGCCATTCCCGTTTGCGGGCTGGAGAGCCAGAGGGGCTGAGGCCCAGCACAGCCAAGTAGGCCTCTTTTTCAGGATGTGTGGTAGGGGAGCGGAGGGGAGTGCCTTTGGATGGACTGGTTATTGCGCCATGCGGCCTCGGACTGTGGCTGCGTGTAAACCTGTGTGCCCCAGACCCAGTGGGTGTGCCCTCATCCCCCTGAGTGTGCGTGCCAGGAGGAGTGCGCTTGCCCTTACTTGGTGGTGTGCTGCCTGTGTCTGGTGGGGTGCGTGCTTGTGAATGTCTGTGTGTGCTTGGGACAGGTATGGGAGTGGGAAGTGTGGATGGTGCAGGGGTAGGGGGGGACGAAGCGCTGCAGGAGACTCACTGCTGCCGTCAGTGAAGAGTCCATGGACCTCAGCAACATCCGTTGTTCAGACATCGCTGATGACATGCCCTCCATGTACGACACCATCTGTGTCATCATTTGGGTGTGGCCATGGAGGACATTCAGCATCGATGTCTGGCCAACCTGCAACTGCTGCAGAATGTCCACAGACTCTGCAGTGAGGGCAGCAGGGGGGACAGGGGCAGGGGGTGCAGTGCCTGGCACGAAGGAGACATGGTGTTGCCTAGCACGGACAGAAGGAACCGGAGCAACTGGGAGGGCGGTGATGGGAATGGAGGGGGCGGTGACAGATGTAGTGCTGCTGCCAGGTGTCGTAGCAGCCTCTGCCCCCTGGAGGAGTTCAGCATTGGACCCGTCAGCGTCGTAGTCAGCGTTGTCACTAGACAGGTCCCCCGCCTGACTCCCCTCGCCCTCCGTGCCACTTGCTCCCGCAGACTCGGCAGCAGTGGTGGCAGCGGTGCTGAATCCCTCCTCCACGTCCGTGCAGGTGTCTCCCTCGGTGTCCTCCAATGATGCTGTGGGCAAGGTGAAGAGACAGAAAATAATCAGTCACCTGTATACAACAGACACATGAGTCCAAATAAAAATGTCACAGTGCATATCAGGAAATGCATCATGAGTAACATCTAGAATAGTCCGCACATATGTAACCCTGCACTCCCCAGTTGGTTGATCCACCATGACACTTGGAAACAATGGAGATCATGACACAACAGCAAATAACTTGATATCGAATTATACTGAGAAGCTTGTGTCTGGGGACAGTTGAGCACAGCAAGAACATGAATCCATGCCACCTCTTGCTCACTGTGAACGAAACAGTATTGGTGCACCCAAGGCCAAATAACACACCTCAATGCTGAAGGTGTCCCCACACTCTGAGACCTGTGAGTACTTAGGAAACCATAGCCAAAAACATTGCAATCCCTAGGGACTCACAACACTTTACACAATGTACATGTTTAGGATGTGTGAATGTGCCACTTTGTGAACAGAAGACACATCTGCCTGTATGACAGAAGTCACACAATGATGTGCACACAAAAATACATTTACACAGTCATTGTATGAGCTGGCAGCCGAATTCCAAAAAGCCACTGTAAATAAGAAATGGGGTATCAGTAAGTACATATACATGGCACCACGGTGGTCTGGATGAGTTGACACTCGTAAGTTTGTATCAGCAACAACCAAGAACTTACACACATGCAAACACACTGTGTGAACATGGATATGTTTAATCAGAAAACAAGTGGTAATCAAACTGTGCCTTCCAGTAAAATGTGCCAGCGTGTCCACGGAAAGTGTAAAAGTACTTTACTTTGCACTTCCCTGGGACACATCTGTCATGCAGGCACATTATTGTCCTTCACAACCAACTAGCAAAAAGAAGCATATGAAAAATTGAGACATGTTGACAAGTGTAGTGAGTGCCAAGGTACAATACTTATTGACTAAAAACTTGAATCATGCCACCTGTCACATGGACATCCGTACCATGATGACACAGTTGGCAACACATCTGACCCACTGCCTGTCATGTGGAGTGGCACACATGTCCACACACAGGACAATGCATTAGCTAATGGGCCAGCAATGTGTCGAGATAAGGAGCACCTGCACTGAGGAGACACCCTCATGGCAAGTAAGAATGTCCACACAGATGTCAGCACACACAGACCAAACTACGTAGCATCTCGACCACACACTGGTGGCAAAAATGAATGAGCATGAGCCATGTATTTACATTTTTGACACATGCTGCAAAGCAAAAACATTAAACCCAGCACAACATGACCGGGTCACTGCATGTTGAGTGTCTGTCCAGACAATTATCACACACAGGTCAGACCCGGCAAGGAGACATAAGGTTTGGACATGTAGGCCTTGGCCACACAAACCCCCCATACCTGAGACAATGTTATTGAGACAGATCCTGAAGTTACACCTCTTAATCTGGGTTTACTCAAATGTGCATCAAAAATTCCTAAATGTACTCCACATCACCTTGTGAGGCTGCCAACACATATTTGTGACCAAAAACCATCAACAGATAGTTGTACATAGACACACAGGCCAGTGTGAGGATGCACAAGCAAAATAGGGTCAGCCTGTACAATGGGCACATGTAGCACACTTTAGATAAATACAAATGAGGGCAGGGAACTATGGCACAGAGGCCACACTATGCTGAACACACAGAGAATGGGCACAGTGTTGGATGACACACATGATTCCGATGCAAGGGTGGCTTAGGGGACTGTAGTGGGAACACTCCATGGTCCTGGAATTATCTGACTGTAACATGAGCTACCGTCCCGGCACTATGCATATCTCCCACTCATGCACATCATGTCTGAGGCCACAACATCGGTCATGCATGCTGCAAGTCTGTTCATTAGAAAAATCACACTCCTATGTTGAGACTCAGCATCATTGCCAACTAATATGGACCCCCAAATGACTGAACAGGACAGGGCTCAGGCAAGGTAACAACACATGTCTCAGACCACCCCCCCCCATGATGCAGAAAGCAATGTGTACTTGGATTAACTGGCAGCCTTAATGACCATGTGCAATAGTGGTTACACACAGACCAGGGAACACATGTCAAGGATGGGAAGGGAGGATGAACAGCACCGTTTGACTTTGGGGAACAGGATATGCACTGCACAAATTAACCCTCGCTGTGTATCCAGGCGACTGAGCACTTCCAAAAGCTGGTGACACACAACAAACACACATGTACCTACCCCCTTCCTGCTGCTGCAACTCCTGTAACCGCCTATCCAAGTCAGGGAAGACCACCGCCAGGACAAGCTTCATCTGTTGGGTCAGTCGTCGGCCCCCGCCGTGCTTGTGTGGAGGTGAGTCTTTCAGCTGCCACCGGGCGATCCTCCGGGTCCAGCACCGGATGTCCTGCCAGCGTTTCCTCACCTGGGTGAGGCGCCGACTGCGACCCTCCACAGATCTCACGGCCCTGACGGCCCGCTTCCATATCTCCCCCTTGGCGTAGGCAGTTACCTGTGAGGATGACAAAGTGAGACAACATCACTACACCTGCTCCATGTCACAGAGACACACATTTGAACATCTTTGATATGTTGAACAGGGCATAGTATGCTGGCAACAAATAGCACCTTTGTCATAGGGACATTAGCCTATGTGGAAGCCCCAATGCACTACATGGCATTGAAAGTATACAGGTGGCATGAGGGGTGCAACACACTCCATGATCATGGCACACGCTGTGCATCACATGCAACACCAGGCTGATGGACAGCACCCCCAAGCAGTCACATGCCCCAGGCCACTGACGCAACCTCAGCAGAGTACAGACACACACAGGCACAGATCAATCCCCTGCCATTGGCAACAGCGGATACAAACCTCACTCTGCACATGTGCCACTTGCCTGTGGAGTGTCACAGGTGTGGTGCTAGCTCAGCAAGTCAGACACAATGCACGGCTTACTTCTCACATCAGATGGGTGGAGCTGTTGCCTCCTCCATGCAGCTGGGGTGTAACACTCCACATAGACACTCACCCACATGACAAGGAACATCCACACACATCAATGTCCAGGGGGCGTACACATCATTTGGACACTCTCACCACTCTCACCACAGCTCCACTCAACTCACACACATCTGTGGGTACAGTCACCTGTCACACCGGGGGGGCCACTGAATCACCTCAGGACTATAGAACTAAAATGGCCCAAAGGATTGGGCAGGCTGAATGTGCCATGCACTATGCAGTGAATGTCACAGTATGCACAATGCAAGTGAGGAGTGCACACAGGAACTACATCATGCTCTGCATGGGAGACATAAGCCATCCCCCCCCCCCCGGGACCCACTCTAAACAACATTGCATGTCTGTCACACCTGGACACAATGCCAGAAGTGACACTCACAAAAAAGGTGCACAGTCAAAGCTAGTGGAGTCAGCACTAACCTGCTCCCCTGGTCTCCCATACAGGCTGGGGTACTGTGGGAGGATGACATCAAGCAATGCCTCATTCTCCTCATGGGTGAAAGGCTGGGCCCTCTCCACAGACCCTGAAATGGTGCCAGAGGAAGCACAAGCAGCAGCAGTGGTGTCGAGTGAAAGGTAGTGCAGGCAAGTGCCCTCTCATGTGTTCTGGCTGACTTATATCTGCCTTGCTAGGCTGTTTCATTTACAGGAGTACAGAGTGATTGGTCAGTCTCATTTGCATCCTACGTTTCCTCCAATCCCTTTAAACATACCCCAGTGAGGGCCTTTGCATGGTTCAAAATTTGAGCATGATGAGAAGTCAACAACCACTTTGCAACATTGTATTTAGTTGCCAACTGCCACATGATTGAAAATTGAAAATCAGTATCCATGACAACCATTATGCATTTAGGCCCTAATACTTGTCCCTCATGTGTCCCTATGTAATTTAGCTATCCACACACAGGTACGGTGCGTTTCACACGTACTCCTACCGCACCAGTTGCACAGTGCGTTTGACACGTACGTGTATGACCAGTGTGTACACCTACGTGTACTACCAGTGTGTACACGTACGTGGACTACCAGTGTGTACACGTATGTGTACGACCAGTGTGTACACCTACATGTACTACCAGTGTGTACATGTACGTGGACTATGGTCGTACACGCACGTGTACGACCGTAGTCCACGTACATGTACACACTGGTAGTACACGTAGGTGTACACACTGGTCGTACACGTATGTGTTCGACCGTAGTCCATGTAGGTGTAAACACTGCTCGTACACGTACGTGTACACACTGGTCGTACACGTAGGTGTACAAACTGGTTGTACACGTATCTGTACGACCATAGTCCACGTACGTGTACACACTGGTAGTACACGTACGTGTACACACTGCTCGTACACGTACGTGTACGACCAGTGTGTACACGTATGTGGACTACGGTCGTACACATACGTGTACAACAAGTGTGTACACCTACATGTACGACCAGTGTGTACACGTACGTGTACGAGCAGTGTGTACACGTACGTGTACTACCAGTGTGTACACGTACGGGTACTACCAGTGTGTACACGTACGTGTACGAGCAGTGTGTACATGTACGTGTAAGACCAGTGTGTACACGTACGTGTACACACTGCTCGTACACGTATGTGTACGACCGTAGTCCATTTACGTGTACACACTGGTAGTACACGTAGGTGTACACACTGGTAGTACACATACGTGTACACACTGGTAGTACCCGTACGTGTACACACTGGTAGTACACGTACGTTTACACACTTGTAGTACACGTACGTGTGTACGATCCGTACACACACCTGTACTCCGGCGGGAACACCAATGTGATGATAAGGACCGTCCACACGCCCTCAGAGCGTGTGTACGGTGCGTTTCACAGCTTACATAGGTGATAGGAGGCGCACACAAATGGAATGGAAGTTTCAGACTCGTGCATGGCTGTACATCATGTCATAGTCATTGCAGTCCTTCATGTGCAGGGCCTAGGTGTGTCAGGCAGTGATGTGGCACATGTCTCCTCATGTTTTTGCACAATAGATGTGTGATGACCTGTGTACACATGTCATGTGTGATGGGGCAGTATGTGGCACACTTCCCCTTCCCACTTTGCACATGTGTGCATGTAGTACAAACGTGTCAAGCACTGCATCACTGGTATGGCACAGTCACCAACACCCGCAAATGTCCCCTGATGCCAGGGACAGGGACACTAACACCTCACATCTAAGTACCAGCGTGCCCCGATGTGACTATGACCTGTGTGTGTCATGTGTTCCCATGAGCTTGCTGTTGTTGTTCCGTCAACTGCATCTGCTGTTGCTGCATCCAACATGTGTCTGTGTGTAGATGGGCATGGCACACATATACGCACACCATGCCACATGTGGATTCACACGTTACGTGTGTCTGGATGCTTCAAAGATGATTTTATGATATGAGGACATATCTGCGCCGTATCCATGTCTGTTTTTTCTTTATTCACGTGTACCCCTTCATCGCTATGTGTATGATCTGTACATTTCCAATGACATGTGACCTGTGCGTCTAGATTGCCGCCAGCAGTCTGTATGAGATGACATCCTTCAAATGCAGAAATGTGGATGTATGTCACTCCTGTGATGTCTCTGGCTGTTCACTTAAACTGGCCCACAGCTAGTTTCGGGCCATGTCATGTAGAGCTTGACTATCAACGGGTGTAGCTGGCTTGTCGTAGGAGTATCACCTGGCTGGCATACGTGTCCTGGATGTATAGCACAGACCTGACTCTGTATTTGGCAGATGTGTAGTAGCAGTTGAGCAATGGCTCAGTTCATTGACATTGATGTTGTTAGGTACTTACTCTTCGTTATTCCTTCCAATTTTCTGCAGGGCACCGCCTCTCCCCCGACCAATGCCAGACTTGGCTGCCATGAGGGAACGTGAATGCATAAGACGTTACCGCTTCTCGCAACAGTTGATTGAGAACTTGACCGCAAAGCTTAAACAACACCTCCAACCGCGACACAGGTATCCTACTGCCCTGACCCCCAAGATGAAGGTGATGGCAGCCCTACATTTTTTTGCCACCGGTACGTTTCAATTCACCATAGCTGATGTGGGTGGCATGTCACAGACCATGTTCAGCCCTTTCCTGCATGATGTTTTAGAAGCCATGGTCGAGCACCTGGATGAATTCATCCATTTTCCGACTCGTGAGCAGTTGACAGGTGTCAAGGGTGAGTTCTATGCCCTGGGAGGGATGCCCCATGTCATTGGGTCTATTGCTGGGACACATGTGGCTTTGGTACCACCACAGGCACAGGAGGTCGCCTATTGCAACCGTAAACATTATCACTCTATAAATGCCCTTGTGGTGTGTCTTGCTAACATGCTGATTTCCCATGTCTGTGCACGTTTTCCAGGGTCAGCACACAATGCCTACATCATGAGGCGTAGCAGGGTGCCAGAAATGATGCTGGGGCTGCACAATGAACGAGCATGTCTTGTTGGTGGGTATACTCTGTTTGTCCTTTGTTTAGCGCTATTTTTGTATCTTACGGCATCTCCTGACCCACTTCTTTACATGATGTTTCCATGTAGGTGACTCTGGCTATCCCAACATGCCATGGCTGATGAAGCCCCTCCGCAACCCCAGAACAGCTGCAGATCACCGTTACAACAACGCACATGGGCAGACCAGGCGAGTGATTGAGAGACCGTTTGGCCTCCTGAAGAGCAGATTTCGGTGCCTTCACAAGACAGGTGGGTCCCTCCCATATGCACCGGTGAAGGCCTGCAAGATCTTCCTCGTGTGCTGCATGCTGCACAACATGGCAGTGGAGAAGGCTGTGCCACTCATCCTGGATCCGGATGAGCAGGAACATCCACCCATGGAGGATGAAGGGCTTGGTCACGAGGCAAGTGACGATGAGGAGGAGGAGGACGACATCCGGAGTCAGCTCATACGCAACTTCTTCTAATAATGGTGAGTCCATGGGTCTGAGTGTGCACGCCTGGAGCCTTGTGTGGCATGTGTTGCAATGTGTGTGTCCAGCTGACTGTATGCTAAGTGACTTAGATGTGTGTTCAGATGTGTCACTCGAGTGATGATGTCCTTCCACACATTTTAGCTTAGACACTCAATTTTAATATAGCATGGTGACACACTTATTCCTGTAGAGTAAATGACCATGCATGCAGATGACAATCTCTTCCCTGACTTCTTGTGTGTCTGTCATCCCCAGGTAGTTTTGCATGCTGTCTACTCGTGTCATCGTTGGCCTCCCGCTATTCCTCATGAGTATTGCAACATGTGCTGAATCAGCGTCCCATGCACGGACATGGGGAAAAGTCTATTTGGTTAAGGATTGCTGCACGGCATTTTGGTGTTGGTAGGTGTTTGGAATGTGTGGGCACTGCTCCTGTGCATGTTGTGTCACTATACATACATGTCGACTCACCATGGGGCACATGACATGTTGCATGACTCCCATGTATTGATAGTCACCCTTCGTAGCAGTCATCTGTGATGGGACTGTGGATTCCGATGAAGGCATCAATGTGTGTACAACTTCCCTCTGAAACATACGGGATGCTACGGGTGGACATAGTGTGGGACATCCCCATTAGAGGATAAATGGGGAATTGCAGCCCCTCCGTGTGCAGCAGGGGGTGTTTGGCTCACACCCTTCACCTGTGTGCCAGTTCAATGGATTTACAGCATCTGTGTTGTGAAGGGGGTGTCCAGTGTAGGTCCCACATGTTCGGCAAAATGACCTGTGAGTCTGTTCATACTGATGCATTTCCCTAGGTGTGAACCTGAGTAATAAAGGTGTACCTCACCCTCCAAGGTGCCTCATCTCTGTCAATGCTGGTCTCTTGCCACTTTGCATGCAGCATCTCAGGCATAGTTGTCAAGGATTGGGCATATGAGTCTATGTGTAGTTCAGCAACATGCATGCAGTTCTTCCGGGATTTGAATATCCATTGTGCATGATGTCCATGGTTGTGTATGTATTTGGGCATGTTGGTTGCCACAACAGACCGTCAACACCTGCTGAGGGTGTGTATCCTGTGCGCAGCTCGTCCTTCAGTTTAATGATCCGGTGTCAGTCATCTTTGGGGATTGTGCATCCATTGTCTCTGGGTGTGCCATGGGAAACCAGACACTCCTCCTTTACATACGCCTGTTGCAGTAGTCCTTTCTGCCATCCTTGTCTTTGTGTGCAACTAGTGGCATAGTTTCCAGGTCATGCCGCCTGCTGCTGCAGCCCCTGCAGCGAGGGCACAGAGAGTTTACAGATTCGGCAACACACACACCTCAAAGATGCTCCTCCCTTCCTCCCTCCACCCATTCATTTGGCTGGCATCAGCTTGTCTGTGCCACTGTTGCGGTCACGTGGTGCCAAAGGCTGGACCGTCAGCGCATGCAACGTGCACATTGCATGAACCTCATGTCCTTACATGACCCACATCACACTACAGTCTAATGTTGCAGCCACCCTCCAAGCATTGTCCATCCAAGGAGCTATAGCCTGCTCTCAGGCATACCCTAGGCGCACACACAACAGCTTTGCATGATGATTGTGCAACTCCAACTGCCTACACAGCACTGCCCCGCCTTCCAGGCCCTGTCACACCAACCAGGTAATGTCCCTCCTACTCCCCACCGGCTCCGTACACCAGCAAGGCCATGGGAGTGGGACTCAAGCCTTCAGCATGTAGTATAGTGGCATCATCTGGCACATGGCCCAGGTATCATCTCTCAGCGTGTCAATCCTCAATGTGTCCAGGTCCCCCTCACCGGCATCACATGCACCCAGCACCTCTTCATCAGCTCGCATGCCATTGACAGCCAGGTGCTCCTCACCCTCACCAAAGACGCAGCCATTGGCAGTTCCAACATTCAAGAAGGCATGAGATCCATTGATGGATGGCTGAACATCAGCCACCTGAGGCTGAACTTGTACAGGACTGAGGTAATCATCTGAGGATTGTCCCTTTACAGGTGGGTTAACTGCTTGTGTCCCACCCGCAAGAGCCCTGCACATACACCCAGTGGCCACGCACACAAGATGGTGTGCATCATGGATTTGTCACTCACATTTGCCATGCTAATCACCAGCATCTGTACCTCAGGGTGCAACACCCTTTGCATGATTCACATGATCCACAGATAGATCCACTCCAGGGAAAGACAGACCATGCCCCAGGACCACGACACCAGCTGTGTCAACTACTGCCCCGCCCTCTACGGAGCAAGTACATCCTAACACCCGGGAAACCAGTCCACATCCAGGCTGCATGTGCACACCTCAGCTTCAACATCCTGCGCCCCAGCCACATCACCGTCCACCAGAGATAGCTGCAATGTATCACTGTGTGCTGCAGGATGACCTTCAGACTCCTCACCCACACTCAGGAGGCAGGCCACAAACCCAGAACTCACACCAACCTTGGCCGTCTGTCATCCTAGACCCCGTTGTGCCAACTCCGTGCATCCAACCTTGCCCTGGCCACCATTCTTCACATCCACTGTACTCCAGCATGCAGGACATAGTTCTCCCACCTGGCAAGACATACCTGCTACTCCCTCCCCAGCAACATCCACATAAGCCATGATCTCTACGCCTTCAGGATACTCTTCCCAATTGGTCTGTCCGCACAGTAATGCATGCCCCCCCTCAGCAGCTTGAAGCCATCACGGTTGAGTATTGTGCTCCATGTCTGTATAGTATGATACATTGTGACCCATGTGTGTCCTGTCCCAGACTCAGATTCCAGGGTATGGATGGCTGAAGTTAGTGCAACACTCAGGCATAGTTTGACATTTCCCCACACGTAGGTTGTGTACTCATGCAAAATGAATGCAACATGTAATTGTAGAAAGAGAGATTTATTCTCGGTGGGGGGGCTGTTTAGTGTGAACAAATAGGTGCTATACAGTGTGCATGGAATCCAAAGTTCATCATTGGTCAGATTGTGACCAGCAAGTCCACGTGGCAGAGAATGTCATTGGATGAGGTGCTGCTGTTGCGCCAGAGGGCCAGGTGCCAGGCCAGGTGACCTGGGAGATGTGGATGGTCCGCTGCCTCTCACGGTCTTTTCCGTGGATGACCCACCTTCCTTGCGGGACCCTCAGATGCAGGCCTTGACGATGCTTGGGACGCTCCGTCGGACGAATCCTCCTCCTCCTCCATCCCTGTGGCTGGTGCTGGTCTTCGCCTGGTGGCACAGGGAGGGTTGCCCATGTTGTCGGCGATCCGAACGGCTTATGTCCGTTTGCACCGCCAGGAGCTCAGCCAGTCTTTCCTCCATCCGTCCTTGGTGTTGTTGTTGACTGGTGTGTTGCTCGGCCTGCTGGTTCTTAATCTCGTTGAGGGTCCCCACTACCTGGCTGATGCCCCTGGTGTCACGCCGGTATGTCTACAAGATGTGGCGTATGTGTGACATACCGGTTCCCTCAGCTGGCTGGTCAGGTTCGCGCCTCCGCCTGCCTCCACTCCCACCACCACTGCCCACACGAGCCTGCCGTTGTGGGCACATCGGGTCTACCGGACCCCTGAGGGATGGCATTTGCAGGGTTGTCTGCCTCCTCCTGGGTGGCCGGAGAACCTTGTCCCTCCAGGTGAGACTGGCTCAGTTGTTCTCTGCGGGCAGGGCTCCTGGGTGTCTCCTGGGATGTGGCAAGAATGGGGGTGGTGGTTGGCACAGATGTACCTGACGCAGGTGCTGCAGGGGCTGGGGCACCAGAGGGTCCAGGTTGGTTGGGGTCATCCACAGAGTGCTGAGAGTCGTCGCTGCCGGTGGGATCATCTTCTTGCCGAGCCTGGGACTGTGATTGTTCCCCCCCAGTGTTGGGGGGAGATCCATGACGTTGCCCTGTGTGTGAGAGAGAGACAATGTTAATGCTGTTTCATGCGACATCCATGTTTCATACATGTTCTGGTTGCCACATTTACTCCAGGTAGTTGTATGTGCCTAGCATTCACATCAATGTTCACTTGTGGATGGGTATGTTGCAGGGGACTAATTGAAAGGATATCCAGGGACTTTGACATGTCGCATTTGGCCTTGGATGCTTTTTTGGCTGTGGCTTGATCTTGTTGTGTCACATGTCCATTGTGAGAGTGTGTGACTCCCTTGGCTGCCCCGGTGGTGTGTGCTTGTGTGAGGGGTGAGTGATCATCACTCAGGCCGACGCTGTTCAACATCCATATGGCCCCCTCACACAAGTGGCCCGCCACCACAACCTCTAAGACATCTCCTACGCCGACAACACCTAGCTCATCCTCTCCCTCACCAAGGACACTCACACCGCCAAGACAAACATCCACGAGGGTCTGAGGGCCATCGACGACTGGATGCGGAGTGGCCATCTGAAACTGAAATCGGACAAGACGGAGGTCCTCATCCTGGGACACACACCCTCACCCTGGGACGACTCCTGGTGGCCAATCGCTCTGGGGACATCACTGACACCCACCAAACACGCACGCAACCTAGGATTGATCCTCGCATCCTCCCTCTCCATGTCCAAGCAGGTCAACGGCATCTCCTCCTCCTGCTACGACACCCTACGCACGCTCCGCCAGATCTACTGGGTACTACGCTTCTGCAACGCCTCGGCACAAGTGATCGTCAACGCCCCGCGCCACAGCCACATCACCCCCCTCCTGAGAGACCTGCACTGGGTCCACATCGACAAGAGGATCACCTGTAGGCTCCTCAGCCATGCACACAAGGCACTCCACACCTCTGGACAAGCCTACCTGCACATCAGACTCAGCTTCTACACCCCCACCCGCAAGCTCCGCTCCGGCATCCTCGCCCTCACAGCTGTCCCCCGCATCCAACGTACGCCCGCCTGCAGCAGATCCTTCTCCTACCTCACCGCCAGGAGCTGGAACACCCTCCCAACCCACCTACGACTGACCCAAGACCTACTTGCCTTCTGATGACTCCTCAAGACCTGTCTCTTCGAACAGTATTGGAACCCCCCCCCTCAGCGCCTTGAGACCCTCATAGGTAAGTAGCGTGCCTTACAAGTACCCTGATCGATTGTTGATTTATTGACGGTGCCTGCTGGTGGGTGTTGTGTGATTTGGCAGTTGTTCTCCCAGGTGATGTATCTGTCCCCCCATGGAGCATGCTGCCATGTCAGTGAGTGTGAGTTCCTGTCCTAGATATCTGAGCTGGTTGTGTTTGTGTTAGATTTTGCAGTTGTCACAGGAGGCCCTTATGCTGCCTACAGCAGGGCCAAGTGTCAGCTACCTTGTCAGTACTTTGCCAGTCCCTGTGCATTGCGCATGGTACATGTGTATGTACCTGGGCCATATGGGCTGAGGGCAATGGTGTCTGTTCTGAGTTGTACAATATGTTTAGTGATCCCCACACTCCCAGCATCCCGGACATCCTGTCTTGGGTTTGTGGTTTGTGTAGGCTGGGACATGGCATGGCCTTGCTTTGTAAATGGGGCATACTCATGTTAGTGGCATGAGCGTTGTTTAGAGTGTGGTTGTGTCAGGTGAGGGCTTGAAGGTAGGTGAGTGCATTTGTTGTAGTTGGGGTGTGGATGCCATTCCCCCCATGTTAGGTGAGCTGTTTGTGTACTCACCAGGCTCTCGGACTCCTTCGACTCCGTGTACTCCCACCGGCAGAAGCAGGGCCATCACCTTCTCCTCCCAGGGATGGTAATGTACCGGTTTGTGGGGCAGCCCACCTCCTGTGATGTTACTCTGGGCGTATTCCTCGTTCATTTTGCGCTTGACTGCCCTGCGCAGATCGTACCACCTGGCTTGACATTCATTCCTGGTCCTTCTGATGGGCGCAACAGCATTCACCCGATCGACGATCCTCTGCCTTAGGCTAGTTTTTTGGGATATGCTGGTCTGTCTGACCAATGTTCCAAACAGCTGTGGCTCGACTCTGATGATTTCGTTGACAAGGATGTCCAGCTCCTCCGTTGTGAACTTTGGATTCTTGTCTGTGGACATGGTGTGGGGTGTGGGTGTGGATGGTTGTGGTTGTGGGTGTGAATGTGTAGGTGTGTGTATATGTGTAGAGGGGGTCTGTGTGAAGGAGGTTCTGTGAAGGTGTGTGAGTTAGGGTGTATGGGTGCAGTTGTTTGTGTGTGATGTCTATCAGCAGTGGGTCTGTTGCAAAGGCTCATGGTTTGTGTTTGTGGGCCCTTTTTATTGCTCCATTTGTGCTTGTGGCTGTGTTTGAACTTTTGGTGGGTGTGTTATAAGAGGTGGTTGTGATTTTGGGCCTCTGTTTGACTGTTTGGATGTGCCAGGTCAGTCTTTTAGTTGTTTTTTTTGTCCTGACGACGTGTTTTGTGGTGTTGTGCGAGTCAAATTGATGGTCCTTGTGCTGTTTTACAGTGTCCTGGTTCAGTACGAGTCTTTTTCGCGTAGGTTAGGTGCATCCATGGCTATGTTGTTGTACCTTGTTCACATGTGCAATGGTGTTGTACGACTCGTACATATGCGATGCTGCGGTACGGTGTTGGGGTACGGTGCATCCCAGTACGGGGCTGGGGTGGGGGGTACGGGGCGTACATACGCGGGTGCTGTGGTGGGGTGTACGGCGCTTACATAAGCGTGTGCTGGGGTATGGCGCGTACATGGGGGGATGCTGGGGTACAGTGTTGGGGTACGGTGTGTCCAAGTGCGGGGCTGGGGTGGGGGGTACGGCGCTTACATACACATGTGCTGTGGTGGGGGTACGGCGCGGACATATGCGGGTGCTGGGGTACGGCGCGTACATGCGCGGGTGCTGGGGTGGGGGTATGGCAAGTAAATGCGTGGGTGGGGGGTACGGCGCGTACATACGTGGGTGCTGTGGTGGGGGGTACGGTGCTTACATACGCGGGTGCTGGGGTACGGCGCGTACATGCGTGGGTGCTGGGGTGGGGGAGTCTGGCGCGTACATACGCGGGTGCTGGGGTGTGGCGCGTACATACGCGGGTGCTGTGGTGGGGGGTACGGTGCTTACATACGCGGGTGCTGGGGTACGGCGCGTACATGCGTGGGTGCTGGGGTGGGGGAGTCCGACGCGTACATACGCGGGTGCTGGGGTGTGGCGCGTACAGGCGCAGGTGCTGAGGTGGGGGGGTCCGGCGCATACATATGTGGGTGCTGGGGTACGGCACGTACATGCGCGGGTGGGGTGGGGGGTCCGTACGACTCATACCCCGGGCCCAAGTGTACCCAGGGTAGTGGTCGTACAAAGTTTGCTACGTATGGGATGTTTTCCATACGCTTGGGTATTCGGGACGCCGGTACGGATCGGACTTGTTCGCTCGGACTTCAGTTTTACGACTCGTACGTAAATCTGTCCGGGGACGTCTCGTAGACTTTTCCCGAGGTAATTCGTATGTAATTTAATGGTAAGAATCGTGCTTCGCCGTTTGTACGGGACTTGTACGACTCGTATGTAAAAAAATACGGATACGAGTCGAACAGGAAAGTTTTTATACCGGATCGGAATCGGCACCATAATGTCATTTAGCCAAAAGAATAAGAAAAAGAGAAGAATGCATAAACATTTACAGCGAATATAAACATAGTAAAAAACCTGGAATAATCAAAAGAACCGTTAGTAAAACGCTCAGTAGAAATAGAAAAGGATACGAAATGGGAAAAGAAAATATGGTACAAAGAAGAGGAAGCCAGAAAGGAGAAGAAAGGGAGGAAAAATGGAGGAAAGAAAAAAGAAAAGGGAGGAAAAAAATAAAGAAATTAGGTAGAAAAGACAATAAAACATACCGAAAACTCAAACGTGGATGGAGGGTTTTGAGGCCACAGAGAGAAGACTATCAGTCAGCCCCTAAACTCCGGGAGAGACCATGAGGAGGGCATTATTTCAGACGGACAATATAACAATGGGTGGAGCAGGGAACGGCATCTGGTAGGAAGAGACATAAGAAAAGGAGATATGACAATGACCTTATAAAATAAAACATTGTAAAATTACAGTTATCTTTAGTAAGGGAGAAAAAGTTATCAGTTAGACGATGATCCTGCAAATTCCATGGATTATTCTCTAAAATTGTTAAGGAATTCTTGAAGTAAAGCCAGATCCTCATATGTGGTTGCTTTATTCTTATAAATCACCTTAAATAGGCAAGGGTGAAGTAAATCAAACCTGGCATTCAGATTACGCAGGGCTGGACGCATGGCTAAGAAGCTTTACAGCTTGTCTGCTGTGACGTTTGCATAATCTTGTGAGAAAAATAACTGGGATCCTTGCCATGAAATGTGACATTTGATTTTGACAGCTTGTAGGACCTTCAACAAATCCTTATATTCTAAGAAATGCAATATTACACCTCTTGGTTTGTGCCATATAGAAGAACTTTGAGGAGAACGACCAAGTCTATGTGCTCTTTGTATGTTTAATGTTGGAGATTCCAAAAAGTCAAGAATCTGTGAGAGAAACATTTGAAAAAAGGAAATGGGATTCAAGCCTTCCAATCCTTCAGCCAAACCATAAATACGCAGGTTATTGCGTCTACTGCGGCTTTTGAGATGTTCTACTTGCTTCTGCAGAAGAAGGATTTCTGTTTTCATAGGACAAATTTGCTGAGAGAATATTTGCAGAGATTCCACTTGATGTTCCATTAGATTAATTTTGTTGTCAAGAGTAGACCATTTGTCTTCTAGTGCTTGTAAGCGTATATTAGTTTCTTTCATATAAGGTTTGCATGAACGGATCTCGTCCAGAAGTATTTCTAAAAGAGCTGGTGGTGGAGATGTGGTAGGTGAAGGAGAATCTTTTTTAATTATTGTAGTAGATGACAATATAGAGGAGGTAGGTACTTTAGAAGCATTTTTCCAGTTTAATGAAGATAAGTGTGGAAGAGGAGCTGTAAAGGAGGATGAAATGTCTTTTGTTTCTGTGAGATGGGGAGGTGCGGCTTGTTCTGATTCCTCCATGTCACTTTGCAATACTGAAAAAGGGTTTGAAGTAAGTATTGTAGTGGACTTAGGATGTGGAGATGGGGTAGATGTTGAAGCAGTACCCTTAGCAGATTTAATTCTCCCCATAGACATGTGCGTCACCTTAAGGAAAGAGCAGTTATTGAGTAAAAGTTTTTTTGTAAGAGTCACTAGTCAAAATTGTGGAAATTCACCTATTCTTGTGCACACTGAAGAATTAATAGGATTTCCACAGTATGAGGCAAAATAATAGTACACAGAATAATGGTGGCTGCGAATCCAGTCACGGCGACACGCTGCACATTTTAAGCAGAAAAGGCCTTATCGGGCTTACCCCGAGCTGCAAAAGGAGTTATTTGAATCCAGAGGAGGTAATGGGTTAAGTACTTGGCTTGTTGAGGGAGTCAGGAGCTGCTCCTGCCAGTCAAAAGGAAAGTTCTCGGGACTCAGTATGAAGCGTCGCTAGCAAGTCGCTAACTTCCTTGGTGCATTCTCCCTTATTCTTCTTTGACTTCAACCACTAGCTAGAAAATACTTGACAATCAGTATCATACGCTGTTGTTAAGGAACGTTTTGCTGTATTACAGTGAGAATAATACCACGAGCTAGCTATCAGCTGTTTTTATACAGGACGTGTGTGAAGCAGAACTGATAAGTGTGCCTTCTTACTTGGGGTCTGCTGTTCTCCTCTTTTCAACCAGTACCATTTTTTTTATTGATTAATATTGGGATGCCATGTCATAAAAAATAATGTTCCTGCCGTTTTCAGACCCTAAACATCTCTGCCTTCTGAATGGTCATTTCAATATCTGGACTGCTGGCTTTGCAATACTTCAACCATTCTGTAAAATATGCTGCACATCAACCATTGATCCTGGCAAGTCAAAACATTATGGTTGCTCAGGTGCAACAGAAACGCAGGGGAGCCGACATCACGCCGAAAAGTGCAGGGAATACAAAATGGCGGTCGGGAATCCAGTCATGGAGACGCATCGCGCATTATAGCAGAAGAGGCATTATCGGGCTTACTGCGAGGTGCGAAATGTGTCCAGAGGGGTTCATGAGTAAAGTCCTTGGGATGTTGAAGAGGCTGGGGCGCTGCCACCGCCCGTTAAAAGAAAATACCTCAGGACTCGGTCAGAGCATCGTTAGCCAGCCGCCATCTTAAAAGGCGTCAGACCACGCCCCCTTCTATATGTTTTTAAGTGTATGTGGTCGCAGCATATAACAGCAGTTTTCTGCGGCATTCAATGAAATGTTTCGCCTTCTGTTCAAATAATCTGGTTGCTGCATTTACATATTACAAAAGTGTTTTGGGGGCTGGAGGGAGAGCAGCAGCTCCCCAGAAATCATTTATAAAGATTAACTCTATGTTTACTAGAGTGTATTTAATGTGACACCACAAAAACATGATGATGATTTGAAGCGTTCCCAGTAGAGTGTTTGCTCTTCAGCTAAAAATTGTTCTTGAGGATGGGCTTATGGGTGCATTTTATGGATTGAGGAGTGTAAAAGAAAGACTCTAACATGTGTTCAATAATGTTGACAAAGCCAATAGACTTGTCTTTGTATATTGACATGGTGATCGCTTAGAAAAGCCAATAGACTTGCCGTTTATAATGAAGTGGTGACTCCTTGACTAAAGCCAATTGGGCTTGTCTTGTGTATTGATGTGGTCACCCCTTGACAAAGCTAATAGGCTTGCCTTCATATAATGATGTGGTGATCCCTTGACGAAGCCAATAGGCTTGCCTTGAGCCCCATCATGGATGATAAGTAAATCCAACACCAATTTATCAAAATAAAGGAGATGTTAAATAAATTTAGACACCAAAACCAATACAATTGGATGAGTATCTCTGTAGTTATTTTCGAAGGAAAAATAAATAAGTGCATTTCAATTCTCAAAACTTTAACATTGCAGTCAATGGGGAAATGGGATGGCTGCACACAGTTACTTGCTGGTCGAGTTGAGCGAAAACCCCTAGGTGTGAAGGATAAACGGGTTCCAGGACCAAGCTCAGGCAGTCAGTTGATTTTTACCTGGCTTGTAAGGCCCGGATGAAGAGTAGTCCTGGCTATCTGTGGTGCTCAAACAGGAGCCCCTAGGGCTGACTTTGCCACTTGGAGAGTGCTGGTGAGCAACGGGGTGCAAACTCTCAGCAACTGGACCATTCGGGCACCGGGCTTGAAGATGCTGCAGGGTTCCATTGAGGCACAGCATCGAATTAAGGTGGTGGTACCATGACAGGCCAATAGCAAGCCTTGGTCACAGCAAGCTCAGCCTTCGGTCACTTTGACTTCCTGAACTCCAGGGAACATTTGCTGGAGGTAAGGACTACGTTTCCCAGAACAAACTAGACCATTTACTTTTCAGCGATTACCTCGGTGGGTATGATGGTTAGTGATTCTTTTGATCAGGGAGTGCAGATCTTGCCTGCAGGCTGCAGAGGACAAGTACCTCTAGTCCAAGGAGTTCTGAAATTGCCTTTGGGTTGCAGAGGGGTTCCTCTTTCCTTTAGAACAGTTCCTTGGTCCAGGCCTGGTTGCAGTCATGTAGCTGCAGGGTGATTGCCACAGGTGCAGTCTTTGGTGCCTTTTCTTTGTTCAGGTCTTAAAGCCACAGACTTGAGTCTCTTCTTTGTTCTTTGTTGCAAGTTGATCAGATCTGAGATTCTGATGTGAGGGGAGCTCCTTAAATCTTGGATTTAGTGCTGTTTAGGGTGAGGGAGCTAGTAGCCAATAGACTACTAGCCCCAGTGGCTAATATGCCACGGAGGTGCCCACCTCTGTAAGAGTGTTTCATCTTTTCTACCCAGAAACCCCGGTTCAGGAGACTTACACCCCCAGAAGGCTATCCACACCCCCAGGATGGGCTACCTGGTGTCTACAGCCAAAGAAGATTCCTGCCATTTTTAAAAGTGGCAGAATAGAGGGTTCCTGGGGATCCTCAGGGGCAGATTAGCATCTGGGGCTAGTAGACCATTGGCTACTTGCACCCCACTCCTATGCCCCTAAATCTAGGATTTAGTGCCTCCCCTGGCACCAGAACCCCAGCTCTGATTCAAATTGCAAACGAGGACAAAGAAGAGTCCTGAGTCTATGAATTTAGGACCTTCACAAAACGAAGGCACAATACTCTGCCCCTGTGGCAAGTACCCTACAACTGCATGACTGCTGCTCCCCCATACCAAAGACCTGCTCCCCCAGACCCAGGGTCCACTTTGAGAGCAAAAGACAATTTTAGACTCTCTTGGACTAGTGGTACTACTCCACTACTGCCCGCAGGTAAAACCACACTCCCACAACCAAAGAATCACTGGTCATCTGGCACTCCATTGGATCACTCAAAAGTATATATTCCAGTGCATTGTAAGAAATGTAGTCCTGAAGTCCAGCAAGTTTCAGGTGAGTACTGTTTCCCACGCATGCCTCTGGACATCAGAATATCTTCACTCTGACCTTATCGCTGCCAAAGATTGTTGGTGGCCAGTCCGGCTACCACTACCTTCACTCCATGCTGCAACATGAGGTAACTCTGCAGCCCTTTCAACTGACCACCTCAGTGGTTGATTTTTTGCATCCATTTCCTCAACACTACCGTCTAAGTGGTAAAAACAGTTCCCCATGGCTCCTGCTTCAGAACCAGGGGCAGCAAGAGCAACTATGCAGCTCGGCCCTACGAGCTAGGTAAAATTCAATGGACTGTTGTGACATGGTCCTGGGACGCACAACACCTTACCCCCAGTGGGTTCCACACAAGCCAAACTGCAAGTGACCGATTTTCAGTAGTGCTTTTTACAATTTACAGCAATGTTAAAGTTTTGCAGTATTGATTTGCACTTATTTATTTTTCCTTCTGAAATCCATAACTCTGGGTATACTCATATAATTGTCTTTGGGTTGGTGTCTACATTTATATGAAAGTCTGCTTTATTTTTATGAATTGGTGTCAGATTTCTTTCGAGTCATGTCAATTACTTATTGTCCATGTTGGTACTCTGAAATGCTTATCACAGAGGTCTTCAAACTTTTGTCGACTGAGAACCCCCATCTAAACCTTTTTACACATCAAGCCCCCCACCACCACCTGAGAAAAAAGTTCTGGAAGCTGGTACTCTGCATCATTGATGGCCATTACTTCCTGCAGAGCCAAGGTCGTGTAGGGCAAATAATATTAAATAAATTAAGAGTGTTTAGTAAACTGAAGTCTTTCTAGTGCTTGTGCTCATTATAAAGATCAAATGAAAAGTCTCCAAGAAACAATTAGCACAAAAAATTACATGGGTGCTTTATTTTTCACATAAAACACACAATTTATGATAGATTAGTAAAAACACTCCCAAAACACAGGTGAGGGGTGTTCCTATTTTTCTTCACAGAGACAGTCAATGTGTGGATGGATTCTTTCTTCTGCCAAGCTTAGGTTGTGCTCCACTTCCAGTCCCGAGCAGTACCTGGAAACGGGAGTGCTCACAACATTTTGTAATATTTTTTTTGCAGTTTTATATAGCGCGAACATGACCCAAAGGTATTGGAGCACTTTACAGGAGCATCTTTTACATTACACAAGCACACATTCACTTTTTGTAAGCACAGGTAGATTAAGTGATTTGCCCAGAATCATAGGATGTTGAGCAGACACCAATAATTGAACCCGGTTTCCCAGCTCCACAGTCTTCAGCTCTAGCTGTTGCGCCACATCCTTGCCTCTAGACAAAATATCATAAAAAGGGGTTCCACAAAACATGCTTTCTGACACAATTGAAAAATCCATGATTATGTGGAGCATGGCCAGGTGTTCCCATGCCAGTAGGAGGCCAGCCACAGTTTTGCAAGAATGCCTAGGGGACATGTACATAATACACTTGTGATATAAGTGATTCAAGAGGATATATACATCTTTATTCTCTAGCAGCATCAAGAGTCAATTTGTTAGCATAGTTGACTTATAAAGAAGATCGCCTTCCAAAGCTTCAGAAATAGCTGCACAAGAAAACATTTAAAATTAGTCTGCAAAAGAAGTGAGGACAGATGGTAGGCATACTTCACAATATTTGTTATATTAGGCTTGTGGATTTAGCTCTAAGGATTGGAACATGTTAAACAAGCACCGGCGACTTTAATCAAGGTCAAATTCATTTTTCGTAAGTCACTTGTAAATTAAGTGATTTAGCCCAGGATCACATGACGTTAAGCTGATGCCAGGACTCGAACGTGAGTTCCCAGAACTAAAGTCAGCACCTATGGCATAAATGCCAAATCTGCTCCTCCTTGAAGCATACAACATTCTCAGTAGTAGTGGGATGAAGGGGAAGAGAAGGAGGCTTTCAAAAATAAAACAAAAAGCTCTTCACTCTTACCTGCCAGAGAATGGGATCTTCGGGGAAGGATACAACCGTTGTAAATTCCTTGCAGTGAAATGCAGTAGCTGCGAGGGTACAAACCAGGATAACCTTGAGGGGGAAGGGTTCAAGAGTGAGGTGAATGACAGCAACCAGATGTTGAATTCAGCAACCACGAGGCAGAAAGCAACAGTGAAGAAGTGCTGTTTCATCAGCAAAGTTGAAGTGTTTTGCAGCTTAATGTATACAAAATTTGTGGCACTCCCTGGCATCGCTCATGCTGTCCTGTTCATTGGAGGAACGTCAGTGCTGACGTCAAAGCAGTGCTCTGCTGCAGGAACTACATGCTGATTGGCGGTTCTTAATGACTACTCCAATCACAGGACCCTAACTCGAGATGGGGGTATGAGAAACAGGCAGCAAATGTACTTCCGATGTGGGAAGCAAACAGGGGCGAATTTAGACCCGAACTTGAGGGGGGCTAAGACTGCCAGCCAGGGCTGGTCCTAACACTGGTCGTGCACGGCGCAGCAGTCTTTTTGTGCGCCCCCTCTCCCATTTCCTCCTTCTCCATGAATTCCCTCACTACCACTTGCCAACAATGCCCTTATCTCTCTATAGCCCCTTTCTGACCAACATTTCACTTTTTTACAGAGCTACCTGTAGTTTACTAACACTCAGTTCTGTGATCTGCATGGTACATGTTCTTTGTAGCCGGCACATTAGCCCTCTGCTCTGTGTGGGTGACAGTAGTGCCCATGTGGGTGCACGGTGAGCGATGCAACAGTGTGGGAGTAGGGTGAGAGGAGTGACTGCAGGGTGAGTGAGGTGACCGTATGAATTTGGGTGTGGATGTAAGTGCAGAGTGGGACAAATTAATGTATGTTTAGTTATGGGCTTGTTTGACTGAGATTGCAGACTGAGCAGTGAGGGGGACAGGTGAGTGAAGTGTCACATAAGCAGGGTGAGTAGTGTGCTCATGTGAAAGCAGGGTGAGGTACACAGTAAACAGCAAAAGAGCATTGTGAGGGAGAGTGATCACTGTGAGTGCAGAGTGAGCGGTGTGCTCATGTGACCGCAGGGTAAGTGGAGGGAGAACGGTGTGAGTTCATGGCGAGTGACATAAGTGCAGTGTGGTGACTGTGACTGCAGGATGAGTGGGTGGTGTGAGTACATGGTGATCAGTGTGAGTACATTGTGATCCCTCTGAGTGCAGGGTGAGTGTGGAAGTGAAGGGCGAGAATGAGGAGTTAGTTGTCTGAATGCAGGATGCATTCCCAGACACAGTTGAAGTTACTCAGCATGTTATTGAGGGCTGGCATAGGGTTTCAGATGTAAGTTAAACTATTGCTTTTATTGCATTATTCAGGGCCCAGGGATCAAGGGCAGAGGAAATAAATAGTGTGCTCATCGTGCAACAAACTTCCAGTATTGTGATTAGGGTTGCCAGCTCATTATAATGATGTCCCAGATAATACAAAAATAAGCAGTCCCCTAAAGCTTATTTTTCGCACTTATCTGTGCATACTTGGAACAGCAAAAATAAATAGAAAGCAATTTAAATTGTGTCCTAGGAAAGCCCGAATGATACATGACAGATAGTTAAAGGGAACAAAGAATGAAAAGTCACATTACAAATTAATACATACTATTTTATTTATAACCCTATTTAGGTGCCGATTCCGATCGGGTAAAATTATTTCCCGTACGACTCGTACAAGTCCCGTACAAACGGCGAAGTACGATTCGTACCGTAAAAATACATACGAATTGCATCGGGAAAAGTCTACGAGACGTCCCCGGACAGTTTTACGTATGAGTCGTAAAACTGAAGTCCGAGCGCACAAGTCCGATCCGTACCGGCGTCCCGAATACACAAGTGTATGGAAAACGTCGCGTACGGAGTGAACTTTGTATGACCCCTACCCCGGGTACACTTGGGACCGGGGTACGAGTTGTACGGCCCCCCCACCCCACCCGCGCATATCCGTGCCGCACCCCCCACCCCAGCACCCGCGTATGTACGCGCCATACCCCAGCACCCGTGTATGTACGCGCCGTACCCCCCCACCCCAGCCCCAGCGCATGTGCACGCTGTACCCCAGCACACGCGTATGTAAGCGCCATACCCCCCACCCCAGCACCCGCGTATGTACGCCCTGTACCCCCCACCCCAGCACCTGGGTATGTACGCGCCGTACCCCAGCACCCGCGTATGTACGCACCGTACCCCCCCACCCCAGCACCCACGCATGTACGCGCTGTACCCTAGCACCCACCTATGTACGCGCCGTACCCCCCCACCCCAGCACCCGCCGTACCCCAGCACACGCGTATGTAAGCACCGTACCCTCCACCCCAGCACCCGCGTATGTACGCCCCGTACCCCCCACCCGAGCACCCGCATATGTACGTGCCGTACCACAGCACCCGCGTATGTACGTGCCATACCCCCCACCCCAGCACCCGCGCATGTACGCGCCGTACCCCAGCACACACGTATGTAAGCGCCGTACCCCCCACCCCAGCACCCGCGTATGTATGCCCCGTACCCCCACCCCAGCCCCGTACTTGGACGAACTGTACCCCAACACCGTACCGCAGCATCGCGTATGTACGAATCGTACAACACCATTGCATATGTGATCACTGTACAACAACATAGCTATGGACGCACCTTACATACGCGAAAACGACTCGTACTGAACCAGGACACTGTAAAACAGCACAAGGAGGGTCAATTCGACTCGCACAACACCACAAAACACGTCTACAGGACAAACAACAACTAAAAGACTGACCTGGCAAATCCAAACAGGCAAACAGAGGCCCAAACTCACAACCACCTCTTATAACACACCCACCAAAAGTTCAAACCCAGCCACACCCACAAATGGACCAATAAAAAGGGCCCACAATCACAAACCATGAGCCTTTGCAACAGACCCACTGCTGACAGACATCACACACAAACAACTGCACCCATACACCTTAACTTACATACCTTCACACAACCTCCTTCACACAGACCCCCTCTACACATACACACACACCTACACATTCACACCCACACACCCACAACCATCCACACCCACACCCCACACCATGCCCACAGACAAGAATCCAAAGTTCACAAGGGAGGAGCTGGACATCCTTGTCAACGAAGTCATCAGAGTCGAGCCACAGCTCTTTGGAACATTGGTCAGACAGACCAGCATATCCCAAAAAACTAGCCTGTGGCAGAGGATCGTCGATCGGGTGAATGCTGTTGTGCCCATCAGAAGGACCAGGAATGAATGTCAAGCCAGGTGGTATGATCTGCGGAGGGCAGTCAAGCGCAAAATGAACGAGGACTATGCCTAGAGTAACATCACAGGAGGTGGGCTGCCCCGCAGACCGGTACATTACCATCCCTGGGAGGAGAAGGTGATGGCCCTGCTTCCGCCGGTGGCAGTACACGGAGTCGAAGGAGTTCGAGAGCCTGGTGAGTACACAAACAACTTACGTAACATGGGGGAATGGCATCCACACGCCAACTACAACAAATGCACTCACCTACCCCCAAGCCCTCACCTGACACAACCACACTCTAAACAACACTCATGCCACTAACATGAGTATGCCCCATTCACAAAGCAAGGCCATGCCATGTCCCAGCCTACACAAACCACAAACCCAAGACAGGATGTTCGGGATGCTGGGAGGGTGGGGATCACTAAACATATTGTACAACTCAGAAACAGACACCATTGCCCTCAGCCGATATGGCCCAGGTACATACCCATGCACCATGCGCAATGCACAGGGACTGGCAAAGTACTGACAAGGTAGCTGACACTTGGCCCTGCTGTAGGCAGCACAAAGCCCTCCTGTGACAACTGCAAACTCTAACACAAACACAACAAGCTGAGAAATCTAGGACAGGAACTCACACTCACTGACATGGCAGCATGCACCATGGTGGGACAGATACATCACCTGGGAGACCCACTGCCAAATCACACCACACCCACCAGCAGGCACCGTCAATCAATCAACAATTGATCAGGGTACTTGT